>NC_072395.2:30502740-31787740 GCF_028885625.2 Pongo pygmaeus
CACAAAGGATGTGGTCAAGATTAACTGATAGGGAGATTAGTTAGTTATTTAAACAGAAGCCAGGAACTACTGTCTAAGACAATAGAAGAAAGACCCAGAGTCAATTTGCATTACAGGTCTAGGGTGCAAGAGCACCAGCAAGGGTGGAGCCACTGGAGAGAGCCCCCGTTAGGGCAATGCCTAGTGGAGTCATGGGGCCAGGGCCACTTTTGTGATCTCAGACAGGAAGAGCCACCAAAGTGAGATTCCATCCCGAGGGAGCTGTGGTCTCCAGATGGAGGAACAGAGCTGCCACACAGATTGGGCCACTGCAGAGAACTGGTACAAGAATGGGACCACCTAAAGTTGTGGGATTAGGGTTGCTTGGAACCTTGGCGGCCTATTTACTGACCTGAAAAGCTGTTGGGGTGCCACCCCAGTGGGGCCAGAATGTGAGACTCCTGGCTCAGTGAGTCTGGAAGGCAGGATTCCTACCTCAGTGTGCATGGAGGGTAGAGCATTAAGTCAAAGATTACCTTCAAACCCTAAGGCTTTGGAGCTACTTGGGATCTGTCACTCATTTCTTCTTTCCTATTTTCCCTTTTGGAATGGGAATGTCTGTCCCATGCCTGTCACACCATTGTTTCTTGGAAATATATAACTTCTTTGATTTCATGAGTTCGCAGGTGAATGGGAATTTGCCTCCTGAGGCAAATCATACCTTAAGTCTCACCCATATCTCATTTAAATAATATTTATATGAGACTTTGGACTTTAGACTTTTGAGTTAATGCTGGAGCAAGTTAAGATTTTGGAGCTATTGGGATGGGATGAATATATTTTGCAGGATTGAAGGACATAAATTTTGGGAGCCAAGGGACAGAGGGCTATGGTCCAAATGTTTGTGTCCCTCTAAAATTTATATGTAGAAATCCTCACCTCTAAGGACTCGAGTCAAACTATTGGGTCTATAATTCAGGGTCTGCCATTTACATGATATTTCTTTCTCTGGATAAGTGGATTATTCTTTCTGTGCCTAGCCTTCTTCATTTGTAAAATGGTGTATTAGTCTGTTCTCATGCTGCTAATAAAGACATACCCAAGACTGGGTAATTTATAAAGGAAAGAGGGTTGATGGACTCACAGTTCCAAATGGCTGGGGAGGGCTCACAATCATGGCAAAAGGCAAAGGAGAAGGAAAGGCACGTCCTATATGGCAGCAGGCAAGAAAGTGTGTGCAGGGGAACTCCTCTTTATAAAACCATCAGATCTTGTGAGACGTATTCACTATCACAAGAACATCGTGGGAAAACCTGTCCCCATGATTAAATTATCTCCCATCAGGTCCCTCCCACGACATGTGGAGATTATGGGAGCTGCAATTCAAGATGAAATTTGAGTGGGGACACAGCTAAACCATGTCAAATGGTGAGGTAATAAATAATATTTATTTTATAGAGTGGTTGTATTAAGTGATTTAATACATATACATTGTTTAGAATATTAAATGTATTAAAAAGCAGTTAACAGATATTATTGCAAATACATCGACTTTTGAATTAATCTTTTCTCATGCTTAGAACTTATTTCATTTCTGTTTATATTTTTATCAGTTAATATTCCCTATATGGCTATGAGTTTCTCAAAGATAAGAATGCCTTATTCATGTAACACAAATTACCATAGATTTCCACTATTCTTTACTACATATTACTTGCTTAGTGGTGTTTTGTTGTTGTTTATGTTCTTTTTATATATTAGGGAGTTTATGGATGTTGTCTCATTTAATTCTCAAAGAGCTTTATGAGCTAGGTAATATTTTCCACAACTCAAGAAGAAATGGAGGCTCAGAAATGTTAGATAACTTGTCTAAGGTCCTGCAGCTCACATGAATCAAACACAAGATTTGCACCCAGTCTGAATCAGAGCCCATGTTCATATCTACTATGCTACATGGCTTCTTTTTATTTGTTTATTTTCATATATTTAGGAGGTATAAGTGCAGATTTCTTACTTGCATATATTGTATAGTGGTAAAGCCTGAGCTTTTAGTATACCCATCACCTGAATAGGGAATATTGTACCCAATAGGTATTTATTTTAACCCTCATTTCCCTCCAAACGTTTTGTAGACTCCAGTATCTATTATTCTTCTCTGTTTGTCCATGTGTACTAATTGTTTAGCTCCCATTTATAAGTGAGAACATGTGGTCTTTAACTTTCTGTCTGAGTTATTTCACTTAAGAGAATGACTTCTAGTTCTAACTTTGTTGCTGCAAAAACACATGATTTTATTTTTCTTATGCCATAAAACACATGATTTTATGGTATATATATGGTATATATATACACCATAGAATATTATATATGTATCACAGATATATACCATAGAATATTATATATATATCACATATATACCATAGAATATTGTATATCACACATATACCATAGAATATTATATATGTATCACATATATATACACCATATTACCATAGAATATATGTGTCACATATATATACCATAGAATATTATATATACCATATATATGTGATAAATATAAAACTTGTATATACACACACATACATATACCATAGAATATTATATATAATCACATATATACCATATGTATATCACATTTTCTTTGTACAATCATCTGTTAATGGACACTTCAGTTGATTCTGTGACTTTACTATTATGAATAGTGCTGTGACAAACCATACAAGGGCAGGTATCTTTCTGATGTAATAATACCTGCTCTTGTATGTTTATCACAGTACTATTCACAATAGCAAAATAATAGAATTTGCTATAATCACAATAGCAAAATAATAGAATTTGCTATAATCCTACACAGTAGTGGGATTCCTAGATTGAATGGCAGTCCTATATTTAGTTCTTTAAGACATAGTCATACTGTTTTTCATAAATTTGCTACTAATTTACATTCCTACCAACAGTGTATAAGCATTCTCTTTTTCTCTGCATCCCTGCCAACATCTATTGTTTTCTGACTTTTTAATGACAGCCATTCTGTCCGGTCTAAGATGGTATCTCTTGTGGTTTTGACTTGCATTTCTCTGTTGATTAGTTATGTTGAGCCCTTTTTCATGTTTGTTGGCTGCTTATATGTCTTCTTTTGAAAATTATTAGTTCATGTTCTTTGCTCCCTTTTTAATTGGGTTATTTGTTTATTTCTTGTTGAACTATTTCTTTGTAGATTCTGAATATTAGCCCTTTGTTGGATGCATAGTTTGTAAATATCTTCTTTCATTCTGTAGCTTTTCTGTTTGTTCTGTTGATTGTTTGTTTTGCTCGTCAGAAGCTTTTAAGTTTAATTAAGTCTCATTTGTTTATCTTCATTTTTGTAGCATTTGTTTTTGAAGACTTGGTTATAAATATTTTGCCAAAGCCAATGTCCAGAAGAGTTTTTCCCAGATTTTCTTCAAGGATATTGATAGTCTCAAGTTCTATATTTAGGTCTTTAATTAATCTTGAGTTGATTTTTGTATATGGTGAGAGGTATGGGTTCAAGTTTATTCTTCTGCAGATGGTTATCCAACTTTCCCAGCATCGTTTATTGAATAGAATGTTCTTTCCTGAGCATATATTTTTGTTGACTTCATCAAAGATCAGTTGGTTGTAGGTATGTGGCTCTATTTCTGAGTTCTCCATTGTGTTCCATTGATCTATGTGACTATTTTTATTTTTATACTAGTACCTTCTGTTTTAGTCACTATAGCTTAGTAGTATAATTTGAAGTCAGGTAATATAATGCCTCCAGCATTGTTCTTTTTGCTTAGGATTGCTTTGACTATTTAAGCTCTTTTTTGGTTCCATATTAATTTTATGATTTATTCCCCTAATTCTGTGAAAAATGACATTGGTAACTTGATAGGGATTGCCTTGAATCTATGAATTGCTTTGGGCAGTACAGTCATTTTAACTACATTTATCCTTGCAATCTATAAGCATGGGATGTTTTCCCATTTGTTTATGTCATCTGCAATTTATTTTACTAGTGTTTTATAGTTCTCCTTATAGAGATTCTTTACCTCCTTGGTTAAATATATTCCTAGCTATTTTATTTGTTTTATAACTAGTGTAAATGGAATTGCCTTCTGATTTTGTCTTTGGCTGGATCATTATTAGTGTATAGAAGTGCCACTGATTTCTGTATATAGTTTCATGTCCTGAAACTACTCAATTCATTTATCAAATCTAAGAGTTTTTTTGGTGGAGTCTCTAGATGTTACTAGATATAAGATCATATATCATCAGTGAACAAGGATCATTTGACTTACTCTTTTCCAATTTGGATGTCTTTTACTTTTATTTTTTTCTTTCTTGATTACTCCAGTGAGAACTTACAGTACTATGTTAAATAAGAGTGGTGAAAGTGGGGCTGGGTGCGGTGGCTCACATCTGTAATCCCAGCAATTTGGGAGGCTGAGATGGGTGGATCACCTGAGGTCAGGAGTTCAAGACCAGCCTGGCCAACATGGTAAAACCCCATCTCAACTAAAAATACAAAAATTAGCCAGGCATGGTGATGCGTGCCTGTAATCCCAGCTACTTGGGAGGCTGAGGCAAGAGAATCACTTGAACCCAGGAGGCGGAGGTTGCAGTGAGCTGAGATTGTACCATTGCACTCCAGCCTGGGCAAGAAGAGAGAAACTCCATCTCAAAAAGAAAAAAAAAAAAAAGAGTGGTGAAAGTGGGCATCTTCTCTTGTTCCAGTTCTTAGAGGGAATGCTTTTAACTTTTCTCTGTTAAGTATGATGTTGGCTGTGGGTTTGTCATATATTGCCTTTCTTACATTGAGATATGTTTCTTCTGTGGCTAGTTTGTTGAGGAATTTTATCACAAAGCGATGCTGAATTTTATTGACTGCTTTTTCTGCATCTATTGAGATGATCATTTGGTTTTTGTCCTTAACTCTGTTTATATAATGGATCATATTTATTGATTTGCACATGTTTAACCATCTGTACATCTCTGGAACAAATCCCACCTGATTCTGGTGATATGTTTTGACTCTGTGTCCCCACCCAAATCTCATCTGAAATTGTAATCCCCATGTGTCAGGGGAGGGCCCTGGCGGGAGGTGATTGAATCATGGAAGCAGACTTCCCCTTTGCTGTTCTTGTATTAGTGAGTTCTCACAAGATCTGGTTGTTTCAAAGTGTGTGGCACTTACCCCTTCACTCCCTCTTTCTCTCCTGCTATGCCGTGGTAAGACATGCTTGCTTCCCCTTCACCTTCTCCCTTGATTGTAAATTTCCTGAGGCTTCCCAGTCATGCTTCCCATTAAGCCTGTGAAACTGTGAGTCAATTAAACCTCTTTTCTTCACAAATTACCCAGTCTCAGGTAGTTCTTTATAGAGGTGCAAAAATGGACTAATACAGAAAATTGGTGCCCAAGTGACCTATTGCTATAAAGATACTTGAAAATGTGGAAGTGACTTTGGAAATGGGTAATGGGTAGAGGTTGGAAGAGTTTAGAGGGTTAAGACAGGAAGATGGGGGAAAGTTTGAAACTTCCTAAAGACTTGTTGAATGGTTGTGACCAAAATGCTGATAGTGATATGGACAGTGAAGTCCAGGCTGAGGTGGTCTCAAATGGAGATAAGAAACCTATTGAGAACTGTAGTAAAGGTCACTCTTGTTATGCTTTAGCAAAGAGACTGGTGGCATTGTGTTCCTGCTGTAGAGATCTATGGAACTTTGAGCTTGAGAGAGATAATTTAAGGTATCCGGCAGAAGAAATTTCTAAGTGGCAAAGCATTCAAGATGTGACCTGGCTGCTCCTAACAGTGTACAGTCCTATGTGTTCACAAAGAGATGGTCTGAAATTGAAACTTATGTTTCAAAAGGAAGCAGAGTATAAAAGTTTGGAAAATTTGCAGCCTGACCATGTAGTAGGAAAAAAAAAAAAACTTTTCTGGAGAGAAATTCAAGCCACTGGCTGCAAAATTTGCGTTAGTAAAAATGAGCCAAATGCTAATTGCCAAGACAATGGATAAAATGTCTCCAGGGCATATCAGAGATCTTGACAGCAGTACGTCTTATCATAGGTCCAGAGGCCTAGGAGGAAAAAATTGTTTCATGGGCTGGGCCCAGGGCCCTGCTGCTCTGTGCAGACTTGGGACATGGCACCCTGTATCCAAGCCACTCCAGCTCCAGCCATGGCTGTTGCTTCAGAGGGTGCAAGCCCCAAGCCTTGGCAGCTTCCATGTGGTGTTGGGCCTGTGGGTGCACAGAAGGCAAGAGTTTGGGAACCTCCACCTACATTTCAGAGGATGTATGGAAAAGCCTGGATGTCCAGGCAGAAGTCTACTGCAGGGGTAGAACCTTCATGGAGAACCTCTGCTAGGGCAGTGTGGAATGAAAGTGTGGGGTTAGAGCCCCCACAGATTTCCCACTGGCGCACTGCCTAGTGGAGCTATGAGAAGAAGGCCACCGTCCTCCAGACCCCAGAATGATAGATCCACCAACAGCTTGCACCACCGGCCTGGAAAAGGCTCAGTCACTCAACACCAACCCATGAAAGCAGCCAGGAGGGGAGCTGTACCCTGAAAAGCCACATGGGCAGAGCTGCCCAAGACCATGAGAACCCACCTGTTACATCAGTGTGCCCTGGATGTGAGACATGGAGTCCAAGGAGATTATTTTGGAGCTTTAATATTTAATGACTGCCCTGATGGGCTTTGGACTTGCATGGGGCATGTGGCACTTTGTTTTGACCAGTTCCTTCTATTTGAAATGCAAGGATTTACCCAATGCCTGTATTCCCATTGTGTCATGGAAGTAACTAACTTGCTTTTGATTTTACAGGCTCATGGACAGAAGGGACTTACCTTGCCTCAGGTTAGACTTTGGACTTGGACATTTAGGTTAATGCTGGAATGAGTTAAGACTTTGGGAGACTGCTGGAAAGGCATGACTGCATTTTGAAATGTGAGAAGAACATGAGATTTGGGAGAAGCAATATGGTTTCGCTCTGTGTCTCCACTCAAATCTCATCTTCAATTGTAATCCCATGTGTCAGGAAAGGGGTTTGGTGCTAGGTGATTAAATCATGGGGGTGGACTTTCCCCTTACTGTTCTTGTGATAATGAGTGAGTTGTCATGAGATATGGTTGTTTGAAAGTGTGTGGCACAGCTCCCTTCTCTAACTTTCTTTTGCTCTCTCATGGTAAAATATACTTCTTTCCCTTTCATCTTCTACCGTGATTGTAAGTTACCTGAGGCTTCCCAGTCATGCTTCCTGTTAAACCTGTGAGTTGCTTAAACCTCTTTTCTTCATAAGTTACCCAGTCTCAGGTAGTTCTTTATAGCAGTGTGAGAACAGACTAATACAATGGTGGATTATCTTTTCAATGTGTGGTTGGATTTTGATTAACTAATATTTTGTGAGAATATTTCCATCCATTTTCATCAGGGATATTGGTTGTAGTTTCCTTTTGTGTGTGTGTCCTGGTATGTTTTTGGTATCAGGGTAACATTGGCCTTGAAAGAGTGAGGGAGAATTCTCTTCTCAATTTTTTTTTTTTGGCATAGTGATATGGCTTGGCTGTGTCCCCACCCAAATCTCATTTTGAATTATAATTCCTATAACCCCTGACATGTCATGGAAGGGACCTGGTGGGAGGTGATTGAATCATGGGGTTGATTTCTCCCATGCTGTTCTCATGATAGTGAGTCAGTTCTTATGATACCTGATGGTTTTATAAGTATCTGGCATTTCCCCTGCTGGCAATCATTCTCCTGCTGCCCTGTGAATAGGTGCCTTCCACCATGATTGTAAGTTTCCTGAGGCCTCCCCAGTCATGCAGAACTGTGTGTCAATTAAACCTCTTTCCTTTATAAATTACCCAGTTTGGGTATTTCTTCATGACAGAATTAGAACTGACTAATACACATAGTCTTAGGATGACTGGTATTAGTTCTTCTTTGTATGTTTGGTAGAATTCACCTGTGACTCCCTCTGGTCCTGGACTGTTTTTGTTGAGAGTTTTTCTTTGTTAAATTACTGATTTGGTCTTACTACTTACCATTGGTCTGTTCAGGAGTTTTATTGCTTCATGGTTCAATCTTGAAAGATTGTATGTTTCCAAGAATTTATTCATTTTGTCTATGTTTTCTAGTTTGTGAGCATATAGTTCTTCTTAGTCTTTGATAATCTTTTGTATTTCTGTGATATCAATTGTAATGTTTTCTTTTTCGTTTCTTACTGTGTTTATCGGGATCTTTTCTTTTTAACTTGGTTAGTGTAGCTAGTGTTTTACCAATTTTGTTTATCTTTTTGAATAACCAACTTTTTATTTAATTGATCCTTTGTATTTTTTGTCTCTATTTCATTTAGTTCTGCTCTGATCTTTGTTATTTTTTTCCCTTCAAACTATAGGTTTAGTTCTTGTTTTTTGTAGTTCATTGACATGTGGTGTTAGGTTTTTAATTACTGATCTTTCTACTTTTTTGATGTAGGTATTTAATGCTAAAAACTTCCCTTTTAGCACTGCTTTTGCTGTATCCCACAGGTTTCGGTATATTGTGTTGTCAATTTAACTCATAGAGAAAAATTTTAAAATTTCCAGCCTAACTTCTTCATTGACCCAGTGATCATTCAGGAAAATAATGCTTAATTTCCATATAGTTGTATAGTTTGTGAAGGTCTTCATTGTATTGATGTCTGGCTTTATTCCACTGTGGTCTGAGAAGATATTTGATATAATTTTGATTTTTTTAAAAAATTTTAAGACCTGTTTTATGGCCTAATACATGGTCTGTCTTGGAGAATGTTCCATGTGCTGATGAGAAGAATGTGTATTCTGTAGTTGTTGGATATAATTTTCTGTAAATGTCTGTTAAGTTTATTTAGTCTAAAATCCAATCTAAGCCTAATGCTTACTTGCTTATTTTCAGTCTTGATGATCTGTCTAGTGCTATGAGAGAGGTGTTAAAGTCCCCCACTATTATTGTATCGCTATCTCTTTTGTTGGGTCTAGTAATAGTGTGTGTGTGTGTGAATCTGAGTGCTCCAATGTTGGGTGCATGTACACTTAGAATTATTAGAATCTGTCTTTGAATTGATCACTTTGTCATTATATAATGATCTTTTTTATTACTATTTTAAATTTAAAATATTCTATTTATTTAAATATAGGTAGTCCTGTTTGCTTTTGGTTTCCATTTGTGTGGAATATCTTTTTCCACCCCTTTACTTTTAGTTTACATGTGTCTTTACAGGTAAGGTAAATTTCTTGTGGGCAGCATATAGTTAGATCATGTTTTTTTGATTCATCTTCCAATCTGTAACTTTTAAGTGGAGAATTTAATCCATTTACATTCAAGGTTAATATTAATAGGTGAGGCTTTGTTTCTGTCATATTGCTAATTATTTTAAAGTTGTTTTATAAATTCATTTCTTTTCTCTGTCTTTTTGTCTTTGTGGTTTGATGAAATTCTATCTTATTGGCGTTTGATTCTTTTCCTTCTTTGTGTGATTGTATTATGAATATTGTGAGTTTTATATTTTCATGTGTTTTTATGATGGTGAATAGCAACCTTTCATTTCCATGTTTAAGATGCCTCTGAGCATTTCTTCTAGGTCTGGTCTAGTGGTGACAAATTCCTTCAGCATTTGTTGGTATGGGAAAGACTTTATTTCATTTATGAAGCTTTATTTGGCAAGATACGCAATTCTTGGTGGACAGTTTTTTACTTCCAACAATTTGAAAATGTCATTCCATTCTCTTCTAGCCTGGAGGTTTTCTGCTAAAAAGTCCACTGTTAGTCTGATGGGATTTCATTTATAGGTGACTATATGCTTTTCTCTTTTTAATTTTAAAAAACTTTTATTCACTTTGACTTTAGACATTTCAAATATAGTATGCTGTGGTGAATTCCTTTTTGTATGTATTTGACTGGGGATTGGTGGGCATTCTATGTCTGGATTTCTGACTCTTGCTAGACATGGGAAGTTTTCATTGATTATTTTCTTAAATAGATTTTCTGAGCTTTTTATTCTCTCTTTCCCCTAGGGAATATCAATAATTTGTGACTCTGATTGTTTTATGTGATTCCAGATGTCTTGAAGACTTTGTTCATTTTTTTTTTTTTTTTTTTGCCTGCTTGGATTAGTTTTAAAAAAACTGTCTTTAAGTTCTGAGATTATTTCTTCTTCTTGCTCTAGTCTATAATTAAAGCTTTTGAAAGTCTTTTGTATTTTCTTCAATGAATTTATTTCCAGAATTTCTGCTTTTGTTTTCCTAAAGTTATTTATCTTCTTGGTAAATTTCTCACTTATATTCTGAATTGATTTTCTGATTTCTTTGTATTGGTTTTCAGATTTCTCTTGCATTTGATTGAGCTCCTTTTAAATCAATATTTTAAATTTTTATCTGGCATTTCAAGGAATTCTTTTTAAATGGAGTATGCTGCGAAATAATCATTGTAGTCCTTTGGTAGTGTCATATTTCTCTTTTTTTCATGTTTTCTGTATTCTTCCATTGATATCTGTTCATCTGGTGTAGCAGTTACAAGTTTTAATTATAGGGCAGAATTTTTTCCTGAAGATGTAT
This sequence comes from Pongo pygmaeus, assembly GCF_028885625.2. NCBI lineage: Eukaryota > Metazoa > Chordata > Mammalia > Primates > Hominidae > Pongo > Pongo pygmaeus. The sequence goes on from NC_072395.2 coordinate 30,513,303, forward strand.
GTATGTTGTTGAGTCAGTAGTATACTTTGGCTTTAATTTTGTGTGATTATGATAGTGTAATCTTTGTATGACTACTTTGGTTGTACACAGGGTCAGTGGTATCTGTAATTTCCTCAGTGGCTTAGGGTACAGTTATTAGATGAGGTTGTGGTGAAGTTTTTCTGGGAATTTTATCACCAACTGACCCAGTCTTTTGGCCCCAGTGGTGGAAGCAGTTGGGTGAATGTGTCTGTTTCTGGGCCCCAGAGCAACAACCACTAACACACTGGCTCTGGTGTTAGTGGTTTCTGAAGGGCTGATTCTTGGGCCTCCAGATATCTTGCTTATAAGCCAGTAGTGAGAGTGGTAAGCCAAGTGTGTGGGTGGGTTCTCAGACCCCTGGGCAGCTGGTGTCATGCAGGTGATTGCAGTGGCAGTGGTAGAGCAATCCAGTGGGACCCAAGCAGTCCATATTGGTGTTCCTGGTAGCTGTGATAAGTTGGGTGAGCTAGTCCTCAATCCTACAGTGGCCTGTGGCAGAGCACTGGGTATTTTTCTAAGTGTGCTTAAGAGATCTTGGTCTTCCCTGTCCATCCCTCAGCTGGGTGGTGGCCTCAGCTGCATCACCTTGAACTTGGCCCATGTTAAAATGGTGCCAGTCATGGGCTTGTGGCCAGATAGGGCCCCACACTCAGGTGAGCAGCCTGGGTAAGAAGCTGTATAAGAAGTGTGGTCTGCTCAAATCTCAGTTTCACGGAAGCCCATAGCAGGGAAATGGATATTGTCCTAGGTACTCATAGGAGAGTCCACTTTCCCTGCCCCTCTTTGGCTGGGTGGTGACTGCTGCTGCATCACCCTGAACTCAGTCTGAGGGTGAGGTGCAGCCCACCCTCTAAATCTCTGAAAATAGCATGGTGGTCATGTGACAAGGGATGGAAAGGCCCCTCAAGCAAGCAGGGGGGCAAGAAGCTGTGGGTAATGTAGTCCATTTGCATCTCAGTCTCACAGCAGCCCATTGCAAGGCAGTGAGTATTGTCCTACATATACGGCATAGGAGAGCTGGGCCCCCTGTCCTTCCTTGGCTAAATGGGAGCTGCAGACATGTCAGCTTAAACTCAGCCTGAGGGTGGAGGGCAGCCTGGAATTAAACTCTCAAAATGACAGCTTGAGGGGAAGGGCTCCTCCCAGGTAAGCAGTGTGGGAAGAAGTTTTGTGGAATGTGGCCTGCTCACATCTCAGTCTCACAGCAGCCTATTGCAGAGTATTATCCTAGATGTGTTTAGGAGGGCCTGTGTGTTAATCCATTCTCCTGCTATTATAATAACATACTTGAGACTGGGTAGTTTATGGAGAAAAGAGGTTTAATTGACTCATAGTTCTGCAGGCTGTACAGGAGGCTTGTCTGCAGAGGCCTCAGGAAACTTGCAATCATGGCAGAAGGGGAAGAGGAAGGAGGCACAATCTTCACATGGTAGAGCAGGAGAAAGAGGACAAGCGAAGGGGGAAGGGCTATACACTTTAAACCACTAGATCTTATGAGAACTCACTCACTATCATGAGAACAGTAAGGGGTATGTTCACCCCCAGGATCTAGTCACCTACCAGGCCCCTCCTCCAACAGTGATGATTACAATTTATTATGAGATTTGGGTAGTGACACAGAGCCAAACCGTATCAGCCTGGTTTCCGTGAGGACCAGAGAGGGTGAGGTCTTTTGTGGGTATGCAACATGGGCGAGAAGATGTGGGAAGTGCAGTCTTCTCATGTCTTAGTCTCAACAGCTGCTCAAATCAGGGCAGCAGGGTCACTTCCAGGGGTGTGCGAGAGTCTCACCCTCCCTCCTTGGAGCAGTGCAGTGGTCGCAGCCATGTCTGTAGATCCCGATATCTAGCCTTTCAAACTTGTACCCTGCTGAGGCTGCTCTTGGTCTGGGTGCCCATGGGATTCTCTGTGGGTTCCCTTTCTGGAGCAACATCTGTGTGCAATCTTTAGGCAGCAACATATGTCAGACCCAGTGGGTCAAGGGTTTTTGTTGTACCCAAGATCACAAAAGCCAAGCCCTGGGGTTTTCTCTCTTACTGTTTCGCTGCATCTAGGAATCTCTCCTGGCTATCTGTCAATTTCCAGATGGGCAAGCTGCCTCAAACCCTTTCCTTACTTCTGTTGATTTCCATCTCTTCTCTGGTGAATGTTAGCATTCTCTCATAGACAATCTGTTTGAAATGTGAGTATCTACTTACTATTCTGATTCTTCTCCATGGATGAGGCACATACTACCTGCATTCAGTAAGTCACTTTGATCCAAAATCTGGCTTCTTTTTGCTATTGTACAGGAGGAGCAATGGATTGGTCAAAGTGACTAGAGTGCCAGTGAGTTAAATACGCATGACTAAAAATCAGCACTCCTTACCTAGCCTGTTCTCAGTAAGGTCTTGGTTCTCAGTAGAGTCTGCCAAATGGGTTAATTTATATTAGAGGAGGCTGCACCTGCTCATCCCATCTCATGTGCATTCACCTCCTCCTGATGGGTACTCTTTTTTCCAACTTTCCACGGCCACCTTTGCTTGAAGATTCAGCTATAAATCCTTTTTCAAACTTGACAAGCACAGTCTTTCAAAACATAACCCTAACTTATTTTACCAGTTTTGTTGCTCACATAACTCTGTATTGTGTGCTTTAGCTAGTAGACAATTTGATGCTTCCTTTTCAAATCTTTTGTTTATCCTGTTCTTACTGTTAGCAATTTCCTCTCTCTAGCTATCCTCTCTTCTCTCTTATCTCTTTTTTATTTTCTTGTTATTTTTGAATATATAGATATTATTTATTAATTTATCTGTTTTCATCAGCTTTATAACATTTATTTGTCATTTATAAACTTTAGAACTTTGTTAGAAGCTTAATTTCTCTTCTGTTTTTATAGTGAGTAGAGAGAATTATTTTCACATTTATATTGCTCTAAATCATGCTAGCCAAGGAATAATTTATATCATTAATTTATAACAAAATCTGTTTGTCACAGCATGTGAAACATGAAAACACCATATAGAATGACACAATATATTCTATTCTATTTTCTAAATAAACATATGGATGCATTTTATTTTATAACTTGAATTATATTATCTCTATTACCTATTCAAGGATATGAAATAGTTTTTACTTTCTGCTTCAAGACTACAGATTGAGCTCATGTGGTGCATATCTTTTCTTTCTGAGACACCATTAAAATGACAATAAAGAAACAGAAAGCTTTTAAACTTACAACAAAGAAGAGGATAGGAGAATTCTACAGGAAACAGGATATTTCAACACATTTATTGCAAATAGAAATGAGATAAATGAGTTTATCTTGATGAACCAAAGCATAGGAAGCTTCCACTGTAAATATTTATGAAAAGTTTTACAGTGAAAGAGGGTTACAGACTAACAGATTGCAAGATAAATGAATAGCAAGAGTGAAAAATGAGTCCTAAATTAGTGGCATTAATTGGTGGTTTTCTGGGGTCATCATGAAAGTACTCAACAACTGATACAATAAACAATATGAATTAGTCAGGTGGATATTCACAATAAACATCAAACAATAACCCTATCAGTGCATACTGACTAATTACAACTCTTGTATGCTTACACATGTAACAGTTTACTTGAGCACAGAATGGCTGGAAGCTTAGAAACAGAAAAACAAAAACATAAAACGTGGGCAGAACCCAAAACCAATGTTAGGAGCTGAATAGGGGTACCTAGAGTGGATAATATGTCTTTTGTCTATTTAGAAGACCCTGGTTCTGTGTCAAGGATGCCTATTTATAGTGGAGCCAAGAGCCTGCTGGTCAACAAGCCCTGCCAGGGTGCTAAAAACATTAGGCATTTGAGAAAGGCTTGAAACATAAAAGAGAAAGATGAAGATGATTGAACAGGATAACCATGTCCTAGGGGAAATAGAGATATTTCAGGTAATAGAAGATAACTTAAAAAATATTTCAGTTGAGAAGTTCAAAATAATTGAAATATATTACATCCCTAAAATAACAACAGCGTGCAAAGAAATTCAGAAAAGAATCTAAAATAAAGTGGAGGAAGTCTGCCACAGGGAGAATGAAAGAGGAATATAGAAAACATGAAAAGGAAAATTAAAAAAATGTAGAATATAACTTTGTTTCAGAAACTTGCTGTTATAATTTCCAGGAAAAAAAAAAAAAACTAAGGCAGGTTACAGTATATTCAAGCTATAGGGGCACAGCAAGATGGCAGAGTAGAAGCCTACATCATATGTCCCCACTGATGGAACACCAAATTTTAACAACTATCTGCACACAGTAAAGCACCACCACAAGAACCCCAAATCAGGTGAGCAGTCACAGGACGTGGTTTTAACTTCATATCATTAAAAAAGGCATTGAGGACAAAACAGCCATCTTGAATCACAGACACCACCACTGCCCCATTTCCTGGCAGTGACCATCTGACCTGCAGTGAGACTCTGTGCACTTTGGGGAGGGAAAGCACAGCAACTGGGGGACTTTGCATTGATCTCAATGTTTCCCTGTCACAACAGAGAATAAAACCATGCTTGGCTTAGCCAGTCCCCACATACAGAGGGAACATTTGGACCAGCCCTAGCTAGAGGGAATTGCCCATCCCAGCAATTGGAACTTCAGTTTCTCAGCAAGCCTTGGCACCATGAGCTGAAGTGCTCTGGGATCCCAGGTAAACCTGAAAAGCAGTCTAGGACACAAGGACTGAAATGACTAGGCAACTCACTGCTAGGCTGGGCTTAGAGCCAGTGAACTAAGGTGGCACATGACCTAGGGAGACTCCAGTAGGTATGGTTAAGGAAGGGCTTGCACCATCTTTCCCTCAACCCCAGGCAGTACAGCTTATAGCAATGAAAGTGACTCCCTTGCTTCTGCTTAAGGAGAGAAGAGCAAAGTGTATGGAGGACTTTGTCTTGTCTCTTTAGGTACTGGTGCAACCACAGTAGGATAAGGCACTGAGGACTCATGAGCCCCCCTCTCCAAACCCTAGCTCCCAGACAACATGCATCTTAGATACCACCACAACCACAGTGAGGTAGAGAAACAAGCTGGGCGTTGCGGTCCTCAAATCCAGGCCTAGACTTGTGGACAACATTTCTGATCCTGTCCTGTGCAAGAAAGGAGCCCACTGCCCTGAAGAGTGAGTCACAGGCAGCATTCACCACAAGCTGATGAAAGAGCCCTTGGGCTTTAAGCAAACATTGCCAGTAGCCTGGCGGAATGCCCCGTGGACCAGTAGTGGTGGTGATGGCTGCAGGGAGAGGCTCCTCTGCCTGTGGAAAGGGGAAGGAAAAGTGGGAAGGACTTTGTATTGTGGTTTGAGTGCCAGCTTAGCTACAGTAGAATAGAGCAACTGGTAAATTGCAGAAATTTTCGACTTCAATCTCTGGCTCCCAGGCAGCATCTCTGGACACATTCAGGCCCTGGGGGAATTCACCATCCTGGAGAGAAGGGCCTTGGGCAAGGCCCAGTGCTGTGTTGGTTTCAGGTCTAACCCAGAGCAGTTCCATTGTTGGTGGCCACGGAAATGCTTACATCATCACACCCCCAGTTCCAAGTGGCTCAGTAGATGGAGAATCTATATGTTTGTGAGAAAGTAAGGGGAAAAAAACCCCCCAAAGTCTCTGCCTGGTAATCCAGAGAATTCCTTTGAGTCTTATGCAAGACCACCAAGATGGTACCTCTGTGAATGTGCAAAAACCACAGCATTATTAGGCTTGGGGCCTAAGTCCCATTAAATACCTGGAAAGCCTTCCCAAGAAAGACAGGCACAAACAAGCCCAGACTGTGAAGACTACCATAAATAGCTAACTCTTCAATACCCAGACAATGAAGAATATCTACAAGCATCAAAACCATCCAGGAAAACAAGACCTCACCAAATGATCTAAATAAGGCACCAGGGACTAATTCTGGTAAAACAGAGATATCTGGCCTTTCAGACAGAGAATTCAAAATAGCTGTGTTGAGGAAACTTGAAGATAACACAGAAAATGAATTCAGGATTCTATCAGATACAGTAAAAAAGATTGAAATAATTAAAAAGAATCAAGAAGGAATTCTAGAGTTAAAAAATGCAATTGACATTCCCAAGAAGGCATGCCTTTTAGTAGCAGAATAGATTATGCAGAAGAAAGAGTTAGTGAACTTGAAGACAGGCTATTTGAAAATACAAAGTCAGAGGAGACAAAGAAAAAAGAATACAAAACAGTAAAGCTCACTTATAAGATCTAGAAAATAGCCTCAAAAGGTCAAACCATAGAGTTCTTGGCGTTAAGGCCTCTTCTTCTTTAAAGAAGAGGTAAAGAAAGAGATGGGGTGGGAAATTTATTCAAAGGGATAATAACAGAAAACTCCCCAAACCTAGAGAAAGATATCAACAACATTCAAGTACGAGAAGGTTATAGAACACCAAGCAGATTGATCCCAAAGAAGACTACATATAGGAATTTAATCAAACCCCAAAGGTCAAGTATAAAAAAGGGATCCTAAAAGCAGCAAGAGAAAAGAAACAAATAACATACAATGGTGCTTCAATACATCTGGTAGCAGACTTTTCAATAGAAACCTTACAGGCCAGGAGAGAGTGGCATGACATATTTAAAGTAATGAAAGAAAAAACACTTACCCTAGAATAATGTATTAAGTGAAATATCCTTTAAGCATGAATGAGGTGTAAAGACCTTCCCAGGCAAACAAAAGCTGAAGGATTTTATCAACACCAGACCTGTCCTACAAGAAATCTAAAGGGAGTTCTTTAATCTGAAAGAAAGCAATGATAATGAGTAAGAATAAATCATTTAAAGGTACAAAAGTCAGTGGTAATAATAAACACACAGAAAACCACAGAACAGTATAATACTGTAATTGTGGTATGTAAATTTATCTTAAGTAGAATAAATTATGAACCAATCAAAAAGAATAACTACAACACATTTTCAATAAGTAGTACAATGAGATATAAAGATAAGCAACAACAAAGTTAAAATGCAAGAAAATAAAGTTAGAGTTTTTATTAGTTTTCTTTTTGCATGTTTGTTTATGCAATCAGTGTTAAGTTGTCATCAGTTTAAAATAATAGATTATATGACAGTATTTGGAAGTCTTATAGTAACATCAAATTGAAAAACATACAATGGATACACAAAAATAAAAAGCAAGAAATTAAAGCATACCACCAGAGAAAATCACCTTCACTAAAAGACAGGAAGGAAGGAAAGAAGAAAGAGATGACTGGGAAACAACCTGAAAACACATAACAAATGGCAGGAGTAATTCCCCACTTATCAATAATAACATTGCATGTAAATGGACTAAACTCTCCAATAAAAAGATGTACATTGGCTGAATGGAAGATCCAATGATCTTTGCTTATAGGAAACACACTTCACCTATAAAGATACACATAGACTGAAAATAGAGATGGAAAAAAGATATTCTATTCCAATGGAAATAAAAAAAGCAATAGTGTTATACTTATTCAAACAAAATAGATTTCAAGACAAAAACTGTAAGAAGAGACAAAAAAGGTCACTATATAATGATAAAAGGATCAATTCAGCAACAGAATATAACAACTTTAAATATATATACACCAAATACTGGAGCACCCAGATATATAAAACAAATATTATACCTAAACAGAGAGATATATCTCAATACAATAATAGCTGGAGAGTTCAACACCCTACGTTCCACATTGGACAGACCTAGACAGAAAATAACAAAGAAGCTTTGGACTTAATCTGCACTATAGAAAAAAATTGGCCTAAGAGATATTTACAGAAAATTTTATCCAATGGCTACAGAATACACATTCTTCTCCTCAGCACATAGATTATTCTCAAGGATAAACCATATGTTAGGTCACAAAACAAGTGTCAAAACATTCAAAAATTGAAATAATAAGCATCTTCTCTAACGATAATGGAATAAAACTAGACACCAATAAAGAGGAATTTTGGAAATGATGAAAACACATGAAAATTAAACAATATGCTTCTGAATAACCAGAGAGTCAATGAATAAATTAAGAAGGAAATTGAAAACTTTCTTGAAACAAATCATAATGGAAACATGACATACCAAAACCTATGGGATACAGCAAAAGCAGTACTGAGAGAAATTTATAGCTATAAGTGCCTACATAAAAAAAAAAGCTTAAAAAACCTAATAACACATCTTTTTTAAAATTTTTTTTATTTTTTATTATTATACTTTAGGTTTTATGGTACATGTGCACAATGTGCAGGTTAGTTACATATGTATACGTGTGCCATACTGGTGCGCTGCACCCACCAACTCGTCATCCAGCATTAGGTATATCTCCCAATGCTATCCCTCCCCCCTCCCCCCACCCCACAACAGTCCCCGAAGTGTGATGTTCCCCTTCCTGCGTTCATGTGTTCCCATTGTTCAATTCCCACCTATGAGTGAGAATATGCAGTGTTTGGTTTTTTGTTCTTGCGATAGTTTACTGAGAATGATGATTTCCAATTTCATCCATGTCCCTACAAAGGACATGAACTCATCCTTTTTTATGGCTGCATAGTATTCCATGGTGTATATGTGCCACATTTTCTTAATCCAGTCGTCTATCATTGTTGGACATTTGGGTTGGTTCCAAGTCTTTGCTATTGTGAATAATGCTGCAATAAACATACGTGTGCATGTGTCTTTATAGCAGCATGATTTATAGTCCTTTGGGTATATACACAGTAATGGGATGGCTGGGTCAAATGGAATTTCTAGTTCTAGATCCCTGAGGAATCACCACACTGACTTCCACAAGGGTTGAACTAGTTTACAGTCCCACCAACAGTGTAAAAGTGTTCCTATTTCTCCACATCCTCTCCAGCACCTGTTGTTTCCTGACTTTTTAGTGATTGCCATTCTAACTGGTGTGAGATGGTATCTCATTGTGGTTTTGATTTGCATTTCTCTGATGGCCAGTGATGGTGAGCATTTTTTCATGTGTTTCTTGGCTGCATAAATGTCTTCTTTTGAGAAGTGTCTGTTCATGTCCTTCGCCCACTTTTTGATGGGATTGTTTGTTTTTTTCTTGTAAATTTGTTTGAGTTCATTGTAGATTCTGGATATTAGCCCTTTGTCAGATGAGTAGGTTGCGAAAATTTTCTCCCATTTTGTAGGTTGCCTGTTCACTCTGATGGTAGTTTCTTTTGCTGTGCAGAAGCTCTTTAGTTTAATTAGATCCCATTTGTCAATTTTGGCTTTTGTTGCCATTGCTTTTGGTGTTTTAGACATGAAGTCCTTGCCCATGCCTATGTCCTGAATGGTAATGCCTAGGTTTTCTTCTAGGGTTTTTATGGTTTTAGGTCTAATGTTTAAGTCTTTAATCCATCTTGAATTAATTTTTGTATAAGGTGTAAGGAAGGGATCCAGTTTCAGCTTTCTACATATGGCTAGCCAGTTTTCCCAGCACCATTTATTAAATAGGGAATCCTTTCCCCATTTCTTGTTTTTGTCAGGTTTGTCAAAGATCAGATAGTTATAGATATGTGGCGTTATTTCTGATGGCTCTGTTCTGTTCCATTGATCTATATCTCTGTTTTGGTACCAGTACCATGCTGTTTTGGTTACTGTAGCCTTGTAGTATAGTTTGAAATCAGGTAGTGTGATGCCTCCAGCTTTGTTCTTTTGGCTTAGGATTGACTTGGCGATGTGGGCTCTTTTTTGGTTCCATATGAACTTTAAAGTAGTTTTTTCCAATTCTGTGAAGAAAGTCATTGGTAGCTTGATGGGGATGGCATTGAATCTGTAAATTACCTTGGGCAGTATGGCCATTTTCATGATGTTGATTCTTCCTACCCATGAGTATGGAATGTTCTTCCATTTGTTTGTATCCTCTTTTATTTCCTTGAGCAGTGGTTTGTAGTTCTCCTTGAAGAGGTCCTTCACATCCCTTGTAAGTTGGATTCCTAGGTATTTTATTCTCTTTGAAGCAATTGTGAATGGGCGTTCACTCATGATTTGGCTCTCTGTTTGTCTGTTATTGGTGTTTAAGAATGCTTGTGATTTTTGTACATTGATTTTGTATCCTGAGACTTTGCTGAAGTTGCTTATCAGCTTAAGGAGATTTTGGGCTGAGACAATGGGGTTTTCTAGATATACAATCATGTCATCTGCAAACAGGGACAATTTGAGTTCCTCTTTTCCTAATTGAATACCCTTTATTTCCTTCTCCTGCCTAATTGCCCTGGCCAGAACTTCCAACACTATGTTGAATAGAAGTGGTGAGAGAGGGCATCCCTGTCTTGTGCCAGTTTTCAAAGGGAATGCTTTCAGTTTTTGCCCATTCAGTATGATATTGGCTGTGGGTTTGTCATAGATAGCTCTTATTATTTTGAGATACGTCCCATCAATACCTAATTTATTGAGAGTTTTTAGCATGAAGGGTTGTTGAATTTTGTCAAAGGCCTTTTCTGCATCTATTGAGATAATCATGTGGTTTTTGTCTTTGGTTCTGTTTCTATGCTGGATTACATTTATTGATTTGTGTATGTTGAACCAGCCTTGCATCCCAGGGATGAAGCCCACTTGATCATGGTGGATGAGCTTTTTGATGTGCTGCTGGGTTCTGTTTGCCAGTATTTTATTGAGGATTTTTGCATCAATGTTCATCAAGGATATTGGTCTAAAATTCTCTTTTTCGGTTGTGTCTCTGCCCGGCTTTGGTATCAGGATGATGCTGGCCTCATAAAATGAGTTAGGGAGGATTCCCTCTTTTTCTATTGATTGGAATAGTTTCAGAAGGAATGGTACCAGTTCCTCCTTTTACCTCTGGTAGAATTCGGCTGTGAACCCATCTGGTCCTGGACTTTTTTTGGTTGGTAAGCTATTGATTATTGCCACAATTTCAGCTCCTGTTATTGGTCTATTCAGAGATTCAACTTCTTCCTGGTTTAGTCTTGGGAGGGTGTATGTGTCGAGGAATTTATCCATTTCTTCTAGATTTTCTAGTTTATTTGCATAGAGGTGTTTGTAGTATTCTCTGATAGTAGTTTGTATTTCTGTGGGATCGGTGGTGATATCCCCTTTATCATTTTTTATTGCATCTATTTGATTCTTCTTTTTTTCTTTATTAGTCTTGCTAGCAGTCTATCAATTTTGTTGATCCTTTCAAAAAACCAGCTCCTGGATTCATTAATTTTGTGAAGGGTTTTTTGTGTCTCTATTTCCTTCAGTTCTGCTCTGATTTTAGTTATTTCTTGCCTTCTGCTAGCTTTTGAATGTGTTTGCTCTTGCTTTTCTAGTTCTTTTAATTGTGATGTTAGGGTGTCAAATTTGGATCTTTCCTGCTTTCTCTTATGGGCATTTAGTGCTATAAATTTCCCTCTACACACTGCTTTGAATGCATCCCAGAGATTCTGGTATGTTGTGTCTTGGTTCTCGTTGGTTTCAAAGAACATCTTTATTTCTGCCTTCATTTCGTTATGTACCCAGTAGTCATTCAGGAGCAGGTTGTTCAGTTTCCATGTAGTTGAGCGGTTTTGAGTGAGATTCTTAATCCTGAGTTCTAGCTTGATTGCACTGTGATCTGAGATAGTTTGTTATAATTTCTTTTCTTTTACATTTACTGAGAAGAGCTTTACTTCCAAGTATGCGGTCAATTTTGGAATAGGTGTGGTGTGGTGCTGAAAAAAATGTATATTCTGTTGATTTGGGGTGGAGAGTTCTGTAGATGTCTATTAGGTCCGCTTGGTGCAGAGCTGAGTTCAATTCCTGGGTATCGTTGTTGACTTTCTGTCTCATTGATCTGTCTAATGTTGATAGTGGGGTGTTAAAGTCTCCCATTATTAATGTGTGGGAGTCTAAGTCTCTTTGTAGGTCACTCAGGACTTGCTTTATGAATCTGGGTGCTCCTGTATTGGGTGCATATATATTTAGGATAGTTAGCTCTTCTTGTTGAATTAATCCCTTTAACATTATGTAATGGCCTTCTTTGTCTCTTTTGATCTTTGTTGGTTTAAAGTCTGTTTTATCAGAGACTAGGATTGCAACCCCTGCCTTTTTTTGTTTTCCATTTGCTTGGTATATCTTCCTCCATCCTTTTATTTTGAGCCTATGTGTGTCTCCGCACGTGAGATGGGTTTCCTGAATACAGCACACTGATGGGTCTTGAGTCTTTATCCAATTTGCCAGTCTGTGTGTTTTAATTGGAGCATTTAGTCCATTTACATTTAAAGTTAATATTGTTATGTGTGAATTTGATCCTGTCATTATGATGTTAGCTGGTTATTTTGCTCATTAGTTGATGCAGTCTCTTCCTAGTCTCGATGGTCTTTACATTTTGGCATGATTTTGCAGTGGCTGGTACCGGTTTTGCCTTTCCATGTTTAGCACTTCCTTCAGGAGCTCTTTTAGGGCAGGCCTGGTGGTGACAAAATCTCTCAGTATTTGCTTGTCTGTAAAGTATTTTATTTCTCCTTCACTTATGAAGCTTAGTTTGGCAGGATATGAAATTCTGGGTTGAAAATTCTTTTCTTTAAGAATGTTGAATATTGGCCCCCACTCTCTTCTGGCTTGTAGGGTTTCTGCCGAGAGATCCGCTGTTAGTCTGATGGGCTTCCCTTTGAGGGTATCCCGACCTTTCTCTCTGGCTGCCCTTAACATTTTTTCCTTCATTTCAACTTTGGTGAATCTGACAATTATGTGTCTTGAGTTGCTCCTCTCGAGGAGTATCTTTGTGGCATTCTCTGTATTTCCTGAGTCTGAATGTTGGCCTGCCTTGCTAGATTGGGGAAGTTCTCCTGGATAATATCCTGCAGAGTGTTTTCCAACTTGTTTCCATTCTCCCCGTCACTTTCAGGTACACCAATCAGATGTAGATTTGGTCTTTTCACATAGTCCCACATTTCTTGGAGGCTTTGCTCGTTTCTTTTTATTCTTTTTTCTCTAAACTTCCCTTCTCGCTTCATTTCATTCATTTCATCTTCCAGAGCTGATACTCTTTCTTCCATTTGATTGCATCGGCTCCTGAGGCTTCTGCATTCTTCACATAGTTCTCGAGCCTTGGTTTTCAGCTCCATCAGCTCCTTTAAGCACTTCTCCGTATTGGTTATTCTAGTTAAACATTTTTCTAAATTTTTTTCAAAGTTTTCAACTTTTTTGCCTTTGGTTTGAATATCCTCCCATAGATCAGAGTAATTTGATCATCTGAAGCCTTCTTCTCTCAGCTTGTCAAAGTCATTCTCTGTCCAGCTTTGTTCCATTGCTGGTGAGGAACTGTGTTCCTTTGGAGGATGAGAGGCACTCTGCTTTTTAAAGTTTCCAGTTTTTCTGCTCTGTTTTTTCCCCATCTTTGTGGTTTTATCTACTTTTGGTCTTTGATGATGGTGATGTACAGATGGGTTTTGGTGTGGATGTCCTTTCTGTTAGTTTTCCTTCTAATAGACAGGACCCTCAGCTGCATGTCTGTTGGAGTACCCAGCCGGCCGTGTGAGGTGTCAGTCTGCCCCTGCTGGGAGGTGCCTCCCAGTTAGGCTGCTCAGGGGTCAGAGGTCAGTGGTCAGGGACCCACTTGAGGAGGCAGTCTGCCCGTTCTCAGATCTCCAGCTGCGTGCTGGGAGAACCACTGCTCTCCTCAAAGCTGTCAGAGAGGGACATTTAAGTCTGCAGAGGTTACTGCTGTCTTTTTGTTTGTCTGTGCCCCGCCCCCAGAGGTGGAGCCTACAGAGGCAGGCAGGCCTCCTTGAGCTGTGGTGGGCTCCACCCAGTTCAAGCTTCCCGGCTGCTTTGTTTACCTAAGCGAGCCTGGGCAATGGCAGGCGCCCCTCCCCCAGCCTCGCTGCTGCCTTGCTGTTTGATCTCAGACTGCTGTGTTAGCAATCAGCGAGACTCCGTGGGCGTAGGACCCTCTGAGCTAGGTGCAGGCTATAATCTCCTGGTACACCATTTCCTAAGCCTGTCGCAAAAGCACAGTATTCGGGTGGAAGTGGCCCAATTTTCCAGGTACCGTCTGTCACCCCTGGAAAGTGAATTCCCTGACCCCTTGTGCTTCCTGAGTGAGGCAATGCCTCGCCCCTGCTTTGGCTGGCGCATGGTGCGCTCACCCACTGACCTGCACCCACTGTCTGGCACTCCCTAGTGAGATGAACCCGGTACCTCAGATGGAAATGCGGAAATCACCCGTCTTCTGCGTCGCTCACGCTGGGAGCTGTAGACCGGAGCTGTTCCTATTCGGCCATCTTGGCTCCTCCCCCAACACATCTTAATAAACTGGAAAAACAAGAGGGAACTAAACACAAAATTAGTAACAGAAGAAAAATAATAACCAGGGGTGGTGTCTCACTTCTGTAATCCCAGCACTTTGAGAGGCTGAGGCAGGCAGATCTCCTGAGGTTAGGAGTTCAAGACCAGGCTGGCCAAAATGGTGAAACCCCATCTCTCCTAAAAATAAAATTAGCTGGGTGTAGTCATGCATGCCTGTAGTCCCAGCTACTCAGGAGGCTGAGGCAGGAGAATCACTTGAACCTGGGAGGCAGAGGTTGCAGTGAGCCAAGATCACACCACTGCACTCTAGCCTGGATGACAGAGTGAGACTTTGTTTCAAAAAAAAAAGATGGAAAGAAAAATAATAAAAGAGCATAAATAAATAAATTTGAAATGAAGAAAATAATACAAAAGATCAACGAACCAAAAATTTGGCTTTTTGAAAAGTCAAACAAAATTGACAAACCTTTAGACAGACAAACTGAGAGAAAAGGAAAGAAGATCCAAATATATAAAATCAGAGATTAGAAAGGAGACATTACGGCTGATACTACAGAAATTCAAAGAATCATTAATGGCTACATTGAGCAACTATATGCCAGTATATTTAAAAAAACTAAGAGAAATGGGTAAATTCCCTGACAGCTACAACCTATTAAGATTGAACCATTAAGAAATCCAAAACCTGAACATGCCAATAACAAGTAATGAAATTGAACCCATATTAAAATGTCTTTCAGTAAAGTAAGCCTAGGACCCAATGGCTTCACTGTGAATCCTATCAAACATTTAAAGAAAAGCTAACACCAATCCTACTCAAACATTCTGAAAAATAGAGAAAGAGGGAGTATTTCCAAACTCATTCTACAAGGCCAGTATTATCCTGATACCAAAAGCAGACAAAGACAGAGTCAATAAAGAAAACTGCAGGCCAATATCTCTGAGGAATATTAATGCAATGATTCTCAAGAAAATACTAGCAAACTGAATCCAACGATACTTTGTAAAGATTATTTATCATGACCCAGTGGGATTTATCCCAGGGATGCAAGGATCGTTCAACATATGCAAAACAATGAATGTAATATATCATCTCAAGAGAATGAGGAACAAAAACCATATGATCATTTCAGTTGATACTAAAACAGAATCTGATAAAGTTTGATATCCTTTCATGATAAATGTTTTGGGAAGTCAGGGACCCCAAACGGAGGGACCGGCTGAAGCTGCGGCAGAAGAACATAAATTGTGAAGATTTCTTGGACATTTATTAGTTCCCCAAATTAATACTTTTATAATTTCTTATGACTGTCTTTACTGCAATCTCTGAACATAAATTATGAAGATTTCATGGACATTGATCTCTTCCCCAATCAATACTCTTGTAATTTCCTATCCCTACCTTTACTTTAATCTCTCCTGTCATCTTCATAAGCTGTCTTTAATCTCTCCTGTCATCTTCATGAGCTAAGGATGTATGTCACCTCAGGACCCTGTGATGATTGTGTTATCTGTACAAATTGTTTGTAAAACGTGTGTTTGAACAATATGAAATCTGGGCATTCTAAAAAAGAACAGGATAATACGATTTTCAGGGAACAAGGGAGATAACCATGAGGTCTGACTGCCTGTGGGGCTGGGCAGAACAGAGTCATATTTCTCTTCTTGCAGAAAGCGAATAGGAGAAATATTGCTGAATTCTTTTCCCAGCAAGGAATAACCCTGGGAAAGGAATGTATTCCCAGGGGAGGTCTATAAATGGCACTCTGGGAGTGTCTGTCTTATGCAGTTGAAGATAAGGGATGAAATATGCCCTGGTCTCCTGCAGTGCCCTCAGGCTTGCTAGGATTAGGAAATTCCAGCCTGGTGAATTCTAGTCAGACTGGTTGTCTGCTCTCAAACCCTGTTTCCTGTTAAGATGTTTATCAATGACAATGTATGCCCAGCTGGACATGGAACCTCATCAGTAATTCTAATTTCACCCTGGCCTTGTGATCTTGCTCTGCCATTTGCCTTGTGATCTTTTATTGCCTTTTGAAGCATGTGACCCTCTGTGACCCACTCCCTATTCGTTCACTCCCTCCCCTTCTAAAATCCCTAATAAAAACTCGCTGGTTTTGCAGCTCAAGGTCACCATCAGGGTCCTACCAATATGTGATGGCACCCTCAGAGGCCCAGCTATAAAATTTCTCTGTTTGTGCTCTTTCTCTTTATTTCTCAGACTGGCCAACACTTAGGGAAAATAGAAAAGAACCTACGTTGAAATATTGGGGGCTGGTTCCCCTGATAGATTAAAAACCCTAAAAAAAATGGGCATAGAAGGAATATATCTCAACATAATCAAAGCTGTATATGACAGACCCAAAGCTAGTATCATATTGCAAGAAGAAAAATAAAAAGCCATTTCTTTCAAATCTAGAACATGACAAGGATGCCTTCTTTCATAACTGTCATTTAACATAGTACTGGAAGTCTTAGCTAGAACAATCAGAGAAGAGAAAGGAATACAGGGCACTCAAATTGAAAAGGAAAAAGTCAAATCGTCCTTGTTTGCAGATAATATAATCTTATATTTGGAAAAACCTAAACAATCCACAAGAAAACTATTAAAACTGGTAAAACAAATTTAGTAAAGTTGCAGGATATAAAATCAATACACAAAAATCAGTAGCATTTCTACATGCCAACAGTGAACAAACTGAAAAACAGAAATAAAAAGGTAATCCCATTTACAATAGCCACAAATAAAATTAAATACCTAGGAATTAACCATGGAAGTGAAAGATCTTTACAAAAGAAACGTATAAAACACTGATGAAAGAAATTGAAGAGATACCAAAAATGAAAAGATATTTCATGTTCATGGATTGGAAGAATCAATATTATTAAAATATCCATACTACTCAAAGCAATCTACAGAGTCAATGCAGTCTCGTTCAAAATACCAATGACATTCTTCATATAAATAGGAAAAACCATCATAAAATTTCTATGGAATCACAAAAGACCATAACAGCCAAAGATACCTTGAGCAAAAAGAACAAAACTAGTGGAATCACATTACTTGACTTAAAATTATACTATAGAGGTATAAAGAGTAAAACAGCATGGTGCTGATGTAAAAACATACACATAGACCAAAGGACCAGAATAGAGAACCCAGATACAAATTCACACACCTGCAGTAAACTAATTTTTGACAAACATGCCAAGAAAATTCACTGGGGAAAAGACAGTCACTTCAGTAAATGGTGCTTGGAAAACTGGCTATGCAAAAAATTGAAACTAGACCCCTATGTCTCACCACATACAAAAATAAAATCTAAATGGATTAAAAACTTAGAAATCTAAGACCTCAGACTATAAAAATACTACAAAAAATTGAGGACACTCTCTAGGACTTTGGTCTGGGCAAAAAATTGAGTAATACCCCACAAGCACAGGCAACCAGAGCAAAAAGGAACAAATGGGATCATATCAAGTTAAAAAGCTTTTTTAGAGCAAATTAAACAATTAAGAAAGTGAAGAGACAACCCACAGAATGCGGGAAATATTTACAGACTACCCATATGACAAGGAATTAATAACCAGAATATATAGGGACCTCAATAACTCTATAGGAAAAAAAATTAATAATTCAATTAAAAATGGGCAAAAGATTTAAATAGAAATTTTTCAAAAAAAGACATACAAATGGCAAACAGGCATGTGAAATGGTGCTCAATTTCTTTTTAGAGAAAAGTGCTCACTTATCATCAGAGAAATGTAAATCAAAACTACAATGAGATATCTCACTCAGCTAAAATGGCTTTTATTCAAAATTTAGGCAATAACAAATGCTGGTGAGAATGTGGATAGAAGTAAACCCTAATATACTGTTGGTGGTAATGTAAATTATTTTAACCATTATGGAAAACAGCTTGGAGGTCCCTCAAAAAACTAAAACTAGAAATAACATATAATCCAGCAATCCCACTGCTGAGTATATACCAAAAAGAAAGCAAATCAGTATATCAAAGAGATATTTGTATTCCCATGTTTGTTACAGCACTGCTCACAGTAGCCAAGACTTGGAACCAACCTTATTGTCCATCAAGAGATGAATGGAAAAGGAACACGTGGTACATACACCCAATGGAGTCCTATTCAGCCATAAAAATGAATGAGATTCTGTTATTTGTAGCAACATGGATGGAACTGGAGGTCATTATGTTATGTAAAACAAGTCAGGCATGGAAGACAAACATCATATATTCTCACATATTTGTGGGTTCTAAAAACTAAAACAACTGAACCCATGAAGATAGAGAGTACAAAGATGGTTACCAGCTGCTTGGAAGGGTAGTGGGGTGGAAGGACTGTAGGGGATGGGGATGGTTAATGGATTAAAAAAATGGTTAGGAAGAATGAATAAGAACTAGTATGTGATAGCACAACTGGGAGACTATAGTCAATAATAATTTAATTGTACATTTTAAAATAACTAAGAGTATAATTGGATTGTTGATAACACAAAGGATAAATGCTTGATGAGATGGATACTTAATTTTCCATTATGTGGTTATTATGCATTGCATGCCTTTACCAAAACACCTCATGTACCCTGTAAATATATATACCTACAGAGTACCCACAAGAATTAAAAGGAAAAAAATTTAAAAATAATAATATATATTATATTACAATATAAATCTTGTAACTAAAAAGGAATGTAGTTTATATTTTCCAAAGTCCAGCAAATACCTAATATGATTAAAAAATAAAAAGAACTACCTCTGGCTTATTCTTGTGAAGTTTCAGAAAATAAAAAGATAATCCTAAATCTTTCAAAAAGCCATCCAATAAAGAGATCAAAATCAGTTGGAATCAGAACTTTACCCATAATGCTGAATGCTGGAAGCCGAGCAACAATTTTTAAATTCTAACGGAAAATAGTTTCAAGTCAAAACCTCAATACTGATAAAATTATTCAATAAACATATGTATATTTTTATGCAACCCAGAAAACTACCTCTCCACACTATTTTTTAAAATAGTTACTTTGGATGTGCTTAAATAAAGTGAGTGGGTTAACTAAGAAACAACACATGTATTCCAGGACACTAATTGAGATCCAACTCTGAAGAACAATGACATGAAGCCCCCAGATGATTTCACTGAAGCAGGACTAGAAAGCATTTTTACTTAATGGCACAGGTAGATGGAGGGGTCCAGATGTTATCCACATATAAAGGTGCATTGCACAGTTGGAGTAGTATGCTAGACTGGATAAATCTAAGGATATGACAAAAGCAAAGAAGGAAAGGAAAAAATAAAGATGATTAAACATTCCACGAAAAGTAAAAATAAAAATAAATAAGTTATATAAGAGAAGACAAAAATAACACCCTAAGTAGACAAGTGAAAAATATTTACATAGTTTAAATAAAGTGAATGTTGTTTTTTAAAAAATATCTAACATGTTGAATCAACCTACTGACAAATTGTGGAAAGATACATTGTCAATCTTAAAACTTAAAAATAGTAAAGGTCCTGATAATAGATGTTGAAGGTGGAAGGCAAACAGAAGTGAGCAGGTAGACAGGAGTGATAATGTCTTTATAAGGATAAAGCTAAGATAGACTACATGTGTTTGGTGGAGTAAATAACAGAGGAACTAAAAGTAGGAATATAACTAGACTGGGTGGTTAGCATGGGGAAGGGAAGAAAGGGGATGGTGACTGTTTGGTTTGTGAATGAGCTAAAATATTTTCTTATGTAGTAAGAATTCCATATGCAATTCCTAATGTTCATAAATAGGTATTGGTTTAAGGATGTTATTTAGAGACTCAAGGATACCTGAAGAACTACAAAAAGAAGCAGTTTGAACTTGTTGCCTTTAGAGGAATAGAGGTGGATAGGTAGGAGTAGGGTAGAAATTATTTAACATTTTAATTTTGTGCATGTATTGATTTGATAGGCACAAAAAAGTAAAGTGGAAACAACTGAAAAGAGTCATTCAGGAAAGATTTTATTAAGATTTTTGCTTAAGCTTGTTGAGTGTGTGTACATTCAAATGATCTGTGAGAGTATTTATATACTGTATGTGAGAAAATACTTCTGTGAATTCCATCTCATACAGAGATGCTGGTCTTAAGATTTTTTTCTTCCAATTTGGTAACTTCAGGCAAGTCAATGAGTGTTTCAAAATCTCTGTCTACTCAGCAGTAAATTGGTGGTATCAGACCAGAGATGGTTCTGTAATTTTTGTGTGTGTTTGAAATACTGATATGGTTCAGCTCTGTATCCCCACCCAAATCTCATCTTGTAGCTCCATAATTCCCACGTGTTGTGGGAGGGACCCAGTGGGAGATGATTGAATAATGGGGGCAGGTCTTTCCTTTGCGGTTCTCATGATAGTGAATGGGTCTCATAAGATCTGATGGTTTTAAAAATGGGAGTTTCTCTGCACAAGCTCTCTTTTTACCTGCTGTCTTCCATCTAAGACGTGACTTGCTCCTCCTTGTCTTCTGCCATGATTGTGAGACCTCCCTAGCCATGTGGAACTGTAAGTCCAATAAACGTCTTTCTTTTGTAAATTTCCTGGTCTCGAGTTTGTCTTTATCAGCAGCATGAAAACGGACTAATACAAATAGTAAATCTTTATTGCAGTTTTAAAGGTGTGCTTTATTTCTTAATTAGAATCCCTGTGGTGTCTTAATTTCTACCTTTTTTTCTATTTTCTTATTCCTATCCTTAAGTCAGTTTTAGAAGTTTTTTAATACTAAATGTGTAGAGATATGCATTTAATACTCAAAAAGCTATAAGATAATTTCTTTATTATTATTATTATATGTTAAGTTTTAGGGTACATGTACACAATGTGCAGGTTAGTTACATATGTATACATGTGCCATGCTGGTGTGCTGCTCCCATTAACTCGCCATTTAGCATTAGGCATATCTCCTAATGCTATCCCTCCCCCCTCCCCCCACCCCACAACAGTCCCCAGAGTGTGATGTTCCCCTTCCTGTGTCCATGTGTTCTCATTGTTCAATTTCCATCTATGAGTGAGAACATGCGGTGTTTGGTTTTTTGTCCTTGTGATAGTTTACTGAGAATGATGATTTCCAATTTCATCCATGTCCCTACAAAGGACATGAACTCATCCTTTTTTATGGCTGCATAGTATTCCATGGTGTATATGTGCCACATTTTCTTAATCCAGTCTATCATTGTTGGACATTTGGGTTGGTTCCAAGTCTTTGCTATCGTGAATAGTGCCGCAATAAACATACGTGTGCATGTGTCTTTATAGCAGCATGATTTATAGTCCTTTGGGTATATACCCAGTAATGGGATGGCTGGGTCGAATGGAATTTCTAGTTCTATATCCCTGAGGAATTGCCACACTGACTTCCACAAGGGTTGAACTAGTTTACAGTCCCACCAACAGTGTAAAAGTGTTCCTATTTCTCCACATCCTCTCCAGCACCTGTTGTTTCCTGACTTTTTAATGATTGCCATTCTAACTGGTGTGAGATGGTATCTCATTCTGGTTTTGATTTGCATTTCTCTGATGGCCAGTGATGATGAACATTTTTTCATGTGTTTTTTGGCTGCATAAATGTCTTCTTTTGAGAAGTGTCTGTTCATGTCCTTTGCCCACTTTTTGATGGGGTTGTTTGTTTTTTTCTTGTAAATTTGTTTGAGTTCATTGTAGATTCTGGATATTAGCCCTTTGTCAGATGAGTAGGTTGCAAAAATTTTCTCCCATTTTGTAGGTTGCCTGTTCACTCTGATGGTAGTTTCTTTTGCTGTGCAGAAGCTCTTTAGTTTAATTAGATCCCATTTGTCAATTTTGGCTTTTGTTGCCATTGCTTTTGGTGTTTTAGACATGAAGTCCTTGCCCATGCCTATGTCCTGAATGGTAATGCCTAGGTTTTCTTCTAGGGTTTTGATGGTTTTAGGTCTAACATTTAAGTCTTTAATCCATCTTGAATTAATTTTTGTATAAGGTGTAAGGAAGGGATCCAGTTTCAGCTTTCCCCATATGGCTAGCCAGTTTTCCCAGCACCATTTATTAAATAGGGAATCCTTTCCCCATTTCTTGTTTTTGTCAGGTTTGTCAAAGATCAGATAGTTGTAGATATGTGGCATTATTTCTGATGGCTCTGTTCTGTTCCATTGATCTATATCTCTGTTTTGGTACCAGTACCATGCTGTTTTGGTTACTGTAGCCTTGTAGTATAGTTTGAAATCAGGTAGTGTGATGCCTCCAGCTTTGTTCTTTTGGCTTAGGATTGACTTGGCGATGTGGGCTCTTTTTTGGTTCCATATGAACTTTAAAGTAGTTTTTTCCAATTCTGTGAAGAAAGTCATTGGTAGCTTGATGGGGATGGCATTGAATCTGTAAATTACCTTGGGCAGTATGGCCATTTTCATGATGTTGATTCTTCCTACCCATGAGTATGGAATGTTCTTCCATTTGTTTGTATCCTCTTTTATTTCCTTGAGCAGTGGTTTGTAGTTCTCCTTGAAGAGGTCCTTCACATCCCTTGTAAGTTGGATTCCTAGGTATTTGATTCTCTTTGAAGCAATTGTGAATGGGAGTTCACTCATGATTTGGCTCTCTGTTTGTCTGTTATTGGCGTATAAGAATGCTTGTGATTTTTGTACATTGATTTTGTATCCTGAGACTTTGCTGAAGTTGCTTATCAGCTTAAGGAGATTTTGGGCTGAGACAATGGGGTTTTCTAGATATACAATCATGTCATCTGCAAACAGGGACAACTTGATTTCCTCTTTTCCTAATTGAATACACTTTATTTCCTTCTCCTGCCTAATTGCCCTGGCCAGAACTTCCAACACTATGTTGAATAGAAGTGGTGAGAGAGGGCATCCCTGTCTTGTGCCAGTTTTCAAAGGGAATGCTTCCAGTTTTTGCCCATTCAGTATGATATTGGCTGTGGGTTTGTCATAGATAGCTCTTATTATTTTGAGATATGTCCCATCAATACCTAATTTATTGAGAGTTTTTAGCATGAAGGGTTGTTGAATTTTGTCAAAGGCCTTTTCTGCATCTATTAGATAATCATGTGGTTTTTGACTTTGGTTCTGTTTATATGCTGGATTACATTTATTGATTTGCGTATATTGAACCAGCCTTGCATCCCAGGGATGAAGCCCACTTGATCATGGTGGATGAGCTTTTTGATGTGCTGCTGGATTCTGTTTGCCAGTATTTTATTGAGGATTTTTGCATCAATGTTCATCAAGGATATTGGTCTAAAATTCTCTTTTTTGTTTGTGTCTCTGCCCGGCTTTGGTATCAGGATGATGCTGGCCTCATAAAATGAGTTAGGGAGGATTCCCTCTTTTTCTATTGATTGGAATAGTTTCAGAAGGAATGGTACCAGTTCCTCCTTGTACCTCTGGTAGAATTCGGCTGTGAACCCATCTGGTCCTGGACTTTTTTTGGTTGGTAAGCTATTGATTATTGCTACAATTTCAGCTCCTGTTATTGGTCTATTCAGAGATTCAACTTCTTCCTGGTTTAGTCTTGGGAGGGTGTATGTGTTGAGGAATTTATCCATTTCTTCTAGATTTTCTAGTTTATTTGCATAGAGGTGTTTGTAGTATTCTCTGATGGTAGTTTGTATTTCTGTGGGATCAGTGGTGATATCCCCTTTATCATTTTTTATTGCATCTATTTGATTCCTCTCTCTTTTTTTTCTTTATTAATCTTGCTAGCAGTCTATCAATTTTGTTGATCCTTTCAAAAAACCAGCTCCTGGATTCATTAATTTTGTGAAGGGTTTTTTGTGTCTCCATTTCCTTCAGTTCTGCTCTGATTTTAGTTATTTCTTGCCTTCTGCTAGCTTTTGAATGTGTTTGCTCTTGCTTCTCTAGTTCTTTTAATCGTGATGTTAGGGTGTCAATTTTGGATCTTTCCTGCTTTCTCTTATGGGCATTTAGTGCTATAAATTTCCCTCTACACACTGCTTTGAATGCATCCCAGAGATTCTGGTATGTTGTGTCTTGGTTCTCGTTGGTTTCAAAGAACATCTTTATTTCTGCCTTCATTTCGTTATGTACCCAGTAGTCATTCAGGAGCAGGTTGTTCAGTTTCCATGTAGTTGAGTGGTTTTGAGTGAGTTTCTTAATCCTGAGTTCTAGTATGATTGCACTGTGATCTGAGAGATAGTTTGTTATAATTTCTGTTCTTTTACATTTGCTGAGGAGAGCTTTACTTCCAACTATGTGGTCAATTTTGGAATAGGTGTGGTGTGGTGCTGAAAAAAATGTATATTCTGTTGATTTGGGGTGGAGAGTTCTGTAGATGTCTATTAGGTCCGCTTGGTGCAGAGCTCAGTTCAATTCCTGTGTATCCTTATTAACTTTCTGTCTCATTGATCTGTCTAATGTTGACAGCGGGGTGTTAAAGTCTCCCATTATTAATGTGTGGGAGTCTAAGTCTCTTTGTAGGTCACTCAGGACTTGCTTTATGAATCTGGGTGCTCCTGTATTGGGTGCATATATATTTAGGATAGTTAGCTCTTCTTGTTGAATTGATCCCTTTACCATTATGTAATGGCCTTCTTTGTCTCTCTTGGTCTTTGTTGGTTTAAAGTCTGTTTTATCAGAGACTAGGATTGCAACCCCTGCCTTTTTTTGTTTTCCATTTGCTTGGTATATCTTCCTCCATCCTTTTATTTTGAGCGTATGTGTGACTCTGCACGTGAGATGGGTTTCCTGAATACAGCACACTGATGAGTCTTGATTCTTTATTCAATTTGCCAGTCTGTGTGTTTTAATTGGAGCATTTAGTCCATTTACATTTAAAGTTAATATTGTTATGTGTGAATTTGATCCTGTCATTATGATGTTAGCTGGTTATTTTGCTCATTAGTTGATACAGTTTCCTCCTAGCCTCGATGGTCTTTACATGTTGGCATGATTTTGCATTGGCTTGTACCGGTTTTGCCTTTCCATGTTTAGTGCTTCCTTCAGGAGCTCTTTTAGGGCAGGCCTGGTGGTGACAAAATCTCTCAGCATTTGCTTGTCTGTAAAGTATTTTATTTCTCCTTCACTCATGAAGCTTAGTTTGTCTGGATATGAAATTCTGGGTTGAAAATTCTTTTCTTTAAGAATGTTGAATATTGGCCCCCACTCTCTTCTGGCTTGTAGAGTTTCTGCTGAGAGATCCGCTGTTAGTCTGATGGGCTTCCCTTTGAGGGTATCCCGACCTTTCTCTCTGGCTGCCCTTAACATGTTTTCCTTCATTTCAACTTTGGTGAATCTGACAATTATGTGTCTTGGAGTTGCTCTTCTCGAGCAGTATCTTTGTGGCATTCTCTGTATTTCCTGAATCTGAATGTTGGCCTGCCTTGCTAGATTGGGGAAGTTTTCCTGGATAATATCCTGCAGAGTGTTTTCCAACTTGGTTCCATTCTCCCTGTCACTTTCAGGTACACCAATCAGACGCAGATTTGGTTTTTTCACATAGTCCCATATTTCTTGGAGGCTTTGTTCGTTTCTTTTTATTCTTTTTTCTCTAAACTTCCCTTCTCACTTCATTTCATTCATTTCATCTTCCATCACTGATACCCTTTCTTCCAGTTGGTCACATCAGCTCCTGAGGCTTCTGCATTCTTCACGTAGTTCTCGAGCCTTGGCTTTCAGCTCCATCAGCTCCTTTAAGCACTTCTCTGTATTGGTTATTCTAGTTATACATTCGTCTAAGGTTTTTTCAAAGTTTTCAACTTCTTTTCCTTTGGTTTGAATTTCCTCCTGTAGCTCAGAGTAGTTTGATCGTCTGAAGCCTTCTTCTCTCAACTCATCAAAGTCATTCTCCGTCCAGGTTTGTTCCATTGCTGGTGAGGAACTGCATTCCTTTGGAGGAGGAGAGGCACTCTGGTTTTTAGAGTTTCCAGTTTTTCTGCTCTGTTTTTTCCCCATCTTTGTGGTTTTAACTACTTTTGGTCTTTGATGATCGTGTTGTATATATGGGTTTTTGGTGTGGATGTCCTTTCTGTTTGTTAGTTTTCCTTCTAACAGACAGGACCCTCAGCTGCAGGTCTGTTGGAGTTTGCTAGAGGTCCACTCCAGACCCTGTTTGCCTGGGTATCAGCAGCGGTGTCTGCAGAACCGTGGATTTTTGTGATCTGTGAATGCTGCTGTCTGATCATTCCTCTGGAAGTTTTGTCTCAGAGGAGTACCCAGCCGTGTGAGGTGTCAGTCTGCCCCTACTGGGGGGTGCCTCCCAGTTAGGCTGCTCGGGGTTCAGGGGTCAGGGACCCACTTGAGGAGGCAGTCTGCCCATTCTCAGATCTCTAGCTGTGTGCTGGGAGAACCACTGCTCTCCTCAGAGCTGTCAGACAGGGACATTTAAGTCTGCAGAGGTTACTGTTGTCTTTTTGTTTGTCTGTGCCCTGCCCCCAGAGGTGGAGCCTACAGAGGCAGGCAGGCCTCCTTGAGCTGTGGTGGGCTCCACCCAGTTCAAGGTTCCCGGCTGCTTTGTTTACCTAAGTGAGCCTGGGCAATGGCGGGTGCCTCTCCCCCAACCTCGCTGCCACCTTGCAGTTTGATCTCAGACTGCTGTGCTAGAAATCAGTGAGACTCCATGGGCATAGGACCCTCTGAGCCAGGTGTGGGATATAATCTCCTGGTGCGCCGTTTTCTAAGTCCATCAGAAAAGCACAGTATTCGGGTGGGAGTGGCCCGATTTTCCAGGTGCCGTCTGTCACCCCTTTCCTTGACCAGGAAAGGGAACTCCCTGATACCTTGCACTTCCCGAGAGAAGCAATGCCTCACCCTGCTTTGGCTGGTGCACAGTGGGCTGTACCCACTGTCCTGTGCCCACTCTCTGGCACTCCCTAGTGAGATGAACCCGTTACCTCAGATGGAAATGCAGAAATCACCCATCTTCTGCCTCACTCACACTGGGAGCTGTAGAGCAGAGCTGTTCCTATTCGGCCATCTTGACTCCTCCTCAAGATAATTTCTTGAATTTTTTTGAGACAGTCAGAAAAGATGTCTAACCTGCATTTGAAATGTGTCATTATAACATAATTGAAAATATGACAATACTAAAAAAAAAAGAAAGATAAGTGTTGAAGCCAGTAGCTGCATTTTCAATATGTTAATCTATTTCCATTTACAAAATTTTTTTTTGTTTTTTTGCTGATGTCTGTACTTGTGAGTTTATAAGAAAGTTTCTCATCCATGGTAAAGCGCATTAATGAAATTACTGTGTGACACTCCTTGAAAAATGAGATAAATATATATTTAGTTTCCATAATGAAATCCATATTTGCTTGGTCATGGCCCAAACAGGTTTTGAAAAGTATATATTTAACTGAGGCAGATGAAGTGTCCAAAATTAATAAGGATAAGAAAGAAGAAAAATTTAAGGAGAAAATTTCCAGTTAAAGATGAGTAACTGTTGATTACTCAGGTCCAAGAATTAATACTGAGTAATGTTATGTAATGTAGCAGATCTTGCCAGGATGAAGATATTTGAGTGTAAGCTCAGAATCATAAGCAACAGCTTCTTTGTAACTTGCATTTTATAGCTGCCCTCATCATCCTAGTCTATATCCATAGGGTAGAACTTCAGTCAAACTGACTTTGCCATTCTTGGGACATCTCAGGAGATTATTCCTTACAACATCTTGGTTATCATTTTGTTAATCATCCAGGGAATGCCCAACAGTTCCTTTTGTCATTTTAGGATTCCTACTTATGTCCTTTAACCTGAATACTTTCCAGATCTGCTGTTCCCAGTAAGTTACTACAGTCCCCTGATGACTGAAAGTTAGTAAGTTTTGACTCGATTTTAACTGTACAAGGTGACTGAGCAAATTTGTTAGCTACATCAATATCATGAGGCAGGACATAAGAGGGTAGTCGGCAAGATCAATTCAATTATCTGTATAAAAATATGTCAAAGCCTGCTTTTATTCTGCTTAATTTAGAATTTATTCTTTCACTTATTTTTGAGGAAGTTTTAAAGCAATGAATGATACCTATAAAAGGGCTGTTTAACAAAAAATCACTGATGAGTACAGTGTATGTAATGCATAGCTGTAAAGAAATACCTATTGCTCTTTATAACTGTCTAACCCTTTAATTGATTTCATAAATCAAAGTTTTTAGGCAAGTATGGCCTCTAATAAAAATGAACACTTGAGCCTAATGAATATTTTGTTGATAGAAATAATTTCTGAATTTCTCTGCTGAGTAGCAAGATAGCACTCTTTAGTACAGGGAGGGAAACTTTAGAAAAATGGGATACTATAAAACTTAAAGTAAGAATTGGAACTGAAAGTAACATTAATTTCCTTGGCATAAATTTCTGCTTTATCATCCTGAAGCCTTATTTTGGCACGAAGGTTGCAATAACACTAATCCCTCCTCTGGATTCTAAACCAAAGATAGATTCTTTTGTCTCTAAAAATTTCATTATGAATGACTAAGTAGAGAATAGATGAAAAAGTATTTTAATTTAATGTTACGAATGTGCATTTTAGAGTCAGAGAACCTAAACTTGAGATACAATTTCATTTGTTTGTAGCCTCTTCTCTTATAAAATAGAAATAATAGGATTTAATTCAATGGATGGTTATAAGAATGAAAGAAATGAGAAAATGTGAAATCTTTTTAAACTATGTTTTTCTACAAAAATGAGATGTTAAGATAATAAAGAAACTGACACGTCGTCATTTAAAAAAATAGTTTTAAATATAAACATCCTAGTCTCTCAGTAGAGGTACTAAGAAATAAGGAGAAGATTATAGGCCTTGATATTAAAACAATCTGAGTTTGACTCCTGATTTGAACACACATTACCTAAAGGAGCCAATCAATGTATTTCACATATTTTCTGATTATATACTGCTATATAAGGAATTGCCCTAAAACTCAGTGTCTTAAAACTACCATGATTTCATCACATTTCATGATTTTGTGGGTCAGGAATTCAAATGGCATAGCTCATGTTTCCTCAGCTGTATGTGGCATTGCCTGTCTCTCAGTGTATTCAGGTGATGGATGGGCTGCTATGGGCTGGCTAGGATGACTTCTCTCATGTGTCTGGAGCCATGGTGGAGATGGCTGGAAGGCTGGGCTCAGCTAGAGCTGTGGAATGACATGCCAATTCCTGACATCTCCAGCATGACTATCTCCTCTTCCATAGAAGCTGGCTTTTTTCAGAGTGAACATCCCACTGGACCCAGGCAGGAGTAGCAAGGCTTTGTGTGACTTAGCCTCAGAAGTTCCAAACATCCTTTCTGTCACATTCTTTTTATCAAGAGACATATACAGTCTAGCCAGTATTCCAGAGGAAGGGGATTAGACCTCACCTCTTAATCTGTCACAGTACCTCTGAGCTTCAGTTTTCCCCTTTTATAAAACCTACTCCAGTAGAGTTGTTGTGAAGACACAATGAGACAATGTCTGTTAGGTTCCTCGCATAGAGCCTTGCAC
Source organism: Pongo pygmaeus (assembly GCF_028885625.2). Lineage (NCBI taxonomy): Eukaryota > Metazoa > Chordata > Mammalia > Primates > Hominidae > Pongo > Pongo pygmaeus. The sequence continues at coordinate 30,543,020 of NC_072395.2, forward strand.
AAAATATTTCTCTCCTCTTTTATTTTTCACGTATAAGGAAATCATATTTCCCAATGTCACTAAGACACTGGACAGGTGGCAAACACTGAAGTAAGCACAACTTCTCAGTCTCTGAGCATTCAAAATAGCAGTGAAGTGGGTTTATGCATGGTATGGTTAGGCTTTGTGTCCCTACCCAAAACTCACCTTTAATTGTAATCACCATAGATGTGTCAAGGTAATTGAATCATGGGGGCAGTTTCCCCCATGTTGCTCTCATGATAGTGAGTTCTCATGAAAATCTGATGGTTTTATAAGGGTCCCTTCCCCCTTTGCTTGGCACTTCTCCTTCCTGCTGTCTTGTGAAGAAGATGCCTTGCTTCCCCTTTGCCTTCCGCCATGATTGTAAGTTTCCTGAGGCCTCCCCAGCCATGCTGAACTGTGAGTCAATTAAACCTCACTTTCCTTTATAAATTTCCCAGTCTCAGGCAGTTCTTTACAGTATGAAAACAAACTAATAAAATATACCATAGTCATAGAAAATACCCAAGGCTCAAACCATATGGGATCTTCAACTTATTGTAGGCCAGTATAGGACTGGTCTACTAAAAAGTGACATACCTGAAGAACCTAGACACAAGATGCTAGTACTCTACCACTCTGAGCTTTTAAATGTGATAATAGGAGGGTATCAGCATCTCAGCAACTATTATTTTACAGCCTATTTACCAATTGCTCTTCCTAATGATTCCAGCGACACATGTTTAAATTCTGTTTTGTGTCTCCTGTAAGTATAGAGGATGTAAAATCTATTTGAAAAGATTTCTAACCATAATGGCTACCATTAAGTGTCTTAATGTGAAGCAATAAGTTTCAAGATTTTCTCCTTCCCTAATGGTGCTAATTGATGTGTCCTGTAGAATGCTATGACATGATTTGGAAAATATGTCATTGTTTGGCTGCCCAGCAGCTGACCTCTTGTTTTATGTTTGTGGAATTATTTATCTTGAATCCTGGTAAGACTCAGGGAATATCTTTCAATAGGAAGCTGGAAAGGGTAGATATTTTTTCTCCTTTTTGGCAACTGGAGTAGACCCATGAGATAGGCTTAAATAGTCATGGCTATTTCATATGAGGAATCATGAAGTAGTGATATAAAGAATCAGAGCCTTGAAAAATACAGTCTGGAGACGGGAGGTCACAGCTGCATGCCAGTGTGCAAGAGTAGGGGGGTGAGGCAGAGACTGGGACAGCAGTAGTCTGTAGCATTCAGGACCAGCTGTAGCAGAGCAAGCTGTGGTGTTCATACTAGACTTGCTTTGTTGCAGGATTTTATCCCAATTCTGGCTGACACCTGACTTATGTGCCTTTTCAAAGCCAGGTCCTTCAGTCTTCCCTGCAACTCTGTGATCATTTCACTTGATGTCTTTGTCTGCTTAAGTCAGTCAAAGTTGGATTTTGTTGCTTGAAATTAAGGATCCTGATCATCATGGAGCTTACTATCAAGAGTTCTTACAGGCCATGGACCCACAGGGAAGTGGTAGCAGTGGTTCTTAATTTTGGCTGCACATTCAAGTACCCTAGAAAGTTTGAAAACTGCCAATGCCTCAAGCCAACCCATATCAATCACATTGAATGGCCATAGCTAGGAAACCAGGTACAGATACCTAAAAAGTTCTTTAGGTGATTCTAATGTGAGAATTAATACAGAGAAAGAAATACAATGCCTTCTGAAGATGGGGATGTTGACGTGGATTAATAATATGTAACCTGCTCACCCATTCCCAAGTTATGTTCCCTGAGAGGGTCCAGAATGTACTTTTTTCACCAAGGTTTGGGTGATTCCAATAATCCTGGAAAATCACTTCTGTGGCTGTTCTCTTTAAGCCAGAGACAGTGAAACATTGCCCTTAAAAGTGGCTTCTCTGATGCCAATGGAGACGACAGGACCTCAGGTAGCAGTGGCCAACCAGCCACACCTAACTTCTAGGAGCAAAGGAGGGAACAGTTATTGCAGTAGTCTTCAGGGCTTACCTGATAAGCATGATGATTGGTCCAGTTGGGGTCTTTGGCATTCTGCAATTAACAATGGGTTGCTAGCACTAAAATGGATGAGAAACCCACAAAGCTCTTCTTTATTTGTTTAACTGGAACATTTCCAAGTCTGGCAAATGGAAGTCTGACTTGGTTTAACTTTGGAGAGTCATAAATCCATATAAAATTTTCAGACCTAAGTCATTTCCGACACCCCAGAGCCCTTGAATAAAAAACAGACAGTACCCTTGAGGATGGAACCTGTGAAAACCTAAAATGTACTGACCGAGGCTGTGAGTCCTAGCCTTCCTTGAAGGCCCTTGGTCAGTCAGCAGATAGCTCAGTGGTCCTTCCTTCACTGGCACAGCATAAAGAGCAATATAAATACTTTTGAAATACTTTTTACTACTAGATCTTTCTTTTTTTCTTTTCTCTTTTCTTTTTTTTTTTTTTTTTTGAGATGGAGTCTCTTTCTGTTGCCCAGGCTGGAGTGCAGTGGCGCCATGTCTGCTCACTGCAAGCTCTGCCTCCCGGCTTCCCGCCATTCTCCTGCCTCAGCCTCCCAAGTAGCTGGGACTACAGGCGCCCGCCATCACGCCCGGCTAATTTTTTGTATTTTTTTAGTAGAGACAGGGTTTCACCGTGTTAGCCAGGATGGTCTTGATCTCCTGACCTTGTGACCCGCCCGCCTCGGCCTCCCAAAGTGCTGGGATTACAGGCGTGAGCCACCGTGCCTGGCCTAGATCTTTCTTAATTCTAATTCCTGGGAACTCAGAACACCACTAGGAGTTAGAACACCAAAGGAGTCTTGGTTTATCTGCCATATACCAGGCCTTATGGGACCCTGACACCACCCTGTGGTTGTTATCCCTGCACCCAAGTTTACAGAAGGAAAGAGTATGCTTGAAAACTGACAGAATCTGCCCTTTTATTTCCTGCCCTAGAGAGCCATAGCTATTATGATAAGAAGGACTAAGTGGAGACCTCTGGAGAACCCTCTCCCTAATAAATAGTCCATCTAAGGGAAGTGTGAATAGCAATGCCATTTTCAGACTTGAAAAAAAATAGGGGTAATGAGTTCTTTATATTTCCTTTTAATCTGCCAGTTTGCCTATTGTTTATAGAGATCAGATATGAAGTTTGAGAATGATGATGAATTGCTGGAAGCTTAATCAGATGGTTGTTCTTATAGCAGCTGTAGTTGCAAGATGTGGTCTCTTCATGGGAGCAAATAAACAGAGCACCTAGCTCCCGGTACACAGATAGCAGTCTGGTTGAACTTTTTGTCTCTACTCAAACAGCAGAGAACATCAGATGCATTCTGCTTTTCCCTTGGAAAGACAAATGCACAACAGGGGGCAAAGGCAAATCTCACAAAAATACAGGGGCCTATCAACTCAGTGGCAACCATACCAGGCCATAGCAGGCCTTGAAAGCACTAGTTGTGCAAGAGCTTAGTTCCATCTGTCCATTTTGCTATAATGACGTCCTACCTATGACTTACATCTTTAGCTTTGTGAAGAGTTTCCTAGAAGTGGGCCTAGTATGATCAGGAACATAACTGCTGAAGCATAATAACTAGCATCAGGGTTTGCCCTGCAGGAAATGAAGTTTCCTCCCATTGGGTAGAACCTTGAGCATGATACCCTATTGTCTATAAGACCTGGACAGAGAAATGGCCTGAGCTTAGTAGCTACATTGCTTCCTGAGCATGTAATAGTTCGGTGGTGAAGTTAAAGAAATTAAAGGAATAATTTTTTTTAAAAAAAGTGAGAAGTATAATGAACATGTGTGTGGATGCAAGACTATTGATTCCCACGTGACATCTCATCAGAAGGCTCTTAGTGGAGCAAACTTTCAATAAGCATGTGGAAAAGATAGATAGTTTGCATAGAAAGATAATTACAGGTTATGTTCATACCATCTAGAGTATAGAATAGTTAATTATTCCAGGCTGGGATTTGCTTGCCCTGTCTTTCATGCATTTGCCAATCTGTGAACTTCTTGATTTCCGTTTACACCACTGTGGGATTATACACAATCTTGCTCTTGACCAAGAAACTCACTTTTCAAGGCAGCTGCTCATCAGATTCACTTTTTTTTTTGTTTTTTATCATTTACTGTATGATCTGTTAGCTCTTGGCCTTTGGGAATACTAGAATGGTTAAACAATTATATCTGCTGGAAGGTCACAGTTGCATATTTAGGATATGGTCCTTTAAATGCATAATATGCTCTGAACCGGCAACCAATTTAGGGTATTGGATCTCCCATGAATAGATGGAATTGGGAGTGACATGCCCTCCATGACATCTTACTATATGCTAGAAATATTTTCTTTCTTATACCTAAAACACTAGGCTCTACTAGAGAGAAATGTTTCCATCAGGGAATACAGCAAGTTCTGTGTTGAATTAGAAGGTAAGATTTATGCTTAGCCATTTTGGGCTTCACAAACCACTGAATGATCAGCCCCAGATGAGGGTTATTGTTGACTCTAATGACTGATCTGACAATACAGGTGCAACACATTACAGGATGGGAAGTATATGAAGAGAACACACCTGATACCTTGGTTGCCCCCCAGTACTGCCTTGTCAGGTGGTATACATAAATCCTATACAGATAGGATCCCTTATGAATTAAAATCTGGTCAATTCCACTGGAAAAGCCCTAGCCAGCTAGATAATAGAAAAAGAATTATGAGAATGGAGTGAGAGTAAGGGAGTCACACAAAGATGCCTTTATTAATAGCTGTGGAGACAGGATTATAGTTTTTTCTCAGATTTTCTTCTTTGCAATGTTGTGTGTATGTGTGTGTGTTTCTTCTAACTTTTTCTTTCTCTCACTATTTTGTATCAGGTAGTGTGGTGGTGGTTAAATTTACAATTTAATTCACATATCACAGAATACTGAAATAGGATTATGACAGACTGACAGCTATAAGAGATCCAGAACTTATAGCAGAACGTTGACTAAAATTTGGATCATCTTTTTGTAAGGGAGGACTAAACGTACTTTCAGCATACAGCTTTTGCATTAATTATGTAGCAGCAGTTTTTTAAGCCTTAACAATTTAAATAAAGTTATACGTGAATCTTGCACAGTTGTAGGGATGAATTATTTATTTTTCTTTTTCCTGAAAATCATCTCAATCTCCTTATATTTGGTAATTGCCTACCTCACAAGTTATGGTAGAGGGTAGAGCATCCCTTCCTCTCTCTACAGAATCTGAAAATCAGATGCATAGTAGCTTAGCTTTTCTCCCAGTGAGAATGAGAATATATGACGCAGGTTTGGACTATGGGATCTAATCACTATGGGGCTGCATGAATAATAGATGACTTGAACAAGAGAGAATGGAGACTCCATTTTGAAGGTGATGAGCCATAGAGACAGTAGGACTACCAAGTTTCCAGAGGGCAGCTGTGGCAATGGCTCAGGAGTGGCCTCAGTTGTCCAAGGTTGGCATTATGTTTTGGGGGTACTTAATTTTGGTCAAGACTTCAGTTGTAGTCCTGTCTGCTGTTTTACCTCTTTCATTCTTGTCTTTTTTACATACTTGTTTTTTTTCCCTCACCTTTCTGGAAATTCAGCAAATCTTTATATATGTTCGGGGCTGCATTGTATGCGTTAAATAAATTATTTTTTTAAGTCAGCAAGAGATTATTTCTCTTGCATGCAACAAAAACTGACAGAGAATGGATGAAAAGCAGGGAGGAGGAAGATAAAATAAGTATTCTTTTCCTAAGTAACCGAAGACAGAGTACCTGGAAAGAGCTCAAAATCTAAGCATAAAAAGGTTAGAGGAATAGAACACATTCAGTATCTCAAGGTAGTGTTTTCTAGTAGTCAAGACGACATGTGCTCTCTTACAGGTACAATATAAAAGGAGAAAGGAAAAAACTATAGTTATACCTACAAAGCCAACAAGGAAAAAAAATAATGTGCTTTGCTGACAAGTCCTGCGCTGGGAGTGTCGTGCTGAGGATGGGGACTGAGATGCATGCAGTTGGGCACCGGGGATGCGGTGCAACTTTATGGCATGTTGGAAATAGCTTTGCTATTATTTGAATTTTCCCAGACTTTACTAGCTACAAATATATTTACAACAACAAGAGTATTACAGTTCCACTAACTTTTGCTTCCTCTTTCTAATGTATGGCATTGGCCTCATATCATGTGTTTTTATGAATTTCCAGGAGTCTCTTGGGTTTGTTCAAATCATGGTGATGTAAAGAGGAATATGTGAATTTTTTGCCACACTTTTCATTGAGAGGTGATTCAATTTTCCTTCTCCTTGATTCTGAGTTGGCCCTGGGACTTACTGTCACCAACGGAATGCAGCAAAAGTGGTGTTGTCTAGCATATGAGGCTGGGCCTTAAGAGACTGTAATTTCTGCCTTTGCCTCTTGGAATGCTCCTTTTTGGGACCCAGTGGCTATGCTTAAAGGAAGCCATTTGGAGAGGGAAGAATCCAGCCATTCCACCCATACCTGCCAACACCTAGAGCTGATATCTGCCAGGCACCATCACAGAAGACTGGGGTCTTCATGACAAAAACCACAAAATAGGTTGTTATTTCATAACATACTTTAGAATGAGAGTGGGAAAAGCACTGCATTTGCTCAAAAGCATTTGGAAAAACTTAAAATTTCCCACATTGTAAGTATAAATCACAAGTCACAGTGCACTGGAACATGGGACAGTTCCAAGTAACAGACATGCAATGTGCTCAAGATTCTCCTTCTCCAACCCACTGAGGATTTTCATTTTCATATTTTTCTTTATTGTAGTAAGCTCATTGTGCTTGACTTTTTTTTTTTCTTTTTTAGGGTTTATTCTTCCAAATAAGCCTCCTCAGTTACTCTGTAAATAGAGTTCTGTTGTCCTGCCCTATATGCTCTCCAGACATGTGAAAGAAAGTGCTGTATCTTATGTAGATTCAAACTGGGACAGCTTCCACACTAGGGGAATATTAGAGTGTAATATTCTAGAATTAGAATGAGAGACATCTGTTGAGTTTTCACTCACACTCTCCATGTATGAGAGAGATACCAGAAAGTGAATTTCTGCAACAGGACATAAATGAGCTCCTGGAGATTCTTCAGAGTCACTAATAATATATTCCCGTTTGTGTAAGGAGACCATCACAACTCAGACAGATCTTTTCGTGATAAAATCAAAACACCTGAAGATGGAGGCAGGCGAACTGATACACATTCAATTCACATTTCTTTTTTAATTTAGTGACTTCAACTAACCTCATATCATCATAGAGAAGTTACATATATTGTTCAGGGGTTACCATTTGTTACTTACATGCCAAATCTCTATGATGAGATTGTAGGCTACGCCAGCACGGGGATGGGACTCTGCTAGTGTTTGATGGTACAGATTTTCCTTAGCGAAGAGCTAACTTCTCTTATTTTATGTCACCTGGACCCAGTCCAATTATTGCATCGACTTTCTTAACCTTTACACAATGACAGGTTGGCTATCATTTCCTTAAGCCATATAGTCTGGCTCAGACACTTTAATCACAAAGTGGGTATGCCATTTTCTCCCACTTTTGCTTTTAGGTAGTATGTGATAGTTCATAATACACTTTCTGTCCACTGGCAAATGTTTCTTTATCAATTACTTACTTATACTACAACTTTAGTCGATTTCAAACAACTTGATTTATATTCACAATTATAAAGAAATTTTACCACTGCTACCAATATATCTTAGCTTAGCCTATTCAGTATTTTTCAGATTCTTTGGCTGCAACCAAGGGGTGTGATCTGTTCAACACCGTAGGGGAACTCAGGTGGAAATTCATGTTTACTCTAGGAGCAAAACTCACTCAGCAAAGGTCTGTCCTATCAGTGCTTCTGAAACCTAGAAAATGTGAAAGCCAACAATATAATCATATATTCCTTTATGCAAAACATTTATTGAACATCACTATGATGCAAGCACTGTAATAGATAAATGCAATGGGAAAAATATGTCAGTGCCCTCAACAGATTGGTGAGGACATGTGGACTATGATAGTAATGATAATACATTGAAATAATTGCTAGTCGAGGTATATGTAATGGATTGTGAAAATGCAGAGGATTGGCATGAATAACAGTTGTGAAGAGTCAGTTAAGGCTTTATAAAAAAGTGATGTCTAACACTGATGAAGTAAATTGAAAAGGAAACCAAAAAATTAAAAAATATTCCATGTTCATGGGTTGGAAGAATCAATATTGTTAAAATATCTATACTACTCAAAGCAATATATTTTTTTAATGCAATCTCTATCAAAATACCAATGACATTCTTGACAAAAATAGAAAAAAAAATCCAAAAATTTATATGGAACCACAAAAGACCCAGAATAGCCAAAGCTATCCTGAGCAAGAAGAACAAAATTGGAGGAATCACATTATCTGACTTCAAATTATATTACAGAGCTATAGTAACCAAAACAGCATGCTACTGGCATAAAAATAGACACATAGACCAATGGAACAGAATAGAGAACCCAGAAACAAATTCTCACATCTACAGTGAACTCATTTGCAACAAAAATGCCAAGAACATACATTGGGGAAAAAACACTATCTTTGATAAATGGTGCTGGGAAAACTGGATATCCATATGCAAAAGAATTAAACTAGACCCATATCTCTCCCATATACAAAAATCAAACCTAAATGGACCAAAGACTTAAGTCTAAGACCTCAAACTATGAAACTACGACAAGAAAACATTGGGGAAACTTTCTAGGACATTGGTCTGGGCAAAGGTTTCTTGAACAATACCCTAAGAGCACAGGCAACCAAAGCAAAAATGGACAAATGAGATCACATCAAGTCAAAAAGCCTCTATACAGCAAAGGAAGCAATCAACAAAGTGAAGAGACAACCCACAGAATGAGAGAAAATATTTGCAAACTATCCCCTCTGACAAGGTATAAACAACCAGAGTATATAAGGAGCTCAAACAACTCTATAGGAAAAAAATCTAATAATCTGATCAACCAATGGGCAAAAAATTTGAATGGACATTTCTCAAAAGAAGACATACAGATGGCAAATAGGCATATGAAAAGATGCTCAATAACAATCACCATCAGAGAAAAGCAAATTAAAACTACAGTGAGATATCTCACCTCAGTTATAAAAGACAGGCAATAACAAATGCTGGTGAGGATGTGGAGAGAAGTGAATTCTTACACACTGTTGGTGGGAATGTAAATTAGTACAACCACTATGGAGAACAGTCTGGGGGTACCTCAAAAAACTAAAAATTGAGCTACTATATATGTATTAGTTTGTTCTTACATTGCTAAAAATAACTACCTGAGATTGGGTAATTGATAAAATAAGTTTAATTGGCTCACAGTTCTGCAAGCTGTACAGTAAGCATGACTGAAAAGGCTTCAAGAAACTTACAATCATGGCAGAAGGTGAAGTGGAAGCAGGCACATCCCTCATGGCTGGAGCAAGAGGAAGAGAGAGAGCGGCGAAGTGCTACTGCTATACACACTTTTAAACGAGATCTTGTGAGAACTTACTATCACCAGAATAGCAAGGGGGGAATCCACGCATGATCAAATCACCTCTCACCAGGCCTCTCCTCCAACATTGGGAATTACAATTAAACACGAGATTTGGGTGGGGACGCAAATCTAAACTATATCCACATGATTCAGCAATTCCACTGCAGAGTATATCCTCATAAGAAAGGAAAGCAGTATATTGAAGAGATATCTGTACTCCTGTGTTTGTTGCAGCACTGTTTACAATAGCTAAGACTTGGAAGCAACCTAAGGGTCCATCAACAGATGACTGGATAAACAAAATGTGGTCCATATACACAACAGAATTCTGTTCAGCCATAAAAAGAAAGAGATCCAGTTATTTACAACAACATGGATGGAACTGGAGATCATTATGTTAAGTGAAATAAGCCAGGCACAGAAATACAAACATTGCGTGTTCTCATTTATTTGTGGGATCTAAAAATCAAAGGAATTTAATGGACATAGAAGGTAGAAGGATGGTTACCAGAAGCTGGGAAGAATAGTGGGGAGTTGGGAGGAGGTAGGGATGGTTAATGGATACAAAAATAAAGAAAGAATGAATAAGACCTACTATTTGATAGCACAGTAGGGTGATTATCATCAATGATAACTTAATTGCATATTTTAAAATAAAGAATGTAATTGGATTGTTTGTAACTCAAAGAATAAATGCTTGAGGGGATGGATACCCCATTCACCATAATGTGCTTATTTCATATTGCATGACTGTATCAAAATATCTCATGAACCCCAAAAATACATATACTGACTATGTACCCACAACAGTTTAAAAAATAATTTAAAAAACTTATTTATTTATTTATTTTTTGAGACAGAATTTCACTCTTGTTGCCCAGGCTGGAGTGCAATGGTGCAAACTTGGCTCACTGCAACCTCTGCCTCCTCGGTTTAAGCAATTCTCCTGCCTCAGCTTCCCACGTAGCTTAGTACCCGGCTAATTTTTTTGTATTTTTACTAGGGACAGGGTTTCACCATGTTGGCCAGGCTGGTCTCGACCTCTTGACCTCCGGTGATCCACCTGCCTTGGCCTCCCAGAGTGCTGGGATTACAGGCATGGGCTACCACGGCCGGCATAAAAAACTTTTTTAAAAAGTGATTTCTTACCTTGGTATTGAAGGTACGGCAGGATTTCATGAAGTAAAGCTGGAAGAAGACAAACCCCAGTTGTTCCAGTCATACAGGCAAGGCCAACACAAAGCAGCCAGCTGCAGGCAATAGCCAGACAATTATAGATGTGTGAGTGAGGCCACCAGTGTTCAGCAGACAGCAAATATCTGAGTGAGTTCAGCTGACACTAGCAGAAGAATTGCCAGACTTAACCTAGCCTAAACTGCTTCTTATGTATTTATGAGCTAAATAAATGCTGTTGCTTCAGGCACTAGATTTTAGGGTTGTATGTTACACGGCAACAGATGACTGATGTAATCATATGTACATTTTAGAAAGATTAATAGAAAAGTTGTAGAGAACAGATTACAGCAGATGAGAGTGACTCAGTGAATTTAGGAAACAATTGCAAGATTGCGGGAAACGCCAATTGCTGTAAATCAGGAGCCTATGTGCCGGAATCCTGGAACTCAGCTTCTTCCTGAGGACTTGTGAAAATAATCAGGATCCTGTCTGATTCCAAAGTACAGCATCTCCTCTACCATCAAAGGCTGCTTATTTTTGCAATGTTAAATGACTGTGCAAAATAATCCTACTGCTAGTTTGCTTACCAGGACTAGCATCCTCTTAGAAGAACTCCCCACCAGGCTATGGCAGACTTATTCTGTAACTCCAGGGAATCTCTCTGCCCTCCCTTCTTTTTTCCACACCCCCATCCATTTGAATTTCCCTGTGAATTACTCCTTTGGAAAACTTGTAGACGGCCAAACACACAAAGTCTTTCTTATATGTCATTATTTTCTATTGCTCCAAATTTTAATCCCTGATTCACCATCTCCCATAGTGCTGTTCTTCTGCCTTCATCTCTAATGACTTACCTCTGTCTAAACGTTTTCACTGTGCACTTTATTATCCAGATCCATGGTAAAGGTAAGTCCTCTGTCTCTTTATTGAGTGTTTCTTCTGTTGTCCCAAACTTAAAGCTGATTTTATTGTGTGGACACTCCTTATCCTGCAGATTTCTCAAACGTATCCTGCTTCATCTTCTACACCTCAGAAATCCTAGAATTGGGAGATGATACCTGTGTCTTTTTTCCCACTTTGCTACAACTGCTCTTCAAAGGATCAATGACTTGCTAAATGATCAAATCCAGTGGACACGTTCAGTGGCATTGGATTTTTTTTTTTTTTTTTTTAATGACTGCCTTTTTTGTTGTTGAACTGCTTTTTTGCTTTGGATTTCTTAATATAGTTCCTACTTTTCTTACTTTTCTCCTTGAGAATATTTTGTTTATTCATCTTCTTCAATGTATTTCTTAAATTTTAGTGTTATTTAGGGGTACATGCAAAGTCCTCTTCTTTTTACATAATATACAGAACTTCCTTGAATGATCTAATCTTCTCATGGCTTCAGTGACCAACTCTATGTCAATACCTTAAGTTTTAAAGCAATGTTTTCTCCTGAGATCTGACCCATATGGCCCCTTCTGTTGGAAATCCCAAATTTAAGTCAAGTCAATATGCCCTTTAAACTTATTTCTCTCTCTCTCTCTCTCTCTCTCTCTTTTCTCTTTTATCTCATTTAGAGGTTCTAACACCTAACAGTAACCTAAATGAAGACTTGGCTCCCATACCTCTACCTCCACAAGTCACCAGGTCTTACTGTCTTCTAAATGTCTCTGTGATCTGTTCACTTATCTTTCTCTGTTTGCATTGCTATTATTCTAGTTCAAATCAATGCCATCTCATTTCTATCTTAATTGAAGATTGGGTCGTTTCCTTTTATTTTCTTTTTTGTTTGAGCTTGAAAGGTAGAGAAATGCAGCTGATAGATTAAAGGATCGCTAATCAAGGCCGGATTTTCAGTAAAGGGAAATCGCAGAGAGGAGTCTGAGACTGAACAGCAGGCCCGAGGCCACTGGAGGAAGTGATGATCCCAGCACCATCTAAGTGCCTCCACGCAGTTGACATGGGTACTTCTTAGAAGAGTGTGGGTGAATCAGAAGATGTCACCTACTAGGGAGTTCAAGCATTTGGGGCTCAGACAGTTTTGCTGTGGGACATCTCTGAATGAGTCACCTTGAGAGAAAGATCATCCTTCTCTGCATGTTGGAATCACTGTGGCCTGGATGAATGAGCAAGGATGTTAACAAGTTGGAGCACCAAGGGAAGCCAGGCCAGGTTACTCCATTGCGCCCACATTTTTGTAGATAGCCAGAGCTTCAGCAAGTAGTGACACTGATAGAGCTTTCCAGAAGGGGTCAGCCAGCAAGGCATTAGTTGCCATTGGGAATGGAAACCTGATCAGGTTATAGCGGTGTTCCACTATCAATAGCAAAGCAGGATGTTAAACGGCAGAGTACAGTAGCTGACGCTATTTGGGTTACCTCATGCACTGTCATAATAGTAGAAGCTTTGAGTCCAAACTTCCCAACCTGTGGCAAGCATTTATTAATGGGTTATTAATTCCCTCAGCCCTTGGGATGGCTGGGCAGAAACTTGGACAGCTGGAGCCCCCAGGCCTGTTGTGTTGGATCATTTATCCTAACAGGGTAAACAGTATAATTTTCCACAGTGGTATGGTGAGATAAATATTGGGAAGTACTGTGATTTAAGGTTCTGCTAACCATCTGCTAGATGAAGTGACAGTTCTATTCCCTCTGTGCTACAAACTGACTGAAAGTTCACAGTTCAGAGGCTTCTCCTGCCTCCTTGGTAGTTAGCTTAATATGTACAATGTACAGCTGTGTCTGCTTCAAGTCTGTCCTAAGCCAGTATTTTACTCATTCATAAAAAAATTACTCCCTTCGCCCCTAGGAAATAGATTAATGAACAAGACTGATTAATTTTGTGCCTTCATGTAGCTTATATTTTAGCAGGGGAGAAATACAATAAAAAATGAGTTATTGTCATTGTGACTTTAATTAAATATTCTGTAAAACAATGAAATAGACATTTTAAAAGGGAGATAGTTGTTATTTTAAAATTGAATTGAATTTGGAAAGCTTGATAAAGGTGAATTGTTTAAACATTGCTATTAAATTAGCTTTAAGCAAGCACCCTTAAAAAGTTAAAGAAAAATTCTCATTCTATTTCCACATTTGGCTTGCTGTACAGGGCTCTTTAAGTTTTCTTGTAACTCTAAAGAAACAGAAACTTGAAATCATAAACCATTTTTGTTATGGTGGTGTATACATAAAAGACAACAGGGAAAAATCCTGAGCAGATCTGTGATCAAGTAGACCTCAAGTTGAATTGGGAAATTAATGTACATTTACATGTTTTCAATTAAAACACAATGTTTAAAGTACATTTTAATAATTTTCAGATTTAACTGATTTTTTAAAATTAACAAACTGCATAAATTGCTTTGAATAGGAGAGCTTCTGTCTTAATTCGCTCAATAAATGTTTATTGAGCCTCAATCATGCCATCAAAACTCTGTTTAGGGTACTCTGAGGGATGCAAAAATGAGACAAGAATCTCATTCTTGACGGGCTAGTAGTTTGAATGAGATGAATGCAAAACACTCAAAGGCAGTAGGTAATGAGACAGACAATGCATGCCAACCACTAGTCTCTCCTCAAAAATACTAATTAACAACCTCAAACACTTCTCAAAAGTCTTACTTTTAAGATTTTATTCTAAAAATTATGAACCTCTGTATATTGTCTGAATTAGCTTTATCCATCATTATCATCTAATCATAAATCACTCTTCCAATAAAAGTATAAAGCAGTAGCCAATATTGTAATGTTTCTAAGATGTTAACAAATGCACCTTAAATGGGTCTTATATTTCATGTAATTATCTTGACACTATGTCTGTATGGGACTGACAATTCTATTCTAAATAATTAACTAAGGAAGGAATGGGCCAGCTTCTAAGGCCACTCAACATCAAAACAACTCATTCTGAATTCCCCTAGCCCTTGTCTCATTAATGATACTTCACTCTCCTTAATTACGTGCTTCCTTTCATAGCTCTTCCGTCTTGAAAGGGCAGTTACCATACTTTAAATACAAAAACTCATGACTGCTATAGATTTCTTTTTTTGTTTGTTTTTTGCAGGTTTCAAAATGCTTTCACATACATTTTTCACTTCAAACTTCTGTCTTCCTTCCATCTCCTAGTTCTCCAAGCCAGATGGAAGAGTCAGCCAGCCTTGCTCCACTCCCAGCAGTCAATTTTAACTCATAAATCTCTCTTTCCCCTGTTTCCTTTTATATGATATATGCTTTTATTTTTTTAAAAACCATGACTCTTTAAAAAGAAGCTTTAGTGAAGTGTAATTTGCACATGATAAACTGAGCATGTTTAATGAGTACAATTTGATAAGCTTCAACTGAGTTATATGCTGGTGACAGCATCATCACTCTCAACATAAGGAACATACCCATCATTCTCAAAGTGTCTTTGTGCCCTTTCAACCCCTTCCTCCCACCTCGCATCCCCAGTCACCTGCTGATCTAGCATCTGTTCCAGATCCCAAAGTCAGGCTGAGAGGTAGTAGACAAGGAACTGTGGAATGTTCCATTAACTCCCTGTTTGCTTACCCTATGACGTTATCTAACTAGTTGGGGGCTGAATCAGGGATCAGCTTCCTATTTTCTGTGCAAACCTCACAAACTGCATGCACTGTAATGTTCACAGTGCTAACCATGGGAGAAAGCAACTCCAAGAAAGGGGTTGCTTATCAAATGGTTCAGGAATGTGCCACAAAGGAAGAGGGTACCATTGGCTTAAGAGCTACATGAGGGGACAATGAGGAGCATTTCTGAATGGGTAGGTCAAGCCAGAGGAGCATATGTCTAAGCTTTGGGACTTGAAATAGAGTTCTTTTTAAATTAAGAAATTGCCCTATGAAAGCTGCCAATAACTCAGGGTAGGGAGTTTATGGAGATTATATAATAGCAGTGGAGGAAAGAGAACATAAAGTGGGATGGAAATAAATAGAAATTTATTAGCTTGTAAAGTTATATATGAGCATTGGAAGGAACCTCAAGAATCATCTAGCCGATGCTCTGATTTTAGTGTCATAAAAACAAAGTATGCAGAATCATCCAGTTCACTTGTGGCAGATCTAGAGCTAGGATCCAAGCCTCCTGATTTTGATTTTGTAGGATTATTTTTCCTTGCAGAATTAATATTGCTATAGATAATGCCTAAGAATATTAGGCTCTGCTAAAATTAGCTGCTCTGTTTGGCGGTGAGATCCAGAAATTTGAGTCTTGGGATGGTGGTTGCAAGTCCTTGTGACTAGGTGAAAAATATTCCCCAGTAGCTCTTGATTAGTCCCCATATCACTGGAGCAAGGGGTTAAAGATATATATTTGTAGATCTTTGAGATAAGAATTGTTTCACATTGTGCTGATGATGTTATTAGAAGTATAAATTATTGAGCTATGTCCAACATGAAGTTATTTTCTGACTTGTGCAGACACAGAATTAAATCATAAACCGTATATGTTATAATGGTGCATACATAAAAGATGACAGGGAAAACTGAGCATACCTGGGACCAAGCAGACCTCGAGTTGAACTGGGAAATTAATGTGCATACCCTGTGTATGGGGTAGAAAATGGAGAAATAATATTAATATTGTCTAAGTTTATTTGTTTCCTATGGCCGTTTTTCTGTCCACATCCCTGTCATTTCTAATCTGACCTCATAGGCCTGTGAGCTGAAATTCACAGTTTTATCTTGTTTTACCTTTCCCTTTTCAGCTTAAATTTGTCTCCTTTCCTGACAATAGGTCACACTGATTCACACAAAACATTTATTGGAAACCAAGAGGAACCTGTTTATTGTTTATATCTTTTTGTTTTAAAAATGTGTGTGTACATATATACAAAATATGTGTCTGTAAGTCTGTCTATACATATATACATATTTAAATGTTTTCCTATGCTGTCCATAGCTAATTTTGTTGTTTACTTTGGTATGATAATTATTTGCAAAATACCTCTGTGAATATCCTGATAATGTAATGGGCTTCTCTTGTAACCATTCATTTTAATCCTATCATATGTAGAAAACCAAAGATCCTGTGTTCAAATTGCCTGTGCCTTTCCATGTGTACTCACACTCCAATATAGTCACCACCAAGAATAATGAAGTATAAATCCTACACTTTTTTCAAGCTTAGGGAAGATGGCATGACAAATAGCTACTTTTCTTTCAGTTACCTCTAGTTATAAGGCTCGGATTGCATTTGTAAAGCATTAAAACATTTCCAGGTTTTCCAGATGTTCTCATTTTGTACCCTGGCTTTCTGTTTTCAGTGTTCTCTGGTGACTTTTCATCTCAATCTCATACTTTTCAAGTTCCTCAGGGCTTCTCTTCTTCTACACATTCTCTTGTGATTTCATCTATTTCTATGGTTCTAAATGTGATCTTTTAGACTTAGCAGGGGTGTCCAATCTTTTCACTTCCCTGGGCCACAGTGGAAGAAGAATTGTTTTGGGCCGTACGTAAAATACATTAACACTAACGATAGCTGATGAGCTAAAAAACAAAAATCACAAAACGACCTCATAATGTTTCAAGAAGGTTTACAAATTTATGTTGGCTGCATTCAAAGTCATTCCAGAACACAGGTTGGACAAGCATGTTTTAGAGGATAACTCCAGTACTGACCATGCCTACAATTCCAGCCTGATAGAGCCAACTGGTCACTTGACATTTCTATTTAGATATCAAAGAGGCATCTCAAACTTAACATGGCCCAAACACTTACTTTCTTGTTTTTCAAATCTGCTCCTCACTCCTCTTCATTTCAGTAAATACTATAGTGCATTACTTCCCCAAATAACTTAAACTAAAAATCAAGTTATTGTTTGTGTCTCTACTTTTGTCATAATCACTTATCAAATCCTTTGGACACAACCTCCTGAGGGGTGTTCGTTCTTTGATGCTTACAGTTGTATAATCCTTTTTTCTTGTAGAGCCGGTATGATCATATCACACCTGTTTTTAACTCTCTAACAACTGCTAATCACAATTAGAATAAAATTCCCTCCTTGCCCTGGTTTATCAAGCACCTTTAGATCCAGGCTATCTTTACGTCTTCAACTAATCTCATAGTGCTGGTCACTAGTTAATATTTTTCTTATTTATTGTCCGCTTTTCCCATTTTTCAAAGTGTAAATTCCATGAATGCAGATTTTTATCATCAGTGCCAGGCACTTTGTAAATGCTCTATTTATCTATCTATCCATATTAAATAAATGAATGGTGTGTTAAGCTAAGTGAATTATAGCCCCTAAAGAGCAACTATAATCTTAAATTTTCTAAAAATGATTACCTTGCTTTAATCTCTATTCATGAAGAATTTAGTTTTATGATGATAAAATAACTATAGGATTCTAAAGGCCTAAGTGATTCCAGTTGAAATGATTATGCTTTTTCATTTTTTTATTGATTTGTTTTATTAAACAACTCTGATCAAAATAATATATGTCAGATGGGATAAATTCAAAACTACCAGTGGATGACATACCTTCTTTTTAAAACCTTTTAATATCTTTTAATATTATATACTTTCTTACGGTCACTGGATGAGGTCCATAGACTGCATTAAATTCTTATAAAATATGGCTTTTCTACTGAAGGAGGATAATTAATTTGAGTGGTATAAGGGGAAAGTTAGCATATTGTTGCGCCATTTTCTGGAAGAAATTATCTGTGTGCTCAAATGGCTGATTAAAAGCTGTGACAATGTCTGGCAGCTAAAAAACAAGGAAAAATCCCTACCAACATATTTCTACTCATTTTTTTTTACTATTTTAATGGGCTCTTCCAGTGCCAGAGGGCCCTACCACATCAACGTGGATATAGAAGTAACATCACCAAAGAATAGAACACAGTTGAAAATAGACTTGCCTAGGAATTAAGATGGTTTAGAAAAAAAGATAATACACGTAGATTACAAATAAAGCACTACTAAAGCTAATGGCTGGATATTTAAAAAATGCATTCATCAAATAAATCCTGTCATCTTGAACATGATGTTTCCATTAGACGCTTATTTATTTACCCTAGTTTGTCTGTCAGTTTAAAGTGATTTCATTAATCATTTTATGTTTATCGTTTGATGTAAAGCAACATATTCTTTCCCATAGTTATATGTTAATTTATTCATCAGTTTATGTTTGTGCATGTTTACACAATTCTATTTGGATGGTGATTTTACTTCCTATATGAGATTATTGAGATAAACAAGCAGCTTTCGATGCTAAAGATTTAGGGCTTAACATCAAAACGTCTGACTGAGCGATACAGTAAGTAGCTGAAACTCTTTCATGCACAAGACTGCTTATGGGAGTATATCACAGGCAGCATGGACTTATGCAAAAGAGTGAATGAGAGGTCTCCCCGAGGAGCTTCTTCAGATGTTCCTATCCTCAGGCACATACCCTCACTGGATGCCGTGGTATAAGACCTAAAAGTAAAGCCCAATATTATGTGCTGCTTTGATGTTTGGTGAAATCAGGAATGATCATTTGGCTTAACCCCAAGTTCTACTTCCCACTCTGCTCCTCTAGATACGGTTGCCCAGACAAACAAACCTTCTTATTAAGGAGACTAGGTGCAATTCCTGCTTATTCCTAAGTAGTAGGTTTCAATTCCATACCAGCTATCTTAGTCCATTTGCTGCTATAACAGAATAGTATAGATAGGCTAATTTATAAACAAAATAAACGTATTCCTCATTGTTTTGGAGGCTGGAAGTCCAAGAGCATGGCCCTAGCATCTAGTGAGGGTCATTGTATGGCAGAAGGGCAGGCAGCAGAAATAAGCATGCATGGCAGAGAGAGGAAATGAGGGCTGAATTTCATTCTTTTATCAGGAACTCATTCCCACAATAACTAACCTGCTCCGTAAATAATGGCATTAATTTATTTATAATGGAGGAGCCCTATGCCCTAATAACTTTTCAAGGCCTCACCTCCCAATACTGTTACGTAGGCAATTAAATTTTGGCATGAATTGTTTTTTGTGGGGGGTGGGTGGCATTCAAACCACAGCCCCAGCCCATGGAATTATTATTCAAGCAAGCCATTTCTGTCTCCCCAGCAAGAACCGCAGGGTACCTCACCCTTTTGATACTACAAAGCCTGCAACCGGGTGCGGTGGCTCACGCCTGTAATCCCAGCACTTTGGGAGGCCGAGGCGGGCAGATCATCTGAGGTCAGGAGTTCGAGACCAGCCTGGCCAACATGGTGAAACCCCAGCTCTACTAAAAAATACACAAATTAGCCGGGCATGGTGGCAGGTGCCTTAATCCCAGCTACTTGGGCGGCAGAAAAAAAAAAATACTACAAAGCCTGCTTCCCATAGCCCTAGGCTGTTCACTGTATTCATGAATGACCTTCCATGGCATGTGACGTTCTGTTCCTCCGAACTGTAAGTATTTGTGACTAATAAATGATTGTCATTATCATAAGTCCAGTTTCAGTTATCGTATGTTTGGTCATCTCATCACCCTAAAGTGGGAATCGCTCCTTCATCAGTGGGTGAATAGGAGGTGATTAAAACAGACCCTCCCCTGCCATTCCCACCCACCATGTGCTTGGCCCTACACCAGTATATTGCCAGTCAATGTCTTTGGACATTCTGATAGGTCACTGCTGACCTTGCGCTTAGAAATATGTCTTCTTGTATCTGTGCTCTGAGGGTAAGACATAGCATTCAGAAAATGGCGTAAATCATCTGGTTCCATATGTTCAAATGTATTTTAACTGTGACAATCTATTTGACTATCTACAGAAAAGATAACTACCTTAGTTCTAACACAATAGTAGGTTAAAATTTTAAGATTTAAAAAATTTTCACGGTGAGAATGTTATACTATCAAACAAGTCATTGGTGGAAATCTGGATCACCTGAAAACACACATAAATGGCCTGCTTTGCACATAAATAAACCTCTGAAGAAGTTTAGGATGTTTAAACTGGTAGAAGAAAGGTAGAAAAGAGAAAGTGAATAATGTTCTGAATAAATAACAATAGCTAGTATTTACTAAGCACTTACTATATACTGTGATTTCCATGCGTTTTCTCATTTAGTTCTCACAATAAACTTATGAAACTATTATCATAGATTACAAACAAAGCAAAAACAAAACTCCAAGATGTAGCAAGTTAAATAAGTTAGCCAGGGCTAGAAAGTGGGGAATATAAGGTAGGAGTCTACCAATCTTTCTAAATCTAGGTCTAGGATCTCAAAATCCTTCCTACTTTTCAGTAAATATACATACGTCAGTAGTGAGTCACATAAATCAAGAATGGTACACTAATTTGCAGCTCCAACACTCGCTAGCTGTTTAGTCTTAAGCCAGGTGCCTGATCTCCCTAAAAATTGTTTTCTCTTTTATGATAAACAAAAAGCTGACAAACAAAAAGTACTTTAGAGCACTGCTATAAGGATTTACTGAAATAATGTAACTTAAAACACATGGAATATTTGTTGTGCTTATTTCTAATCACTGTTTTATTCATTTAGTCACACATTCAATAAATATTTTCTGATCTGCTAACATGTGCTAGCTACTGTTATGAATACTTGGATTATGTCAACAAAAAAAGCAAATAATCCTACCTTCATTCACATCTTACTCCATTCATCAGATAAATTCCAGATGAATCAGAGTCAGATATAACATATAAAAGCATACAACAACTAGAAGAAAATATAAGTAAGTAGCTCTAAAACCTAAAAGTGAGAAAAACGTTTCTCACTGTGACTTAATATTCAGAAGCAATGTAGAAAATTGATTACATTATTTTTAAATTAAATTAATTGTATTAATTACATTTAATTATTTTATTTTTTAATTTATTTTTGAGATGGAGTCTCCCTCTGTCGCCCAGGCTGGAGTGCAGTGGTACGATCTCAGCTCACTGCAACCTCTGCCTCCCAGGTTCATGCGATTCTCCTGCCTCAGCCTCCCAAGTAGCTGGGATTACAGTCATGTGCCACCATGCCCGGCTAATTTAAAGATTAAAAAAACCTGAAAACTTTTGTATGGAAAAAGGCACCAAAAACAGCATAAAAGGAAAAACAGCTCACAAAAATATTGGTGTGGAGAATATTATGTATTAAAGCTGATAAAGCAGCAGCAGGTTTAGAGAGGACTCATTCCAATTTTGAAAGAATTTCCAATACAGGTAAAATGCTATCAAACAGTATCACATGCTACAGAGGAATCTTTCATGAAATGAAGAGTAAATTGATGCAACAAACTTCATTGTTGTCTTATTTTTGAAAAATGCAACAGTCTGTAGTCCCAGCTATGCAGGAGGCTAAGGCAGAAAGATTCCTTGAGCCCAAAAGCTTGAAGCTGCAGTGAGCTATAATTATGCCACTGCACAATTCCAGGATTCCGTCTCTTAAAAAAATTGCCACAGCTATTCCAACCTTCAGCAACCACCACTCTGATTAGTCACTAGCCATCTACATCGAGGAAAGACGCTTCACCAGCAAAAGGATTATGACTCAATGAAGGCTTAGATGATTATTAACGGGTTTTAGCAATAAAGTATTTTAAATTATGGCATGTACATTTTTTAAGAAACAATGCTGTTGCACACTTAATAGACTATAGTGTAGTGTAAATATAGCTTTTATATACACTG
This sequence comes from Pongo pygmaeus, assembly GCF_028885625.2. NCBI lineage: Eukaryota > Metazoa > Chordata > Mammalia > Primates > Hominidae > Pongo > Pongo pygmaeus. The sequence goes on from NC_072395.2 coordinate 30,565,365, forward strand.
GGAAAACAAAAAAATTGTGCAACTTGCTTTATTGCTATGTTCACTTTATTGTGGTTGTCTACAACCAAACCCACAATATTTTTGAGATATGCTTGCATTCTGATAGGGATTGCATTGACTCTATGGATTGCTTTGAGTAGTATGGTCATCTTGACAATATTCTTCTAATCCATGAACATGGGATATCTCTTCATTTTTTTTTTTTTGCATCTTCTTCAGGGGCACTTCATTTTTCACACACAATGATATATTACTAGGGCTTAATAACCTCATATGACAGCAGAAAACTCCATTTTGTTTTCTCTTAAAGAGTTGAAAATGGCATGTAAAAAATCTTTCATAAATTAAGAGGATTATTAAATTTGCAGATATTAATGCAAATCATTCTTCGACTCAATGCTAGTAAAAATCCATGATGCTCTGGTGGGAAAATATCAGGTAAGAAAGAAGACTGAATCCTAACAGAAATGACAATAGATTCAGGAACTCTCACTGGACTCTACAGCAATCCTGGAATACTCAGCTCTTACACAACAATGCCCTGTGCAGATAAATTGATGGCCAAATGAACTGTCACAATGCCACTTCTACTCCAATAGACTTCCGTACCATAAACATGTTATCCTTCATGTCAGTCATCAAGTGACTGAGTCACATGTGCCAGGATTTAAATCAAAGATATGTACAGGATATTGAAGAGATACCAAGGGAATGGTTAATTTAAATACAAGTTAACTGGGGAAAGAGAGAATGAGGAATAGTGATGATGGATGTATGTTTTTTTAAGGAATAATGAAAATGTTCTAAAAATACAATATAATGATGATTGAACAACTCTGAATATACTAAACACCACTGAATTGTGTGGCTTTTAATCACATTAAAAGGATGATTCTTATGGTATCTGTGGTGTCTATATACATATGAATAAATCTGTTATCAAAAAAGTAAAGCAGGGATCTATAGGTAAATGTTTGATTTTCTGTCTCGGGCAGAAAAAGTGCAAGATGAGCCTGGATCCATTGGTCATATCAGAAAGTGAGAAATCTATTAAAAATCTCTATGTTGTACCATCAATATTTAGCAACCAGCTTGAATATGCTCACAGTGATCAAAGATGGGGCAACTTACACATCAATAAGAAAATAATTGAAATAAAGTAAAACACATAAAACATATCCAAGAATTGGCAGTGCAACTAAAAAAATTCCTCATCAATCATCGAATAAATTTCCTGTGGTTATATAACCAGTTAGCATTTTTTTTTTTAGCTTAAAACAGCAGTATTTACTACTCCACAGTCTCCATGAGTCAGAAGTTTGGGCACAGCTTATCTTTATCTTCTGCTCAGAGTCTCACAAAACTGCAGTTGAGGTGCCAGTCAGGCCTGGCTCTCATCTATCTTGGTCAGTGCTACTGTCATTTGAGAACTGTGGGACACCATCAAACAGACCAACATAAACCTGATGGGAGTTCCGGAAGGAGAGGAGAGAGAGAAAGTGGTGGAAAGGGTAATTGAAGAAATAATGGCTGAAAACTTTCCAAATTTTGTGAGAGATAAATCTACACATTCAAGAATCTAAACAAGCAGGGCATAGTGGCTCATGCCTGTAATCCCAGCATTTTGGGAGGCCGAGGTGGGCGGATCACAAGGTCAGGAGATCGAGACCATCCTGGCTAACACGGTGAAACCCTGTTTCTACTAAAAATACAAAAAAATTAGCTGGGCGTGGTGGCGGGTGCCTGTAGTCCTGGCTACTAGGGAGGCTGAGGCAGGAGGATGGTGTGAAACTGGGAGGTGGAACTTGCAGTGAGCCCAGATCGCGCCACTGCACTCCAGCCTGGGTGACAGAGCGAGAGTTTCAAAAAAAAAAAAAAAAAAAAAAGAAGAAGAAGAAGAACCTAAACAAACTACAAATAGAATAAACTTAAAGATTTCCACAGCTCAACACTATATGATCAAATTGTTGAAAGTCAAAGCAAAGGTAACCTCGAAAACACAGAGAAAAATGACTCATTCCATTAAGGAAACTTCAATAAAATGAACAGTCTATGGTATATTTGTTATGAAAATCCAAAGAAAGTACAATTGTATACTTATAATTTTAGAAGGGATTAAATGTTCTCGTAAAGGGGATGGTGTATGGTGAGGGTGTGCAGTATTCAGTAAAACGATCAATAAAATGTATAATTTACATATCAGAATACACTCTGGAGCAAGGAGCAAGGAGAAGGAATAGAGAGCAAGTTGATATCTATGTCTTAATCTGTTTTTTTTTCTCCGTTTTGGTTTCTGTTCATGATGGTATATCATCTCTTACACATGTGTCTACTTACATGCGCATATTACATAGTCATAAAACATTTATCTGTAAAATTAATAGTTTCATGTTTAGTAATGGCAATGCTATAGAATTTATTGTAGATGTATGAAACTGTATATAGTCCTTTTATCTCTAAAATCAAAATGAAACCCTTTCTTCATCTAAATAATTATACTCCACTTTGTAGTTTTATGCCGTTTACTTTTTCTATGTGGAGCCAAATATAGCCATATAAGATGTATGTACTAAGATATTTGAAATATATTTAATTTTTTTAAAACCTATTTTATATTTCATTGGATTTTTTGTCACTTGCTGTATATTCTGTAGCAATAATTTCTATTAAAAAGAGTTTAATAATAAAAATGATGATGGGGTTATTTTAATAAAGTTCTACCATATAAAACATACTCAGAATAATTTTTATTTTAATAAGACTAGATCTCTTATTGAAATTCACCACAAACTTGACAAAGAAGAGTTTTTTATTTTAACCATTTACCATTACTTTGTGGGATTGCTTTTGGTTTATTGTCCTGTTATTCAAATACCGAATTGATATTTTGCATGACAAGCCTTATTAATTTGCCAGAATTATTCCTCCTGGCAACATCTATTCAGAATGCATTGTAGAAGCAGGTAGAGGGTTAGTGGGGAAGGGTGGAAGTAAATAATTTAATATATTAAAGAGGAAAATGTGATGCAACAGCAGCAGAGGAAATTCTATCAATTTGAATAACAGACAGTGAAAGTTCTTGAGTTCTTCAAAGCATTAGTATCTTTGTAGTAGGGCTTTGAGAATTAGGGTTGAGTGATCCTAACATCATCTGGCATTGGTTTACCTTCAACAGATCCTCAACTAAAGCAGTTTAGACAGAAGTAGAAATCCATTAAAAATTATTTGCATGAGGATATTTATCAAATTCTCCCTGTGGACCACTTATCCAGGGGAAATCATATTTGGACAAGTTCTGATAGTACAAAAATGGTATGATGTTCCTGGAACGTGGCTGATAAATTGCCTGGCAGTTGCAGTGCAAAAAATATACGCATGGTGTTGGATAATCAAGGCATCTTTAGTATTCTCTCTCTCTGTCTGTCTGTCTCTCTCTCTCTCTGTGTGTGTGTGTCTGTGTGTGTGTGTGTGTGTATGAGCAATTCTAAAAGAGACTATATCTGTATGACAGATAATTTTTTAAGCCAAACATATTTTGGAAGGCCAAGAAGCTGGTTTCTTTCCAGATTTTCACTGGAGCAAGGAGAAGGAATAGGGGACGAGTTGATATCTATGTCTTAATCTGTTTTTTTCCCCCCAGTTTTGGTTTCTGGTTCATGTGGTCATGGCTATGATGATTAGTCAATAATGCAGATATTTACTTAATCTCTGTATATTACAGTTTCTTCATTTGTAAAGTGGTAATAATAGTATCTTTGTTATAGGGTTATTTTGAAGACAAAATTGGATAATTATTACAAATGCTTAATGCCAGCCTGGCAAATAAGAAGTGCTCAATGAATGTTAGGTGTTATTATTATTCCTAGTGTTCATTGTCATCCACATAGGTGGCTGGTAGAACAGACTCTATCTTTTCTCAGCCTTTGTGCATACTTAAAACAATTCTTGGCCAGTGAAATGGATATTAAAATAGCTTGAGGTGTTTTAATACTTTAAATAGAGTATAGAGTGGGTCTGTGTCAATACAAATAGTTTTAGAAAGTCAGAGGGATAAGAGGGCTGATTCCTGGGATGAACAGTGCACCCTTAAATGACAACAAAGTCAAACATTCAGCACTCAGTGGAAATAGCATGAGTAGTCATAACAAATTGGCCAGAGTAACAGGCATTAACCAATATGCTTGAAAAAATCTGTTCTTTAAATCAGCTGAAGGAAGTGCAAAGTCAATGGGTAAAAAGATGTATGATATTACCCCCAAATTTTAGTTCGGCAAATGCTTTTTTCTATTATTCGAAATCGATAGATATGTCATGGTTTCCACTAAATAATGTTATTTATTCAATTACTTACATTCATATTGAATCCTTTCAAATACTGAAACATGTTGAAGTGGTCTTTTTGATATGCTATATCTGTACCCTTATTTATTTTATTAAAGAATCTGAGTCAGCTTGGGCAACCATAAAAAAATACTATAGACTGGGTGGCTTAAACAACAGAAATTTATTGATTGTCTTACAATTCTGGAGGCTGGAAGTCTGAGATCAAGGTGCCAGAATGGTCAGTTTCTGGTGAGGTCCCTTTTCTTGGCTTGCAAATGGTCACCTGGCTTGCATATGGCAGGGGGAAAGAGAGGAAGACAGAGAGAGGAAGAGTAGAGAGAGAGAGAGAGAGACAGATTGAAAACAATCTGTCTGGTGTCTCATCTTGTAAGTGCCTTTATAAGGGGATGGTAAAGGGCCTTACCTTCATGACCTAATTCCTCTCAATGGCCCCAACTTCCTACATACTGGGGGTTAGGGTCTCAACATATAAATTTGGGGGGGACACAAATATTCAGTCCATTCAATATCTTAATGAGGTAGAAAAAGTTTCATAAATAAGCAGTATCACAAATTATTTGAAACATTTCAATATAAATCTATTCTCATAACTTTGGTATGCATTTCAATTTATAAACATTTTGTTTAACGTAACAATAAATTAGAATGTTGAAAGTTGACTTTGGGTAAATATTTAATTTTTCTCACAAGGAAAATTTACTCCTGGCTCCATTTTCCCCAATTATTTTCATCCTATAATTTAAGTATGCAATATTTGATCTTCCCATTATCTTTGCTTTAAAACTTATTGTGGACACTGGTTTTTTAATAATGATGAAAGTCATAGCACCACAGTCCCTATATCATTCCTGGGTATGCCTCCTTGCAGTCATTCATAGCTTGTTATATAGATGACAGAAAGAGCTTTGTAGCTGGTCTTTCTGTTTTCAGTCTGATCCATCTCAAACTTATTACCAACACAACAGTTAAAGTCTCCTTCCCTTTTTCTTTCTCTTCTTTTTTTAAACCTTTTTCCTCCTTTATTTCATTCTTCCATTATTTTTAAAAGAATTATCTTTTTAAAAAAGTTACATGGGGTACAACTTAATTATTTTTCCTAATTCTTTACCTTCCTATTCTGAAAATAAGTTATGTAACTGATTTTACTTGTGATCATAAGACTTGCTTTATATCAATGCAGAAAGAACATTCTTCATTTAAAAGGTTGATTAAAAATATAGCCATTGTTTAATATTTCTGTCTGTCAAAGTTCTTTTTTTTATTATTATACTTTAAGTTTTAGGGTACATGTGCACAACGTGCAGGTTTGTTACATATATGCACATGTGCCATGTGGGGTTTTGACCATTAATTTTAAATTTATGAGTTCATTTTATTCTCTTTAGTTAACAAGAATAGAAAAAAAATGGCACGGGGAAAATTGTGAGGAAAATGTTTTTAAAAAGCTATTGTCAAAGTTCTTCTTACTAGAAAAAAGGATTGTGAATTCTTCCCACTTCTCACTTATCATCTGATTAAGCATTTTGCAGATATGACATCTAGATATGGGAAAACATAAGAAAAATTTTCCAATTACTTAGGTGTCCTCCAATCCCTGGAAGGCACTCAGCCTGATAGAAGTGAGTTCTTTGTCATAATATTTTGCGTAACTAAAGTTCAAACTTTATTGTTTTAACATCTATACATCTATATGTAAGCAATACAATACGACAGGAACAAGTTTCTATTATGGATCTGAATTTGTCCTCCTTTAGCTAGAAAGATCATTTTATTTAGGCCAGATGAGAATTGCTGTTACATTCTTAGCATAGGAGTACCTTACCTGATTCATGAATTATAAGTTGAATTCCATATCCAACTGTATTTGAGTTCTTATCTATTCAGATCTTTGTTGTTTTTGTATATTAACATGTTTTCTCTCACTGTACTAGAAATCTTTTTGCTCCCTTTTATATTAAAGGCATTTGTTGCACTCTCCTTGGCTGGCCCTCCTCCCACCTCCATCCCATCCAATTATGTTTGTAACTTCCTGACATATAAATGTTGATAGTAGTATGAAAAGAGATTATCTAGTATAATAGACTGTCAAATATAAGGTGAGTTTTTTTGCTACTACTTTCTTACAACCTATGACTCTTGAGTCTTTGAAAGCCTAATGAAACTATTGGCAATTCTGTAATTCATTACTTTGTACTCTACAGTGCTTGTTTAACTCTTATGGGGTTTGTTCTATTAAATTACACTCCATAATAAAAAAAAAAAGACTTGCTTTGGCTATTGAAATGTAAGCAAAAGCGGTGTATGTCTATGCAGAAACTTTAAGGGCTATCTGGCAGTTTTCTGATTGTCAAAACAAAATATAAAAGCCCTTTGCGTGCACTCACTTCTGGATTCCTCTCTATTGGTAACCACTGCCAATTGTTTGATGTTCATTATTTCTTGTCTCTTTTCTATGCCTGCGTGTACACCTAGATACATAATTATGTAACTTAAGTGGTCCAATTCTCTGTTTCATTTAGGATGCTTTTGCTATACCTAATAGAAAATTTCTTCTGAGACCTTACGTATAAATAAAGTCCTTATGGATTAAAGAACTAACATGAAAAATTGTGAAATAATTAGAAGAAAATTCACATACCCATGCACACACACATACTATTTGCATGGGTTTCATGCATTTCTGCATATCTTGTATCCACTTTTATTCTGGACAATCTTTACAGGAAGTTTGTATAGCAAACAGAGTTCCCTTGTGGCAGAAAGCAGGTAAATTTGCTGTCCAGGATAATAAAGATAATATCTGCTTACAGGAGAAAGGTTAGGCAGATTTGCTTATAGCCCCCTTTAGAAGGCTGCCATTTCTTAAGCTGAGGGCTCATCAACTCAAACGTAAGCCAACTATATGTGTAACATATATGTGTAAGCATCACACTGTAGGGTACAGGGGTAATAGGAATCTTTATGAACATGAAGCTCACACTCATACTGCCTGTTGTGTGGCTAATAAATTCTTTTGTCACTGAACTGGGAGTCTCATCTCTTCTGCCAGCATCTATAAAACTGTGTCAGAATAACTTAGTTTGCAAGTAGTTCAAAATCTCAGATGTTTCTTAGTTCCTAAATATATCTGTGTCTACTATTATATCATCTGTATCAATTACCTATCTATCTATCTCTCTATCATCTGTCTATCTAGAGATGTATCTGAGCAATTTGCTTTGGCAATAGGAATAATTTTTCTAAGCAAGATATACACATTTACACAACGATGAACAAAAGTCTAGGCAGGGAGGCGGGTATAACTCTCTCATGTCCCTTTTTATATATTCACATCTATGTTCTACTTAAATCTTTCAGTGGTTCTTCAGCACCTTCATGATGAGGTTTGTTATCTAGGTGTGCATATGCCTCTGCCTGATCTTGCCGTTTTTATACTTGGATGATCTCTTTTGCCACTGCTAACTTGTGGATCTCTCTGATGCTGTTGATCAACAGTGGTGACTTCACTTCTTAATCCACTGAGTGAAAGGTGGAGGTGTTTTAAGTCCAGCTGGCATCTCACTCTTGTAGGTGCATCTCTAAGTTTGGTATCATTTCTGTGGATCCTCTTTCTTTGCTCCTTTCCTTCAGACTGAATACACTGAACTGTATACAATATAGGTAATATAGACCTGCAACCGAAGGGCCACAAGCTCTCAGAATGTTAGTACGTGGACTGACGAACAAAGAAAGATGGTATGGACTTAGCGTATTGTGCAAATGAAAGTCTTTTCAAACTGAGTTTAATAAATACTCCTTCTACCATTTCTTCCCTTTTCAGCTATCCACTTAAATCCATCATGCTGAGGCACTTCCTCCCTTACTGAAGGTACTTTCACCTCTCTCACAAAAGGAGGAGATTGCAAATTCAGTTTTGCACATTTGGGTGACACTTTAAGATTCAGCCAAATACTAATAGATCTTTCGTTTGATCAAGCCATAAAGGATTTAGAATGAGAAGTGGCATTAATTCCAATCTATCTGTTACCAGAGAGAGCTATGTTAGTCTTTATTGGTTTACCTACGATGTAAATAAACCACACCAAGGTGAAAGTTCATATAAAAAATTAAGTTAACAAAGATGTGCTTTTTCTTATTAGCCTGACTTTGATCTTGCTCATTGGGAATAGTAAATTTGACCACTGATATGACTATGAAAAGTTTTGCTTTTTCTTGACTCACTTGAGCCGTGTTTGCATTATAAGAAAAACTACACTTACCGTAAGTAAATGGCACTCTCTATCTCTCTTTTTCCTGTTGAAGTGTAATGGTGCCAATCCTGATTGCAGTCTTTTATTATTATATATGAGGAAAATTCTATTTCATCCTGTTACACTTGAGTTTTAATTTAATCAGTTTACAGGTTGCCCTTTGCCAATTCTGTTAATTTAATTTCCTAACATTTTCATTTATGCGCTCTCAATTCCAACTGTTTCAAACTCTTCAGGTTCCCTATTATGAGTTATTGATTTTTTTCATTTTCATGAAGCTTCATTCAAGTAAAATCTTACATGAAACTCAAACATACAGAATACATAAGAACACAGTTGCTTCGATGGAAGCAATTGAGTAGTCTCAGTGTTCCATCCAATTATCTTTTTCCAGCTCCAATCCACAGACTGCCATATTTCTCACAACTTCTGTCCACTGTCTCCCACTCCTTCATCTGGTCAATCCCTTCTCCTGTATCAATTTTTAAATCTTGGAAGTCTTTTCTACCCTGCCATCATCTCTGAGATGTCACAGCAGTCAAATCTACCTCTATCATAGTACATCACATCTATCTCTTAGAGTGGGGTATCTCTCACTGACAAAGGGTCAGATACTGTTTGAAACCAAATATGACTCTTGCATTTTGTGTTCCTCATGCCAATAATAGTACCCAAGCCATGGTAGTTGTTCAATATAAGTGTTTTCTGAGTGAATGTGTGGATAAATAAGAATTTCTGGCCAGGGGCAGTGGCTCACGCCTGTAATCTCAGCACTTTGAGAGGCCAAGGCGGGTGGATCATGAGGTCAGGAGATCAAGACAATCCTGGCCAACATGGTGAAACCCCGTCTCTACTAAAAATACAAAAATTAGCTGGGCATGGTGGCGCGTTCCTGTAGTCCCAGCTACTCGGGAGGCTGAGACAGGAGAATTACTTGAACCCGGGAGGCGGAGGTTGCAGCGAGCTGAGATTGCGCCACTGCACTCTAGCCTAGCAACAGAGCAAGATTACGTCTAAAAAAAAAAAAAAAAAAAGAAAGAAAGAAAAAAAGAATTTCTATAATGACATCTCTGCCTTAAAGCATTTGTTTTTTGTATGTTCATTTTACTCAACAAATATAACCAACTGTTAGTTCTCCAACATCAAGGAAAAAGAGGAATCAAATGCACAATATTAAAATACTTCTGTTTGGAATTAGGATTACTTCTATTTTTAATGGATACTATTTCCTTTGATTTTCTGGGCAGTCTCATGTTTTGCTCAAAATCATTGAGCACCATGATAAAGTTGACTTAGACAGAAATTGAACAGTGCCTAAGTTTGACTGTTTCTATTCCCTTTTAAAATGCTTCCCATGTACCACACAGCCCACGAATGGGGAGCATCATCTCTCAGGTGAATGCAAATTGACATCCTAAAATGAGGCACCACTGAGTGTTTTATAGACCTTGCCACTTCCCTAGGAGAAGTAATTATTTGGTACAAATTACATTTTTACTTAGTAGCTTATCCTGTGGGAGTGTGTGCATGCGTGCATGCACACATATACACGTTGGGGCCAAAAGAATCTTAAGTGTAGACTATTTACAGAGTAGCAGATACTCTCAATGAAGAAGGTAAATCAAAGCATATATATATATATATATGTATACACGTACATACACACACATGCTCACATATATGATATACATCATATATCCATATATATATAAATATATAAATAGCTTTTGTTAGGAGGCATATTATATACTCTGCTTTGGTGTGATAATCCCATAAGATGTGCTTAATTTAAAGTCCAATGCCACTATACCATGAGATACAGAAAAAAGATTACTTTCTGCTCATCTCATTTCACATTTGCAACACACTAAATTATCAGTTTTTACAATGCAGCAGTGGTTTGGGCTTGCCATCTCTATTACTAAAGGTGAATGACGACAGATGTTTTGGGCATCCTGAATAGCCTGAGGTCTTCCTCTTCTATCCACTTAAAATGACTTAAATCCTTGGCCTGTGTGCGATGTAAAACCAACACCCTCTTCCTTATTTCTGAGGGTTTTAAACTAATTGATGTTGTCCAGATACCTCTCATTCTGAATTCCTTCTCCTCCTGATTTCTTATTTATTCACCTTCCTATCATTGCTCCTGGGATTGTTTGCCCTCCTCCAATTTCTTTAAGTGTTAACAACTTTTTTTATGCTCCTCCTTCAAAGAAATCAACTAAACATAACTATCATGATTAGCATTTTTAATGGAAAGATTCAGGATAATGGACGAGAATTACAACACAGTCAACAACTTCAACTTGAATATGTTAAATATCAGGTATTTCCTCATTTACCTACTTAGAGTGTTTTTCAGCAGGTGCCTTTCTCTAAGGATCCCTCCCAGTTGCCAAGATCTTCCTAACTTCTCTTAAGTTACATCTTCCAAACCCCAGATTCTTTAGTCTGCAGAGCAATATCACTCTCAACCTTTATGCTATACCAGGCCATGGAACTAACTTTGAGAAGCTAAAATGTTCATTAATGACTTTCTTAAACAAAATTGTCATTTACCTCTGAAGCAGATGCTGCCTTTGCCTGGAAAGTGAAAATACATTTTATTTTTTAAAAATAACAATGATGGTATATAGATGCATGCGTATGTGTGTATATGCTTTCTTTTATACCTAGAGGTGCTGGCCTTACTGTGAGAAATTGTTCATTCAGGTAGCCATGTCTTTACCATTATGATAGCTTGCATGGATGTATATCTAACTGTATTATGTACACACGTATAACACATGTATATACGGTGTATGTTTTGATGTTTATCCACAGTAAGAACACTTTCTTGCTGAACACAATTTTAAAAACTCAATTTGTCTCTGGAAATTTAGGGACCAAAAAAAACCTCCAAAAATCAGTACTTTTGTCTGAAAATTACCCAGGAATTAAAATATGTATTGTCAGGTTCATTTTGCCCTTCCTATGAAACAGCATTTTGTTACCCAACTTCATTATTAAAACATTATTTTTTCATGTGTCCAACAACTTACATCCTGAATTATCTTTTTTTTTTTTTATGTATAGTAGGTCCAGAGCCCCTTATTCTACTTTCCACTGTAAAATCTTTGTTCATTCCATTTATTCCACATCATTATATATTTTGGAATTTGATCATATTTAAGCCAAAATTGGGGAAAAGTTTCAATGCATCTTTAACTTAAAAATATGGAATCTTAAAAATATTTAAATGAACTTTAATGTAACACTCCAGTTTATTATTTTTATAGTGTTTACAACATTTTCCTAAAGTAAAAGTAGATGACCATGATAGAATTCCTACTCACCTCCTGTTTTCTGGTTTAAATAACTATCAATTAAAATACGACAGCTTTTTCTGTTATCATATTTATAGTCATATTGATGGAGACTCATTTCATTTACAGAATTTTATTGATTTTGCAAGTTCCTAAAAGGTACTTGGAAAGAACAGTAATGGAATGGATGGATGCGTTGCCTTGTAGATCAATCAAAGAGAATTTCACGATTGTAAAGTGAGAACACATTTACTGAGGTCAGCATTTTTGTTCCTGCTGCTCTTTCTGGAACTGCAGCCAGCAACTTATTAGTACTGGTTGCATACTTTCTGGAATAGCAAGCGAATAAGAGCACAATACAGCAGAGTTTCTTGGCAGGGAGTTGCCTTTTCTTAACTGCTTTAATTCTGGTGATTGCATTAGGTGCAGTTCATCTCTGATGAAATGCTCTCAGCCACGACTTAGGAATATATCAAATAGGAGCTGATGCTTCATTTCTTTGAGCAGGGCACTCAGTTGCAGATACAGGCATGGATGAACTCAAGTGCAGTTGCAGTAGAAATGAAAAAGCTAACAAATAGTTTGGGTAATATTTATTTTATTTTCTTCTATGTCATTTCATAAAAGATAATGCTGCAATCAGGTTGGTGTGTGAATGTGCGCATGAGTGTGTGTAAAAGCCTATGAGTATATTTGTGAATTTGTGTATATGTTTATACTCCAATAAAAACCGTGTCTATTTGAGTCATGAATAGACTTTATATAAGCCCAGTTGAATCTCACGTTCAGCAGTGTAGGTAGAAATTTTTACATTGTCTAGAAATTGTAAGCGGAATACTGTGATTTAGGGATGGGATATAAAGAGGTTCAGCAATGAAGGACTAAGTAGAGAGAAGGGCCACTGGAGAACCCATTGGAGGTAAAATTGACCTCATGTTTTAAAAAAGTGATAAAAATAAGCAAACAAATGCCAACCATCAACAAAAATGACACAATTCCCTCCTTTGGAGTGTCATTAGGGAGTTACGTGTTATAAAATTCATTAACGAAATTTGAGGCATGAAAGTTCATGGCCCAAGTAAACTGGGGGCCGAGACTGAGTTAATGGAAAGGCTATGTAACCATTAATGGCTCATCCCAAGTATAGCTGACCATGACCTCCTAGCTGACCATGACCTCCACTGTGTGCAGTGGAATCCTGGGAAATTTAAGAGCTACTCTCTGGTATGCTGAGACTTTGCAGGCCCATTCAGAGAGCTAAATAAAACAACATGGTTGCAGGTAATGGCAACAAGCTAAATAGCTAAAATCACCCAAGACATTTAGATATGTATTCCAGGCTGTTCGTTTAATGTTTGCTGTATGTACTATGTAGTCTTTTCTGTTAATTATATTTCTTAACTAATTTTTTAGAAAGAGTACTCTGAATGTTCATAACTGATAGGGAAAAAGATGGGAATGGGAATGGGGAACTGTACAGATATTTATATTTAATGACTCTAAATATTTGGGAGAACTGAGGAAATATCACATGGATTATGGTGCTAAAAAGGACGGTTATCTAATTGAGTTGTTTGTCCTGATCCATTTCCTGTTCCTTATCTTATTGTACTATTCCATCTTCTGCCACTTAAATTCACAGAAACAAAATGCAAGTAAATGTCTCTTTTTCCTGCCTTCCCAGACTTATTTAATAAAAATGGCTAGATTTCTAGGAAGAGAACATCTTTTTGGAGTCCACTCCCTGAGCTGAGAATAAATGGAAAGCTTACACAGGAATTGAAGAATGTGAAAACATGGATAATTTGCTCCTTGACCTTTGGGCAATTTACTTAACCTCTTTAAATGTCAACTGCTTTCTTACAAAATGGGAGGTAAACTTGATAATCCCTAAAATTTAAAAATGTATAACATTATACAGAGAGGACAGTGGTAAACTTAGGACTGCTGCTCTTTCTATATGATGTAATCTTATATAAGACAAACCTATAACGCGTCTAATGGACCACTGTTTGACTCACCAATGCCTTACCAATATTTCCTTTTAACAACATCTCATAAATTCGTATGAAAAACCCTTATAGACCTATTCCACATAAGGGGAAGGAAAACTAGGAAGCTTGAACAATGAATATTAATTTAATTAAACTTTTCTGTAATGTCTCACTGTCTGTTCCAGAATCTGAAAAGTCCCAGGTACCAGAAAGCTGAAAAAAACTACAGCCAGCAAATGTGACTAAGAAGGACTCTGCTTTCATAGTAAAATACTCAACATCCTGGCTGTTTTTAAGAATGTGGAAAGTTGATAATGGTGGTGGTACTGCTGGTGGGTTTGTGTGTATATGTGTGTGGTGTATATAATTATATACATACAATTACTTTTAGAGCTCTTGCATCTTGAAAAACACCCATCTGTTTGGTAACATTTTATGTTGTGGCACTTTCCTCACATTTGAAAATGCGAATTTTGATACAAAGACATGTATTTGTTTTTTTTTTTCCACACTAAGATTCAGAATGTTCTGGCACAGATATTTATCATTCATGTTAGATATCTACATTCAGTATAACATTAGCTGTTTAGATACCATCAATAAATAGAATTCTTTTTATATGGGAGTTACTGGGTGAGTCCAACTTGAAGTTGAGGATATTTTAGACAAAGATGAAAGCATAATGTAGATAAATGTATCAAGCATAAAAAGGAAAAGATCAAAGTGAAGAAAAGAAAAGTAATGGAGATAAACCCAGAAAGGTGGACTTGGAGTAATCATGGGGACCCTTGAACTTTATTTGGCAAGTAAAGGCTAAACTTACTGGAGGTTTATATGCAGGAAGTTTGCATGATCATTGCTGAGCTTTATAAATAATTTAGTAGAAGTATATAAAATTAAATAAAATATATAAATACTAACAATGGGGAGTAAAATTAGGAAGAGCATTTTCATAGCCTTCTCAAACATGTGAAAAAAGAAAAAATGTGCCACTCCACACACTGGAGTGAAATGAATGGAATGAACAGCAGTAGAGAAAAGACATTCTGAATGTCCAAATCTTAGTGTCTGAGACATAGTATTATCATTAGAAATTGGCAACACAGAAGATGATTGGATTTGCTTAGGTTTTTAAAGGAGGATGATGAAATTTTGCTGGAAACTGAGAATTGGAGTTGACAGCATGCTATACACGTGACACTTCCCTCGAGGCATTTGGAAATGCCTAGAGAAGTTAAAGCTTGAAATAGAGATTTGTGTGGTGGCTTCACAGGTGTGGTGGCTGTAACCCTGGAGGAGATCCCCTTGAGAAAGAATAGGAAAAAAAAAAAAAAGAAAATGATAATGTGTTGTTGGGAGAAACTCCTACATTTGTAGATCATCAGGAGAAATAAGCCAGAGAAACAAACAAGCTGAAGGTAAGAATCAGGAAGCATTTCAAGAAACTACATTGACTCTGACTAGGCAATGTGAAAGTTTTGATGGCAGTCGCCCAGGTATTATTGATTACTGTGAACTGACCGGTGCTTCGCTTAAAACTTGAATTCCTGTCCAAATTTAAATGTTGAACAGATCATACAGTGGAGAATGTTTAGTGAGTGTTACAAGGAGGTGCCCCCAAAGAATTTGGAAATTACAGAAATATGTTTGCTTTTTGTCAATAAAACAAAACAAACAAAAATCAAACCTATTGAAAATAGAGATCATATTCTTTGGCCTACCTAGAAAATTGTAATTAAAGGGGAAATGGATTGGTTTGTACAGAAAAGGTCCTTTTAGAGAAGCAAGCTTTGGAATTTCAGTTCCAGCATTGTCCCAGGAGAGAGATGCAACATTTGAGGGACTCAGCTCATTCATGAGCAAAATGTTCTCTTCTGTGGGCAGAAATACTTCTTTAGCCTTCATCAGAACAAAATACCCCCATTTAAATCCTTGAGCTTTGCTTTAATTCTGTGCCATCGGTCAACCTACTTATCCAATTATTGGCTATGAATATTAAAGAAAACATGGGAATTAGAAGTGGTATTTTCTACAGTGTTGGTGTTCTACAATGTTGGTATTCTTAATTATACATCTATTTTATGAGAATTTAGTTAGAGTCATTTTATCACCTATTTCTGGGTGCAGTGTTAAGTCCCAGTTTCTGGTTTCAAGAAGTTGAAGAGAAGACTGCAGATTATGGTAGACCAGCTTGGGTCACGTTACCCTGAGAGACCACTTCGGATCCATTTCCATTGGACTTACCTTTCTTCTCAACTTTTTACCATTCATTTTCTATTCCAAGAATGTTCAAATCTGGAGTTCCCTGGTGATCAAATGGTCTTTTCTTACAAAATGCATATTCAGATCTGCCAGGAGAACCATCAGGTGTTATACTATTTTCTGACAAATATATGCAGACAATAGTTGGCTGCATGCCTAGATTAGTGTGTGGTAAACACACTTGACTGATTGACTGGGATCTCCTTTGCATTTGATGGTTGCAGAATACTTAAGTGCTTTGTGTATTTCTATCTTTGGGTTGCTTAGAGATAGAAAGCCTTAAGATTTTAGAATCCCAGGATAATTATATTTCAGAATGAAAAGACATAATGAGCTATAGTTTAGATTCTACTAAAACCAGAGTATTCAGTAATTTTTATAGACCAGTTAATTTACTCATCTTCCTTTCTGTATTTGTTTTCTCTTTCAGTGACTGGAACTATTGTTTTCCAGTAAATCCTAGAGGGAAACACTCTGTAAATGAATTGATAGTTACATAAATATAATATTTGTCAAGGCACGAAGTGCTAGCAGCATATTTTCCAGGTGAAGCACCATAAATTAATCCATACATACTGAGAAATTAAGAAGTAGGAATACTATAACCATGTATATACACATATTCTGCTTAAACATTTGTATCAATTGATTGATTTGACTTTTTTTAAATCCAATATTTCTCCAATATCTATTTTTCTAACATCTTTAACACCATAAATAATAAAAATGTTTCATGATTTTAATTATTATGACAAATATGCTTTTTATACAGAGAGATTAATTTCCTTGTCTATTTCTGTGAATGGGTACTATTGAAAATAAATTGTGTTTAAAAATTTTTTGTATGATTATAGGCATGAATTTTGGGGCAAGATGGTCTGAATTTGAACCCTAGTTTCCTCAAATATTAACTGTGTTACTTTGGGCAATTTACTTAAACTCAATGAGTCTCACTTTTCTCATACATAAGATGGGAGAGTAATAGCTCCTAGTCCCTAGTGTTGTTTTGTGAATGATTTAAAATATATAAATCACTTAGCCTAGTGTCCAGAATATATTAATGCTAGGTAATAGTTGGCCATTATTATAACTCAATGTGCATTTATTTAGGTATTCAGATATCTTACAGAGATTTTTCAGACTAATAACATCCTAATTTATGAAAAATTACTTCCTGCTACTGAAAATTAATTAGGCTATCCTTTTATAAAATTTTATATTCAACATTTATTCAATATAATTGAATATTTCTTTCCCCATCCTTCTACATTGGGGTACTATAATTTCATTAACTTTTCTAACAAAACCAAGTGATTATATTGAGACAGTAACATAACCAACATTTTCAGAACTTGCAACATTGGTCTAGTAATTTACAGCTACCCAGATTAATTTGAAAGCTATTTACATGTAATTAGTAGGATTTCTTGTATTTGGTCAATAATATTATCTTTGATTGGAATAATAGTACCCAAGGCTTTATATACATGTTTATACATAAAGCTCATTTTACTTTAAATTTCTGGGATCATTTATTGTAAAGGGAATCATATCAGTTATTTGATATCTGAGAGGATAATTCTTTATATTTGAAAATTATTATATTTTATTGTGGCACTTATAGAACATTTTTTCTGTTAGCCTCTTAGCCTAAAGCACTGAAATATTATGTAGAATATTGTGTTAGAGTACAAAAATAAGGGAATTTGGTTTTACCATTAGGAGAATTTGTACAGCTTGTTCCAATTATCACTCTTCATTTTACATAGACAACTAACCTTAAGGCCTCATTTACATGAAAGTTGGTTCACTTTCAACCGGTGTGCATGTCACTTGTGATGATTTCTAGTCTACTTCATGCAAAGCAATTTCAGTAAGTGCTTACCTTGAAGTGATTTATGTTCACACAAAGACCACAGGGATCCCACTTACTGATTCCATCATACGACAAGCTCTCATAACTCTCTATTTCTCTAGAAATAATATTTTAGATAATTGCGTCAGGTTATATTGTTTAAAATGTTGAATCTGTTTCTCACCTCTTCCCTGGAGGTTATAAAAAAATCACTTTTTTTCCTCCATTGTAAGAAGATTTTAAAATTTTTCTTTCTATGGTATCATTGAATTCAGGAGGGCAGGGCAAGTGAGTTTAGGAAGAAGTAAATACTGATAAATTCTATAAGGTAAACATAAAAAGCCTTAAAGAAAGCAGGTTATATTCAGAATCACATTAACAAAGTAAAGGTTCAAAGCAGTATTATTTTTATATAAAAATTACAACTTTGATGCTTTGAAAATAAATTATTTGTATGTCAATTATACATGACTAATTTCAAATTTGTTATTCTTTGTAGTACAAATCTAGAATATTAATCTTTACCTTGTTAAAAGCCTGCTTTTATTTACTACAAATACATTGTGTAGTAAACAAGATGTTCAAGTCAGTAAAGCAGAACACTTCAACATCTCTGCTCATTAGAAAGCGGCATTCGGGCCGGGCGCGGTGGCTTACGCCTGTAATCCCAGCACTTTGGGAGGCCGAGACTGGCAGATCATGAGGTGAGGAGATCGAGACCATCCTGGCTAACACGGTGAAACCCTGTCTCTACTAAAAATACAAAAAAAAAAAAAAAAAAAAAAAAAAAAAAAAATTAGCCGGGCGTGGTGGCGGGTGCCTGTAGTCCCAGCTACTCAGGAGGCTGAGGCAGGAGAATGGCGTGAACCTGGGAGGCGGAGCTCGCAGTGAGCCGAGATCGCGCCACTGCACTCCAGCCTGGGCGACGAACGAGACTACATCTCAAAAAAAAAAAAAAAAAGGCGGCATTCAATATGATGTTGACTTCATCTTTAACCTATACGTGAAAAGATGGTGTGATAGGCATTTAAAAGTTGTTTTTTCTGAATGCTTTGTTATATAGCACAGAATGGAGGGTGGGCTGTTAAAATGAGGCAATAACCTATATCATTCAGGGTCAATGTGTTCAAGAAAGAAAGCTTGATATCCTGTCAAGTGTTTATGAAATATATTACTGTGTTTCTAAGACTTCGTAAAGAATCTCAGAAGCTTCCAGTTTGAAGCCTGAGAATATGGCTTGAGTTTGTTTAAGGGTCGAAGAAACCAGATTATAGTTATTTTTCCTTTCACTTTGTGATGATTTCACTGATGACTGGGGAAGATTCAAATCTTTTGCATAGATGCATGTATATACTCACACTCACACATGTGCAACAACTTTCTCATGCCTCTAACTCAATATGGAGTTAAATTGTGCACATCAAAAAAGAATCCTCTGCACATCAGGAAAAGTTTATTTTTTTTGTTTTGTTTGTTGTCGTTGTTGTTGTTTTTTGAGATGGAGTCTCACTCTGTCACCCAGGCTGGAGTGCAGTGGAGCAATCTCGGATCATTGCAACCTCCGCCTCCCAGGTTCAAGCAATTCTCCTGCCCCAGCCTCCCAAGTAGCTGAGACTACAGGGGCCCGCCACCACACCCGGTTCATTTTTTTTTTTTTTTTTTTTGTATTTTTAGTAGAGACAGGGTTTCACCGTGTTAGCCAGGATGGTCTCAATCTCCTGACATCGTTATCCGCCCACCTCGGCCTCCCAAAGTGCTGGGATTACAGGCGTGAGCCACACTTTGGCCTGGAAAAGTTTTAAAAATGAGTCTGAAATTTCATTACTGCACTGTACCTGATATGGTTTAGCTTGTGTTTCCGCCCAAATCTCATCTTGAATTGTAATCTGAATTGTAATACCCACATAGTGGGCGCGGGACATTTTGGGAGGTGATTGGATCATGGAGGTGGTTCCCCCATGCTGTTCTCATGAGAATGAGTGAGTTCTCATGAGACCTGATGGCTTCATAATGGCCTCTGACCTCTTTGCTCAGCACTTCTCTCTCCTGCTGCCTTGTGAAGAAGGACGTTGTTTGCTTCCCCTTCCATCATAATTGTAAGTTTCCCAAGGCCTCCCCAGCCGTGTGGAACTTTGGGTCAATTAAACTTCTTCCCTTTATAAATTACCCAGTCTCAGGTATTTCTTTATAGCAGTGTGAAAACAAACTAATACAGTACTTACACATTTTTTACTGATATCTCTCATCTCTTTTATTTCAAGAGAAGTGGCTAATCTGAGCCCTTAGTATCCCCTTGTAACCAGTATTGTAAAGAAGAATATTTTGGCATCCACTCTTTTTTATTTGGCCCCATAAAAACTATTTCTAGCTTGTTGGCTTTTCTAGCGTTTCTGACTAATGTTATTTTGATCAAACCTGAAATGTCTCCCTTCTTCTCTCATTGCTACTGTGTTGAGATCTTGGAAGAGGGTGAAAAGTGACTCATTACTTTTTCCAATTCTCTTTTAATCCTTTTAGCTTTACCTTCTTGGCCTTATATACTCTGCTTGGCAAAGAGAAAGGAGCTTCATGTTCTGACCATTGGAAAAGAGTCTTAATATTTTTTAAATGTGCTACTATTCTCTAGGGCTATTTTGCTAGAAAGGTTTTGACAGTTGTTTGAGTTGCTCCTCCTACTCCTGTGTTTGGGCTTAAAAATCACGTGGAAGAGTACACTTGGTTAGTAATGTTCTGGTTTGATTATGTGCATACAGAGAAGAGGAATGGCCTGCTCTGCAGACTCAGCAAACTATTCTCTGGAAGATTCCTGGTCATTGTGGAAGTAGCTAGAATCTACCACATTCGAAGTAGCACCCTTCCCCTCTCCAAGCACTGGTGGTCCCCCTGCTGCTTCCTGTTCTTTGGTTCTTCCCTATTCTAGTTGTGTTCCCAAGCCTTGTCTCTGTCAAACAACTGCCTAAAATGTGGCTAAATCTGCTAAATAAAAAGACAAGATCTTAGAGAAAGTAATTCTTCTTTTCATGTGTGGCTTATAGACATAATCTCTATTATTTTCTTATACTCATATGGAGTTCTCAACTTTGTCATATAAATTGTGGAAGATAATGTTGATTGTTTTATTTCAGGGATTGGCAATCTTTTTCTGCAAATGGCCAGGTAGCAAATATTTTACGCTTTGTAGGCATCTGGTCTCTGTCACTTCTATTCAACTCTGCTGTTACAGTGTGGAAGGCGCCATAGACAGTATGTAAACAAATTAACAAGTGTGGCTGGAGTGTGCTAACACAGAGCTTATCTAATAGTTTCTCCCTTCATTGTTTTGAAATCCAGTTTTGCTCAGCTAGTAAGTTGATGAACACATGGTCAGGGAAGTGGGTTCCTCCCTAAGCTCAAGGTGATGAATCATGATTGATTTAAACCAGTCACGCCAAGGATAACCAGTTGCCAGTGATTGGTTTAGGGTTAATTGTACATCTCATTTCAGGCTATTAAAACATAAAAGGAAATCCGATGGGTCCTTCTGGTTTATGTTATGTGAGATAAGTCTACATAAGGAAAGCAGGTCTTTAGGCAGCTACATCAAGAGGATGTGACTATATCACATCTATTATTGCAGGATGATAATAGCAATGATTTGTGTGAACTTCAAGTAACTCGTCATGACATCTCTCAAACTGCAGCACACATTGTTACCACCTTTTATTTTTGGTAGAGATTTTTATATTGAAGAATGAATATTTTTTATTTTATAAGCAATCACAACTCACAGCAAAGATAAACCTTATGTCTTTGGAAACCAAATTAAAAATGCCATAAAACCATAAATATTTTAAAATGCTATCTTTTGAAAAGATATCCTTGCAAAATAATTAAACACTTCTTTCAAAATCTCTTGGGAGTATAGCACTTCCATTTAATGTAGTTTATATGTATGATTTTTTTAAGATTGAAGAGAAATGATAGAATACAATTTAATTAAAAAGTTGGGGACTTGGGGAGAATTTGTAGGTTTTATAGAAGTTTAATGTACTTATGCACACACATACAATATTCTTTTTTTATAAATGGATACAGTACAACCCATATTGAGTCATTTATGAGGTGTGAGGTCACATAAGCCAGCCTTCAAATATTCATATTTATGAAAATTATTTCCTTCTCCATGATTCCTTCCTTATATGAAAAGTATTACTATACATTTACACTGTATACATTTACACTGTACACATTTCATTATGTTTTAAAACTCCATACAAGTAGGCAGTTTAGTTGCTGATATAAGAAATCTCTCTATTAACCCAGAAGTATATTTGTCTTTCCACTTATTATCAATATTTAAATGGAAATTTATCTCAAATATACCCCACATTTGAATCTTAATTCAAAATATTGGCTGTCAAAAAAAAATGGTCAGATGGAGCCCTTTTTTAAACTTGTTTGCTAACCATGGGATAAATATACCAGTTTGACTGTTTTGCCTAGAGTAGCTTTGCCCTTAAGAACTGGCCTTCCTGCTTTCTAATTAGAGAACTTATTTTTTCCCTTGCTGAACATTCCGTTTGAATTTGTTTTCCTGTCCTGTTTAAATTCTTCCTGATTTGTAAAAGTAAAACATAATCATCAGAGTTAGGTTTTGGATTAGGCTTTAATGACATTTGAAGGGAAAAACAAAAGGAAAACTGTGCTCTTCAGATGAATTGCTCTCTTGCCTTCTTTTAATATTATTCCATCTGACAATCATTGGCAGGCATGAGCAGTCTCAGGAAAAGGGGGCTCACACTGAATGGACCATCCTCACACACACACTCCTGATGCCTAATCGCTGTTTCTCCATGAGATGAAAGCGACTGACTGTCCTTGAGAAATACACACAATTGCTCTTGTGGCACTGGTAGTCAGGGCAATAGATGTCATAGAGTCCTCATAACCATATCTATCAAATATTTACAAGAAATTTAGGGGGTTCTTTTTTAAAGGAAGGAGTCTCATGGGTCTGTCTATGTGAACATCCTTCTTTTGCATGTAGAGAACACCCAAGGCGAAGTCTTTCAACTTTCCAGAGCTGTTTTAACTCTCTGCAGTCTAAATAGGCAAGAGGAGTCTCCAACTTCTATGTGTCAAGCTACATCTCAATGATAATATCAAATTAATTTCACATATCCAAAAATTTAAAGTTCCTTGAGGAGAATTGCACCTGTCTTGTAAAAGTTAATTTGACTAAGTGGCCTATGTGTCTGTCCAGTAAGTTAAGTTGTCCTTTGCTAGGAAACTGGCTAACTGGGATGCGTCAATGCCTTAGTCGTTTCAGGTTACTATAGCAAACTACTGTAGACTGGACGGTGCATAAACAATAGAAAGGTATTTTGTACTGTCAACAAAAAGAGTCAAACTCTGTGAAATATTTGAAGAGATTTATTCTGAGCCAAATATGAGTGACCATGGCCCATGACACAGCCCTCAGGAGGTCTTGAGAACATGTGCCCAAGGTGGTTGAGATGCAGCTTGATTTTATACATTTTAGGGAGACATGAGACTTCAATCAAATGCATTAAAGAAGTACATTGGTTTGGTCCAGAAAGCTGGGACAACTTGAAGCAGGGGCTTCCAGGTTATAGGTAGATTTAAAAATTTTCTGGCTGACAATTGGTTGAGTTTATCTAAGGACCTGGGATCAATAGAAAGGAAATGTCTGGGTTAAGATAAAAGATTGTGGAGACCAAAGTTCTTATTGTACATAGGAAGCCTTCAGGTAGCAGGCCTCAGAGAGGATAGATTGTAAATGCTTCTTATCAGGCTAAGGTCTGTGTTGCTGTTAATGCTGGAGAGGTATGCTGAGGCATGTCTGACCCCACTCCCCATCATGGCCTGAACCAGTCTCCCAGGTTAAATTTTAAGTCTCCTGGCCAAGGAAAAAGTCCATTCAGATAGTTGGGAAGCCTTAGATTTTCATTTTTGGTTTGCAGTACAGTTCCGGAGGCTGGTATCCCAAGATCACAATGCCATCACAATTGGGTTCTGGAGACGGGCCTTTTCTGGGTTGCAGATTGATGACAACTCATTGCACTTTCATGTGGGAAAAAGGGGGCCAGGGAGCTCTCTGATGTCCCTTGTATAAGCGCACTGCACCTATTCAGGGGAATTCCACCTGCATGACCTAATTACCTCCTATGATACACATACACAGTTCCTGGCTCATAACTGCCACACCCTTGTTATTTCTCCCCAAGACAGGCTATAGAAACTAAAAATGTATTCTAATCATTTTCACCTTTCTGTCTTGGGACTGGCCATAAAGAAATTCTCTGACCTGGTCGGCGTGGTGACTCACTTCTGTAATCCCAGAACTTTGGGAGGCCGAGGCGGGCGGATCACGAGGTCAGGAGTTCAAGACCAGCCTGGCCAAGATGGTGAAACCCCTTCTCTACTAAAAACTCAAAAATTAGCTGGGCGTGATGGCAGGCACCTGTAATCCTAGCTACTCAGGAGGCTGAGGCAGTGAATTGCTTGAACCCGGGAGGTGGAGCTTGCAGTGAGCCGAGATCGTACCACTGCACTCCAGCCTGGGTGAAAGAGCGAGACTCTGTGTCAAAAAAAAAAAAAAAATAGAAATTCTCTGATCTACCTTGTCTTATGGGAGGTCATAAGATTCCCCATTTCAGAAATTCTTCCTCGTATCCAGGAGGAAGAAATGCTGCACAGAGAGGCCAAGAAGAATCACAGACAGGCCTTGCTGGGTTTCCCGCTTAGCCTAGTATTAGATCATACTCTTTTTATCCAGTCACATTTGTACACAGTTGTCCATGCTGCAATCATGCCTATCCAGCGAAGTTTCCCTAACAGGCCCAAAAGATAGTGTTCAAAGGGCTTCTATATAGCTGGACACATAGAGGTTCCTAGAGCATGTCATGCCCAGGGAAGACATGAAAGCTCTCCACCCCTTCCTCCATAACTCACCCTTACATCTCCTCATCTGTATCCTTTGTAATATTCTTTACAGTAAACTGGTAAATGTGTTTCCCTGAGTTATGTGAGACACTTTAGCAATTTAATCAAATCAAAAAAACGGGTTATGAGAACTCCAGTTTTAAAATGGTCGATCAGAAGTTCCGGAGGTCCTAAATTACAACTGGTATCTGCAGACGGGGAATAGTCATGTGGGACTGAGCCCTCAATCTGTGGGATTTGATGCTATTTCTAGGTAGATAGTGTCAAAACTGAATTGGAGGACACCCAGCTGGGGTCCACTACAGAAGTGATTGCTTGCTTGATATGTGGAGAAAATGCTCCATACATTTGGTCACTGAAGTCTTCTGTGTTGACTGCTGTGGTTGAGAGCGGAGGAAAAACAGTTTGAGGTTTTCTTTTCAGCTCACACCTCCAAACGCCTTACCTTCTAATACTATCACATTGAGGGCTAGGATTTTAACCTGTGATTTTGAGGGGATACATTCAGTCCATGGTAGGCAATATGTATATAACTCTGTGTGTGTGTGTGTGTACGTGTGTGTGAATTTGTGTATAACTTATCAGTATTAGAATGTAGGAATTATTTCGGTTGAGTTTGGTAAAAGAGATTGTGGAATAGCTTGGGAAACGTTAACAATTCTTTGAACAGAGAAATGTTATATAATATGCAGTAGCACAAAGCCAAACCAGGGTTTTAGTCTGAACACCGCAGTTCACTGGTGGTTATGCATCTGCAGGGTGATTACTTTCTATAGTGTCATCTGCAAAATAATAGGCTTGGAAGAATTGAATAAATCGATATTTGTTTTATATTGTTGCATATCAAATTAACTATCACATACTTCATGGTTTAAAACACATCTATTCATTTCCACATGGTTCTGAGTTAAGAAGTCTGAGCACTGCTTAGCTGGGTCCTCTCCTCAGGATCTCATGAGGCTCAACTCAAGGTGTTAGCCAGGTCTAGGTTCTCATCTGAAGCTCAGGGTCCTCTTTCAAGCTCATTGAAGTTGTTGGAATAATTTTTTCTTTGCATTTGCAAAACAGAAGTCTTTAGTCTTCCTGGCTACAGGCCAGGAGTTGTTCTCAGCTCTTAGAGGCCTTTTTCAGATCCTGGCCATGTGGCTCTGTCAAAACATGGCAGTTACTTCTTCAAAGCCAACAGGAAAATCCAACTCCAGTTTGCTAAGATGGATCTTACATGATACAACATAACCAAGACAGCAGCTATCCCACCATGTTCAGATCCCTCAAGAGGAAGGATTGTTCATGGTATTTATACCGGGATGGGGATCTTGTGGATCCTCTTAGAATCCTGCCCACTATATGAACATAGTTAGATATGTGTTGCCAGCCTATAACTATTGGACTTCAAATAAATCTTCTGACAAGAAGTTAAGAGAAGGAATAGCCACCATCATCAGCAAAGATGAAAAGCCTTGATTTCGGGCCATCTCGTGGTCTTGACATTTCTTAGAGATTTCTATTATTTGTCATGTTAGGTGTCCTCTTGAATGCAGCAGCCTACACATAACTGATTAATTATCATTATGATCAATACACTCTGTATTAGTTTCTATCGCTGCCATAATAAATTATAACAAACTCCAACAGCTTGAAAAACCCCACCTGTTTATTGTCTAAGAGTTTAGTAGGCCAGAAATCCAGGCACAGCTTAGCTCAGCTGATTTTCTGCTCTGAGTTTCATGCAGCCAAAATCAAGGTGTCAGCAGAGCTGATTTCCTGTCTGGAGGCTCTGGGTATCAGTCCACCTCAGAGCTCATTTAGAATGTTGGCAGGATTCTGTTCCATGTGACTGTAGGACTGAGGGCCCCGTCTCCTTGTTGGCTATAGGCTGAGGGTTTATTTTTAGATCCCAGAAGCTGTCAAATTTCCTGGCTCATGGCCACTTTTCTCCATCTTCAAAACCTGAAATAACAGGATGAGTCATTCACATGCTTCAAATATCTTTGACCTCCCTTTTTGCCTTGTAACTTCTCTATCTTCCTCTCCTGCTGTATCTCTTTTAATGGCTCTTCTGCCTTTTTCCCTGCTTTTAAGGACTTACATGATTATATCGAGTTCATCTGGGTAAATCTATGATAATTTCTCTATTTTAAGGGCATCAGACTATGCCACCCCCAAAATATGCCACTTTGGCATAAGGATTATTTTGAGCTGAAAGCAATTGAAAATCAACAGATACAGAAAGAGTTCTTTGTCCCCCTCTTATCTACCTAAAAGCACGACTATGTTTTAAATATATACATATATATTTACCCTTTTCTATGAATAATATTAGGATACCGTAACTACTAAAACAGATTTCCTCTAAAATATCAGTGGCTTAACATGATAGAATCTTATTTCTCTCTCAGGAGGGGATTGCCAGTGGTGGGATGGGGTTCAGGTGGGGCAGTGCAGTGGCACTCTGCTTCACGTAGTCATTCAGTGCAGTGCCATTAACACCTCTTACTGGAGTTTGTTGGCCATCGACCTCCAGCCAGGAGGAAGAGAGAGAGGGATGGCAAGTGAGATGTTTATGTGTTTCAGACCACAAGATAGTGAATATAATTTCCCTTTATACTAGAATATGTAATTTAGCTACGTGCCCAGCCTGGAGAGGAAGCAGGTTTAATTGCACATAATTTTACTTGGTATAGGAAATATGTATGTAAACAGGCTTATATATTATACATATTTTGTAATATTGTTTATTTACTCAGCAATATATCTCAAAGTTTTACTTCTTATTTATATCATTGTTATTTGACTACATCTTTTTTTTAGGAAGATGTCCCCACTCCTCACACCTGTACCAGGGACACAAGAACTCTTATCATCAAAGATGGGAGCTGACACCAGGATTACTTTGCATGAACAGATCTTATCTTCCTCTAGTTCAAATTTAGTCCTTAGCTTTCATTAGTTTCCCCATATGTTTCCTAGTTGCTTCTCCACAATTTATCTTTCATGTAAATATTAATAAAATGGTGTGCCTTTTCTTTTGCTAATCCATCTAATTTTAGTTTAATTGAAAAGCCCCCAGATACAGCATTCAGAGGATACAGGAAAAATTTTTCTGTCTCAAAAAAAGATTACCTGTTTAATAACCTTAATTCCATCTGCTGTCCTAAATTCTAGAACTTCCCTTCATAGAAATACTCAGATTCACATTTGATTGAATAACTAAAGGAAGGAAATTTTGGGGAAGCAGCATCTTTAGAATTCTTCCTACCACATCTTCCTAAAATTAATGAACAAATGTTTATGGTGTGTTCTGTATAGTGTATTTAATGTTATGTATTAAATATGGGTGACAAAAAATGAGAATGATGGGTTCACTGCTAACAGCTTAAAGTTGGTGGGAGAAAATGTAAAGTCTGTATAAGATGATGGAGATATGTAGAGATCGTATCTGGGAAGGCTGAGAGAAGCAGATGGAATAATAGTAGTGGACAGGCACAAGGTCATCACTATGTAGGGCATAGGTTGGTTGTGACCTGAAAGACAAACTTGAATTAATGCCACAGGGAATTAGGGAATTGAGCGGGGCTTCTAGCAAATCTGTACTGTAAATTAGCTTATAATATAGGGTTAGACAGACATATTTATTCATCCTGTTAGTACTAGAGGTGACTATTTTTTATATATTTGTTTCCCATCATAATTGGGAAACAAATGAGAGATGTGTAAAAGTCAGGTTGAAGAGAGCAAAGTGTCACTGATATTCCTGATAAATCTGATATAAGAAACAGGCTAACAGGTCAGCCTTACCCAATCCCAGTCCCCAACGTTGCCAAGCCCTCAGTTCTCCCTTGAAAGAACCTGTCCTTGCAAACTCAATAGCATGGAGGAACCCAGAATTCACATGCCTTGTGGATTCATTGCTTCCCTCCAAAGTTTCTTACAAATTACCCTCTGGAGAGAAGGAAGTGAATAGATGGTGCAAGAGGCCTACAGTGAAATATGAGCTAGGAAAGAAGAGGTTCTTCCCTCTAATTCTGCAAACTTGTGCCTTCAAGTAGAGAGAACAGTATTCACTCTCAACACATCTTCCAAGAAGAATGTTAATTCAAATATGACAAAACAGAGGGAAGAATTTTGAGGTTGTTAGAGAGACCTTGTGGTAGAAATACAAGGCCATTGAGTTTAGCTAAATCATGTTATTTATATAACACTTTAGTCAGGAAGTGGTTTCTCTTACTGAGGTTATCAGCATTAGAAAGGCAGTCACAGAAGCAATAATCCTGAATGGAATGTTGTTTTCAAAGGGAGCCTTTAGGCAGCAGGTCCTTCAGTCTAGTGAGGAGGCTACTGATTTAATTCTAGTCTTTTGCAGTCTAGCATAAATTGCTAAGCAATGCTAGATGAAGGCCACTTACAGTAAATAGCTTTAAAGTCTCAGGGTCATTATTTTGCTAAAAGGAAATCCTGGAACCAAGCAATTTAAAGGCCCTGTGTACATGGAATACTTATACTCAGGTCAGAAGCCAAGCGCTACTGCTGTTTAACTGTCTGTAGTGTGAGATACTCAACAGCAATGGGAAATTCTCTGCTGAAGTATGACCTGACATATTTCTTTTGACCTTGGACGTGGGTAGAAAGGAAAATCAAAGTGACTCGCCCTACCTGGGATAATTTTTTAATGAAAATTTTTCTAAAGAAATTTTGCACAGGTAAAAAGATACTCTTAAAGGCAACTTATGTTCAATCAATTTATCTTGGAAAGAAAAAAGTAGCTACAGTTAAAAATTAGCATTGGCCTACAGATTCAGGATTTAAAAATTTTATTTTATTTTTTCAGTGTGATTCAATCCCACTTGTTCATTTTTATTTTTGTTGGCTGTTGACTTTTGGAGTCACATCCAAGGAATCTTTGCCCAGCCCAATGTCGTGACGTATACATAAATATAAACATATATATATACACATATATAGTTATTATTTGTCAATTAAAAATAAAATTTAAAAATTAACATTTAAAAAATAATTTTAAAAAATAAAAATGATTATTCATATAACTGTCAATGCAAAATTTGGAGGAACCTGATTTTAAAGTCTACTTTCTGGGTCAATACAGTATCAGTGAAGCTCAATATTGCTTATGGATTTGTTGCTGTTATTCCTGTTAAATTTAATATGAACATCGAATTAAAATATGTTTGTTTATGGTCAGCCTGTTTCTTCCACGACGATTGCCATGAAACAAACCAACCCAAACTTGGGGGCATAAAAAGAGCTTTAATTGCGCTCATTGCTTCTGTGGGTCAGGAGTTTCTGAAAGGCACAGTGGGCATGGCCCTTCTCTGCTCTACATGTCTGGGCCTTCAGTTAGAAGACTTAATAGCTAGGAGGGAAGTCTGGGTCCTAGTGTCATCTGATGCTTGTTCACTCTCATGTTGATCCTTGGCTGGCAAGACCCAAAGTCTGGGAGTGACAGCAAGTATGCCTATCCTTGGCCTCTCTGAGTGGCTTAAGTTCCTCACAGCATGGCAGCTTACATGCAAGTTCAAAGTTCCAAGTTTAAGTGTTGCAGCGAAGAAGGCAGAAGTTACCTTAGAAACTGTGGTACCACTCCCTTCATTGTCACCCCTTCTGTTGATTACAGGCGAGTCACACACCTGCTTACATGCACAGGGACTGTGTTCATATGCACCTCTCAGCTGGAGGAGTGCCAAGTTTAGCTTGTAGAAGCAAGGATCTGTGAGATGGAAGATACGTTGTGGGTATCTTTGGAAACACAATCTGTCATGATGTTTATGGTGTATTTATTTATTATCCAATTGAGAGTATCTTCCTAGCTACCATCAATATTGCCATTATTATCGTTATGCACTTGGTAACTATACAGAAAAACATTTTTATTTGTGGTCAAAAAAGAAATGAGATTACATATTCTGATAACAGCGATGAGAAGAACAAATGTTAAATTGAAAAGTGCAATGACACGGTTGTTATTTAGTTCACTCGTAACATTATAGATATATTCCATTTGTACATATTCTCCATGAAGACTTTATTTCTCTTCATTAAGGCAGGTTGTGTCAGCCAAACAGCAGATGGCCTAACCATAATGCCTTTAGGCAGATGTTCTCATTTGGGTCATAACATGTGAGCAAAAAATGCCATATTCCAAACTGTCTCATCATCTCTAGTAATTACTGGATAACATCCAATGTTTACACAAGTCTTTTATAGCTGTGTATTATATTGGCTAGACCTAAGTACTGAAGGCTTGGTTTATAGTAACACTATTTTGCTAAATTTTGGGATAGATTATGTAACTATTCAATTTGATATATACCAAATGGTCATAATCTATATAATATAATCTAGGCATAGGATTAATACAATTATTATTAATT
This sequence comes from Pongo pygmaeus, assembly GCF_028885625.2. NCBI lineage: Eukaryota > Metazoa > Chordata > Mammalia > Primates > Hominidae > Pongo > Pongo pygmaeus. Next base: position 30,596,709 of record NC_072395.2, read on the forward strand.
CTAACTTTCTGGGTTTACCATTTTTAAAGACAATATTGCCAAAATAGATTAGAAAACTGAAAATGAATCTATTCCAGAAGGGAAGTAAAAAAAAAGAGAGAAAAGGAAAGGTAATAATAAATTGGGCAATAAGAAACATTAAGATGGTTTTATAGCGTGCTTTGAGGATTCATTTCAATCTTACAAGATTCCAAAAGTTTTTTTTTTTTTTTTAATTCAGGTGCTTGCCATTAGTGGAACTTCTAGGACATTAGAAGCAAGCTGTTTTGAGTAGTTGTAGTGAAAATGGAAGACAATTACTACATTTCATGAACAAGAAAAATATTCAGAGCCTAGTGTACAATAGGTTTTGTGCAGATCATTTTTTCTCATTCAATCTTGAGTACTATTAAATCATTCATCCTTTCTTTAGTCAAACTTCAGTTTTATGAAGATGGCCCCTTTTAGCATCTGCCTGAAACTTTAAAAGTGGCAACAGAAGGTGCTTCACATAAAAAGTCATTATTGATGTTGCTTTGCGAGGTGTAACACAGAAGCATAGGTTATTCAAAAGACTTAATTAGAAGACAGACCTTCATGTTAATTAGCACCTGCATCTTCCATTTACATTTTCTATTCATTTTACCTATATTCTTAGGAAATATTATTGCTGAGAAAAATGACATTTCAAGAAAAGCATGTAGCCGGGCGCGGTGGCTCACGCCTGTAATCCCAGCACTTTGGGAGGCTGAGGTGGGTGGATCACCTGAGGTCAGGAGTTCAAAACCAGCCTGGCCAACATGGCGAGATCCTGTCTCTACTAAAAATACAAAAATTAGCTGGGCGTGGTGGCAGGTGCCTGTAATCCCAGCTACTCGGGAAGCTGAGGCAGGAGAATTGCTTGAACCTGGGAGGCGGAGGTTGCGGTGAGCTGAGATGCTGCCATTATACTCCAGCCTGGGCAACAAGAGTAAAACTCCGTCTTAAAAAAAAAAAAGAAAAGAAAAGAAAAGAAAAGAAAAGAAAAGCATGCATCAGAATGTATATTTACTCTTCAATTTTCTCTGTATTGTGCATGTAGGCAAATGAAAATGTGCCATATATTGCAAGTAGATTCAGTTTTTACCAACATTTGACAGCATTTTCTGGTTTTTGTTTTCAGTGGAATTCCTTAAATGTGACTCCGTTACCCAGACAGTTAATACATTTTAGTTTGGAGCAGTGGTTCTTCAATGCAGACACTTTTTACCCCCAGGGATATTTGGCACTATTTGGAGACATTTTTGTCACCAGCTTGTGGATAGAGGCCAGGGAGGCTGCCACACACACTGCAATGCACAGGACAAGAAAGGCCTCCCACCAGCAAAGAATTATCCAGCACAAAATGTCAGTATCATCAAGGTTGACAAACCCTGGCATAGGGTAAGAAAACTTTCAGAGTATATTTCAACACAAATGTTTGGCAGAGATTTAACTGGTATATAAAGTTGCAAATAGTGATGATTTAATATGGGAACTATTTTGTTCCCCTCCACCACTATTAATTGAAAAGTTTTCTGCTGTTTGAGATTTTTTTTTCTAAAGATGAAGTATTAAATATTGAAACCCTCAGTTTTATAGGAGAACTTCAAATATTATTGGAGTGAATTTTTTATACGAACTCATGACTTAATTGTCAAAAAAGGAAGGAATTGAAAAACAAGCTGATGATTTTTCAGAGCTTTCTACATTTGCGAATTGCGTTTAGTATTTTGGGAAGCAGAATCATTCCCCAACCTTGCCCATGCCCTAATCCTCAGAACCTGTGAATACTACTTTAAATGGCCAAAGGGGCTTTGCAGGTGTGATTGGGTTTAAGGACTTTGGGATACAAATGATCTATAAGTGGGCCAAATCTAACCATGTGAGTCCTTAAAAATGGAGCACTTTTCCCAGCTGTGGTCAGAGAATCAGATAGATGGGCGCATGAGAAGGACTCGACCTGCTGGTGCTGTTGGCTTTGAAGATAGAGGAAGAGGACCATGAGCCAAGGACTGTGGGCAGCCTCTAGAACACAGAAAAGGCAAGGAACTGGATTCTAAGAGTCTTCAGAAAGGAACACATTTTTGCTAACGCTTTGCTTTTAACCTGAAAAGATCCTCATCAGAATTTAGATCTAGATAGCTGTAAGATAAAAAATGTTTGTGTTCTTTTAAACTATTAAATTTGTGATAGTCTGTTACAGTAGCAACAGTAAACTCATACAAGTATTTATTGCATATCTCATTTAATCCTTTCAACAATCTTAGAAGAAAGGAGCTATCATTTTCTTTAAATCACAGATGGGAAATTAATGTCTGGAGAGATAAAGTGATCTACACAGGGTCACATAACTGGTAAGTTAAGGGACAAGGTCTCAAAGGAAGGAGAATTTAAAAACCAGTGCTCTTAGAACTGATCCCTAAATTATTTTGGGGGTAAAAGAGTATTATTCCTTTTCTTTTTTCTCTTCTTTTTTTTTTTTAACTTTTATTTTAAGTTCAGGGGTACAAGTGCAGGTTTGTTACATAGGCAAACTTGTGTCATGGGGGTTTGTTGTACAGATTATTTCATCACCCAGGTATTAAACCTAGTACTCATCAGTTATTTTTTCTTATCCGCCGCCTCCTCCTACCTTCCACCTTCCAAAAGGCCCCAGTGTACAACCCTCTATGTGTCCAAGTGTTCGCAACATTTAGTGTCCACTTATAAGTAAGAACATTCAGTGTTTGGTTTTCTGTTCCTGTGTTAGTTTGCTAAAGATAATGGCTTCCAGCTCCATCCATGTCCCTGCAAGGACATAATCTCGTCCTGTTTTTATGGATTCATAATATTCCATTGTATATATATACTACATTTTCTTTATCCAGTCTATCATTGATGGACATTTAGGTTGATTCCATGTCTTTCCTATTGTGGATAGTGCTGTAATGAACATACACAGGCATGTGTCTTTATAACAGAATGATTTATATTCATATGGGTAAATACTCAGTAATGGGATTGCTGGGTCGGATGGTATTTCTGTCTTTAGGTCTTTGAGGAATCGCCAAACTGTCTTCCACAATGACTGAACTAATTTACATTCCCACCAACAGTGTATAAGTGTTCCTTTTTCTCCACAACCTTGCCAGCATCTGCTATTTTTTGACTTTTTAATAATAGCCATTCTGATTGGTGTGAGATGGTATCTCATTGTGGTTTTGATTTACATTTCTCAAGTGATGTCGAGCTTTTTTTCATATGCTTGTTGGCTGCATGTATGTTTTCTTTTGAAAAGTGTCTGTTCATGTCCTTTGCCCACTTTTTTATGGGGTAGTTTGTGGGATTTTTTTGGTAAATTTGTTTAAGTTCCTTACAGATGTAAAGGCATAAAACACATACCCTGTCTTTGGTACTGGTTTTTTGTAAAACGTGAACACAATGATTAGCTTGAACAAAGAGTCTTTTCCTGATATTTGTAGAGTTTAATGCCATCTTGTAAAGGGAAAGACATATTCTGATACATTTATACGTATTATTTCATAAGCACCTTAAGATATAATATTTGATTTCCAATTAAGTTATAATCATGCCTACAGTGCTTTGCAGCTTCTTTCTTTCAAAGCTCTCCATTTTCTAGCTGTTGTCCCTTTCTCTCACTTTCTCTTTTCACACTTCACACCTTCCACTCTGAGAGTCAGCCAAATGGAACAACTTTTTGTTCCTTAAATGGGTCATGCTTTCTCTTACTTTTTACTTTTTATTTTTTTCCTTAGTCTTGTGCATGCTGTTTGCTCTGATAGAACACATTCTTCACTTTTCTGTTTCTACTCATTTTTCAAGTCTTAGATTTTTGTCATTAATTTTTCAGGGAATTTTATTCTTCTAATCCTCCCTACACCCCAGCACAGGCTGCGAGTGTTTCTATTGCATTTGTACTGAAACTTTCATCAGAATTTATTTCACTCTTGCCTTTTCTGCCTCTCTCTCTGGGCTGAAAGCTCCTAAGGGTGGGACTGTATTCGTTCACTGGTAAATATTTCCTTTTTAAACAAATGCATGTATTCAAGTATAACCTACAAACTGAAAAGCATGTGAATCCTAAGTGTACAGCTGGTTGAGCTTTCACAAAATGACATACACATGTTATTACCACCCACAAGATATTGTCAGTTCCCTAGAAGCGCACTACCACCCTCCACCCGTAATTTATGCTCTCTACAAGTCACTAACCACTGACCCCTCTTTCTCCTCCCGTATGTACCCAAAGATAGTCACTATCGTGACCTCTAATGCCATGAAATGATTTTGCCTGTTGTGTTAGTTTGTTAAGGCTGTCATAACAAAGCACCACTAAATGGGTGGCATAAACAATAGAAATGTATTGTCTCATGGTTATGGAGGCTAAAAGCCCAACATCAAGGTGTTAGCAGAGATAGTTCCTTCTGAGGGCCGTGAGGAAGAATTTGTTTCATTCCTTTTCTCTAATTCTTGGTGGTTTGCTGACAATTTTGGTATTTGTTGGCTTGTAGAAGTATCAACCTGATCTGTGCCTTCACATTCACATGGTGTTTTCTCTCTCTCTCTCTTTCTCTCTCTCTCTCTCTTTCTCGTTCTCTCTCTCTCTCTCTCTGTGTGTGTGTGTGTGTGTGTGTGTGTGTGTCTGTGTCCAAATTTACCCATTTAATAAGGACAGTGGTCATGTTGGATTAGGATCACACGCTATTCCACTATAACTTCATATTACTTAATTACATCTGCAATGACCCTATTTCCAACAAAGGTCACATTCTGAGGTGCTGGAAGTGAGGTCTTCAACATTTGAATGTGAAGTAGAAGAGATAATTCAACCCATAATAACTATTTTTAAACTTCAATTAAATGAATCATATACTATATATTCTTCTGTGTCATCTTCTTTGATTTGCTATTACATTCATGCAACTTGTACATATTGTGTTATTAGTCATCCATTTCTTTCTTTATTTTTGTTTTTCTTTTCAAGATAGAGCCTCACTATGTTGCTTAGGCTAGACTCAAACTCTTGGGCTCAAGAGACCCTTCTGCCTCAGCCTCCTGAGCAGCCAGGACTGCAGGTGTACACCAACATGCTCAGTCCCATTCTTTCATTTTGATTGTTATACTGTGTTCCATTGAATGTTTATGCCATATATATCTATATATCTATATCTGCATTTGTAGCTATCTATACCTATGTCTATATCATCTATATCTATATAGCCATTCTACTGAAAAGGATACTAGAGTGTTTACAGTTTGGGGCTATTAACATATAGTGCTACTATAAAAATTTTTGTACATGGATTTTGGTACATGTATGTTAAGTGAATATTTATTGAACAATTGAATTATGATAAGGCAGGAAAGTGATTTATTTACACTTTAATAGCATTCCTAAATGAACAAGTGTCAAAGTTTGGGTGGAGGAATCAGGTGTTTCTCTAAACTTGCTTCTTAGAATATTAGTTTTGCAGCATCTTAATGGGTGTCACTTTCTAAAAAATTTACATGACTAAAAGCATTTGGAAATATTGGACTGAACAAATTAAAGCATTTTGTTCGTTCTTCTTATATTGCAGGATTTTTTCAATTGCCTTTTTTTTTTTTTGTCCTAGAGAGTAAATATGAAAGACAGTTCTCATATTTGACAGGGAAGCTCTTTTTGTTTGTTTTGAGGAAGATATAGCTAGGACCAAAGTTCTAGTAGGCTCTATACTTTGTTACTAAATGGGTACTGGGTTATTATCTTTTTAAATGGTATATTACAAAATCTTTGGTAAATTACTTAAACCTAGGAGTGTCAGGAGGATGAAAATATGGTTTGCATTATAGTACCTTTGCTAACTTAAATTTCCACATTTTTGCTTTTTTGGGGGCTAGTTTAAGTTTCTTGAGGTATTGTTTATATTTCATTGATAATCTGCATTTTTAGAGGGGAATCTCTCACATACAGGTTTTCTGTGATTTAAAAAAAGGCTTTCACTATAAAGAGAAGCCTCAAAACTTAGCAAGAGTACTGATCAATCAACCACAGCTAAACACTTATTGTTTTACTGATCCCCAGTGTGATTAATGCTTAAAAAAAGAACAACCCCATTTAAATTCCCTTTGCAACTTCATTTGTTGTAGCACAATGGATTAAAGGCTTGCAAAAGGAGTTGTTTCTATTGTCTATCTTAAAAGAATTAAATTTTAATTACCAAATGCATTAAACTTGTATATTAATTAAGTGGTTTTGGGTTGTAGTCATCCAGGCATCAGCACTATTCCTGATGTCTCATTTTGCTGACTGCAGGCTGAAGGAAAGCTTGCCCCAGACACAGCAACAGGACCCAGGCTGCCAAGCAGCACAGGGCCAAACGAAAGGGCTTGCACCTCAATTAAATTGAAAGTCTCTGAGCTGCTCTTGCAATCCAGATGGCAAGTAAATTCAAATCTTCGGGAGGGATTTAATTAAGATATATTCATTGCAAGCATGAAGCCAGGAATTCAATCTCAAGAAAGCTTAAAAAAATTGCAGTGGCACTTTAAAAATAACTACAATATAAGTAGGATCTAGACCACTCAAAAGTCAAGGGTTCTGTTCTAGACAACTTAGGAGTCTGGTGCTTTTGGCTAGTGTAGTCAACTTCAGTTTTTTTATTGGTGGTTAAAAGCAAAGGCTTTGGAATTAGACAAATTTAGTTTCAAAGGTTAGCCTTGGCAATCACTAATTCTATGACTTAACTTTTCCTGTAGCTTCTGTTTCTTCAACTGTTGGATGAGTATAATACCTACATCATAAGATTTTTGTGAGGATTAAACGAGAAATATCCTAATAATTCTCAAGTTTGTGTCATTAGCCCTGGCCTTTCCTCAGCTCCAAACCTGTCTAACTACTTATTTGACATCTCTACCTGGATTTGTGATAGACATCCCAGACTTAAATTAGCTAAAACAAAACTGTCGATTACCCCAAACCCAGAACCTGTGTGTCCCAGTTCTTCTCACTTAGAATGCTTCCACTATCCAGCCAGCTGCTGAAGCCAAAAAGCCAGGAGTTACTGTTCTTCTCTTTCCATGTTCTCCCTCAAGCAATTCTGTTAACTCCACCTCTGATATATATCTTGAATATCTGGAACATGTCCTCTTTTTTTTCTATCTCTATTGCCATCACATTAGTACAGTGTTTTCCAAGCTTAGTGGTACTGATATTTTGGAATGGATAATTCTTTATCATGGGGCTTGCCTTGTCCATTCTAAGATGTTTAGCAGCATCTCTGACCTCTATTCACTAGATGTCCGTAGTGTTCCCCAAGTTGTGAAACAAAAACGCCTCCAGACATTGACAGTCCTCATTTGGGAGAAACAAGTCTACTCTAGTTGAGAACTGCTGTACTCATACAAGCCATCATCCCCTCTTGACAGAAAAAATCACCATCACAAAACTCACTTGTGGTATTTTATATTTGTTTTTATTTCATTGATCCACTTCAGTTTTTCTGTTTTGTAATCATGTGATTCATCAATTTAAATAAAGATAATTTTGCCTCCTTTTAATCTTTAAGATGTTTTCCTTTGACATTTATTATATATTCTTGTATCTATTGCTACACATAAAAACTCAAACATGTGGTTTGAAACAGCAATAATATTTATTTGGCTCACAAATCTGCAATTTGAGCAGCAGTTGGTAAGGACAGATCACCTCTGCTCTGCTCAGGACAGCAGGGATGGCTAAAACTCTGGACAATGGGCTGCTTTGCAACATGGTAGCTAGCTTCCAAGACAGAGTCCCTCAAGAAGGAGGGAGCCACGTGGAGCCAAATTGCCTAACTTCAGAATTCAAACGGTGTCACTTCTGACGTAGTTTTATTTATCAAGAGAGTCACAAAAATCTCTCATCTTTCAGTGGCAGGGTAAATAATCTCCACCTCTTAATGAGAGAATGACAAAGTCCTAGATGAGTGTATTGAATCTAAATTACTCCTGTGGCCATTTTTAGAAAATACTACCGGCTGTACTATTATTTTAAGATGAATATTAAGTTGGAAGTTTTTGTTTTGTTCTTAACTTAGAATGTATATTGGCTTTCTGTTCTGTATTACAAGTTATTACAGGCTTGGGGCTTAAAACAGTAAAAAATTTATTCTGTGGTTTCTGTAGATCAGAAATCTGGGCTCACCTTAGCTGAATTCTCTGCTCAGGGTTTCGTAAAGCTGGAATCAAGCTGTCAGCCAGGCCGCACCCTTTCTGGAGATAGGAGTCCTTGTTTAAGCTCTCTTGATTAGTGGTAAAAATCAGTTCTCTGTGGCTCTGGGGCTGAGGACCCTGTTCTCTTGCTGTTTGTCAGTTGGTGGCTCTCTTAGTTCCTAGGATCTGCCTATAGCTCCTTGCCACATGTGCCCCACAAGCTCTCCATTAGACCCTCTTACGCTTCAAATGTATCTTCCAGGGAAGTTCTAGGTGCTCTTATGATTAGGACAGCCTCATTTGGAGGATATTCCTTTTGACTAACTTAAAATCAACTGACTAGTAACCTTAATTATACATACAAAATCCCTTTTGCCATGTAACATGGTACAATCAAGGGAGCAATACCCCTTATCATTACAGGTTCTGACTGCACTCAGAGGAAGGCAGTTGTATGAGGTATGAACATTAGGAAGTAGAAATCTTGGGATCCATCTTAGAATTCTGCCTTCCAGAGAATGTTTATAACATTTCTCCATTAAACAATGCTAACTCGGGTTTTGAGATATATGTGAGTGCGTCTGTATGATATAAAGGGTATCTATTTCTATTTCACAATACATCTTTGTCATGTGAATTATTATGTTAAATTATATTAATATATTTTCAAATTTTATAACTTGATATTCTTGAAATGACCTTACTTGATATTACTGAATTCTTTTGTACTATAATTTTATTTAGGAGTTTAAATCATAATTTGTGGATATCCTTGATCCCGTAGATTCCTTTTATTGTCCTGTCTTTTAGTTTGGGGACCAATGTCATGTGGAACTGTGAAGAATTTCCCATCTTATACTTTGAGTGTTTTAAACAGCAAAGGAGTTTTCTGTTCCATGAATGTTTGCTAATATGTACCTATGAAAATATTTCAGCCTAGTAATTCTGTGGAATTTTTTGTAGGCATGGAAGCAGATTTCTTACTTTTTTTTAGATTCTCCTCTGGTAAAACAACTTGTTTTGTTTTTCTATTTCAGAGTCAGTTTGGTAATTCATGTTTTAAAAATATGTTTATTTAATCAGATTTTTAAATATGGTTGTATACAGGTGAGAAAAATATCCAATCTTAGAATTGTTTAATCTTTTAAAATAAAAAGTTATTTCACCATTCCCATTTCTGTGTGTGTGTGTGTGTGTGTGTGTGTGTGTGTGTGTGTTTTGGATGAAGGGGCAGGAAAGAGTTTTTACTGAAGTGTTTTCTATTAAGATTTTTTTTTTTTTTTTTTTTTTTTTTGAGACGGAGTCTTGCTCTGTTGCCCAGGCTGGAGTGCAGTGGTGTGATCTCAGCTCACTGCAAGCTCCACCTCCCGGGTTCACGCCATTCTCCTGCCTCAGCCTCCAGAGTAGCTGGGACTACAGGCGACCACCACCACGCCCGGCGAATTTTTTGTATTTTTAGTAGAGACGGGGTTTCACCGTGTTAGCCAGGATGGTCTCAATCTCCTGACCTCATGATCTGCCCATCTTGGCTTCCCAAAATGCTGGGTTTACAGGCATGAGCCACCGTGCCCGGCCTTTATTAAGATTTTTAAAGGATCAGCTCTTTGATTTATTTCTACCATTTTAAAATTCACCACTTTATCTTTTTATGTGTTTATTTTTTCTTTTCTTTTTGTTATTTAATCTAACATTAAAACAAGCGTATGATATAAGTAGGCTATTTGTACCCTTTTGCAAATGAGAAACCTGAGACCTGGTGTGATGGTTAATATTGAGTGTCAACTTGATCAGATTGAAAAATGCAAAGTATTGTTCCTGGGTTTGTCTGTGTGGGTGTTTCCAAAAAAGATTAACATTTGAGTCAGTGGACTGGGAGAGGCAGACCCACCCTCAATCTGGGCGGGCACCATCTAATCAGCTGCCAGTGTGGCTAGGATAAAAGCAGGCAGAGGAACATGAAAAGACTAGACTGGCTGAGTCTTCTGGCCACCATCTTTCTCCTGTGCTGAATTCTTCCTGCCCTCAAATATCAGACTGCAAGTTCTTCAACTTTTGGACTCCTGGACCTATACCAGTGGTTTGCCAGGGGCTCTCAGACCTTCTGACCACAAACTGAATGCTGCGCTGTTGGTTTCCCTACTTTTGAGGTTTTGGGACTCAGACTGGCTTCCTTGCTCCTCAGCTTGCAGATGCTGGGACTTCACCTTGTGATCGTATGAGTCAATACTCCTTAATAAAGTCTCTTTTATATGTACAACTATCCTATTAGGTCTGTCCCTCTAGAAAACCCTGACTAATACATCTGGGGAGGCTGACTAACGTGTCTATGGTCATAGTCAGTGGGTGGCAGCACTTAAATTTAAATCCAAGCATTTTTGCTCCAGAACTTGAGTTGCCAACACTAATGTCTATCTTTTTTATTTTAGCCATTCTAGTGCCTGTGAAGTGGAATCTCATTGTGGTTTTGATATGCATTTCTGTAATGATTAATGATATTAGGCATCTTATCTTGTGCCTATTGGCCATTTGTATGTCTTCTATGGAGAAATATCTATATTCAAATAATTTTCCTATTTTAAAATGTGGTTGTCTTTTTATTGTTGAATTGTAAGAGTTCTTTATATATTCTGGATACCAGTTCCTTATCAAATGTATGATTTGCAAATATTTTTTTCCATTACATGGGTTGTCTTTTGACTTTCTTGATGTCTTTTGAATCTATGCTTTAATATTGATGAAGTAAATGTTTTGCTTTTTTTCTTTTGTTATTTACACTTTTATGTAATGTCTAAGAAACACTGACTAATACAAGACCACAAATATTTATGTATGTATATTTTTCTAAGAATTCTATAGGTTTAGCTCTTCCATGTAAATCTATGGTTTATTTTGAATTGCTTCTTTTATATGATGTAAGATTGGGGTTCAACTTCTTTCTTTTGCTTGTGGATATCTAGTTGTTATAGTCGTTGATGTTGGAATTCTGGTAATATAGGCCTTAGAGAGTAAGTTGGGAAGTGTTTCCTCTTCACCTTTTTTTGCAAGAGTTTGTGAAGGATTGATCTTACTTCTTTAAATGTTTGACAGAATTCACCAGTGAAACCATCAAAGGCTGTGCTTTTCTTTGTAAGAAAATTTTTGATTACTAATTTAATCCTTACTTGTTATAGGTTGATTCAGATGTTTTATTTTTTCTTGAGTCAGTTTTGGTACATTTTTGTGTCTTTCTAGAAAATTGTCCATTTCATTTAATTCATTAATATATAATTGTGAATTATATTCTTTAATTCTCTTTATTTTTGTAAGGTAACTAGTAATGTTCCCTCTTTCATTACTGGTTTAGTAATTTGAGTCTTCTCTTTCTTGATTAATCTAGCTAAAGTTTTCCATTTTCTTGATCTTTTTTTTTATCTTGATCTATTTATCTATCCTTATGCCAAGACCACATTATCTTGATCACTGTAACTTTGTAGTAAGTTTTGAAGTCAGGAAATGTGAGTCTTTGGAACCACATGATTCAAAATACAACTTCTTCTTTTTTAAAATTATTTCTATTGTTTTTCTATTCTTCATTTATTTCTGCTGTAATCTTTATTTTCTTTTGCTTATTTTTGTTTAGTTTCCACTGATTTATCTAATTTTTTAAAGGGGTAAGTTTAGGTTTTTGATTTTAGGTTTTCTTTTAAAATAGGATTAACATATGATCATTTTTCAGATACCAGTTTCTCTCTAAGCACCACATTAGCTGTATTCCATAAATTTTGCTAGATTAGTTTTTATTTTCACCCATCTCAAAGTTTTTCTGAATTTTCTTGTGATTGATTCTTTGGCTGGTTTGTTATTTGGGAGTGTGTTAATTTTCACATAAATGTAAATTTTCCAAATTTCCTTCTGTTATTGATCTCTAGCTATTAAATCCAGTTATTTTATAGTGTTGTTCGATTCTTGCATGTCAGTTTTGAATTTTGTACTAGTTGTGTTACTCATTATTGAAAATGAGGCATTGGATTTTGCATTTTCTCTAATTGTCTATGTCTCTCTTCAATCCTATCAGTTTTTATTTCTTGCATTTTGGGGCTTTTTTGGTGCATGTGTATTTTAATTTTTTATGTCTTTCTGATGGAACAACTCCTTTGCTGTTATAAAATATCTTTGTTTCTAGAAATAAATTTTTATTTTAAAGTCTATTTTGATATTAGTATACCCACTGCAGTTCTCCTTTGGTTGCTCTTTTTATACTACATAATTTTTCATCTTTTATTTTCAATTAGTTTGTGTCTTTGAATCTAAACTTGTGGACAGAATATAGTTAGATGTCACATTTTTCCTTCTGCCAATCTGTGTGTTGACTGGCGTATTTCAAGCATTTACATTTAATATAATTGCTGATTAAACAGAATCTACATCTGCCACTTTAATTTTTATTTTCTGTAAGTTTTATGTCTGTTTTGTTTTGTACTACTCTATTACTGGCTTATTTGGGGTTCAGTAGGTATTTTCTGTGTACTGTCTTAATTCCTTGTAATTTCCTTATTTTATCTTTTTATTGGTTGCCCTGGGGATTACAATTAACATCTGAATTTATAACACTCTATTTCAGTTAATACCAACTTAATTTCAACTGTATATCAAAATTTCACTCTTACATAACCTCATTTTCTCTCTATCCTCTGGACTATTGTCATTCATGTGAGGCTTTATGTGTTATAAATCCATCAAAATAATTCTCTGTGATGTTTTATGCAGTTGTCTTTTAAATTAGTTAGAAGAAAACAATTACAAACAACAAATACATTTATATTGTCTTTAACCGAGACAGTTAACTTTACTAGTACATTTTATTTTCTTCATTTGGATTTGAGTTATTGTTTAGCACCCTTTTATTTTAGCCTGACACTCTTTCTTTAGTATTTGTCATAGGGCAGTTGTACTAGTGTTAATTCTGTTAATTTATGTTTACCTGGAGATATACACATTTCTTCTTTGTTTTTGAAGGATAGTTTTGCTGAGTATGGTATTTTTCTTTGGCAGTCTTATTTTAGGATTATTATTTCAATTATTTTGGTAATTTATAACTCCAGAATTTCTGTTTTTTTTTTTAATTGATAGTCTCTGTTTTATGAGACATTGTTTTCATTTTTTTTTTTTTGTTCTTCAGACATGGTTTTCTTTAGTTCTTTCAACATGTTTATAAGAGCCAATTTAAAATCTTTGTTTAGCAACTTCAGTGTTTGGATATCATTAGGGACAGTTTCTACTGATTCATTCCTTTTCCTGGTATTGGGCCATTCATCCTATTTCTTTGCATGTCTTACAATTCTTTGGTGGAAAATCGGACATATTAGATAATATGGCATCTCTGAAAATTAGATACTTCTCCCCCATAATCTCTTCAGTTTTTTTGCTCTTGTAGCTGCTGCTGCTGTTACTAGTCTGTATTCTTTCTCATATGTGTCCACTTGGTTCACACTGAGTGAACTCTGAACCAGGTTAAATAAAGACAAGTCCTGTGAGTGGAGGTTTACGGAGAGCAGCCAGATAGGTCCAATAATGATATTTCTCTGAGAACAGGACTTTTATGTTTAAAACAGTTCTAAACCTGTTTTGTCCCAATCAGTGGCTGCTAGGCTAGAGTTCTTATATCTAACTTTATTGTACAACTATTAATTTTTTCAGGGTCACTTCAGAGGTAGAGAGACAGTTATGGGATTAATTCACATTAAAATACAACAAAGACAGCTTTCCTTACCCAGATTCAGCCATTTTTTTAATGGAATAAACATTCTTCAAATTGGTACTATTTTGGTTACTTACAGAGTTTTGAAAAAGTTGATTCTGACAATTTTTACTAGTGTTCTTATCATTTTTACAGAAGAGTGGATCTTCAGAAGTCCTTGTTCCCTCATTGCAGAAGTCCCATCTTCTATTTGATTTTCTATGCTGTGTAACAACCAAAAATTTTGACTTAAAACAACACACATTTATTGCCTCTCAGTTAATAAAGGTCAGAAATGTGAGTACTGCTCAGGAGGTTTCTTTGCTCAGAGTTTCTGAAAGGCTGAAATCAGAGTGTCATCTTGGGGTAGGTTCTCATCTGGAGCTGTGGTCCTCTCCCAAGCCCATTCAGTTTACTGGCAGAATTCAGTTTACGGGCAGAATTCAGTTTATTGGCGGAATTCAGTTCCTTGCAGTTTTAGATCTGAGGCTCTCAGCTGCTAGAGGCCACTCCACGCTATAGGCAGTTAAGAACATGGCTGCTTGCTTCTTTAAAACCAGAAATATAATATCTCTGTAACTTCTTACGTCTCTGACCTCTATACCCTTTGTTAAAAAGCTTATCTGCTTATGCAGCTTCATCCAGGATAATATCTCCATTAGTTAACCTAAATTCAATTGATAGAGACTTTAATTACACCTTCTGAATCTCTTCATCTTTGTCATATAACATGATATGATCACAGGAGGGATGTTTCATCGCCTTTGCCACATTCATTTTTCAGGAGCAAGTTATAGGTCCCGTACATACTCAAGAAGAAGGCTCTATTCAAGGTCACGGGTGATTGAGATTGTCATAGCATCCTGCCTACCTCCTATAGTAAATTCTAAGAAGTTTTTATTTTGTTAATCGGTTCAGTCATTTTAATTTATATTTTTGTATCTTCATAATGTAATAATCACATCAAGCATTACTATAGAATAATAGCATACTGACTATATTCCAAATGACAAATGTAGTCAAAATCTAATGCTCAGTGTGACAAGAGCAAGTTCTTGTAAAGTATGATCTTTTCAAGGCTTGCTTAGGTTGGGGATTTAGTATTGATCACACAAATATATTTTGCTGCTTTCATTCTGCTCTCAATGCCTTAGTCAATAATCAAAAGTCTATGCTATCTACGTTGGTGTTCTTCCAATGTAAATATATTTTCTTGTTAAGGGAGAATGAGAAAATATTTATATAGTTAATACCAAGCTTCCCATGAATGGGTTATTTTCTCAGAGTGTTTTATATGAGGAGCAATGTTGAGCTTCACAGGATAAGTGTATCCCTTTTAGATGTAAGTAAAGGCTGAATTTAAATTTATGCAACCGAATGAAAATTATAATGTACATGTTTGACCCAATCTTCACTTGTTTATAAGGTACTTATAACACTACTATTTATCCCTGATAAGGTTAAAAATTTTAAAAACTAGTTTCTAAATGAAATGCCAAAATACCTTCACACAGAACAAAATCTAAATAACCATCCATACTGTTCATAAATAGTTTTTTGGCAGGGCAGGTAGAATGGAAAACAAATACGAGAGAGAGATATATATATAATCAAGTCTCTCAGAGTAGTGGTGTTCCAGTCATTTTCACTTACATTATCAAAGGAAATCCTGTGTTCAAAAACAAACAATAAAAAATAATGCAACACTAGATATGGAGATTGTATTTGAAAATCATATATACACAGCACACAAAATAATTTTTTCTTGCAATTTTTTTATACTAGGTAAAGTGCTATTCCAAGAATTGGATTCGATATCTACTAGTTTTCTTTGAAATTTAATGCTAAAGTTCGAATTAAATGAAATTTTTATGACATCAATAATTCTAAAATTCTTTAAGGACTACATTGGATTATAAAACACAGTCACTCTTAGCCATTAACTTTCATACTTAAAGCCAAGTTTATAAGCTTTTCTTAATTTGTCATTTTTTGAAGATACAATTATTGCTGACAGGGCTTTTGGAGATAACTAATGGATGAATGTATGAGTGTGCAAAAAATATGTTAAAATCATTAAATTGATTTTTTTTAAATCAGAAAGAACTGGACCAGAAAGTTCCACTTGAATCAATGAGGGAAACATACACTCACTTTCTAACCTGGCAGAGCTTGTTTGTCAGGCCTGGAAAAGGATAAAATTGTACCTTATTTTGTGTCACAGATGTAGTTCTGAGGGTTTACTTGTGCTTTGTAGTTTTGCAGATCAAACCAAATTTAAAATAGTAAGATAGATGCCTAGATATAAAGGCATTTTAGCGACTTCTTAGAGTAAATCATTGTGGTTTAGCATGCAGACTCTGAAAAAGTATCTGTGCTCAAATCCTTGATTTTCCACTTTTAGCTGTGTTTCTTTTAGCAAGACAAACTTCTCCCTTGTTTCTTTATTTGTGAAATGCATATACTACTAGTTGATATCCCATATGTTTGTAGACAGGATTGAGTTAATTCTGTAAAGCATTTAGACTAATGTGAATATTGTATGAACTGGTTATTATCTTCTGTTAAAACATTTACTTTATAGTGTGATTTTTCTGCTTTTTTATATTGAGGCTCTCTAAATTGCAGTGCAGATGCATTAATGATAGCCAGTAAAGGAATCCTCATTTACAATGGTATCTTACATACCCATCCAGTGTCTTTTTGTCTTTTTCATCTATTCATTCATTTGGCAAATATTTTCAGAGATGCCACTGTGTACAAGGTAGTGGTGGCTCATGCCTGTAATCCCAGCACTTTGGGAGGCCAAGGTGGATGGATCACGAGGTCAGGAGTTTGAGATCAGCCTGGCCAACATAGTGAAATCCCATATCTCCTAAAAATACAAAAAATTAGCTGGGTGTGGTGGTGTGCGCCTATAATCCCAGCTACTCGGGAGGCTGAGGCAGGAGAATTGCATGAATCTGGGAGGCGGAGGTTGCAGTGAGCCGAGATGGCGCCATTGCACTCCAGCCCGGCAGACAGTGCGAGACTCTGTCTGGAGAAAAAAAAAGAGAGATATTGTTCCTTCTCTCCTGAAATTTATAATCAGATAAAGGAGACAGATGAAAAAGTAACCGATAAATGGAATACAGCTTGTAACAAATTATATGGAACAAGCAAACAGTACTGAGACAGAGAGTATCAAAAGAGAGGCTGTTACTGGATAATCTGGAAAGGCCTCTTTGAGGAGATGACATTCAAACTAAACTTGAATTTTAAGAGCCAGAGAGTGGCTGGCACAGGATTCTAGACATGTGAAAGAAAGGCATGAAAGACCCTGGCTTGTGGAAAGAGCTAAAGACGACATCATCGTGGCAGTGGAGAAAACAAACCTTTTCTTTTGGTGAAGGGATTAAAAGTTCAGTTTTACAAATACTAATTTTGTTAAGTGTTTTAGACATCCAAAGAGATGTATAGTAGTAATTAAATATACAGATCTAAAACTCAAAAGATTCTGAGGATGGAGAAGTAATTGGAAAATAAAGACATGTCGGTTATATTTAAATCCATATGACTGAATAAGATCACCTAAGGAACAAGTTTACAAAAAGAAGATAAAGGACTGAAAAAACAGGAACAAAAACATTTAGAGACAAATTAGAAGAATTAGCAAAGAAATATGTGAAAAAGAAGCTTAATGAGATTAAGAAAATCTGGAGGGTGTAAGGTCAGCTACTCTAGGTCCATTATTAGGGATACAGTTAAGACTGTCATGTAGTCTGTTAGTTATATCTGTTTCATAAAATCAAAGGCTAGAGCCTGTTAAAACAGTATGGTGAGATTTCATGTTCATTGTGCATATCTATATACTATAGCTAAAGACATCAATAGTTACTATCAACAACAGATATAAATGAACGCATATAAATGGACTTCATAATTTACCCTTGTTCCAAGATACGCATAACAAAATGTACCATTGCCTCCCTAGTGTTGGCAAATACAATTAATTCCTTCAGAGTAGCTAAGTTTTGTTTGAGTTTTTTGAAGCTTGTTTATCTAATGCTATCTATTGTCCTTGAGTTCAAGCAAAATTAGTATTTTTTCCAAAGATTAAAAACTATTGCAGAAAAGTATGCTTGAACTAAATGTATTTTCAGCCCAAGGATAAGTAGATTCAACTTTAGTGGCAATTTGAAACCAAAAAGGGTTTATTGAAATGGAGGAATGTTATGATCAAAGATGTAATTTAGGAAAATTATTTTATAGATAGAATGAAGGAAGGGTAGGAGAAGAGAAATTGGAGGCAAGAGTACAAGGATGACCAAGAGGGGATGAAGATGTGACCCATAAGACAGGCAACATAAGGAAGACAAAAAGAGGAAAATAAACACAACATTCGTTGCAGAAAGAAGATAAAACTTAGTTATAGGTTGTTGGGGTAAGGGATTAGAAGGAATCCATTATTTGCAGAAAGTCTTGAGCTATGAGGTTAATAACAAAATGTTATTAAAATTATATTAAGAGATAAAGAATTTAAATCAAGAATACACCACAATTTCTGATTTCTTCATCAAAAGAGTCCAAAATATGATAATAATTATGCAAATAACAACACTAACAAGGGCAGAAATTCCTATAGCATTCAGTATATACAGAGCACCACATTAAGGGAATTAAATATATTATGGTAAATCCTGCAAATGCAAGGCAGGCATTAGTAAACCTATTTTGTGTTTTAGTAAACTGAGGTTGAAAAGGGTTATGTAAATTGTTTAACATTCTCAAACAGCAAATAAATTGAAGAACTGCGATTTAAATAATCCAGTTTCTTCTTACTCTAGAGTCTAGCTCTTTCCTTTATATAGATATTTATCATTTGCTTCTTCTATATTTTTCTGTGTATGTAGCTTCAGCATAATTCATGACACACAAAATTCACAAAATTATATTTTGACTTTATCTCAATGGAATCCATGATGATCTGCCACATTGGGCAATTTAGTATTAATCTACTTCATAAACAGATTATCTTTTGACCCAAAATTGAAATGCACAGATACTTCATAGACGGAGGGATAATGCCAGAAAACGTGCCAACATTTGTGAACAAAATGGTACCGGTCTAGTCAATGAGTTAGGTTTCTTTAGGTTGAACTAATTATCAAAATTTTGTTCACTTTAAGATTTACTTAACGTTATATTAATTATCTACTTGACAACATTAATGAATTATTTAAGATACACTTTGAAGAAAAATTAACTGAGTTTATTCCATTGGTTTAGAGTGGCACATCACTGGTAAATTATTTATAATACATTTTCAGGAATAAACTTGAGTTTATTCAACTGGTTTAGAATAAACAAATTTGTTAATCTTTGAGAAAGCTATTTACTTGGTCCAAATAAAAATATCTGTTTTCATTGAGAGCACTGCAGTGATGTTTCTCAGTATTTTCATTTCCTCTCCAATTTCCAGAATAGATCTTGAGAAATTCGCTTGGTATAAGTATAGGTACCAATCTCGTGGTTGCTAATACTTAGCTTGGAGATCTCCTAGTTGATTAAGTGTAAAGCCACCATTTTTACAATATAATTTGCTAATATAGTTCAAATTATACTTTGTGATATAAATTTCCTAACTATATACTAGACACAAGTTAATTATTTTCACGAGGCTGTTTGAAAAGTCTGTATTCTACAGTATTTCCTTAGATTATATGAGTTTTAGTGACATGAGGTGATAATGGTAACTACAGGTACTGTTTTCTCTTTTGCAGTAGTTTGCTTTATCTTTTTCCTTTCCATGTCCAAAAGTAAGTTTTTATTTCAGATTATCACAATTCATATCACACTCATAACTACAGTTGACCACTGAACAATGTGGTATCCATTGCTGGCCCCCCTTCCAGTTAATTTGCCTACACAATATTATCTCAGAAGGACTCCTGCCAATGTGGATGAGGCATTGTGTGTTGCTCAAGATCCCAGTGTTCACCCAGTTGGTGCAAATAAATACTGGAGCAAATTCTAAACGTGTGATCAAACAGGGTGTTTTAAAACTAGTTACACATATTTATCAGGCTACTGTAGGAAAGGCCAAATATTGTTTAGGAGTTTGGCATGTGGAATCAGCTAGAATTAGCTTCATCTTTTTTGCTCTTTACTAGACTTATAAATTGGGGCAATTAATCAAAACTTTTTGAGCTTCAGTTTCTCCATACGTAAACAGATTAATAACACTTATTTGTCAGAGGATTGTTAGGAGTATTAAATTAATTTGAATACAAAATGCTAAGCATAGAACATAGTAAATGCTAAATAAATTATAATCAACAGCAACAGATTTGTATTAGTAGTGTTATTACTAGTCAATGTTACTAATATTATTTAGGCATTTAAATAGTACTTAGAGTACTTGTTATTATTTCTTTTATTCCTATTCCTATTTATTCTCAGGTAGGATGAAGTGTTATGAATAGGAATGTGAAGGGAAGGGTGATACGTAATTTAACCTGGCACAAATGAATTGTGAACTGTTATGTATATGTTCATACATTATCATCTTGTGAAAATGTTGCACTGGAATATAACTCACATATAAAAATCACCCATTTGAAGTATATAATTTACTGGTTTTTAGTAGAGTTGTGCAACCATCACCACAATGTAATTTTAGAGCATTACAGTGCATACAAAAGAAGCCCTGTAACTATTAATCACTTTTTTGATTGTTTTTGTTTTTGTTTTTGTTTGAGACGGAGTCTCGCTCTGTCGCCCAGGCTGGAGTGCAGTGGTGCAATCTCGGCTCACTGCAAGCTCCGCCTCCCGGGTTCACGCCATTCTCCTGCCTCAGCCTCCTGAGTGGCTGGGACTACAGGCGCCCGCCACCACGCCCGGCTAATTTTTTGTATTTTTGGTAGAGACGGGGTTTCACCGTGTTAGCCAGGATGGTCTCCATCTCCTGACCTGGTGATCCGCCCGCCTCGGCCTCCCACAGTGCTGGGATTACAGGCGTGAGCCACTGTGCCCGGCCAAGAATCACTTCTTATTCTCCCTCCTCCGAGGCAACCACTAATCTTCATTCTGCCTCTACACATTGACTATTCTGTACATTTTATATGAATGGAATCATATAGTAGATGGTCTTTTGTGGCTGACTTCTTTCACTTAGGCTAATTCATTCCAAGGCTCCTCCATGTTGTAACATGTATCACTACTTTATTTCAACACTTCATTTCTGTTTATTGCTGAATAATATTCCATCATGTGGATATGTCACATTTTGTTTACCCGTTCTTCAGCTGATGGGAATATGAGTTATTTTTACTTTTTGAATATTATTAATAATGCTGCTATGAACATTTGTGAGTACATTTTTGTGTGGAAATATGTTTTCAATCCTTTTGAGCCTATACCCTAGGAATAGAATTGCTGGGTCATATGTTCATGCTGTTTATTTAATCTTTTGAGGAAGTGCTGATGGGAGAGTACTACTTTACCCTCCCATCAGCAACATACAGTATTAATTTGAATTGATATCAGCATTACTTTGAAGACTACTCTTGAAATTTAATATGAATAAAAAATTTGAGGTTCAGACAATTTAAGATGATCATCCATGGCTATATCAAAAGAATAAAGTGAAGGCGGAAGTCAGGGTTTGAGCCTGGGTCTAGCTGGCTCTAAGGCCTGTGGTCTTTCTCCACTGACATAAAAAGTCTTCAAGAAACATTAGCCGGTAACTATGTGAGGTGATGAATGTGTTAACTAACATGATTGTGGTAATCATTTCAGAACGCATGAATGTGTAAAATCATCACACTATACATCTTAAATATGTACAATTTTATTTGTCAGTTCTATCTCAATAAAGCTGGAAAAAAAGGATCTGTTGGTCCTTAATTTTCTGTTTAAAACACACTTTGCTTTTTATGATTTTATGTCCCATAGTTTAATAAAGCCTAATAAAAATACACTTATGGAAAGATATAAAAATTCTATTTTAATAAATCCTGTATCTCAATGGGAAAAAAAATTATGCCCAATTTTATGTAGACTGACTCCAAAGTAAAAGTAAGTGCATTAGTCCTTCCTAGAACTACTTTATTCTTATTTTTTAAAAAAATATAAGGTGAAAAAAAATCCCTGTTTATTCTGTCATTCTGTGGAACTTAGTCCCAATGAAGTATTCTGGGTGCTGCTGCCTGCCACCCACTCTCTCCACATTTGTGCTACAAGAGTTAGTACAACCCAAAGTATATGGAGGTAGGCCAAGACGGTAGCTTCCTGCCACTGTAATTCGGAGGTCATAAAGCCTATATCATACAAGGCTTATCATGCAGAAAAGAAGCAAATTCTCCCTTATTGATTAAATACAAAAGCCACTTTGAAAAGAGGACAGCCACTAAAAACCTCATTCCTTTTAAAATACACTTTAAAAATGTATTTAGAATAGGTGCATTTGGGGATCCATTTCTCCAAGAACACACTTCACTCTCCCCCACATCTGTCATCAGGTTTTTTGGGGGGTGGCCCCTAAAATACGTGTTTATATTATATACCTATGTTTATGTGATGCTATTATCTTCTAATAGGAGATTGAACCAGGGCTTGGCTCAACCTATGCCAAACTGTCCTGCTTTCCAGAAACTTAATATCAGGTTTAAGGGATTCTAGCTATTCTAGCTGCCATTTGGGATAAATTGTGCAAATTAGGAACTGTGGCAAACGGTCTTCTACCATGTCATCTAAGTGCCTCTGCACCTTGTACATGAAGATGTACAAGGTAGAGGATTTGAAGAGATTCCAGTCCTCCTTGAGAAGCCGAATCTCAAAGCTGCCTTTGATGTTTGTGAGATGTCCTTGATTTTTCTTAATAATTTTCTCTTTTTTTCCCTAGGATACCTTGAGTTTCTGTTACTTATAAGCAAAAAACATTGATTCAAGTTGCCTAGATCCAGAAAAAAAAGGAAGCAATGCTTTTCTCCATTTTTTGTGAATTTGCAGATAGATTTATGCCACAAAATGTCATAATTTTATACACACTAATGTAACAAAGAGAAATCTTAATGAGATTAAGTGTTTTTCACGGTTCACTTAAGTAACTGGGGGAAGTGGCCACGGAGTAAGGTTGGAACTCTGTGTTCAATATTAGGAATCTGAAGAAAAAGAAACGATCAGTTGAGTGTTGTGGTGATCTGTATCATTTGAATGTGAACTTTCTTTTGCAACAGCAAAGTTCTAGCTTTTTGAAAGCCTGATTGTTTTTTACCTTGAAAACACATTCCCCATGACTTTTTTCTTTTTTTTTAAAAAAAAAACCTCATTAAAAGTGTAGTATTAAAGGTTTACTTTTCAAAAGCTTATTTTTACTTTGGACTCAAAATGAGATTTAATTATGTGAATTATGATTTGAAATTAGTTTACTCTTTCTAATAATAGACTTACAGATTCACATACTTTTCTAATTTTGTATTGCTAAAAATAGCATACAAAGCATCCTAAGAAAATTAGTAATTTGATGATTTGGGGAAGAAAAGCGATTCTGAGTAAAGTAGGTAACTGGAAATGATTTTTCTGCAGAGGTGACTGATTTCAGTGTTTGAAAGTTTCTTTTATATAAATACATATCTGTAATTTTGAAAATGTTTGAAAAATATTGACCTTATGTTTTTGAAACACAGAATGTATGTAAATTCTTTCAGTATAATACTAAGTGAAATTTAGACTGATGAGGAATTTGAGAAAAATCAAGTTAAAATGCTTACATTATTAATATCATATTTTTGCAGAATTAAATGATGATAGGAATAAGCACATTTGGTTTCAGTTTTACAGAGTCTGAAATAGGCATTGGTTTAAAAATATGTTTTTGATATAAAATTTCTACATAATCCTCAAGTATATAAAACAATAGAACAATGTGGTATTCTAAGTTGAAAGAAGTCTGACTCAAGTTCTAAGTCATCAGGGCTGGACAATGCCCAGTATTGAACATCATGGAGGGAGAAACTTCTGTAAAGTTTGCAAGTCCCCAAATTTGAAGGAATTTTTGGTTTTTAGTACATCAGGGGCAGAGGTGGGCCAACCTTCTTCTATGTCAACTGGAGACAGGGATTTTCACCAAGATTTCTAAAGTCCAGTAACTGGTATACAACAGATTTCCTAGGCACAGCTTGAAAACCATTCCTATCTGGAGAGCTGCAAACAAATGGGACCTAGTTCTTTGTTATTTATGGAAACTTTCAAACCTTTTTTATCACCCCCAAGTTGCAAATACTACTCACAGCCTCTTTTCTTGGTTGAGTCACTTTTCCATTGTTCAGGGGACTGCCAGCAACAGCTTCTCTCTCTCTTTTTTTGTTTTATTTTTATTTTTATTTTCTTTTTATACTTTAAGTTCTGGGATACATGTGCAGAACGTGCAGGTTTGTTACATAGGTATACACATGCCATGGTGGTTTGCTGCACCCATCAACCCATCATCTACATTAGGTATTTCTCCTAATGTTATCCCTCCTCTAGCCCCCTACCCCCTGGCAGGCACCAGTGTGTGATGTTCCCCTCCCTGTGTCTATGTGTTCTCATTGTTCAACTCCCACTTATGCGTGACAACATGCAGTGTTTGCTTTTCTGTTCCTGTGTTAATTTGCTGAGAATGATGGTTTCCAGCTTCGTTCATGTCCCTGAAAAAGACATGAACTCATTCTTTTTTATGGCTGTATAGTATCCCATGGTGTATATGTGCCACATTTTCTTTATCCAGTCTATCATTGATGAGCATCTGGGTTGGGTCCAAGTCTTTGCTACCTGTGAACACTGCTGCAATAAACATACAGGTGCATATGTCTTTATAGTAGAATGACTTATAATCCTTTGGGATCCCTATTTTGTCAGTAAATCTCCACCTTCCAAATAATCCTGGTGGTGGCTTGTGTGGGTCAGGCTCCTTCAGTTGCACAGTACAAGATCAAAACTCAAACTCATTTAGGCACATAAAGGGAGTTTAGGTGTTTCATCTGTTTGGGCTCCTGTAATAAAATATCACAGACTGGATACCTTGTAAATAGCAATTTATTTCTCACAGTCTTGAAGGCTGGGAAGTCCAAGATCAAGGCACCAACAGATTTGGTGTCTGGTGAGGGCTTGCTTCCTGGTTTGTAGATGGCTGTATTTTCACTAACCTTACATGGTAGAAAAAGACTAGCTAGCTGTCTAGGGTGTCTCATAAAATTACTAATCCCATTCATGAGTGTGCAACCCTAATGATCTAATCATCTCCCAAAGGCCCCACCTTCTAATACCATCACCTTAGTGATTAGGTTTTAACATATGAATTTTAAGGGTGAGGAGGACAAGCGCATTCAGACCATAGCAATTGCCTTAATAAAATAGGAGCTCCCTAAGTACCCCTGGCTTTAGGCATGTTTGTAACTAAAAGTTGACACAACATCCATTTCTTTCTGCTTTTTGACCTCATTTTCTCTATGCGGGCTTTTTTCTCAAGCAGAATGACCCTACCGACTGCAGAGGTGGCTCTAGCAGCAGTTAGCTCACTTTACTTTTAGTTTTTGCAAAAGTCTCGGAAAATGTTCTGATTGGTCTAGAATATAAGCTCATTCCTGAAGTGACCACTGAGACCAGGGAGAAAAACATTTGGATTGGCCAGGCCAGGAGACACGGCATAGGACAAATTCCATCAGAATGATCTGAATAAGGAAAGGAGTTGCTCCTTAGGGAAGAAAAGTTTAAAAAAAAAAAAAAAAAAAAAAGTCATGTTCACTGCTGCAGGGCTTTCTTTAGCAGGGCCCCAGAAATATAAATAATCTGCTTATATCCTTTTGCTTAGACCTAAGGCCTTAAATTTAGAACACAAGTGTTTTTGGCTACTTGTGTAGGATATGGAGGGGCAAAATACCACTCATTCTTTGTCTCTTTTAGTAGTAAAATCAAAATACATATTTACATTTCACTTGGTTACCTTGTTGTTTTAAAGTGAAGTGCATACTTTAGGAGTCTCAATAATACCAAACATGAAAAGCATTCTATTTGTTATCATTTTGCTTAGAGTCATATTAAATCCACACAATAATATTTCTAGGTTAGGTTAGAATCTTAATCTCCCCAGGACTTATGAAATCACCTTCTACCTGGTGGATATTTTTCTAGTAACTCATTTTTCAAATTGTATCTGAATGGTTGCTGCTATTTTAGATAAGTCCTAATAATGTCCAGCTTTAATTGTGAATAAAATAAAATTTATCTTGCATCTATTATATTCCAAAAACATTCAATGCTCTAGGGCTATTGGTAGATGGCACAATGCTTTTGAAAAGTTTTCAATCTGTTGAAAACAATAGATTTATGATCATATAACTAACAGTAAAAGTTACTGTACTATAATACAACAAAAGTTAGCAAGTACTGTAAGCAAGGTAAAAATGCAAAGTTTGGGCAGAATATTTTTCTAGTAACTCATTTTTCAAATTTTATCTGAATGGTTGCTGCTATTTTAGATAAGTCCTAATAATGTCCAGCTTTAATTGTGAATAAAGTAAAATTTATCTTGCATTTATTATATTCCAAAAGCATTCAATGCTCTAGGGCTATTGGTAGATGGCACAATGCTTTTGAAAAGTTTTCAATCTGTTGAAAACAATAGATTTATGATCATATAACTAACAGTAAAATTACTGTACTGTAATACAGCAAAAGTTAGCAAGTACTGTAAGCAAGGTAAAAATGCAAAGTTTGGGCAGAATAGAGTGGGGGATTATCTGAGGGTTCTCATTTTCAATTAAATAGTACTCAACATTTTTAAATGACATTTCTAGGCTTCATTCAAATCTTCATTTTGAATTTGCCACTCCTTTGTATACACCCAGTGTTCTAGCCAGATAAGATAGCTGGCATTGAACTACCATCCTAAACTGTACTCCTCCTTGTTCATTCTTCTCTTCATTTTGTTCCTTCATCCTGGACTGTACGTCCCATGTCAAACCCACTCTGATACCTTCCTTTAATATTCAGCTCGAGCACTTTCTCCTCCTTTAAGGTTTCCATTTTACATTTTGGATTTGATTTCTCTCTGTCATGACACCATCACATTTTCTGCTATTTCCCATGGCATTTATCCTGTCATTTTTGCGTTATAATTGTTGTGATATTATAGTTTACTGTTTCCTTCTTCTTCCATCCACTTAGACCTCTTACATGGTTCCTTCTTTAATAATAGCTCTCAAGGTTGCCTCTTTTTATTGAGAAAATAGAAGTTGATGGATGTTTTCTTACATTCCCAGAAGAAAATGGCCATCTATACTCCACCTTTCTTTCTATTACCTGAGATGAAATTATCTCTGTTCTATTGCAAATCTCATTCCTCTATGACTTAAGTGCTCTGATTATAAAATCATCTCTGCTGCCCTTTTACCATTGGTTCCTTCCTCTCTGTATTGTTTTATTTCCATTAGCATATAAACATTTTTGTTATTCTTATCTTGAATAAAAGATGCCTCCTTGACTTGAAGTCTCATTTAAGCTATCATCTTTTTTCTTTGTTTACCTTCAGGCAAAACTTCTTGAAAGGGTTCACCATAATCTTTTTCTGTACTTCCTCATTACCAAACTCAGATTAGTGAGTTTGGAATGACCCCAGCACTACACGAAGATTATGCTTGTCTAGGTTGCCTATGGTTCTAAATCCAACATACTTTTCCCTTTCCTTTTCTTGATATTTTAGCAGCCTTTATTAAAATTGATCTTTTTTTTTCCTTTTGGAAGCATACTTTTCTCTTGGATTTCATCACAATACCCTAAACTGTCTTTCTTATTGGCCACCCCATGTAAGTCTACTTTGATTGTTTCTTGTCCTCATTTCATCCCAAAAAATATTGCAATCCCTTGACCTTAATTCTTGAACATTTTTTTTACCCTGTTTTATTTAATTCATTTTTATACTCATCTATATTCATCTCTGACTTACACTAGAACTCCAGGCTTGCAAATGCATATACCTATTTGATATTTCTACATGGATGTTCAACAGGCGTTTCAAACTTAACAACACCAAAATAAAACATTTAATTTCCTCCAGAATTACCACAAGTGACCAAATTATATTTGAGAGGAAAATAGATGTTTTATAATCTATATGATTCAAACAAAATAGAAATCTTTATTGATGATTAACGAAATATAAAAGAAAGAAGTAGCGCTACATGCCACGTTGCTATCTGGGATGTTTCCCACCATCAGAAGCAACTTCCTGAATAGTGTTTTCAAGTTGGGATATTTTGACATTTTGGTCTTGGATCCCCAAAGAACACAATCTGAATGATTTACGAGTCACTGGGAAAAGCCATTGTGTTATGGACACCCAACTTTCATATTTGTTATAGTGTGTCAACCTAAATAATAGACAGAGAGAGGCTCTCTAAGAGAAAATGACATTTCTTCAGGAATGGGGCACTGCAAGGAATGGGGAATAGGCATGCTGTAGTAAATGATGTGCGTGTTCAGAGAGATAAAGAAAAGTAAGGAGGATTACATAATTGTTTTGAGATAATTGTGCTTGGCTACCAAGACCAATAACGAGGGTGATGCCAGTTCAAGGTTGGACAGACATTGCTGGGCAGATGTCCTTACAGTACTATTTTTTTGTGTAAGGTTGCAATGGCCCTTGTGCACAATAATGGTTTTTGCAAAGTTGTATTTTATAGTTTGTTGTCAGGCATACAAGTGTGAGGACTTTCTCTTTATGGCTTTTCCTGGCTCTATTTGTCAGAATTCTCTCCCTTTTTTTTTGTTTAATTTAACACAAGTGACTCCATTTTGAGTTGCACAATTTTCACACACGACTAACTTTCATTTCTCAGTGTAGTGGAGTCCCTTAAATCCAGAAATTTTACATTTATAAAGTTTTTTCAAAATGATAATCAATTTATATTTTAGCTTCTTAACCAGGGTCTCCAAGAAACTTAGAATTGTACAAGCAAGTGAGATTTAAAAAATCATTTTTTGAATTGTGTATGCCATATGTTGTTTGTGCTCAAATTGCTGGACATGACAATTTCATTGGTGGCCTTTCAGTCCCATATCACAGCATGAAGACTATTTTCATTTAACTTAGTCTAGTCTCAACCTTTGATATAAGATTGGGGAGGACATTGATAATTGTTAAGAGCTGAATTGCATGGGAGGGAGTTTTATGAGATGATAATGTCAGCCTGTCACTCATTAATTACTTTGCACAACCTACCCTATGCACTTCAGATCAACTAATAGAAGTGGACAATTTTTTTTTTTTGAGATGGAGTCTTGCTCTGTCGCCCCAGCTGGAGTGCAGTGGCGAGAACTCAGCTCACTGCATCCTCTGCCTCCCTGATTCAAGTGATTTTCCTATCTCAGCCTCCTGAATAGCTGGGATTTCAGGTGCATGCCACCATGACTGGCTAATTTTTGTATTTTTAGTAGAGATGGGGTTTCACTCTGTTGGCCAGGCTGGTCTTGAACTTGTGACCTCAGAAGATCTGCCTACCTTGGCCTCCCAAAGTGCTGGGATTACAGGCATGAGCCACCGCGCCTGGCTGAAGTGGACAAATTTTAAAGTGCAATAGAAAATAAGAAGGATATTTTCATTCCAATAAGAATTTTTTTCTTCATGACTGAGATGCTCCCATACCACTGTTGTCAAAAACATTGCAAAATATGAATAAGTTAGAAATTATTTGTGTCACGATATTTTCATATAATTGGCATTTTTCTCATTTACGTATTTATTATGCCCTTCTATCTTACATTTTGTTAACTTCTGTATTTTATGTGTCTGGTGGTCCAAGGCAATGATTTTTAAAAATATGTGAGACGAGAGAGGAAGATTCTAGGCCTAGGTATACACACAATCTTAGGAATAATTTTGCTTCACCAGTGCAACAAGGGAAACAACACAAACCTTTTTGAATGAAAGCTACTTATAAGTAGATTTTTTATTGTCTAGAAATCCAATTCCATTGGATTCCATTCCTATTCCATTGTGCTCTGTTTGTGGGAAAAAATTGATGAACATAGCAATGGCTCCTGCACAATTAAAAAAGACACTTCACGGCAAACCCTAATCATCTGAAAAGTAAAAGTGCTAATTATTTTAAGTCATTGGATTCTCAAGAGAGAGTAAAGCTTTTGCTGAAAATGTCTTACTCAGTAAAAAGGCCCAGAAAGCACATTATTTAGTAGCAGAAGCGGAATTTATTTCTTAGAAAACTTTATATTGGTGAGAACCCACTAATGGTAGTGTGTACAATTATAGGGAGTGAAATTCTAGGGAAAGCTGAGACGTTTCCTCTCTGTAGTGGTTTGATATGCCAAATCATCATATCATGTAAGGCTGAAGAGATTTGGTATAGCAATCTGATAAAAACAATAAGAAGTTTTTTATTTAGGTTGTTGTGTCAATAGATTTCACCAATAATTGTCAAAATATAGTATGTAAGATTTGTAATATGATGGTGAAATCCAAGAAAAATTTTTTGCTGAAAAGAGTTACTTGATATTAGTGAAGTCCAAGATAGATTTCATTTTCTTTCACGTCTGGAAACAAAAGGCCTGTTTTGGAGGTTCCTTGCTTACATCAGTATGAATGGTAGGTCATCAATACTGGCTCCATGAGATATTTTTGTCAACCCAGTAATAACCCCTCTAAGAGTTTGTATAAAAACTCTTAGAGATAAAAGTTTTTAAAAGTTTTAGATGAATATACAAAATTATCAACTTCATCAACCATCAAATGGTTGGCTTTATTAATTTGTATGAATTAATTTTATTATCATTCAAGGGTGATTTAAAAACTCTAGAAATCTGAACTCAGAGCACATAAATGTCCTGGTGCTGTAGCAATTTGTTATCTTAGCAGAGGCAGAGGTCTGAAAAGTAAATGTAGGAGTGCTTTCAAGAAAAGGGTAGGCCAAATTTTGCTGAGTCAGTTGAAGATAAAAAATGGTTATAGAACATAACCTACTCAGCTAACACACTTTTCCTCATATGAAACAGTTGCCAGGGCTCTGCAAGGTCCTGGGGAAAACGTTTTGACCTCAAGTGGCAAGAATCTTGCACTTAAAGCTGATAATAGCCATCCTCATAGACGTGAGGTAATATGTCATTGTGATTTTAACTTGTCTTTCTCTGATGATTAATGTTGCTGGGCATCTTTTTGTAGAACCTATTGGTCATTTGTATGTCATCTTTGGAAAAATGTTTACTACAGTCTTTAGCCCAGTGTTTCATCACGTTGTTAGATTTTTGTGATTGAGGTGTAGAAGTACTTAAGTCAAAGAAGTCAGAGTCACAGAAGTATGAATGCTGCATGATTTCACTTATATATGAGGTATCTAAAATAGTCACACTCACAAAATCAGAGAGTAGCATTGTGATTTCCAGGAGGTTGGGGGCAGGGAGAAATAGAGAGTTGTTTTTCAAAGGGTATGAAGTTTCATTTGTGCTACGTTAGTAAGTTCTAGAGATCTGCTGTGTAACACTCTCCCTATAGTTAACAATATTGTATTGTACACTTAAAATTTTGTTGAGTGTTTAAAAAAAGGAAACTTGTGAAAATCATGTTGCAAATGAAAGTCTTTAGATGTTTCCTTGGCTGCTTGGGTTTGAGAAAGAGGAAGGCAAGTATTGAGAGAAGGCATGTGTCATGTGTAAGGTGTCATTGAAACCCTCTGGAAGAAGTACATAACATTGAATACCCCTGTCCCTCCTTCTCAACACAAGCTTATGGCAAGGGAGGATCCTTTCTCTGCTTCTCCCACTCAGCCTTGGAACTTGACTTTAAGAGAAGGACGGCAATCTGATCATACAGTCAGTATGACATATACTGATCTGACTCTAGACAAGTTCTGGATTTTTATGAAGGGTGTCCCGACATTCACAGGACAGTAATGAACTTTTTTTTTGCTGCAGTTTCCAACTTGTTAGATGCATGAGCAAGAGTTTTCTTTATAAGCATCATGAACAAGGAAGAAAATCACTTCATTTCTGTTGAAAAAGAAATGTGTATGCATCCAAGTTTGGTTTCAAATGAATATTTTTGCAGCAAAATAAACATAAGTTTCACATGAAAGACAAAAGTCCTATCTTTAGTTTAAAACACAATACTTGTTACGGTTATATAGCTTAATTCAAAAAGTCACAACATCAACACATTTACATAGGTTTACTAGTACTATATTTTAACTTGGACATATCATTTTGAAAATGTATTTCCAAAGTCTTGTATAAAAAGAGACATTAGGCTATATTTTTGTTTGTATTGCTTTGGCTAAAGGTTTTAGTAACTTTATTATTCAACATGGTCAATAAAATTTTATTTATGTAAATAAAATTATTTAAAACCCATTTTATATCTTTATTAAAATTCAATCTACTCACTTCATCTTTAGAACAAATTAATCCCATTTTGGCTTAAGCTAGTTGTTTTGTTGTCCTCATGAGCCTTTAAAATTTGTGAAAAGAAAAGAAAGAGATAAATTGCAAGAATCATAAAATAAGCTCTACTACTTTTTTAAAAAGAGTAGGCATTAACTTTAAAGCTTTTTAAGTTGGAAGAAAAATTACTTTTATACCATATAGCATTGCTCTTTAGCATCTTGTATAGTAGCAAATTGTGGTAAGACATTTAGGTCTATGTAGATACACTAAAAATATCGTCCAATGTGAACTAAATAAAGGAAAATATGAAGTTGTCTTTGGCTAAATACTAACTAGCATTAGAATTAATAGTAATTGTGAGAAGGGATAACCACGGAAAAAGAGAAGGACGAGTTGGCTAAAGTCAATAAATGAAATTATTATTGAATTATTATACTCATTATGTAATTATACAAGATATTGAAATGACTATATTTATGTAGGGGTTCCCTGAGATCTACAATGTTTTTTAAGGGTTCTTCCAGTGTACAAATTTGAGAAAGGCTGATCTAGGCATATCAGGATTATTTTACTCAAAGCATTTCATAGAAATCACTACACAGCAACCTTAACAAATCCTTTGGCCAGGTGCGGTGGCTCACACCTGTAATCCCAGCATTTTGGGAGGCCGAGGTGGGTGGATCACGAGGTCAGGAGTTTGAGACCATCCTGCCCAACATGGTGAAACCCAGTCTCTACTAAAAAAATACAAAAATTAGCCACATATGGTGGCCCACACCTGTAATCCCAGCTACTTGAGAGGCTGAGGCAGGAGATTTGTTTGAACCCAGGAGGCAGAGATTGCAGTGAGCTGAGATCATGCCACTGCACTCCAGCCTGGGCAACAGAGCAAGACTCTGTCTCAGAAAAAATAAATAAATAAATAAAAAATACACTTAAAAAAAGTCCTTTGTTTATCCTCCAGCTAGTAAACTCATCATTCAAGATTTACAATGGTTCCAAACTTTCTCAGTTTTCTGAGAAGGGAATTCAGTATTCAGACCTACCGATAGTGATTTTCTTTCTCGCCCTAGAAACCTGCCCCCCTTGGTAAATGACACCATTATCCATCGTCATTCAATTTTCAGTTTGAAATGTCTCCTTTCCTCACTCTCTCCTGCCATTTAGTAGAGCAAGTCCAATCCAATCTACCTTTGTAGTATATCCTGAATCTTCACACACCTCTTTCCATTGCCACTGCTACCCCCCTGTGTAAAACACAACGCAACGTTCTTTTCCCCTGATTATGCAAATACATACCTAACTAGCCTCCCTCCATTCACTGTTTCCTTCTGCCTGTCCCATCTTCTCTGTAAAGAAACTGTGAAAAATTATCAAAATCTCAAATTATCATATCCTTTCAGTTTCCCCATCCTTCTCCCCAAATTGAGATTCTTCAGTGGTTTCCAATCATGTTTAAAATAAAATAGATTTCCTATCCCCAAGGCCTGTCATCAGCCCCCTGCCCACATCTGTGGCTTCATCCTGTTTGATTCCCCTGACTCTAGGTCTCCATGCTTCAGCCCCCTTGCCCTTTCCGTTCTCTGAAGGAGCCAAGCTCATCCCCAGCTTTCTCCTTTGCACTAGCTGGTTCACTTTCCTTGAGATGTCTTGCTCCTGATTTTCTCACGGCTATTTATTTTCTTTACATAAATAAAACTTCTTGTGTTTCAAGTCATCTCTTAAAGTCATTTATCAGAGAGCCCTTTCCTGAGCCTCAATTTAAATTAGTCATTGAGTTACTCTTAAAAAAAAAAAAACTAAAGTGTATTTGACAAATAAAAATTGTATGCCTGTATTTACAGTGTATAAGATGACATTTTGATATAGGTATACACTGAAATAGTTAAATCAAGCTAATTGACATATCTATCACCTTACATACTTATCATTTTTCATTGTGGGAACATTTAAGTTCTATTCCTTAGGAATTTTCAAGTATTCAATACATTGTTTTTTCTCTCTTTTTTTAAAGCGACAAAAAATTGCATTTATTTGTTGTGTACAACATGTTGTTTTGAAGTATGTGTATATTGTGGAATGACTACACTGAGCTTAAATTAACATATGCATTACTTCACATGCTTATCATTTTTTGTGGGGAGAAAACCTAAAATCTACTCATTTTGCAATTTTCAAGAATACAATACATTGTTATTAATACAATACATTATTTATTTATTTATTTATTTTTGACATGGAGTCTCACTCTGTCGCCCAGGCTGGAGTGCAGTGGGGTGATCTCCGCTCACTGCAAGCTCTGCCTCCCAGGTTCACGCCATTCTCCTGCCTCAGCCTCCCGAGTAGCTGGGACTACAGGTGCCCGCCACCACACCTGGCTAATTTTTTGTATTTTTAGTAGAGACGGGGTTTCACCATGTTAGCCAGGATGGTCTCAATCTCCTGACCTCGTGATCTGCCTGCCTCAGCTTCCCAAAGTGCTGGGATTACAGGTGTGAGCCACTGCACCCGGCCCAATGCATTATTATTAACTATAGTCGCCATGCTATATAGTAGATCTCCTGAACTTATTTCTCCTTTCTAACTGAAACTTTGTACCCTTTGACCAACATCTCCTCATTTCCTCACCATCACCCCCAGTCCTCAGCAACCGCCATTCTACTCCCTGCTCCTGTGAGTTCAGCTTTTTCTGATTTCACATGTAATTGGGATCATGTGGTATTTGTCTTTCTGTGCCTGGCTTATTCCACTTAGCATAATGTCCTCCACGTTTATCCATGTTTCATATGACAGAATTTCTGTATTATATCTATTTCAATTATCTGCAGGGCATTTGGCATTTTTGCAGGTTTCTGATTTATGTATAATTTATTTACTTGCTTTGGGTTTTTTCCCAATAGAAAGCAAACTTAATGAAAGCAGGGACGTTATATATTATCTGTATTGTTCACCACTGTATCCCCAGCCAATAATACTCCCTGGCACAGAAAAGTATTTAAATAATAAATAAATCAGTCTTTTTTTATGGCCACACTAATGAAAATACAGATTGTTAGTGACTGGCATGTTATCTCCCTTCCAAGTGGGTTCTGAGGAGAAGGTCAGAGGCATGTGACAACCGTTCTGACCATGATAAACATCATGTGACATACACAAGTTATATGGATGTCCTCATCACCTTAGTTTCCTTGTGTGTAATATGAGAGTGTTGGATCAGAATTATGTCCAAGGTGCTTTCCAGCTCTACATATGTACATTTCATAAATAAATGTGAACTGTACCTTAAGATTCCAGTAGCTATAATTACTAAGTATCTGTATCCATCTCTACTTTGAACTGTAACAGCAGGAATATCATGCGTATTAACACAGAGATCCTTCATGTGCCTGAGATATTCTAATCAGCTCTTATAACATGGTATATTATACACTATATCTCAAACAACTCTTGCTATTGCTATAAAATTTTCAATATGGAACTTTGATTAAGATAAAGTGAAGAGATAATAATGTTTCTAAATCTTAGGAAATTTTTTCCTGTTATTGAGGTGGGGGACTTTTCAAAAATGTATTTCTGTCTTTTGCTGGAAATATTTATTTCAGTTTCCTACAGCATTGCTATAGCATTGCTGTAGGAAATTAGCAGTAAGTGGTGACTGGCAGTTCAACTGACAGAAACACATTATTTTGCGGGGAGGCGGAGGAAAAGCATTCGCAAAATCAATATGAATCCATTTGGGAAAGTAGAGTTGTTTAGAGAAATACAAATATCTTCACTCAGTTTTTGCCCACTTACTGAAAACACAGTGTGAAACTAAAATTGAAAAAAAAAATGTTCTTCTGAACATCTTTCCATTAAATATTGCATCATATAAAAATAGGATTTTATGGTTATTATTACACATATTTTCTTCCCTTTCATATGCAGAATCTAAAAAAGTCAAAGTTATAGAAGCAGAGACTAGAATGGTGGTTGCTGGGGTTGGGAGCAATGGGATGATGTTAGTGAAAGGTTACAAAGTTTCAGTTATGCCAATGAATTGTTCTGGAGACCTAATGTACAGCGTAGTGATTGCAGTTAATA
The DNA here is from genome assembly GCF_028885625.2 of Pongo pygmaeus. NCBI lineage: Eukaryota > Metazoa > Chordata > Mammalia > Primates > Hominidae > Pongo > Pongo pygmaeus. The sequence goes on from NC_072395.2 coordinate 30,633,091, forward strand.
ATAATGTATACTTGATATTTGCTAAGAGAATAGATCCTATATGTTCTCACAACACACACATACACATGTGCGTGCACACAAGCACACACACAAATAGTAACAATGTGAGGTAATTAATATATTAAGTAGCTTGATCATAGTAATAATTTCACAATGTATATGTACATCAAAATATTACATTTGACCCATGAATTATGTATAGTTTTATTTGTCAATTGCACCTCAATAAAGCTGAAAATATAAATGTGTGTGCTTTTATAAATATAACTAATATACTGAAGTAAATATAAATTTAAGTATATACTTTAATAAAATTTGAGAATGATGTGTTAAATAGCTGTAATATGAAGGATAATGTATGAAACCATTATTCTCAGTTTAATATAGTGCCAATTAGCTTAAAAAATGTATCGTGGCTGAGCGCAGTGGCTCTTGCCTGTAATCCCAGCACTTTGGGAGGCCAAGGTGGACAAATCACTTGAGGTCAGGAGTTCGAGACCAACCTGGCCAACATGGTGAAACCCTGTCTCTAACAAAAAATACAAAAGATTAGCTGGGCGTGATGGTGGTGCATGCCTGTAATCCCAACTAATCTGGAGGCTGCAGTGGGAGAATCGCTTGAACCCGGGAGGCGGAGGTTGCGGTGAGCCAGGATTGCACCACTGCACTCCAACCTGGGCGACAGAGCTAGACTCCAGCTCAAAAAACAAAACAAAACAAAAATTTATTGTAACCCTTTAAGAAACTGTGAAGAGATGAAACAGACAGATGAGGTTTGAAGAGTAAACCGGAGGGAGAAAATAGCCAACTTGATAGCACACTGGGTGCCATTTTGAATTCCAAAATTGGGGTCCCAAGAAAGCCCAGGAAATGATATAGAGGCAAAAGTCACCTGGGCAAAAGACCATCAAATGGGAGGAGGAAGAAGAAGAAACTGTAAAAGCCAAAAGAAAAACTTTGTCAACCTTACAATTACTCACGTGAGCGTATAATTTGCAAATGCAACCAAATAAATATTTCACAATAATCTAAACTTACCTAAGCATTTCAAGTCATCATTAAAGAGAGAGACATACAGTTGAGTTGGCCATCACAAGACATTTAGTTAATGAAAAGCCATTGTTATTAGTAGACTTTATTATTTATTTGAAAACAGCAAGCTGAAAGTTGTCTACAGGTCAGCAAATAGCTTACACAATGGAAAGCACATAGATTCCTTTAGCATCTACAGTTTTACCTAATTAGATTTTTTAATTAGATGCTATACAGTGCATTATACAAAGAACTTCCATATTCCCTAGGTAGATATAATAGTTTATGGATGCTTTACATTCTGTTAAGCTTGGTATAGTAGGAAATCAACAGCAAGATTATACTCTTCATTTCCAAAGATCATGTAAATATTTTTAACCATATTAAAACAGACTGTATTTCCATCAACTATTTGTACTTTTTCCTCCTTTGTGTCTCAAATGGTAACATATAATTTATAAAGTTTTATTGTAAAACAATGATTTTTTACCTAAAAATAGAAGGCAGCATTATAGTTATTCAAAGTAAAGAATAATATAACATCCTGTGATTTAACCCACGTGCTTTGACATGGTTATTTGGGATAATTTGTCTCCATACAAAACAAAATATAATCTCCAAACTCCCAAAGAGCAGAATTTCTCAATGTTTTGCAACTTTTAGATTTCTGGTGGTGTTCTGTGGTAGAATGGTAGAAGGGTAAAGGACATTCCTGAGATAAAATTAATTTTTCTCTGTGACTCCAGGATGTGCCCATTAGATTAACATGTCATATTTTTACTACATAAACATGGAAAGCTTCAAATAAAGGAAGTAATTACATCCTCAAAAGGAAAAGTTACGTTCTGTGGCTCTGGACAGCCATGTTGTATGACCACCCAAAGTGAGAGAGTGGAAATCAAAAATTAAGCATATATTAGAATTTCGATATTGTCATTTAACACAAACAATTGTTCTTAAATATGCAATATTATAAAATTATTAGGAAACAGCATTTTGATTTAAAAGTAAACTTTTCAGTCCCTGTCTACTACCATTTTAAATATATTGAAAGAGATCCTACAGGCCAAGGAATTAAAATAAGTTGATTAAGTAATTTCCTGCTGGATAGAAAACTTAAAATGCTAATAAGCTTACATTCAGAGATTTAGTTCTCAAATAACAGATTTGATTTGTTTGTCAGCTTTTAGATATCATAGTAACAGAACTCCAGAAAATATGTAAAAGAGGAAAATAAAGTGACTGCTCATAAACCAGGCAGCATGGTCTCAGGAGGATAATCCACAGTAAATTTTAAGGGCTGTATTGTTTCAATCAAACTTGATTTAGGATAAAAGAAACACAACTTTTTACTTTTTAATAGACTTATTTTTTAGAACAGTTTTAGATTTATGGAAAATTGAGCAGATAGCACAGAGAGAGTTTCCTTCCCATATACTCCCTCTGCCCAGACAGTTTCCTCTATTATTATTATTTTTTTATTATTTTATTTTATTATTATACTTTAAGTTTTAGGGTACATGTGCACAATGTACAGGTTAGTTACATATGTATACATGTGCCATGCCGGTGTGCTGCACCCATTAACTCGCCATTTAGCATTAGGTATATCTCCTAATGTTATCTTAATTAGTGTGGTAATTTTTTACAATTGACATATCAATACTGATACATTACTATGAACTAAAATCCATAGTTGATGTTAGGATTCACTCTGTATTGTGTAGTTTGTAGTTTTTGATGAATGTATAGTGTCATATATATAATATATCCACCATTACCTAAAAAATCCCCTTTGTTCCACCTATTTATCCATCCTCTCCTATCCTAAATCTCTGCCAATCACTGAAATTTTTACTATATCTATAGTTTTGTCTGTTACTTAATGTCATATAGTTGGAATCCTACAATATGTAGTCTTTTCAGGCTGGCTTCTTTAGCCGTTTAAGTTTCTCCTACATCTTTTCATGGCTTAAGAGCTTGTTTCTTTTTATTACTGAATAATATTCCATCCTATGGATATACAGTTTGTTTGTCCATTCACTGTTTCAAAGGCATCTTGGTTGTTTCCAGCTTGGGGCAGTCATGAATAAAGCCACTGTAATCAATCATTCATACACAGATTTCTATGCAGATGTAAACCTTCAACTCATTTAGGTAAGTATACAGGAAGGAGATCTCTTGATCTTCTGGAAAGACTATGTTTAGCTTTGTAAGAAATTTTCAAACTCTTGAAAAGTGGCTCTACCATTTTTCATCCCCATCAGCAATGAATGATAGTTCTATTTGTTCTGCATTCTTGCAGCATTTGATATTGTACCTTTTTTGGATTTCAGTCATTAGAGATTTGGGCTTAGTGTTGATTTGGGTATTTTTAAAAATCTGTTTTAATTTGCATAGTTATAATATTATGAAGGCAGTGAAATCTATTGACTCAAATACAAAAAGTAAAAATTGTAGACATAGTTATATCTAAAGAATTATACTGACAAAACATATAAAATTTGCAATATATATAAATTCAATAATTTATTAAATTGAACTTTCAAGTAAGTTGTTTACCTCAAGATAATAACCTTAAAGCTGAATTTTTCCACCTGTTTTTTTGTTTCTTTCACGAGGAAAGTACTTTTGTCTGTGGAAGTCAAATATTTTTTTCTCTTTTTATGCCATTAGAAATATAATTTATTTCAGAGAAAGTAATGTGAACATGAGAAGTAATTATAAACAAAGATAACTGGTTTTCCTCTTAATATCTCCTGTCTCATTTCTCACAGATTGCAGACATTTGATATATTTCACAAAATCTTAACAATTCTTAGAATGGAAAAAAAGATTGAAGCAGCTCAATTTTTTATTCCAATTACTTAATTGGAACCTGTAGTTGGTTGAATTGTGCATTCAAGTCCTAACCCCTGGAAACTATGAATGTGATCTTAGTTGGAAATAGTGTCTTTGAAATTTAATTAGTTAAGCATCTTGAGATGGCCTTAAATCCGATGACGTGTATTCTTACAAGAGGAGGACAGGACAATCAAAAAGATAGAGAGAAGCTCATGTGAAGACAGAGGGAGAGATTGGAGTGATGCAGCTACAAGTTAGGGAACTGGAAGGATTGCTGGGAGTCACCAAAAGCTAGGAAGAAACAGGAAGGAATTATTCCCCAGAACCCTCAGAAGGAATAGAGCCCTGCTAACTCCTTGACTGCAGACTTCTGGCCTTCAGAATTGTGAATAAATAAATTTCTATTGTCTTAAGCCACCCAGTTTGTGGCAATATGTTATGCAGTCCTACTAAAAAAAATAGGGAATATTTAATATCTGAATAATATCTGGTTAATATCTTATTCTCAGGAACACAAAGATAGGAACCAGGCTATCAGATTAATGAAGCTGAGTTTATTCCTTAACTGTAAATGTTACTTATTTTTTGTTATTGGCAATTATTTTTTATTTCACTACTGTAAGCATGTTATTGCCTAAAAATTTTAGGGCTTAGATTTTATAAATGGGGAATTGTTAAAATGTTCATATAAATTTTTATTTTAATAAACTCTTATATGGTACAAAATCATTTACTTGCTTCAGAATAGGTAATCAAAATGTAGCCTCATTATATTTAAACTCAGTTCCCATAGGTTACTTTGCTTATTAATTTGGTGTTAATTTAATGACAAAAAAAAGACCTCTAGTTTGAAGGCCAGAAAATAAGTGAATTTCCTTGGCTAGGGAAAAGTACAACCAAACATTTCATAGAGACTTATTTTGAAGGTTTTTTTCTTTCCTTGGTATATTAAACTAGGACAGGAAACATTTATAATTCAGCAGTGAACAACTGACATAATGAATTGTTTGACTTAATCTAAAAGTAGACTTCTTTAAATGCAGAAAATACTTTGGATTTTAGAGGTTGTGTCCTGAAAGAATTTGAGTTATGTGTTGTGACTTATAGACCAGCAAAAGACAGAAGCACAATTGAATAAAGTTCATATTTTTAAAAACTTTTTTTTTTTTTTTTTTTTTTTTGAGGCGGAGTCTCTCTCTCTGTCGCCCAGGCTGGAGTGCGGTGGTGCGATCTCTGCTCGCTGCAAGCTCCGCCTCCCGGGTTCACGCCATTCTCCTGCCTCAGCCTCCCGAGTGGCTGGGACTGCGGGCGCCCGCCACCATGCTGGACTAATTTTTTGTATTTTTTAGTAGAGGCGGGGTTTCACCATGTTAGCCAGGATGATCTTGATCTCCTGACCTTGTGATCCGCCCACCTCGGCCTCCCAAAGTGCAGGGATTACAGGCGTCAGCCACCGCGCCCGGCCTAAAAACATTTTTTATTGAAGTCCACAAGGTTACCATGAAAGCTTCTTTCAATTGGTATAAAAAGAAAATTGTATTCAAATAATTTCTGAAAAAATGAAATGGATAGATTCTGAAATTAATCATTTAATACATTTTAAGTTAGAATGTTTTATTGATAATGTGGATGAAAAAAGGAGAGCATATATTATGGACTGAATGCATGTGTTCCCCAAAATTGAATTCTAGTGTGCTGTATTTGGAGTAAGGAAATCACTAACATTAAGTAAGTTCACAGGGTAGAACCCTAACTCAATAGAATTAGTCTCCTTATGAAAAGAGACACCAGGAAGCTCTCTCACCCCTTCTCCACCCTTGGCACATGCATCAAGGAAAGGTCATGCCTTTCTTCATACATATGTCTTCAGACATAGAAAGAAGGTGGCTGTCTACAAGCCAGGAAGAGAGCCCTCACCAAAAATCAAATTAGTCTGCCTTTTTGTCATGGGCTTCTAGCCTCTAGAACTGTGAGAAAATAAATTCCTGTTGTTTAAGCCATCCAGTCTGTGGTGTCTTGTTACAGCAGCCCAAACAGACTAATACAGCATGTAACCACAAAATTAGTCCTTAACTGATCATGTTTCTTAGTGATTTTATATAAATTTCATTTTTAACCAAATGAACTGAAGATAATGGAAAAACCATTTGATTTTTAATACAGTGACATCAAATTTTCATATTGGTGCATCTTTGACCTTAAAGGTATAATATTCTGCACAGTTTAATATAGACAGTAAATATGCTGGCTATGTCTACATCTACCAAAGCCAGCTTATCGTTCAATGTCAGTTCTTAGCATGAATAATTTAAAAGGTAGATCCATCTCGAAAAATCTTTGTTAGAGAATGCTATGTGATATAAATAAAAAATAACAGTTTAGATGGTAAAGAATGATCCAATTATTAAATGAAACTCTCTTTAATCAGTGTTTTTTTGTGTTTGCAAACCAAACTAATTTTAAAATTGTCAAAATTATTCACTTACATTATTTAGTGTTTCTGGGTTTACAAGAACTTTGTTTTGCTTAAATCTGAGAGGATCCTGGCTCAGATAAAGTTTTCATGATAAGGAAAATAGCTAAGAGACAAGCAAAGATCTGTAGGAACCATTTGAGTATTTACTAGCTTTTGACATGTGAGAAAGATGTCAGCTTAGAGGGCGAATATATAACTTTTTAAATCAAGTTTTGAAAGAATTTCTGCAGTATTCATAAGTGATTAATAAAAAGCTTACATGTAAAAATGTGTGCATAAATAGGCATGCAGTTTGTTCTAAAATTTCAAACACTGTTTGGTCTAAGTTGCATTTAAATCTCCATCGAAACATTATTAATTTATAATTTTAAGTTTTGTTTCTAGCTACACATTCCATTTTCTTGTTATAATTGAAAGTATAAAGAAGCTTTCAGTTATATTAATTTGGGTCTGTAATTATACTTACAACACTGTCATTCCCAAGTTTTTCACTACAAGAGTATTTTTTTACTACTTTCTCTCATTTACCTCATACTCGGTAAGATTTTGTTCACCGAATATATAGCATTTAGAAAATAAAGCCTAACTAATTTGACATTAATCAAAGGAACATATTAATGTGCTTCTGATCAACATAAGATATTCAGTCTGGCCGCTGGGCTGATATAATTTCAGTTAAAAGAAAAGCAGTCTGGTATTTTAGATAACCTGGGTAGTTTGAACCAAAGCAAAGGTAAGCAAATACGTGGCTGTGATTGATAATTATGAAATATTAATCTGTGGACTCCATTCTTATCTTAAGTGATTCCCTCAAGGAAAAATGCCACCTTGAAAACAACTGATACAAATCTTCAAATTCTATTTCTGCTCTTTATATGCTAAAATAACCTACCATAGTGTCCCTTATTACCTAACATCTCATTTTTACTCAAAAGCTGTTATAACATTTGGTATCTTGGAAATGAAGTAAAACACATTTCTATTAAAAGTAACAAATTAATTAAAGTCTGTTGTTACACATTTTTAACACTACTTAACGTGATAGCTAAGAGAACATATTTTGAAATGAAAGAACTCATAGCAATACTTTCAGCAAGGCATAATTATTTAGCGAGTCTGTGACTAAAAAAGTCTTAAATGCATCAGCTTATTGAAAATATCTTTTAAAAAACCTGCATCTTCTTTTTTGTGTTTTATTGACAAATTAATTTTTAAAACTTTAGGATAATATCTCGAAGCATCTCTGCAGCTTACCAATTAAGATGCTGTATATTTTAAGAAACTAGTATAACTATTGAAATGGAACAGAAACCCTTACCGGCAACTATTTAAGATGCCATGATGGATGCTTATCTCTAGGTCATACCATAGGTCATACCATAGACCTATAACCTTGTTTTCAAATGAGTACTGCAGTTATCCGGGAAATAGGTAAATAAATGTCAGTAATGATACTAATACTTCCACAAATGGATTGCAACTACATTAAATGTCAGATTCTGTCATTCTATGATACTTAGCATATTTTTGATATGAAACATAGCTCATGTTACCCACTGTAGTTTCTTATTTCCATCTGAGTTTCTGTATCTGGAAAATCACTTAACACCCCTGAGTATAACCCTGGAGTGAATTTCAAATGATGAAACACTACAGTTTGGCCTACTTAATATAATAACATAGATATTCAATTTTTCAAAATATATACAATATTAAATATTTTTCTTCTTCATTCATTTATGGGTACAAACAAAGGAACCCCTGAAAACAATTTTTCTGGGATCATAACGAGCCTGTAATTTTTAGAAAGAAAACTCTATTGTCACATATATTTTATACCTTCACAAAAGAATTCTGGCTAGAAGTCTGTTGAGAAAACCACATTGCTTAATTCTAGTGAGACTGAAACTTTGTAGAAAGGCTGTAGTTTACCTAACAGGTGCTACTAGGCTGCCCTTTCTTTCTTTCTCTTGTGTGATTGTTCTAGCTAGGACTTCCAGTACTATGTTGAATAATAGCAATGAAAGTGGGCCTCCTTGTGGTGTTCCAGATCTTGGGGAAAAGCTGAAAGCATTTTCCCCATTCAGTATGATACTAGCTGTGGGTCTGTTGTATATGGTTTGTATTATGATGAGGTATGTTCTTTCTATACCCAGTTTTTCAGTTTTTATCATGAAGGGATGTTGAATTTTATCAAACGCCTTTTCAGCATGAATTGAAATGATCATATGGTTTTTTGACCTTCATTCTGTTGATATGATGTATGACACTGACTGATTTGTATATGTTGAACAATCCTTGTATCCCTGGGATAATTCTCACTAGATCGTGATAATGATTTATTTATTTCTGCTCTCATCGTTATTATTTCTTTTCTTCTACTAATTTTGCATTTGGCTTGCTCTTCTTTTTCTAGTTCTTTAAGATGCATTGTTAGGTTGTTTATTTGAATTTTTTCTACTCTTTTAATGTAGATGCTTATAGCTAAAAACTTTTCTCTAAGTACTGATTTTACTATATCCCATCATTTTTGGTCCATTGTTTCCTTCATCATTTGTTTTAAGAATTTTTAAAATTTCCCTCTTAATTTATTCATTGACCTATTAATCATTAAGGAGTATACTTTTTTTTTTTTTTCTTTTTTTGAGACAGAGTCTCACTCTGTTGCCCAGGCTGGAGTGCAGTGGTGCGATCTCAGCTCACTGCAACCTCAGCCTCCTGCGTTCAAGTGATTCTTCTGCCTCAACCTCCCATGTAGCTTGGATTATAGGAATGTGCCACCACGCCCGGCTAATTTAGGAGCATACTTTTAATTTCCATGTGTTTGTATAGTTTTCAAAATTCCTCTTGTCACTGATTTTTAGTTTTATTCCACTCTGGTCAGTTATTTGATATAATTTCAATTTAAAAAATTTTAGCACTTGTTTTGTGACCTAACATGTAGTCTATCCTTGATAATAATACGTATGCTGAAGAGAAAAATGTGTACCCTGGAATCACTGGATAAAATGTTCTGTAAATATCTGCTTGGTCTCTTTTGGTCTGTAGTCCAGATTAAGTCCAATGTTTCTTTGTTGACTTTCTGTCTGGATGATTTGTTCAATGCTAAAAGTAGGGTGTTGAAATATCCAACCATTATTGTATTGAAGTTGATCTCTCTCCTTAGCTTTAATAATATTTGCTTTGTATATCAGAATACTGCAGTAGTAGGTACATATATATTTACAATTCTTGTGTCCTCTTGCTGAATTGACCCTTTTATCATTTTATAGTAACCTTTCTTGTCTCTTTTTATAGTTTTTATCTTGAAATCTATTTTGTCTGATTTAAGTGTATCTACTTCTGCTCTTTTTTGGTTTCCACTTGTGTGAAATACCTTTTTCCATTTCTTTATTTTTAGTCTCTGTGTGTCTTCATAGGTGTTGTGTGTTTCTTTTAGGGAACAGATTGTTGGCTCTTGTGTTTTTTTTCTTTGTATATTTTTTTTAATTCAGTCACTCTCTGTGTTTTGCTTGAGTAATCTAGTCCATTTACATTCAATGTTATTATTGATAAGTAAGAACTTACTCCTGCCATTTTGTTTTTTGTTTTCTGGTTGTTTTGTGGTCTTCTCTTCCTTCTTTACTTCTTTTTAGTAAAGGTATTTTTCTCTGGTGGTGTTCTACTTTCTTACTTTTTAATTTTTTTGTCTATACATTATATGTTTTTTGATTTGAGGTAGTCATGAGGCTTGCAAATAATATCTTATAACCCATTATTATTATTATTTTATTATACTTTAAGTTCTAGGGTACATGTGCACAAGGTGCAGGTTTGTTACATAGGTATACATGTGCCATGTTTGTTTGCTGCACCCATCAACTCGTCATTTACATTAGGTATTTCTCCTAATGCTATCCCTCCTCCAGCCTCCCACCCCTGACAGGCCCCGGTGTGTGATGTTCCCCACCCTGTGTCCAAGTGTTCTCATTGTTCAATTCCCACCTATGCGTGAGAACATGCAGTGTTTGGTTTTCTGTCCTTGTGATACTTTGCTGAGAATGATGGTTTCCAGCTTCATCTATGTCCCTGCAAAGGACATGAACTCATCCTTTTTTATGGCTGCATAGTATTTCATGGTGTATATGTGCCACATTTTCTTAATCCAGTCTATCATATAACCCATTATTTTAAATTGATGACAACTTAACACTGATTGCATAAACAAAGATAAAACGAATAAAAACTCAACATTTTAATTTTATCTACCCACTTTTTAACCTTTTGCTGTTTGTGTCTTATTATACTGTCTATGTTTCAAAAAGTGGTCATACTTCTTATTTTTGATTGGTTCAACTTTTAGTGTTTCTACTGAAGATATGATTAGTTTACGTATCACAATTACAGTGCTATAATATTCTGAGTTTTCCTGTGTACTTACTGGTGAGTTTGATGCCTTCAGATAATTTTTTATTGCTCATTAATGTCATTTTCTCTCGGACTGAAGAACTCCCTTCAGTATTGTAGGACGGGTCTGGTGGTGGTGATGAAATCTCTCAGCCTTTTTTTTTTTTTTTTTTTTTTGTGTGTGGGGAAAGTCTTTGTTTATCTTTCATGTTTAAAGGATATTACCATGTGCCAGAACTCAGGTTCTGATTGCTGGAATGGGTCATTCTCCTCTGGCTAGGGCTGGTCTAAATACTCCCTTTGTGGTCTCTAGCTGAGTTATGCTCCATGTTTCTTTCTGCTGTGACAGAGCAGCACTGAGTTCCAATGCAGTGTCCCACAATCACAGCACTTCCCCTCCCCGATGTGCACAGATTCCCTCTCTGTGCCACATGGCCACTGCCTGGGGGATGGGATGCAAGTGGTGCTGGCAATTTAAGACTCTTTCCTACTCTCTTCAGTGACTCCTTCAGTGATATGAAGTCAAAACCAGGTATGTGATTGCTCACCTAACTTTTGGTTCTTAGGAAGATGCTTTTTTGTGTGGATAGTTGTTCAATGTGATGTTCTTGTGGGGAGGTTGACTGGTGAAGTCTTGTATTCAATCATCTTGCTCTGCCTGCTCAGGTTAAAAACTTTGACTCCTCTTTTCACATCTCCAGTAGACCCATCAGTCTGTCCAATCCATTTATTGTACCTAAAAGCATCTAGAAATTTATTCCTCCTTATCACTTCCACAGCTACTACCTTGGTTAGGCTGCTATCATTTCTTACATGGTCTACTGCAAAGTCTCCTAATCATGAACTACTAAACAGAAGCAAAAGCAACTTTTGCTCTTGACCCCTCACAGTCTTATTTCAACACAGTAGCCAGAATGTCAGAGTAACTCTACCAAAACTCACATTACTCCTCCAAAGTTATTCCATCACATTCAGAATAAAAGTTACAGTCCTTAAAATGGCCTTCAAAGTTTACACTGTTTGGCACTTGTTACCTCTCTGAACCACCTCCTACTATCATCCCTGATTGAATTTTGTTCCAGCTACACATTACTTTTGATTTGCCTCAAAATAACCAGGCATGCCTCTGCCTCAAAGAGTCCCACCCAAGCCTCACCACTCCTGTTCATACACCTGCCTGTTTTCCTTTAAATATTTATATATTTTATTCCCTTGCATCCTACACACACACACACACACACACACACACACACACACTCACACCCTGGCCGCATTCCTGCTATATTTTGTTCCATGGCACTTGTCATTCAGTAGCATACAATGTGTTTTAATTACATAGTCTGTTCACTTACTGTATATTCCTCCTCTCTGGTTTTGAGCTCTAGAAGGCAGGGATTTTCTGTTTTGTTCAGATCTGTACCTGTATTTAGGACACTGAACAGCATATAGGTGATACTCAATAACTATTGAATGAATGAGTTACTTAAGCTAGAGGAAAGCATGTCAAATTAAAAACAATCAATGGCCCAGCAATGAGTCCAAAGGGAAAAAGTTAGCACCAGAATCTGAACAGGTCAGGAAAAAGTTTGGTGGTCTTGGGACATTGTGAGTTAGACTAGGAATTCTGGAAATTTTATGCCTGAGACCCACAGGTTTCAGGATGGGTTGATAAGTCACTGCTTTTCAGTTGCCAACCATATTGGCCATTACTATCTTTCACATTTACTTTACCTTTTTTCCCCCACCTCTGGGGCTCACTAATTAATCATGATGGCAAAAGTCATCAATTTTGAAGAATTCATATATCAAGCGTGCAATAGTCACATATGGTTAGTGGTTCCTGTACTAGACAGAACTGACCTGGAACTTTTCAATCATTGCACAAAGTTTTATTCATTGTGCCTCTCTAGGCTTGTTTTTGCTAGTTGAACTTTTTTTATTTATTTGTCCACCATAAATTTATTCATTTGAAAACAGTTATTCCATGATGAATATATGAGAGCCTATCTATTAAGAGCGGTAGTGAAATTTAAAGAACTTAGAATCCATGCACAAAAATAAATCATAATTGTTAACAATAAATGTTCCATTAGAAGCATATGCAGAGTACTAAATGGACAAAAATAAAGCAGTAATTAATTTTGCCTCAGGAATGGGAATGGTCATTCAATACATGCTTTGAGTCTTTCTTTTTGCTATGGTTATAACTGTCAGAAAGAAATAACTGAACACTGATGTCTAATATGTTTATATTTATTGTTGAAAAAAATCCAATCGATATCAGTCTGAATGTTAACTAATAGCATGACTTTGCCACTGCCCAAACAATATCATAGTTAATAGCAATTTTGATGTCTGAAGCCACCATAATTGCTCTCAGAAATCAATAGATCAATAAGAGACTCCTTTTGGTTTTAGATACACGTATTGAACCACACATCATAGTTTGAAAAGGTTACTTTTGATCATGACAACCTGGACAAATTTAGAATTAGTTTGAAAAACAAATAAAAACAAGTGAATTCTTATTTTAAAGCCTATACATTTAGACTTAAAGCAGTGCAAACATGCATTTACAATTTTGTTATATATTATTTAAATTTCATGAGGCTTTGGGTGTTTTCATTGGATGTACAAATTTATTAAACTACAATAATTAATAAAGCCACAGCTAAACAATTTTCTAAATACACTCAAAATTTATCTACACTATAGTTAAAAAAGTAAATTATAAAAGATTAACTGGGACAATATTTAATACTTGAAATTTAATCAGGAAAAATTTTATAGAAAGCTTTCTGTAAATATTCACTTGAATTGAGAATTTTAAAATTCATCTCTTTCTTTGATTCTTTCTTCATCTACATAAAAATTGTGTGTTGATATTCTTCTATGACAATGTCATGTTTGAAAAATTTCTCTCCAAGAAAAATAATCCCACAATAAGATGTGTAAATACCATGCTTATCTTAGCTGGAACTACAAACAAAGATGAAAGCAAAAAGCCTATGTCCATCATGCTATTTGGAGGAAGTGATGGCATTATCATTTAAAGAGCAATCGCTTATATTGATTGCATTCAGCATTTAGGAAACACTAATAGAGAAGTGATGGTTTGTTTGTTTTCAAAGTAGTTAGGTAATGTCAAACAAATGATCTGGGTCCAAATCTGTTACATGAACATTCTTCTTTCAGCATATGTTACTGGAATTGCAAGTAATGATCTGATCAAAGATACATCTTTTGAGACACTCTTATAATCTAGTCAGCCTTACTGGTTTAGATTGCTATTTGGACATTTTCAACCTTTAATAACTGTAAGGCTTGTACCAGTACAGATTACTTATTGCTAATGAAATGATTATTAGCAATGTTAAAAAGCCTACAATTTTTAAGGAGGTAGAAAAAAGTCTTTCCTGACCTGGAATCCAAACAAAATGTCCCAAAGGTACTGAGCATTTTCTCTTATTTAGTATACACCAACTAAACAACCGAATGCTATTATTGCCCATTTCTGTTTTGCCTGTGTTGGGACACAAAAAACACTTTTCAGTTATTGCAACTAACAGGGTTTGAGTATAGTAGCATTCTTCTAGTCATTCATTGGGATGAAAATAGGGGTGGATGAAATTAATGGAAAGATAGAAGAAAAGAAAATACTCTGAGGTAGACTTGGGTGTAAAGGATGCCCAGCTGAGATTGGAGTATAAACTTGAACAAGGATGGAGAAAATGAGACTAGATACTAAGAACTTGGAGTCATCTGATTGAATTATGGCTGGGTATCTTCAAAGCCACCTAGCATAGTCAATGGAGATTTCAATTAGGACTGTATACCAGTATAGGGGTTTTTATCTATAAAATTGAGGCAGCAGGAAAAAGAGCTGAGACCAGCAAATAGGAAATGAGTCAAGTCAAAATGAGTTAATTTATCAAATGTTAGAGTTCAGGCAGTCACTATCCCCACCAGTTTTTTCCAGTGATCTGGATTGACAAGTGGGAAGGAAGGAGTGATCTGGATTGACAAGTGGGAAAGACCCTTAATAACTTTTTCATCTTAGTAACTATTTCTTCTCTACTGGGAAGGTGCAAGCCAGAAATTCTAAAATATGTGGGGAACAATGCCAAGTCTTTTCTCAAGAAGTTCAATGAGTCTGAAGTCACTTTTTTTCTATCGGTAGACTCTAATAAATTTGCAATGCCAACTTTGTCATCCACCTGTTTCTTCCTTGTATCCAATTTCCTTATTACTGGTTTGAGTTTTGACTTGTATTATTACATTAGCCTGATATTCTCCCCTCTTGACCTTCAAAAGTCTTATT
This sequence comes from Pongo pygmaeus, assembly GCF_028885625.2. Classification (NCBI taxonomy): domain Eukaryota; kingdom Metazoa; phylum Chordata; class Mammalia; order Primates; family Hominidae; genus Pongo; species Pongo pygmaeus. The sequence continues at coordinate 30,648,150 of NC_072395.2, forward strand.
TATCCATTAAGAAATGTTGAAAGTCACCTCAGTTCTAAAGCTTTACATGTCTGTTCATTATATTGGATCACACCTTCCTCTGACCTTTCTCGTTACTTTAAGTAGTACTTATTTTATAATATGGTTCAGTTTGTTCCATATTTTTCCTACTAGATTGCATGCTTAGAATGGATGAGACTAGTGTCTTAATTATCTTTCAATCTCTCTAGCACCTAGCAAAATTCTTCCCATACAGTACATGCCAATAAATGTCTGTTCAATCAGTTTATAACCTATCTACACATATTATAAGCCTGATTCAATCACTTATTGTCTTCAGAGATTTTTTTGCCTATCTTGCCATTAGCTCTTCATTTGCAAATTGAGGAAGCAATCTACTTTCACTGAATATGTAAAATAATTTTAGACTTAAGGAATGCATATATGGAAGAAGCAGGAACAGCAGTTATAGACTCATCACGTACATCTCGAACATCTAAAATTTGCCAAGCACTCTTCTGGGTATTATTAATTACTAGAAGAGTCTTATCAGGGCCAACTTAGTACAGAGAACATTTGAACTGAGCCAGAATCACTTAGGCGATAGTCACCTTATATCCCTAACTTACAGCGTAGACCAACCTCACACACAACTACATTGTTTGAAAGATTCTTTAAAAAATAGTATAGAAATAATAAGAGTGTAAAATTAACAACATACATACATACAGTTAGAGGAAAACATAGCATCCAAAAGGATAAAAATGGTAAACCAAAATGATATTTAACAATAAAATATAAGCAAAGATATTCATGATAAAACAACTATGATAAATCTAAGAAAAATTAAATAAGTAATTTTCACAAAGAAGGTACTTTGTTCTGTGACCGTCCATGGTCGGCAGCCGTCTTGCCTCATAATTGTCTCCCAGTTTGAACTCACTTTAGGTAATCCATAAAGGGAAGAGAGAACTCAGGCTTATTTCCTTTCTCAAACATGAAAAAAATAAAAAAGTTTTTATCAGAATCACCTGCTTTGGGAACTCCTCTTTCATTCTATGATAATCTCGAGCAGTCCAGGTAGGGCTAGTCCTCCTACCTATAAACTTCCACCTCAGGAGATAGGCAATTGATCTTCCTCAGCATGAAAGCAGGAGCAATCAGGTTTGCAGGAATTTATTTTATGTGGAAGGAATACATCTAATAATAAGATCAAACATAGCAGAGAGATATATAAAGAGGCATGGTCTTGACGATATCTTTTGAATCCCTTCTTTCAACATTCTTCAAATTTAGTTCAATTCCTTGACTCCCAGGTATGTTGGGCTACGGTATTGTCTTTGGCCTTAAGTTAGTTTGAGTTGAAATATGTACTTAACATCTGAATAGCAATCCAGATTAATGCTTTTTTTTCCAGTCTTATATTTAGCATATTTAGCTTGTCTTTAAGTCATCAATGATTCAGGGACCAAGTTAATTCTTGAATTTGCCATTTGACTTAGGTTTCCTCCTAATGGTTATTCCGAAGAATTTGGTTGGTTCTGGAATTTGGAGCCCGAACTATTATCAAACACTGGTTAATCCTGAAGAGGCATACATCTGGAGAACTCACTACTTCTATCTATGAGTTTACTCTCAAACTTCTTGGGAAATCTTAACTAAATTGGTCTCTCTGCATGGGGAGGATGCAGTGACATTTTTATCTGGGTGAAATTACCATTAAACTCCATTTAAGCAATTAATGAAGAGGTTTTTAATATTATTTAGCTTTGGAGTCAAATAATTTTTTTCCTTTGGTATTATTTATCTTTTTCCTTTTTTGCAATTCTAAGATATGCAAAACATATATTTACATTATTTCTTCTCTTATATGTTAATTTCTTAGTTGATGTTCCCTTTTCTTTCTTCCTTCCTTTCTTTCTTGTTTTCTTATGGTTTGTTGGATTGATTGATACATAACAATTGTACATATTTATGGGGTACATGTAATATTTTGATACGATGTGTAACGATTAAATCAGGGTAATTGGGATATCCATCACTTCAAATATTTACCATTTCTTTGTGATGAGAACATACCAAATCTTTTCTCCTAGCTATTTTAAAATAGACAATAAATTTTCGATAACTATAGTCCTCCTATTATGCTGTAAACCACTACAACACATTTCTTCTATCTAACTGTGTTTTTGTACCCATTAACAAGCCGCTCTTCATTTATTCCTCTCCATTACACTTCCCACTCATAGGTAACAACCATTCTACTCTCTACTTTTAGGAGATTCATTTTTTAGCTTCCAAATGTGAGTGAGAACATGCTGTATTTGCCTTTTTGTGCCTGGCTTGTTTCATTCAACGTAATGTCCTCCAAGCTCATTCATGTTGTTGCAAATGACAAGCGTATTAGTTAGTTTTCGCACTGCTATAAAAAATACCTGAGACTGGGTAATTTATAAAGGAAAGAGGTTTAATTGACTCGCAGTTCCACATGGCTGGGGAGGAATCAGGAAACTTACAATTATGGTGGAAGGCGAAAAGGAAGCAAGCACCTTCTTCATGAGGTGGCAGGTAAGAGAAAAAGAGAAGCGGGGAAGTGCCAGACACTTATCACACAACTAGATCTCGTGAGAACTCCCTTACTATCATAAGAACAGCATGGGGGAAACCGCCCCCATGATCCCATCACCTCCCAACAGGTTCCTCCCATGACATGTGGAGATTACAATTCAAGATGAGATTTGGGTGGGGACACAGATCCAAACCATATCAACAGGATTTCAATCTTTTTTATGGCTGAATAATATTACAATACATATCACATTTTCTTTATCCATTAGTCTGTTTATAGACAAGTAGTTTAGTTCCATATCTTGGCTATTGTTAACAGTGCTGGCATAAATGTGGAAGTGCATATATCTTTTTGATATACTGATTTTCTTTCTTTTGCATATATACTCAGCAATGGGGGTGCTGGATCACATGGTAGTTTTATTTTTAGTTTTCTAAGGAATCTTTGTGTTAGTCCATTCTCATGCTGCTATAAAAAACTGCCTGAGACTAATTCATGTGGGAAAGAGGTTTAATTGGCTTACAGTTTTGCAGGGCTGGGGAGGCCTCAGGAAACTTACAATCATGTCAGAAGGGGAAGCAAACAGTTCCTTATCCACATGATGGCAGGAAGGAGAAGTGCCGAGCAAAAGGGGGAAAAGCCCCTTACAAAACCATCAGATATCATGAGAACTCACTTATTATGAGAACAGCAGCATGAGGGTAACTGCCCCCCTGACTCAATAACCTCCCATTGGGTCCTTCCCAACAGAGGTGGGAATTATAGGAACTACGATTCAAGGTGAGATTTGGGTGGGGACACAGCCAAACCATATCATGTCACCCTGGCCCCTCTCAAATCTCATATCCTGAAATTTCAAAACCAATTATGCCTTCCCAACAGTCCCCCAAAGTCTTAACTTATTCCAGCATTAGCCCAAAAGTCCAAGTCCAAAGTCTCATCTGAGACAAGTCAAGTCCCTTTCACCTATGAGCCTGCAAGTTAGTTACTTCCTAGATACAATGGGGTACAGGCATTGGGTAAATACACCCATTTAAAATGGGAAATATTGGCCAAAACAAAGGGGCTACAGGCCCCATATAAGTGCAAAATTCAGTGGGGCTGTCACATCATAAAACTCCAAAATTATCTCCTTTGACTCCATGTCCCACATCAAAGTCACACTGATGCAAGAGGTGAGCCCCCAGGGCCTTGGGCAGCTTCACACATGTAGCTTTACCATGTACAGTCCCACTCTGGGCTGCTTTTATAGGTTGGCATTGAGTGTCTGTGGCTTTTCCAGGTACACTGTGCAAGCTGTCAGTGGATCTACCATTTGGGGTCTGGAGGATGGTGGCCCTCTTCTCACAGCTCCAGCAGGCAGTGCCCCAGTGGGGACTCTGTATGGGGGCTGTGATACTACATTTCCCTTCCACACTGCCCTAGCAGGGGTTCTCCATGAGGGTTCTGCCCTGCAGCAGACTTCTGTCTGGACATCCTCTGAAATCTAGGCAGAAGTTCCCAAACCTCAATTCTTGACTTCTGTGTACCTGCAGGCTCAACAGCATGTGGAAGCTTCTAAGGCTTGGGGCTTGCACCCTCTGAAGCCATGGCCTGAACTGTACCTTGTCCACTTTCAGCCACAGCTTGAGTGGCTGGGATGCAGGACACCAAGTCCCTAGGCTGCACACAGTAGGGGGGATTTGGGCCTGGCCCACAAAACCATTTTTTCATCCTAGACCTCTAGGTTCATGATGACAGGGGCTGCCACAAATGCCCCTGACATACCCTGGAGACATTTTCCCCATTGTCTTGGTGATTAACATTGGGCTCCTCATTACTTATGCAAATCTCTGCGGTCAGATTGAATTTCTTCCCACAGAATGGGTTTTTCTTTCCTATTTCATTGCCAGGCTGCAAAATTTCCAAACTTTTGTGCTCTGTTTCCTCTTGAACACTTCACTGCTTAGAAATTTCTTCCACCAGTCAAGTTCAAAATTCCACAGATCTCTAGGGCAGGGACAAAATGCCACCAGTCTCTTTCCATAGCAAGAGTAACCTTTACTTCAGTTCCCAGCAAGTTTCTCATCTCCGTCTGAGACCACCTCAGCCTGAACTTCATTGTCCATATTAGTATCAGCATTTTGGTCAAAGCTAATTTAACAAGTCTCTAGGAAGTTTCAAACTTTCTCACATCTTCCTGTCTTCCTAGTCCTCAAAGTCTCTTAGAAGTTCCAAACTTTCCCACATTTTTGTCTTCTTCTGAGCCCTCTAAACTGTTCCAACCTCTACCTGTTACCCAGTTCCAAGGTCGCTTCCACATTTTTGGGTATCTTTATAGCAACACCCCACTCTGCAGTGTCAATTTACTGTATTAGTCCAATCTCACGCTACTGTAAAGAACTGCCTGAGACTTGGTAATTTATAAGGGAAAGAGGTTTTATTGACTCACAGTTCCACAGGGCTGGGGAGTCCTCAGGAAACTTACAGTCATGGCAGAACTGAAAGCAAACATGTCTTTCACATGATGGCAGGAAGGAGAAGTGCCAAACAAAAGGGAAAATGCCCCTTATAAAACCATCAGATCTCAAGAGATCTCACTAACTATCATGAGAACAGCAGCATGGGGGTAATTGCCCCCATGATTTAATTACCTCCCACAGGGTCCCTCCCAAGACACATGGCTATTATGGGAACTACAATTCAAGATGAGATTTGGGTGGGGACACAGCCAAACCATATCAACCTCCATACTGTTTTATATAGTGGCTATACGAATTTACATTCTCACCAACAAAGTATGAGAGTTCCCCTTACCCCACATCCTCCCAAACTCTGTTTTTTTTTTGTCTTTTTGATAATAGACATTTTAATTGGGATAGTTTATGTCTTATTGTGGTGTTTGTATTTCCATGATTATTAGGGATATCCAGCATTTTTTGTATATCTGTTGGCCATTTGTATTTCTTCTGTGGAGATATTTCTATTCAGTTCATTTGCCCATTTTTAATTGGTTAGTTGTATTTTTTTGCTGATGCATTGTTTGAGTTCCTTATATATTAAAATTATTAGTCCCCGATCAAATAGATAGTTTGCAAATATTTTCTCCCATTCTGTAAGTTGTCTCTTCACTCTGTTGATTGTTGCTTTACTGTGCTGAAGCATTTTAGTTTGATGTAATCCCATTTGTCTATTTTTACTTTTGTATCCTGTGTTTTTGACATCTTAGCCCCCAAAATATTTGTCCAGACTAATGTCCTGAAGTGCTGTCCCAATATTTTCATTTAGTAGTTACAGAGCTTCAGGTCTTACATTTAAGTTATTAATCATTTAAATTTGATTTTTGTATATGATAGTCCATTTCCTTTTATGTAAGCATAACTACTCTTGCATGCTTTTGGTTTCCACTTGCATGGAATGTATTTTTTCCATCCCTTCACTTGCAGTCTATGTGTGTCTTTACAAGTGAAGTGAGATTTTTGTAGGTAGCATATAGTTCAGTCCCTTTTAAGTCCATTCAGCCAGTGTATATCTTTTAATTGAGGAATTTAAACTATTTACATTCAAACTTATTATTGATAGGTAAGGACTTACTCTTGTCATTTAAAAATTGTTTTCTTCTTGTTTTATATACTTTTGTTTGTTTCTTTCTTTCTCTCTTATTTCTTATCTTAGTGATTTGGTGGCTTTCTGTACTAACAATGTTTGATTTCTTTTTCATTTATTTATCTGATCTTCCAGTGATTTTTCTACTTACATGTATTTTACAATGGTAGATGTTGTTCTTTCATTTCCAGATATGGGACTCCCTTAAGCATTTCTTCTAGGCCTGATCTAGTCATGAATTCTCATAATTTTTGTTTGTTCGTGGAAAACTTTATTTCTCTTTCATTTTTGAATAATAGCTTTGATGGATACAGTAATCTTGGCTCACAGTTTTTTCTTTCAGCACTTTGACTGTATCATCCCATTCTCTTTCTGCTGAGATATCTGTGATTAGTCTGATGATAATCCTTTTGTATGTGATTTGATGCTTTTCTTTTGCTGTTTTTAGAATTATCTTTGTCTTTGGTTTTTGACAGTTTGACTATAATGTGCCTTGGAGAGGATCTTTTTGGGTTCAATTGATTTGTGGTTCTTTGAGCTTCTTGTATCTGGATGTCAATATCTCTTGCAAGACTTATGAAATTTTCAGCCATTATTTTGTTAAATAGGTTTTCTATGCTTTTTTTCATCCTTTCTCCTTCTGGAACTACCAAAATTGGAATATTTGTTCACTTGAGGGTGTCCCATATGTTACATAGGTTTTCTTCATGCTTTTTAATTCCTGTTTTTAGTCTAATTGGATTTTTCCAAAACACTTGTCTTCAAGTTTAGAAATTCTTTCTTCTGCTTAATCTAGTCTTTTGTTGAAGCTCTCAATTGCATTTTTTAATTTTGTGTATTGAATTCTACAGTTCTGAGATTTACGTTTGGTCCCTTTTTATATCTTTTATTGGATTTCTCATTGAGATAATTGTTTTCCTGATTTTTAAATATTGTTTATCTGCATTCTCTGATATCTTGCTGAGTTTCTTTAACATCATGATTTTGAATTCCTTCTCAGGCATTTTATGGATTTCCTTTTCTTTAGGATTTCTTACTGAAAAACTACTGTGTTCTCTTGGAGATATCATGTTTCCTTAATTTTTAATGTCTCTTACGTCCTTATGTTGATATGTGCACATCTTGTGTAATTGTCACTTCTTTTAGTTTTATGGAGTAGGTTCTGTAGAGACTTCTCTCTCTCAATCATCTCAATTAGATAGAGTGCTTTCATTTTGTTCCTGGTTGGGTACCATAGTATAGTCTTTTTATGATTTATTTGGCTATAAGCAACATAGGTTATGTCTGTGAATTCTTTAGTGTCTTAGGCTGTGGTTGTTTGGATACTCTGGTAGGGCTTTGCTGTCAATGGGTGTGCCAAATGAGCTGGTCCTCGGGACCCTAGATGGCACTTACAGGTATCCGCATTAGTGGTGGCAGGCCACTGTTGGTCTTGTATTTGAGCCTCTGATCAGGGTGCACAGACACCATTAGGGGCAGCAGGACAGTTGTGCCAGTCCTCAGGATCCAGAGTGATGTGCACAGGTACTGGTAGTGTCAATGGTGGGTCTATCCTTGGGCTCATAAGTGGTATCCATAAGCACTGGTAGTGTTAGCAGTGGGGAAGTGGGGTTGCTCCCTCAGTCTCTGAGTAGAGTGCATCAGCGCCAAGGGGATGGGTGGCAAGGTGGACAGGCTGCTCCTCAAGACCCCAAGTGGGATGCATAAGCCTGCAGTGACTCCAGTGCTGGAGGGAGGTAGGTTTGCTTTTGGTGGTAGTGGCCTCAGGTAGGTGGCTTTCAGGCTTTGAGGAGCTCATGCTTCAGTTTAGTTATCTATGTCCTCAGGAGAGCCTCCCTGATGTGCTGGACTGCCTCTATCCTGGGTTATAGGGCACTGTGTGGGCTCAGGTGCTGGTGGTGTTATTGCAATCCTGAAGCTCTCTGCACGAATATGGGAGGATCTTGGTGGGTCCCTGAGGATTTGGAAATGCAAGAGCTATTTGGCTTCAGGGCAGGATGTAGTCCAGTATGGGCTTTACTCTGAAAATAGTGGTGTGCTACAGCAACTTGGATACTGAAAGGTGGGAAACTGCACTAATTCCTTCTCTGAAACAAGGCAGTTGTGTGATGTCCTGGCAGCTCCTTATACTACCCTCAGGGCCAGAGAGAGCTGAGGGGCTTTTTTGTGGCTTGGGCTGCAGGTGTCTGTGGTGGGAATGTGGACTGCTGAAGACCTCTTACTTACTAATTCCTGCAAGGGGGAGTCTCTCCTGGCTTCGAGTTGATCTGGCCAGCTGCCTTGCTTCCCTCACTGTGCTGCAATCTTAAGCTTCTGCACCTCAGAGGGTCTCTGTTGCTACCCTGCTGGATTCTAGAATTTTCCCATAGAGGCTGTTTGACATTTAGTTATGTACTTGATGTTTAGGTCTTTTTTTGTGGAGGAGGCAAGTCTGCTGTGTGTCTCAAGTCAGTCATCTTGATGATTTCTCGCCCCAAATAATGAATTTTGAATGCAATAAGGCAAGATAAAATTTCTAAGACCATTATAAACACAAGGATGCAAGGAGATTCTCTGCCAGTAAAGTCCCATATTAGAGATATGAAACTATTATAAATTTCACTTGAGGAATTAAATAGGAAAAATATTAAAAAGTAAAAAGAGCCAATGACTGAAAGGTATATAATCACCTAAGTGGGAAAAACTGATCAGAAAATATTAAAAAGTAAAATGATCCAATGACTAGGAGGTATGTAATAACATAAGTGGGAAAAACTGATCAGAAATTATAGAGTGGTAATCAGTAAAAGTCACGGAAATTTAGAACCAAAGTATTTTGTTGGAAGAATTCAATCAGTGTATTTTCCAGGCTACTGTATCTCCAACAGCTATAATATTTTATCACTGGCATCAGAAGAAAATGATAGAAAAGACATTCCCCACTCTCCGAATTATAAAATTAAATTAATTTAAATTACATTAAAGTGTAGCTTTTTTGCAGAAGGTCATGTCCATAGCATTCCCTACAAGAAATACAGCCAGTATAAGAGCTCAGAGGCCTCCTAGGAGAAATGGTCAATGAAATTTGAGACTTACAATTTACTAACCAGAATGCTAAGATCAATACTCCAGAATAAGTAAGGGTAACAGGAATTTCCTTATCTTTTGACGGGTCGGACTGCATGTGGTAGGCAGATACGATTTACTAAATATATGCCTCTATATTTCTCAGCTTAAACTGCAGTTAGGACTTGGAGCACAAGGTGATTTGCAGTAGGTGTGTTTCTTCCGTCGTTCTCTCATTCTTTCGTGGTGATCTCAAACCCACCAAATGGCATAACTAAAAAAAGGAGAAAGGCTGCTTTACCCACATCTGATTCTATGATAATAAAATAAACTTCTGTTGTCTAAAGCCATTGAAACATAAGGGTTCGTTACGCGAACCAACGTTGACTAATACAAGAAGGCAGGGAATGATCTCCTCCAATAGTAAAGGGTATATTCATTAGTCAATTTAGAATAATACTTCAGTAGCAAGAATCATGAAAATAAATGGAGCCGATTATTACCAAGAGGCCAGTGTTAGCAACAGAGTAAGAGAATACTAGTTGCTGGAGGGAAATAGCTTCAATCAGGGAGACTCTCTGTATCTAAAACTACCTTAGAGGGAAATCACAATGGAATAAATGAGGAGGAGCCCAGCACGGCCTTTGCTGAATCTCCTTGGGACTCTGAATACTGATTTGTACTCCAGTTCCCTGAACCCTTCAGTTTGGAGCTCTGTCATAAGCTGCTACCAAATTGACTGAGGTCTCTCATATATTCCACCACTTTTTGTAAGGCTGATTCTTGGAATTTTTAGACCCCCTTGACAGACAGTTTCTGAGCCACTGATCTCTAGAATAAGACTGATTGGTTTTGAATCCTGGCTTTTCCAAGCTGGATGACCCACTTTTAATTGTTTTATAAAACTAGCTCCTCTCTGCCTTACTTTCTTATCTTTAAAATTTGAATAATAATTATTCTTACCTCAAAGAGTTGACACAAAGATTAAATAAGATTATCATGTAAAGTGCTTAAAACAGTTTGTATAAAACTACAATATTCAGTATGGTTAAGTTCCCTTATTATTATTGTTATTTTTGCACAGATGTCCAAAAGATGCTGAGGGATGGTATCCACCAGAAGCCTTGACACTATTGCTGGACCTCTAGTTAGGGTATAGTCTCTGGGATTTAAATTCTGAGCACAAATTAGTATAGAGCTTATTCCTCTTGGGAATGGGAATATGGATTTATGTGTTCTTCCCATATATATTCCATTGTTGAAAATTGCAATTTCCTTGGTTTCAAACATAAATTGTTTTTATAACATTTAGTATGAAAGCTGAGAAGGTAGTAGGGTATAGCCAGAGAATGAAGTATTGGAGTTAATATTTCAGGATTATAGTAGTTTTTTTTTCCTTCAACTTCTTATAAGAAATATTTGTTCTGTTTTCAGTCAGCATTATACCACTGCCTGTTCTTTTCATCAGGGCGGCTTTAAGGAGGCTGGTATTATTCATTCATTTCTTTATTAGAATGCTGGTTATACAGGTGTGCTCACTTTGTGACAATAAATTTATAGACTAGATGTTTATAGACAAAGTGATTTGCAATAGGTGTGTTTCCTGTGTGTACAGTATGTTATAACTCATAAGAAAGTTTGAATGGAAGTGCAGGCTGGTGTTCCTTACATTGTAGTGCTGACTTTTCTTCTAGATTGGAAACTTTAAACACATCTACACATTATTTTATAACTTGTGTTATTAAATAAAATAGCTGTTATCATAAATGTAGTAACCATAAGGATGCAATTGTTAAGAGGTGATAGATTTAATTTGAATAAAACGTAGATTATCTTAGCTGAAAATGTAACCATTCTCGAAAAATAGCCATTATCTTTCGTTTACTTCTGAGTGTGTAACAAAAGTGTTTGGTCTTGCATTTAAGGACAATTGCTTTTCACTTATAGTTGTCACCTTATAGACTCAAATTTGCTCACCATTAGAAAAAAATCTGATAAAACTGTGTAACTTAATTATGTATTATTATTCTATTTGACATTTAAACTAATTTGGAGACATATCCACCTTTTATATTATTAACATAAATAAAGTAAATATGTAGCAATTTAAAAGAAAAATCTATTATGTAGTTCGTTGTAAAATATCCAAAGCATGTTGTGAACTTTTAAGAAAGACAACATAAAAAACTTTATATATGGTACTCTATTATGTCAGTAAAAAATAATGGGTAAGAAGAGAGAATACATATTAATTTTTTTTACATACGCTTATAATATATCTAAAAGAAAACATAAGAGAGTAATAAAAATGAGCTTTTTTTGGTGGGATGGATGGGAACAGGAGAAATTGGGAACAAGATAGAAACCAGACACATAACAGTAAATATCTTTATGATTCCTAGTTATTGAAAAATATAAATAGACTGCCTACTCCAAATTAAATAAAAAACATACAAGTCTATAATAAACCTCTTAAAATATGGATTCTTTAGGACTGGGGGGCCTTTATGCTCAAGACCCATATCAAATCATAGACATGCAGAGATAATATACACCTCCTGGAGGAATGACACTGCAAGCAAAGGAATCTAGCCCGTTGGGGAGAAAAATTGAGGGGAGGAAGGAGGAATCTAAAAAAGATGTCAGACAGGAGCCAAAAGAGAATCTTGTTGCCTTGTAAGGTAGGTCTTTTTACAATAGCTGTGATGGCTACCAACTTTGAGAAAAAACTGAAGTGTATAATTTCCACAGACTTTTCCTTCACACTTGGGTGGATATATTACTTATTTCTCCCAGAGTTCCAAGGAATAGATTTATGATTTTAAGTTATAGATAAAATGAGTCATGATTGAAAAGGAAATGTTTTATTATTTTTTGTTTCTTTTGAGACAGAGTCTCGCTTGCTCTCTCAGGCTGAAGTGCAGTGGCGTGATCTCAGCTCACTGCAGCCTTCACCTCCCAGGTTCAAGGGATTCTCCTGCCTCAGCCTCCCAAGTAGCTGGCATTATAGGTGCATGCCACCATGCCCAGCTAATTTTTCTGTTTAGTAGAGACAGGGTTTCTTCATGTTGACCAGGCTGGTCTTGAGCTTGTGACCTCAATTGATCTGCCTGCCTCAGCTTCCCAAAGTGCTAGGATTACAGGTGTGAGCCACCACACTTGGCCATGTTTTACATTTTATATACTGAGTAGAAAATACTCTTCCTGTCTCTTAGCAATACTCATTGAAGTATTATTATATTATCTTTTATTTTTATATAAATTGATATTTTATAATCATAGCCCCCTAGAACATCATGTTTTCTGTCATTTTGAATAAAGTAAATATATGGATTAATATATTTAAACTAGTTGATTAAAGTAGTAGTAATTTTTTTCTCCAGAAGAGAGAGAGAGAGAGAGAAATGATGGTTACCAACCCAGAAAAAGCTTACATTTTCTGAAACATTGCTAAGCTATTCTGTTTTATTTATCTGCATCTTTCTGCCAAACAAATTTTAAGCAAAATAGCTGTCTTAGTGCATTCCAGCTGCGATAACAAAATACCACAAACTGAGTAGAAACAGAAATTTCTCACAGTTTTAGAGGCTAGAAAGTCCACGACCAAGGCTCCTGCAGATTTGGTGTCTGGTTAGGGCCCATATTCTCATAGACGGCACCTTCAATACTGTGTCCTCACACAGTGGAAGGGGCAAGGCAAGTTTTTGGGGCTTGTTTTATAAGGACATTGATTCTATTTATGAGGGCTTTGGCCTGATGACCTAATCACCTCCAAAAAGACCTCACCTCCTAATACCAAGATCTTGGGGGTTAGGATTTCAACATATGAATTTTGGGGGGACACAGACATTCAGACTGTAGCAATAATTGTCTTAAATACTATAGAATTTTCTAATTGCAATAAGTTTTAACATAAATAGCTCTGCTATGAAACCAAGGTTCTTAACATAAAAACTGTCAAGATTTCCTTTGTCTGATATTTACATTTTTAAACACTGTTTAAACACCTCGTTTAAAACTTTACAACATATATGTTGTGTGTAGTGGGTATTTAATTTTGCCTTGTCTATGTAATACTCATATGAAGAAGACAAACATGATCATTAAACTAGTAAATAAAATCTTCTCTTCATATAGTGGAAAGTCAATTTGATTAGAAAATACATATATTCAAGTTTAGCCTCTTCCAGTTACCATCTATGCAATGACATGGGAGGACAGGGAAATTGATATGTCCAGGTCTTGGGTGCCTCATGGTTAAATGCAGATGATATTATCTAATACACACAAGATAGTTAATGGAATTAAATAATAAAATTGTATAAAACATTTAATAAATTGTAATAATTTATAAAGCATTCACTTGCTTATGGTATAGATAAAATAAATCTCTGCAATACTTTGTTGGGAATATTTTTCTGCAGAGAAAAATTATAGCAACAATATCTAAATGAAAATATTGCTTTGCAATAAATACAAATAAAATTCTAACTTTCTAGAAGAACAAGACTTGTGTTTTGAAGTCACTATTATGAGTATCACTATTATATAACTGACAACTAACAATAATAAGTTGGCTATGGTTGGACCACACTAATTTTTCAGTTTTTTATCTTTTGACTGGATGGGAACCAACCTAGCCATTTGTGTGATACTGCTATTTGTTCACTGTTTTTAAAAACTATTGACATTAATCTAAGATTGACTTTCCTGAAGTCCTCTTACGTACTGCATCAATACTTCACAGTAAAAATTAATTAATTTGATAGCTTACTCATTGCTGCCAATGGTTTAATTTTTTAAGCTACTGGGGTCAAACACAAAAGAGTGTGGATGTTGCAACATGAGACAGCAGAGTGATAGAGAGTTTCAAATTCCTGGACAAGTAGTCATTAGGCCATGTCTACGTACTAATAAGCTTCTCATGTAAATCGCTTTCTCTGTCATTTTTTTTTTTAATGTACATCTATAAGTGACAAAATGGTGAATAAAGAAACCCACAGATGGTTTTATCTTAATGGCTGCATCATGGGATGCATCGTTAGTTTCCTGTCTGTGCTGTGCAAGGAACACTGGCTTTACTGCAGGCATCTGGCTGGCAGTTCCTCGGGGGTTTGTCACACACATAATCCAAGCATCCCAGCTGTGTTTTCAGTTCTCTGCTGTATAATTTGGCATGGAAAGATGCTCTCGGGCCAGCCTGATCCTTTAGGGAATTCTGTGAGCAGCTAGAAGAGAACTTGTACATCCCAAAACTCTATTATCTGCCCTGACTCCCTTCTTTCATTTAGATTGATTGATTTATCAACAATTTTCTCTGTTTAGTTTTGATTAGTGATATTTAGAATTATTGTAAAACAGAAGATGCTTCATCTTAACTAAAAGTGTTGACATAATGAGATAAAATATGTAGTGGAATAATAATTAAATAACGAGATCCCTACTAAATTCAATTACAAGTATTGTTGTTTTGTATTTTAGCTCACCAACTTAAAATAGCAGCTAGTGTGCAGTTTTAACCGATGCCTTCCTAATTTACCATACAAAGACAAATCCTCTCAGACTAAATGTCTATAAAGTATGTCTGGGAGAATTTCTAGGTTGAACTCATGAGGTCAATAATTTATTTATGAATCTTCTGTAGCTTCTTGGATGTTGTAGGGACATATAGTAAAAACAACAGACAATAGCAAAAGTATGCCTTTGCAATATATGATGGAGCATATAAAATATATAAAAATGGAAGAAAGTATAAAGAGGGCAGTATCAGATGAAATCAGGTGAAATACGACTTTTGCCTTCTTAAATGTGCAGATTGCTGATTTGATGCTCATGAACTTGTGTATTCGTAAGATTTTCTGTGATAATTTTGAATAGCAAACAACCCACAATACTTCAATGGCTTACATCAAAAAGTTTTTATTGCTTATTCACAGGTCTGTGGGATGGCAGAGGCATCTCTTCTCCAGGCCCTGAGTGCATTAGGTGTGTTCGATATATCTGGCATTCTGAGATCCAGGCTGAAGAAACACTGGTTAACAGGGTCATATTTTTCTCATGGTAGAAGGGAATAAATAAGAGACCAAACCAAAATGTGTAAGCATGTTTAAAGCTGCTGTGTGTAAAAAAGTGTATGCCATGTCCTGTCTCATTCCCTTGGTCAAAACAAATCACATAATCAAGCCAGTATCAATGGGATGGATGCTCATAATTCTTCAGCGTTAGGGTGGGGGAGAATGGATATTTGTGGAATAATAATACAAATTACCCACAATTTGTTTTCTGGACAACAAATATTAACTCCTTTTTCTTCTGCCCACAGAATGTATTCACCCCTACTCCAAACAACACGTCCCTCCCCTCAAAGTTGTACACTTTTACAGCATCAGACTTAAGTCTTAAATCTTGTGATAATCGCTACATCATGTTTTCTCTTCAGTCCCAGAATTCAATCATGGAACACGAAAGGATAATCTTTGTAAAGAAGTTTCCTGGTCACCTACATTTGGCCCCAAAGCCAATACCATGAATTTTAGATTTTCTTTCAAGCGGCGACTTGACTGTCAAATCAATTTATTGGGGAATTACACTCCTCCCAAAGAAGGTGTGAGGAAAAAGTAAATTTTTTTGAGCTGTCATACAGTGTACCTCAAATGATTAAGTAGGTTGTAGTTGTGGAACTCAGGGGAAAAAAGTTTCTGTACTTACCCTGAGAAAACTATTACCTTTAAAATGGTCTCGTTTCCTTTGATAATTTTCTCAGTGCCATTCAGGGTCCTCTTAGTCCTGGCTCCACATGAAGTTTGCTTTGCTAAAAAATTCCTTGCTGAAAAGAGCTGGGAAGACCTGGAACCACATGATATAAATCATTCAAATTTTAGGCCACAGATAGTTATTCTTTTATTATATAGAAGACATAGAAGAGATGATTTTCAATGAAGCAATCACGCAAGATTCAGGATTACATTCAGAATCACAAAATTAGCATTATTAGTTACTTGTTGTGAAATTGTGATTTTTAAATTAAATATTCTTACATTTCTGTGATTATTAAGAAGGGGAAAGAGGAATAAAAACTAAAAAGAATGTCAGCTATTGAGAGTTGTGATTACTTGGATTTTGTTATTTGTGATGCTTGTTGACACCATATAATATGGTTTCATAATTTTTTATGGAATATTAGAAACAAAGTGAAGGAAATACAGATGCAAAGAAGAACTTAACAGAAAATTTATGTCTAGTGGCATTTCATAAATATAAAAGTTGTTTAAAGAGGATTGTCTGGAGTCAAAAGGTGGGCTAATATGTCTCTTAATAGCAGCATTATGTGTTAAAATACCAATCAAAAGGTAAAATGTATGACTAAGAATCACTAAGCAATCATAGTTATAGTGCTTTTGGCATAATTTTTGTCATTATAGACTAAAATTATTTTTATGCTAATGACTTTCTCAAAAGATAATTATAAAAGAAGTAAATATAAACTGCTAGAAATACAAATGCTTTTCTATTTTATGATTTTTTTCTTTCATTCATACTTAGATGATTTTCATTTATCCCTGCACAGGTGTTTCAACCTTTATAATGAATTTGATTCAATTCAATCAATATTTATGTAGCCCCGACCAAGGGCGGAACACCTTAAGGACAAAAGTGGCCTTTTAATTTAGTGATACTATAGTCCATTGGGGAGAATATGGGCATTGTAGCTTGCTTTTGAAGAAACCATCTTACTCAGCTTCTAAGTTGAAGAAAGAACTAGTCAATGTTATAATAAAGTAGCAGTATTCCAATAAAGATTTTGAAAAGGTAAATTTCAGCTCCTTTCCCTGCCAGCCCACTAAAATGCTCAGGGTTTTGGATCCAACATCATGAAATGACACTGCTCAGAGAGTTTCCTGCAGTCGCCTATTTATTTTATAACCTATTCAGCAGAAATTGTTTCCATGATTGCCAGCCACTGTGCATGTGCTAACTCTGTGACTTGGCACAGCAGTGCTTCCATCTGACTTAATTTAAACATGCCTCTTTTCCAACTATAACTTCCATTAAAGCCTGAAGCCTTTCCAAAAATACCCACAATATTGTGGGCTAGACAGAGAATCGAACTGGCCATTCAGATATCCAGGTTGTAGTTCAGGGTTCATGACTATGTGGCTTGTCTTGCATTGTTTTTTAACCTATTGAAAAGAGTATCTGATACATACCTTTTCAAGGTTCTTTCACCCTTTTTTCATCCACTCTTTATCACTTCCCTTCTTCAGTATCTACTGTAAAGTGCAAAAGTCATCCAGCTTCAGAGTCTTTTCATCTGTCCTTTCTTTTCCCTCTATTTGCTCCTCAGGCCTTAACCAAAGGGCCTGGTTAGGTGTTCTGAGGATGGCAGAGACTAGTCCTACTGTGCTTTGTGTAGGGTTATGGATAATGGCTTCCCAAGCCACGGCACAGTAATGGGGATGACTGTCTTGGTGGTCCTGGGTAGTTACCACTGGAGAAACTTGTATATAGTTTTATATAATAAAATGATGGGGAGGGTTAACCACACTATAACACAGATCTAGTGATCCTGCCCCAGTTTCGCTGGAACACTCCAGGCCTGGTCTATGTGGAAATTTAGCTCAGAGAGAAGAGCACTGTTGAACTTGATGTTTGGCAAACTTCCATCAGACACATGCTGTCTTCAACATTTCTACCATTAATTCTTTACTTAGCATTTGTTCAATTTGTTTACCATTAGTTCTATTATTTACTTAATAGTTTTTCTTTAAAATGATATAAATTATTCACTATTTTATTGTCTTATTCAAGCAGTAATATTTATAAAATCATTATTTTGGATGTGCTAATTACACTGATTTCTTAATATATATAAAATAAATATGTAACTATTTGTCTTATTCCATTTGGCTGTTATAACAAAAATATCATAACCTGGGTCACTGAACGACAGAAATTTATTTCTCACAGTTCTGGAGGCAGGGAAGTCCAAGATCAAGAGGCTGAAAGATTTAGTGTCTAGTGAGGGCCTCTTCCTCATACATGGCACCTTCTGACTGTGTCTCCACACGGTGGAAGGAATGAACAAATGCCTCTTTAACAAGGGCACTAATCCCATTCATGAGAGGGGAGCCCCCGACCTAATCATCTTCCAAAGTCCCCACCTCTTAATACCCACAATATTGTGGATTTGGTTTCAACATGTAAGTTTTGTGGGGAACAAACATTCAGACAATAGCAGTATTAAATTTTTAAAAATATATGTCTAACCTTAAACCATCTCAGTCACCTTTGGGAAACATTGGTTTAGTCTTGGTGATATTTGACTGTGTGATGGCTGAAGAATTAGGTATCTGAAGGAGGAAATAAATAATGGTTAGTGGAGTCTTCAGTCTTACCAGTTCTGTAGCACAGCAGGATATATTATGTTTTTATGCTTTACATTGTTTTTAAATGTTTTTGACAAATTATATAATCAAAATAATTATGGGTTCTGTATAATTATAATGGTCCATATAATTATGGGGTCCACATGATGTTATGATATATATATATATCTCATATATATATATATATATATATATAGGTCATATATATATATATATGACCTATCTATCCATATATATATATATACACACACAGTGTGAAATGATTGAATCAAGCTAATTAACATATCAATAACCTTAAATACTTATAATTTATTCCTCCTGTCTAAGTGCAACTTTGTACCCTCTGACCAACATCTTCCCATTGCTCCCACTCTCCAGCCTCTGATAACCACTGTTCTACTTTCTGCTTCTATGAGATGGATTGCTTTAGATTCCACATAGAAGTGAGAACATATGGTTTTTGTCTTTCCGTGCCTGGCTTATTTCATTCATCATAAAGAAAGGTACATTCTTAAGAGGTGGTTTGACATTGTGTTTAAGAACACAGATGCTAGAGCCAGACTGCCTGGGTTGAAATACCAGCTGTCCATCCTTTTGCTGTGTGTATGACCTTGGGCAATGTACTTAACATCCTTTTGCTGCAGTTTCCTTATCTTTAAAACTGGGGACAGCTATAGTATCATAAGACATTCGTGAGGATGAAACAAGTTAATATATTAAATCTTTCAAAACAGTGCCAGATACATGGTAACTATTAATTGTTGTTATTATTGTTATAGTTACTCTCCTAAGAGCAGGAAGGTCAAATTAAGTCCCAGAGTTTTCGATAACATTATCCAGTGTGAAGATCTAAGTTTAGCTTTAACAGTTCAGCTTTCATTTTACTAAAACACTGGAGCCAGTATTTGGGGCCTTTTTTAAAAAAAATGAGATAATTTGGCCTTATTTCATAATGGTTAGGCTGCTGCTGGTAAGACTTTATGCATTCTCTTTTCTTCTCTAAAGAGCCAATGAAAAGATTTCATATTTGAAATTTTCTCATTTATTACTTTACAGTGTGACTTACAACAATAAATATAATCAAAGTTTAAAAGTTTAAGCCAATAAAATACTGTCTATATTCCAACAGTAACTTTTTAAAACATATAATGCAGAATGCATAATATTTTAATTTTTTGGTGACATACTGAAGAATGATATTCCAGATTATATTATTCACACAATGAATCAATAGAGCATTAACTTCTTAAAATGCTGGAATAAAGAAAGAAATTTACCATGTCCAAGGCTTTTTGGTTAATTGTGCACATATAAGTGCAATAAAACAAATCATACCTTATTCTTTTAACCTTAAAGACAATAAATACTACTCGGCGTGAAAACAAATATGTTCTCTCGTTCGAATGCGCTACTTTTACTCTGTGACTGCCATCAGAGTTCCCTCTGTAAGCGGAAGTGATGTTTGCCAGATGAATGTAGCCTATTCCCCACAGAGCGTTACTTGCTGAGGTAGGCACTCTCTTGGAAGGTTATCAGGTGACTTCCTTAGGTGTGCAGGAAATGAAAGCAGAGTGTGGCCTATTTTCTTGCCCTCTGCTGGTCGTGAAGCCTCAAAATGGCACAGCTGGTGTTTAAGCCAGAAAGAAACACCTGTTTCTCTCTGGTACATGTTTTTTTCCTACCTTTTCAGTCCTCTTCAAAGCTTTCATTATGCATATTTTGAGTGTATGCTAAGGTCTCTTATGGGTAACTCATGAAAGAAGTGGTTCTTTGTAACATTTATGCAATATCTGGGGTAAAAGAGGATAATGCAACTAAAAGGGGAGGCAGGGAACAATCCACCCCTTTACCTTTAATTACCAGAAATGGTCCCATGTGGCTGCTGATGTATGGGCACAAAGTGGGTTATCTACACATGTCACTGGAAGATAAGAAGAGGGTAGAACAAAACTTCTGCACTGAAGGCTCTGCGAAGAAACTTTATTAAATAAAATAGATGTCTTTGGTGTTGAGTTGGAAAATGATGTACCAGACATGGTTCTGGTTCTGGGTTAACTTACCTTCTTGTTGAGAAGGTAAAATAAGTACATGTAAGCAGGTAAGTAATTTGAAAAATTAAATAGTATGAAAAACTCCAGAAGGTAGATTTTCTTCAAGTACTAAATGAATAAGTTTTATCCATCTGGAAAAGGAAAGAAATAAAGTGGCCTGATGTGGCTTATTTGAGAAAAGGAGAGACAATTTTAGGAGAATAATAACATAAAAGCCAGGTATTGCAAAGGCAGAGAAAATTTTAGAGGTGCCCAGTGTGGTAAGATAATATAAGACAGTCTCTTGGTGGTGCTGGCTGATTTGTGAAAGCAGAATGTGGACATGAAGTACAAAAGATAAAGAGGGTCAGAATTTGAAGGGCCACAAATGAGGGACAAAGAAGCCCAAAATTTGTTCTGTAGTCCAGAGTGTAATTAAAAGCTTTAGAGCAGATGAATATGTAAAAGCCTGTGCATGTTTTTTTAACAGGACCTTCTGATGGTAGCATTATGCATTTTTTTTCTAATTTTGTACTAGATTTTCTGCAAGTATATTCATATTAACATTGGAAGAAAATTTTAAAAATTAAAATACTGAATATATGATTAATCTATATTTTAGACAAAACAATGTGCTGATTATGAAGATTGTCTGTACTGGGCTGGAGGAGACTAAACCTAAACCCCAGTTAACTCTTTGGATTGGCTACAGGCATATCTGCAGTGAAGTAATTCCTGTTATTGTCTATAAAATTTAAGGGTTATTTTTGTTATAAAAGAGTTAAGAAGTAGTAGTCACCAAGGATAATATGATCAAATAATTTCTTATAAAATAGAATAATCTGTCACACATGCAGCCAACTGAATGCATTCCACTTATAATAAATTATGTGTTCCAAACAGGTTTTCTACTAAAACTTATTGAAAATAGCATTTGGTTGCTATGACAACCTGGAACAGCAATTGGAAACTAGAACATTAAAGGTGAGACAGAAAAGACAGACAAATAGTTCATATTTGGCTAAATTGTATTCCTTTTTAATTCTTATAAATCCAGGGAGGAATGGAAATTCTTACCATGTTCAAAAATGAATACTTTTCTACCTTAGCATCATATAGATTTAGAATGTCCAGTGTATTTACATCATCTGTTGGTTATTAAGTAAGATGAATCAATTGTCCTCCTTTTTTTTCTGAATCTCAGAAGTCTTTTCATCTATGAGCTTTGTATTAGTACATTATCACACTGCTGTAAAGAACTGCCCAGGACTGGGTAATTTACAAGCGAAAGAGGTTTAATTGATTCACAGTTCCACATGGCTGGGAAGGCCTCAGGAAACTTAACAATCATGGCAAAAGGAGAAGCAAACACGTCCTTTTTCACAGGGCAGCAGAAAGAGAAGAAGGAAAGCCAAGTGAAGTGGGAAGCCCCTTATAAAACCATTAGAGCTTGTGAGAACTTACTTACATCATGAGACTAGCATAAGGGAAAACCGCCTCCATGATTCAATTACGTCCTATAGGGTCCTTTCCACAGCACATGGGGATTATGGGAACTACAATTCAAGATGAGACTTTGGTGGGGACACAATCAAACCATATCAAGCTTTGATTACTTTTTGTAGCTTTTGAGCATTTAGACCCTTAGCTCAGGATATTATAGCTATTTATTGATTGAAACTCTGACTTTCAAAGTCTGTTTTATGAATCCCAAGAGTTTCACAAATTATCTCTAAGGTTTCTTTGGAAGGAAGTATGGTCATATGGCCACTTGACTCCAGTATTTTCCATGTCTTTTAGGTTTTACCTCAACACCACACTAGAAATTATAATCATGCAGCTCAGAAAGTGAGCAGGCAGTTTCATAATTTGAAAAATTTTGCAAAATTTGATTAAAAATCTGTAAAATATTTTAAATCTCAATAATTTTGACATGAATTTCAGATAACCACTTGAACAATACATGACAAGTTTTCTACTTATATTTATAAGATATCCTCAATGAAAATGTGCTTATTTTAACATTCAGATAGATAAAATTTTATTTTGTGTTGTAATTTGTAGTCTTTTTAAAAATCTTAAAAATCAAAAAGTCACTTATTGACTTCCTAGTGTGCAAGACACTGTTAGGCATGGAGGATACAGAATATTTTATAGTATAGTGTTTTTCCTATAGGAGACTCATGTGTCCACATAAAGAGGCATAATTTATACAGCTAACTATTGGAGAAGAAACATGCTGTGATTTTAAAAAATCAGAGCAAGAAAATAATTATTTTTGTGGAAATTAAAAAGTAAGCTTCATGTAGGATGTGAAAATCAACCACACGTTAAATATCAGGATATGAACTGCACTGTTCTGGGCAAATTAGTACTTTGTCAGGCAACACAAGATGTGTGGTTACCATATTCTTGGAAGATGTTACTGGAGGGAGCATATAGCAGTGTGGAAGTAGAAAAGCAAAATTTAGACTATCTATCTAGGAATATACATCTGAATTTTGCATTTATCTCCACTCTGTCTCAGAAAAAATTACATATAGCTAAAGTAAGGGCTACTCAGTGACTTCTGCAGAATAGGAAGCAAACATTAACCTAAGATTCTAGAATGCAAGTTACATGGATTACTCTTGAAAACTTCCCCCTTTGCAAGCCTGACATCCTTGAGTGTTAGCAAAGGAAAGGAAGGTATTTGGGGGCTTTTCAGAATTGCCAAAGCCTTCTTTCATCTCCTTTAGAAGAGTAAGGAAGTATGGAAGAAAGGAGAATATCCTTCCTGTGTTGGTTGCAGTTCTTATTATACATCCCTCTTCTCTCCCACCCTTGTCACTCTAGAGAGTAGAAAGGTGAAAAATCTCTAAAACCTGGATGCAGGTGAAGATTAAAAAACATTAATTCAGAGATTCAGTTTTGGATAAATATTTACCAAATACATAGCAAGTATTCTCCACCTACTGTTTGTTAATTAAAATTAACCCAAATTTCCCACCTACTGTTTATTTATTGAATAAACATAAAAATTTCCCACCTACTGTTTATTTACAGTAGGTGAAGAATAAAACCACCCAGTGGTGGAGAATAAACTAGCTCAGAGCTTACAACCTAGTAGAGACGGACAAACATTAAATAAATATGCCCACAATTTTAACAGAATAAGTGCAATATGTGCTCAATAAATGTTTGTTAAATTATAGATGCAGTCATAGAAAAAACTGGGGGAGGATAAGCAGAGGTGGACTTAGATCATTAGTCAGGGAAAGGCTTTCTGTAGATGGAGGCAAGGACAGAAAGACAGTATCTTCACTTCCTTTTTGATTGTCCTAAAGCTTCTCAGCACTCTGAACTATTAACTTGGGTTAGAGAAAACCAGTATAGAGTCTGGGAAGAGACACCAGAGTTCTAGTGGTCCTTAATATGTTAGAATAAGCTATGTAAACTGATGTGCATATTAGTCCATTTTCATGCTGCTGATAAAGACATACCTGAGACTGGGAAGAAAAAGAGGTTTAATTGGACTTACAGTTCCACATGGCTGGGGAGGCCTCAGAATCATGGTGGGAGATGAAAGGCACTTCTTACATGGTGGTGGCAAGAGAAAATGAGAAAGATGCAAAACAGGAAACCCCAGATAAAACCATCAGATCTCGTGAGACACATTCACTACCATGAGGACAATATGGGGAAACCGCTCCCATGATTCAAGTTATCTCCCAGTGGGTCCCTCCCACAACATGTGGGAATTATGGGAGTACAATTCAAGATGAGATTTGGGTGGGGACACAGAGCCAAACCATACCAACGTGGTTATGTGAAAGTTCAGGGAGGGGTTGCTGTGGATGGGTGGTGGAATTGATTAGAGTATTAAGATTGTGAGGTCTAGTTTTATGCTCCATTTTATTCCCAGTAATTAATATTTTTTCCAGAAGTCTTTACAGTCACAAGTAAATAAGTCTCAGCACAGATGGGCCTGAGTCCACTATGATTATCCAAATCTTGCATGAAGAACTTTATATATATATTTTTGTAATTGTTGTATTATTCAACATCATAAATATTTAAACATCAAAAACATTATTTCTGATTTTTTAGTGCCAGATTATATGACTGTTATCTATTAGAGAAGACAGGAAGTACATGACTAAGACATTCATGATGATTTCATAGCTCTCTGATGTTCTTTAACACTCTAGAAAATTAAGGCTACCTTATGAATTTTTGTGTCCATTCTTTGGAGAGAAATATTGTAGCACCAATTTCCTACTGTAACATGCTCTGTTAAATTTTTCTGGTGTAAAGGATCAAGCAATAAAAATACACTTACTTTTGTTGTTTTTCCCTTTCTGTTCGGGTTTATTTTATAGGAGTTTCTCTGGAATGTAGAATATGTGTATACCTTATTGTAGATGAAGAATAACTTTTCCTTTTTAAAGGGTAATCTAGAGGATAAAGAAATTTTATGGGTGCTGATATCTATGGCTTATCTGACAGAGTATTCCTTATTATTTCCAAAATTTCCATATTGCTGTCCTGCATTATACACATGCATTTGGCATGTGAGCTATTTACGCTTAGAAACAATGTATGAAAGAGCAGCAGAGTGACAGATGTACCTCCAGAAGGATATTTAAATTGATTTTTTTCTTAATACCTTTGGTTTTTTTCTCTTAAATTCCCTCTAACTTTATATGTCAGCCCACATAATACAGTTTATTGCTATTATGGCTGGCTTTGGCACCATTGTTTCCTAGTCATTTGATATATTTGGAGAAACATTTAATATTTATGAATGCCACAAAGGAATATTTTACATTTTTTTAGGTCTTTAGCTATTCCTTTTCTTTACACCCTTTCCCTTTTAGTAAAATAAAACACTTTTATAGAAAATATCTTGCTTTATCAGAAATTCATTTACAGTTTTATGGCCTCTTAGTTGGATTATCTTTTACTCAACTTGGCCCTCAATTTTATTTTGCTTTATTTGGATTTTTCATTTTTGTGGCATCTGTGATATGTTGATTTATTAGTCAAAGGACCATAGAAAATTTTCAGACTCCCATTTTCTGAATAATTTGGAAATTAAATGAGGATATAGCCATTTATTATAAATCAAATGATTGTCATTTTTATAGGAAAAAATAGAAGAGAAAGAAAGAGAGAGGGAGGGAGGAAAGGAAGAAAATAAAAAGAGATGGAAGATGTCAAGCTTTTTTTACTTTAGTGAAACTGTAAAGCTGAAAAAGACTCTAGAAATCATCTAGCATAGCGATTTCCAACTTCTTTGAATATGAAGCCCTATTTTTAACATACGTATTGTTTTTCAAACCTTGCGTAATAGCAATTGTTATTTTGGTAAATATTGATCAGAATATATGGGAAAAGACTTATCAATTAAGTGACATTTTACAATTAAATTTACATTTCATTAGAACCATAGCATCTATATATATTTGGAAAATTAGTGCATATATGCAAATAACATATGACATTCTGGCTGGGGGGAATAAACATGAACATTAGGAAAGTTTATGAAATAACAGTATTTCTGCAGTAGAATCTCATTCTGTCAGAAAACACAGAACTTCTCCAATTCATTCTTTTTATACTTATAAAGTGAAAACAAAATAGATGAGGAAAGTTGCCCAAGATCAGATTAATGAAAAATTTAGATTAATGTTTCTGCTAGCCAAATAATCTTACCATAGTACAATATCACCCCCAATAAGGAGTTAGTCAATTATGTATCTAATAACTCAAATCAGACCCTTGAGGCAAAGATGACTTTAGCTTACACATTTTTTGTTTGATTATCTCAATTTTGTTTGGTTGTATTAATATATATTAAGACCAGATTTAGTAATTAAGCTGTGATTAGAATAAAAGGTATTGGTTTATACTAGATTACCAGCAAGAGAAACAGATTTCATTACTTTAAATTAATAAAGAAGCATTAAAAAGAAATTTTAATTGAGTCAATAGTTAAACATGCACATTTATTTATATGATTCTTTAGATCTGATAGGATATATTACTAGTAATGGAGTTCTATAAATATTTTTAACTAATCACCTGAATGATCAGAGCATGCAACAGACTGAACAGTTACTAAATTTTAACTTCAAGTTATAGAAAATCATGTGTATTAATGTGTATAATTCTTCATTATATTTCTGATATCGTTGTGAACAACGAAGTTCCCCTAGATAGCCCTGGAAAAACTGACTTCTGGGATTACGAGGAAGGTGGAACTGGCTCCTGAATGAGGTAGGTCATGTATTCTACAGCATAGACATGTTTTGAAAAGAACAAGTAAATCTCAGGTGAATTTGGCCAACTGCTTATCCTTACATTTAAGCCAGTTACACACCCACACGGATGCCAAGGTGTCATCTCTAAAATATTGGGAGGGAAAACCTTGGATTCAATGCTGTCTTACTGGAAGTGATAACCAAGCATTACTCAGAAAAAAAAAAAAAAAAAAAACTTTTTGCCTATTGCTGAAGTGGTTATATAGTAATGATTTTACTTTTAAACTTTCAAATGTTTATTTTTCTATATCCTGGCAATACTATTGATAGTGCTCAGGAGAATCGTTAACTGTTATTAAATAAAGTATAATAGAATAAATAATGTTGGTTAGTTAATGTTGGATTCTGAAAAAATCTCAAATGTATTAATGTAAAGTTGTAATAATATTAAACATTGTAACAAATCTCCTTTGAAGATCATATATGTCACAGTTCGATCTGGAGCGCAAATGAATGAAGCCTGCTGTGACTTAGCCTGAAGCCACTGTATTGAGTTGCCCATGTGAAGAGCCACTCAGTGCAGATCAGTGGCTGGAATTTAGGCTGTCTTTCCTTGAGACGTATTAATGGGAGCATGAAGCAGATGCTCACTGGGAATTGCAGACATTTGAAAGTGAATGGGGAGAGTGAAGGAGTTCGTGATATATTTGGGATATTATATAGATTCCATAGTATACCCTTAAGAGTCCTGATATCACTTTTGAAAATGCTGGATTCCAAATAGTGTTTCTCTATTGATGTTTCAGAGCCTCTGGAGATTCAGTGATCGACTTATTCCTGAGATTCCTTTGTGGCCACTTTTACTGAGATCATCCTTCTGTTTGGGGGCTTGAAGAGAGTGATGCATTTTAGGTGTTGAATAGATGCTGAGCTCCTTAGCCTAATCAGTTTGAAGTTCTCATTTGAATCTTTTTTTTTTTTTAATGGACAAAGACCCCTAACTTGTGGGGGACCTCTCTCCTGACTGCCAGTCATATGATCTTGTTTGGTATGAGCTGACCTGGAGCCCAGCTTCAGACATATACAATTCCTCACATAACCCTAAAGTCTCTTCTCTTGCTTGCCCTAGAAAGAGCCCTTAATTTCTGGATCAATTTGCAAACAATTCTTAAACTTCTAATTTTGTTTGGTTAATTTGGAACTAAAATGTGTCATCAGAAAACTATGTGTCTTCTATGACACCTTATGCATATCCACAAGAGGGAAAAATTAAAATCCTTTGTTAATAAAATTATTGAATATTTGTTGCTTTCCCCCAACTCCCAATAACCTTACAACATTTTTCCAAAATACAATTTTGTTGAAAAATTTTAATTTATAGCCCCTACTTTTTCCCATATTGTATGGAAAAAAAAAAAAGGAAGCCAAGAGAAGTTTCCACCAAGGCTCTCCAAAGAGCATGCCTAGTAACACTCAGATTTTACACTTAAGACAACTCAAACTGTGATCTCTGAACTTAGCGATGACCCATCCAGATGTTTTGAAGTGACGGAGACACAAACAAAAAAAGCTGTTCTTGTCAGCCAGTCACCTTAAAAACATCATATCTAAAAAGAACCTGTAATAATTTATTTTCCTGATAAGTCAAACAACATCCAGAATAACTGCTGAATAGCCTTAGTTAATGAATGTGGCCAACCTAAACTGATATAATTCTAGCCTAAAGATAAGAAACTATATGCTAGAAGTCTGTGCAAACACATTGAGGATATAGTTATTATTATAGTTTGGACTTCCTGAATTACTAATACCGTGAAGATCCTTCCTGACCAAAAAATGCCTTCATTCTTGCTAGCTTTTTAGGCATGAGAGACATTTGGGCCTACTGATATGTAGGAATATATATCTAGTGCTTATGTTGTAATTTACTGGTATTCTTTCCCAAAGGACCTGTTTACAGTAGCTCTGGACTGCATGAGTAACTGAGAGTAGGGTGGCCTGCAAGGGGAAAGGAGATCCCCTTCAGAACCCTAGTTCTACAGGTATTTGGAGAAGCCATGGGGGTCACCACCACCAACCTTGACTGCTGGTAAAGAATTCCTGCAAATATGCCTCCAAATGAATTTCTCATCTTCTATGCTAGCCATGACACTTGATTCACCCTTCCATTACAGCATTTATACACAGAGTTATTATTTTATTTCTTTCTCTAAACTGTACTGTGAGCCCCTGGAGGACAGCTCTCCTACTATGGCTATGCCCAGTGATACTCTTTGACGTGGTTTCCGGGGCTGAGCTTTAGCTCTGTTGCCTGGAGGCGTATCAGTTTTCCATTTTTCATTCAGAATCCCAGCAGTGCCTGTTTCTTGTGAATAATTAGCTAGTGTGAAAGTCACAGAATCCATAGCCTCTACAAGGTCCAAATTTATTAACTGCCCGTGGTTCTGCAATGAATTAGTGTTTTTAAAGTGAATATAAGAAAAAGGAAGTGATAGAATAGACATTATTGTAGTTATTTTAGAATTCTATTTTTTTTTTTTTTTTGAGACGGGATTTTGCATGTCCCCAAAACTGGAATGCAGTGGCTGGATTGTAGCTCACTGCAGCGTCAAACTCCTACCTCAGCCTCCGGAATAGCTGGGACTCCAGTCGGAGCTAGAATTCTACTGTCACGAGTAGGGTGCATTTAATAATCTTTAAGGTCTTTCCAAGTACTAAAATTTCTGATTCTGGAAGATTTGTCCTTATTGTATCAGTATTTACTTCCTTTTTCCAATAAAACAGTCCAACAGATGCTTACAGTG
The DNA here is from genome assembly GCF_028885625.2 of Pongo pygmaeus. NCBI lineage: Eukaryota > Metazoa > Chordata > Mammalia > Primates > Hominidae > Pongo > Pongo pygmaeus. Next base: position 30,677,793 of record NC_072395.2, read on the forward strand.
TACCCGTGTCTTATGAAACCAAAGACAGCAGGAAGTTAGAGGAAAGTGTACTTCCTATAAGACAAATAATGTTATTTAACACATTCTCATGCGTTTAAAGCAACATAATGAGAAAATACCAATTCTACTGAAGCTCATTATGAGAACATTTTCAGAGATCATACTATGGACTTGATATACATTAAATTCTTATGAACTTCTCTCCAGTACTCCTGGAAACTAGATATCACAGTCCTTGGGTAGACTGTTTTAATAAAGAGAGCAGGTCAGGTTATGAAAAATGCAGGTTTTCCAATGAGCTTTACTTCTAATGTATATCGTAGATCACGGATAGATGATTGCAAAGAAATACATAAATTTCATTTTACCTCCAGGAAATTCCCAAGAATTCAGAATGTCTACTTTGTGTTGACGGTTTTCTCTGGAGTTGCAAACACTGAGAGTGAATTCAGTTTCGAAAACCATGCTTCAAATATTCCTTTCAACTTGCTCCTGTGGCAGTTTTCGTCAAACAACCTGCTTGGAGATAATCTATTTGCAGAACCTAGGTGGGGAAAAACCTGCCACGTTATATAATTCACTGAGCAGGTTTTGGCTCTCACTTCACCAATCCATCTTAAATAGTGGCTAGTGCCCTGCATCTAGCAATACATATGATTAAGCAATTTAGCACAGAAAGAGAAAGGCCACACAACTTGGCAACCCCGTAGACATCTATCTTTGAGAAAACCAAATGGATCCAACTTTTTGCCAGAGCTTAATAGCAAAGCTGTCACATTTTACACAAATGAGTATCCAGTCCGCTAGCGAATGGAAAGAGGGGACAGGGAGGAGGGGACCAGAGGAGGCGGGCTGCTGACTGGACTGTTTTCAAAGTGGCTCCCGTTTTTAGGGGAGGTGCTGGGATGCTCCACATGGCTGGAGAGACGAAGTAGTTAAAAATTATTACTAGCGAGGGGGCCGGAACCTCGGGACGTGGGTATATAAGACGGTGCACTGAGCGCAGAGCGGCCGCTGCTGCTGTGATCCGGGACCAGGGCGCACTGGCTCAGCCTCTCACTTGTCAGAGGCCGGGGAAGAGAAGCAAAGCGCAACGGTGTGGTCCAAGCCGGGGCTTCTGCTTCGCCTCTGGGACATACACGGGACCCCCGAATTTCAGTCCCCCACACGCGCACCCTAGAAGTCTTGAACTCCAGCCCGGCACATCCACGCGCGGCACAGGCGTGGCAGGCGGCAGGTCCCGGCCGAAGGCGATGCGCGCAGGGGGTCGGGCAGCTGGGCTCGGGCGGCGGGAGTAGGGCCCAGCAGGGAGGCAGGGAGGCTGCAGAGTCAGAGTCGCGGGCTGCGCCCTGGGCAGAGGCCGCCCTCGCTCCACGCAACACCTGCTGCTGCCACCGCGCCGCGATGAGCCGCGTGGTCTCGCTTCTGCTGGGCGCCGCACTGCTCTGCGGCCACGGAGCCTTCTGCCGCCGCGTGGTCAGCGGTGAGTCAGGGGCCGTCCCCCCGAAGAACGAGCTGGGAGAGGGGACCACGGGGCGCGGCGGGGAGCCTGTTCTCGGGCGGAGGCTCTCCGGGGCGTTGGAAACCTGCATGGTGTAAGGGCCCGGGAGGAGGCGGGGAGAAATTGATTGTGCTGTTCTCCTCCCTCTCTTCTCTAACACACACGCAGAAAAGTTTAAATTTTTGTGAAGCGCTTGCTTAAGTAGCTGCGGAGCGAGCGTCTGCTTCATTACGAGCGGCATAGCCTTTTTCAGGAGTGATTTCCACTTTCTTTGTGAGAGAGTTGACCACAGGGCCGGGCTCAGCACCTGCCAAAGGGGTGGGGTAGGGCGGAGGCAGAGGGAACCCAGAGACAGAAGAGCCACCGCAGAAATGCCACCCTCTGTCGCTCTGACTGGACTTTGGTCCCAGCACCATGTTCACTCGGATGCTTTCTGTGACCAGATCAGTTCGCTGTGGGTCGCCCTCGGATGCCTGGGCATTCGGTCTTTGTTCTCAGCAGGACTACTGGCAAGGAACTGGAGTGTGGTCATTGCGTGTAGATGCCTTTCCTTTGCACACTTCGTTCCAAGTTGGGGACTTCCCAGAAAATGAAGTCAGCTGGAGTTGGGCCGAGGTATACTTGGTAATGACTGCAGGTTCGGCACACAGTAGGTGCACAATTAAGTCGGTCGAGTCAGTGCATGGGAAATGGATCAAAATTGGCAAGCTTCCCATTTCTTTGATGTTTCTTTTTTTGACTCTCACTGTCCTGTCGTTGAACAATTTATATTGTAACTACTCTCCCTTACTTTTTGGGAAGGTCTCTTCAAAAGGATACAGATTCTCAATAACCTAAGGTGAATGTGCTTAGGGCCTTACATAAAGGCTGATCATAGCTACAGTTTATTGAAATCTCTTACTATGCTCATTGAAACATTGCAATAAGTATTTGTTGGATATATGTGTTTTGAGGGTGAAAAGCTTTTTTAAAACATAAAAAACACAAATAGCCCTTTTCACTTTTGTACACCTATACAACAGGTGTCACTAGATGTAGAAATAGATGACAGATGACAGCAACTAATTCAGTTGTGAAGCCAGACCTTTAGACATTGGCATATTAAGCTTAATTGTCACTGATCTTCCCCTTAGCAATTTGTGATGTTCTACAGCTTCAGAATATAATTCTTACATGTGTAGTTACCGATCACTCTACACTTTTTTCAGAATTTTCTGAATCTGTGACGTTAGATCCTTTTACTCCCTAAGTTAGCTGCAAAGAAAAAGTTCGTTATAGACTCATCTGATTTTGTGAATTACTTATCTGTCTTTGTATTTATCAGAATTATTCATGCAACTGAATGAACAGCAGAGACCATGCTTTGAACATAAGATGTTTTTACTCATTGACCTAAATAATATCCTTTAGATAGGCTCTTGTTCCTAGGCCTCAACATTTTAAAGGGAGGAAAAATAATATCCAAAGTAAAAACAGAGCTTAAAAAATTGTTGAAGAGTTGTGTTTTGTGTTCTGTGAGTACATAATTTTTTCCAAACCTTTTGTTAGGTTTTCTTATTAAGCATTTATAGGCATCTTGTAGGTGACATCTGGAAAATTTCTAATTAACTGAACATGATTTATTTGATTTAGCATAAATGATGATGTGTATTTGATATTAAAATAATTAGTTATGTTTTTCTTATGAATAATTCAATTGTCTTTGGTCATAAAATTCACATTGAAATTTAACCATCTGTAAATTGATTTGTGACTTTTATTCTTTGAAGACTAATTTTTTAAAAAGATATATTTTGACCACAATGGCCAGAGAACAGAGCAGGCTAAAGCCTGACATTTTTGTAGCAATAGTTTCTAATGGATCTATTGTCTACCTGGTCAATGTAAGTTTTGAATTGATGCATCAATTTTTCATGCCACTTGGGACCATTCACCAAATCTTTATTGAAGAGTAAGAGCCCCTTTGGGGCTGTTATTAGGAACATACTTGCAACATATGGAATATATTTCTATTTGTTAAATTTCAGTACAACAATTTATAATTTCTGTGTAGGATACTCAAATAATCACTGACCCCAGAAAAAGAGACACTGACAAAATAATTCTCCACAGAAATTATCTTTAATACTTTAAAATATTCAATAAGATACTTTCCAATACTTTTAAATACATCACCTTTTCTGAAGTTTGGAGCATTACTTAAAGTGGATATAGTTTAGCAAGAAATGACATTTCAAACAACTTCATCATCGTAATCGGACCCATGAGATTTAGTGGCATCTAGTAGTAATAAGAAAGTATTTTTTCTAGGTCAGTGGTCATGCTTATTTTGACGTATGAATATGCAAAACAATATGTGACATGATGATAGTAATCAAAGCCTATTTATTGAATTTATGATGCTAATTTGGAAACTACTTTTAGGAGCTTAGACCTGTACTGATTTCTTACTACACACAGATGTGTAGAGAATATCTATGGGAGCTGCAATCATTTAATTTTGTGAAGTGACTGCTGAGTAATGATGTCTTCTTTAGGACAAAGGTAAAAGGATTTTACTTGTAGGCATAAGGATAAATATGAAGGATTCCAAATTCAGGTCTCTAAGTTGGGAGGGTATGTTTGAAGAGCAAGTGTAAACATTTGAAGTGTTTTGAAGTAATGTGTTTCTTTTTTTTTCCTTTTTCTTTCTAGTGTGCATAGCAGTGATCCCCAACCTATTTTTGCTGCAAAATGACATTAGGAATATTTCATGGTGCTTCCAGATTTCTCCAGGACACTTTAATATATATTAGTTTAGCTTTATTAAAATTGGCACACGTTTTATTTAGGAGACTGGGTGATTTAGAGGCCTCTCTTCTTATCATGCAGATACCATCGAATATTGCAAATTCATGGGTGGTGAACAGTAGCACATACATTAATACAATATAATATAATATATAGCAAGGGAGATACAAGAAAAACTGCTGAGCCTTTCTCAGCCTATGGAACTATTCTGTGACATCATCAAAAGCATAAAATGATGACAGTGCAGTTTTCGGAGATGCAATTACTTTAAGTATCTCTCGGGCATGAAAGGAACAAATTAATCTTATTACCCGTCATTTAATGAACTAACCATTTATCATAGCCATTATTCTTCAACTGCTGTTTGTCATCATTTTGTGGTTTTGTTTTTATAACTCTTTCCCGAAGATGGCAATATCTGTTACATTACCTTTAGAAAAGGTAATGTATTATATATATATATAAAATATATGTATAATACATATATAATATATAATACATGTATTTGTATAATACATATATAATATATATAATACATGTATTTGTATAATACATATATTATATATTATACATATATGTATAATACATATATTATATATTATACATATATGTATAATACATATATTATATATTATATATGTATAATACATTATATATAAATATACGTATATATTATACATATATGTATAATACATATATATAATATATAATACATATATTATATATAATATATAATACATATATTATATATAATATATAATACATATATTATATATAATATAATACATGTATTATATATAATATATAATACATGTATTATATATAATATATAATACATGTATTATATATAATATATAATACATATATGTATTATACATATTACATATATGTATTATACATATTATATATAATACATATATGTATTATACATATTATATATAATACATATATGTATTTTATATATGTATATATGTATTTATATATGTATAAAATACATATATATGTATTTTATATAATATATATATAAAGGAGTCCAAGGTTAAAATTCAGAAGATGCACTCACAAACAATTTTTACTATTTACAACAACTTTCTGTGTCAGGAATTCATATACAAGTAGATGGATGTGTGCAACTCTAGGATGAGAGTGTTTGTTTCTTTTACTATTTTAACATATTCCTAATGATGTAACACAGGATGACAACTTGGCTAAACTTATACTCTTTGTATTGTGGAATGCATTCAATTTGGATCTAGTTTATTTGGAAAATAAAAAGACTAGATAAAAATTTATTAAAGGCATATATGGTTTGAAAATCTGAGAGAGAGGCAACCTTAATTCTTATTTAAATATTTGTAACAGAAAATCTAATTCTGTTTAGAAACAAGCTCTCAATGCACAAGCCTTGCATATATTAGCCGCCCAATAATCAATAACATATTAATGCTAATGATTCTGACATAGATAACATGCACAGCATTTCTATTCATCAATCCCTTTTGTTCATGAAATATTTCACCTTTATATTAGGTTTGAGACGTATGGAAACAGCATAGAAACCTGGTAAAAGCATGGAGTGTAGAGCCAGATGGCCTGATTTCAAAACCCAGCTTCAGCACTTGTGAGCTGTGTGAACTGCCCTCTTTGCCTCATTTTGAAAACAGATAAGAGCACCTATGTCATAGTATTGCTAGGAATATTAAAAAGGTTCAAACACAGTTACGCAGGTTGTGCACTGTGTCGAGGTACATGCCAAAAAGCGAGGAGAAGGAGCTCAGCTTGGCAAGCCCAGTGCCTGTAGCTCAAGCCACCTAGAGGCAAAATCACCTTTTTCTAGTTGAACAGTCTATAAGGGGGACCTTTCTGCCATCTCTCGCCAGGAGAGGTCGTCTTTTCCTAATTTATCCCAAAGCATGGATTGTGGTAGAAATGAGGTGCTGCATTCTAAATTATTGCTAAATTTCAGGCCTTTATTATTAGAATCATTACTTCTATAAAACTCATAACTGGTCTCATTATTTAAGTAAGAAGACTGAGGCCAGGGGCGATTAAATAATCTCAAGTACCCAAAGTTCAAGTGTAGAGTTTGGTTTCAAAGCTAATTCATTTTGATTGGCTACATGAACTCTTAAGTCACAATGATACTTGGTTTACTACTTATTATTCTAATCTCCATTGTAAATATAATTTTTTAAAAACATAGTCTCATCCTCTTCTCAGAAAGCTTATGGCATTTTCCAACTGGAAAAGTAGGGCTTGCTGCTGCTGCCACCATCCAGAAAATGACCACAACCTACATTTATAAACTTAATTTAAAATTATAAATAAAATTATAAATAAATTTGTTTATTAATGTAAGAAAATGGACTCCAGCTATAGTGTACTATGCAATTAAGTACATTATAAAATCTCTGTTGTAAAAATAAAAGTTTATTATAATAAAACTCCTTATAAGAAAAAATTTTGAGAAGTTGGTGTAACATTGAATGCTGAAAGCAGAACACTTGAAATGAACACCAGTCGTTTCCTTTTTAGTTCAAAAGTGTTGGCATTGGTGTCACAGTCCTTGCTGTACTGTGTATGGTAGTATCAACATATTTATCAGTGTGATTGTGAGGGGGATAAGAAGAAATTATGAAAAAGAAAAAAATCTTGTGTAATTCTAATAAAACATTCTAAGTTAATTCAATCTGGTTTGGGGAATATTTACCATGTGGATGCTCTTTTTTACTTTTTTTTGCAACTAATGGTAGATCATAATTGAACAGTAGGAATTTGTAATATGTCTTTTATATTTTTATTGAAAAAGTGATATAAATTCAATATTCATCTAATATTAATAATATATAATTATAGTGTGAGACATAAGAAAATATTTATTATTTTCATAACTGAGCACTCAACTATCAGAAAGTAAACAAATATAAGCAAAAAGAAAACCAAATTATAGATCCTTTCTGCTCAGAAAGAAAAAGCAAACTACCCTGACTTCATGAGTTTGGCCCCACTTTTATATCATTGCCAAGAGCATTTAAACCTCTGCCAATAGTTAGCTCTATGGAAATTTTAATGGCTAAGAAAAAAGACAAAAATCGTCTACTTATTCATGGAAAGAGTGATGAAATCTCGTGACAGTGATAGGAATGTTAATAATAATAACTTTCTCTAAATAAAAAGGCCTGTTTATTTATGTAGCTGTGTGTGAAACTAATAAAGATGAATATTTCTTTTAGATAAAATAAATATTTATTTTATTTATTTTAATATATAAAATAAATATTTATTTTATTTATTTTAATATATATTTATTTTATTTATTTTAATGTATTATATAAATATTTATTTTATTTATTTTAATGTATTATATAAATATTTATTTTATTTATTTTAATGTATTATATAAATATTTATTTTATTTATTTTAATATATTATATATTTATTTTATTTATTTTAATATATTATATAAATATTTATTTTATTTATTTTAATATATTATATAAATATTTATTTTATTTATTTTAATATATTATATAAACATTTATTTTATTTATTTTAATATATTATATAAATATTTATTTTTATGTTAAAATAAATAAAATAAATATATAAATATAAAATAAATATGTATATATTTTATATAAAGAAGCCTCTTTTATGTAAAAGAAATATTCTATAAAATATTTCTATAAAAATTCAGTGCAATCTGTACGACAAACCTCCATGACACACGTTTACCTATGTAATAAACCTGCACATCCTACATATGTACCAATGAACTTAAAATAAATGTTAACAAATCCAGTGCAGAAAAACTTACATATTTAAATGCTTTTTAGATTTAAAAATTAATTAGCTCCTAGTGCACATCTAGCAAATAAATTATCTTGGATTTTATTTTCCCAATATGTTTGTAGAGAAATTATCTTGAATTTTATTTTCTCAATATGTTTGTAGAATCCTGGGCAGATCTTTTCTCTCTCTTGTAGATAAGCCTACAATTAAAGGATGTCTTCAACTGCAGATGCTAGTTGACATTTAGTAATTTATAGTTAGATGGCATAAATGTAACCTTAGTGTAATAGAACCTGTTATATGGTTCTCTGAATCCTTATCTACCCCATAAAATGTTGATGGAAGATTTTATCTGAATATAACATTTGAAAATAAGAGACAGAGAAATTCTCCATGTTATCTCACAGAATGAAACGAGAGGTAATTGCAGTTGTTCTCTAGGAAGATTGGCAGATTGGCTTTTACAGAAGTGGGAAAGTTGCTTCCAGAGGATCTGCATTAACAAAACTTTTCTGGGAATTAGGGCAACATTTGTTTCCCAGCTGTTGGAGTTTCACTGTATTAGTAGCCAAATGTGATCAGCTGAAATAGCGGTGAGACGTTTAATAGCTGCTGCTTCTGCAGATTTTGCTGCAACTTGGACCAAATTTGCACGATAAGGTGGAAATCAGTAATAAAATAGAATTGAATGTAAAGAAATTCAGTGTCAGCTTTAACTGATTGTATATAAACCCATAAAAATTGTGCAATATATTTATCATTTCCTGAAAACTGCCTTGCTAGATCTGATCTGTTAGTGACTTTTCAGTTCAAACTCTGTAGACACAGCTGATGATCAAACTTTAGAGTTAATATATCTGTTCCAGTTGATGATGGACTGCTGTCTTGATGCCCTGAGAGTCTCCCTGCCGTGCAGCCATCACAATCTCCACTCCCTCAAGCAGGACCTGAGGACTCCTCTATTATCCACAACCAGAGACATGGCCTGGCACAGACAGTGTCAAGCTGTCTATTGCCCAGGGCCTGCACAGCATTGATTGTTAATTATTTTAAATATAATCTCTCACCCTAGGTTTTTTCTTTTATTATTATTATATCTGTATAAACTAACATAATGGTGTTAGAAATTTCCACATGAAACCTAAAGCTTTCATGCATTTAATTAGAAGTGCTATGTTAATTTTATAAGTGAGTTAATTTACATCACCATTTTTGTATGCTCATCATGAGTAAATCTGTGCTGCATTTATTTTTTAATATATCAGAGATAATGAACAGTGACTTTTAGCATATGCATCATACCCAGGAATTCCCTGAATGTTTGGGGCTTTGTTACATATAACAAACTTTTTATTCACTGAAAGGTCTGGCTATTCTGGTTTTTTTTTTTAATATGACATTTTTTGACATCTTGCAAAACAATCTTCTTAGGGAAATTTAATATTTCAAAAGTGCTGGGATAAAATCCAGGGCAGAAAGTTCTTGGAGTGAAAAATTGAACAAGTTAAAAACTCAAGGGAATGTAATTAACATATATTTGGACACTTAGAACTATGTAAAGGATGTAGTAGATGAAAATGGAAACAGCATGGTTCTAAATACAGGCATGAAAATACAGGCTTAATAGCATTTGTTAGGCTCTGACTGACAACAACCATTTTAAATGATGAAATCATCACAAAACTTAGTAATACATTAGGAGAAATTTTAAAAGAATACATTAATTTTCAGAGTCAACCTTTGGGACTTTCATGATCATCTCTCAAAGAATATTTATTTTCAGGCGGATTTGTCCTCCTGAAGTCTCTCTAACTTATTTCCCATGGTCATTCATACTAATATGTTCTTTTTCATTAACAATTTGGGCAGCCTGTTAATTTGTTCAGATTTTTTAGTGTGTTGCTGCTGGGTCCAGATCACGGTCACGAAACAGAGGGAACAACCCTTGGCTTGCTCGCATTGCCAGAACTACTATTTTATGATTGGTTGTTCTCAGTTTGTGTCGAGATATTGAATGCCTATCCCTCAAACACTGTTGAGAAGTTAATGACCTTCCACTGATTTCTGTGCCTTTATGCCTCTGAGTGTCATCATAGGTCATTAACTGCTGACTCCAGAAGGGAATGGATATGATACACTGGCTCAGTGTGATGTACTGTAATTAAAGTACAAAGTTTGAATGCTTTTTTTTTTTTTTGCCAGTATTTAAATACAAGAGTTTCCCCCACCCCCACAAATCCCTGACTACTGACAGCTTTTATTGATAGGCTACACAATTAAATACATAATAGAAAAGGCCATAAATACCAACAGGAATAATGTTAATGGAGGTGAATTGTAAGAAAGTAGCGAAACTATTTCCTAATTTCTTAGCATAAAGTAATTTGTCTAAATTTTACATAAAGTAATCGATAGTCTATTTTTCAGGTCCAAATCTAAGCTAAAATAGGGCAAGACTAAGAAAGTAGAAGAGGCTATGGACTATGAAAAGCAGTTTGGGCATAAGAAATGGTAACAGAGAGGGATCCTTGGCAGTTTTAAAAGTTGACAGCAGAGAGCAGAGGTGAACAAAAGCAGAAGCAGTGAAAATCAAAACAAGACAGAATGACCATTCTGGAGATTGTTTATAATCTTGCCATACATTCTTAGTGGTAAACAAGGATGAGTGTAGACAATAGAACAATAGAAAATCCATTGCTGGTAGAGCTAGCTAAATCCTATACACCATAATATCCTTGACATCAATCTATTTATATCTGTCTATCTATCGTCTGTCTATCTATCATCTCTCTATCTATCTATCTATCTATCTATCTATCTATCTATCTATCTATCTAATCTGGCATATATATATGTAAATATAAATATATACGACTTTATTATGACCTGATATCATGCATATTTGCAGTTATTTCACTTGATAATTAGGAAAATTAACACTGCTTAACATGTAGAGGTATGCGAAATTTAATTTTGAGATTTTTTTTTTCAAACTCTTTTTACCTATGTGTTTAAGACTTCACAGATGTTATTAAAGCAGAATTTCATTTTGATGTCTCAAAAATTCTTTTAAGCTTGTTTGTGATTCTGGCCAATATCTTGAAATAAATTGATTTTCAGTATACTACAAATAATGACTTTATTGGGTATAGTATAGACTGTGCATAATCAATAGATGTCAGGATAGGTGGTTAGGTGGTTAAACGGAATGCTGTAACATGAAAACCTTTAAAATACAGGTTTAAGACAAAAAATAGATTTTAAACTTCCCTTCCAAATTCAGAGTATTCTATGTATTTATTTATAGATTTTGGATATTTGGTTGTCCTAATCTTTACTCCTGAAGAAATATGCAATAAAACCACCAGTAGTAAGATTAACTACAGAAAAAGGTGAATTTAAATGAATTTGTATTTAAATTTAACAAAATTCTGAGTTAGGGAAGGTTTAAAAAATGTAATAATATTACTTTCAAATTCATAAACGAATGAATGGAACATTTTTAAGGTCAAATTAAAGGAAGACATTGTTATTTCATATGTGTTTAATATATAAGTAGAGCCTCTAAAGCTGAGAGAAATAATTTGTTTTCAAGTCTGCTAAATGTTTATTACCTTAATTGTTTTGAGCTAATAATTTAACTGTCTTTGAAAGAGCAGTTTGGCCAAATTTCAGCCTACTCAGGTCTCTGTCCAAATTGTAAGAAATCGACAACAGCCATTGATAAGATTTTACTAGCTCCTTTATTTCATGATATATTCGTTCCACTGTTCTCTAAGCCATCATTTTTTTCACATTTAAGGTATATTCTTTTTTTTAAAAAAAAATACTTAATTCTCTAAGTTCATAATTGGGAGATTTTAATTTGCAATTTATCACTTATCAGAGATGTCTCTGTAAAATGAGAGAAGACATTGGCCTAGGAATTGGAGTTTACACACAATATCTCCCCAAAGATCCCAGAAAATACTCAGAAAATTGGTAATGATATTTTTTCAGAGATAGTGAGTACTTTAGAACTCTATCCTGTCACTTCCAATGTAATATTATATTAATTAATTGTTTATTACTACCAATTACCTTCATTCTGTCCCCTTTTAACTTTCAATTTTAATAGATTTGTTTCGGGTATAAAAAATGAAAGCAACTATACCTTAAATCTGCCACTTTGTATCTTCTTCAGAACACCTTATATAAAATTGTTTCATTATACATTACTTGTTTTTGATAATTAATTTGCTTTATGAATTGTTATTCCTCTTTCGTTAAGTTTTAGCTCACTTTACTATACACTCCTGAAATTCCTTTAGCTATTTTCATTTGCTTTGTTAATTGGTTTCTAAAATCTAAGCCAGAAGAGTTATAACTTCACTTAACACACATTGCTTGAAGTACTGGGTTTAAAAGTTTATGTTCCAAGTTTACGAGGGAATCAATTTGCTTTTACAAATTGCAAGCAATAGGCTAGAAAATAAACTTTACGAAATAATTCAGTGGGAGAAGCATTTCTGGTAACGTATTTTCTGCTTTGATTGGTTCTTACATTTTGTTTCTTGGTGTTGTTACAAATAGAGTTCAGATTATCAATGTATGGGCATCTTTTTTTTTTTTCAGGCCAAAAGGTGTGTTTTGCTGACTTCAAGCACCCCTGCTACAAAATGGCCTACTTCCACGAACTGTCCAGCCGAGTGAGCTTTCAGGAGGCACGTCTGGCTTGTGAGAGTGAGGGAGGAGTCCTCCTCAGCCTTGAGAATGAAGCAGAACAGAAGTTAATAGAGAGCATGTTGCAAAACCTGACAAAACCCGGAACAGGGATTTCTGATGGTGATTTCTGGATAGGGCTTTGGAGGAATGGAGATGGGCAAACATCTGGTGCCTGCCCAGATCTCTACCAGTGGTCCGATGGAAGCAATTCCCAGTACCGGTGAGTATGGATCTTGAGAAGTAGACAGGTGCTCTGGGGAACTCCACAAGGTAGAGGGAGGACTCTGTTACCTGTAGAGGATGTCAGAGTAGGACAGGCAGAATCATTTAGTAGGCATGTATCTGAGTGTTCCTGTTACTCTCTGTTTGCAGAAACTGGTATACGGATGAACCTTCCTGCGGAAGTGAAAAGTGTGTTGTGATGTATCACCAACCAACTGCCAATCCTGGCCTTGGGGGTCCCTACCTTTACCAGTGGAATGATGACAGGTGCAACATGAAGCACAATTATATTTGCAAGTATGAACCAGGTAAGCAGTAGCAAAAGAAGGTATAGAAGATTTTGTGCATGTTTCATTGTATTAAGTTTTGTCTTTAATTTTCACTACCTGTGGCTCTTTTTGTTTTTCTGCTGTGAAATAGAAAATTACCTTGCAGCTTGTCATATCACTCGTGTAATGAAGCATATCATATGCTGCAGAGCAAACTGTCCAATGAGCTCAAAGAAGAGAGTAAATAAAAACATCTGGAGAGATGTGTTTAAGAAAAAATAATCATTTCTTACAATAAAACCAAATATTTTTGTAAATAGATTTTATAAACAATAAATATTTTAAAATATTTTAAATGTTACTATAATATGTGGGAAGTAGATGTAAGTTACCAAAGCACCTATAGACTTACACATGTGAGCAGCACTTCTTTATCTGACTTTAAGAGAACAAAGCACTTTCTCCTGGATCATTTGCTTATCATTTTATGGTATAATACTTGACATGTGGTACTCAGTAAAAATAAGACTATCATAGCTCATTGCCCCATAGTGGAAAAAAGTAGGAAATGTGACTCGTTCTCCCTATGATTCCTATTCTTGAAATATGTCTCCTCAGTTAGCTCTCTTTTGAAATCTCCCACTACTTGTCATATGCAGCAAATGGGAATCTTACATTGACTTGAACTATACTGGCATGGGTTCTGGATTTAAAAAAATAGTCAATTTGAATTACTTTGAATAGGACAGATCATCTGAATTCATATTTGACTGAAGGAGGGACTAATACAAACTCTGGGGACTCATTTTTTAAAATCATCTGAGAAAGTCAAGTTTGATCCTTAGGCCTTGAGATTTTTTTGCTGTTTTTCTCCTCCTCAGCGTTTGGAAGTGTCATTTTAACTATTCTGAAGAGGTGTCTGCTTGAACTCATAATACGTGTTCACAGAAGGCAATTATAGTTGAGTACTGCTGCTTCCATTATTCTCCTGAAATTACATGATTCTTTTTCTCATAATACCAGAAAGCACAAAGGATTATTTGAATTAGACTTACCCTTCTCTTACATTTATCCTGCTCTTGAGTGTATTAGCCACCTTTTTTTATCCCTGGTGAGTTTATTCTTTAACCATCTTGGTTGCTAAACCCGTCATTACCCTCCTGGAAGTCTTTGCAAAGCTGAGTCTGTCATGCGCTTATGTCCTCTATTTTTCTCTTGGAGAAATATAAAGTTGAAATCCTCTGATATTTTAAATTTGTGACATTCTATGTACTTAAGACTATTGGATAATACAAGTACAATATTATGCATTATTCTTAATATTACCTTATCGCCTTCGCCTTTCGAGTTCAAAGGTCAATTATTTGACCTTTCATTGTATTATATTTATTTTATTTTTGCATCAAAATTTATGCCATTATTTAGGACAGTATAAATCTTACAATCTTCTTTACTTGTTTATGTATTAGGTAATCTAGGTTTACATTACTCATGCAAGAGCATTTATGATATAAAATTATTCTTTCTTTATCTTCTCCATTCTACCCAAATCTTCAAATAATCTATATTTATTAAAATATTATTTTATGTAGTTTTTGTTTTGAAGCACAGTCACAGGTTTACTGTTGGCCTTATTAATGTGCTCAGGATTTTTATTTTTTATTTCATGATTTAATCTGTTTTGTCTTTTTATTTATATTTAGGTAACCCTCCTTGAGCTTAGTGTCTGCTTTGTAAAGGATGTTGGTTTGATTAAATTCCTTGGTTATGTAATTAGTGCTTGATTTTTAGTGATATTTTGCATAATATTTATATTATTTAAAAATACCAGTTGACTAGACATAGAGTGACTAAGTTCTCTAGAACAGTAGGTATAGTCTAGGACTGAATCTGAAACCCAGAGGAGCCTATTAAAATGGCAGGGTATAATTTGTGTACAAGAGTAACAAATATTACTACAGAATGGTATATGATTAAACTTCCAACAAAGGGGGACTCTGTGACATTTTAAGGCAATGTAAGATTGGTAAACATTAAATTAAAATTCTTCTCTATCCTAAAGACTATTTAAGATGTTAGATGTGTTCTTATTTCAATTGACAAAAGTAAGTAGAGAGTTACACTTTTGGAACAAATGGAAACAAATTTATGTTTTTTAAAAAATAATTCAATTTACTTTCATTGAATTATTGATTTAACAAATAGTTCCTTAAGGAAAAGAAAAATAGAAAATAGAGCAATACCAAATCATGACAAGAAACTTCAACAATTTTAAAGTGTGTGGCAAGAGGAAAAAAAATCAGGAATAATAGTTAATTGATGCTGGGCTTAATACTCAGGTGATGGGATGATCTGTGTGGCAAAGCACCATGGCACACGTTTACCCACGTAACAAACCTGCACATTCTGTACATGTACCCCTGAACTTAAAAGTTAGAAAAACAATAAAAAATAAAGTGTGTGGAAATTGAAGAGACATCTGTAAAACTAGGGAAAGAACTTGCAAGCTTTAATTTAGTGTTATTATTATTATTTTTAAAAGTAGACACTATTGGAAAGCAAATCTAAGGATGGCGTTGCATGTGCAGAACAGAAATGTGGCTTAGAACGTTGTTACTTGAATCATCAATTCCAAATGCAATCCACATACAGTCATCTGTTGATTATTATTTAGGGGAAGCCTAAATGATACACTGATATCAGTAAAGAAATTATCTTGCTTGTCTCTGAATTGCATTTAATATATCACACTCTTCTGTTTGCCAATTCTTGATTATCCTTGCTTAACTTTGTGGCTGGTCCGCCATTATTGCCTGCAGCAGGCTATCATCAGCACAGACACACTGTTGATTGCTAATTGCAGTTTGGAGTTTTAAGGGAGAATGTATCAACTCCATCTTTTTTCAAAGATAATTAAATGTTGACTTTATAGTTAGATAATTTCATGTAAATTTAAATTCAGAATATATTTTATTAGCTGTAAGCTGTTCAGAAATCAAAATTGTGATGTTTTTATTGTTTTATAATATAATTTCATATTTATGTATGTTTTTTAATTCTCTTGTTAAATCATTATATATGATGGTGGTTCTTATTATTTACAGAGATTAATCCAACAGCCCCTGTAGAAAAGCCTTATCTTACAAATCAACCAGGAGACACCCATCAAAATGTGGTTGTTACTGAAGCAGGTAATTACTTCATGTGTCTTTAACTTCATCAAGAACTGAACTGTACTTTCAAATGCTGCTTCATGTTGACCCCAGTGAAACTTGTCTTGCCAGGGGAAGTGGTTCACTAAGTATGGTCCTCTGGAAATTTACTTTTGAACTAGGTTAGAAAAAATTATGCTAAGCTAGTATTTGAATAGAAAAACCTGTTTTGTTTTCTTCAGAGTGGTACTAAACTAAGTGATCCACATTAAAATTTGGATCTGGCCGGGCACAGGGGCTCACACCTGTAATCCCAGCAGTTTGGGAGGCTGAGGCAGGTGGATCACTTGAGCCCAGGAGTTTGAGACCACCCTGAGCAACCTGGCGAGACCCCATCTCTGCAAAAAATACAAAAAACTAGGCTGGCGTGGAGGTACAGACATGTAGTCCCAGCTACTGGGAAGCTAAGGTGGGAGAATCACCTGAGTCTGGGACGTCGAGGCTGCAGTGAGCAGTGATCATGCACTACAGTCCAGTTCGGTCAACAAAGTGAGACCCTGTCTCAAAAAAGCAAACAACAACAACAACAACACACCACCACCACCAACAAAAAAACTTTGGATCTACAAGAAATTTCTCTAACAACACGTAGGCATCATGATGCAAATTGGCACATTCAGTGGAGAGCAAACAGGGGTGTGCTGGTAAATGTTTAGGGATTGGTTGGATCCTTAAATTGCTTGAAGTCAAACAGGAGTAGGAGGAAACATAGCAAATTATCGCTCAGATACCCTATTGCTCATGAGTTTGTCTTCTGTTAACAAATGAAGCGATGCGCAGTTAAGTGGAAAGCTTTATCTACATCTGGTCCACTTTGACCAGAATTATTCAGATTAGTCGTGATGATGACTTTTAATTTACAAGCTAAATGCATAGTTCTTCAATTTGCTTTTTTTGCATAGACATGATATTAAGGCTTAGTGCTTTTCACTTTTCAGGTGCCTGGTTTTAAAACCATTCAGAGCATCTAAACCTAGTTAAAAAGATCAGTAGGCTGGGTGCAGTGGCTCACACCTGTAATCCCAGCACTTTGGGAGGCTGAGGCGGGTGGGTCACCTGAGGTCAGGAGTTCGAGACCAGCTTGGCCAACATGGCAAAACCCTGTCTCTACTAAAAAATACAAAAATTAGCTGGGCATGGTGGCAGGTGCCTGTAATTCCAGCTATTCGGGAGGCTGAGGCAGGAGAATCACTTGAAACTGGGAGGCAGAGGTTACAGTGAGCCGAGATTGCGCCATGCACTCTGGCCTGGGAGACAGAGCAAGACTCTGTCCCCCCACAAAAAAAAAATCAGTAGTCACATTAGAAATTTTTTTTCTTTTTTGAAATTGAGCAGATGTTTATTAATTTTAAGCTGTATGGAATTACAGTGTCACAGTTTCTTAATTTGACTAAGAATACCTAGCATTATCAAATGTGATGGAACAGGATTAAAAAATGATTCATTTTAGAATTTAATTAAGATCAAGTCTTTGTGCCGCTGGAGTACTGTGTCTCTGAGTCGTGACTGTATCATCAGTTAATATTTATATATTTCATTTTAATCCCAGTGACTTGTATGCAATCATGACACTAAGCTTATTGGCTAGGTAATTACTTACCCAATATATTTACAATAATCTTAATAATTATTATTTTTAATAATAAGTACTTATTTTTGTAAGTAATGATTGAGAAGGAGTAATGAAATGAGTTAGTTAAGATTATTAATGAAAGCTAATCCATGTCTGAATTGTAGATTTAATAATAGTTTTGGAAGTATGGATATCAAATTGGAACAGTTTGATATCACTACAAATCAGTACGATTCAATTTTCCGTTCAGTAAAATTTTGTTTTTAACTTTTACCAAAACATGAATACAGTCATGTGCCACTTAACAATGGGGATATGTTCTGAGAAATGCACCATTAGGCGATTTTGTCATTGTGCGAACATCATAGGGTGTACTTGAACCTAGATCATATAGCTTACTACACATCTAGGCTGTTTGATATGGCCTATTACTTCTAGGCTACAAACCCCTGCAGCATGTTACTATACTGAATGCTGTAGACAACTGTAACACAATGGAATTTATATATCAAAACTTATCTAAACATAGAAATGTATAAAATAGGATATCAAATATAAAAGATGGTATACCTATGTAGGGCAGCTCCATTATAATCTTATGGGACCACTGTCATATATGTGATGCATCGTTGACTGAAATGTCACTATGTGGTGCATGACTGTATATTTCATTAGATTTTTCAATATTTTGAGAATAACTTTGGCGTCAATTTATTCAAAATTCTATTTCACCTTAATTTTTGAAACATTCTTACATATTTTTGCATTAGAATTCTTCCTCAACTATCTTTTCACATGAAGACTGTTTTATTTTGTAGGTATAATTCCCAATCTAATTTATGTTGTTATACCAACGATACCCCTGCTCTTACTGATACTGGTTGCTTTTGGAACCTGTTGTTTCCAGATGCTGCATAAAAGGTAAATAACTCATAAAAGGTAAATATGTAGAGACAATTTGAAAAACTTCAAATAGGTTTTCAGAAATGTTTTAAAACTATTAGTATAAAGTTAATTATATTTTAATTTTCCTTAAGAAATCCTCTACATACAATCTAATAAGATATACATTGAGGATAGGATTAATGTAATATATCATTTAATCCTCACAGGACTTATTAAGCAGTTACCCTTCTGTTTGTATTTCTCAGTTGAGAAGATGGTGTCTTAGATGGGCTGCCTAGTCTGCCTTGGGTCCCATAGCTAGTGTCCACAGTGAATCTGAAATTTGGATGTTTGTAAACTTCCAACATATGCACTATATTATACTGCTGTTGTTTATGAATTATAAGAATTAATGCTAAACTTTTCAATCTAGACATCAAGCTATATGTAAGACTTGATATTTGTAGGTTCATTTTGTATTACTTTTGAAAATTCAAGTCACAGGTTTCTGTTTTATTTCAAAAAGATCTTTTAAGAATAGGAAATAAAATACAGTGGTTCAAACAGGTCACTTTTTGCCAGGTATCTTGAAATAAAATCCTATATTTTACCAGCAAGATTTCTGGGGGATTATTATGACTTTTGTATCTGCCTAGAATTAGAGAAGTTTCTCCATGTATGCCAATTTTTTAATAAAAATGAAACAAAATTCAATGAAATGAATATGTATTTCATTTTCAAATAAAAAATGAAATATAAATATGTGTCAAAAGAAAAAAATGAAAAGCTGTTCTGTTTATATGAGAGCATGTTTGCTAGAATAAACTAGACATCTTTGTCTGAGTGGTAAATAAGAACTGATCAAGGGAATGCCTCCATCAGGAAGGACCTGCAAACGAATTCATTTTCTTCTTTTGACTTTACTTCATCTTCTCCTTTTTCTGAAATAAACCCTAAAGAACCCATTAAGTAACAAAAGACCCAGAAAAAAAATAAGTAATTCTTAAATGAAATACTAATTCTACACAAAAGCCACATTAATAATCATTTTTTTTAACCATTTAGACCACTTTTGTGCTTTTTATAAACTTTCTTGGTTTATTTTCCATACATGTTAGATGACTATAGAATAAAGTTGTGTTGATCTTACCTATTTGGATGAAAATCTACAAACCATACAATTTGTACATAATATTTTATTAGTAACCAAAACAGCTAAATCTAAGTGAATTAAGTAATATATTAAAAGGGTAAGGGTAAGGTTCAGGTGTGTTTAGAAATAGTTCTTTTCTCTCTTTGAGGGAATTCTGCAATGTCTGGTAGATGGAGAGGAAGGGATGGGGAGACGCCTGTGAGGACCGAGGCAGATGCTGGGAACTGGGGCTGGGGTGGTCAGGGAGCAAGTAAGTGCACAACACAGGGAACTGGGACAAACACTTTTGGTACAGGCAAGAGATTATCCTGAGGAAACCAGCCCAAAGAAATCTACTTTTGACAGGGCATCCAGTAGAGAATGACTTGGCTGGATCACCTGAGGTCGGGAGTTTGAGACCACCCTGATTAACATGGCAAAACCCCATCTCTACTAAAAATACAAAAAATAGCCAGGCGTGGTGGCGGGCGCCGATAATCCCAGCTACTTGGGAGGCTGAGGCAGGAGAATTGCTTGAACCCGGGAGGCAGAGCTTGCAGTAAGCCAAGATCAGGCCACTGTACTCCAGCCTGGGCGACAGAGTGAGGGTCTGCCTCAAAAAAAAAAAAAAAAAAAAGAAAGAGAGAGAATGACTTGGGTAAACTCAGGAACAGGGAACTTCTGCAGGTGCCTGAAAAGTTTTCAAGTTATGGAAAGACAGAAGATAGCAGAACCCTAGGCACACGCTGGAAATATGGGCCAGAATTCCAAATGTGACAAGGGTGAAGTTGTAGCTCAAATCTGGAGGAACTCAGATACTGTTATGTAACCAAAGCATGAATCTGCTATTGAACCACATTGGTTTCAGAGACTGAGGCACCAGTAAGCTTCCAGAAATCAAGTGACTTAGGTGCAGAGCTGGAGAACTGATGGGAGGAGGGGAATAGGCACATCCATACACGTAGTATAATAGCATTGTTTTGATGATTTGACATTAAATTCAGCAACCATTAGTGACAGGGGACTCAAGGAGCAAATGATTTCCAAAATAATTGATCAAAGAAAATAAAGGTATTTGTTGGTGAATTAAACGGAAATGTTTAATATTGTGTCAGGCACATGTTTGTAGGTGTGGAACCAACCCAAATGCCCATCAATCAATGCACGGATAACGAATATGTGGTGTATATATATATATATATGATGGAATACTACTCATCCATACAAAGGAATGAATTAACGGCATTCACAGCGACCTGGGTAATATTGGAGACTGTTATTCTAAGTGAAATAATACAGGAAGGAAAAACTAAACATTGTATGTTCTCACTCACAAGTGGGAGCTAAGCTATGATGATGCAAAGGCATCAGAATGACACAGTGGACTTTGGGGACTCAGGGGGAAAGGGTAGGAAGGGTGTGAGGGATAAAAGAATACAAATTGGGTACAGTGTATACTACTCAAGTGATGGGTGCACCAAAATTTCACAAATCACCACTAAAGAACTTACTCATATAACCAAACACCACCTGTTCCCCCATAACCTATGGAAATACAAAATTAAAATAACAACAACAACAACAAAAATGAACTCTAAATCAGGAAATGTTAAACAGGAAAAGATTTGTTTTGTTTTCTCTATCATTCATAAGAACTATTTGCCATCTTCACATATTTGAATAATCTAGAAGTTTTTGGAAGAATAGGAGAATATACTGCTGAGAGGGGGAGTCTTTCATAAATAACTGTCTGAGATATCTCCCATTGGACCTAGACATGCTTAGTTTAATAAGAAGTTTTAGGCACTAAACATTTTTTCTTATGTTTTTCAGTAAAGGAAGAACAAAAACTAGTCCAAACCAGTCCACACTGTGGATTTCAAAGAGTACCAGAAAAGAAAGTGGCATGGAAGTATAATAACTCATTGACTTCGTTCCAGATTTTTGTAATTCTGGATCTGTATAAGGAATGGCATCAGAACAATAGCTTGGAATGGCTTGAGATCACAAAGGATCTGCAAGATGAACTGTAAGCTCCCCCTTGAGGCAAATATTAAAGTAATTTTTATATGTCTATTATTTCATTTAAAAAATATGCTGTGCTAATAATGGAGTGAGACATGCTTATTTTGCTAAAGGATGCACCCAAACTTCAAGCAAATGAAATGGACAATGCAGATAAAGTTGTTATCAACACGTCGGGAGTATGTGTGTTAGAAGCAATTCTTTTTATTTCTTTCACCTTTCATAAGTTGTAATCTAGTCAACGTAATGTGTATTGTATTGAAATTTACAGTGTGCAAAAGTATTTTACCTTTGCATAAGTGTTTGATAAAAATGAACTGTTCTAATATTTATTTTTATGGCCATCTCATTTTTCAATACATGCTCTTTTGATTAAAGAAACTTATTATGGTTGTCAACTGAATTCACACACACACAAATATAGTACCATACAAAAAGTTTGTTTTCTAGAAATAATTTGTCTCTCAGTTTCTCTGCTTTTGGTCAATGTCTAGGAAATCTCTTCAGAAATAAGAAGCTATTTCATTAAGTGTGATATAAACCTCCTCAAACATTTTACTTAGAGGCAAGGACTGTCTAATTTCAATTGTGCAAGACATGTGCCTTATAATTATTTTTAGTTGAAAACTAAACAGATTTTGTAATAATTGTAACTTTGTTAATAGGTGCATAAACAGTAATGCAGTCAATTTGAACAAAAGAAGTGGCATACACAATATAAATCATATGTCTTCACACGTTGCCTATATAATGAGAAGCAGCTCTCTGAGGGTTCTGAAATCAATGTGGTCCCTCTCTTGCCCACTAAACAAAGATGGTTGTTCGGGGTTTGGGATTAACACTGGAGGCAGATAGTTGCAAAGTCTGTCTAAGGTTTCCCTAGCTGTATTTAGCCTCTGACTATATTAGTATACAAAGAGGTCACGTGGTTGAGACCAGGTGAATAGTCACTATCAGTGTGGAGACAAGCACAGCACACAGACATTTCAGGAACGAAGGGAACTACGAAATCGTGGGAAAGTGGGTTGGAACCCATCAGTGATCGCATATTCATTGATGAGGGTTTGCTTGAGATAGAAAATGGTGGCTCCGTTCTGTCTTATCTCCTAGTTTCTTCAATGCTTATGCCTTGTTCCTCTCAAGAGAGAGTTGTAACTGTCTGGTCTTCATACGTCCCTATGCTCCTTTTAACCAAATAAAGAGTTCTTGTTTCTGAAGAATGATGACTAGGCCTGTCTAAGCCTCTTATGTGAAAAAAGTACAGATATGTTTGCATCGATATATAAAGTTGAAAACAAATTACTCTTTAAGTGTGGTAATAATGGAAGGCGTGGTTATGTCTAATATTTTCCCTGTCAATTCTTTTCAGTTAAATAATAAAGTATTTTCCTCAACACAGTTCACAACTAGCATTGGTTGGCAAAGCTAGGAAGCAAAAGAGAAATCAGTGGGCATTGCCCATTTTCAGCTGCTCAGAGACCGAGAGAATGAGCAGCTGCATTTGAAGCTGAGATCTGCCAACATGTAGCACTCCTCTTTCTTTTCTTGGCTACCTATCTTTCTGGGTAGAACTGGAGACCAGTTGCTGGGACCTAACCTTTTTCCTCCAAACTACTATCATGTATTTCTCCCTCTAGTGTGGACACAGTGGAGGAAAACAGGGTGTTCCCCCTTGTCTTTGCCACCATGGACTATAACAGCTGCAAGGCAAAAGCAGCAAATCAATGGGGAAACGCCTGGCTTTTGCCTTTGATCTTTATCTAGGTCTGGGTAACTCTTCTGGTATCACCCACTAAACCTATAAGCTACTGGAGGTGGAAAATGAACTTCTCTTTTATTAGAAAATGGTAGTAATCCTATCTTAACAGTTTCCTAAAATTTTAGCTAACCTTTGGGAAATGAAAAGCAATACATGGTGTATCTGTTGCGTTAGCATTTTTAGAATATATTTTTGCTGTGTGTTTTGAAATGCAGATGAAATGTGGAACAATCTTCAGGTACTAAAACAAATACCCTGCTGGTCAGTCTATCTTTCCCAACTGTTAGAATCAGACCATTGGAAAGGTGTTAAAAAGAATCGTGTGTTCAGTGGTGATACGATTTGGCTGTTTCCCCACCCACATCTCACCTTGAATTGTAATAATCCCCATGTGTCAAGGGTGGGGCCAGGTGGAGATAATTGAATCATGGGGGTGGTTTCCCCCATACTGTTCTCATGGTAGTGGATAAGGAAAGTGGAAAGGAAATGGAAGTTCTCCTGCATATGCTCTCTTGCCTGTCTCCATGTAAGACGTGCCTTTGCTCCTCCTTTGCCTTCCAACATGATTGTGAGGCCTCTCCAGCTATGTGGAACTGTGAGTTCATTAAATGTCTTTCCTTTATAAATTACCCAGTCTTAAGTATGTCTTTATTAGCAGCATGAAAATGGACTAAAACAAGTGGCTCCTAATTTTTGTCCAAAGAATGAATTCTACAATTTCTTAACAGGAATTTGCATTTGTCCATCATCTGGCCACACCTTCTTCATATAACATTTTTTCCCCTTTATCTGACTGTTTCCCAGAGAGAGAGTCTTTTGGTATGACAACACATGATTCTCTATTTAACTGACTCTCACCTGCACAGTGGATCCCCAATATCCTCTTCAATGCCTCTGTAATAATTATTCTTTCCAGGTGTAGTTCAAATCTCCTTTCTTCCATAAGGCCAAGCCATACAATTGGTCCCTTCCTTCAACTCCTTTTAACCTTACTCTTTCTTCTATTAAATTGTCCCATGCAAGAATGTGTGTGAAGGTGCGTATGTGTGTGGGTTTTTTATTAACTATGAATTTTTTCTCCCCAAATACATCAAAAGATTCCATGTGGTGAGCTAAATTGAAGTCAGCACTTATTCTGGAAATGATCCAAGAGATTAAACAAGTGAAGCAAATTCATTTATTACACATATTTGACCTTCTCATGGGCGATTCAGCTGTGTCTAAATAAGTTTTTCACATATTAGAAATATCCACTGTAACACACATAAACCAAGACCAGGATTTGTAATAGGTGCATTTCTTTGGTATGTCTGATTATTTTTTTGAGACTTAAAAATACTAACTTGAAATAAATAGGTAAAATTTATCTAATATACAATGACCATATCAGTTAATTTATCTTTTATTTAATTAACTTATTTAAGAGGAATGTAAAATCAATTTAGTCCAGGCCTGTGACATAAGTTTACAATAAATAGTTTCTATTAGTGGGGAAAATACTAAGGTTATGCATATGTTTAAAATTTTGATAGAAAAGACAGAGAAACGATTGAGATTCTGCTAATAGCAGCAAGCTAAACTGGAACTAGAAAATTTCTGGCAGTTTATTTCCAACAGTGACATACTTTGGGAAAAACAATTTATTTTCTTTCTTTTTTAAATTCTGCTCAAATTTCTTAAGTGTACGGTATATGCTTTAAAATAACATCCCTTTAAACAACAGTAAATAATAAAAATAATCATTAAGAATTTTAAAAATGAGATCTGTGAAGAAATACCTGTTCACAATGAAATACAAATGTATTTAATGGTATTTTAAAGTTACTCTGTATTACTAAGGTGAATTTGATTATTTTTAAAATTTTGTTTCCCTGGCCCCCTAGCATTTCATTGGTATAGGTAAGAATTAAAAGTTTTCGTAACTTTTGAAAATTTTTGTACTAAACACTTAATTTCCATGCTTTCTAGAGTAGAATGGGAAAATAATCTGACTTTCATGTTTGGTTTAAGAAGTGCTCTAATGTAGAAAACTTTGTATCCATTCGGTAAACCTTGAGACCCTGGCATACACTCCAGGGCGATTAGGCAGGGCACACTTGTATCCAAATGAGGTCACACCAGCAAGGAACCACCTGTTGTTTTCTTGGCACATTAACGGTCCTCCTGAATCTCCCTAAAGAGTGAATTACAAAACAAAATTGTAGATATGTGGTCAATTGATCTAAACACATAAAATTATTTGTATCAAATAAATTAAAAAATATGATTTAATTGCAAGTCATCTGTATATATTCTCACTTTCACTCTAAGTCAGGAATGAGAACCTCAGTAAGGAGACAGAGAAACTATAATAACTAAGACATAATTTATAATTTTTATAGTGCACCTTTTTAGTAAAAGTTTCGCTACTTTAATTAGGCATTTTGGTGGATACTAAGAAGTTCTTTAAAGCACAGCTATGGAAAGCATCTCAAACAAAATATTTATTAAAAGCCAGTCATTTTATTTAAGGAGATCTGCTGTAAGTGTCACAAAGGACATTGTGAGAAAGACAAATTATTTCACAATATACTTTCTGGAAAAATTAGGAACTCACACATAAAGTAGATTTTAGTTCTCTTGGGTAGTATTATCTTTTTGGGGCTCAACAAACACCATCCGATTTGAAAAACATTTCAACTGAAATAAGGAAGTCTGTGATATAATTTTTAGTGGTAATTACTCATGTTTTCATCTGAGATTTCAAACTAAGAAATATTTTTAATTTTTATGAATATTAATTACAACAGATCCTGGTAAAGTAAATTTCATAGATTTTATTTGCATATGATTCCTGTGTAATGCAATGATAATACAAACATATAATATTGTTATTTAATGACACAAAATTGACAAGTATTTTTCCTGTATTAATTGGGCAAATCTTTTCAATTAATTTATTTTTTATATTTATGAAGACATTTAAAGTTCTATGTGTTTTGAAATCACTGGTATAATAGAATATTTCATTTTTTTCCACATTTCATTCCTTTATTAATAAAATATAAATTCACCCATGTTTTGATCCAGAGGACAATATTTTAATTAAATTTCTTTTTTTAATTCTTTTTTTTTTAAATTATACTTTAAGTTTCAGGGTACATGTACACAATGTGCAGGTTAGTTACATATGTACACATGTGCCATGCTGGTGTGCTGCACCCATTAACTCGCCATTTAGCATTAGGTATATCTCCTAATGCTATCCCTCCCCCCCTCCCCCCACCCCACAACAGTCCCTAGAGTGTGATGTTCCCCTTCCTGTGTCCATGTGTTCTCATTGTTCAATTCCCACCTATGAGTGAGAACATGCGGTGTTTAGTTTTTTGTCCTTGCGATAGTTTGCTGAGAATGATGGCTTCCAGTTTCATCCATGTCCCTACAAAGGACATGAACTCATCATTTTTTATGGCTGCATAGTATTCCATGGTGTATATGTGCCACATTTTCTTAATCCAGTCTATCATTGTTGGACATTTGGGTTGGTTCCAAGTCTTTGCTATTGTGAATAGTGCCGCAATAAACATACGTGTGCATGTGTCTTTCTAGCAGCATGATTTATAGTCCTTTGGGTATATACCCAGTAATGGGATGGCTGGGTCAAATGGTATTTCTAGTTCTAGATCCCTGAGGAATCGCCACACTGACTTCCACAATGGTTGAACTAGTTTACAGTCCCACCAACAGTGTAAAAGTGTTCCTATTTCTCCACATCCTCTCCAGCACCTGTTGTTTCCTGACTTTTTAATGATTGCCATTCTAACTGGTGTGAGATGGTATCTCATTGTGCTTTTGATTTGCATTTCTCTGATGGCCAGTGATGATGAGCATTTTTTTCATAGAATATTTCAATCCCAGCTAGATGCTAGAAATATCCTAAGAGACTTTTTGTCTGATCCTTTATCATCTTTGGGCTCTATGTTTAAAGAAAAAAATGTAGTCTATCAATGCACCTTTTTTCCCCTTCGTACACAGGAACATAAATTGCATTGGTGACCATAGGTTACCAACATTCTAGTGTAACAAATGTGTTCAAGCTGTTTGAAAGCAGGGACTGTGATTTCTATTTCTCCATCCCAAGCCCTTAATCTGTAATATAGGTTCTGAAATATTTATGGAACAGTTTATATTCAAGGATCAAAATACATTTTATATGACTTGGAAATTACTAAAAATAAACTTCAGCTGTTTGGATATTTGTAAAAGGAGTCATTTTTTTTTACATATCTTCTAAAATAATTTAATTTTTTAATAGACAAGAGGATCCAGATAGAACAAGGATTTTTACCCAGAACATACTGGGTCAGTTGCAGTTATTTAAGGATCCTGCGGCAGACTTGTTGCCTATCGGCTGGGTGGTCTATCTGATTGGGAGACCTCAGTCTGTTTCCATTACTTCCTGTCATCTAACTATAACACATCGGTTTAGTTATGTAACTTCTCCTTACCTTAATTTTCTTTTCTTTTAAATTTTACTTTAAGGTCTGGGATACACATCCAGAATGTGCAGGTTTGTTACATAGGTATACGTGTGCCATGGTGGTTTGCTGAACCTATTGACCTGCCCTCTAAGTTCCTTCCCCTCACCCCCCAGTCCCCAACAGGCCCTGGTGTGTGTTGTTCCCTGTCCTGTGTCCATGTGTTCTCATTGTTCAACTCCCACTCATGAGTGAGAACATGCAGTGTTTGGTTTTCTGTTCCTGTGTTAGTTTGCTGAGGATGATGGCTTCCAGCTTCATCCATGTCCCTGCAAATGATGTGATCTCATTCCCTTTTATGGCTGCATAGTATCCCATGGTGTATATGTGCCACATTTTCTTTATTTGGTTTATCATTGATGGGCATTTGGGTTGGTTCCAAGTCTTTGCTATTGTAAATAGTGCTGCAATAAATATAGGTGTACATATGTCTTTACAGTACAATGATTTATATTCCCTTGGGTGTATACCCAGTAATGGGATTGCTGGGTCAAATGGTATTTCTGGTTCTAGATCCTTGAGAAATCGCCACACTGTCTTCCACAATGGTTGAACTCATTTACATTCTCACCAACAGTGTAAAAGTGTTCCTAGTTCCTCACAACCTTGCCAGCATCTATTGTTTCTTGACTTTTTAGTAATTGCCATTCTGACTGGCATGAGATGGTATCTCATTGTGGTTTTGATTTGCATTTCTCTAATGATCAGTGATGCTGAGTTTTTTTTTCATATGTTTGTTGCCTTTCCTTAATTTTCTGATTTGTTCAGTGAAGGTATTAATATTTCATTCTTCCAGTGTCTTGGAGATATATGAGTACTTCAAAAATATGCATGGGGCCTGGCGCGGTGGCTCACACCTGTGATCTCAGCACTTTGGGAGGCTGAGACAGGTGGATCACCTGAGGTCAGGAGTTTGAGATCAGCCTGGCCAACATGGTGAAACCCGGTCTTTACTAAAAATACAAAAAATTAGCCAGGTGTGGTGACGGATGCCTGTAATCCCAGCTACTTGGGAGGCTGAGGCAGGAGAATCACTTGAATCTGGCAGGTGGAGGTTGCAGTGAGTGGAGATTATGCCACTGCACTCCAGCCTGGGCAATAAGAGCAAAACTCTGAATCAAAAATAAATAAATAAATAAATAATAAATAAATAAATAAATATTTTTAAAAATATGCATGAATTTACAGAACATAAAATATTAACCTTAAATTTATGCTTCTAGTGAGATGCTATATTTATAAGTAAAAATAAAAATCAGTACCTTCTTTGAGTGTCTGAGTGCAAGGGTTGGTGACCATTTTTGTTGAGAACAATACTTCTCATACTTCAGTGTGCATCAGAATCTCCTGGAAGATGTGACAAACACACATAGCGGGCCCCACCCTTATAGTTTCTGATTCAGCAGATATGTGATGAGACCTGAGAATTTGCATTTCTAGCAGGTTCTCAGGTGGTGCTGCTGGACTGGAGGCCACGCATTGAAGGCCATTGGAATAGAATATGGCTTGGAATGGTGAGTAGAGCGTCAGTCACTGAATTTTAGGTAGAGGAGATATTCTCCAGCCATTGGTGTTGCCTTTAAATCCAAACTACTACCACTAAAAGGCAAGCCTTTGGTAAGTCAGAAGTTGTGGATGACTAGTAAGGCACGTTCTTTGCCATTGTAAGGCTAAAAAATGATGCTTCAAAGAACTTACTCAAATAATGTATCAGTAATAACATGCTCACAATTTTAAAGAATGCATTCTTATTTAATCAGTTAATCCTGTTAGAAAACATAGTATTAAAATTGAACAAAGAAAATCATGTGACAATCTAGTGTATTAATTACTCAATTACGATAACATTTTATTATACAAGGTATTACCTTATGTGGGAGACTTCTTACTTACCAAGGAATAACATGCTTAGACTGTGTAGAATCAGAGCTAACTATAAGATTTCAGAGACCTGGCATGAGTTAATGACTTAATGTAACCCTAAAATCAACAGCATCAGCCGTCGTATTTTCTGCCTAGTGCGTGAGGTGTCTGCCACACCATCCCCATTAGCTGTAATTGAAGTTCTCCAGCTGATTTCCCTCCTGCACAAGAATTCTATAGATTTCCTTCTAAGTGGCAATATATCTTACCTTTAGCACGCTTTTCATTTTAAAAAAGAAGTATAAGACCCGGAGATAAATTTTAAACAAGAAAAAAGCCATCCTATTTGTCTTGAATTTGCAAGCATTTATCAAAGCAGAATAAATGTAAAACTAAGCTGGAAGTTTAACACAACTAAATACGTTGATTTAACTAGAGGACTTATATACAGATGATCTGAATAAGCGTCAATTTATATGGCTTGTCATGTATTGGTGGTATGACATATATGTTAATATATAAAATAAGTTGCTACACTTTAACACAGGGAAACCATTTTCCTATGAGATAAACGGCTATTTCTTCATTTAGTAATTATTCCTTTGGTCAGTAATGCCAGCAGGTTTAATCCAGCAGACATTAAAGCATTGATATATTATTAATTTTCAAATATAGAAAATACGCCAGAAAATTTATTTCCTAGTTTCATAATAAAAACTTGTTAACATTTTTGAGTAATTGCTTGATGCCTTACATGGGTTATCTCATTTAAACCTCTCCATAAACCCTAAGTCACTTGCCCAAAGTCTCACCAATAAGTGTTACAGCCAGGATCAAACAAGAGTAGTCTGAACGTAGAATCCATGCTCTTCATAACTATCCCATGCTGTACCTAAAAATTAATTACAATTCTAAAATCTAGCAGAACTTCCCTTTTTATTTATTGTGTGTACTTGGATTTCATGGAGCTAATAGACAGGAACATTATTCTTAGGTGGCAAGATATTTCAGTGAAGTTACTATGTGGGTAAGAGTTTTTTTGTAATGTCACACAGGTCAAGAGCTATTGACACTTCAAATTTACTGCAATATTGACATTAGCACTACAGCAAGTTCAAGTTACTACATTTCTAATATAAGGTGTAAACGATAATATAAAAACCAGAGCCAGGGTTATGCCAGTCTATTAAGTTATTTACCTTCCCTTTGGTTAGCTGTAAATTGACTCTAACGAGGCTATGCAGGTTTTCATCAAGAAATTACTTCAGGTTACTGCACGCCTGGATGATATTTTAAATTCAGGGTTGAAATTTAGAGGCCCACAGACTAAACTGGCCCTCAGGCCCTGTTTTTGTTTGTTTGTTTTAATTTTGCAAGGGGTTTAAAATAATTGGAAATTTGAAAAGAAATGCTTTTAGATAAGGTGCACACTTTCTGGCTCAACCCAGGCCCACTGCTCATTTTAGCTGGCTGCCTCACACATTCAAGTATCATGTCTAGTCTCCAAAGACATCGATTTGTAACCTATTTTCTTAAAAAATAATTTTTGTTTCCAATGCTCAGGTCTACCTAAGAGGATTATGCAAATAGGCAAAAAGTAACAGTTTTGTAAAAGAAGAGAAATGAAAGAAGCTTGATTATTTCTTTACTCCCAAATTATTGTTAAGCAATGAAATAACTATAACACCAGTGCTTTCTGAAAATGTACAGTGAGCAGTTTTACATCTTTACCTGACAAGAATCTATTCCTCCTTCTTCATAGCCTGCACATATCATATTTTCAGTAATGTTATATTCTGGCATCTGCTGTTGGCATTTCTCATTTGATAGAAGAGGAACATCAGCTTCTTGCAATATGTTTGCAGTAGTACCTGCTCAAAATGGAGAATGCAGCCAGCCAGTCAGAAGTGATCAACATGCATCCTTGAATGAACTACCATCAGTCTTATTTATTCCAACATTTCACTCTCATTATCAAGTACTGTGTGTATATATAATGGAACTAAATACTAAACCTTGCACACTAAAGCACATAATAAAGCCCATCTGTGGATTTTGCCAAATGGATAACAGGAAAGCTCTTCTTTTTTACCAAAGGGCTAGTAGGGGTGATGGATTAGACTAGATGGTCTTTGGGCATCTTCTGTGATTTTAAACAGTTACAGGATTGCTCATGGGGAAAATGCTCACCAACACAAAGTGTTTCATTCATGGAAATTAGCAACGGCTCAGAAATCCAGAAGCGCTTTTCATTTGGCACCTGAGGAGGTGCTCGCTTCCGTATAATAGCATTCAGCTTCTTTGTGGTGCTGTGTGAGTGAGCAGGTGCACACTGAGCAGAGGACAAAGCTCAGATGAACTATGCCCTGGTCTAGGGGCAATCAGCTTGTCATCCATACCCAGGTGAAGGGAAAGGAGGCATTTTAAAAAATAAAGCAGAGTGTACTTACCTGCTTTTTACAAAATGATTCATCCACTAGAAGTACGAATCTCTGCTGAAATACTAATCCCAAGAGAGATGTGAAACAAGCAGGTGTCTAGTGCCCCAGAAAAGGTACATGATAAGCACTTTCTAATAATTAGCATTTCTATTTGGTTCCTCAAGAGAGGCGGAACGTTGAAGAGAAGTTAGTACATTTGACAGCCATTGAGGCTGAAAAAATTTATGTGACCTCATTTCTAGCTAAATTTAATTCATGCACTAAAAAGATGAAGGAAGCAAAAAAAGTGTGTTCGTGCACCCGTGTACATGTGTGTGTGTAATTTAGATGCAAAACAGATATGTATGACTCAGCAGTGCGTTGGTAAATGTATATCAATTGTCTCTCCAGAAAAATGAAAGCCCCATGGGCCTTCTTCTCATTTTACTGACGTAAACACTTCCACAATGATCAATTTCAAGGTACCAGCATGGCAGTGAACATGGAGTAAACATTACTAGATAACTTTTCAAGTTTGACAATGGACTATAAGTTAAGAAAATGAATTGGAGAGATTAAAATGGAAGAGAAAATTTGGCATCTCACTGTTATCCATTCTATGAGGATCAAGGATGGCTTGGCAGACTTTAATTTTATGATAAAAACCAAGGCCACTTCTGCTGCTTGTCAATGAATTAAAATTTGTTTGGTAGATGATAAAACTGTTTGGTAAAGGAACATTTGAGCAGTGTCTGTTTACTGATTGCCTTGATTTAACTAACTAGTATCACCTCATTTCTTCCTAGTGAACAATATGTTCGTGGTTTTCCTAGCTAATTAATTAGTATAATATACTCAAAAGATTGAAAACTGGGAATTTTTTTTTTTTTTAGACGAAGCCTAGCTCTTGTCCTCCAGGCTGGAGTGCAATGGCACAATCTCAGCTCACTGCAACCTCCGCCTCCCGGGTTCAAGTGATTCTCCTGCCTCAGCCTCCCGAGTAGCTGGGATTACAGGTGCGTACCACCACGCCTGACTAATTTTTTTTTTGTATTTTAAGTAGAGATGGGGTTTCACCATGTTGGCCAGGCTGGTCTCGAACTCCTGACCTCAGGTGATCTGCCCAGCTCGGCCTCCCAAAGCGTGGGGGTTACAGGCATGAGCCACCGCACCCAGCCAGAAAACTGGGATTTTATGGAATTATGTAGATGGAAGTCATAAAGCAAAGTTCATAAACTATGTGAAACTTAACCATTACTCAAGAAATATTTAAACGTGATCTAGCTGTTTATTCCTAAATGAAATTGATCTCAGATACAGTTTATTTCCTGGCTCCATACCACTCTTAGAGACTTTCTTAAGTCAATCAGACATATATCTTTAGTAACAATAAGTAAACGTAAGTCACATTTACTCAGCTTTTAAAAAAAATCCAAAAAACAGAAAAAAATTCCTATGAAGTAAAGAGTTTCAAATTTTGTTATTGGTTAATTTGTTTCTGAAGAGCCCACATTGTGGTCATAAAATGTCTTTTAGCTTGAAGTCTGAAAAGAGAAAATATCTATCTAGGAATCATTTTTACTGTTTAAATTTCAAGTTTAATAAATCCTAATATTTTTCAAGAGGGAGAAATATATGAATATACAGTCTTTGACTTCAATATACTTGATGGACAGCAGACATGAGGCATTTTCAGCAATACAGTGTCATTACTGTGAAGAACTTTTGTAGGAGTTATCAGAAAAGCATTTGACTTAGAACTTTGTGCTTTCTCTTATAATAGGACATTTTAAATGTGAGTACTTTGATTCTGAGACCCTCTACCTTTCCACAAGATTTTCTGCATTTTCATCTTAAATACATTTAGGACTTTTAAACGTCATGGCTATAATTTGTTGTGACTGCAGGGATCAGGTCCTCTTATCAGACTACAGAGCCTTTTCTGGTGCTTTATTATTTATGAGTGGTTAAAACTCTGTCCCAGATAGGGCACTCCTATTAGAAATTCCACAGCCAATGAGCCTTGTGGTTACATTTAAAGGGTATGAAGTACGAGAATACTTTTCAAAAAAAAGTATGATTATTTTTAATATGTATGATTTCTGTGTTTGGAAAACATGCAGTTGATGCTGGGGGTGAATGGTGTATCAACTGCTGGATGCAAATGTAAGATTCATGTCAAATCTGAGCCCTCTTGTCAGTAAGCAGAATTAGCATGTTCAAGTTAGAAGAGATTCCATTCTCATTTTAAGAAAATGTGAGTGTAGAGGCCTTCACATTATAAATAAAGATAGTTTCATTAGTTTGGAAAATGTGACAGGTAACAATTTGGCTTTTCATGAGACTTTATCATATGCTTTACAAAAATTAATTTTTGTAACCCTAGTGTATATTCATTTTAATGAGGTTTTTTTTAAGTTTATCAGTGTTTATAATACTAAAATTAGATATTGAGGTTGGGGGACACTTGAATTCCCCCTCAAAAGAATATAGTTTTATAATATCTTCTATGCAATCCGAAAAAATTTTTAAAAACTCTACAAATATATAGGCTGGGCACGGTGGCTCACGACTATAATCCCAGCACTTTCGGAGGCTGAGGCAGGCAGATCACGAGGTCAGGAGATCGAGACCATCCTGGCCAACATGGTGAAACCCCGTCTCTACTAAAAATACAAAAAAAAAGTTAGCCGGGCGTGGTGGCGGGCGCCTGTAGTCCCAGCTACTCGGGAGGCTGAGGCAGCAGAATGGTGCGAACCCGGGAAGCGGAGTTTGCAGTGAGCCAAGATGGCGCCACCGCACTCCAGCCTGGGCAACATTGCGAGACTCTGTCTCAAAAACAAGCAAACAAACAAAATTCTACAAATACACAAACTCTACAAGTATATCTTTGAAAGCTCTACAGATACACAACTCTAAATATATATGTACATGCTTGACGGTACTTTTAGGAGATACTGAAAAAATTGTTATATAAGATTTGCAAAGATGTTGAAAGTATTCACAGGATATTATGATAGTCCGTTTTTCACTATCAAAACCGTTTTTCAGGGTTTTTTTTTTTTTTTTTTGAGTCTGATAATTTACCGTGATAGACAACCGTCCCCCAGCCAGCAATAGAACAATTCCTTCCTGGAGAAAAAACTTGATTTTCTTCTGGTAAACAAATAGGTTGTATGTAATCTGGAAAAACAAGCAAACAGCAAAATCAACAAACAAAGAAAAAGAAAGAACAGATTTACAAGCATTTCTGACAAGTTTTAAAAATCAATCATTCTCAACATTTAATCTAAAAAACATGTATTTTTGTTTTATCCTACCTGTAAAAATTTTAGACATCGGTCTTAGGGGAAATAGGCATTTCAAAGCAGCACTTTCTGACAACAGATCGGCTACCACTGGTGGCCTTTTAGGGTCTTTTACTAGTCTCCTCATTACTTTTTTTTTTTTTTTTTTTGAGACAGAGTCTCACTCTGTCACCCAGGCTGGAGTGCAGTGGCACGATCTCAGCTCACTGCAAGCTCCGCCTCCTGGGTTCACGCCATTCTCCTGCCTCAGCCTCCCGAGTAAGCTGAGACTACAGGTGCCCGCCACCACGCCCTGCTAATTTTTTGTATTTTTTTTTTTTAGTAGAGACAGGGTTTCGCTGCGTTGGCCAGGATAGTCTCGATCTCCTGACCTCGTGATCCCCCTGCCTCGGCCTCCCAAAGTGCTGGGATTACAGGCGTGAGCCATGGCACCCGGCCCTCATTACTCTTTTATAGTGTAAAAAATGTCTTAGTTCTGGAGGTAATCATTTATATTTTATTTTTAAATAAAATTATGGTGCTTAATAGAAAGTGGTGCCAGTTCTCTGAAAATTATGGTAAGAATGATTTTCAGCATCAATTAATAGAAACTTGGGCAAATGTTCTGAGGCTTTTTTATTTTCCCCAATTATCACCATGTTAAAAAAGCTTTTAGGAGGTTGTTTTACAGGGCAATTATGGAAGCATTGACATTGGTCACCGACTTTTAAAGCCCTTCTTGCATCAATTTACAAGCCAACTGGCACTCTTAAGCACCCACTGCGTGTAAGACCTAGGGCAGACACAAAAATGAATAAGACACAGTGCTTATCCTTAAGGACAGGGATATACAACTAACCGTAGCAATAGTCTGCTTTTGATAAGTGCTATAACGCATGTATAGATCAAACCCCATGAAAACATAGAGATGGCAGCACTTTCTCCTAACTGGGCACTGAAAAAGACTTAGGAATAAAAGTCAGAATTGAGCAGAGCCCTTCATGATAAAGTTCACTTTATCAGGGGATTTCTTGCACATTTTCCAGGCATTTGGAGGAAGTCCTTCATTTGCCACTCAGATAATATTATCGAATCTCCATTAAAAACTTCATCCTATGAAGGCCGGGCATGGTGGCTCACACCTGTAATCCCAGCACTTTGGGAAGCCAAGGCGGGCAGATCATGAGGTCAAGAGATTGAGATCATCCTGGTCAACATGGTGAAACCCCGTCTCTACTAAAAATACAAGAAAAAAAATTAGCTGGGCATCGTGGCATGCACCTGTAGTCCCCTCTACCTGGGAGGCTGAGACAGGAGAATCGCTTGAACCTGGGAGGTGGAGGTTGCAGTGAGCCAAGATCGTGCCACTGCACTCCAGTCTGGGCAACAGAGTGAGACTCTGTCTCAAAACAAAACAAAACAAAACAACACAACAAAACAAAACAAAAAACCAAACTTCCTCGTATGAATAACTTAATTCTTGCTCACTTTCCCCACAGAACATATGTTTTTCTCTCAGTTTATGTCTTGCTCTGCCTTTTTGGTAGATGAACCTGCCTTTCTTTTACATGAAAAATAGAGAGGGCATGCATAATAACATCATCTATTTATCTGAGCTTCTCCTTTGAGTTTACTGGTTATACAGGGCTCAGAGAGTTTTATTCTATGGTCCTTTCCAGAAAGTTGAATTTAAACATCCTGATGATAGAAATTTAATATATTTCTCTCTACTCCCTAATCCCATTTAAGTTCTAATGATTTATGTAACAAATTATCTAACTTTTATGAATTAATGCATTGACATTGATAATATTTGAAATCTAATTTTGAATTAATTTTGGCAGATAATATGACTAAGAGTGAGTTTTTTGTTTTACCTGTGTAATTCACTTTAAATTCCAGATGCATCATGGCAATGTCGTTGTCCTTTCTTCGCCTATTGTAATGAGGGTTTATGACAATTTGATCTATCATTCGAGGGACTGTTTGAGGAGAGGTCAGATTTGATGTCATATGCAGGCCTAGGATTGCTGTCCACTTGGATGGCTCTAAATTTCTCCTGAAAATAGTAATGAAGAAATATGAGACACTCTCCATCCAAAGCAGTTCCCTTCTAGAAGATCTTCATCATGACATTTCAGAATATGTTTCTATCCTGGGATGTTCTTTAATTTCTCTGAAGAATCATCCTTTAAAAATATTCCTCAAATCTTTATTTTCATAACATAAAGAAAGCCCTAATTAGTGCTAATCTCTCTGTTTCCCTCCTCTTAAGTCATATGCTGAGCTCTAGTTCTAGATTGTAGTTCTCAACTGTGGTTGTACATTGCAGTCCCGTGGGGTGCTTTTAAATAATGCTGACACCTACTTCCCCTCCTTCCCCCGATTCTAATGTAGTGGGTCTGGAATAGTCCACCAGACAATTTAAAAAATACTTTTAAAATTAAGTCTCCCAATTTGTGCTAATATATATAATACATGGCTAGGTTGGAGAACCTCTGTCTTAGGTCACATTTCACTGTGGAAATTGTGTCCCTGTTCAGGGCTTTTTCAGACAACTGTAGCAACTGTAGTATAATGGAAGGAAGTTCAGATGCATTTCCCATTTAGAGAGTCATTGAATTCACATATAGTTAAAGTAAACAAGCCGGGCGCAGTGGCTCACGCCTGTAATCCCAGCACTTTGGGAGGCCGAGGCGGGCAGATCACAAGGTCAGGGGATCGAGACCATCTTGGCTAACACGGTGAAACCCCGTCTCTACTAAAAATACAAAAAATTAGCTGGGCGTGGTGGTGGGCGCCTGTAGTCCCAGCTACTCGGGGGGCTGAGGCACCGGAATGGCGTGAACCCGGGGGGCGGAGCTTGCAGTGAGCCGAGATGGCGCCACTGCACTCCAGCCTGGGCGACAGAGCGAGACTCCGCCTCAAAAAAAAAAAAAAAAAAAGTAAACAGTATGCCTTATTATAATTTTTATAATCTAACATATAAACTTGAATAATCTCCATATACAATGTTGGCCATCTATAATAATTGGTAAAGGATAACACTTGTGTTGTAGAACAGATTAAATTGGGTACTATATTATGATTTGAAAGTGTGCAAGGACTTTTAAATGTGCTATTGGCCTGCGATTTCTTCACACAAAGGAATTATCAGCTGGAATTAAGCCAGTTAAGCCATATTCACAATGAAGGTAAAATTCAATGGTTGCAATCCTAGGCAGAGCTATCGATTCAATTCTTAACAGTTGCAAACGCCTTGTTTAATGTGGTATTTAAATATTCAAATCCAAGTCACTTACAGATGTATAAAGGGCATGAAGTTACTTACATCTATCTATCACTTTGTTTTATTTACCAAATTACTATGTTTGGTCAGGTAGCAGTCATCAGTAAAGCCAATGAGCATCCACGCATTCAGTAAAGCATCCACTGACAACCACATTGCATTAAAACTTGAAGAAATACACCTAAGTGCTCTGTAGCAACAAAATGCTACTTGGTGCCAAGTGCAATACCAAGAACTTTTGTATCTCTTCGTTTAATCCTCATCATAATTTTACAATCAGAACAAACTAGGCACTGATTATCTAAATGGTAGGAGGTGACTTTAATTGGAGCTGTCTGACTTTAGAGCCTGCACTTACACCAGTGACTGGGGTGCCTCATACAGCTCTGAGTGGGGTGCCGTGGGAGGGATTGAGAACTAGAAGGAAGGACTGGAGATGTGGGGGGCAAGAGGGAGCGATAAGCTCTGCTGTTGCTTTCCCTGGTTCCTCATAGGGGAAGTTATCTCTGCTCCTAGTGGTTGGTGGCAGCTCCTTAAGTGGCTTAGAGACTGGGCCAGGAGGTCATTATGGTGCTGTAGAGGCTTGACAAGAGGTCTTCTTGCTTTCTCTTCTCCAGGTCAGAGGAAGCTGTACTTCAGCCATGCTTGGCATCTTGATAATTTCAGACAGCACCCCACTTCCACTGTACCCTAGGATTCCCGTGTCTACTTTAGCCTATGTAGGGAGAGTGAACAAAGCCAAATCTCTTCCCTGGTGTTCTATTTCTGAACTTCTTTCTCTATCACATGTTAAGTATATTTCTTAAAGCTCAACTGGTCAGTTTTCACTTGAGTAGCCTGCCTCTTAAGACTGACAGGTATGAAGTAGTTACTTTATTTTAAAAATTGTATGATTTTTTTTTTACTCAACATTTACCTCACACATTCACTCAATATTTACAAAAAATTAATCTCATAATTACTATACCATATGTTTCATATTTGGCATTTTATTAAATTTATTTATACATCATATTTTCTGTTATATTCATATAACCAATGTATTATAATAGTATTTATAATTTATAGTATATGTATATAAATGATCTATATAAATAATATTAGCTATATTAATGAATTAACTATTAATATTTGCTCACAGTGTATGAGATCATTATATGTAAGCTGGAGTTAACAGAGGACATGTCATTATTAAAAGTTATAGGATTGTCTCCTCAGATGTTTTCTACATATTTTATCTTCAGAATTTTTCATATAGAAGTTCAGAGAGGTGTATGCAGTTTATTTGCTATAGACTTAAATAAATGTTAAATTAAGGTATTTCAGAGAAAGAGCATCTAAACTCCCAAATTCTTCTCTTTTGTAAATACTATACTTTATCTGAGAACTAACCAACATAATTACTGATATGAGAGAGCTTGCAGGTAACATAGTTTAGTAATCAACATTTCCTTTCATTATTTTAAGGACTTAAGTAGAAAACCAATATACAAACCAGGAACGTGCAGATTAAATATACATGCTTCAAGCTACTCATCTAACTCAATACAATTTACAACATTAATCTGACACATTCTTGATAATTTCCAAAATTGTTTATTGTGCCACATAGAAAATAGCCTCTCTTGCATGTTTTTATTACTTCAGTATCTATGAGCAGCACCATGGATAGGAAAAATTCCACCACCATGTATCATTTACATCTTTCTCTCAAAGAGAATGGTTGCTCCACAAATCTTTCTGTCATGCACTTAACTTCCCCACCACAAAACCAACACTAGCACAAGCACCACTAGTACTAGTCCATCTGGCAGTAATTTTAGAGCTTTTCCTCAGTGGAAAATGACTGGAGAATACAGAGCTTACAGCCAATAGTTCTTAAGTTCTAGAGCCACTTGAGGAAGTTTCTAAAACTTTAGATTTCTAATTTCCATTTCCAGAAATTCTAATTTGGAAAGTTGGAGTGGCACTCAACAATCTGTACTTTGTAATCACTGTTGGGATATTGAGCAATGCAGAAAACTTCGTAGCTTTTTTATATACCCAAATCTGAGGGGTAGGGGAAGACAGCCTTCAGAAAAATCATTTTAGATGAAGAGATGGGACTTTTTATGCTTTAAAATCTGGTCTCAAAGCATCCCCTTTCTAGTAAAGGAAGGAAGAGCTATAGGACAGAAGATAGATGGGCACAGGAGAAGGTGAGAACCACCTTGAATAGGAAATCCCCAATCTAGTAGAGGATAAAGATGGCAAAGATAGGGCATCTTTAGATAGAAATTGGCTGAATTTACTTTGGGAGACCGAGGCAGGTGGATCACCTGAGGTCAGGAGTTTGAGACCAGCCTGGCCAACACGGTGAAACCCCGTCTCTACCAAAAATACAAAAATTAGCCAGGCATGGTGGTGCATGCCTGTAATCCCAGCTACTCGGGAGGCTGGGGCAGGAGAATCGCTTGAACCCGGGAGGCAGAGTTTCCAGGGAGCCAAAATTGTGCCATTGCGCTCCAGCCTGGGTGACAAGAGCGAAACTCTGCCCCCCACCCCCCAAAAAAAGAAGTTGGCTGAATTTTTGCTGCATTTCACCATCTGTCCTGCACAAGCAAGACATTTGCCACCGTAGCAAGAGAAAGAGAAGCACAGCAGGTTGGAGAGGGCAGAAAAACATACACTCGTGGTCTCTGTAACCCCAAAGATGCTTCTTTGAAAAAAGATGCTTTTTTCCCATTTCCTGAGATGCAGAAGCAGCACCAGATAAGATGAACTAGTGGTACCCCAGATGTATGTGGCTATGTGCGGATGTGAAAATAACTTCACCACTCTAGGCATCAGGATGTCCATTTGTAGGTGGGAATTTCAATGCAGTAGAAAGCAAATATGGTAAGACAGCTATGATAGAGCATCACAACAGGCTGAAAGGAAAAGAAAATCAATGGGAATCCAAAACTGTAAATTAAAACCTTTTTCCTGTTTTACTATTATTAAAGGTGGCACAACAGCAACCTCAACAACTTTGCACCACGCCAACACTG
This sequence comes from Pongo pygmaeus, assembly GCF_028885625.2. Taxonomy (NCBI): domain Eukaryota; kingdom Metazoa; phylum Chordata; class Mammalia; order Primates; family Hominidae; genus Pongo; species Pongo pygmaeus. The sequence continues at coordinate 30,720,063 of NC_072395.2, forward strand.
ATGTTTACACCAAGCACAGCACTTTTGGTCTCTATTTTTATTCTCCTCTGAATATAACGAGGATTCCTAGATGGCTAGCCAATTCTAATATTTAAGGCAACTGAAAATTAGAATGTTTCTGAAACATAGTGTTGTTGCCAGAGAGTAAGAAAGTTTTCAAGAATATCGGGCAATTCTGAAAGTACAAACAAGCCAGATTAAATGAAATAACATTGGCCAAGTTTTAGCAAGATGACTCTCATATAATGATCATTATAATTACCCTAGTTAAAAGAAATGAGTTGTTTATGAAAGGCCATGTGTCTGCAATGAAACTCAAAAGAGAAAAGTTAACAGGTGCAAAAGGTAGTTTTATTATAAAAGGAGGGTAGACAACAAGGATATGTTTAATTTTTCTTCCTTTTCATGAGTAAGGAAAAGAGTTTCATATATGTGAATATTTTTATTTAATTTTAGGTAGAAATCTGTTTTTAAAATATGGGTATATGCTTATTTGCATAAGTGTAAGAAACAGAAGTAAATACAGGAAACCAGAAATAGGCCAAACACTCCTGAGCATAATTTTACTCAGTAGATTATTCCTGAAACTTAAGGAATCATCTTTGAATTTTTTTCTTCACTTGACTTCCAGGATTCACCATGCACTTGTGATTTGCCTTTCATTTCACTCTCTGTTCTTCCTCAGTCTTTTTATTCCCCCGGGTCTTTTTTGTTCATCTTAAACTCTAAATTTTAGAATACCCCAGGGGTCTGCCTTCGGCCTTCTCTTTTATATTTACACTGGCCTCATACATAATCTTATCCAAGTCATTATTTTAAATACCGACAATATACTGAAAACTTCTAAATTTGTCTAGATTTGTATGTCCCTAGGCTGACATCATTGGCTGATACCAACCTGGATGTCTAATAGGCAGTCCCAAGCTTAATATATACAAATCAGAACTCTCACTCTCTTTCCAATCTGATTTCTTCCTGTTTTCCTCGTCTCAGTAAATGATATCAACACTCACTCCATTCTCTTTTCCTTACTCTATATCTGTGATCGTTAATAAATGCTGATGACTCTAACCATCAGAACTTACTAAAGAGATCCAGCCACTTCCTCAGCTTCTTCAGCTATGGTCCTAACTGGTCTCCCTGATTTCACGTTTGCTCCTCCCAGCAGTCCCATCTTCACACATTAGCCTGATTGGATAATGTCACTCTTTGGTCCTCCACATGGTCCCTCAGCCTATTTACCTATTTAGCCTCCTGAGACCTCTCCAGGGCTTGATCCATAGTTCCAGTCTCATCACTGCCACTCTGCCAATCCCCTTCTGAGCAACAGCAGCAGGGCTTCTTGAGGTGTTTGGAGTAAGTCTACCTCACTTCTACCCCAGAGCATCACAGTTTGCTGTTATCTTCCAAGAAATTTGTGTAACAGTCTCCTTCATTTCTTTAGATTTTCCTTCCGTTTTCAATTAGTATGCGAAGCTTTCTCCAACCACTGGATCGAAAACAACCTTCCTGCTCTTATCATACCTTCTGTTCATACTACTTTTCTTTACTGCATGTATCACTGCTAAAGTATTTATTTAAATGTTTTTCAGCCTTAACATGTCATATAAACCATATCAGAGGAAAGATTTTGTTGGTCTGTACAGCACTATCATCTCCAAACTTAGAAAAATACTTAGCACAGGATAAGTGCTCAGCAAATGTCATCTGATTGAATGGATATATAAAAAACAGTAAGCAATCCACGAGCAGGAAGGAATGAATATTACCAGTGGTTCCTCATAACAGCCAGGTAAAGGGCAGAGTTGCATATCAATCCACATCATTTCACTCTCTGTTCTTCCTCAGTCTTCTCCCACCCCACCCAGCTCTTTTTTCTTTTTAATGTTTAGAGTCTCAAACTTTAACTATTAAAATAATCCGGGGGGAGGAGCCAAGATGGCCGAATAGGAACAGCTCCCAGCGCGAGCGACGCAGAAGACGGCTGATTTCTGCATTTCCATCTGAGGTACCGTGTTCATCTCACTAGGGAGTGCCAGACAGTGGGCGCAGGTCAGTGGGTGAGTGCACCGTGCGCCAGCCGAAGCAGGGGCGAGGCATTGCCTCACTCGGGAAGCGCAAGGGGTCAGGGAGTTCCCTTTCCAGGGGTGACAGACGGCACCTGGAAAATCCGGCCACTCCCACCCGATTACTGTGCTTTTCCGACGGGCTTAGGAAACGGTGCCCCAGGAGAGTATAGCCTGCACCTGGCTCAGAGGGTCCTACGCCCACGGAGTCTCGCTGATTGCTAGCACAGCAGTCTCAGATCAAACAGCAAGTCGGCAGCGAGGCTGGGGGAGGGGCGCCCACCATTGCCCAGGCTCGCTTAGGTAAACAAAGCAGCCAGGAAGCTTGAACTGGGTGGAGCCCACCACAGCTCAAGGAGGCCTGCCTGCCTCTCTAGGCTCCACCTCTGGGGGCAGGGCACAGACAAACAAAAAGACAGCAGTAACCTCTGCAGACTTAAATGTCCCTGTCTGACAGCTGTGAGGAGAGCAGTGGTTCTCCCAGCACGCAGCTGGAGATCTGAGAACGGGCTGACTGCCTCCTCAAGTGGGTCCCTGACCCCTGACCCCCGAGCAGCCTAACTGGGAGGCACCCCCCAGCAGGGGCAGACTGACACCTCACACGGCCGGCCAGGTACTCCAACAGACCTGCAGCTGAGGGTCCTGTCTGTTAGAAGGAAAACTAACAGAAAGGACATCCACACCAAAAACCCATCTGTACATCACCATCATCAAAGACCAAAAGTAGATAAAACCACAAAGATGGGGAAAAAACAGAGCAGAAAAACTGGAAACTCTAAAAAGCAGAGTACCTCTCCTCCTCCAAAGGAACGCAGTTCCTCACCAGCAACGGAACAAAGCTGGACGGAGAACGACTTTGATGAGCTGAGAGAAGAAGGCTTCAGACGATCAAATTACTCCGAGCTACGGGAGGATATTCAATCCAAAGGCAAAGAAGTTGAAAACATTGAAAAAAATTTAGAAGAGTGTATAACTAGAATAACCAATACAGAGAAGTGCTTAAAGGAGCTGATGGAGCTGAAAACCAAGGCTCGAGAACTACGTGAAGAATGCAGAAGCCTCAGGAGCCGATGTGATCAAATGGAAGAAAGGGTATCAGCCCTGGAAGATGAAATGAATGAAATGAAGCGAGAAGGGAAGTTTAGAGAAAAAAGAACAAAAACAAACGAGCAAAGCCTCCAAGAAATGTGGGACTATGTGAAAAGACCAAATCTACGTCTGATTGGTGTACCTGAAAGTGACGGGGAGAATGGAAACAAGTTGGAAAACACTCTGCAGGATATTATCCAGGAGAACTTCCCCAATCTAGCAAGGCAGGCCAACATTCAGATTCAGGAAATACACAGAACGCCACAAAGATACTCCTCGAGAAGAGCAACTCCAAGACACATAATTGTCAGATTCACCAAAGTTGAAATGAAGGAAAACATGTTAAGGGCAGCCAGAGAGAAAGGTCGGTTTACCATCAAAGGGAAGCCCATCAGACTAACAGCGGATCTCTCGGCAGAAACCCTACAAGCCAGAAGAGAGTGGGGGCCAATATTCAACATTCTTAAAGAAAAGAATTTTCAACCCAGAATTTCATATCCTGCCAAACTAAGCTTCATAAGTGAAGGAGAAATAAAATACTTTACAGACAAGCAAATACTGAGAGATTTTGTCACCACCAGGCCTGCCCTAAAAGAGCTCCTGAAGGAAGCACTAAACATGGAAAGGCACAACCGGTACCAGCCACTGCAAAATCATACCGAAATGTAAAGACCATCGAGACTAGGAAGAGACTGCATCAACTAACGAGCAAAATAACCAGCTAACATCATAATGACAGGATCAGATTCACACATAACAATATTAACTTTAAATGTAAATGGACTAAATGCTCCAATTAAAAGACACAGACTGGCAAATTGGATAAAGACTCAAGACCCATCAGTGTGCTGTATTCAGGAAACCCATCTCATGTGCAGAGACACACATAGGCTCAAAATAAAAGGATGGAGGAAGATCTACCAAGCAAATGGAAAACAAAAAAAGGCAGGGGTTGCAATCCTAGTCTCTGATAAAACAGACTTTAAACCAACAAAGATCAAAAGAGACAAAGAAGGCCATTACATAATGGTAAAGGGATTAATTCAACAAGAAGAGCTAACTATCCTAAATATATATGCACCCAATACAGGAGCACCCAGATTCATAAAGCAAGTCCTGAGTGACCTACAAAGAGACTTAGACTCCCACACATTAATAATGGGAGACTTTAACACCCCACTGTCAACATTAGACAGATCAACGAAACAGAAAATCAACAAGGATACCCAGGAATTGAACTCAGCTCTGCATCAAGCAGACCTAATAGACATCTACAGAACTCTCCACCCCAAATCAACAGAATATACATTTTTTTCAGCACCACACCACACCTATTCCAAAATTGACCATATACTTGGAAGTACAGCTCTCCTCAATAAATGTAAAAGAACAGAAATTATAACAAACTATCTCTCAGATCACAGTGCAATCAAGCTAGAACTCAGGATTAAGAATCTCACTCAAAACCGCTCAACTACGTGGAAACTGAACAACCTGCTCCTGAATGACTACTGGGTACATAAAGAAATGAAGGCAGAAATAAAGATGTTCTTTGAAACCAATGAGAACCAAGACACAACATACCAGAATCTCTGGGATGCATTCAAAGCAGTGTGTAGAGGGAAATTTATAGCACTAAATGCCCACAAGAGAAAGCAGGAAAGATCCAAAATTGACACCCTAACATCACAATTAAAAGAACTAGGAAAGCAAGAGCAAACACATTCAAAAGCTAGCAGAAGGCAAGAAATAACTAAAATCAGAGCAGAACTGAAGGAAATAGAGACACAAAAAACCCTTCACAAAATCAATGAATCCAGGAGCTGGTTTTTTGAAAGGATCAACAAAATTGATAGACCGCTAGCAAGATTAATAAAGAAAAAAAGAGAGAAGAATCAAATAGATGCAATAAAAAATGATAAAGGGGATATCACCACTGATCCCACAGAAATACAAACTACCATCAGAGAATATTACAAACACCTCTACGCAAATAAACTAGAAAATCTAGAAGAAATGGATAAATTCCTCAACACATACACCCTCCCAAGACTAAACCAGGAAGAAGTTGAATCTCTGAATAGACCAATAACAGGAGCTGAAATTGTGGCAATAATCAATAGCTTACCAACCAAAAAAAGTCCAGGACCAGATGGGTTCACAGCCGAATTCTACCAGAGGTACAAGGAGGAACTGGTACCATTCCTTCTGAAACTATTCCAATCAATAGAAAAAGAGGGAATCCTCCCTAACTCATTTTATGAGGCCAGCATCATCCTGATACCAAAGCCTGGCAGAGACACAACAAAAAAAGAGAATTTTAGACCAATATCCTTGATGAACATTGATGCAAAAATCCTCAATAAAATACTGGCAAACAGAATCCAGCAGCACATCAAAAAGCTTATCCACCATGATCAAGTGGGCTTCATCCCTGGGATGCAAGGCTGGTTCAATATACGCAAATCAATAAATGTAATCCAGCATATAAACAGAACCAAAGTCAAAAACCACATGATTATCTCAATAGATGCAGAAAAGGCCTTTGACAAAATTCAACAACCCTTCATGCTAAAAACTCTCAATAAATTAGGTATTGATGGGACATATCTCAAAATAATAAGAGCTATCTATGACAAACCCACAGCCAATATCATACTGAATGGGCAAAAACTGGAAGCATTCCCTTTGAAAACTGGCACAAGACAGGGATGCCCTCTCTCACCACTTCTATTCAACATAGTGTTGGAAGTTCTGGCCAGGGCAATTAGGCAAGAGAAGGAAATCAAGGGTATTCAATTAGGAAAAGAGGAAGTCAAATTGTCCCTGTTTGCAGATGACATGATAGTATATCTAGAAAACCCCATTGTCTCAGCCCAAAATCTCCTTGAGCTGATAAGCAACTTCAGCAAAGTCTCAGGATACAAAATCAATGTAGAAAAATCACAAGCATTCTTATACATCAATAACAGACAAACAGAGAGCCAAATCATGAGTGAACTCCCATTCACAATTGCTTCAAAGAGAATAAAATACCTAGGAATCCAACTTACAAGGGATGTGAAGGACCTCTTCAAGGAGAACTACAAACCACTGCTCAAGGAAATAAAAGAGGATACAAACAAATGGAAGAACATTCCATGCTCATGGGTAGGAAGAATCAATATCATGAAAATGGCCATCCTTCCCAAGGTAATTTACAGATTCAATGCCATCCCCATCAAGTTACCAATGACTTTCTTCAGAGAATTGGAAAAAACTACTTTAAAGTTCATATGGAACCAAAAAAGAGCCCGCATTGCCAAGTCAATCCTAAGCCAAAAGAACAAAGCTGGAGGCATCACGCTACCTGACTTCAAACTATACTACAAGGCTACAGTAACCAAAACAGCATGGTACTGGTACCAAAACAGAGATATAGATCAATGGAACAGAACAGAGCCATCAGAAATAATGCCACATATCTACAACTATCTGATCTTTGACAAACCTGACAAAAACAAGAAATGGGGAAAGGATTCCCTATTTAATAAATGGTGCTGGGAAAACTGGCTAGCCATATGTAGAAAGCTGAAACTGGATCCCTTCCTTCCACCTTATACAAAAATCAATTCAAGATGGATTAAAGACTTAAATGTTAGACCTAAAACCATAAAAACCCTAGAAGAAAACCTAGGCAATACCATTCAGGACATAGGCATGGGCAAGGACTTCATGTCTAAAACACCAAAAGCAATGGCAACAAAAGCCAAAATTGACAAATGGGATCTAATTAAACTAAAGAGCTTCTGCACAGCAAAGGAAACTACCATCAGAGTGAACAGGCAACCTACAAAATGGGAGAAAATTTTCGCAACCTACTCATCTGACAAAGGGCTAATATCCAGAATCTACAATGAACTCAAACAAATTTACAAGAAAAAAACAAACAACCCCATCAGAAAGTGGGCGAAGGACATGAACAGACACTTCTCAAAAGAAGACATTTATGCAGCCAAAAAACACATGAAAAAATGCTCACCATCACTGGCCATCAGAGAAATGCAAATCAAAACCACAATGAGATACCATCTCACACCAGTTAGAATGGCAATCATTAAAAAGTCAGGAAACAACAGGTGCTGGAGAGGATGTGGAGAAATAGGAACACTTTTACACTGTTGGTGGGACTGTAAACTAGTTCAACCCTTGTGGAAGTCAGTGTGGCGATTCCTCAGGGATCTAGAACTAGAAATTCCATTTGACCCAGCCATCCCATTACTGGGTATATACCCAAAGGACTATAAATCATGCTGCTATAAAGACACATGCACATGTATGTTTATTGCGGCATTATTCACAATAGCAAAGACTTGGAACCAACCCAAATGTCCAACAATGATAGACTGGATTAAGAAAATATGGCACATATACACCATGGAATACTATGCAGCCATAAAAAATGATGAGTTCACGTCCTTTGTAGGGACATGGATGAAATTGGAAATCATCATTCTCAGTAAACTATTGCAAGAAGAAAAAACCAAACACCGCATATTCTCACTCATAGGTGGGAATTGAACAATGAGAACACATGGACACAGGAAGGGGAACATCACACTTCGGGGACTGCTGTGGGGTGGGGGGAGGGGGGAGGGATAGCATTGGGAGATATACCTAATGCTAGATGAGGAGTTGGTGGGTGCAGTGCACCAGCATGGCACATGTATACATATGTAACTTACCTGCACGTTGCGCACATGTACCATAGAGCCTAAAGTATAATAATAATAATAATAATAATAATAATAATAAAATAAATAAATAAATAAATAATCCTTCTTTGTGTAACAAGTGGTTATGCAAAATAACTAAGAAAAAAGGTGGCTCAACAATGTGATCCAAGATGATGAATTAATTATCAAAGTAGAGGTAACTTCAGAGATACAATAGAAACTTTTAGGAAATAAAATTTCTGAGCGCACTAATAATTATAATGAGATACTTGCCAAAGAGACATATGTTATTAAAATAGTGGTAATAGAATGGTGTCAAGGAAATGGATTGCACGATATGGGTCAAGAGAGACTTACAGGAAACAATTTTACAGGGAAACACAAGATTGGAAGTTGATAAAACCTCTAATAAAGACATAAGTCTAAAAAGTCTTAGTGATACAGTAAGATAATATTAACTTTTAGGAAGATGACTAGCACTCAAACTTGACATATTTTCGAAAAGGATCCAAGACCTAAGCTCTAACCAAAGTCAATATTACTAACCTACCCTTGAAATCTCTACTATCTATGACTATCAAGAATAGAACTACCATTTGATCTAGTAATCCCACTGCTAGGAATCTATCCAAAGGAAAAGAAATCAGTATATCAAAAAGATACCTGCATTTGTGTGTTTATAACAGCACTATTCACAATAGAAAAGACACTGAATCGACATAAGTGTTCATCAACAGACAACTGGATAAAGAAATGTGGTATATATATGCAATGAAATACTATTCAGCCAGGAGAAAGAATAAAATCAGGTCTTTGGCAGCAACATGGATGGAACTGGAGGCCATTATCTTAAGTGAAACAATCACATGCAGAAAGACAAATTTCAAATTTCCCACTTATAAGTGGGAGCCAAATAATGTACAGTGGACATAAAGTGTGGAATGATAGATCAGAGAGAGTTAGAAGGATGGTGCTGTGGGAGGTGGGTGGATATTAAGAAATTAATGGGTAGAGTGTACGTTATTCAGGTGATGGATACCCTAAAAGCCCTGACTTCATCACTACACAATCCACCCATGTAACAAAATTACACTTTGTACCCCATATATTTACACAAATAGCATTTAAAAGAGAAGTCTCTATTGTCCTAAGAAAATGCTCTTCCTGTTTTGTTTTTTGTTTTTTTTTTTTTGAGATGGAGTCTCACTCTGTCGCCCAGGCTGGAGTGCAGTGGCGCGATCTCGGCTCACTGCAAGCTCCGCCTCCCGGGTTCACGCCATTCTCCTGCCTCAGCCTGCAGAATAGCTGGGACTACAGGCGCCCGCCACCACGCCCGGCTAATTTTTTGTATTTTTAGTAGAGACAGGGTTTCACCGTGTTAGCCAAGATGGTCTCGATTTCCTGACCCGCCTCCGCCTCCCAAAGTGCTGAGATTACAGGCGTGAGCCACTGCGCCCGGCTTTTTTTTTTTTTTTTTTTTTTTTTTTTTTTTGTAGAGACAGAGTGTTGTGTTGCTCTGTCGCCCAGGCTGGAGCGCAGCGGTGCGATCTCGGCTCACCACAACCTTCGCCTCCCGGGTTCAAGCAATTCTCCTGCCTCAGCCTCCCGAGTAGCTGGGACTACAGGCACACGCTGCCACACCTGGCTAATTTCTTTTGTATTTTAGTAGAGATGGGGTTCCACCGTGTTGCCCAGGCTGGTCTCAAACTCCCGAGCTCAGGCCCGCCTCGGCCTCCCAAAGTGCTAGGATTACAGGTGTGAGCCACCGCGCCCAGCTGCTCTTCCTCTTTTTTATCTGCAAATATTACCATAATCTTAAAATGATATTATAGTATTTCTGCAATCTGAAGAACATTATGTATTACAAGCCTAACTCCCTAGAGCGATAAGACTAGGGAGATAAACAGAAAAATAAAATTAAACTAATTATTTGTATACTTTAGGATAGGTTTAAGTAGAAATTAAGTATTTAAAAATTATTGAATTGATATATGTTCTGTGTTCTGCTTAAAGCATGAGGCATTCAAAAAAATCCAAATTTTAAATTGTAATTATGGTAACAATTAACGTTATTTTATTATAAATACTTAACTGTTTAAAAAGTTGATTTTCAAAGTTTCATTAGTTATATCAGTTTAATAAATGGAGTACTAAATAAATTATAAATAGGCCGGGCACGGTGACTCACACCTGTAATCCCAGCACTTTGGGAGGCCAAGGTGGGCAGATCACCTGAGGTTGGGCTTTCAAGACCAGCCTGACCAACATGGAGAAACCCTGTCTCTACTAAAAATGCAAAATTAGCCAGGTGTGGTGGTGCACGCTTGTAATCCCAGCTACTCAGGAGGCTGAGGCAGGAGAATCGCTTGAACTCGGGAGGCGGATGTTGTGGTGAGCCGAGATTGTGTCATTGCACTCCAGCCTGGGCAACAAGAGTAAAACTCTGTCTCAATAAATAAATAAATAAATAAAGTATAAATAGTAGTTTGTATTTCTCACCATGCCCCAAATACCTCATATATGAAATTATTTATTTCAGGAGTGTTAACACATATTTTAAGGAATTGTTTCAATAAGAAATCAGGTAATCCCTGTGATGACTCTAGTCTGCTCTGAAAAGCTAAATTAAAGAATGAGATATTGTCAAGAGGCTCCCTGTCACTAATTTCATCTTTAATAGATGTCTGTTCAATGACTGTGATCCAGACTGTAAATCTATATATGATAGCCCACCCACGTGACTCCATATTTGCTTTTGGAAGCTGGGATGTGAGTGACTAGAAAGAGGTAATGGAGAAACTTTTTGGGTGATTGGAATGTTTTATATCTTCAGAGGAATGTCAGTTTAACAGGTGCATGCATTTAAAAAATGCATCAATTTGTATACTTAAGTTTATGCATTTTCCTATATGTCAGCAGGAAAAAAGAATGGAAAACAAATATGAAACCTTGGTTGATGAGTCTGCTTTATGCAGTAGTGTGAGTTAGCAATTCTCAAACTCCTTTTTGTGTTCTAGGCTTTCCAGACTTCAGCAAATACATCAATAGCTTGTGGATAATAGGAACAATGTTTTTTGTTATTGGAATCAAAATGTAAAAATACAGAAGAAGACGAGGTTAGAATTTATCCTGTAGTATTCTATTTGAGTTGGAGTCATTGTTTTGAGTATATATTTGTAGGTATATAATAGAGCTTTGTTCATGGTATAGTTTTAGGAACAGGACACAACAACAGTAGCCATAAGCACACAAGATCATGTTTACCAAAATACAGAAATAACTGAAATTAGTTAAATAGAAATAAGGTTTCTTACAGAAAAGTTGACTTCAGGGCTAGGATAGAAAACACACAAGATTAACCTGGAACATCTTATTTTGACAGAAAATAAAAGAAGTTCTCAAAGAGTAGGACTATATTAAGGCTGATAAAGGAGCAAGCGTGAGGGTTTTTTTTTTTTTTCAAATAGAAGAATTTTCCTACCTAATAACTGGCTTGTATTCAAAAATATTGAAAACAAGAAATACAGAAAGGGGCTAGTCTACACGAAAGGAGATGAAAAAAGTGTAGCATCCAGATGCAATACACTATCCTGAATTGGTCCTAACATGGCAAACATACAAACAAAATAAAGAGCATATTTGTGACAATTAATTAGGATTGTATTTCATTAATGTTAAATTTCCATGATTTGCTGTGATTCTGTAGGAAGTTTTTAGTAAAAACACTCTGAGCACATAAGAGTATAAAAATACATCTAACCTACTATGAAATTGTTCAGAAAAAAAAGTCTCCTGACTTAGAAAGAGATGATAATAAAATATACAGAGGAAAATGTAAGCAATTGGTGAGTCTGAGTAAAGGTATAAAGAGCTCTCTGTACTATTTTTGCAATTTTTATGCATGTTTGAAATTATATCAATATAAAAATTTCAGAAAATATATACGCTGAATATCTGTTGTGCAAGACTTGGCGTCTTCTTTCATAGAGCTTTCCTATGCAGGAACTGCAACACAGTCAACATTTTGTTGCACATTCTTGCATGAATCGCGGTAGGCAAAAGCATTGCAGCATCTTATTGTTGTCCTGACAAGCAAGATAGATATCCTTATGAACTTCCTACAGATGAGGAAATGGAAACTTAGAGATACTAAGTTGCTTGTCCATAATCACACATGTGATTTGTTGGATATACAGGATTAAAATCCTCTCCTTTGGTTCAAAGTCAAATTTGCCCTTTAAACCACGGGAAGGTTGGCCCACACTTTTCCAAATCCTTCTTTTAAGGTTGTAAAAGGACAACACCATGATAGAGAAACCGAACAGGCACAGGGTTATTTAGAATCACTCAGAACTTAGCCTGAGGAATGCAAATGAAGTGTTGATGATAAGATTAAACAGAAGAGCTGTTCAATTAAACCATTTAACCACCCGCAGGTTAAAACACCTGGAACAGGTTTACACTGAGGGCAAGCCACTTGTGTAGCATGAGTTTAATAACTTGCTTGATCTGAGTTATTCTTTTTATTAGGAAATTAAGCTTTCCATAGCACAATTAGGCTTTTAAAGAGACAGATAAGAGCCAGTGTTAACATACTGATAAAACAGTTTTTGATTAAACTATCTAAAACAATATCAGAAACTTTCTTTGTTAGAGACCTGAAGTAGAAAGCAAGAAAACTCCCAGGCACTAGAGAAAAAAATAATTCCATTGAATGACTAAGGAGAGTAAAATGCGTGGTTGGTAAGGATAATTTTGAATTCATCAGAATTCTAGTACAACTTACCTTTGCTTGTGCTTAACTTGAAACTGAAAAGACATTTGATTGTCCTATGTGATTGTGTGAGAGAAGCAGGAGCCTAGGAGAGCCAAAGTAACGCCATTTTAAGTTCAGCCCCATCTTGAGACTAACAAGACACATTCTTTGCTGGTCATGACCCATAGTCATAAAATGTTTATTGTTGGGGAAGCAGCCTAAAGATACCTACAAGGACACATTCCTACAATGGAAAGTCCAAATGTATCAACACCCATAACAATATATGCTTTCAAGATAATTATGCTTTGATGTACTTACCCACTGCAATGTCAAGGATTGTTTTCTCTAAATCAATGGAATAAGACATTTTCTCAAGGTTACTCTCATGCAGACACAGCCTAGTTTAGTCTTTACATAGACAAGACCCCCATAGAAGAAAAACTTAAAGACAGGGCGTTGCTTCTCTTGCTTTCTAAGGATGCCCCTACTTTGTGACTCAGGAGCTTTCAATAAACGATCTCTTTGCACTGCACTCTGCGACTGGCCTTGAATTCCTTCCTGTGTGAGATCCAAGAATCCTCTCTTGGCGCCTGGATCTGGACTCCTTTTCTCTGGTAACAATTGGACATGGGTTTATACTAGGTAAAACTGCCTTTCTATTTTCTACACATATTTGTTGTTTGGAAAGCTATGAGATTGGTATCATTGACCTATTAGAAGTACATCTGTAAAATAGATAATTGAAAGACATCACTAATATTACCGCGAGCCTGATTGACGTTTAGACAGCATATGTTTGGCAAGAACATTAAACAGGAATTCGCCAAATTCAAGGATGATATAGCAAGGTTGCTAACTTATTAAGATCTACCTATGTGCAACAGAAAACACTGACTCTTTAGCTAAAACTAGCTTCAATTTGCATCACAGTTAGGATACAGATGTTACCCTATCCGTGACATGTCCGACGCAAACAATATGTGTAAAGATTAAAACCATGTTTAGAAGGGGATGGAAAAATTGTCTCTACAGACGCTTGTTATAGTATGAAAATAAATTACAATATGATTATTAGGAGGCAGCAAAGTCAAGAGGGTGCACTTTAGTTATGGGAGAGGCTGTAATTTAGTCTCCAGGATGTAACACTCAATGGATAGAATCAGAGAGAGCTTTAGATGTAGATGGGATGGTGCTGTCGGTGGCTCCTTTGGAGACCAGCTATTTGGCAAACCTGAGATCTAGTTGACGGTCCTTTTTCGCCAAAGTCCTGGGATTATGCATTTGAGTCTACTTTCACTCTGATATAATGGGTATTTAGGCATAAGTGCAATCTTTTAATGTTCATTCTACCTGGCTTTCCCTATCTCCTTTAAAATTTTCACAATCTCTGTGTCTGACAGTTCGTCTTTATTTACCCAAGGTAAATATCTATGTGGGTAAGGAAAGTTGAGTCTTGTAACCTGATTAACTATGGCTGCCTCGTCCATGCCTGGTTCTTTCCTCGTCCATGCCTGGTTCTTTCTAACATGGTTCTTTCCTTAGAGGTTCTGGATGCTGGCTACAGAGAGGCTTACTCTAATCCTCATGGGTAAGGTCATTCACTGGATGCCTCACTGACATAGGGACAGGAGATGAGTTCTAGATCAAGCTCATGCATATTCTATAAGGAAGCTCCCTTTTTCCCTGACCAAATTCAGAACCATGTGACTATCTAGAGAGGTGTCATCTTTCATGTGGAAGAGGAGAATGAACCTGTTCTTGGGCCCAGGATCATTTAGTTTTTCCTCCTTTACCACCCCCTTCCATCCACTCTGTTCTCTCCTCTAGGACTGCAAAATAAATGTCAAAATTCAACATGTGTCTTCTCCTATTATAGTATAAAACAGAGTCAGATATGGTTGATATTAGTTCTAAATTTCAGTTAATAGGTAGCAATCAAAATAGATCTGACTTAAGAACTAAGTACTTTTATCTTAATTCACAACAAAGTGCTTATCCACGAATTTCCAGAGCACAGTATAGTTGTAATTTGAGGGCTACCTAAGCATACTTTCTGATATTGACAATTTGCTAGCAATAAATATTGGACAAATTGAATGGTAACCAGTACGATTTATACAATAAATACTAATTTCACACTCTTAAAAATGCTTACCTTCTGAATTGGCAAAAGTTTCCATTTTTATGTATGTAAAGGTGTAAAAAGATCTAATGATGTAATATCTAATGTAGAAGGATTAATATTCATATCTAATGAAGAATAATTTTTTAAAATTTATCTCTATTTTCATACATGACATTAATGGGAAAGTAATTGGAAGGTTTATAATGTCATAAACAGCAGGATTTCCCTGGTGGGTGGTTTTGTGAGGCTGCATGAAATGGGATACTCGGCAGTGTCTGCTGTGGTGACCTAGTTTGGGAAGGGACACTTGACATCACACTCACCCATACACGCAGTGTGCGGCGGACACCAGCCAGTCACTGCTGAGGAGAGATGCGCCACAGAGCAGTCGGCCGCCATAATACAGACCCACAACCCAGGGCCAGGCTCCCTCTTTGGCATTACTTCCTCCAACAATCTTTGGGGTGATGTCTTGAGCCGCCAGTTTTTTTCCACAAGCTATTAAAATAATTGGAGAAAGAGCATCTATTTCATTTTTGTCATTTCTTCTGATGGTGAAAATTGAGTGGTAACAAAATAACTTCAGGTGACATAAAACTCTATTCAGAATTTTAAACAGAATGCTTGAAGTGGGATATGACAACATATTTACTTACATTTATGGCTACACTGTAACCGAATCAAGGAATCCTGTAAACACTGTTGACTGTAATAGAAGAACAATCATATTTTTAAAATTATGCATTTAATAATTTAAAGTCAAACATCGTGTAGGTTATCCTACTTTTGCTTTAGTAAAATGGACATCTTAATGTCTCATATATGAAACGTAGGGAGACTGAATTGTAAGCCGAAGAAGCCCCAGTTTAATGTCAAATAGAGGTGAGTTTGCATCCTTATTCTACGATTTCTATGTAACTTCAGGGAAGTTGCTCCATGTCCCTGAGACCCAGTTTCTTCTTCCACAAAATGGGGGTAATAATACTTTATTGGAGTGTTGTGAGAATAAAAAGCAATATTTGCAATAAAACTATTACAGGGACTTATACACAATGAAATTCTATAAATGATAGATATTGTTATGTTACTTGAACTGACATTGGTTTTCATCATTCTATAACACAGAGTATGCGTCAGTATTGCCAATCCGGCAACTATTCCATGCCCAACACCGTGTATGAGGCTGTGTGCTTCATTCAGGGAACTGAACGATGAATGCGTCACAGGTGCTGCTTTCAAGGAGGGCAGACACGTAACAAGCACATATAAAAGAAAGCATAGGCATAAATTACTGAAAACGCATCACCTGCTTAGAAATTTAAATACCAACTTTTTTCAGTGTCAAGAATTCCATTTTAAACAGAAACTAAGCAAATTTGTTTTACAATGCATTCTACTTAACAGCCACTAGAGATCAGTATAACACAAGAAATTAAAGTACTTGCTCCCACTATTTCCAAATGCAACCACTGCAGATATCGGCTACATTAAAACACACACATTATACATGCAGATACACAAATAATTGTAATGACTTACATTTACATACTTAGCTACAGCTAATTGTGCATGCTGTTTAGATCTTTAAAAATGCAACGTAAATAAGACCTAAGATCCACATGTCTAATCAAAGCAATTCAGTGTTTCAGGAAAATATATGATAAATTTTATTTGAAATCATATGTCTCCATATCGAATGACTGGCATATTCTTTACAACACAGAATGATTTTAGTTGAAATATAGGGAAGTCTATCTTTTTAGTAACTAGTGTGCATGCATGTATATCAATCTAGATATATCGACATGTATTTATAACACCCCAAGGAAGTCTCAGTTAACTCCCCTTTTTTTCACCCTGTGATGGGAAATGGTGGTCTGAGTCTGCATGTATCTCACAATAGGTTAAAGAATCAGAATAGGACGGGCGCGGTGGCTCACGCCTGTAATTCCAGCACTTTGGGAGGCCGAGGCGGGCGCATCACGAGGTCAGGAGATCGAGACCATCCTGGCCAACACGGTGAAACCCCGTCTCTACTAAAAATACACAAAAACTAGCCAGGCGTGGTGGCGGGCACCTGTAGCCCCAGCTACTTGGGAGGCTGAGGCAGGAGAATGGTGGGAACTTGGGAGGTGGAGCTTGCAGTGAGCCGAGATCACGCCACTGCACTCCAGCCTGGGCGACAGAGCGAGACTCCGTCTCAAAAAAAAGAAAAAAGAAAAAGAATCAGTATATAGGTCAGTAGATTTTTATAGTTGGCTGAATCATTTTCCCTGACATCCTCTTGTTTTACTTATTTTTTATTACAACCACTAGCGCAAGGGCATTTCCAAAAACACCAGTTTTCATAGGGATACAAACATAATCATCTATGCAATAAACAATAAATGCATAAATAAATTAACCAAATAAATAAGTAAATGAACATATGTCTGATTTTCTGCCAACCCAATATAATGTGGCAAATCAAGGAAGGGATTAAGGACATTTAATTAACTGGCTTGTTGATGTGATGAAAGGTTAAAATATGTCTATAAATGATGTCTCTTTCAAATAACACACACATACATTATAATAGTGACATCAGTGGAAAATGATACTGGCATTTCGTTGATAAGCGTAGAGTAAGCTAGTTCTGATCTCAAGCATGCATATAATTAACATAAATGATTTTAAATAACTTTTTTCTTACAAATTTTTAAATGCCTCTAAGACATGAAAAGAAGAAATTCTCAATGTTCAAACTGCTTCAGGATCTATATGGTAATATAAATTTAGACATGCCTTATAGGAAAGGAAATCTAGAAGCCTGCTTTCTCATTTGCAGATGCGTTGCTTCATATCCGATGAGACTCATAATATCAGTCAAGGCCCAGCAAACATTGATATGAAACATTCAACTGCAAAGTTCTTTTTTTGGTACTTGAAATACTCCTTTACCATTTTTATTTTTTTACTGGTTAAGCTCACAGAAATGGTAACTTTTCGCGAAAAACTGAATAATTATCTAATTTCATTTTTCACCATTAAACAAAATATACCAGCAAAGCATCTCAAATCCTTGTTTGTAGTTATGGCTTCTTGCAGTTACGTTCTTCCCACCCACAGCTGTTTTTTAATGGAAATGTAGAATTCAGAAGCCAATTTCAACAAAAATTACTATTAACACCCAAATAGGAGAAATGACTTAATCTAAGCCAAAACAGATCTTTGAGTACAGGAAAGATGCTGCTTTTTAATACCTTAGTAAAGGCTATAAAAATAAACCTAATATTAAAAAGTAAAAGAGAATATGTAGACACGACGAAAGGTCTAGACTTCTTCATTTAATATTCATGATCTATTTGCCAAGGAAGAGAAAAGAATATCACGATTTTCCCCTCTTTCTTCTCTTTTAGTGGTAGCTAATTTGTGCTGCCTCCTTTAGTCTGATCAACACTGGACCTGTTTTATCCCAGTTCTCACAGTTTCTTTCCATGTGATTTAATTGTTAATTAATCTGAGGCTAAGGATACAAAAGGGTATAAAATTAAAACATGTCAAATCCCTATGAGAGTGCCAGAAATTTACATATAGAATAT
This sequence comes from Pongo pygmaeus, assembly GCF_028885625.2. Taxonomy (NCBI): domain Eukaryota; kingdom Metazoa; phylum Chordata; class Mammalia; order Primates; family Hominidae; genus Pongo; species Pongo pygmaeus. Next base: position 30,738,398 of record NC_072395.2, read on the forward strand.
TTCTTTTGACCATCTTATATATATTAGGGTTAGAAAATGTTATCAGATATTAAATAGATACTGTTTGAGATTACTTAAATGATAATATAAGTCAAATAACTTTCAAGATTATATGACCAGTATGTAATAGCATTCAAATCTGACTGGCTTCAACAATCTATCTTCTTTCATGTGTATGTACAACTAGCCTAAGAACAGATTTAGGGACCCACCTGGGTGTTAGTATTAAGCGGCCATCAGGTGCTGTGTTTAATTTGACAAATGGTCCACCATCGGTAGAGAAGATTGGCATTGATGAGTTTCCACTCCTAGAGAAAAAAGAAAAAAGCATACAGACAAAACAAGAGCATAAAGAAAAGACCATAAGCTAGACTTTCAGTTCCTTAATGCTGTGGACAGTAAAACAAATTATGGGATTCCAGCCAAAAAAATTAACGTTTTAATATAAAGCTTCAAGTGTTTTCCTATCTAAAGGATGATGCAAATCAGTAGAATTACCCATAATCACATGAAATGTAATTTTAACTTTAATGTAATGTCTTTAGTCTTTGTTTGCATTCTTACATATTATTTTACAAAGTTAAATCATTACATATATCACTTAGTTACCTGGTTTTATAAAGGTGATTTTTTCTATGTTGTCAAATAGTTTCCATAAAAACCGCTTTGAATGCCAATTTCCCAGCATTGCTGCACTGTAATTTATTAAGCTTTTCTCCTGTTGTATAGCTCATCTTTTTTTTTAGCTCGTCTTTTTAAAAGTGCATGTAGAGAACAACACAGACAGAGACTATCTTCAGTGTTTACTTTTGCTTTGTTCTTGATATTTCATTCAATTCAAAGGCTAAGAAGCCCTAATTTAAAGGAAGTCATGTGATTGCACTAAAAGAGAGACTATGCAGCCTTGGTCTGCTCATGTGTCAATTGGCGAGGCACCACAGGGTGGAGAGAGACACCTCTGTGTGATCAAAGACATTTAGGCCCCAGGCTTTCTTTTCCCTGAAAACCTGTAATTCCCATGCTCTCAACTGTGAGCTCTAATTGAAGATTTCTCTTAATTATCCTGACACTCTTTTTTAGACTTAGCTGGAGACTTTTAGCTTTTAATTCTTAATCTTGTTTCTTGCCTTTTATTTCAGATTTTAATCATCATATAAAAATATGCCTTTAGGCTGGAAACATCCTGATTTCTGCTCTCTTCTACTGGTGAGCAGGGAGATGATGTGGTTCTACCTTTTGGAGTACTGTGATGGACCCACCCATTGACTCTTTAAAAGAAGCCCCAATGTCTTCCCCAGGCTATTGCCAACACTGACCCTTTTCTGTCTGTTTCCAGGGAACTTCCAAGTAACATTCAAAGCTTTCCTGATCAATTCGAAGATACGAACTATTTAGAAAGTGGTTCGTCTCTCTTTTAATGCTTTTATCAAGCTGAAAGAATGTTTAGTAACTTTCATCTACTGAACATAGAGCTGGGACAATAGATGTCTATTTAATGTTCCAGAATTTAAATCTTGCACTTTTATTTTGTAAACAGATAAAAGTAACTGAAGCACACAGATCCATTACCATACTTTAATAAAGCCTGAAATGGACTTACTAAGGGAAAGATGAGCCTTGGAATTCCTATTGTTAGAGATTATGCTATTCCACCAAGTGGGCAGAAGGAAAATCTCATTTAAATATTTACATAAAATATATTTGCTATGGCTTAGAAAACAAAACAGGTATGCAGATGTCAAAGGGTAGCTGAGAATGTAGAAAGTCTGGAATGCTCCAGATCATGAAGAAATTCACAGATGCAGAACAGTTGTATTTAAGTACTCACACATTTAGAGCAGACTGAATGTAGATAAAAACAGATGTTAGAGGACCTTGCATTTTACCATTTTTGCAGGTTTTGGTAGAAATCCTCACAGTAATCTCAGCTTTCAAAAATATCAAGGGATGCCGTTTCAAATTAAAGAGGCTTTAGTTGTGTTTTGCTGTCTGCAGGCTCCAGAAACATCATTGGAATTGGTTGGTTCGTGAACATCACTGCTGCCAGAGTAAAGTTGGTTGGTTGGGAGAGTCATTCTCCAACCTCTCTTCTAGACATCTCTCTTCTTTTCCTGTGTTTGATCATTTCTAGTTTCATTTCTAGTTTCCTCATTCTGAGCAGGTGAGCAGCTGAATGCCTGCTGTGTGTTGAACATTCTTCTAGGTAGTTTTCCATGTTCCTGACTCCCCATGACACATTCTCAAAGTGATGCTCTCTCCAGACAAGCAGCATCAGCCTCAGGAGAGAACATAGGTCCAAAGGCAAATTCTCCACCCTCACTCGAGGCCGACTTAGCCAGCAGTCTTAGGCCTGCTCTAGGGTAGGGTCCAGCTATCTGTATTTCACCAAGCCTTCCAGGTGATCCTGGTGCCTGCTATAGTCAGGAAATCATGTTATAGCCAAATATGGCATCCTTTTCTGCTACTGGCACGAGGCTCTGCTTTTTGACATACAAAGTGACTTCTAGATACCCAATAATCTGTTTTAAGGCACTCATGTCTAAATGAGGAAACCTTTGGAAAGGTATATAATTAAAAATAGATGTTAGAGAGGTGGATTTTAGACTCTTCACTTATCTATAGCTATCCTTTTCCCCTGTCCCTTGGATATCTCTTTTAAGACAGAGACTGAAGGTATACATTTCTTTTTCTTTCTTTCTCTTCCTTTCTTTCTTTCTTTCTTTCTTTTTCTTTCACTTTCTTTGTTTCTCTCTCTCTTCTTTCTTTCTCTCTTTCTTTCTCCTTCCTTCCTTCCTTCTTGCCTTCCTGCCTTCTTTCCTTCTTTCTTTTCTTTTCTTTTCTTTTTTTTTTGATACTCTGTTGCCTAGGCTGGAGTGCAGTGGCTCAATCTCGACTCACTGCAACCTCTGCCTCCCAGGTTTAAGTGATTCTTCTGACTCAGCCTCCCGAGTAGCTGGGACTATAGGCGTGTGCCACCACACCTGGCTAATTTTTTTGTATTTTTAGTAGAGAGGGGGTTTCACTATGTTGGCCAGGCTAGTTGTGAACTCCTGACCTCAAGTAATCCACCTGCTTCAGCCTCCCAAAGTGCTGGGATTACAGGTGTGAGCCACCACACCCGGCCAGATACATTAATTTCTCTGGAAATTCACACCAAAATTTGGAGAAAAACTAAATTGAACAAGTATTTAAAAATTATTTGTAAATATTTTTTAAGCAAGCCTATTTATTACACATCTACTTCTGGCATGCATTGGATAGGATTGACAGTGATTTTTTTTTTAAACATATGCCTATTCTAGAAGGAAAGACAACTAGACCCAAATTTTTAAGAATAATGGGTATTCAGTAAATGCCACTTGTTCCACCCTGAGATTTTCAAATGCTGCTCCATGGTGGCACTTTCAGTATCTAGCAGAGAAAACTGGAGATACATATACACATGGATAAAAGATGCGTAATTTTCTGAGATGATATTTTCAACATTTTTAGTCTCAAATTTAACATGAGAAAACAAATATAAATATGTCGTCTTGGGTTATTTAGAGTAGTTGAACAAAATGCTCCTTCAAAAATAGTTACAAAATTATCACATGTTTACATTTTTGTACTAAATATTGTTACCAGCAACATAAGAGTAGGGTATAGGGCCCTCAGTTCATACAAATATTTTTCCAGATGTCTGTTCTACATGTTAAATTTGGGATTTGTGATGGACTACCTGCATTTCAAATCCTGCCAAGTCAAACTCATTCTTTTTCTGACTAAACACAATTTATTTCTTTGTATGCACTGTAAACACATTAAAAAGCAGCAGAAGTTTACAATAAACTATTCCTTATTTTAAGAAATCACGAGGCAATAAATATACATTAAAAATTTTCTTGACAGAATAAAAGATTACCCTATGTGAAGTCACCATTTACTTTTGAAAGACAAAAATCTCAGAACTACTAAAAAATTGAATTCAGAGGGAATGCATTATATTAAGTTCTGTAATTTAATCATGCACCTGAGGCTCTTACTGCCTCATTTTTCTTTTCTTGCAAGGAAATTAGTGTTGATTTTTAGAGAGGCACTCTGTGAAGATTAAAACTAGACTGTACATTTTCTAAATCTTTAAAATGTTCCATATTTGCATATTTAGGTAACTTCATTACACATTCACATAGTTAGTTGAAATCAGAAGTTTTGTATAACATAGAAACTCCATATAACATTACCTTGTTGACATACTAATGCCTCCTGGAAACCTATTTCTAAGCTTTTATCATCATTTTTATGGGTTATATAACCTCAAAGAGCTCTCCTTACTTTAGGAAAACTTTATTTCATGTGAGAAAAGAAGCATATAGATGCAACCATTATTATTTTTGAGGTCATAGATGGAGTATAAAAATATACTCATAGAAGAATTCTAGGGAGGAAAAAAGGATATCTCAAGGATACTTGCATGGTATTAAATCTTCTGCCTCTCTTCTTAGGCCCTGCCTAGGTTTCTTCTCTTTTGTCTCACTTCTCAGGCTGAATTTGCTGTGATAAGAATTCTTCCCTGGAGCAGGAGCTTAGGCGGGGATGTTTTGAGGCCTTTGGACACACTAAAGCTAAAAAGAATAATAATGCATGCCGCAAATACTGCAGCTAGGCACTGTAGCTCATTTCACACCCCAAAAGGTTTAAGTAATGAATAGAGCCAGGTGGGATTAGCCTGTAAAGGCTTTTGGAGAAGGATGGTTGTTTCTTTTAAGATTGGAGGGAAAGAAGGGGATTGATTTAGCAGGACAGAACGCAGGGGGGACCATTTTACAGTCAGGGGCTTGGTGGATAGAAGAGATTCGATGGCAAATCATCCCACTAGGAGAGTAAAGGCACGTGGGCAGGTAGGTAGAAATGCCATTTCTGAGCTGGACACATTTCAATTACAATTATTTAACCATGTATTGCATTTATAACAATACACCTAGCACACACCTAGCCCAGTGATAGCTCTTAGCAAACAGGTAAGTTTAATTAATTTTAGATTTTCTGACTTCCACCCTTAAGAGTTGGTGGCATTTACTCAGAAGTAAAGAAATGTCAATAAAAACGATTATCTTAACCTAATCAATTTCTACTTTTGTGCAAGCTACTGTATTAAGAGCAAGAGATAAATTGATGGGTTAGTCTGGTAGCTATTCTCTGTTATCTTACAGATGTAATGGTGTTACAAAGGAAAGAAACTGCTGGTATCTCCTTCCTACCAAAAATATGTCTGAGAGAAGTGATACTTCTAGGAGATTGTCAAAGAGGCAGGATCTCTTCATGGGCAACATCTTGGAAACCTTGGGCAACGTGAACCACTTTAACATTTTTCCTTAGCTGCTGCTGCTGTTGGAGTTCCTTTTGTTTGTTTGTTTGTTTGTTTGGAGTAGAAGGCATATGACACACACCTCTACATTTCTTATCAAGTTTTCTCAGTGCATTATCACTTTCTAAGTACATATGAGTGAAATTTCCTTTAGAATTTAGTGTCCTTTAGAACTTGTCATCCCTGTGGAACTGTTAGCATTTATCTTATTTCGTGAGGAAAATTACATGGTTTTTAATGTCTTCCTTTTTGTGTGGGTCTCCAGGAATCTCAGACATAAGTGTTAGTAATTACACCAACCTTTCATGTTTTGTAGATTTGCCTGTTTATTTCTTTGGATCTTATTTTTCTGTAGTATTATATTAACCTTACTACATATGTTCTTTGTTATATAGACCTCAGTTCCTTTTTGGAGAAGAGATAATGGAAGAAAATCATGGAGGAAAAAAGAAAGAATAGAAGCACACGAGGAAAGAAGAAAGAAAATGAGGAAAGGAGAAAGAGGAAGGAAAAATTAAAGGGGGGGTGAAAGGGAATATTATTTCATTGGATTTTATTGATTTTATTCAAAAATTGATCTCATAGAATATATAGCGTTAATTACAAGTTGAGCAGTTGGAAGCATTTTTTAGAAGAAAACTAAAATGAATAAGGAAGGTTTTGTTATAAATTTCATAGGGCTAAGGTTTTCTGTCCTTACCTATTTCTGTTTTAGAATATAAAAACCTCCTCTTTTCCAAATAACAGGATCAAAGGAAATGATAAAGGACATTGCCTTGGGGGAAAACATAGTCTCTTGTTTTAATATAACAAAATAAATACCTATACATTACAGATAATTTTTGGCAGATGATTTGTAATTGTGCCAAAACATAAAAGAGATGTTCTCCCTCTTTTGTGTGTATAATCATATTCTTGGTAATTTCCTGACAACAAAGAATCTCTTTGGTGACAAAATACATATTAAAAATTGTAAGCCAAAATAGGAGTGAAAGACAAAGAAGATTCTCCCTGAATGGTAGTGGTGCAAAGAAATGACATTTCACAAAAGTCTCTTGATTTCCAATAAAATATATTCAAATACTTAGTAGGAGAAAGGAATAATGTTTTTCCACGTAAGAAATAATACCAGTCTGTGGGTGGTGAAAACCTTGCTATGGATATTTTTCACTCTGTTGATGATATCCTTCTCAGATTTCTGATGCAGGTTTTAAAAAATTCTCCACTTGATTTCATCTATGCCAGGGTTCGTGGGAGTCTGGGGTGGTTCTAACAAAGTCAAAGTACGCTAGGACAAACTAAGAAATGTCCTGGATTAAGTCAGATGATTCTCAATAGGGTGTTTAAACCTGGTACAGTAGAAAAAAGTTGTTTGATGTGTGTGTGTGTGTCTGTGTGTGTGTGTATCTTTGTTTTGTTTTTATTACCAGGTGAAATCAAACTGTCAAAGCTTGGGGATGCTTTGTGTAACTTCTATGTTGTTTTCTACTGAAATGAGTATATGAAGGAACATGCGTGTCTTGACTACTCTTTCAGAATGACCTCGGGCTTTTAGAGAACTAAGACCTCTGGGTCTCACTCCAGCCAGGGTCCTTCACCTCTTTGGAATCCGTGGAAGTTCATGATAACATGTAGGAGGTTTGTAGTTGGAAAAGAAATAATTACATCTTTATTTTTACTAACTTTAATCTCTTCTTCTGATACAAATGTAGGTGAGTAACCACAAAATTATTAGCAACATCTATAATATGGTCACCAAAACAAACTGCAGATATATTCATACCATATTGCAGTTGCTAGATACATATAAAATATCATTTATGTTCACCTTTAATATTACAGTGGTCATTAGAGCCACCAGTATATCTTGTTAAATATGTTAATAAAGAAATATATATTTCCATGGATTTAAAAATTTTTGATAATTATTTTTAATGTAATAAATTTCCTTTGTAGTTCTGTGTGTTTTATTTTATATACTTAAAAATACTCTTTTTTGTGTGTAATTATATTCTTATTAATTTCCTGGCAACAAAGTCTCACTTGGGTGACAAAATACATATTAAAAAGTGTAAGCCGAAGTAGGAGTGACAGAGAAAGAAGATTCTCCAAATTAAGGTTCCCCAGACTGACAAAAGTACCTATGACACATAAACAAAGGTTGAGAGCGCTTACCCTAGGTGGTGGTTCTCAACTCTAGAATGCATCTGAATTACCTGAAGAGCTTATTAAATCACAGATTGCTGGGCCTTACTCTAGACTTTTGGGTTCAGTAGGCCCGAGGTAGGATTCCAGGATTTGAATTTCTATAAATTTTTTTTTTTTTTTTTTTTTTGAGACGGAGTCTCGCTCTGTCGCCCAGGCTGGAGTGCAGTGGCGTGATCTCGGCTCACTGAAAGCTCCACCTCCCGGGTTCACGCCATTCTCCTGCCTCAGCCTCCTGAGTAGCTGGGACTACAGGTGCCCGTCACCACGCCTGGCTAATTTTTTTGCATTTTTAGTAGAGACGGGGTTTCACCGAGTTAGTCAGGATGGTCTCCACCTCCTGACCTCGTGATCCACCCGCCTCGGCCTCCTAAAGTGCTGGGATTACAGGCGTGAGCCACCACGCCCAGCCCCTTGAATTTCTATAAATTTATCCCAGGTGATTCCATGCTGGGATGGAATTTGGTCCTAAAACCACACGTTGAGATCCACTGACCTAGACCATTCTGAATCTAAGAGTCTGAGGCTGAGACTAGGTGATTCTTATGTATAACCAGGCTGTACCTTCAAGAGCTGATGTAGCTATTGTATTACAAGTCAATGGTACACCTATTGTCACTCCCTTGCCCAGAGCAGACATAATTGTCTTATCACTGTGCTTTCTCCCACCCTGCTAGATATTAAACCTATTAAGTATTAATGTTAAAAAGTATCAAATTATGGTAGTTTGTTATTAATGATTTGCTCTTTAGTTATTTTTAATTAATGCATTTCTAATTTTAAAATGGAGAAAACATCAGAGTTATAATTTGTGCTTCAAGTAAATGATGGAGTTTGTAGTTAAGTCAATTAAACCAAATTAAAATAAGATTTTTTTCCACCATCTTGCCCAAAGCTTTTCTCACCCACCCCACCACAGTAACATAGCTAAGAATAAACGTATCTTCTGTGCTGAAGTTGCAAATCAAAAAATTTTAAAAATGTAAAATATTATTTATTTCTGTGTAAAGTTATCAAATTAAGTAAAAATCATCTAAAGCCAAAGGTTACATTTTTTTTTTACTGTTCCCATATCTGTGTTGTTGTTTTGTGTCCTGAGTTATAATAAGTCAAGGTTTTCCCCACATACTTGAAAATTTTGGGACATTGGCAGAAAATATGAACAAGGGCAGAAGCGCTGTGTGTCTACCACCCACTTAAACTAGGATGAAACATAGGTTCTATTTCCAGTGTTCCGGAACTCAGTGCTAAGTTGTATAAACAAATTCACTGTGGTGGTTACATCAGAATTTGAATGATTATGCTCTATACTTTTGAAAGGCTTATTTAAAAACATTTTAATCTCTTCCCCCAGTATTTTCAAAACACCGCTGCAATGGAAGAACCTTGGGGTAATTCCATTTCTTATTAGCATTTGAGAATGTAAGGCTCAATTTGATGTTCCTGCTATTTAGAAGAATCTTGGACAGGACTAATATGGGATTTAAAAATTAACACCAATTCCTCATAGGCCACCTTATTAGAACACAAATAACTAACTCCACTTTTGAGATATTAGTATTTCCTAAATTCTCTAAAGTTTTACAGAAATGATTTTTTTTCTAGATTTTAATGATTTAGCAGGGTAAATCAGTTATATCATTTATATATTGGGTTAGTAACAGGGAAATGCTATTTCCTAGGAAATACCATTAAAAAAAAACTACCCTAAGTTTTTTTAACCTTTATTGTTGCATCAGTATAAAATGTTTTCTTTCATACTTTGATCAAAGACATGAAAATGTTATTCAAGGTACTTTTTACTTATGCATGTAATGAATGGTAGGAAATGAAAATGTTTAATATAAAAACAGGAAAGTCTAATGAAATAGGCCTCATAGGATTTACTAGAATCTGAGGGGAATTGCATTTTGTACCCTATCTGCATAAATAATCTTGAGAGACTACAGTGGCTTTTTAATAAATTGACTACCAAATTACTTTCCGCTGCAGCAAGCACACATCATTTTAAACTCACTAAGTTTTCTTTCAGTTACCATGCACCAGTCTAGACAAATTCTCATTAAGGATATAACTTTCTTTCAATTACTAGAGCACTATGGAGACTATTTAATAAGCACAGGCTCAAAGATTAAAGTCTTTGCAGAGATTACCTGACTCATTTCTGAAGAAAGCAAGCACCTGACCTTCATCAAAAATATTGTATCTAAGGCAGTGGGATGTACCACTTGTGTTACATACACTAAAAAATCTGGTTATTTGTCTCTGTATCTGGTTAGAAGGACTATGATTCATGGGAAATGGGATCAGTGAACTAGGGAGTAAAATCTGGCTCGGGAAACCACGTAAGTAAATAGAACAGAGCTGTGTGTTATCCACTCAGCTCAGGCCATTTTCTAGAAAGCCTTCCTTGACATGCCTTTATTGACTTAAGTTCTGCTACAGCACATTGCATTTATCACATTATATTGTAATTATCTATTTATGTGTCTATCATCACCACATAAGCATGTAAAGCCATGTCTTATTTATTCATGGAAGAGATACAATATCATCACCAGTGCTTAGATTTCTGATCCAGGAATAATAATAACATATTTACATTATATACTGTTAAAATGTAATAAAGATGTATGTTTCCTTCCAATGCATTGGAAGGAACATAAATGTAGGGATCCACATTTTGCTTTCACCCAACTAACACGTTTCATTCAAATTAATTGAAAAGAAACTTCTGTCAAAGTAAAGTGTTGATCATTTTGACCTTTGTGAATAACTCATCTTAACCCAATACATCCTCCAGGAAACAATGTAGTTAAAATTCACAAACCACAATGGAAAGAACTCCTCTTTTTATAATCACTTGGTGATCTTCGAAAGGTGATGAATTGAGACATAAATCTCCTGGGCAGGGAAAGCCCAGTCATCCGGGGCACTCGGGTGCATCAATTGTGGAAGCAAAGTCAAGTCCCCAATCTCCTTAGCTTAATCTTTAGAAACTAAGTTCCTGAGTCTATACAGAGCTCCCGAGCAATCGAAGCTAACGGCTTCCTAGGACCTCACCTCTTTGAATTCACTATTGAACTAAAATTAGTGTTTAAAGTAGGAACTTGGAATGAATGCCACTTACCCAGTTCTTTACTTGAAATGAAAATAAACAACTGTCAGTTTCTCTTGTTGACTCTTTATCAAAAAAACATTGTTTCTCCTGCAACTTGCCCTCTTCCAAGACTTTATGTCTGAAAGCTCCCCATGTTTAAAGAGTTTTTGTTAAAGTTTATAATGTAGAATAAAAAGAATTACACACACATATTTAAAGTACAGGAAGACTCTGACTAATATACATAAACCAAATTGATTTTTTAACATATACTATTTACAGAAAATATGCTCAATAAAGTAGGAATAGAAAGAAATTACAAAAGAATGTGGTTTGACCCCATTTTATAAAAAGTTTAAAAGTACATGTATGAACAAAGATCTAGAAAACTATACACTGAGTTTTTTTTTTTTTTTTCAGTTCTGGGACACGTGCACATTGTGCAGGTTTGTTACATAGGTATACATGTGCCATGGTAGTTTGCTGCACCCATCAACCCATCATCTACATTAGACATTTCTCCTAATGCTATCCCTCCCCTAGTCCCCCACCAACAGGCCCTGGTGTGTGATGTTCTCCTCCCTGTGTCCATGTGTTCTCATTGTTCAACTCCCACTTATGAGTGAGAATATGCAGTGTTTCGTTTTCTGTTCCTGTGTTAGTTTGCTGAGAATGTTGGTTTTCCAGCTTCATTCATGTGCCTGCAAAGGACATGAACTTATCCTTTTTTATTGCTGCATAGTATTCCATGGTATATATGTGCTACATTTTCTTTATCCAGTCTATCATTGATGGACATTTGGGTTGGTTTCAAGTCTTTGCTGTTGTGAACAGTGCTGCAATAAACATACGTGTGCATGTGTCTTTATAGTAGAATGATTTATAATCCTTTGGGTATATACCCAGTAATGGGATTGCTGGGTCAAATGGTATTTCTGGTCTAGATCCTTGAGGAATTGCCACACTGTCTTCCACAATGTTGGGAAAACTGGCTAGCCATATGCAGAAAACTGAAACTGGACCCCTTCCTTACACCTTATACAAAAATTAACTCAAGATGGATTAAAGACTTAAACGTAAGACCTAAAACCACAAAAACCCTAGGAGAAAACCTAGGCGATATCATTCAGGACATAGGCATGGGCAAAGACTTCATGACTAAAACACCAAAAGCAATGGCAACAAAAGCCAAAATTGACAAATGGGATGTAATTAAACTAAAGATCTTCTGCACAGCAAAAGAAACTATCATTAAAGTGAACAGACAACCTACAGAAAGGGAGAAAATTTTTGCAATCTAGCCATCTGACAAAGGGCTAATATCCAGTATCTACAAAGAAGTTGTAACAAATTTACAAGAAAAACAAACAAATTTACAAGAAAAAAACAAACAACCCCATCAAAAAGTGGGTGAAGGATGCGAACAGACAATTCTCAAAAGAAGACATTTATGCGGCCAACAAATATATGAAAAAAAGCTCATCATCACTGGTCATTGGAGAAATGCAAATCAAAATCACAATGAGATACCATCTCACGCCAGTTAGAATGGTGATCATTAAAAAGTCAGGAAACAACAGATGCTGGAGAGGATGTGGAGAAATAGGAACGCTTTTACACTGTTGGTGGGAGCGTAAATTAGTTCAACTAAACTGATTGTTTATATAATGAATAATCAAATTCATTTCCTCTCTTTGCTCTTGATAGGAATTTCGTTCCTGATGAGGCTGACATCACTTGGATGAGGCTTGGAGCTGGGAAGTTTCCATTCTAAATGCACAGAATTTGTGAATATAACAGGAACTGGAAGCTCTCAGTCCAACTGTAAGAAGCTAAGTTAGGTATAGAAGGAACGTGCCTCAACACAATAAAGATTATATATCACAAAGCCATAGTTAACATTATATTAACAGGAAAAAGTTGAAATCTTTTCTTCTAAGAACTGGAACAAGACAAAGATACCTACTCTCACCACTCTTATCCAGTATAAGACTGAAAGTCCTAGACAAAGCAATTAGAATAAAGAGAGAAATAAAGGGCATCCAAATTGGAAAGAAGGAAGTCAAATTGTCTCTGTTCATAGATGACATGATCTTATCTATAGAAAAACCTAAATACTCCACCAAAAAAGGGAATTAATCATTGAATTTAGTAAAGTTTCAGGATACAAAATGAACAAAACAAAATCATTACAGTTTCTATACATCAACAACCAACTAGCTGAAAAAGAAATCAAGAAAGTAATCCCATCTACAACAATCGCACAAAAAATTAAACACCTAGAAATAAATTTAACCAAGGAGGTGAAAGACCTCTTCAAGGAAAACTGTAAAACACTGATGAAAGAAATTGAAAAGGACACAAACAAATGAAAAAACATCCTATACTCATGGATTGGAAGACTTAATATTGTTAAAATAACAATATTACCCAATCCCTATTTAATGATAGGGATTTAATGCAATCCCTATCAAAACACCAAAGACATTCTTCACTGGAATAGAAAAAAAATCCTAAAATTTGTATGGAACCACAAAACACACCAAATAGCCAAAGCAATCCTGAGCAAAAAGAACAAAACTGGAGGCTTCACACTACCAGATTTCAAAATATTCTACAAAATTATTGTAACCAAGATGACTGGCATAAAAATGGACAACAGACGAATGGAACAGAATTGAGAATAGGATAGAGAACCCTGAAATAAATCTATGTTTACAGCCCACTGATTCTTTTTTTTTTTTTTTTTTTTTTACAAAGGCACCAAGAACATTCACTGCATTCACTGGGGGGAAAAGAACAATCTCTTCAGTAAATGATGCTGGGAAAACTGGATAACTATATGAAGTATGAAACTAGACCCTTACCTCTCACCATATAGAAAAATCATATCAAAATGGATTAAAGAGTTAAATCTAAGACCTAAAATGTTGAAACCACTAGAATAAAACATTGGGGGAAACACTCCAGGACATCGGTCTGGACAAAGATGGCTTGAGTAAGCCCATAAAAGCACAGGCAACCAAAGCCAAAATGGACAAATGGGATCACATCACGCTAAAAAGCTTCTACACAGCAAAGGGAATAACCAACGAAGTGAAGAGCAAATCCACAGAATGGGAGAAAATATCTGCAAACTATCCATTTGACAAGCACATAATAACCAGAATATATAAAGAGCTCAAACAAATCGACAAGAAATAAAAACATAGGTTCTGACTTTAAAAATGGGCAAATTATCTGAATAGATATTTCTCAAAAAAAGACATACAAACAGCCAACAGAATATGAAAAAAATGCTCAACATCACTAATTACTAGAGAAATGCAAATCAAAACCACAGTGAGAAATCTCTCACCCCTGTTAAAATAGCTTTTATCAAAAGAGAGGCAGTAAGGGATGCTGGTGAAGATGTGGAGGAAGAAGAACACTCATAGACTGTTGGGGAAAATATGAATTAGTACAGCCACTATTCAGAACATTATGGAGGTTTCTTAAAAAACTAAAAATAGAACTACCATATAATCCGGCACTTCCACTGCTGGGCATATATTCAAAAGAAAGGAAATCAGTATATCAAAGAGGATATCTGCCCTCCCGTGTTTATTGCAGCACTATTCACAATAGCCAACATTTAGAATCAAACTAAGAGAAAAGCATATGTTTTATAATTAGAAAACTTTTGCCATATGTTTTTATAGATAGGTGTATCTATATTTACATGTACATAGAGTGTATATATAATTTATTGCTTAAGTATTTGGCACTGATTTTTAAAGACAAGGATTAGTCTAGAGTTTAGCATTACAATAATGTACAAAATAGACATGGTTCTTCCCTTTATAGACCTCCTAGTTTAATATGACAAACAAAATTTAAATGATATAGTGTTATAGTTATAAAGATAACCACATGTGAGCCAACATGGTTAGTAATCACTAAATCTTCAAAATCATATATGTTTAAGGATCAGAATGGTGGGTTAGAGTTGCCGGGTTGTAAAATGCAAAATAAGTTTGTTATTACTACTCATTACTTTCATTTTCTACCTAATTACTTTGAAGACTTGATGGGAAGGTAAAAAACAAATGTGAAATTACATATTTGATGCAAGCTATTATGGCATTAGACTGGGAGGTATAATACATCTTTGATAAGTTATTAATTGGAATTTTTACTTGCATCATCCTTGCTGAGAATATCTTTCTTTATCCTTCTATAATATAAAATTTATAGAAATACTGTAGTGGGAGAGGCTATCCAAAATTTTTAATTTTAAAGATATTTTACAAATTTTGCATAACCTCTCCCACTACAATAGTACTTCTATAAATTTTCCAAAAAAACTATTGTAAATGTGTTGCAAAGATATAGCAAAAGCATATTCTCTGTAGTACCCTTGTGATTATTTATGTATATTATGATATAGGATAAAATGAAATATTTCATTAAAAAATCATCAAAAAATATAAAATCATGAGAAATGCTCACACATAAGTATTTTGTATAACAGAGTATATTATATTTTATATAATATTTACATGTACTTATATTTATACAATATTTATACAAAGGTTATTAACAGTGGTTATTATTTGAAAATGGGGTTAATCAAGATTTTTATTTTCTCCCTTTTGCTAATGTGTATTTTCTAAATTCATAACTTTATAAATTTTAAAGCTCTTACTAAACCTAATCTGATAGTAATAAAAAGGTCTGAGAATCTCTTAAAAAGGAACTCAGTAGAATTACCTACCCTAGTCCCAGCAGTTGACAAACATCATTTGAAATCTGGGTGGTCCAGTTCTCAGCACAAGCTGTATGCCATATGCTCTGGATTTTCAATCGCACTAAACCATTGTTGTTCGTTGTGCCATTGAAAAGACGCACTAAAGACAAGAAGAGTATAATGGTAGTTACCAGAGACTGAAGGGTACGGAGAATGGGAAGATATTGTTCAAAGAGTACAGAGCTTCAGTTAGACAGAAGGAATAAGTTTGTGAGATCTCTTGCACAGCACTGTGACTATAGTTAATAATAATGTATTGTATATTTCAAAATTTTTGCAAAATTTCAAATTTTCTCATCATGAAATATGAGAAGTATTTAAGATGATGGATAGGTTGATTAGCATAATTCAATCATTCCTCAATCTCTCTCTCTCTATATATATACACACTTTTAAAAAATATATATACACATTCTCTCTCTATATATTCTCCCTCCATACATTCTATTAATATATATTATATATAATAACATCACATTGTAACCCATAAATATATAGAATTAAATTTTTCAAATATACAGCAAATTTTTTAGAAAAATTAACAAAAAAATACATTAAAGAGATTAGATTACACATGTGGTCATTTTGACCTAAATTGATAAGAGTAAATTATGGCCTCTAAAATGTGCAATGTTC
Organism: Pongo pygmaeus; assembly: GCF_028885625.2. Lineage (NCBI taxonomy): Eukaryota > Metazoa > Chordata > Mammalia > Primates > Hominidae > Pongo > Pongo pygmaeus. The sequence continues at coordinate 30,754,475 of NC_072395.2, forward strand.
TTATTATTTCAAGTTTAGAGATTGAGTGTAGTTTTTCTTAAGAGCACGATGGAAGGTCTAATTTGAAAAATATAAATTTAGTAGACAGTTTTGCTCTTTTATATAACTATGAAAATGGAAAATGCAGAGATATGCAAGTTTATTACAAATCTATGCAGCAAATAAACAGAAAATAAAGTTATTTGTGAAGAGTATATATAAGAGTATATATAAACTTAGTTTCTGAAAGAAGGAAACTCAAGTTTAGGGATTACTTTAGGAATTCCCTCCCCACCAAAAAAAACCATTTTCTTTGTATTTGCTTTTATACCATTTGATTTCTATCATCTTACTCATCATTTTACAACCATTTTGAACAGAATTTTAAGGCCATTAGTGGCCAAGTAGGGACTGGATCAAGCTAAGCGAGTTCATAAAGGGATGAAAACATCAGTAATTGTAGTCTTACCTACAAACACTATGTTGTAATTCTATAAAATAATGCTACATTGTTTACCTTTTTTTCCTATTATGACAAGAGCTAAGAGCAGTGACTACAGAATTATATAAACTTAGGTTCAAAAACAGCTATGGCCCTTACTGGGTGTGCAACCTTTGGCAGCCACTTATCATTTCCAAGCCATAGTTTCCTCATGGGTAAACTATAGCGAATTTTTTTTCTTTTTTGAGATGGAGTTTCGCTCTTGTTACAAAGGCTGGAGTGCAATGGCACGATCTGGGCTCACTGCAACCTCCGCCTCCCAGGTTCAAGCAAGTCTCCTGCCTCAGCCTCCAGAGTAGCTGGGATTACAGGCACCTACCACCACGTCTGGCAAATTTCGTATTTTTAGTAGAGACAGGGTTTCACCATGTTGGTCAGGCTGGTCATGAACTCCTGACCTCAGATGATCTGCCCACCTCGGCCTCCCAAAGTGCTGGGATTACAGGCGTGAGCCACTGCACCTGGCCAGCTATAGCTAATTCTTATTGTGGATTTTTTTTTTTAACTTAGTTACAGTGCATGGTACATAGTACGTAAGTGTTAAATATTTGCTTAGAAATAAAAAGACATAATAAAAGTATCCATTACTCATAATGTTATTGAGGTGTGGAAGGGGAGCTGGACTGAAAACTTAGCAGGGCAAGGAGAGAAAGTGAATTATAAGTAAGCATACAGGTGCCTCTGAATGTGGGCAACAAACAGAAAACAGTAGCCAATATGAGTGGTGCTAGCCTGCTTGGTTCGGAATATTGTCTCCGTGGTATTCTCAGCTTCCTATATGGATATTTGTTGCTCTAGAATTACAGTTAATAAGTGTGACCAAATTGAAACAAACAATAAACTGAGGCCTGCGTATTAACTTTTCTTCTAACCAGATGGGGACAGAGGTGCTAAAATCATCTCAGAGATGAGATGTTCTCGTTCCAAAGCATCAAAACAGGTCCTAATGAACACACTTATAATCTTTCTTTTACACTGTAGAATCAAAATGCAGAGGCTAAAGTCATAAGAGTATTTTCCTAAGATTAAGACATACCACAGTCTGCTTCATCTGAGCCATCCTCACAGTGCAGATGACCGTCACAGAGATTCACCAGTGGAACACACTCTCCATTTTTACATTGAAAATTGTCTTCCTTGCATGGCTCTATGGGGAAAGAATGTTTGTTGTATAGGATAAAGAAAACACAAATGGGTGATTCTGGAGTACAAATCCCATTTGCTCCCCTTTAAACATGAGTCCTTTGCCACAGCTCAAGGTGGAGCCAGCTTTGATACTGAGTAAATGACAAGTTAATGGGTGCAGCACACCAACATGGCACATGTATACATATGTAACAAATCTGCACGTTGTGCACATGTACCCTAGAACTTAAAGTATAATAATATATATAATATATATACAAAAAATAATAAACATGAGTCCTTTGCCACAGCACAAGGTGGAGCCAGCTTTGATACTGAGCAACACCATCTACTTGGTTTTTCAGAATGCCTCAGAAATAGTTTCCAAGCTGACGTGTATGTAGCTTTAGAAGAGTGTGGATGAAACCTCAGACATCTCTTTTGCAGCAAAACTCAGGGAATTTTGAAGAGGTGGCTGAGAGGTTGTCAACTCACCTCTTCCTCGTAATTTTGTTAGTATCTCTTCAATAAACAAACTCCTCCACCCCAAACGAACATACAAGCAACAACCATTGAACTGTTACTCAAGCACAGAGAGGTCCCCTGGCCTCACCATCCAAATGATACTTCCAAACTTTAGTAAGAAAGAAATGTGGAAGTTGTCTGTTGGTGAGATCAAAGTTGGATTGGGTCGGAAACAGAGGGCTCAATTAAAGCTTGGTCAGGCAGGAAAGAGTAGTCACAAAGAAATGGAAACTTTGCCGTATCGGTAATGTGAAAAGAAGTTGAGGATAGAGCTCCAAAGAAGTACAGCAGTGTTGGAGGCATGGGCATGTGCTTGGCACATGGAGACATAAAAGGAAAATGAAAAGCCTGGGCAAAGAAGAAACTGGGTAGATCTGGAGGCCGTTCATTGGTGGTTGTTTCCAGAGTTTGGGTTGTGCAAAAAGAGGCCTACTGGAAATATTCCTTATTTAGAAGTAGCTGCTGCTGTTTCCTGAGATTGTTTGGTCTTCAAAAGTTTTGTTCTGGGAGAGCCCTCATATCACTGGGAGAGAGGAGTTTGCTTCCCTCTTCCAGTGATTTCTGATTATGGCTTAGTAGGTACAGTTATGTGCTGGAAGGAGAGTAGAAACTCCATGAGGACCTCATGGAATTTGGTTCCCTGACAATGGCAATGGCTGTCAGGTGTGGATGGGCTCAATGTCTTATCCCCTACATGGCACATGAACAATCATATGGGGAAGAAAAGCACTTGATAAAAATAAGAAACAGGGAAGTTTCTATTTTGAAAACTATTAGTGACTATTAGTCAATATAATAACATTACTCTTACATTGCTTTCAAGGAGACTTAGTTCAGGTTAATATGATTTCAGAAACAAATTATAAAAATATCCATGGAGACTTTCTGAATTTATGATGACCAAACATAATGCCACTTGAAAGAAATTATTCCTGTTGTTTTAGAATCTAGGTTGTAGACTCACCTCTGAGAGTACCGATAAATACCGTTACACTTCTAAAGAGAGGGACTCAGTATAGCCATACTACACTTATTGAAAAAAATACCAAAAGTAGTCCAGCAACTATCAATATCCATCAGCTATTCCCAGCTTTTTAATAAAAGGGCATTAGAGTATTTTCCTAAAAAATATATTGAATAGAGTATTTGGGGGGGGGGGTGTTTTTATGGAGGGAAGTGGAGGATGGTGCCATCCAGCAAACCAAGTGTGGGATGCCCTAAGAGAATCAATTCCTAATTGAGTTGCCTGAAAGAAGTAAGGTCAGCATCTCACTCCCTGGCCAAAAGTTGACTACACTGCATAACCACAAGGACCAGGCTTTCATGGGACTAGTGTTAGGGCTTTCAGATTTTTTAAAACTCTGACATTAGTATGAAACAGATTTTAAGTAATAACTCTAGGATACACATCAATGTGTGTGTTTGTGTGTGTGTGTGTAACGAAATTAAAATTTGCCTTTACTCTGTTCTATTATTTCCTATCCTATTCCATCCCATCCCATCCCATCCCATCCCATCCCATCCCATCCCATCCCAGCCCATCCCATCCCATCCCATCCCATCCAATCCCATCCCATTCTATCCCATCCTATTCTATCCTATCCTATCCTATCCTATCCTATCCTATCCTATCCCATCCCATCCCATCCCATCCCATCCCATCCCATCCCATCCCATCCCATCCCATCCCATCCCATCCCATCCCATCCAATCCCATCCCATTCTATCCCATCCTATTCTATCCTATCCTATCCTATCCTATCCTATCCTATCCTATCCTATCCCATCCCATCCCATCCCATCCCATCCCATCCCATCCCATCCCATCCCATCCCATCCCATCCCATCCCATCCCATCCCATCCCATCCCATCCCATCCCATCCTATCCTATCCTATCCTATTCCATCCCATCCCATCCCATCCCATCCCATTCTATCCTATCCTATTCTATCCTATCCTATCCTATTCCATTCCATCCCATCCCATCCCGTCCCATCCCATCCCATCCCATCCCATCCCGTTCTATCCTATCCTATCCTATCCCATCCCATCCCATCCCATCCCATCCCATCCTATTCTATCCTATTCTATCCCATCCCATCTCATCCCATCCCATTCTATCCTATCCTATTCCATTCCATCCCATCCCATCCCATCCCATCCCATCCCATCCCATTCTATCCTATCCTATTCTATCCTATCCTATTCTATCCCATCCCATCCCATCCCAGCCCATTCTATCCTATCCTATTCTATCCTATCCTATACTATTCCATCCCATCCCATCCCATCTCATCCCATCCCATTCTATCCTATCCTATTCCATTCCATCCCATCCCATCCCATCCCATCCCATCCCATCCTATTCTATCCTATCCCATCCCATCCCATTCTATCCTATCCTATTCTATCCTATTCTATTCCATCCCATCCCATCCCATCTGATCCCATCCCATCCCATCCCATCCCATCCCATCCCATCCCATCCCATCCCATCCCATCCCATCCCATCCCATCCCATTCTATCCTATCCTATTCTATCCTATCCTATACCATCCCATCCCATCCCATCCCATCCCATCCCATCCCATCCCATCCCATTCTATCCTATCCTATTCTATCCTATCCCATACTATTCCATCCCATCCCATCCCATCCCATCCCATCCCATCCCATCCCATCCCATTCCATCCCATCCCATTCTATTCCATAACAAAGCATAAAATTTGTTGGGTAGTGAAACCAAATAAATTCATTTCACTACCCTGGTTTTTGATAAATACCAGGATAAACTGAAGTATAGTGAAAAAATTAATGAGACAGTGACATTATTTTCCTGAAGTTTGTGGGCAGATAGCTGTGTAAATAAAGACTGGTATCAATTCCTATGAAATGAAATCAGAAGTTAGGAAATTGGCAAGGTGGACACTGGAAAGATGGTCAGATGACAACTGCCTGGCAGGGAAGGCCGGCTCTAGCACAAAAAGTGGAGGAATGGAACCTGGGGATTAGGGATTTGGAGCCGAGCCGGTTTATAAGAAATTATTGTACTATAAGAGATGTATTGTCTACAGTGCAATAGTCCAGGGCTGGTGGAACAATGCTCTGAAGAGTTCACTAGTCTGTTTCACAACAGAGCTGGCATTTGGCCAGAAGCTGGTGTTTGCCAAATGAAAACTACAATGGTAAAAAAAATAAATAAATAAAAATAAAAACTTCCTATCATCTTCCAACATTGGAACGATGGGAAGATCGGGAAAAAAGGGAAGTGGAAACTAAAACAAAGAGAATATTTCCACCCTCCTCTGCCTTAAGTTATTAGGCCAAGTTCTGTGCCTGAGTTGAGGGATAAAAGAAGCTTTGAATTAGATGATATAAAAGTGTTGATATTATACTTGACTGTTCATTTTAACACTTAAGAGTGAGTGTAAGTTACCCAGATAAAATGATTTAACACCGGAAGTAACTGAAAAAGTGTAGAGATCTGCCTGAAATACCCAGAGCCGAAAAAGGAGATTTGAATTAAAAGAGAGAAAAATGAACCTTTTGTTTTGCTTATATTGTCATTGAGGTCAGTCATTCTGTAAACTGAATATAGAATATGCCAGCTGTAATACCCATAAAGCCATGTTTTCTCATCTTTGTATGTCCAGGGCTTGGTGAAATGTTTTGCACAAAGCAGGGTATAAGTAGATATTTTTAAAACATAAAGTAAATTAATGTATGTTAAAAGATTGATATGCCTCAAAATAAGTATGAAGCTTAGTAATAGAGTCAACATAATATAAAGCAATTTTTAAAACTATGATTTCAAATAAAGTTTAAAATTTAAGATAATTAGCTGATGGTAATTCTAGTGATTTGGAAAAAAGAATCAATTTTATGAATTATGAAGATATAATTTACTTAGTTAAATTTCAATAGTGGTTAAGACATAGGACCTAAAGTAATATGACCCTGGTTGAAGGTGCAATTTAGCCATTTCTCTTAATATTTCTTTGACCTTGGGCAAAGAAATTAGCTTGAGGCTCAGTTTCTTTGACTGTCAATAGGAGCAAATACTACTTTTGTCTTAGGTATGTCAGGAGAACAAATTTTAAATGATAATGAAGTGTATTTTTCATACCAATATATATACAGAGAATATGCAATAGATAGTATTTTTAATAGTAAAAACAGTAACAGTAAAAAAAAAATCTTTTTCACTGATTTTTTTTTTTTGAGACAGTTTTGCTCTTGTTGCCTAGGCTGGAGTACAATGGCACCATCTCGGCTCACTGAAAGGTCCACCTCTCGGGTTCAAATGATTCTCCTGCCTCAGCCTCCCAAGTAGCTGGGATTACAGGCATGTGCCACCACGCTGGGCTAATTTTGTATTTTTAGGCGAGACGGGGTTTCTCCATGTTGGTCAGGCTGGTCTCGAACTCCTGACCTCAGGTGATCGGGCTGCCTTGGCCTTCTAAAGTGCTGGGATTATAGGCATGAGCCACTGTGCCCAGCCTTTTACTGATATTTTTTAAGTTAACATTCTTACTCCATGTGCTAGTTGCGCTGTTTCTCCCTACGAATAATGAAATAAACAAGAAAACATACCTAATACTTTCCTCTTAGTATCTTACAACAATAATTGGAGCTATTTGTGTACTCTAAACTTTGAAGAATTCTGTATTTTTTCAACTGAAATCTAAGTTACCTTATTAAGAAAATATTTTTAGAAAGCCATGCCTTGTTGTTTCTATAAACCTTTATGCCATGAGAAAAGTTGGTTACATATCTCAAAATATAATGCTATTACGGAGGTTCTTGCAAATGTAATTATCAATTTGTTTCACAAACATATTTTTAAACCAGATTAGTGAGATGACAAATGGGCAGGCATAATTACAGATTCTAAAGACAGCGTTAATACTTTGACTATATATTTTATCTTTCTGGTATTAATTTTCCTTTAGAAAATCAGAAGTCTTAAATGTAGGCAGAAGTGTTTGTATTCATATATTCTGTCTTAAATATATATTTTAATATACTTTAAAAAGTTGACAGCATGAATTACATGCCCATGATCAATTATATTAATATACTTACAGAATGTTAGTCACCACTCTTTATTTTTAAATTATCTTATTACTTTTTTCATAGCTTACTGAATCAGTATGTAAAGAATGAGTTCTCAATGACAATAATTTAATCATAGATAAATTTACTGATAATTTTACCCTTTTACTAATATAGATAGGCAATATTTAACTTGAAAATCACATACAAGTTGAATGGAAACAGCCAAATATCTGAATTAAAATTTAAATGATAACATATAAATATTTTAAAAATGTAATTCATTTTTGTGCTATAGCTGAAGCTGTTAGGGTTATATTCTATGAATCCGGAAAAATAATAACTTGTTTCTATAAGCTGAATGAACTGGATGAAAAAATGCTGACTGGGGAAAATTGATCTATTGTTACTGAACTGAACAGAAATTTTAAAATCTGAGAAGTATAAATAAGCTCTTTCAAAATTTTCCTTACATGCATAAATTGGATTCTGATTTTTTGCAACATACAATAGTTCAGCTTCATTAAGCAGTCTTTAATCCAACAGCTTAACTCTCTCTAGACCCTCGAAATCTTATTTCTGATAGTTTTATGCCCATGGTGAGAGAGAGAAAAAGAAATATTGCTAAGAATTGAATTTCCCCATCTCCTTTTTATGAAGTCTCCAGTAGCGTTGCCTCATTTGGTCAACATATTCTTGGTTTAAAATGGAAAAAAATTGATCTATAAGCACATGCAACACAATCTGGAGAGGCCTCAAACCCCCTAAATGTAATCAGCTGCCACTTCCACAGTTGCCTGATAAACACTGTTGAATTCCATCGTTAAGACTCTGAGTATCAGAAAAGAGGAATAAGGGGACATTTATAGGAGACAGATCTTAATAAATCTATTACATATACTTTATTACAATAGAAATGGAAATGTTAGGAACATAGTACAAAGAAAATAAGATACAAAAATACACTATACAATTGTGTTAAATTTCATCTGAATGCTTGGAAGGTGTCCCTAAAATATCTCCAGAAGACAAGTGAAGCAAAAACGATTTTTTCTTTCTTTTTTTTTTTTTTTGAGATGGAGTCTCACACTGTTGCCCAGGCTGGACTGCAGTGGCACGATCTCGGCTTACTGCAAGCTCCGCCTCCCAGGTTCACGCCATTCTCCTGCCTCAGCCTCCCGAGTAGCTGGGACTACAGGCGCCCGCCACCATGCCCGGCTAATTTTTTGTATTTTTAGTAGAGACGGGGTTTCACCGTGTTAGCCAGGATGGTCTCAATCTCCTGACCTCGTGATCCGCCCGTCTCGGCCTCCCAAAGTGCTGGGATTACAGGCGTGAGCCACCGTGCCCGGACGCAAAAACGATTTTTGTTGCCCATTTATACTTTTTTCTAAAAGAACCACCAAAGTAAAGTGCCAGGATGTGTGTCTAATCTCACTTTCCCTTACCAGCTTGATTAGCCTCCACAGCCAAGTCCCTGTTTCTGTAATTGCTTTTCAGTCTTTGTGTATAAAAAATCTCGACGGAAGCAGACGGTGCTGATGACAACTCAATAATTCCATTCCTCACTTCCCAGCAGCATCTGTCCTATGTCTAGGAGGAATGTGAAACTACACTCCCCATGTATTTATCATGCAGTGATGGGCATTGAAGACTACGTTCTAGCTTCAATCGGGGGAATTTTCCCTCGAAAATAACTTCATACATTACATACTAATTTAACAGTGTAAATGAAATCTAGCTATAGGCAAAAGAAATATAAAGAATCTATACACCATAAAATTGGTGTCTTTTGTGTTGAGAGAAATAGATTGTGCTCTGTTTTTGAGTTTGATCTTGAATCAAAGTTGCTTATAATGTTTTTCAAATTCTTTGACATTGTGTTTGTTTCATTATAAGAATCTGAGACAGGAAATAAATGCCGATGAGGATGCAGAGAAAGGGGAACATTTATACACCGTTGGTAGAAATGTAAAATAGTACAGCCATTATGAAAACCAATACAAGGCTCCTCAAAGAACTAAGAAATATAAAAACTAAAAATATAACTACCATATAATTCAGGAGCCCCACTGCTGGATATTTATCCAAAAGAAAGAAAAGCAGTATATCAAAGAGATATCTGCTCATCTATGTTTACTGCAGCACTATTCTTGATAGCCAAGTTATGCAGTCAATCTAAGAGTCCATCAACAGATGAAGAGAGAGAGAGACTATGGTATCTTTGCATAATGGAATATTATGCAGTCATAATAAATAATGAAATCCTGTCATTTGCAACAACATGGAGGAAACTGGAGGACATTATGTTAAGTGAAATTGCCAGGCGCAGAAAGACAAATGTTGCATGTTCTCATTCATATGTGGGAGCTAAATTAATTGATTTCATGAAGATAGTAAATAGAATGGTGGTCACCAGAGGCTGAGAAGGGTAGTGGGGAGGGAGGATAAAGAAGGGTTTCAATGGGTACCAAAATAGAGTTACATATAAGGAAAAGGATCTAGTGTTTGGTAACACAATAAAATGACTATAGTTAACAATAATTTATGGTACATTTCAAAATAACTAGGGAAGACAATTTGGAAAGTTCCTAACACTTAGAAATAATAAATGTTTGAAGTGAAGAATATTTCAGTTTCCCAGATTTGATGATTGTAAATTGTATGCTTGTATTAAAATATTACATATACTCCATAAACATGTGTAATTATTATAAGTCCATAAAACACAATTTAAACAAACAAACTGTAACTATAACTTTTGATGGAAGAGATTTGTCTCTGTTTTCCTTTTGACAATCCATTTTCCTCTTTTCAAGTCTTTTCTCCTTTCTCATTTTCAATTTAAAATAGGGGTTTAAAGACCTACTTTTTCTTCAAAATTTTGTTTCAAGATGCTTTCACTTTTGCAGATGGTGGAATGCCGTGTGCTGTTAGTTTGTTCTCATGCTGCTAATAAAGACATATCTGAGACTAGGTAATTTATATGAAAAAGGAGAATTAATGGACTTGCTGTTCCACAGGGCTGGGAGAGCTTCATAATCATGGCAGGCAAAAGAGGAGAAAGGCACATCTTACATGGCAGCAGGCAAGAGAGAGCATGTGCAGGGAAACTCCTTTTTATAAAACCATCAGATCTCATGAGACTTACTCATTATCATGAGAACAGCACAGGAAAAACCCATCCCCATGACTCAATTACCTCCCACCTGGTCCCTCCCACAACACATGGGGATCATTACAATTCAAGGTGAGATCTGGGTGGGGACACAGCCAAACCAAATCACCTATAATTATTTCAATTGTTTGGATACCTCAATAAATCTAATCCCTTATCTGTTAGAGCACAGTATTTTTAAAAAAAAATCTCAATTACTTCAGGTTTTACTATTTATCTCAATTTCTTTAAAAGTATAATACTTATTTCAAAAATCCTTTCCTTGACAGAATTCTTGAAAAAAATTTAGGATGGCCTGCAGTAGAATAGTATTAGGCATTAGGTATTTACTTGCGCTATTTTATGATATTTTGCAGAATAGAGTACATAATTTTACTGCATTTAAACACAGCAGTTATTGACCCTTGTATATTTTTTAGTTGCAGGATTTTCTCCTTAAAACATGAGAAATATTACTTCATTGTTTTAATGTTCATAATTGAGTGAAATATAAAGATGATCTTATTTTCAACAGTTACAAAAATAGTTTTACTTTTTCTGCTAAGAATTTTCAGAAAAATTTCCCTCTTGAAATTTAAAACTTCACACAGAAAATGTTATAACACTGATTCCTGCTTATTAATTTTTTTTATTGAACACACTAAGACTTCATGATTTTTCAGGTAATTTTATTCAGATCCAGAAAGTGTATGATTTTTCTTTCATTGTATCTTTCACTATTAGTTTTGATCTGCTTTTATGTTTTCAATTTCAGGAATGTTTATTGTTTTCAAATTTGGTTTGGTGTTTTTTCCTGCATGACCATTACAGACTCTCATATGTTTCCATCTCTCTTTACTTATCATTTTTTCATTCTTCATCATGCTTTCCTGCAGCAATTTTTGTGGAAATGGGTGTGTTCTGCACAAGAGGTTTTGAATAGTTGTGCAGTAGACCAGAAAACTAGGTGGTTCACACTGCTAACAAAGGCCTCTAATCAAATCAGAAAGATTTGATTATGGCAGAGTTTCACAGAAAATTGCTCTGGCCAAAGATGGCCATCTTCTTCCAAATTTCTTGAGAGGAGACTTTATTGTAACGTCACTTGTGGGAGCCGGTACTGTGCAAAGACCATTCTATCAGGAGCCAAAAATTATGTAATAATTCACAAAATTAGGGTCATAATTTTACATATAAAAGTATTGGTGGTAATATTTTGTGTTTTTCTGTCATCTAAAGTTTGCTATTAACTAATTTACTTTCTATGTAACAGTAAGAAAGATGTAGCTTTTCTCCAACATTACATAACCAAAGTCTGTTTTATCTTAAATGTGCTCAATATTAACTACCAAAATGTCCTCATCTATGTCCATCACCCATCTATACTTTAAAAGTGTAACTCAAATGTTGAGTTAAATTAAAATAATAGGTACACCACAAAGAGAAGGAAACCGAAATAGCAGATAAAATAATTGGCAAACAAACATGGTTATAGTATAATCGTCAGTAACAAAATAATCAAGAAACAAAATCAGTGATTCAATTCAAGATGACATTTTCAAAATTATCTTGATTAACATTTTCCAAAGCAATGATCCAATTTTCTTCTAAGTTAAATTCTCGCCACACACACACACACACACACACACACGCTTATGTAAATACATATCTATTGATATTTGCGTCTCAATGTATTTTCTTCTTTACCTAACAAAATCATGTCATTTTCTATATTTCTTCTTTTTAGTGTACTCTATTATAAGGTAAATTATAATTTTGTGTAGATCTCAAAGTATTTACTAATTAATTATTTTTTATTGATCCATGTCACTGTTGCTTGTAAGTAAACAGATTGGCTTCTAAAATCAGTCACAAAATCTAGATTAATCGATTGAGCTACCACTTACTTCTACCTAAGTAACATGGATAATATCAGTTGTGGTTCATTTTCAGGGCCAGATGGTAGACCTCTTAATTATTTGCCATAAAGATTAAAGCAGGCAGCTTTCTGGGATGGTGTCAAAAGTCCTGGTCAGTTGTGAGTGGAGGAACAAAGACAAACATAACCTAATAGTAGCTGGATTTTGTATTAGATAATAGGCCAGATGAAGATAAACTATCCAACCCTACCTCTTTTCTAGATATTCAAGTGAAATACATCAATTCCATAAATATTTCTCTTCCTAAGAGAAAGAGAGATGTAGGAAGTAGCATATATTCTGTTTTTCTGACATATTTGCACCTGGAAAGAACCACTGAGTTGCCGGGCAGTTCTATGAGACAAATCATAGTCCAAGTGGAGTATCAAGTTACAAAAATATTCTCTGCAGATTGTTGAATGCAAATATATGCAAATACTAGATATATGAAAAAATATATATCCATATTCACATATATCCATATATATATACACACACATATACATATACCCATGATGAACATGCCGCTATTATTTTGTTTGCTCCTGTTGATTATTTTATGGATATAATAAAACATCCAGTGTCGGAGGGTTGGGCATGCCAGCAAATAGCATTAAATTCCTACATTGTGGCGCTTTACTCTGGTTGTGTCCAATAAGTTAATGATGTTAATTATTTAATTGAATGTTGTTGGCATGCCAACAGCTCTCTTGCCTGTTTCCTTCTTTGCTCTCTGAAAATGTTCTTGACATGGGAAACATGACAGTCTTCTTTCCTTAGAGGGTCAAGTATCCTACTTTTAACATTTAACATGGCCCTCTTCAATGAACAAAATTCAACACTCCTTACACATCAGAGAAATCCAAGTAGGTCTGCTTAAAAACTTGTGGCTGCCTACTTTGAATGAACTCAGGCAATGGTAATACAGATGTAAAGGAGGAAAAATAATCTTCATTAAGATGAGGAAGAATGAGTGTCACAGAAGGAAAGCATTAAAATCATGATTTTGGCCTTGAAATTCTGTATAACTTTGCTGTTTTGCTCCAAAAGTTATGATGCAATGTGTGATTTATGGGCTCTTACCTGGAATCCCCAAGTGATAGCCAGTAGTAAAGTTTGCTTTAAACCCTCCTCTTGCCAACACATCGTTAGTGATGAGAAGCACAGTCATTCTGTTGGTGGTAGAGAACACATCGTTTACTGGGCCAGGCCCTGTGTACACAGCTGTTCCAAAGGAAAACGAGATAATCAATGAGATGATCCTTTGGATCTAGAAGGAAATGTACCCCACATCTCAGTTCCATCTCCCAGAAGTAGGGCTACATGCTACATGGCTCGCTCATAGAGCAGCCACAAGTAAATGAACGCACACATTCTTTTACATTTTGAACACTTTTCAACAAAGCAAACTTCTCTTTAAACTTTTTTGATATTTCTTGAGGTTTGTGCAACTCTATAATGTAATGATAAATTACTTATAATATATCTGACTTAGTACCACTGCTATTCAAAGCTCATGTTATCCCAGACAAATGACTATTTATAAAGACCTTTATAAAACAGTGGAGTTCATAGTCACCGTCACTAAATTTTTGACCAAACATATTCAGTATTTTTTTGTGCGTGGAATCATAAACCTAATCTGAAGGATGGATTATTTAGAGATTGAGGATATTAACTATATGGCGGCTTTTAAACCTTTTCCCCTTAATCCCTCAGCTTTGGGGATTTTATAAACAATAAAACATTCTTTACTATATTTCAGCTAATTAAAAAATACATTTATTAAAAAAAGTTTTATATATTGGAAGTCCTGAAAGTGATTCAGTTTCAAAAGACCTTCCTGCCTACAAATTTTAAAACAATAAATCAGAGATCTTTCTGGAATTCTTATTTACTTTTCAATGATTTGTTTAACTATTAACAGATGAAATGATACATTTTAATTTTTTAGATGATGAGAACTCTGAAGTTTTTATTTGAAGAATAATTTGATCTAAAATAGAAAAACTATTTAATTTTTTTATATGTGTATAAAAGAACCAAATTTCAGATTCCTCAGTTCTTGCCACCCTTCTAGTCCCAACAAAATTTTCTTTATTTGTTCTATGTGTGGCTCCCAAAATCCTCTCCCAGGAAGCTTACACTCTAGAACTTTGTGAGATTTTGCTGTAGAATTCTACATAAGGGTTGACTGATGAAAAGGTTGGGGAACCCTCCCCACCACACTGTCCCTTGATGTGCTCTAGAAAATTTTCTCTGGAGTCTTCATTGATTAGCTGCAGCACTCATGTGATTGTATCCTGACTGCATATCTATTAGATCAGATTTTACAATACATGATGAATACAAGTCCAAAGCACAGTTAGATAAAACACTTTTTTTTTTTTTTTTTGTGGGAGGGCGATAAAACACTTTTTAGTTGTATCATTTCATTCACCAAAATTGATCATTTGAGCATCTTTATTTAATGTGTGACTTATCAAGAGACACCTTTTTCTTAAAAATAACTAGGCTGGCCAACATGGTGAAACCCCATCTCTACTAAAAATACAAAAAATTAGCCAGGCGAGGTGGCGGGCACCTGTAATCCAATCTACTCTGGAGGCTGAGGCAGGAGGATTGCTTAAACCCAGGAGACAGAGGTTTCAGTGAGCTGAGATCGCACCACTGCACTCCAGCCTGGGTGACAGAGCAAGACTCCATCTCAACAACAACAGCAACAACAAAAAATAGTGGTAGTTAGATAACATATTAGCTATTATGTTTGACTGATAGCTTTTTAGTGAGTCAGCATGTATTCCATGATCTATAGAATACCACAAAATTTCCTCTATAATAGCACAAAAATTTCCTCTACAATAGTACACTCTCCCTAGGCTTATTTTAAAATAATCGATAAATAAAAAAGAAAAACAAACTGGTCAATTTTTGAAGCATTCTCAGGTACCTACACAGAAGCAGCTAGTACTAGAGACACAGCCAAAATAATAATAAAATGTAAAGTAAAACTCATTAAAAATTTTGTATAACAGTTTGAATAGTTTGAAGTAAAATAAAAACTGATTTAATAGCTATCTTTGGACATCCGATGTACACATAAAGAGAACTACATAATGGGCGTCCTTAGCTTCTAGTCTCCAATGGGTAGTGCTTGTGGTAGTCAATTAATACCAGCTGGTAGGAACTGATGACTCAAAATATGTCCAAAATAGTTAAACTCATGGAGATAGAGAGTAGAATGATGGTTACAAGTGGCTGGAAAGGGTACTGGGAGGGGTAGGGGAGTGAGGATGATCAATGGATACAAAAATATAGTTAGAATGAATAAGATCTAGTATTTGACAGCACAATAGGGTGACCACAGGCAATAATAAGTTACTGCATATTTAAAAATAACTAAAAGAGTATAATTGGGTTGTAACACAAAGACAGGAAAAATGCTTGAGGTGATGGATACACTATTCACATTGATGTGATTATTATGCATTGTAGGCCTATATCAAAATATCTCATGTATCCCATAAATACATACACCTACTATGTACCCATGAAAATTAAAAATGAATTTAAAAAGTAAAAATAATTAGTCCTGCTTTGTGAAGAATATTCAAGAAAAATATTATGTTGTCACTATTTTAAATATACCCTATATTGTAAGTTCCACATAAACTCATGTCACTTTACTATTGTATTTTCATTTTGCAAGTTGTAAAAGAGTGATTACATTTATTAAGAAATGCTCTTTCCATCAGTACAACATCTTGAGCTTTACAACCTTTACAATATTCAGATTGCAGACTTACCTAAGAGCAAGGAATCAGCTTCTTCACCATCTCGTATTTCAACTACATCGTTAATATTTTCTAAGTCAAATTCTTGAAAATGAAGTTGTATATTCTTTCCTTTTTGTGCATTTAAAATCCAAACACCTTAAAAGTAAGAAGTAACATTTAATTTGGAACACACTTGGTGATTTCTCTTAAAAGCTTCACTCTCTTGAGAATTTCAAATAACTTAAAAAAAAAATCAAATTTTTTTCCACTTCTTGAAAATCAGTATTTCAAGGTGTTTCTTTTTTCTTTTCATTATTTTTTTTTGGTGAGAAAATATATTGGTTTAGTTAATAATATTTATAGTAACATTTCAATTACATTTGAAATTATTTAGTATAATTGATATTTTTGTGAAATGGAATACTTTAATCAAAGTTTACAAATATTATTTTACCTCTACAATATAACATTTATGAATATCAAAAGATACTAAAATTATAGTTTCATTTATTTAATTTTCCATGATCAAATTTAGAAGAAAATTAGGTAATTAAAATGCAGTTTATAGGACAAGTAAGCTTTAATATTTATTTTAAAAGTTTTTGCATTTATTTACATTTAGTTCATTAAAAAAACAAAATAAAACAAGACTACTAGCATCAATAAATACTTCTTGTTTTTATTGATTTCGTAAATAATTCAACCTTTAGATTTTTTTCTAGGCCATTCTTCTCTCATTCTGTATTAGTTTTCTCATTCACTCTTAAGAAATATAATTATATTTATATAGTAACAATTTCTAAGTCTTTATTTTCTGCCCTTTTTTGAGATGCAGGCAAATTTATCGACTTATTTACTGTATATGGCTGTACATATTTCAAATCCAACATGTTCTAAAGAAAAGACAGAATTATCTCTTTTGCAAACTCATTTATCTTATTCTCCCGATCTCAGTGGCACTACTAATCATCCACTCATAGTTCTCTATGCTTGAAACCTCAGCACCCTCCTTGACCTCCTTTCTCCTACCACATCCAGTCAATCACCTAAGCCTGTTAATACTGCCTCCGACATCCTTTCAACCCCATTTACTTCCCAACGTCCCTGGCCACCACGACAAGAGTTCAAATCACTGTAGTTTCTCATCTCCTAATTGGTGATGCTGATGGTTCTCATCCCTTACCATCGATCTCTGATCTAAAATGCAAGCTCGTTTTTATCGCCAGTTTCCTGTAAACCATTCAAAGACTCCCCAGTGCTCTCAGAATGAAATTCAAACTTCATAAGATGGTGTAAGATTCCTTCACACTTCTAATTTTACCCATTACCATTATTTAATTTTTCTTAGAGATTCAAGAAACAGTTGTCTCCTACTTTGGTATGTCAAGGACTCTCCACAGAGTCCTGCCTTTACCCTTATTATAACAGTATTTTGGACATTTTGTGCCTGACAACATATCTGAGTCACCATCTATACCGTGCTACATTTGTGTCTTCTTTACTTACTTCAGATTAAGGAAATAAAGTACTGAATACACATTTGTCAAATAAACAAATATTTTTAAATTTAATAAATTTCTCCAAATTGTTTCAATGTTCCACTGCTTGTTGGATTTTTCAGATTATCACTTTGTTCAAATGATGTTTAAAAGATGTCGTCAGGCCGGGCGCAGTGGCTCAAGCCTGTAATCCCAGCACTTTGGGAGGCCGAGACGGGCGGATCACGAGGTCAGGAGAGCGAGACCATCCTGGCTAACACGGTGAAACCCCGTCTCTACTAAAAATACAAAAAAATTAGCCGGGCGTGGTGGCAGGCACCTGTAGTCCCAGCTACTCGGGAGGCTGAGGCAGGAGAATGGTGTGAACCCGGGAGGCGGAGCTTGCAGTGAGCCGAGATCGCGCCACTGCACTCCAGCCTGGGCGACAGAGCGAGACTCCGTCTCAAAAAAAAAAAAAAAAGGTATCTTTAGTGTGAAGCAGAGATAACTCTGTTTCCCCAAACAAGTTAAATTAGATTAGTTGCTGTTTATTTTTGGGGGATGAGGTATTTGTCTACAATATTGACCCTATATGCACCTATGAAAGTGATGCTCTTTTATCTCTTGATCATCTGAAGGAAGAAGGTTGGCTTTTTCTGAAGACACATTTTTCCCACCATTGGGGCATTTCTTTCATTGACAGAATTCTCCATTTAGCTTAGTGGTCTTAACAAGGTATGGCCATGGAAAGATGTTTGTTTCCCTGTCCAGACTCCTGAAGTGGAACCTTTGTAGGATGGGCTAGGGAATGTGCATCTCCATCACAATCTTTATGTATCTTTATATGAGTTTCTATATTTAGGAACATCGACCTGGAGGTAGTCTTTATGCAGTTTTAGCAAACTATTTTCTCTAGACAAATTTTTTAGTGATCTTTCTTATAATTTTATTTTTTATACTGGAAATAATTACATTACTGTAGCTATCTGCTTTATTGGCTCTAGTGTGTATTTGCAAAAAGTGTGAATGTTACAACTGGTTCGTTACTTTTTAATACTTTCCATTGTGTTTGTCCTATGAAATTGCAAACTTCTTAAACACACTATAGACATTATATGCACAAATAAGGAAAGTGATTTAGAAAGCGGTGTCTGGAGTAACACTGGTTCTCTCACTGTTGTTATTCAACTTCTAAATTTGGAATTATAACAATGACACCTGCTTCAAGAAGTTCTTGTGGGAAATGAATGAAATAATGTATATTGGGCATTAACACAGTGCCTGGCACGAAACAAATGCTATATATATTTAGCAATTATTGTTATTTTTGTTGTTATATTAAGCAATCTTATAGGTAGACATGATAGGTGTACCCATGTTTGACAAATTTGTAATCTACTTGGCTGCATCAAGGGGAGATCTACATTTCATATGGACACTTGTTTCTGATGACCTGGAAAAGAAATGACTCACAGAAAGCCAGATTAGGGTAGCTGTTTGGAAAGTTCATAGAACTGAATGTTGTATTTGGCTCCCACAGTTCAAAAGGTCCTCCACAGTCCGCTGAAAAGGAAAGCAATGGGAAATCATTAGTAACACAATGTTTATTTCAGAGAGATAATACCATATGCCAGTGAATTTTCAATTACATGTCTTAGAATACAAATTTTGACAAGTAAATTTTAGAGTCATGTAAGGGTAAATGTTGCAGTTTAAGTAAAGGAAAAATACAGTTAAATAGATAAGAGCTCTAATGATCAGTGATGTTGAGCTTTTTTTCATGTGATTGTTGGCCGCATGTATGTTACCTTTTGAAAAGCGTCTGTTCATGTCCTTTGCCCACTTTTTTGTGGGGTTGTTTATTCTTTTTCTTATAAATTTAAGTTCTTTATAGAAGCTGAATATTGGACCTTTGTCAGATGCATAATTTGCAAAAGGTGCCATCTGACACCAGTCAGAATGGCTATTAATAAAAAGTCAAAAAATAACAGATATTGGAGAGTTTGTGGGAAAAAAGAAACACTTATAGACTGTTGGTGGGAATGTAAATTAGTTAAACTATGTGGAAGACAGTATGGTAATTTCTCAAAGACCTAAAGACAGAAATACCATTTACCCAGCAATTCTGCTACTCGGTATATACCCAAAGGAATATAAATCATTCTATTATAAAGACACATGCACACGTTTTTTCATTGCAGCGCTATTCAAAATAGGAAAGACATTGAATCAACCTAAATGCCCATCAATGACAGACTGGATAAAGAAAATGTGGTACATATATATCATGGAATACTATGCAGTAATAAAAAATAATAAGATCATGACATTTGCAGGGACATAGATGGAGCTGGAGACCATTATCCTTAGCAAACTGACAAAAGAACAGAAAATCAAATTCTGCATGTTCTCACTTATAAGTGAAAGCTAAATGATGAGAACACGTAGACACACAGAGGGAAACAACACACACTGGGGCCTTACGGAGGGTGGAGAGTGGTAGGAGGGAGGGGAATCAGGAAAAATCACTTGTGAGTACTAGGCTTAATACCTGGGTGATAAAATAATCTGTACAACCAACCTCCATGACACAAATTTACCTGTGTAACAAACCTGCACTTGTTCCCCTGAACTTAAAAGTAAAAAAGAAAATTGGAAAAAAAAATAGATAAGAACTTCTCAAAATTTCTTAAGTATTCTTATGGCCCTTGTGAATCTTCAAGAAAGCATGATAGTGCACAGCACTCCCCTAAAATTATTTGAACAAAGGAAATTTTTTTGTCAAATATCTTTTATAAATAGGTTTCATAAACTAAGATATAAAATCCCTACTGTAGAAAATGTTTACTTAAAATAAAACAAATTCAATATTTACCACTCTCTAAAAAGAAAGGCTAGTAAATAATTTAATTCTGCAATTCTTGATTTTCCTTTTTTTTTCCTTTTATTTATTTTTTGGTAGTCTTAAGGGGAAGCTTCACTATTCTGCACATTGATAGTAAGGAAAGGGAGACAAAGTGAAACTTCATTTACTTAATAAATGCTTAATCAATGCCCTGATCTTGTAGCCAACATTGCGCAGAAGCCAGGTTGAGACGGGTAACTTATTAAGGCAAATTTATTAAAACAATAGAGCACAGATCTTCCAGCTCAGAGTCTGACACTTTAAGTAGGTAGATTAACTTTATAAAATTCTTAACATGCTTTGTTGTTTCATTTATTAGAAACAAATTCTAAAGTAATGTAAAAAATCATCAACTATTTTAAACATTCTAATTGTATCTAATTCTTGTTACCATTATTATGTTTTAAAACAAGACCAAAAGAAGAAAAGTAACCTCATTTGAAGAATGCAGAAAACTGGAATAAATATATTCTTTTCTATTATGAAAGGCATATAATACTGGGATTATTTACCCCCAATAAACTAGAAATCAGATTATGGGAGGGATAATTAAGTGTCTCTACATCTATGACAGTGTTGATAACCATACCCTCTTCCTTAATCTCTCTTTCATATGTCATCTGCCTTATTTATGTAAATCACTTGAAATTCATGTGCATCTTCAAAGTTGATATGTAATACACTGCTTAGATTTGGGTTTCATGATGCATATGATGGGACAGAGAAGGCAATTACTCTTACTCAGTGTTGGGATCCTTGCCAACCTGTCCTGTTCTGTAAAGAGATAGGGCATGGTCCTGTTCTACATGCCTTCCAGGGCCAGGTTTGTCTAGACACAGATGAACTTATCAAAATAATAAAATGTTTTACCAAATCTTGCAAAGTGTTTCCATGCATATTATCCTATAAGAGGAGGATTTGTTGGAGCTGCTGGATGAAAATTGTGGCTCTGAGTTAGTTGTCTTGGAGACAACTAGATATATATTAAGGATTTTTTGGATCGTTGTAAAATTAGAAATAATTTAAGAAATGTTCCTTTGCATTACCTGCCATACCTAGTACTGGTTTTCAAGGCAGCCTTGTGGATTAGGTAATTACTATTATTATTTCTAGTACTGGTTTTCAAGGCCACCTTGTGGATTAGGTAATTACTATTATTATTTCAGTTTTAAATGGAAAATCTGAGAATTACAGATATTCACTTGCTTGTTAATGCCATACACAGCCATCTAGTGTCAAAGTCAAGACCTCATCATGGTTAATCTCAAGCTCATCCCACGGTAATTTACTGTCTCCTATTGGGTTGATTAAACTTTGGATAATTTCCACCATCTGGTTCACACTGCCATAGGCAGGGTTTAAACTGAGTCTCTATAATTGGAACTTGATATGTATATAACAAAAAAATGAGGGCAGTGGATGAAAGCACTGACAAGTAAGGGCAAGGATGGGTAAACCTAGAAGGAAGAAGAGGGTGCTGAGGAACGCATGTGAACCAAAGAAAGGACAACAATGAAGAATAAGGGCAAGTTCTCAACAGGAAATCATGACTAATTTACAAAGATTTCGGAAGAAGGGTCTACCACAATCCTATAACCTCTACATACACATGGCACATTTAATTTCAATAATTCTACATTGCTATGAAACACTTCTTTTAATCCTTAATGAGACCAGTGAAGGAGGGAATGTGTAACTGCAGGGACAGATATTATACTCAGATATAACACTGGGAAAAATTAACTTCCTATTTCACAAATTTAGCAGTGGCCAATAGTGGGTTTTTAAAAAAATGCTTTTGTATTTTTGTTTTTTACCATTATTCTTATTTTATCCTCAAGTAACAGGAAAAATGTAAAACCTTATATTTCTGATACAGTAAATAGCTGAGACTTGGAAAATGCATTGGATTTTGACATAATTGAATACTTAGTGTGCTATACTTAAAGATGAGTAGGTAGGATGTTAATTAGCACATAACAAGAACTAAAATGTTGTCAAGTATAATAGTTAAGTCTGTCAAGGCAGGCAGTTTACTTAGGAATTCTCCACCAAACACAAGTCTTGGAAAATGCATCCCTTTAAAATACTTAAGTACTTTTTGAAATGCATTTAAATTATAATTTATTATCAAATAACTGACCAATAAGACATCTCTGATTCCTGGCCTGATAAAATAGATCAGTTACTCTCTGCATATAAAGGACCGTAAAGAATTGGTAAAAACACTTTAAGTCATTCTAAATATGATGAAACAATTTATTTTAATGGTGATGTTGTTCTAGCGGAGATGCGGCATGTGCTTCTAATAGAAAAACAAAAGATCCACGAAATGTAATTCCAGGTATCACAGTCATGCTGTGCCATTAGGTAAAACATCCTCAGCCAGGGCATGAGAGTAAAATAGCCTGTCTGGGATAGGGAATTATATTCATTTATAGTGTTAAATTCCTTCATGTTTTTTTTTTTCTCTGGGAGCTGTTCTCTCAAACACTTGTGTTCTGATTAATTTCTTACTATGCCAATAGGGATTTTCACTGCATATACTATGTAAATAACATGCAGTATTTGGCAAAGTGGTTGCCAAGGATAGATATTTTCCTTGATGCATGTCATTTTTTACTCCATCCTTAAGCTTCTGAAATGTGCGTTAATGCAGAGGTGTTTACTGAGGGGTGGAAAGGAGAAGAGCCTAGCTTTCATCTATAATAAGAAGGTTTTAATTAAATATATTCATGGCAAAACAAGAAATGAGACTATGGGAAAAATAGATTTTTGATTGATATTTTATGTTACAGAATTAATAGATGTAGCTTGAGAAATAACACCTCCTATTGATCGATGTTTGAATATATAAAAAGTGGCTAATTTTCAAAATTGGCTATTGTTTTTCATCATTATTGTAATAGACACACAAATCTTTCGGTATTACAAATAGCATTTTAAAAGTTTAGGTTGTAATTTAGAGTAAAATATTCCATAAAATTCTGTGTTCATTTTATCAAAATTTATGTTTTCATCAACAAGTTATAGTGATCATTCCTGATATAAATATTTTATTAAATGTGTAACAATAAAGTTCAGATTTTTATTCTCTGTACTCTAAATTTGGTTATTAATAAAAATCCAGACAATGAGAGCTCAAACACATAGGCTATTATTTGTTTTATTTTGTCTTGTTTTGAGATTGAGTCTTACTCTGTTGCCCAGAATGGAGTTCTGTGGCTATTCACAAGAATGATCGTAGCGCACCCGAGCCTTGAACTCCTGGCTTCAAAGCATCATCCTGCCTCAGGCTTCTGAATAGCTTGGACAACAGGTATGTGCCACTGTGCCTGGCTCAGGCTATTAGTTTTAGAGGTAAAATAATTAAAACAAAATAAAACAGCCCAAAACACACTGATACAAGTAAGCAAGCAGTTCTGCTGAATATGGCCATCAATTTCAAGAGAGGTAGAGAGGTAGACAGGTACTGATTGACTCATATCTACATGAAGAACTAAAGTTAGATTATTTAGCTCTAAGTATTAGGTCACATCTACGAAACTTTCCAAATTAACTTTTTTTTTTTCTTTTCCCCAGAGACAGGGTTTCACCATGTTGGCGAGGCTGGTTTTGAATTCCTGGCCTCAAGTGAACTGCCCCCCTCAGCCTCCCAAAGTGCTGGGATTACAGGTGTGAGGTACCGCACCCAGCCATGCCAAATTACCTTTAATTTACATTTGGAAGTAGAAAATGCCTTTAAAAATGGTGAAATAAAGAAAAACTGTGGAAATAAAGAGTGAATATTGAAATATCTAATACTATAGCTAGGTGTTTTGTTTTTGTTTTTGTTTTTAATTAGTTTTAAAAGCCCCAGAAATAAGCCAGGGGCCTGAAATGTGGATTTTGTTTTGTATACACCTATTTTTATTCAGTAGGTATCTTGTCATGAATCATCAACATTGTTTTAAATTGGCATGATCATCATGCAATGGAATGTTTACTCTCTTAAAGTGTACTCAGTACAATCCCCACATTTAAATTCATTTGTACCAACGTCACAGAGCAACAATTGTAGAACTGATGCAACAGAAAGTTATTAAAGTCATGAAATGGAATAATCTGTGTGGTTATGAAAGCCGAACTTACATTTCCTCAAACTAGGCACAATGTGGGTTCCTAGCAAAGGGGGAGGAAACTGAGCTTTATTACTCAGTCACTGATCTGGGATTGTTTTCTTCTTTAAGTGCTCTATACGAAGCCAAAGAAAGGCTATTAGCCAGTCAGCCATGGTTTCCTTTTATTGCTGCTTAAACAAGTCATTGATCTGGAACCAAAAAAGCTCTGCTCAAATAAGAATTTCACTGAACCAATTGCAAATGGCATTAGAATGAAATTGTTCAGAATATATTTGATGGTAATTAACGTTTTCTGCTGTGAAAAAATATTGTCTTGAAGTGAACCATTTGGAAACTGGAACAAATAGACTCCAGGCAGATTCTAAAGTTTATATTTTCAAATCAGATGGGTTATTCTTTCATTATAATTTCCCTATTGTTAAAATAGACAGGGACACCAAGCTTGACATAAAGGTGTTATCTTTTTCTCTTTCTGATTGGAATATAAATATGAAGACTATAAGGGTCATATAGATACATTTTTAACTTAAGAAACCATATTTAAAATTTTATTTCTATATATGGTATGATGTAAAAAAGTTACCTCAAATTTTCTATTTTAGGTAGTGATGAGATGTTGCTACATTTTAAAATATTAGGTCTAAGAAACTATGTTACTTCCTCCTAGAAAATTTTTCTTCTTTATTATTTATGAATAAATAGGGGAACAAACTAGCAGAAAGAATTATCAAGAAAATCTATCATGTTAAATGATTGAAATATCAAAATAGCAAAATGTTGCTGATATTTGGTATCTGTAGGAATAATTAATATTTATCAAGCAAGCCATGATTTTAGTGATGCTGAATGTTGTTCTTGCAAAAAAACTGTTCCATATAATAAATAGGTAGGGGGTGGGTCACCTACACAAAATGAAGTAAGACTATTATTTTGAAACAATGCCACAAATCCAAAATTACCGCATTTATGTGGGTATTTTTTCATACATCCATCCCTACCATCATTTCCAAACTTTAGTTTTGATACCAAAATTTTGTTTAACAAAAGTTTCATGTCACCAAAATAAGAGTATATCCAAAATAGAGAGAGACAGAGACAGACAGAGAAAGAGAGAGAGGCTTAGTCCATCTCTAATAGTATTTACTGATCACCAATTATTGTGATGTTAGGAATCAATCATACAGTGGTAAAGCAAAGGTAAATTTGACCTAGAGTGTGCTGTGAAGGAACTCACTTCTTGTCACAATTTTATGACCAATATTATTCCATGAGAATGTATGGTACTTTCCTGCTTTTGCATCAATTTTCTGAGTATCATTCCGTCTTTTATCCGTATGCTTCCTTAAAGCCTTCTTCTGCTCACATTTTTTTTCTCCAAAGTCCTCTATCACTTACTTCTCTCATGTATTACTTTTAGGGGCACATAATTATACGTTGCTTTAAATATTTATTTATATATTTTTTCATGTATTAATGGTTATTGCTACATCTTACATTTCATCTGTAATGTTTTGCAATTGGCAGATATTTATAAAATTTGAATGAATGATTAAATATTGAGTAACTTATATATATCTCATATAAGCATCTAAACATGTTAATACACAAGATAGTAAAAGCAAACCAATCTTTTGGTGGAATGTCAGTGCTCATTCAATATGGTGGCATGGGATCAATATGACAATATAACTACTGCCTTCAACCTAATGGTAGCTCATTTGTTACATGTTCTCAAATACCCATAATTAACCTTTAGAGCCTTTTCATTGTTAAAGCCACTCATCTGAAAAGTCTGCTTTTTTTCCTTGAAGATTGGAAGCAGAAAAATATATAGTTTTGGAAGTAAACCAAATTTGGACAGGCTCTCCAAACTGATTTGCTGATATAATTTGGTAAAAGTATTAAGTGTGCTTGGAAGAAAATGAGAAATGGAAAAAGTACTGTGTTTGTGGGATCAGATCCATGCAGAACAAAACACACATGAGGTTTAACCCAAGTAAAGCTGTAGAGCTAAGTCAGCTTCCAACCACCACAATCCAAAGAAAAAAGCGTTGTTTTTTTTTTTTTGCATATAAACAACAGTGTAGTGAAAAAATCCCTATAGAAAGTCAGTGGATGTCTGTAATTATTTATTATCATAGGCATTTTTCTTTTTCTTTGTTTTTCTGTCAGACCCCTAATCTGAAAGTAGTATTAAGTGATTGTCTTCTTTGACATGGATAATTTGAATGGTAATGGGTTTTGTTCTGAAATGTCACGCTTCCAATTTGACTTAAGAGCACAAGTAGACACGCGCTCGATTTGGTTCTTTTGAGTTAAAAGATCTTATAGGACATTGTGAATCTTGGTCACTTCTCAGCAGTAACACGAGTGGCTCCACGAAAGGAACATATTCCAAAGCCTTACAAAGGTACTCTGATAGTTAATATTGAATGCCAGCTTGATTGGATTGAAGGATGCGAAGTATTGTTCCTTGGTGTGTCTATGAGCGTGTTGCCAAAGAAGACTAACATTTGAGTCAGGGGACTGGGAAAGGCCGACCCACTCTCAGTCTAGGTGGGCACAATATAATCAGCTGCCAGCACAGCTAGAATAAAAGCAGGCCGAAGAACGTGGAAGGATTAGACTGGCTGAATTTTCCGGCCTTCATCTTCCCCCATGCTGGATGCTTCCTGCCCTCAAACATCGGACTCCAAGTTCTTCAGCTTTCAGGCTCTTGGACCTACACCTGGTTGCCAGAGGCTCTCAGGCCTTTGGCCACAGACTGAAGGCTGCACAATCATCTTCCCTACTTTTGAGGTTTGGGGACTTGGACTGGCTTTTTTGCTCCTCAGCTTGCTGATGGCCTATTATGAAATTTCACCTTGTGATCATGTGAGTCAATACTCCTTAAAAACTCCGTTTCATATATACATCTATCCTATGAGTTCTGTCCCTCTAGAGAACGCTGACTAATACAGCCACTATTTAGGACAAAAAGATTTTAGGTGATCTAGGTCTGTATGTTCAAAGTCCAGGCTTGATTAGTCATTGTTATTAAATTATTTTAAAAATAGACACAGCAGGTTTCAGACTTAACTAAACTCTTAAAATTACTCCTTAAGAAGGCCACAAAAACCTTAAGGCTCCCTCCCCAAAGACTACGGACCATGCCACGTGCCCAGTACAACATTTGTTTGTATTCCAGTGAAAACAAAATGGAAACCAGCTCCTTTATTACTTTCGAATATAAGAAAGATACTAAAATGGTCATTAATATGCTCAATAACGAAGAGTGATTTTCACTGTGGATTTACGTGTAACATGTAATATTTCGCTAGCCTCCATTTGGTTTATATTTTGAAGTCTTTGATTTTCAGGAAAAATAAATAACAGTAGGTTGAGATAATGAGAATAAGCCAAAGGAAGATCTACCTGAAAATAATTATTGTTTTTTGTTTTGTTTTGATTTTCTAGAGACAGAGTCTTACTCTGTTGCCCAGGCTGGAGTGCAGTGACATGATTACAACTCACAACAGCCTCAATCTCTCAGGCTCAAGAGGCCCTCCTGCCTCAGCCTCTCTAGCAGCTGGGACCACAGGTATGCACCACTGTGCCCAGCTAATTTGTGTTTGTTTATTTTGTTTTGTAGAGACAGAGTCTCACTATAATCCTCAGGCTTGTCTCAGACTCCTGGCTTCAAGCAATCCTCCTACTCAGCCTCCCAAAGTCCTAGAATTTTAGCTGTGAGCCTCCACACCTGACATTAATGATTTAATAAGACAAAATATACATGAAGGTTACTCACTGGGAAGTTCTGGTGGAGGAGTTGGCACCAAAGTTGGTTCTGGATAAAGACTCCCATTGCAAATCCCATATGTTAGGCTAATGTCATCCAATGCAATATCACTCAGGATCTTGTTTTTAAAAGCATTAAAAGCAACCTGCAATTCAGAGAGGCATATGAAACGATTTGATTCCATTCTAATCTTCTCTGATTTGATTCTTCTTGTGAGCCCAAGAGATTCAATATTGTCTAGAGATTCAATATTGTCACCTCGAACTGTATGGTGACCAGTTACTGCATAGTGAAATCTTGACAGATCATGCTTTTTAAATTCTTCTGCTGAATCCAACTCCCTTATTACATGTTCACACTGGCTAAATTTCCAATGGTGTCTTCCTTCTGAGTTAGTCAATATTGTTACAGTTTCTATCTCTGTCTGTCTGTGTCTCTCTTATGATATTATCATCCTCCATTGTACTCTGTCATGCGTATATATCATCTGGCAGGAGAAAGCAATTTTCCCCCAAATTTCTTCTTTCAGCAATATTAAACATTCAGGTAGTTTTCTGCCTTCTTAGAGCATGCAAAGCCTGAAGAGAAAACACACTGGAGGTGAAGGGGACGAGAAAAAGTATAAGTGTAAAATGATCATTCAGGGCCAGCTGTTACTGGTCATAGTTCACCCAGGGTGTTGATGTGGGATACTGTGCAAGGGTGGTGCCCGGAGGACACAGAACCAGACTTGGAAGAAAGGTCCAGTGGCCAGAGGTAACATATTAGGTTCTCAAGAACAGTGGGTATTTTAGCTGTACTTTCCTGGATCCTGTGCTATGTAGAAGAAGAAAGACATAAATTGAATGTCTGCTATATGCTATTTGCTATGCTAGACACATGGTATACATTGATCTTATTTAATTTTCAACACTCATTCATTCACTCATTTGTTTATTCATTCCACCTACTTCATGCCAGACATTATTCCAGTATTATTTTCTTCCTTACACATATGACCTAATTAAATTTCAAGGAGACTATGGTGACTTGCTCATGATTTCACAACAAAATGGCAAAGCCAAAGTGCACATAACTGTAGAACTTGACACTCTCGCACCACCTCATGAGCTGTGAGAAACTGGATCCAATTATACTACTTTAGAAAAGATGCTCAGTGAGTGTAGCCACATTCAGCCACTGCAATACTGACTTCCCCTTCTGCTGTCTCTTTTCTCCCTGGCCTTTCCATTTTCCCTTACCCTTCTTTGAATTATCAGAAAACAAAATTGGAGAGGAAACGTCCCATAAAAGGATCAAATAAGAAGAAAAGAAGGAAAAAGGAAGAGAAGGAAAGAAAGAAAGATGGGAGGAAAACAGTTGAGAGTCATTAATTATTGCCTACCTTACACCAAGTCATGGGGAAAATCTGAAGCCTTTGATGATGGCAGTGTCTGTCCAAATATACATCTTCTGAAAGTGATACTCTTGTGTTTGAAATTACCCATTTAAAACATTATTAATTTGGTCAAACTAATAGCCTTTATTATGCCATATTTTAATTGCAAAGACCCTCAGGAAGAGAACACATTAAAGTGTTATTTGAAAAATTAATTCACCTTAATGTGAAATAAATGATCAGAGACTTCCCAATGATACAGCTCATATAATTTGTTTCTAAAGGAAATAACGTGGAGATTAAATCAGAGTGGGGCAGGGTGGGTGGATGCCAATGGGCATAGGCGTAGAAAAGGGCAGGGTTGACCTAGGTGGTATTTGTGAAAAGCTGAAAATTGTAGGTAGCCAGAGGACTTAGAGATAAATGGTTGGCCTATGCTAGAAAGTTGCTGAAGGAAGCTGAAATATTCTAAAAGGCTTCGATGTATTTTATGGACCATTATAAGCTGTATTTTCATTAGTACATTGTTCCTCAATGATGGTTTTTAATAGGCTATTGAATAAATAAAAATAAAATACTAGAAGATAAAATGTGAGGTAGATTGGGCAAGTAGAGAAAGTGACTTGATTATCTTCAGAAAATAAATTAATTTTTTCACTGTATCATTCTAAATATAATTGTACCACCACAAAAAGAATACAAATATAAATAATAATTTTGCAAACCTTAAATTTAACTGTTTCATTTAGGGTTACTTGTCCATAATTCCAATTGTCTCCATAATTTCCTTCCTTTTGGAAAACTGTCTTCTCCATATTTTGGTCATTGCTGATATTAATGCTTAATTTGTGGACATTTTCACCATACATATGATACCTAGTTTGGAAAGAAGCAAGAATGTTTGGATTCCTACAACATTAGAATAAGTCCTTTTCAGAGCCTTTCTAAATTTTTTACTTTCTTTGAAATAACCTTTTTTTTTCCTTCTGGCTTTTGGAGTTGCTGGGGATAGGGAGAGGTGTCTATCAATGTTTTGTTGCTTATCAATTGGGAAAAGTAATAGTATATGCATTAAAACTTTAGCCAACATCTTAGTGAAATATGAGCCTGGTGGCCTGAGCAAGGCAATGTTACCCATTAAAAAAGACAGCATTTAAACAGGTGTCTACAACATACCAGAAACTAAGGCAAGCTGGCTCCAAAGTGGGGTCCAAAGGGAGGCTTAAAAGTCCCACTCGTTCTTGTCTGCTTCCTGGTCCAGTTGGGGTAGAAATGTAAAATCCTGTAAAAATAGCAAAAAAAAATTTATTTCACTTAAATATTGCATTTTCATTGTGTGAGATGTAGACTTTGTAAGCAGGAAAGAAAAACTTTAAGAAGAAAGGTTAAGGAAACATATTTTAATATAGTGGACAGGACAATAGACTCGAGCTCAGAAATCAGTATTTTGCCATAACAGATTGTTATTGACAAAAATAGCTTAACACTGGGCCTCCCACTTTATTAAACAGAGCCTTGAAGTGGAGTACCACCAAGGATGTATAAAATTCTGACTTATTATGAGTCACTAAATTATCCAGTCCAATTCCTGACTTAATTCTAGTTTACTAGATATTTTGATTAATTCACATGAAGATATTTAGAGATGCTGGTGGACTAACTCAGAGTATACACATATATTTAAATACAAATTTGAAGCCAAATTTAAGAGTTTCTAAGACTTTCAGTTTTATATTTCACTGAACACTTCATATCTCTAAGTAAGAACTTGCCTTATTTTAAAACAGTCTTATCTTTCTTTATTCCTATGAACGATAAGTAATCAGATCACCGAGAAGCAGGAACCGTGCTAATCCGTATAAAAGCTTTCAAAATAGCACAAGCCACTGCATAAAGTGCTTTTTGGTCTGAAATTCATTATTCCAACCAATGATTTCAGTCATTTGAAGTTTGCGAAGGGTTGTTGGGATAACATCTTTAACATTTTCTTAGGGGAATTTATGTTATTCTTAGTTTCCTGCTCACATATTATGACAGGAAGCAAGAATCATGTAACAAAATATTATATAAAGCAAATGTAATGTTGGATTAATCTAATTTGATTGGAATGCAATTTTTTTATAAGATGATGAAATTCAGTGTTTACTTGAAATCAAGCATCTTCTCTCTTGTGCTTTGCAACAGAAAAATATAGGCAATGTTGCATATAAACTTTAAACTCATTCATTTATGAGATGCAAACTAAGAACAAGGCATAAAGAAAAGAAGCTAGTAGAACTGCCTGTAGATATATCAATGCATATTTAGACCAGTGAGGCAAAAATTATTCAGAATAAATGAGTGTTTTATCAAGGTGAAATTATGGTCAAGTGGCTTAATAAATGTAATATGTACACATTCATTTGCTTTATATGACAAACTGTTAATAATGTGTTTAACATTTTATATTGTTAACACATTACTCCTATTTTATATAATGCTGTAATATTTCATGAGTACATATCTTAGCTATTTTGTTAGTGTTCTAATTATATGACTGAACGGAGAAGAGTGGCCTAGATACAGAAGAGAGGTCCCAGAATCCACTCTTTAAATGCACAACTCCAAATCGCTTTTGAATTTACCTTACTTTTGATTACTTAGAACATAATTGGGGAAGAAATAATTAAAATACCACTGAATGGCTGGGAGCGGTGGCTCACTTCTGTAATCCCAGCACTTTGGGAGGCCTAGGCGGGCGGATCACGAGGTCAGGAGATCCAGACCATCCTGGCTAACACGGTGAAACCCCGTCTCTACTAAAAATACAAAAAATTAGCTGGGCGTGGTGGCGGGAGCCTGTAGTCCCGGCTACTAGGGAGGCCGAGGCAGGAGAATGACGTGAACCTGGGAGGTAGAGCTTGCAGTGGGCCGAGGTCGTGCCACTGCACTCCAGCCTGGGCGACAGAGCGAGACTCCGTCTCAAAAAAAAAAAAAAAAAAAAAAAAATTCCACTGAGTATCATGAATAAATACTCAAATGGTTAGCCTATTCAGAAAAATTTCTAATTAGCTACAATTATATAAACACACATCATGCTCCTATTTATGTTTGGCCATGTTCATAGTCAATAGTTATAATTAATGTGAAATATTTTGAATCTGTTTTTCACTTATTAAGCAGTGATATATTTGGAGTTTTCAGTATGATCAAAATATGATGCTATGAGTTCTTTTGTCAGTGATCAGGTAAAACATAATTAATTATGTAGACTATAGTACCTTATAAATCTTGCCTAGAGTAAATATATAGAATTGCATATTATTGAATATAGTAAAATCATATATAACATTAAATTGCTATTTTTGTGATATCAGCTACATTCTTTAGTTAACAAATTAGAAGATGAATAAAAGCCTTCATAAAATGCTAAAGTTTAAGAGTAGAGATTTGTAGTTTACATTAAACTGTACTTAGTCTAACCACTAATTGTCCTTAAATTTCATCCATAACATTTTGCCCTAAGGGATCACTTGATCTCCGGTTAACAGATGCCAGATGCAGAAGAAATTATTGTATTCCAAGGCATCCCATTCCGTTTCAACATGATTAGAAAATTATTTTCTTTTTTAAAAAAATAAGCTTATACGTACCTATTATAACTAATTTTGCCTTGTAGGACTATTTACAATATAACATATTTGTTACCTCTACAAAAGTTTAAAGGCCACTATTACATCTCTCCTAAATCTTCTCAAGATTATCCATCACTTTTTTTCCCTTACATAATTATATTAAGGCACAGTTCCAGTTTGCTTCTTTAATTTGAGAAGCTGTCAATTAGTTGTACATTCAGTTGCTTCCACTTAAAGTATGGAAACTCACATTCACACATGTCTGTTGGGCTATCTCACCAGGGAGCAGAGTAGAAACATCCCAACGCATGGAACTATTACTGAAGACAGACCATCATTGTCACGACTTCCAAGTGCATCTCTCTTCTAGCTCTCTGACTCTTCTTGGGAATCATCTCTTACACCATTGCTCAATAATACTTTCTTATGCACAAATTAGCCCCTTATTCAAGATCTTTTATTATCTCTTTATTTCTTATTAAACCAAATACAAATACAGTCTGATATTTGAGGCCCCTGTGTTATGACCTCAATGTCATTTTCCAGCCATTGCACCTATACTTCATCTATTTCCATAGAACACTTCTGCAAAATTAGATAATTTTAATATTTCCAAACACCTAGAAATTTTTTGACACTTTGTGTCTTCTTTTTTTTCTCTTTTACGTCCTTCCACTTCCCCTTCCAATTGTACCTTGTTAAAATCCTATCAATTTTTTGAGGTCATTTAAATCAAACTGTCATCTCCTTCAGAAAGCCTCCCAATTAAAAGTAACCACTTTTTCTTTTGAATTCTCAGTGGCACTTTGTACTTCTCTGATGTCATTCGGTATATTCTGTTGTGTATATATTTTTTTTTCTTGAGATGAAGTTTCACTCCGTCATTCAGGCTGGAGTGCAGTAGCCAGTCTTGGTTCATTGCAACCTCTGCCTCCGGTGGTTCAAGTGAATCTCCTGCCTCAGCCTCCAGAGTAGCTGGGACTACAGGCTCACGCCACCACGGCCGGCTAATTTTTGTATTTTTAGTAGAGATGGAGTTTCGCCATGTTGGCCAGGCTGCTTTCAAACTCCTGATCTCAGGTGATCCGCCTGCCTTGGATGTGTTGGGATTACAGGCATCAGCCCCTGTGCCCAACCTGTTATATATTTTATTTACGTTTATATGTGACTTTTTAAACTTGCTAGAACTTTTGGGAACAAGAAAGACACTTCGTTCATTTTTTTTTCTGTATTGATACGAATTAGCTGTCTGTTGTTTAATATATTTTTGTTACAGATTTGCTTTGCTTTTAAATTTATTAAATTTCTACACAAAAGGAATAATTAAAGAGATTTTTTTCATAACCACATGGGAATTTATATGGTCAAAAATAATTTCTTTTAAAACCCTTTGACTTCCTTGAAATGTCTTCTAGAGCTCTTAGAATCAATTTCAGTCAACTTAAAACCCAGGATATTGGCCAGCCACGGTGGCTCACATCTGTAATCCCAGCAATTTGGGAGTCCAAGGCAGGAAGATCACTTAATTTAAAAAAAGAGGCCACCTTATACTAATAATAATGATAGCTGTGGCTGTTTTTACAAAAAAGAGAAGGGGGAGTTTAACAACATAATGAGGTCCCATCTCTACAAAAAATTTAAAAAAAAATTGCTGGGTGTGGTAGCATGCACCTGTGATCCCAGCTACTCAGGAGGCTGAGGTGGGAGTATCTCTTGAGCCCAGGAGTTTGAGGCTGCAGTGAGTTATGATTATGCCACTGTACTGCAGTCTGGGAGACAGAGTGATCCTGTCTCTAAACAAATAAATAAGCCCCAGAAAATTGAGTACATTTTGTTTACTTAAGCATATAATGATCTCTTTTTTGAACTATTAGCTTTTTCTTAAAACTTATTTCCATCACTTTTTTCCTGCTTATCTCTTCATGAATTGAACCTAACCTCTCTCCACCCAACATCCTAATTAAAAAGCAAAACTTCTGAGCATGTGCTGATCTGATATAGAGATAGCAGAAACTGGAGACATAGTAGAACTTCCTGAGATCCTAGAAATCCCTCTCAAGAAGGAAATAGGCTGATACAAATTGTTTCATGATTTGTAAGTACGTAAGTAAAATTAGCTGGAGCTAGTAGATAAATATTATTAAAAGCTTAAATTGATGCATGGCCTAAATTCAGTCAGATTTTACCAATTTTAGAAAGTAATATTATTTTCTAAAATTCAACATCACAGGAAAGATAAGAAAATAAAAATATTACTTTTAAAACATTAAAGTTACACTTACTTTAGAAAAATTTTATATGCTAAGTTAAATGAAGGTATCTAAAAGAACTAATATAATTTTGAAAATTGAGCAGAGTAACTATTTTCTTCCCCAACATATGACTTAGAACAGTACCACAGCCAGTGTATGTTTCTTGAATACTTTTGCAGTATGAAAAGAAAGTAGTTATAATACCTAACATTTATATAGCACTTCCTATGTGTCAGGCATTTTTCAAAGTTTTTTCCAACACATAGCAATCAATTTAATGTTTATTACATGCCTCTAATGGCAGGTCCTATTGTCCTCAACTTCACTTTCCAGGTAAGCGAATTGGGGCAGAAATAGTAGTTAGGAAACTTGCCTTAATGGCAGGGCTAAGATTTAAACCTGGCTAAGACTCCAGGGTCTGTATCTTAATGGTTTTTACTACTAAACTATACTACCTCCCACAGTATTACAAACAACTGCAATTTCATTGGTAAAGGAAAGGAAAGGAACATTTTATTTGAGCTATGTAGTCCTCTGCGACCCCTACATTTCTGAAGTTTCCACATATTATGAACCTCGTTTTTCCTGAGCCTTCTGAACGAATGGGGCACTTCTGAGCACCTCAAGATGCTGTCCTGCCTCAACACCACCTTCTTGACCAATTCCTTTTGCTTCTAAGAGGTACAGAGAAACCTTGCCTGACGACAGCACAGATTTAGAAGCCATTGCTTCACCAGGAGAGAGTTCTTCAGAAGGACTAGAAAAGTTAAGAGCCTTAGGTGTTCTTACCTAAAGCAGTATTAATTCAAAGTTTATCTGTTTCATTTAGTCTTTTCTGTCACTTAAGGTAAAGGCAAAGAACAAAACAACAACACAAACAACAAACCTGCCTGGATAAGAGGAACATCGAGAAATATTTAATTCTCTTTCATTTCAGAGATAGGATGTTCTGACACATAAAAAAGCAGGCTAGAAGAAAAATGCCCTTCGGAGAGGAATGACTGGTTGATTATGAAATCACAGGTATGGGAGTTGGAGAGGACCTATTAAACCCTATCATCTGTCCTCATTATATGACTTGTCTAATTTTAAATAACTCCTGCTACTCTGCTTTCTCCTGAGACTTCATTTCAGACCCGACTATTTCGAACCTCCACTTGACATTCAACCCGTTTCACTTTGGTCAGTTTCATCTTATTTCCTTAGTTATTTAATCTGTTGGCAAGCCGAAATGATTTTCCCCTTTAATGTACTTATACTCTTCAAATATCAGTAGAGTTATTTTATCTCTTATTAGGATGACATAAAAGCAGAAAAATGATAATTTGAACATCAGAGATTTCAACCACATAAAAGGTATCTGTCATAGTCAATAGATATAAATGCTTTTTGCACTTTCCTCTAACTACTCTTGTGCAAGTGTGGTAGAAACTTTTTTTTATTGCAGTAAAGAGAAAAAAAAAAGATCAGATTATTTGACTGTTTTAGGCCAGACCCCTTCAGAGAGTTGGGGTGATTATCACGTAGGGGTTAGTTTTCAGCTGTGCAATTAGTGATTTTTCCATGGAGAATCATGCTCTGGGAAATAACTTATTCAAAGAAGATTAATTATGTATGAGAGTATTCATGTCATCATTTTCAACACTAAACGTTTTTTGTCTTATGGGGTTGGCCATTTACATAAAGAACATTTTTTATGTGAAGGCCCACACTGGTGACTCATTTAACTGGATCCTGTTCGCTTCAGTTAAAAACTATATTCAGAATCTGGCCTTTTCTCACCACATCTGCTCCCACTGATCTGAGTCTCATGACCTCTTCTCTAGTTAGGCAATGGCCTTCCACCAGTCTCTTTTCAACACTGTTGCCGTCGCACAAACTACCTTCAACAGATCAGTCATGTTCCCTCTGCCTGGAATAATCCGTGTGGCTAATTCTTTCAATTCCTTACAGTTTTGATTCAAATGTCACTTTTTCAATGAGACTTACAGATCATCCTCTTTTAATATGTAATAGCATCTTAGCCCCGCCCTCCCCATCCTCTTACAAAGCTTCACATTTTTCCAAAGTACCTATTCACATTTAACACACCAAGAAACAATTAATTATTATATATATATTTCCTATTTTCTGTTTTTTCTTGCTAGAATTTGTGTTTCATGAGAGCAGAAAATTTGGTTTATGTTGTTCACAGATATATTCTGAATGACTTGAATAAGGCCTGAAGCTCAATAAATGCTTCTTAAATAAAAGAACAAAATAATACATTTGAAGGGGCTTTTACTGATGACTTTGAAATATATTAAAAGTAGTCATTTTTTACTAAAATCTATTTTTATTAAGTTGAAATAGTGTGATGAACCATATTTTGATGTTCTAGGGATATCATTCTCTAAAGAAGTAGGATTAGTCAGATATATTTCTATTTTGAAAAAAATTAACTCTTTAAAGTCCTTTAACTAAATGTCACTCACAATTGATATTAAATCAACCACTTAATTTTCAGGTCTTAAAATCAGGAATATTGATCTTTGTATTTGGTCATTAATACCAAATTGCAATGCCAATGTGCTTAGAATTTTTGTTAACTTTAGAAACTATTTTATTCAGTCAATAACTTCTTCAGAAATTACTTGAGTCAAAGTTGTAGATATTTATTTATATATTCAAAAATAATTTTGCATGTTAATTAGATTTATGCACTGAGAATACCTATGGTTTGGCTCTGTGTCCCCACCCAAATCTCATCTCCAATTGTAATCTACATAGTCCCCATGTGTTGAGGGCGGGACTTGGTGAGAGTGATGAGATCATGAGTGCAATTTTTCCAATGCTATTCTCATAATGGTGAGTTCCCACAAGATCTGGTGGTTTTATATGTGTTTGACATTTCTTCCTAAACACACTCACTGTCTCTTGCCTGCAGCCATGTAAGATGTGTCTGCTTTGCCTTCTGCCATGATTGTAAGTTTCCTGAGACCTCCCCAGCCATGCAAAACTGTGAGTCAATGAAACCTCTTTCCTTTATAAATTACCCAGTCTTGGGTATTTCTTTATGGCAGTGTGGAAATGGACTAATACATGCCCTATTAATTCAAAGTTAAAAGAGACTAGGTTTTTGTTCCTGAAAAGAATACTGTGGTAAAAAGAAACAAATAAGTGAGTAAATATAATGCTATATAATAGGAAAAATGGAAGAGGTGCTTAGAATATTTAAGGGAAAAAAAACATTTCAACTTGGAGGTTTTGGACAGACTTTGTGGAAGTTACTGTATATGACCTGTATCCTTAATTCCTAGAACCATAGCTGGTTAGAGGTGGCTTTTAACGTTTATTTGTTTGAATGGGATAGTATTCTCATTAGTAACTTATCAGCAAGTCATATTATAGGATGAATTTTGACTAAGAAAGTTATATAAATTTACAACTTTTCACTGTTTTTTTTTGTAATTTTTCTTATACATTCCTTCTAAGATTTGTAACTCTCACTTCAGTGATTATATTTGGTATTATGTATATGTGTTCCAAGACTTTCATGATTGATCTTCCCACTGCAAGTTCCTCAGCTTCTAATATTTCACCATGATTTCTGGTTTCTCAGCAAAATATTATTGTCTCTAATATTTCCACCTGGCATCAATTCTAATATCTCATTCAGATGAAAAATGTACTTAGAAATCAAAACCCTGCCCTATTAGCGTGCATTAGAATCAGACTTCCATAGGCTTCTCGGAAGAAGCAAATCTATCTTTGTTTCAAGATTATGCAATCTTGTATGTTGAAAATGCTAAGGAATTCTTTAAAGGAACATCAGAGATAACAAACAAATTCAGCAGGACTGCTGTTGGGTCTAAGATCAATATGCAAAAATCCATTTTATTTCTGTGCACTAGCAATGTACAATCAGAAAACGAAATTAAGACAACATAGACCAAACTTCAGAAAAGCTAATTGCCTCTCAAGTCTACTTAGTTAATAATAAGTGGCAAGTCTAGGATGACAACCTAGTAGTCTTGTCTCTATTGGCCTCTGTGTACTTTTCAACATTTTGCAAATATATAGGTTTAACCAATATATTTCTTGAAATACACTCACTTTTACTTGCCTGTTTGAATACCATTTTTCATTTAATTAATTTAATTTTTAAAAAAATCCAAAAAGACTTTTGCATTTAATACTGCTCACTTTACACTGCAGTACAACACATACCTCTTTCCTTTTGATTTATGAATTAAAATCCTTTTGACTTCTGAATTAAATGAATTATACCTGAAGCATTGCCAAAAGTGTGGTCAAAATTGGGTCCAGTAAAAGGAGGAAAGGTGCTTCCCTGAATCCTTTCCCATTCATTATCATCATTTAGATCCTGGACCCAGAAACAAAAGCCATCCTCGAAGTCACAATTAATTTTCTCATAATCTGTGAATGAAAAAAAGAAGGAATAAAAAAAATTTTAGTCCACAATATGAGTAGTTATATTAGATTTTACTGAAAATAATCTAACCTTATACAGCTTATACTTCAGTGGTATGTACAAAATCATTTTTTTAATTGATCTTAACTCTGTTGCATTCTATTTAATTATTTTAAAAACAGCTTTTTGTTGCCAACTGTGTTAAATTAATACATTTCCTATACTCTGTCAGGGTATTAGCAAATATAAGTTTCTCATTTTTTAAGTTTTACATCTTGTTTCCATTGGTTCAACCACATAAACTTTGTTCCATATTTTTCTCTCTCCTGTTACTAAATTTAATACCTTGATCCAAATTAAGTTTATGTAGAATTTTATCTGAATTAGTTTTATGCTAGTATTTTGTAGCTTGCAATGCTTGCAGCAAATAAAATTTTAATTTGATTTTATTGTTATTTATAAGTTTTCTCAAATTGGTTATTTGATTCCTTTGAAAAATGTAAACCATTGTCCAATTTCTCATTTCTTTTTAAGTTCTAAGAAGAGAAAGATGCACATACAAGATACTCATTATAAAATTACATCATGAAAATTTTAGATTCTGCTACCTTTAAAATTCCATTATAACATTAAAGCATCTAAAAATTAAAAAGCCAAAAAATAAATAATACTTACTGTTAAGCTCACTGCTGTTAAATGCAGTATATGTTGCATTAAAGCCAACATAATCACTTTCATCAGATTCTATAAGAAAGGTGGCAGTAACTTGGTTGGAAAAAATTCTTATTGTGCCAGGATTAGTTTCCCAAAT
Source organism: Pongo pygmaeus (assembly GCF_028885625.2). Classification (NCBI taxonomy): domain Eukaryota; kingdom Metazoa; phylum Chordata; class Mammalia; order Primates; family Hominidae; genus Pongo; species Pongo pygmaeus. Next base: position 30,795,265 of record NC_072395.2, read on the forward strand.
AGAAGCTACAAAATAAAATAAACAACTGTTATATGTACATATCTATCTGTTCATCTATCTATCCATCCATCAATCCATCTACTGAACTATCAGTTTATCAGTGGATCTATACAAATATCTATCTGATACCACTTAGTTAACTAAAAACATTCGTCTTACATTTGTTTTAATTAAAATATCTCTTCTCTCAAACATTAGAAAGCCTTAAATTATTATACATATTTATGGTTTGATAAAAAAGGTATTTTTAATTTTTAATTGTTAGCTTTATGCACTATATATACATAGAAAAGATGCATTCATTTACTGGCAAAGTTCATCTAAGAAACATCAGTTAAGCAGTTTTGAAAATTAAAGTCAACTTAGCTTTATCAGGTACTTACTGTGTCACACTCACAGGGGCTTAATCTGGGTAAAATAATAGAAACAAAAGAGTATTCTTCGGCTCTTTACTCTTGTAACTATACGACCTCAAAATAATACCAGGTGACTTAAGATTGTTTCTACAGCATTTTATATTGATTGTAACATTTGTCTGTCTTGAGTATAAACTACTTAGGGGATTTTTTTTTCATTTTTGATTGTCAAGAGTTAGTATAATATTGGGTTATAAACAGCTTTCATATGATGCTTTACAAAATCATTGTTATATAAAATTTGCTTTTATGAAAATGTACAGCACATACATTTTCAAAGGGGGTGATCTTGCCTTTAGCAGAGTGAAAATTGGTTTTGAGGGAGAAAAACAGTTTTAATTTTTAAATGTGTAAAGCTCAGATATACCCACAGCCCATGAACAGATACACAGAATGTAGTGTATATGAAATATTAGACTTTCAAGAGGAGTTGTTAGAAAAAAACAAGGCCTGAAATGGTTTCTTAGTGGAGGTGATAATGAAAAAAAGTGTTAACAAACAATGCATTAGCATTTTAGTTTGACAATCTGAACATGGCATCAGATTCAGGCCTATAAAAAAATACCATACTTGCAGATGATAAATAACAGTGAGTTATTTAACATTGAGTTCTGAAAAGAGATCCTTTTATGAACTATTAGATATCCTGTGATTAGGTAGTAATTAGGAAACAATGTGATACATATAATGTAATTTCAATATAATCTAATAGAAAGGACATCATGAACAAGCATTGATTCACATCTTAATGTTTTCCCCCAAAATGTGTGTCATGCATTCAATGTTTTTTATGAAGAACTATTATTTAGACTGCTGCTATGGCAGCATGCATACCTGTGTAATTTTAATACTTCTCATATTGAAAACCTTTGGAGTTCATAAGTGTTAGTTACTTAAGGGATGTGAACATTCTAGAAACTTTAAACCTAACTGCCTCTTTTTTGCTTTTTATTCCATGGTAATGGAATTCTCTTGGACAATGGCCTCTGGCTGGCTTTGAATGTGGTTGGTGGTTCAACCACACCCTTAGTGTGCTGGATTTCATAGTGTGTTGGATTCTCATGATATCTAATAGAATTGTGCTAGTCTAAAAAGTCCAGGAGCTTACCTTGAATTCCATTAACCTGCTTCAGAGATACATGAAAACCTCCTAAAATGGTGTAGAGTATGTGTCTGTAGAGATTTTATAAAACTTTCATCAGATAGTCTTAAAGTCTCCTTGCCTAATAAGAGTCCCAGGACTACAGATCCAGTGAAAGCCATGTATTTTACAAATCCGGGGAGTAGTGGAGGGTAGTGGTTAAGAGCAGGGGCTCCAGTATCAGTATTTGACTGAGTCTTGGTTCCATGTCTTACTAGACTTCTCTGTGCCTTTCTTCTGTAGTGTTACAACTTTTTCCCATAAAGATTTGTGATAAGGAGTAAAAGTAATTCTCACGTAAGACAGTGACTGGTATATACTAAATGCTCAGTGAATTCTATCTTTTGCTTCTCCATCTCACCAACTAGGTTGTAAACCTTGAAAAGGATGAGATCATGACTTAATGCTTTCTGTACCTCTGTCATTGTACCAAAGCATAGAAGATTTTTAATCAATATTTGAGGGCATATATCATGATGTGAGTAAACAGAGTAATAGAATTTGCCTACATAAATGAGGCAGGGTTTGTGCTGAAAGAAAAAGAAAACAATTACCTAATATCTTTTAAAGGATGACTTTTTTCCTATTATATCATAACTGATAAAATAAAATTTTAGACATTCCTTAAGAAAAGTCAATGTCTTCTACTAAAAATCTAAAACTTTTATGGATGTTAATTTTCATAGACTGATCAAGCAGTCACTCTTAAATGTGAATTAACTCATGATTTGTCTACTAACAGCAAAGGCTCTGGTGAATAGGTTTTGTGAAAGAAGAAAGAAGTATGATACAGATGTGGGGAATTTGGAAAGAGGGCAATGGACAGGGAGGACCAACTTTCTACAGAATAGGATTCAACAGATGTAGTTCAAACTACTTATATTATCCAATTTATAAAAGTGAAAATGCAGCAACTAGAGTACCATCTTTATTATAAAAGAATTTCTAATATATTCAACACATCTTAGTGAGTGCCCACTATGAATTTAGTCTGGGGCCAAGTGCTGATGACATAGAAAAGAAGTAACCAGTTTCCTCTATTAGAAGAATTTATATTGGTGAGTTATTAAAAATAACCATAAAATTATTATATAAGGGAAAAATGCTATGGGGGTACTGAAGAAGGAATCTTTAATTTTGCCAGGCACTATGATTGGGGAATCTTTGAGAATTTCTGGAAGGGATGACTTAAGCAAACCTAGTGCTTGCTAAAATAAACTTTTCCACATAATGTACCCCTACCAACAGAAGTGAGTTAATGGGTACTTCCAAGTATACATAAAAGTGTCCTCATAAAAGCACAAAATGTATTGAAAATGCTTTGCTTTGAATAATAATTGCCTATATTAATTCCATAATGCAGTGTGATTATTTTTGTTGTAGGATAAGTTGACAATTCAGGAATATACACTATGTTTATTACATAGCTTTGGCTATAGCTGCACACTTCTGTGTGCCTCAGGATAAGCATGGCCTTACACAATGTTAAGCTACAGTATTAGAAATATATTGTCAGCAGTCCTGTGGGAATGGAATACCAGCTAAGCACTTGAGATATAAAGAATGGCATAACAACTATGCACTCAGAGACACAACCCCTGGGCTAAGCATTTTGAAACCGTTTTCAGTGTGCTAACCTAGGCATTTTTGTTGTCTTTCTTTGAAGATGCATAAAAACATTTATAGATTTTTCTGAACACTAAATTAGGTAAGCTCACTCACCATCTTCTACCCCCTTCATATGAAGTATTAATAATTATTATAACCATTGAAATTAATATTATACCTTTATCATTGCAACTTAAAGAAAACACTTTTGAAATAACTTTCCCAGCACTCTATTTTGATTTACTTCAATTTTCATAATTATTTGAAGACTGCACTATCACTTTACACAATGTCTATATTTCTGTGACACTTTTTAGCAGTTAGAGAACTTTTGCATCACAACTGTAGATTAAAATGATGGAAAAAATGCCTTTAGGATTTGTTTATGCTGATTTGCCCCTAATCAGGTATATAACAACTATTTTATAAAGATAATTCCTTATATTGACTCTATATAATCCCACTTACCCTAAGTAAAAAATTTATATATTTCCAATATTGTACAAATAATAACAGTATTTGAGATTGTATATTTTGAATTGAAATTTAATGAAAGCAAACCTTGTAAGCACCTTTCACATAAAGAAATTGCTAAAACATTTAGAAAAGATGAGCTTGTGACTTGAGAATGAAAGTATCTGCATTATTACCATACAAATTAACTTTACACTTACGGGAAATACTGCTTGTTTCCATTGATTATACACTATAATATCATATGATAGAAATGTATCCCAGTTGGTGTAAATTCAAATAAACAAACCTTGAGTTTTTACAGTACACCAGACTTTGTGCTAGATGCCAGTTGTAAGATATTATTAGTTTTCTTAGAAAAAGTTAGAATTTTTAATTTTAAAAATTAACACCCAATACACTTTCTCACATTCTTAGATTATAATTAAAATATTTAATTTTCAAAACTTTAAAATAAATTATTATTCTGAATACCTTAAAATTAAGCAACTACCTGTTATAATGTAACTACATATTCACAGATTTTTCTGCTTGGATATTCAGTTTCTTATTACATTTTTATGGCAATTAATTGTGCATCAGTCACATCACTATGGCTAAACATTTTAAAATTTATTCACAAATTGCTGATACCCTAACCATGTGAAAATAATATTTAGACAGACCATGGCATTTGAAGAGTTAAGAAACATGAAAATATCTTATGCCCACCACTTATTCAGCCCCAACCTCTACAAATTTAGATTTTATCTTTTGTATAATAGGGATGATGATATCACCTACATAATTGGTTTGGAAGAGCATTTATTCAGTCAACTGAAAGTGCTGACAACACTCCTTTACACAATGTAGGTGAAAATACATGGTAAAGTTTATTAATGCCACATTAGTCTTTGGAAATATTTATATGAAGTAACCTATTTGTCCACCTATGTAAATATTTATGTTGATCATAATTTTAAAAAACTGCATTTATCAGCTATAGAAATAGATTATGAAATGGTTGACCCATTTTTTTTTAAGAGCAAATGTGACTTACCATGAGTTCACATGTTTTATATACACTCATTATGATATTTGTACTTGGGCTTTTAAAGCACAAAGAATAATTGTATTATGTTTCAAGTCAGAGAGTTTGGGGTTTGATTTCTGCCTCCAACACTGTGAACTTATGGTAATTTAATATATTATACCTCATTTTACTCTTATTTAAAACATATTTTGCAGGTTTGTCGAAAATATTAAATAAGAAAATGCACATTTATTATTCAGTAGAGTATCACATATCAATACCTAATAAAAATGAGATATTAGCATATACTTAAATATTTCTCAAATCATTAAATCTGTAAAAAATTATTCAATAGGATTCACTTTTCATTACCTATAAATACAATTTGAGAGGCAAGGTTATTAAAATAAAGTTATTATATAAAATTTAATCACAGGTGTCACCAACCTTATCTTAGCTCGACACTTAACTATTTCTCCAACATGCGAGGAAAACTAGTTATTCCCTCGGCTTCATTTCCACATTCTCTGCCTCATCCTCACTGTATTTCCTCCTGGAATTTTGCCCTTAATTTCACTGGTTACTGTGAATAGGTCTGTGCATTTTGGGGCCGGGTGGAACAAAGGGGCATGAACAGAAACATATTACTGGGGCATTCCGTGCCCTCTTTTTAGCTTCCAGCCCCGTCCATGTGTAATGATAAATGGTTATATAGTAACAATACCATCCATCCACATCTATCATTTACTTAGGCTACCTCCTTGGCTAGACAATGTTTTAGCCACTTTATTAGTATTAGCCTGCAGGAGACCGAGGAGCAAGATGAACATAAAAAATGACAGAACCTCTGTGAGTTTATAACCTATGCAATGCAGAGAAAACAAAATAGTAATTTTCAGGGGTTGTCTGAATTTGGTTAATAGGGACTAACATTTAAACAATGTATGGTAACCAAATATGTAATTACAATCCTTTGACAAATTTCACATAATTTTTAAGATATTAATTAGGAGAGGACAATGTTAAAACGTAACTGTTTTATTATGAAGACCACATAGAGCACTAATTTTCTAATTTTTATAACGAGAAGCAATTTTTTTTTTTTAGTTTTATAAGTTTCAAGTCCATATTCACTTCAAAATCAAAGGGAAAATATACCACTCCAAAAATTTACCCACATATTTTCATTTTCAAAAGTCATTGTATATTTGTTTCAACTTACCTCTTAAAATCTTGCTTGATCCTACACCTTCATAAATATCTAATATATCTGTATAATATGTATTAAAATGATCGAAGCTCAGTTTAATGGAAAGTCCTTGGTTTACACTAAATTAAAAGCAAAAAATAGATTACCAAATTTTTAACAGTTGTCATATTTCTTAATGCATTCTAGAATTTGTATGTGTTTTCTTGTGGTGAACACCACATAATACGATATCTACCGTCTTAAATTTTTAAGTGTACAGTGCAGTATTGCCAGTTATGAACACAATGATGTACAGTAGATCTCTAGAACTCTTGAACTTGCAGGACCGAAACTCTGTATCAGTGAATGACAACTCCCCATTGCTTAGTCCTCCCAGCCCCTGGCAACCACCATTCTCCTTTCATTTCCATGAGTTTAACTACTTTTTACGCTTCATGTAAATGAATTCATGCAGTATTTATCTCTCTGTGACTGGCTTATTTCACTTAGCATGATGTTCTCAAGGTTCTTCTATGTTGTATGATATACAAGATTTCCTTCTTTATGACTGAGTAATATTCATATATATATCACATTTTCTTTGTTCAATCATCGGATGATGGGCATTCAGGTTCTTTTAACCTTTTGGTTATTGTAACTAATACTGAAATGAACATGGGAGTGCAGATATTTCATTGAGATAAATATTCAGAATTGGGAATGCTGGATCATATGGGAATTCTATTTTTAATTTTTTGAGGAACCTGCACACTGTTCTCCATAGCAGCTGTACCATTTCAGGTCTTCTCAACATCATTTGTGGAAAAAGACTATCCTTTCCCCTTTGTGTTGTCTTAGCACCCTCGTGGAAGATCATTTGATCATATATGTGAGGCTTTATTGTGGGCTTTCTATTCTGTCTGTCTATGTGTTTGTCTTTTTGCCAGTACGTTACAGTTTTGATTACTACAGCTCTGTAATATATTTTGAAATCAGGAAGTGTGAGACCCCAGGTTTGTTATTTTTTCAAGTTTGTTTTGGCTATTCAGGTTTTGTTGTGATTCCGTACACATTTTTGGATTTTTTTTCTATTTCTGTAAAAACCTCCATTGGTATTTTATAGGGCTTTCATTTGATCTGTACATCACTTTGGGTAGTATGAACATTTTAACTATGTTAAATTTTCCAATTCATGCATATTGTTCATACCATCAAGATGACAGCTATTATATTCTATAATTGTTATTTACATACTTAAATGTCTTTCCTAACAGAATTTATATGACTCAAGGACAGGGATTAATTCATTCATTCCTGTATTATCTAATACTTTGTAGAAACTAGTGCATGCTATTGATATAAAAAATAATGTATCTAGCTGCCGGTATAAGAGTGTAGAAGGAAAAGTGTGACAGATTCATCAGAAAATTTAAATTTGATATTTAAACTATTTTCATTTTCAGATAATAGTTTCAGAGAGGGGAGACTTAGTGAAACCTCTATTTACAACTCCACTGTCTTATTGAAGTGTTATAATCAGAAATGTAAATAACTCCTCCAAGTGCTTTGTAAGTACTAAGTTTCTCTGAACTCCTTGGAAGGGAGATGGCTGAAAGAAATAAAAGTGTGTATGGGTGAAAATGTCTAAGCCTCCTTGGGCATGAGTTTGGCTAGATCATCTGCAAATGGACCCAGGAAAGGATTAAAAAGGCTGGTAATACTTAAGAGATTTAGTTTCCAAGGCCAAGCAGGAGCCCTGAGAAGTGATCTGGCCTCTGACTCTGGCCATGGAGGATACTGAGTGAACAAGGCCTACAGGCAGGGACATGGCAAGATTGGTTTTTAGATTCACCACCAGCAGTAATGTGGCCAATAAGGCAATCAAGGACATTCTTCACAGAGTTAGTTAATTTTTGAAAGTCTAAAAGTCATTGTTGAGAACTGTCCATTTGTGGCAAGACCTCAGGTTGATCAAACACCATACTATAATTATGGCCAGTGGGGTGGAGTTCAGGGCTGAAGTTTATTTAGTCTTCAAGTAGTGGGGTTGGTGTTAGTGAAATGGCAGCTACTAGCAGGGCAGCATTAAAAGACAACTAAGCAGAAACTCAGATTTTTGGACCTGACTAGTGTTTGCTGCAAGGGAGATAAAGTTAGAATGGTGGTGGGTTATTAAAAAAAAAAAACCCAAACCATAAACCCTGAGTATCAGATTGAGCAGTTCCAGAGTATATTCTGGAATGTATATTTTGAGAAGCTCCAAGGGCAATTATGATGAGCGCTTAGGTTTGAGGGCCCTTGAAGTATGATAGGTAAATGCAGGAGATGCTACACTCATGGCTACTCTAAGACATGTCTGGTAACCACAGGCAGAGGTGAGGGGATCAAGGTGAGAGAGCAGAAGATCATCCCAGAGTAGACAGAGAAGGAAAGTAAAGCTAAGTTTGAAGCTGTTTAAATTCTGCCTCTGTTACATCAGTTCAAGGACTGGGGGAGTCAGCCTGCTGGTGAGACCTGTAGGGAATCTGGAGTCAAGCTGAAAAAGACAGAGATGGAAGACATAGGCAGACTTGAGAGATGATTTCTGCCCTTTTAACTAAAGTTCTGGTGTGTCTGGGCAAGAATATGGTGAGTGTTTTTTCATCTGATGTTTTCAAGCTGTCAATCTAAGGAATGCATGCATGAGGAGCTCCGTAGGATGCTTTGCTTTCAGAGGACCTCTGCTTTTCCAAAATAGATATTTGGAGGTAGAAAAGACAAAAAAGTGCAGACGATTTTCCACTTTCTTCTGATTCAGAAAATTCAACTCACTTCCAATAAAACCACACGGATTTATAAAAGTAAGATTAATTGGAGCACATAATCAGATTTTGTTATAATATTAGATATTTCAGTCACCTTCTGATTTTTTGAAGGGATTAAATTAAATTTCCTTAAATTTAATTTATACACTTTGCATTATTGTGTCAGTAGTTAATATTTTTATAGACCACTTTTATTGAGCATTTAATATGTGGCTAAGCACTTTACATTCATTATCATATTTAATAATGACTTCTTTGACCATAGTATTTAGAGATGTGGAATTCTACAGACACAGAAATTTCGAGTCAAAGAGGTTTACTCATTTGCCTGACATCACACATCTTGATCTGATGATGTGTGAAGATCTTGATCTGAAGATCTCAATCTGAAGAAGTTAGATTTGAACCCACACAAACTGTCTCCAATAACTACATTCTTAACTATTGGCTGTATGCTAACTGCGGTTTTAATGTAATTCAAAAGATGAGCTGGCCCTGCCCCAAATATAGTTTAATTGCATCTTAAACATTTCATCTATATTTTATTGATCTTGAACCTTATAGAAAAATTATTGTCTTTAGTCCCATCTGATCACTATTGGGAAAGGAAACAACTATTTGGTACAATGCATAACTAATATAATAATCAGCTTTGAGAAAAAATAGATTATTTGTGTGATTAATTAAATCATAATTTTAGCATGAAGTACACTGTTTTGGGGTAACATCTTAGGTTCTTCAGGTTTTTAAAATAATCCATTTATCAATCATAGATTTCTTAAAATAGTTTCAAAAATTAAGTAATGGAAAGAAACTAAAAACAATAGGACCATACAATTTTTAATTAATATAGGATAATTTTTGCATAAAGGACATTATCATTACAGCAAAAGTTTATTGTGTGTTCTGCTCATAAACCCTCTAAATGTGACCTGTCTTTATTAAGTAGTGAACTTAACAATTAAATTGTTTTTATTTGGTATTAATGAAATTTCAAAGATTGCATAAAAAATAGTTGTGTACCCAATTATGTAGATTAGTTACATTTATATATTCTTTCCATTTTCAGTGAAATATATTTAAGATTTTCTACAGCTTTCTACTGACATTTTAAATAAGTACTAGAATTAATATTTTATTTTCCTAATGAACAATGCTAATAGACATTTATAAATGCTTCTTTTAAGTTTGAAGTGATTATGTGTGTGTGTTTGTTTCTGCATCAGAAAAATACTTTATATAGATATATAGACACATACAAATGTAGGGTGAAAACAATATTTTCCAACTTGGTTAATTTTTCAATTGGCAAGAATTACTTAGAACTGCCATTTTTAATTCATAGTCTCATTTTTGACACACCAATAGCATGTTATCTAGAGCAGGAAACAAAGGAAATTGTGTTTTTAGTTATATTACATATCTTGCAAGGGGCTGCACTCCAAATCGAAATAAAAAATAAAGGGATATTCTTCTTTCCTTGAACAATGCCAAGTAAGTGTGTATAGAACAATCTTTTTCTCACATCTCCTCTCTGGGATATGTCTACCTGGGTGATTAGTTATGGGGCCATTTCATACTGTTTGGCAAGAACCTGAGGCTCTGACTTTTAACTTTCTTTAATCAGCTATTATATATCAATATAATATATCATCAATATAATCATCAATATCAATCATCATCAATATAATATAATCATCACAATGATTAAAATTATACTATAGGTCAGACAGGTAAACCATAATCCCATCTAGCTATTAATAGAAATGAACTAATTAGAATATAATTTTCCATAGTGAATTCTATGGAGCACTTATTCTGCATGCTCTGTTGGGGAAATATTCAGTATTTTAACAAGAAAGTTTTCACTGGAGACTTACATTGCATGTTAACATATTTAAGGCTATAAGAAGTCCTACTTTTAAGAGTTTTAATAAGTTTATTTCAGGACCTCTTATATTTGTGTGAGTACAAATTCTTTTTATCCTTGTAATATCCAGAAGGAACTTAAGGTGTTGCTTGTCTATGAAAATGCTTAGGTAAACATTAAGGTAGATCAGCTATCAGCAGCCTAATTATTTTGATTATCATCATGATTGGATTGGTTAATTGAATTAAGAATGTGGAGGTGAAATACACATGGACTGATCCAAATGTCTTTCAAGATACAGCAAGAAAGACACATATAGAGGCTGTTCCCTGCTCTTAATCTGCTGTAACCGAATCACACCTTTAGAGATTTCTACATGGTAAGTGGCAAAATGAGGGATAAAATATTTTATAGACAAATGCAGATGATGTGAAATTCTACTTCTCATGATACACAGCCATACATGTATGTTGTTTGCCTGGCCGCACATGAAAATAACGGCCAGGTGTTCGCCTGTCCACCACAGAAAAATAAACTTGCTTCAGAACCCAATGAGATGACCCCACTTATTAGACAGTAGTGTTCATAGCACAGAATACCTTTTTAAAAGGTTAAAAATGATAGTATAGTTTTTCGTACAGTTTTTCAGTTGGGAGGTTTTTGCTTCATAGTTAATGAAAACAATGATTCTTTAAAAAACTACTGAAAGCAATAAGATGTTGCATCAGAAAAACACTTTATGACTTAAGAACAGAAAATATAAGATCTTGTTTTACCGTATGATCCACTGGCAGACAACACTTGTTTCAGAAGGTTTTGGATAATGAGTAGCCTGGAAAGACCCAGATGATCCAGTTAACAAAAATCTTCCATCACAAACTGTGGCTGCAAAACGATGCCAATTAATGTTAGACAAAAACAATCTTGGGATTCAAATTGGCTGCAAAACATTTCACAGAATATTCATGGCAGAATCTGTACAAGGCTATTTTATAAAACTGAAATGATAGTAAGATTTCATGTTTGAAACCTATTAGCCATGTTCAAATACTCATACACATCCTATCGTGAAATATTTTAGAAAAATTCTCTTTCTTTCTCTCTCTTTCTTTCTCCTTCCTTTTCTCTTCTTTCCCTCCCTCCCTCCTTCCCTCCCTCCTTCCCTCCTTCCCTCCTTCCCTCCTTCCTTCCTCTCTCTCTCTTTCTCTTTCTCTCTCTTTGTCTCTTTTTCCTTCCTTCCTTCCTTTCTTCTCTCTCTCTCTTTCTTTCTCTTCTTTCTTTCTTTTCCTTCTTTTTTTTTGAGATGGAGTTTCGCTCTTGTTGCGTGTGCTGGAATGCAACGGCGCGATCTCAGCTCACTGCCTCCTGTGCTCAAGTGATTCTCCTGCCCCAGCCTCCTGAGTAGCTGGGATTACAGGCGCGCATCACCACACCCAGATAATTTTTGTATTTTTAGTAGAGACGGGGTTTCACCATGTTGGCCAGGCTGGTCTCGACCTCCTGACCTCAGGTGATCTGCACTCCTAGGACTCCCAAAGTGCTGGGATTACAGGCGTGAGCCACTGCGCCAGGCCCAAAAGCATTGTCTTTCTAAACACACTTCCCTAAGCTGCACTTTAAGTGTATTCTTCCATATTTGCAAGGAAATAAATATATCTGAATTGAAAACTCCAGTTCAGACAAATAACTAGTGATTTTTTGTCTTATTTTTATAATTAAATTGGAGCTAGGTGAATTTCAAATATATGTACAAAGTGCTATGTTTTCTTGAAAAAGATTAGAATAAGGCCAGGAAAATGATAGTACTAGTGGCCTGTACAGAATTCCATCCAACAAATCTGTTAGTCCGTCTTTTAAAGTTCATTACTCTTGCTCCTTTGGGAGATAACTAGTTCAATATTTTCTATATTTTCATTCAATACTCCTGATTAAGCCTTTTGCTTTCCATAACTACTCATTTTCCTCTTTTAGTTTTCATAGTAGATTTATTTAATGAACTTCTCCTTAATGTCATGCATTATTAGTTGCCTTTAATTTATATCTGAATAGATTCCAACTAGATTAAAATCTTCTTGGAGGCATGAACCAGGAGCCATAACTTAGAGATTTTTGTTTTTTTCATACACTTGCTATGTATAGCATATGCAAAAATCCACCTTGATTTTCACAACTTTTAGTCTTTCTTACATTATTTTCCTTCTCGTTAGTTACTTGGTTATGTTGACACAATATTCTAAAATTATGACCCTTACAATGTGTCTTTTTCTCTGCGTAGATTAAAAATTCTTCATACGGAGAAACATTAATGGAGGTTAGAAAAATCAAAGTAATATGTCAAAATTAATTTGCTGTTTTTGGAATCTGAGTGTTTAGAATAAGCTAATTCTAAACCGAGCTATGAAAAGCTCATCGTAAAATTATGAAGTGATTCTATCAAATTACATAATACAAGCTATTTTATGACAAAATGTTTTATGTATATAAAAATCAATACTTTAAAAATTAGATAGCAAATAGAAATCTTGATAAAAATTTCATGTGTTTATTGGGTTTTTGCTATTTTTTTGGTATATATATATTTTCAAGTGCATAAAAATTTACTTTGGTAACTTGTTTATTATTCAAAGTCTGCTTAAAAACAATGGCCTAGGAATTAATTCATTAGCTTATAATTTGGTAACCTGATTCCAAGAAGAAAAAAAGAAAAGAAAAAAAGAACAAAAATAAGAAAAGAAAAGATAATAAGTCAAGAAGCAAGGATTAAATTCTGAACAATCCAGCACAGATCACAGGAAAGAAAGAAAAATAGTGTTTTTTGAGTTAACTGAATTGCCTTATGCATAATAATTACTGCAACAAACAAAGAAAATTAAGGCTAATTTGTCATTCTTTGAAGATAAATAGTAAAATATGTGACTTTTAATGACTTGCTAAATAATTTTCTAGTTGTAAAAGCATATCTCTTTTCTCACTTTCAACTCTCTTTTCCACTGTAAACCATGACAAACAAGTAGGGCAATTAATGCCTTAGATTCAAAGACCATAAAAACAAAAATGGTATTTGCTTGCATTTTATGTGATATATAAAGCTTTTAAATCACAGTTTGTCGACAAATAACATGGACTCAAAGATTGTAGACAGTGTAGTAAAGTCTACTGCTATTGTAAAGTTTATATTTGAGTTACAATACTTAGGAAGCAATGAGGTAGGGTTCTCAGTCTTATCAGTGCTAAAATATAACTGCCAACATTTATAGAGTGTTTACTATGTGCCAGTCATTTTCTAAAGTTATTATATATGTATGAATGTAATTTGCATAACAACTCTATGACGTTATGGGGGAAACTGAGGCACCTATGGGTTAAATAACAACCATAAGGCCTCCTAGCTTACAAGCAACAATTTAAAGCAAGGCAGCCTTATTCTAGAGCATACTGTGGTATATTGCCTAATATCACAATATATATATATACATCTATCACTATCGCAATGACATCACCCACTCTTTGAACTGAAAAGCAGGCGGGAAAGCATAAATAAAAGAAGAAACAGAAAATTTTTTAAAGATTTGCATCTTTTTCAATGTTCTTAAAGTTAGAATACAGATCACATTTGCAATAATATTCCAGAACAAACAGGAGGATGCAAAAGAGACAGAGAGAGAGAGAGAAAGGGAACAAAACAAGATCCCTTTAAGAATTTGTAAAAACCTGTTTGTAAAGCTGATAAAATTTTAGTCACCGTTCCCATCTGTTCACTATGCATTTTTTTGGGAAAGGTATCAACAGCTTTGCGCTGCACATTGTGATTCATAATTTCCAGAAAGCCGTGTTTTGTCTCTAGTTTCAAAGGTGGTTCTATGTTTGACAAACCCTGTTTCAGTTCTTTCCTGCGCACATGATTAAACTACACTTTCCCAAATCCCTTGGAGTCAGATAAGGTCATGTGACTGAGTTGGCCAATAAACGATTGTAAAAGTCACTGTGTCTATTTCCAAATATGGTTTCTGAACATATCTGTAACATTCTTCCTTTGTCAGTCAGCTGGTTGTGAAGGATCCAGTAGAGGACTCTGGGGGCAGAGAGAGTGGCAAGTAAGGAGCAGGCATCCTGAATGCCTAGAGCACAGCCCTTTGCCATCTTTCTTGCACCGTGATATAGGTGATAAATAAACTGTTATTGTTAAGATTGTTTATCATAGTATTTAGCCTGTCCTAAAGAATATGATCAGTTTTCCTGTCCAGTATTCTATCATGTTACTAAGTTTTAGTGGGAATGGATACTCCACAGGTCAAATTCTGCTCTAACGAGGCTCTAGTCAATTCCTGCATTCAAGCAAATATAGAGAATATTCCTAAATGTATTTAAAATAAAATTACAGTAGTATTGAATTATTTCTAATAGCAACGCTCAGAATGCCAAAATATTATCTTTTCAAGATAGAGGCTTGTGTAAGGCACTTTCTTATACATTTTTTTTCATTTAATTTCAGGATGTTTCTGGAGAACCTGATAGTACAAATGACCATGAATGAAGCAGGATAGGTTTTCAGGAAAAAATATATGACCCAGTTGTGGATGAGTAGGATGGCTGGGTGTTTAGGATTGTGACTTACTAGACTGTGCAGTGCTTTCTAGTGTAGCATCAGAAAAAAAAAATTTAAGTAGAAGATAAATGAGCCTGTCAAATTATAGCAGCCATTCGATTGCACTATCAGAAATGTTGCCTGTAATAGCATGGAACACATAAGGGTATGCACTTAGGACCCACGAAGAACTCCCTCTGCTGGCTGAATATTCACTAATTGTGTCTTTGCTCATGGCATTCAAATCTCCAGGATATATAAATCAAACATGATCTATGCTCACCCACCAAGCCACACGTGAGGCATGCAAACTATGAGAACACTTGCCAACTTGCAAAGAGTTAAGCATTGGCTTAAAGACTGTGAATCAGCATCTTTCCTTTTCATAGGTCAGCTAAAAAGTGAACTTTCCTGCTGATGTAATTCTAATCAGAAGACGAAGACAATTTAAAGAAATCTTGTTTCAGCTATAGTCAGCTGTAAGTGTGCAAACCTAAATAACTAAAGACTAAAAGAGGAAGTTGCACGAGGAAGATAATGTTAATATGACTCTATCAATAACACAAACCAGAATTAGAGCTCACAGCTGGAGCAAAAAAGTAAATAAATCAATAAGAGAGAGAGAGTAAAGGTAAACTTCATATTGGAAAAATTCTCTTAAATTAGTTTTATAAAATTTTCTGTGAATATAGATTGATGGACAGCAGCTTTCAGGTAGAAATAATGCTGCTGGAAGTTTGAGCTGGTGCTGAAAGTCCTTAGGCTTGTGGGCTCACCATAATCAATGAATAAAGCAACTTAAAATGAATAAAGCAACTTGTACTCTTAAATTCTCTCCGGATAAAAATAGATTCATTGATTGATTTAAACAAGATTATCCCACAAATAATTCAAATTTATTTACCAAAATAGATACAATACTTATTTTAAACAAAAAATAAAAAGAGAATCAAGAAAATGGAAAGTGACGGTGTGCAAGCTTGAGAGTTAGTTACATGAAAGGCTGGTCACTACTAAGGTTCAATAAACAAAAACTCTTCATGTTACTAAAAAGTAACAATGCAGTTTGACTATATTTTCAAAGCAAATTTAGATACTTACTTCCATTCTGATACTGAGGCTCATCTCCTGAGTTTAGAGTGGCTCATAAAAATGACTCATAGCATTAAAACTTATATTAGGACAAATTATCACACTTACATGATATTCCTATAGTTCATTTTTATACGCATTGATATTAGTTCATCATGAAAATTATGAACTCCATGAGCATAATAACAAAATAATAGGTGCAGTACATTTTTCAATTATTTGATTCATATATTTTGGTAGTTATACCTTTTCCTCAATTTAAGGATATTGATCATCATTATATTGGCTTAAAGTCATGTGTCTAAGTTGATGTACACTATTATTTTTGAAACAGAAATCAGCATCACCTTTGTTACCTCATGATAGCACACTTGTATCATATTCTCCCCGAAAAGATTTTGGAAAATGCCTGAAAGCCATAGCAAAGCAAGAACATTGCTTTCTTCTTCTTTGAGTAACTCAGTTATATAAAATAGATTAAAAATATTCTGTAGCCTGCACTTTCTTCCAATATGTTCTGAGTGCACTTCAAAGTATGTAGTTAAACTTTAAAGGTCTGAATTTTATCCAAGAACATTTGCATCGGGATTGCTTAGTGGAAATCTCTGTAGTAGAGTTGCCTTTCGTTGAGTCGGTACCGGGAAACAGACCAACTGCCTGGCTCTTAAAATGTGTACTAAGTGGATAGGTGGCTTTTAAAACTTTGGTCGTTATTAGAATATTCATCTTTAATTACTATCAAGCAAGATGAGAAAAGTGTAACAATAGAAAAGTGTAGCAAATAGTAACTACAGTCTTTAACACACTTTGGGCACTAACTGTATTTATAGTCAGTTTTAAAACTGATTATAAGCCATACCAAAAAATGTGCAGTTAATACTTTCTGTTAAATAAAACAAAATATCAGTTAGACTTATCCAAAGTCAGCAGTCTCCCCTTATCCACAGGGGATATATTCTAAGACCTCCAGTGGATGCCTGAACCATGGATAGTACTGAACCCTATATCTACTATGTTTTTTCCTATACATACACACCTACCATAGGAGATTAACAGCAATAATCACTAATAAAATAGAACAATTATAACAATACTCAGAATGATGTGCAATTTTATACTTATACATTGTTTATTTCCGGAATTTTCCATTTACTGTTGTGCCCTGTGGTTGACAGCAGGTAGTTGAAACTGTGGAAACCACTAATAAGGGAGAACTACTGTAGTTCTATGTGGAAATCTTCTTAAATGTGTTACACAGAAAAACAAATTACCTATTTAGATGCTGCTTTCTAGCAAACTTTTCTAAGTGGAATCCAGCTATGAAACGAAGAAATAAGTCGAAGAGTAAATATGTTTAAATCAACTAGAGCCATGCTTGGTATATGGTAACTGCTACTTAAGTGTCAAATAGTAATAATAATGGTAAAATAACGTTATTGTCATTAACACTCAAAAAATGCCAAAATATACAAATGAAACACGGAAGTTTTACTTAAGAACATTAAGTTCTCATTCATATCTTATTTCTATTATTTATAGAACTACAAGAGGCAAATAAAAGCAACAGTCAAAATTTTAATATGGTGCTCATTGAGTTAGGTACTGTTAAAATGTTGAAAGAAAAAGACTGATATGATAGTGAAAAAACATGAAAACCATTAGTAAGAAGTGAGAATGTCTATCAAAGAAGTCAAATTAATAATAGTTTGGATTAGTTTAATATAGAGAAGAGATAAAAATTTAGCAACACCCATCCCCACATTTATGACAGACATTGTTAATCACATCTTCCTTTCTATAGTGATCAAATGGAATTCTGTTTAATTAATTAATATGTTTAATATTATTTATAAAGTTTAGGAAAATATTAATACAATTATTTTTAGATTTTGTATTATATTATAAAAATAGCTATTTAAATCGCTCATTCTTCAGTAGTTTCAGGTATTTGAGATTAGAATGTGTGTGTGTGTGTGTGTTTGTGTGTCTACAGTGAGGGAGGATAAAACAGAAGGGGAGAGAGTAGAGGGGAGAACTTACCACACATTTTATTGTCTTCGTCAGAACCATCTGGACAGTTTACTTCTCCATCACAAAATAAATCACCTTTTATACACGTTAGAGCATCAGTACAAGGACTTGAACCAGGCAGGCACTCTATTGAGACATTTCCTTTAAAAAACAACTGAAATTAATTTCCAATTGATGCGATATGTACAATGTTTAAATATTTAATAGGCCTTTTTGCCACTGGGGTTCTTACTTATAAGTATGTTCTTCAACTGCCATAGGAATATTTATTTCATTTGTAAATCAATCATTTGTAAAATTAGAGCATTTAAAATTTTGAAATTTCATGTGGGGCAATTTTGGAAAGCTTATCACATTGTCTACAACATCTAGCGGCCACTTTATTTACTCATAAGCTTATTATTTGAAAATATAGTGGCTTAAGTCAAGGTTTCTATTCTGTAGAGTACATTTACCAACCAAAGTCATTTTAAAGTAAGATAAGCACTTAAAATTCCCAGTGCATTGTGACATTGAACAATGAAGAAACCTAATGGCTATTTCTGTTCAGTATCTCTTTGTTCCTTGGGTCAGAGATTCTTAGGGGGTACACTGTAAACACACCCCTGCAGGGTTTCATGCCATCTTCTGGAGGGGATCCGAACAATTTACACCTCTCAGCCTGCCTTGTCCTTCACTTGCCTCACTTTCATAAACTTAAGTCTAGAGATGCACCAAGAAACACATTTTACTTCTAGAAATTAACTTGGGAAGTTCAAGAACAATTCTGAAAATAAGCCATATTCTTATACGCCTACAAGATAAAGACTTTAAAAAAAAATTTTTAGGCCAGTGTGGAAATTTGAATACTTCTGCCTCTGAATATAATAACAACGATGGTGAAAAGTTTT
This sequence comes from Pongo pygmaeus, assembly GCF_028885625.2. Classification (NCBI taxonomy): domain Eukaryota; kingdom Metazoa; phylum Chordata; class Mammalia; order Primates; family Hominidae; genus Pongo; species Pongo pygmaeus. The sequence continues at coordinate 30,814,377 of NC_072395.2, forward strand.
GGAAATCTTTAACTCATCAGCATTTTTTTTTCTTTTTGGTTGTTGTTCTTAATCTTAAAGCCAGAACTGTACTGCCATCTGCTGGGTTTTCAAAGTATGAAAATCTAAAATTCCTCCTTCTGCTCTATAAAATTAATTGGAAAAGTAAAAATGCCCATGTCAATGAATCTACTAAGTTACTTCTTAATTAAAAACATTTATAGATTTTTGCTGAGTCTACATACAACTAAATTAGACATTTGTAACTGGCTGTAATTAAAATGAATATAAACCAATGGGAAATTCATGGAACACCCAACATCTAAAATTATAGGACAGAGTAAAGATCAAAGCTGTTCTCAAATGACAGAGTACTCCCATGTAGGAGAATAATAAATAATAATAAAAATATTATTTAATAAACTCAAATGCATATATTTGTTGATATTTAAGAGCTATTCATCAAAAGTCCTTAACCATTGAGTTATTAATCCAGAAAATGCATAATATTTCATAGAATCTCATACATGCTTTATAAATACATAAACCAAATAAAGCACTGTACTTAAAACTGTGTCTTATTTTACAAGTAGCTAATAGAATTCCAAGTATTCAGCATTTCAAAGATGAATTTAGGATACAGCTAGGAACATATATCACTTTGGCTGTCCTAATGCTTCTCATGGTTGCTTCACTTCCTGATGTATCACATCTCTGTTCAGTATCTGTTGAACTCTTGATTGGACCCCAAAACCACACCAGCAAGTGATACCACTTGGACTTGATTGATCTCATGAATAATCATTTATTGACCCCACAAGTATTTATTTTGTACACATATTTGTCATGGAATTTTAAGAGACGGAGATAAAAGAATGAGTAAGGCAGAGCCTCTCTCTTTTTATGAAGCTTCAAGTTCAGGGGGGGAATTTGTTTATTTACAAATTATATTTTAAAGAGAGAGATTTAAAAAGTGCTATGGGAGCATCAAAGTTTAAGCAATTAGTTTCCTTCTAAGGCAAGAATTAAAGACATTTTCACAGAAATGGTCATATTTAAATTAGCTGTTGATGTATACCTAGAAATGCACCAGGAGGAGAGAGATATGGAATGTATTTAGTGATGTGTCAAGAGTACATCAATGTATGAGAAACAGATGAGTCTCACTAACCTAGATGGTGGGATGTTTATGGAAGGCATAGTAGGAAGGCAGTTTGATACCAGATTCTAGGGAACCTTTTTATCTTTGTTAAGTGTTAGAAATATTTTTCAATAGGCGATGACATTGGAAGATTTTACATATATCTGCAATATGACCAGTCCATGTTTCATAAAGGCAGTTGTTGGACCGTGTGAAACATCACTTGAATAAGACCACTCGAGAAGCTGTTTCAATGGTCCACATGAAAGATGAGGGCTAGAACTCTCACAATGGCAGAGGAGATGGGACATGGACTCAATTGCTACTTTACAGGTAAAATTGATGAGCTTCAGTGACTACATCTGCTTCTGAACAACATTAGTGGAGGTGAGGAATGGGATGCTAAGGAATTGGCAGTTGAATTACTGAAGAGGCCATTTGGGTTACTAATGGCCATTAGTCACAATAGTGATTATGAGATTAACAAATTTTAGGGGTAGAAACTGAGTCTAGTTTGAAGTATTTTGAATTTAAGTTGGAACATTAGGTACTCTTTTAAGTTGCACTCTGTCTTTCTCCAGACTGTTTCATAAACATTCTTCAACTGACTTGGTCCATGAGGAAACAGAAGTTTCCCATATTAAAACTAGTATGAAAAATATGCATGTAATTCTTATACAATGGTAGTGAGTGTTAAAATTTTTGTCAAATTGTATTTTTACTGAGTCTTCTCTCACTCTTTCATTTCCTACATGAATATATATGATTACAATTTCTAAGAAAAATCATTAGTTAAAACATTAGCTGTTATACCCCAGCCAGATGCCAGTTTAATTTAAATGGTTTTGCACTCTCAAACTAGAGTTCTTGACTTGAGTATTACTTGGTTTGCATTTCATTACTTAATTATTGTTCTAATATTTCTTTTTTTCTAAGAAGTCTGTACCAAATTGTGCTTCCCAACAGACAATTTTTAGGAAAGGAGTTTATCAATTCTAGTTAAAGAAAAGTAAGCAAAGAGAATAATAATTGGTTTCATTTATTAAAAGCTAATCAAATTTCCTTAATATTAGGCATTATTAACTCAGTGGGAAAAAGTGCACTTGTTTTCTGTAATCTATGTGGTATTTTACCTTCAGAACACTAACTTTTGACATATTATGCAAACACACCAGTAGATTAGTATTACTTGGAATTCTGCAAATAGAAGGCTTTAATTATTCATTTGTATTGTAACATGAAGAATTCAATATACACTCAAAGATGATTATTTCAGAGTGATCTAATGTCCAAACAATTTCCAGTGATTTGACATTAGGAACCTCCTGTGCCTACAGAGAGCAGGCTCTGTGCTAGGCATTGTGGAGAGTAAAAAGACTAAAATCCATTATTTTTTGCCTTCCAAATAATTTGTAAGAGATGTTACATACAACATGATAAATTGAAACCATGGTTTGGAAATCATAGATTTTTATCGTCCCTACAATTTGAAAAGGGATAATAGTACTTGGTGGCCAAAACTGGTTAAGACAAATTAAGCTCAAGATCCTGATAGCTTACTCAATAGGAGAAGCAGAATCTTCATCCATGAATGTTTGCCTTTAGAGGCCAATTTTATTTCACTATGCTATACTGGAAAATAGATATCACCTTACAGAAATTCTCATTTATTGTGTAGAACAAATCTAGTTTCTTTTTTAAATTTTATTGTAAGCAAGACTATGGCTTTTCAATCCAAATGAAATTATTGGTAGAAAGATTCTTTAGTAGTCTTGATACCACGTGAGTAGGAATGTCTTAAATTAGAGGAGAGTTGCTTAGCAATATATAAATGTTCTTTTCTCAAGTGCAGAAAAAGAACAATTCTTAAAGTCACAATACATTTGGTATCAGATAAAATCTCTGCATCTCAGTCTTGAAGTAATTAAATCGAAGAACATAATTCTACCTTAGGTTGTTTTGGCCCAATTTCATGTTTTTCACTAAATCAACCAGTTATTCTTTTTCTTCAATCCTCAAACTCTTTCACATAGTGGAATGGTAGCAAGATTACATTTTTTGTGAGATTGAGAAAGCCCATGATAGTGAAACTTTTGTTTTCTGCAGCTATTGCTGTAAGTTACAGTAAGTGACAAAGGACTAGAACATAAGCTGTAGTGTAGAAATCCCTCAAACATGGGAGCAATTGCCAAAACATTCCCTCTAGGCACTCTGTAGCGCTCCAGAAATTAATCTGTATAATGTCACCTCAGTTCCAGTCCTTCTCTAATGTACTAAGTGGGTTAGTAAAACTTAAAGGTAATTGGCAACAAAAGCAGCTGAATGATACAGCATAATCCTCATGGACTTTGTACCGTTATCACAAAAAATTCTCTTTGGCAGAATATATAACAGCACTAATATCAGGTATATGACGCATGCATCTGTTGATTTTTCTCAAACTCTGTCTTCCAAGCATATAAAAATGAAAATAAACTTAACATCCCTGAAAGGCATATTCATAGTAAATTACTGCTTGGAAAATGCGGTTTTCATGTTTAATTGCCTCGTTCCCTTCTATAAATACATAGTATCTTGCCGTATGAGAGGAATAAATGGCAAGGATGACTAGGCACTTATGTAGTACATGGATTCACTAAAAAGAAAAAGAATATGATATTTCACCACCTACTTACCTTATAATAATACTTTGAGAATTGATTAAGGTAATCCAATACAGTCTCTGATAACAGAAAATGTTTAGAAACAAAGTTTTTTTGGAGAAATAAAAGTTCAGATCAAAATAAGCATTACCCAGTATAATAATCTTGTTTTAAATTTAGGGTTTTTATGAATCTTTTAAATAAAGTATCCAAATAGTTGTTTTGTTCGATTCTGTTTCATCAAACTCAGAAGGGGGAAGGAAAGTAGGGATATAATACTGGCATTGTTCCTCCTGCTTCTTCTCTGTGGCAGTCACCATGTTGACCACGGTACAGTGGTATCTGTATTATCTCTCTTTCAATTCTCATGATCGTTCTCCAAGAAATATATTTTAATCTCCTTTTCAGATAATAAATATAAAGTTCAAATAGGCTAGATAGCTTGCCAAATACGTATAGACTGATTGTTGAAATTAGGTAATGTGTGAATTTACCCATGTCTTTTTAGTGATTGAGAATGTATGTTACTTTTTGATCTTTATTTTGACTATCAATTATACAAAATGTGAAAGACAGGGCTAAGTGTACACTGCCCCCCATTTCTGTAGTTTACATGTAGAAAAGAAGATTTCTGCTCCACTCATCAGGAGAGAAAAAGATGGGTGGGATACTTTCCCACGCTCTCTGACCCCTCATTCATCATTTCTTTCTTTGTCCAGAGAAAATTGGGCAGATGTTTCAGCCAATTCTTTATACTTTTAACAGGTATGTCTTCAGAATAGTAAAGGAGAAAACCTTCTTTTAAGTCCAGTGCTTTCTGGCTTTATTTAAAACACTGTTTCTACCTAATTCATTCTACGTACTACTATTAGGACATTTTACACAACTAAGAGGGCCTTAATGACTTTGAATTAGATTAATCATTTGATGAACCATTGAACAAATAGAAAAATGGCATTAATTTGGATACTTGTTACTGGCTTTCAAGGTTTTAGGAGCACATTTTTCAAAATATATTCAACTTACTTATTCAGTTTATTTTTAAACCAAAAGAATTAGCCATTATCAATCCCAAAAGCATTTGTTCAAAAGTGTGTTGGAAGGGGATTTGAGAGGCTGTAAATAATTTTCCACATTATATACAGGAATGTGGGCTCAGTGGCAGGCTTTCTTTTGTTTTTTGTCAATATGTTGTGCTGCTGTTTGGATATAACCTAAATACAACTGCAGAAAGCCTTCTTCTATCATAACAGATCTTTATGGGTTTTAGAATTGTGATGGCTTGTTTCCTAAAGCATTTTGATTGATTCACTTTGCTTTTCAAATATTACACCAACAATTTTTATGCAAGAATTCTTTATCCTTGCCAAGAATGGCTTTTATAATTTTACAATTTTTTCCCTCTATGTATATAATATTTGATGTAAATTTTAATAATAGAACACGGTAGTGATATTGTTGGGAGCTGACTGAATATCTACAATATTGCCTTTATTGAATTTACTTAAAGGGATTAGTGACACACCCAGGACATTTTATATGAAGATTAAGTCATGACCAGAGAAGGTATTTTAGTTGATTGACAGAAGCACAGCAGACAATTCCTAGAAATACAGAGAAATTGGCACACCAAAGATACATACTGAGAGTTGGCACAAAGTAGATACTTAAAAAAAATTCTTGTATGAATGAATGAATCCAAGGCTACTTTGGTTCTGCGTTGGCCACAAGTACTGTGTTAACAGGAGGAAGCAAGCATGTCTAACTTGTATGCAGAGATAATAATCAAAGGAAATAAATCCCTAATATCTGATAAAATCTGCTTCCTTAGTTGAAACCTTTTGATACTACTGGTGACATTCTTATCAATAGGTAATCACAGTTCTGTTAATAATAGACAGAGGATAAAAGTGAAATCTGAGAACTCAGGCATTAGCCCTAAATATATTGTTTACTTTGGTGAAATCCAGGGCTAAAACTGCAGACTTTCATGCTCTTGATTTCTTGTCTATAAAATAGGCACAATATTTATTGCTAAGGCATCAGAGACTTCTCAGGGGCCTAAAATAAAATGTAATAGAAAACTTTCTTTCAAAAAATAATAATAATATTATTAAAACTGACCTGGAGTTGCCAGATGACTGGTGGTTGTTAGCTTGTCTGAAAAATAAATTATATTAAAATAATTATTATCTATTTTAAACTAATTACCAGGAATTTACTGTACGTTCATTCTGTATAATAATTAACCTAATAATTTTAAAAGTTATTATGAATTATTAGTGTCCATTTAGAAGTATGTCATTCGTATTTGGATTTAAAAATAAATCTTTTATGTTTTTGATGATTTTTAGAGTTGTAGCATAGAGGTTTTTAGATTTTTAACTCCTTTTTTATTTTCTAACTAAAGAAGACAAGGTTATTCAATGATCAATAACTAAATACGAGGATTCATTAATCTCATAATGACCACAGACGTAAATGTTCCAGGTTAATTTGATGCTATATGAAAGAGAAGCGTGGGATATGCTTAGACCATGGGCTTTGGAATCAGAAGGAATTGCTTTTGATTTCTGAGTTTGACACTTAGTAGCTGTGTGACCCTGGGCATGTTACTTATTATTTAATTTATTCTTTAAAATAGAAAAATATTACGACCTCTCTACAAAATCATTCTGATAATTGAAATAGGTAATGTTTGTAAAATATAGTACCTGGCTAAAGAGGATGCCTTAAAAAATAAGACTTCAAATATTATAAAAATTGTCATGATTATTATACCAAAAGTAATATCTTCATAGTTTTATAACTATGAAGTTTTGTAATTGTAGCTCAAAAGATGGGATGAAGAAAATGCTGGAATAGAGTAGTTAACATAAAGCCTGAATTCTCCTTTCCAAAGTGAAATATATTCTGAAAGTGATCTTTCTTTATCTCACCCTTAGTGACCTCCCAAGTGCCATAGCTTCATCACCAAGGCACCAGGATTGGAGCCATTTATGGAGATGTCACACACACACAACACACACACACACACACACTCATATATCTCTCATATATAACACACACACTCATATATCTCTCATATATAACACACATACACTCATATATTTCTCCTATATAACACACACACTCATATATCTCTCATATGTAACACACACACACTCATATATCTCTCATATATATTTGTATATAAAGTTTAAAATATGAAAGGAACATTGAAATTGGAAATGTATATACTTGGCATAAGTGATGAGGCATTAGGAACATTGTAATATTATGAATTATGTTATTCCTGACCAATATAAGCTTCTTACAACTTGATATGAGACTAAATGCCTCAGAAATAGCTGCAAGAAAAAAATGTGTATTTTCCTAGGTGATAGAGTTTGATGATCCCTACGTTGTATTTTTAAAAGTGCCATAAACACTGACCTGAAGTTGTTGCAGGGCTTACTGTAGAAAAATTCTCCAAAGATGCTGGAATAAAGTAAAGTTGATTTAACACATGGGTTTATGATATAAATACATTACAAAACATTGAGTACAACTTGAATATTCATTCAAAGGGCATCTGATCCTTTAGAGTTCCTATTTTATCCTCTGCCATGCTAAATCTTCCTATTTATTATTTGATTGTAATGCATTTGATAAATTTCCAGAGTCTGCATATTCTCTCTATGCAATTTACTTATGCAAAAAGTTTGCTTTATTTTATAACTATTTAAGAAATATATCCATTTATTAATCATAGTTCTATAGAATAATTTACATTTTAGCCAACTAATATAACACGATACGCCACATCTTGGTATACCTAGAACCACTGGTTTTACACTAAGATATATGAAGGTAACAATTGCAAAACAATCTTTCACATAATGAATATTTCCTTGGAACTAAGTGGTATATAAGTAAAAAGTGCTTTGCACATAAAAGACAAAAGTTGGCAATTTTCTTCGAACTTTAACATGTTTAATAGTTTTAAAAGGATAGACTAACCTATGCAAGATATAAAGGAAATCAAAGCATATCTCATGAAAAATCATGTGATAGTGAATTTGTTTTTATTCAAAACTATATTGATGATAAGTGGGCTAAGAAGTATATTCATTTCTACTAACTAGGTGGTTTATTTCAGTATTTCATCATTTTTGAATTGTGTTGGTTCTATAAAACCTATTGAAGTTTTGTAAACGATACATGGTAGAGTGTTGACGCTGAAGATAAAATAAAATTTATGTGACTTTTCATAAATAATGTGGTTTAATTTTGTTATGTTTGACAGCATATTATACAAAACTTTAAGATATCTATGTAATTCTTAACTAAATTTAAAACTTTATAAATTTGAAAATTCACATGATACAAATGGATATTAAACTGAAATACATACAATTAACTTGGTACCGTGTTTATAAATGTGTTTGAACACAATTCAACAAATTAAATGTAACTTCTACTTGTTGAGAATATTCTTGGGCTGATGTTGTAAAACAGTTTATTACGCTTGTGATACTAATTCTAAATTAACTCAAAGGATATGGTTTCATTGAATAAACATATAATTTTAAAAATCACAAACTCTATTCCCCCAGATGATCTGAATATAGGAAATCATGAAAAAAAGTTTCAGCAAATCTGTCAATTTGCTTGCTAGAACAGACCATCAGAAACAAATGCACATTCAAATAGAGATAGAAAGATGACAACTTTGGGGCCTATTGGAGGATGGGTGGCGGGAGGAGGCAGAGAATGAGGAGAAATAACTAACGGGTGCTAGGCTTAATACCTGGGTGATAAAATAATCTATACAACAAACTCCCATGACACAAGTTTACCTATATAACAAACCCGTACATGTACCCTGAAAAGTTAAAAAATAAAAAATGAAAATATTCATTTTTCCATGCCAACAAAGAAAAATGACTATGAAAAAAATCAACTAAAATTGTTCAAAGATAAAAACATTACAAACAAACTAGTATAAAGGATAAGAGGACAGACATTAGGATCAGACCACAGAGGTCAGAATGCCTAAGTCTAAATGACTGTGTGAAAAAGGCCATTTACCAAAAGTATCTGTGTTTTGGTCTTCTCCCTGATTGGGGGATAGTAATGACATTACATAAGAGGATTAATGTAGAGAGTAAAAATGTTGATAGATAAACCACCTGTTCTAGCTAATAATAGCCAGTAGTAGTTTTCAGCTCATCTGAATCAAAGATTCAAAATAGACAGCCTCTGCTCAAACAGCTGTGACATGGGTCCAAACCATCAGTAGAGGAAGGACTAAGAATTTATGTTCTTGCTGAACAGGAGCTGCAAGATGTTGCAGGAGACTCAATCAAAGAGGAAGTATGCTTGATGAAACAATGCTCTGAAGAGAAGCAAGTAGAGATCAACAATCTCATATCTACTATTACAAAATAAACAAACAAAACTCCTGGATGTTTTTATGTATTTGATTTAGAGGCAAACATACTGATTGATCTCATTTTGTAGCAAAACTAGTTGAACTAATTGAATAGTTAAGCTATTTAGAGTTTCTCTTTATTCCCCTCGGTGTAGATATTTATGTATTGGCTAACTTTCTAACATCCAAAAATTTCTGAATTCCAAAATGTATTTGGTCCCGAGGTTTACGGGTAAGGGATTGAATCTGGATGACCTTGGCAAATTACTACTGTTCTCAACAACACTCAAGAAGGACACTGTGTTTGTTGAATTGAATTGAATGAAGAATAATTAGAATGGAAAATTTGGAACAATCTAAGCATTTACAAACATTTTTGTTATTTTTGATGTTCCATATTTCTTCTTTTTTGGTTTATTCTTATGTTAAAATTATTTATCATTTAAAAAATTAATATTTAATTTTTATAAATAGGTAACTGGAAGGGATCAAACTCATTGACTCTACTTTTTTCTTCTTTTTTTAGCTTCTCAATTAGAAATTGGACCTTGCCACCGGATTTTACAATCTAACAATGTCTAGAGAGAGTTCCTGAAGTCGGAGTGTGCTTGACCAGTGCAAAGAATGCATAAGACCCACAAACTTCTATGCATGCCAACACTTTCAGAATCTCCTTGATATTTGGTATTTTATAAACTTTTTCTCACTGATAAGTTTCTTCAAATATGGTTTCTTCAGATTCTACTTTTCTCATGTAAATGTGTCACCTCAGGCAATAAGACATGTTCCTGAGGTCAAGCAAGATTCCACTTCCTCCCTGGTATATTGCTAGAATTTTAATTTCATAGCTTAATGATTCAAAGAAATCAAATAATGTTCACAGATACCTAGGATATCAACGCTGTTCAAATCAATATGGAAAGCGACCAGTTGGCTGGATTTATTTGCTTCAATGCCTTGAATCAGTTCTTCTTTTACATTTTCATCTGACACCCACTGGGCAAAGAAAAGGTCAAATATGACTATAATGCTGCCATTTCTGCAAAGCAAAAGATGATAGAAGAGGAAAAAGTCAGCCATCTTCAACTGATTTGTGTTCAATTCATGTTAAATGTCTTTGAAATTCTCTGTAGTTATCATCTTGCTAATTCTCATTATACCTGTGTAAGATAGGCACTTCAAATATTATCTTTATTTCATGAGGGAAAGAAAAAGTGAATTGAAAGACTAAATGCTTTTTTGAGAAGAGAAACTCCAAAGTAGATGCAAAATTGAAATCTGATTTTTTCTGAGTTCCACGTTCAAGTACTCATCCCCAGGCCAGGATGTTCCCGAGACCCTTGCGTTAAAATCACGTGGTCTCTTTGCACTTACTCTGATTTTACTGTTTGGAGAAAAGAAGGGTATGGATTTGTAGTTTTTCATGGATAATTTCTAAGTTGGGGGAAATCTAAGGTAGTTTCACTGGTTTCAAAGAAAATTTTTCTACATAGTTTTAAAAGGCCTGATAGCAAGCTTATGGCAACTAATCTATATCTGCCTCTTCTTCTCTATTTTGCTTAATATAAAATATCAAAATATGCCCTGATTTCAAGGTATAGAAAGAAAACAAGGATATCTGGGTCTATTAGGAATTCACAAAAAATTCAATCTCAGGTCCATGAGTCGGGATAGTCTTGCCTGCATGATCTCCAAACATAGCATTAGAGTTCAGCCATATAGCCCTAATCATCTTCCCCCTTTATTTTATCCCCTGCTCCATACCATGCATTTTAAAAGGTAACTTTTTTCAGTGTAAAGAAAGAGAAAAATGAATAAATTTTTGGTGAATAGGGATACTTGGGGGATTTTTGCACTCCTGCTTACATTTCTATTTGTCATATGCTATCATTTTAGGGTGTGACCACTTTGTAGACAAACTATAGCTCTGATATTTATTCTATACCCCTCAATAAACTCTAGCCACTCAGGGTATACTTGGCTGCTTAAGACACAGACTAGGGCAAACTAAATTTTGCAAGATATGTTTGCTGGTTTCGAATTATGGGAGTTATATATTCTTGTTATATATGTAAGTTTATGAGCTCGTTGAGGGATTTTCTCAAGTCCAGTAGAATTCTTTATCTCTCCATCTATCTATCTTGATAGAAGCTACAGTAAATGTTATTTTTTCTTCCATGACTGGACATAGAACCAGAATATTCATGAAAGATCATAGTAGATCAGCATCTCCACTAGGGGGAGTATATTCCTTCCTCGGGTCCATGGCACTATTCAGTTTCACAGCGATTCATTTCCAGGAAGCTGGTCTTTCATTTTTAAAATGAACAAGATATAATATTTTTGATATAATATTTTTATAATTCACATGTATTAAATAAATTATTTAAAATGTTAGAAGGTTTAACTTTCTAATCATTTGCTTAAATTATAGTAGCCAAATCTTGTAAATGAGAAGGTTCCCTAGTAACTGTTTAGTTCAGGGTTTCCCAAACTTACCCATACATGAAATCACTGTCATCCTTGGTAATGATACATTTCGTCACAGACACTACCTTTCATCTACTTTTCCACACTTGTGCTGGCTGGCTAACCCCTAATTTTACTGGAGAATAAGCCTCCATTTTTTTAGGAAATGTGACATCTTCTTTAACCATTCTTTATACCAAACATGGTTTTATTCACGGGTGTATGAGCTGGCCTTGGTCAACAGAATCTGAAGGGAAGACTAATGGAAACTTCTGGAAAACTTTTTTATATCTAATAAAAGAACAGCTCATAGTAGATTACTACCCTTGGTTGTTGAACATTATTAGGTCTACATAATTTGCCGAAACTGCCACATCTACCTTGAGACCATGAGTCAGGCCATGGTTGATAAGCCGAAGATAGCGTAGTAGAAGAAGGAAAATACCCAAAGCCCTGACTATGTCATTGTCATTGTACTACTGAATTAACCTCCTTTAAAATCACTAGATTTCTTGTGATGTCAGATAATAAACACTTTTATGTTTTTGAGATGGAGTCTCTCTCTGTGGCCAGGCTGGGGTGCAGTGGCACAATCTCCGCTCACCGCAACTTTCGCCCCCCGGGTTCAAGCAATTCTCCTACCTTAGCCTCCTGAGTTGCTGGGACTACAGGCGCCCAACACCATGCCCAGCTAATTTTTTGTATTTTTGATAGAGACGGGGTTTCACCATGTTAGCCAGGATGGTCTCGATCTCCAGACCTCGTGATCCGCCTGCCTCGGCCTCCCAAAGTGCTGGGATTACAGGCGTGAGCCACCGTGCCTGGCCAATAAACACTTATTTTTAAGGCACTTTTAGTCATGCATTCTGTTAATGGGAATTTTGAAAATTCTAACAGGCATACAACTGTCAGCCTCTATCCCATGTTTATACGAACAGAAGGTAATTACTCTATATTTGAAGCTGAATATTGGCCAATATTTTCATTTTAGCAATGAGGACACTGGGGCTTAGAGTAATGTAGGTAACTTTGCCTATGGTTATACAGCTTATTAGTGTCAGAGATAGAAAAGAAACCTAGGGAATCTGTTTCCCTAATGTGTTTTTATATAATTCCCATCCCACCACATTCAACAACACTTCTATCAATTCTACTCTGAACTATTTGTCAGCAGGAAAGAGGCTACAGCACATTTACCCTAAAGGCATGTCCAGGTATTTTTTTCTGTTGCATAGTTAGCAGAACTTCATATACAAATAGATGAAAAAAATAGCTGGTTGGATATTTTTGGGGAGAAGGGAAAGATATTTATTTCTGCAATACTTCCAAAAGATAGAGCACTGTCTTTTTTCCTCCTCCTCTTCTGCCTTCTTCTTTTCCTCCTACTCCTTTTTCTTTTTTACAGTATGTCTTCCTAATCAACCTCAGTTTCCAAGATAGTTTAAATAGACAGGATTGATTGTGGTTAAAATGAAGTGAGAGTGAACAATATTAATTATTTTCTCTCTCTCCAATCCACCATCTTCATTTTATCTTTGGTGGCAGACTAGAAAACTTAAATTCTGATTAAATCTGTTTTATTTCTATGTAATTTCACAGGTTTAATTGGACTGAACACTTGCTTTCATTTTATTTGAGTTATGGAGTAAAAGAGGTAAGGTATTTTGGGCAAAGAAAATACAAATCTGGAATTTTGCTTCCCTGAGTTGAAAGCAACTGGATTAGTTCATCCTCAGGCATAAAACATTTTTCTTTGAAAGGTGTGTTCTCTTAGTTGTGAATTATGCATTACATTTAATAATTTATACTTTGCAAGGATAGGAGTTGCATATCCTATATCCACATAAAGCTGTAGCCTTTAAAATTTATTTTCTTATTTAGTGGAAATGTTGAGATGAGAGAGATATAGTAGAAATAAAAAAGTCATAATAATCCTTTGTGATTCACCTCATAAGAAAGCTGAAGCTGTTTAGTTGTTTAGTAATGAAATGAGAATTCTTCCTTTAGGTCAAAAAAAAATTACCATTTTCATTTCAAAGTACTAGTCCTTGTAAAATAACAGTCTTTCTCTAAGGCAGATAAATCCTACTATTGTACAGAAAGCTTGAGTATAATAGAGCAAAATATTACTTATCTCATATATTCCTTAATGATATTGGTAACTTTTAGGGTTGCTGAGTGAACAAGTCTTTCCTTTCCTAACTTTGTGGCTTATCTGGGCTCAAAGGGCAAAAGAAACTGCAAGTTGCCACAAAGGGTAAATAGTTCTTTATTAAAAGAATCAAATGCTAAAAGTTCTGGTGAAAGCACTTTCCACAAAGCAGAATGAATGAAAGTATTCCCCAAATAGACCAAACCATTTGCTTACCCTGAAGAGTAGCTACACACACACACACACACACACACACACACACCCCCCACAATAATACAAGGTAGTAAGTGGCAGAGATTGGCATTAAATACTGTGAAACTAAGAGAAAATAGTTCAATGACTAGCTCTAGTATTCTGAGTGCTAGAATTTGATCATATACACATACGTGGTGTGAGTTTAATTAAAATCTATAACAAAAATGTAAATAGGTATTTTAAAGAATTTATAGACATACAGTTGATGTAGGTATTGTTAGGTGAGAACTCAGTTATTTCTGTTTTCCGATTTTATCAATTGGATCTTTAAATTAAAGTAATTTATAAAGTTAATAATGAGTCTGCTACTGTTTCCTATGAGTGGAATACGTCTATTTGTAGGTGATTATTTAAGGTAAAGTAATCCTAAGTGTTTCATTGTTACTCTCTCTCCTGCTCCTGATTTCCTTTTTCTATCCTCCTCTTCTAGGTCTCCCAAAATAGCAACATGTGATTTATCTAACAGACGTTTTCATGAAATTCCTTTGCATTGCACTTTTCAAAAACTCACTTCTGATTTAATGGCAGCTCAGCTACCACCAGAGGGAAGTATCTCTACACTGATGAAGTACATTATTTGACAGTCATTACAAAATACTTGTCGAGGTCTGGGCACAGTACTGGCCTCCTGGGTAGCTATAAAGGAGGGGAAACAAACAATCCCTAAACTCAAATAATTTACAGTTTCAAATGGGTGATTTTTTCATCTAGAGAAATAAAAGATTACTTACTAAATATCAAAGAAGAATTTGGGATTTTGGTAGCCCACCAGGCCTATATATAAAAGTCTATATTCATCAAATTTTCCCAACCTAATGTAAGTGAAGTTATCCAGCATGTTGTAGACATGTAAACATAAAGGGTTCCATTAGCAAAACTATTCTGATAAACTCTGCAATGGACACTGCTTTCTGTATGGATTTCACTAGGCAGAGCCCAATTCAAGAGAGGCAGGCACCTAGAATACCTCTCCTTAAAGGAGGTTAAAGCCTTTTGGAAATAAATTTGAATTGATGTTTTACTGCAGCTCTCCAGACTCAATCCTCTACAAAACTAGAAAAGAGAAATTCGTTTCATTCACCACAAAGTAGACAAATAGCTTAAAGTGAACCAACAAAAAATAAAACTTTCCCTTGTAATGTTACACTCACAAAATAAAGACTAAGTACACATTTTTATTTTTATTAGCATTTTGAAAAAGTTAAAATAATTAACCTTTCCTGCATGTCTGTGTTTCTCCTTTTAGTTCTGATATTGGATCAATGAAAGAGGCTAAGAGATTATACACTATGGAAACAGAGGGAAGGGACTATGTACTGTAGGTAGGAATGAAGACAGCAGATGGGTGTAAGGGCAGCTACTGGGATTAAGATGTCAGAAATATGCAATAGAGTAAAGAATGATATGATAGATAAGGAAATAAAGAAAAAGAAAGACAAGAGAAAGAAAGAAGACAGAAAAGAGAAAGAGAAAGAAAGGAAAGAAGGAAGGAAAGAAAGAAAGAGAAAGAAAGAAAAAGAGAAAAGAAAGAAGAAAAAAGAAAGAGGAGGGAGGCAGGGAGGGAAGGAGGAAGTAAATTAAGGAAGGAAGGAAGGGAGGGAGGAAGATTAAACTTTTTTGCATAAAAAGATAAAGCTTTCATTGTGTCTGTATTTGATAAGATTAAAAATTCACCTCTGATTTAATAGTAGCACAGCTACCACCAGGGGAAACTATCTCTACACTGATGAAGTACATTATTTGAGAATCATTATAAAATATTTATCAAGGTTTGAGCACTGTACTGGCCTCCTTGGTAGCTATAAAGAGGGGAAAGAAATAATTCCTAAACTCAAATAATTTACAATTTTAAATATAGTGATTTTGCCACCTAGAGAAATAAAAGATTATTTACTATATATCAAAGAAAAATTCTGCGATTTTCATAGCCTACCAGGCCTATATATAAAAGTCTATATTCATCAAGTTTTGTTCCAACAGGAGATGGGAAGGCACTGAGGTTTCTTTGGACCATTAAATAAGCTTCATTTGACCTTCTGCCATTGTTTTTCTAAGCATAATCTCTTTTACCTTTGATTTGACTTTCCTACCTCTTTTTGGTCACTAAAACTAAGGATTCTGTTACTGATGTCAGAACTTTTGTGATGATCATATATCAATTATTTTGCCCTTAGGATCTTCAATTCAATTTTTCCTTATCTGAGATGTGAGACTAACCTTTCTATAAAGTCAGGCTCACTGTGTTTCTCCAATGTCCTACCAGTCCCCTATGACTTTAATTTGTCACGAGTTCATTGTCACACTCTTAGGTTTATATTTAGCACATTCATGATGTCTCAACATCTTCTTAGTGGCCCTCAGTGCCAGCTCTATTATATCCTCAACATGCTACTTATTTTTTATCTTTATCAGAAATGGCTTTCCTTGTCTTCTCCACTCAAGTAGTCCCTATCTATGCTTTTCAGACACTGTCCCACATTTTTCATAAAACTTTCCATGACCCATCCTTTCAAGTCAAAGGATTCCTTCACACAGTAACATGCCTGTGCTTTTGGAGAACTATTTAAGAATTCTCAAGTTAGTTTATTTCTTGTAACAAAAAGTTAAAGCCATGGTAACTGTATAATTATTTTTATAGCCATAGGATGAAGATTAAATGAAAAGATGCTAATCTCTAACATAATATTAATAGGATGAAGATTAAATGAAAAAATGCTAACCTCTAACATAATATTCATTATGTTAATAACAGCTGCTAAATAATTTTTCATTCATTTGCTAGGACTTTATAGAATACATATGCTGTGGTGGGCATTAGTTAGGTTCTGAAGATACAGGTATCAAAGATACATTCTCTGCCCAAAGAGAGCTCCTAGCCTAGTAAGGAGATAGACAAATCAACAATTATGTTATAGTGTGAGAATCGTACTTTAAATGTAGATACATGGTGCTAAATGTGCAGGGGGAAGAAGTACCTAAACCAGACTAGAGTGTCAGTTAAGTGTCCCGGGGAAGGCAACATGGACTGGTTCTTAATGGGTTGTGAGGATGGAATATAAGAATGGATGCAATAGTAAGGAGAGAAAATGAGAGTGCCAGTATATTAATCCATTTTTACACTACTATAAAGAAATACTGAGACTGGGTAATTTATAAAATAAACAAGTTTAATTGGCTTATAGTTCCACATGGCTGGGGAGGCCTCAGAAACTTACAATCAGGGTGGAAGCCTAAGGGGAAGCAAGGACCTTCTTCACGTGGTGGCAGAAGAGAAAGGAGTGTGAAGGGGGAAGAAGGCCTTATGAAACCATCAGATCTCATAAGAACTCACTCACTGTCATGAGAACAGCATGGGGGAAACCGCCTTCATGACCCAATCACCTCACACCAGGTGCCTCTCTCAACATGTGGGGATTACAACTAGAGATGAGATTTGTGTGGGGACACAGAGCCAAACCATATCATTCTGCTTCAGGCCCCTCCCAAATCTCATGTCCTCACATTTCAGAACACAATCATGCCTTCCCAACAGTCCCTCAAAGTTTTAACTCATTTCAGCATTAATTCAAAAGTCCAAAGTCTCATCTGAGACAAGACAAGGCTCTTCTGCCTATGAGTATGTAAAATAAAAAACAAGTTCATTATTTCCAAGATACAAAGGGGTTACACGCACTGGATAAATGCTACCGTTCCAAACGGAAAAAAAATTGGACAAAACAAAGGGGCTACAGGCCCCATGCAAATCCAAAATCCAGCAGGGCAGTCATTAAATCTTAAAGCTCCAAAATAATCTCCTTTGACTCTGTGTCTCACATTCAGGGCATGCTAATGCAAGGGGTGGGCTGTGACGGTCTTGGGCAGCTCCACCCCAGTGGCTTTGAAGGGTACAGCTCCCCTATCCCCACTGGCTGCTTTCACAGCTGGCATTGAGTGTCTGCAGTTTTTCCAGGCACACAGTGCAAGATGTCAGTGGATCTACCATTCTGTGGTCTGGAGGACAATGGCTGTCTTCTCCAGAGTCAGCTCAGGGGGCACTCTGTGTGGGGGCTCTAGCCACACATTTTCCTTCTGCACTGCTCTAGCAGAAGTTCTCCATGAGGGTTCTCCCCCTGCAGCAGACTTCTGCCTAGATATCCAGATGTTTCCATACATCCTCTGAAATCTAGGCAGAGGTTCCCAAACTTCAATTCTTGACTTCTGTGTACCTGCAGGCCCACATGGGAGTCACCAAAGTGTGGAGCTTGCACCCTCTTAAGCAATGGCCTGAGCTGTACACTGGCCCCTTTTAGCCATGGCTGGAGCTGGAGTGGCTGGGATGCAGGGCACCAAGCCCCAAGGCTGTACACAGCAGTGGGGTCCTGGGCCCTATCCGCAAACCATTTTTTCCTCCTAGGCCTCCAGGCCTGTGATGGGAGGTCCTGCTGTGAAGAACTCTGACATGCCTTGGAGACAAGTTCGCCATTGTCTTGGCAAATAACATTTGACTCCTCATTACTCATGCAAATTTCTGCAGCTGGCTTCAATTCGTCCCCAGGAAATGGGTTTTCCTTTTTGCCACATAGTTAGCCTGCAAGTTTTCCAAACTTTTATACTCTGTCACCTCTTGAAAGTTTTGCTGTTTAGAAATTTCTCCTGCCAGATACCTTAAATCATCACTCTCAAGTTCAAAATTCCACAGATCTCTAGGGCAGGGGCAAAATGCTGCCAATCTCTTTGTTAAAGGATAGTAAGAATAACCTTTGGTCCATTTCCCAATAAGTTTCTGATCTCCATCTGAGATCACCTCAACCCGGACTTTATCATCCTTATCACTCTTAGCATTTTGGTCAAATCCATTCAACAAGTCTCTGGGAAGACTCCTTCCCGTCTTCTTCCGAGTTCTCCAAACTATTCCAACCTCTGCCTGTTACCCAGTTCCAATGTCGCTTCACATTTTCAGTTACCTTTATGGCAGTACCCCATTCCTGGTGCCAATTAGTCTTTTTTCACACTGCTATAAAGATACTACTTAAAACTGGGTAATTCATAAAGGAAAGAAGTTTAATTGACTCACAGTTCTGCATGATTGGGGAGGCCTCAGGAAACTTAAAATCATGGCAGAAGGTGAAGCAGCAGCAAGTACTTTCTTCACAAGGTGGCAGGAAAGAGAGAGAGTGGGGGAAACTGCCACTTATAAAACCATCAGATCTCATGAGAACTCCTCCAGTATCATGAGAACAGCATGGGAGAAACTGCCCCCCTTCCAATCACCTCCCACCAGGTCCCTCCCTCAACACGTGGGGATTACAACTTGAGATGAGATTTGAGTGGGGACACAGAGCCATATCACCCAGTAATGAAAACATAGATAAAAGAGAGAAAGCAGGATGGTTTTGAGGGTGTACAGATGATGTGGCAGGACTGAGGCAGAAGGCTGTGTCGAGTTGGGGAGGAGAAACAGAAGGCCAGAGTGTGTTTTGGTGACAGAACCATGCAGTACACCTGCATTTAGTATGATAGCACTAGAAAAAGTCTTTAGATATTTAAGGAGTGAGATATGAAGATGGAGAGACATTTATTCTCTAAAAAACTAGTAACTACAAGCAGGATCAGTGGATGAAAATAAAAGAAAAAAATAATTTGATGATAATAATAAAGCATGTTCTAGTACCTAAAGTTATAAATAATAAACAAAATATACTAATAATCATGATTATTTAATAGGCTGTTTGTAGGATGTCCACAGCAATATTGAAAAAAGATTCCTAATTTTTGTTAGTCACATTATATGAGAAAATTAAATTTAAGCAGTATGAATCTCTTTCTTTTGTTGGACTAGAATGAATTTTCTTTAGTCTGTGAGCATTCCAGCCCAAAGCAGTCAAGCAATGGCTAGACTACACGAGAAAAGAAAAAAATTTTTCTTGCACTATCACACAAACTGTATATACAACCTGATATGTAATGCCTAATAACGTTAGTAAAAATTTCTTGACTCCGTCATATCTCCCCAACAATATTTTAAATTCCTCACAGCAGAGATTTTATACCTTAATCACCACATAAATTACTCATGCCTAATTTATTATTAATGTCTGTTATATATTAGTCACTTAACCCAGAGGTGCCCTTTGTAAGTCGGCAATTAAAAACCAAATAGCTTATCAAAACAGAGAGAGAGAACCAGTTCTAAATATACCAATACAAATTAAAATGTCTTAATGATGGTGGTTGAATGAGCTCTTTAATAAAAGACTTTCTCTTAATATCTGTATTCTCAGAACCTAGTTAAATGTCTGTTTCTAAGTAAGCCCTGTATGTGTGTTAAATACATAAGCGAGCAAATGAATGGATGACTACCTGAACATTTATTTAACTCTATGTTGACAGGATAAAAATATTTGCTTCAGTTTTCCAGTATCTCTTTAATATATGTTTTGTCTATTTTTTAAAGTACTCTTTTTAGTGATTCTACTCTCCCCTTGTGCAAAGCACGGAACAATATTTTATATTTTTGTCTTTATCTTTATTCCACTATAGGAGGATTTTAAGTTAGCAATTCATGTTGTATTTCAAAGCATGCTGTATCTCTCATAGAATTTTAGGGATATTAACCCTGAATAAACTGAAGATTATTTAGGGAAGATAAGGAAAATTCTGCTTTCTGAAGACTACAGAAACTACAAGGGAACTTAGTTTCTATCATATCACATTTGAAGAACTGATTTTAAAAGCCTCAGATGAAACAAACGAAAATAATATGTCATTTTTCAGGAGGAGGTAAAGAAAAAGTAAATAATGATAATTTTCATTCTAACCAAACAGATGTTTAAATCTTCATGTATGGCATTCTCTCTCTCTGTCTCTCTCTCTGTTTCTCTCACATACACACAAACACACACTTACTTTAATACTTTTGATGTATCTATGAACCATATAAACTGTACAGAGATACTGTAGACTCTACCTCATTCAGCTTGCCTCCAGTTTTTGCTAAAACAACAATGAGGTCATTATGAAAAAAATAACACATTCCTACTAAATTATAACAGTATTACAATTTAAATGATAAAAAAAGCCCCTTATAGACTTCTGGATAGACCAGTACACCTTTAAATCCAGTGACGGATTCTTATGAAGGTTATTTCTCCATTCCTTTAACTCATTCCACTCTGACTTTCTGAGTATTTTTCTACACGCTAACTCCAGCAACTAGCATTGTTAATTCATAGACGAGTAACACATGCATAACCATTAAAAAGGAAAAAAATAAGAGAACAAAAAGATTGTAAACTTAGGTACTGTTTACCCTAGTCTGAGTATAGATTATCCCATCAGTTTTCTCACAAAGTTAATGAACACTTTAACCTACACAAGGTTAAAAATCAGAGTGGAGAACAAGGAAAACTAAAGGTGCAAGCATAGGGCTTGCGTGGATAAAGGTCTATGGCCATTTAGCAGATGAACACAATAAGGCACCCAGAGGGATAGTAGTCACTGAGAAACATACAGCAAACACTGCTTGGACAATTCCTGAATATGTGACTCTTTACCCTTAACTTTCATTGCTTCACTCTGTCTTGAGTACTTTTTTAATATAAAAATTAGTAGTAGAGGACAGCATGAATGTTTTAGACAGACTAATGGCAGCATGACATTGGAAAAGTAACCTAGCCTCTCTGAACCACACATTAATAATTCACGACAGGCTGATAATCTAAAACTTCACAAACCCCTAGTGAGGAATGCATTAGGTGACATACACAAGTACATGGTAGTAATGGTACACAGAAGAACAAATTGACAAGTTTGTGGTGATATTCTGATTAGTACTGAGTATTTAGTTTGCTAAATGAATTGGTACACCAGGAACACCATCAGTCCATATATACTTGCCATTTTTCTTTTTAAAAATAGGGCTAAAGTATCTTAACCTTTTCAAAAATAATGTAATTTTTAGGGAGCAAAATGTAAAACATCTGAATCTTTTTAGTGGTATTATGATGCCTTATTATTTATCTAATTGAAGACATAAACCTTAAATATCAATGGACAATGTAGAAAAGAAAACTGTAATAGTTTCTATCAGACTGTCAGCTGCATAAAAGCACAAAAAATATGTAATTTTAAGGCCCTGGAACATAATAAATAATACATGAATAAAAGTAAAATTAATTAATATTCAGATTTTATAGGTCGCAGTGTCTTGAAAACCTATAGGGAGGCTGTTGTCCTCTGCTATTGAGCTTGTACATTGTGCTTTCATTTCAAATTGTGGGCTTGGAGCTTTCAGCTACCTTCAATTGCAGTGCAGCAGCTGCGTAAAAACTAAGACTTATTTACTCTCACGGTAAAGGAGTATGGAAGATGGCCAGCTGTAACTAAGGAATATTGCCGTCAGTCTAGCTTACTTAGATGTTTTTCTCCATGCTCATCTTGGCTTTCATTGTTTGTTCTCCTTCCTGTTCCACGTTTACTGCCATCCTTCTTATTTCTGTAGAAAAAGATAAATTTCCTTTTCCCTTGCATCTTGAGTCCACCCATCTATGGTGAAAAGCAAACCCACCCTCCCTAGAAGTTGTTATATTCTGTGGGCTCTGCTACTTTAACATTCTCATATGGAAGGGGAGCATATGCTGAATCAGAACAACAAAACTCCATTCAAACACATTCCCCAACACCTACTAGCTGTGTGATTTGAGGCTAGTTAGTTTTTTTCCAAGACTTAGTGTCGTAGCTATTTAAGTCGGAATAATTGCATCTCCCTCACAGTCATTTGGTGAGGAATGAATAAGAAAATACATCTTACGGCCGGGCGCTGTGGCTCACGCCTGTAATCCCAGCACTTTGGGAGGCCAAGGTGGGCGGATCTCGAGGTCAGGAGATCGAGATGATCCTGGCTAACATGGTGAAACAGCATCTCTACTAAAAATACAAAAAATTAGCCGGGTGTAGTGGCGGGCACCTGTAGTACCAGCTACTCGGGAGGCTGAGGCAGGAGAATGGCGTGAACCCGGGAGGCGGAGCTTCAGTGAGCCGAGATCGCGCCACTGCACTCCAGCCTGGGGGACAGAGGGAGACTCCATCTCAAAAAAAAAAAAAAAAAAAAAAAAAATTATATATATCTCTATATATATATATACACATATATATATAGATATAGATATAGATATATAGATATAGATATATATATTTAAGTATATATACTTACTTAAGTCACAAAAGGCTTGGCCTGAAATAGAGATTCAACCAGTGAGTTTCCTTTTTGCTAGCTTGTCATAGGATCTCTGTTTTCCCTAACCTTTTGGAATATCGTCTTTCTTTCTGTGCTTTTTAAATGTGAATTATTGTGAAGGCTTTGCTCCCTTCCCTTTTTCAGCTACCCCAGGTCTTGATCAGTCTTTAACTTTTTTTTTCTTGGAATCCTCTCCCTTTGTCTTTTTATTTTTAACTTAATTTTATAAATTTACATTTTTCTTTCTTTTATATTATACGTATTTTTAACTTTCCAGTTGACTTGTATCTCTATTCCAAAAGCCCTTTGGTAGTTTGTAGTTTAGAAAACTTTAGGTTCAGAGAGTTGTCAGCAAGATTGTCAAACTCTCCTTCATAATACAACAGCAACAACAACACACAGGTCAAATTTTTTTGTGAGAAATACAAAAGCTAATTGTTTAGAAAATAGATCTTACAATAGAAATAAGAAAATAGTTCTTACAATAAGTTCCCTATGTTACAGATTCAAACATTCATAGTGTGGAATTACATCATTACATTATTAATCTAAGAGTTATTAGTTTATTGAGCACCTACTTTACTTTAAGTAATCTTATGCCCTCTGGGTACAACAGTGGACAAGTATCTTCTCTCTTGGTATTTATAGTATAAATGAAGCAGGGTGATACAATATTATTTTATTAAATGATAAGCAAGCTTTTTCCAAATGTTCGTAGCAAGTCAAACACTTTATCTGCATCTGTACCCTCTCCATGTGTCTCTGCAAGATTTTATTGTCAGTAGAGGGACACATATTAACATAAGATCAATTATCAAAAGTTATTATTATTTGCTACTAAAATGAAAGTTTATGCTGTACCACTTTGCTTAATCCTCAAAAAATGTTGAAAAATTTAAATATTCCTCTTTTCCTATATATAGTGATGCTATTTTACAAATATTAGCAAAAAAATCACTAATTTTCTGTCAGTAGAAAATGTTTGAGCTGTACTCACTCAAATCGTAAAACTCTTGAGTTCTTATATTCATTCTTCAGATCGCTTGATAGAAAGATCTCGTCTATCTAGAAAAATATAAAAGGTTGAATGAGTATACTAAATTTAAGATTTTAATTTTGTTGAAAAATTTATACAAAGCAATCTTTATGTTCTGCTTAGAATTGGGGCAATTTTCTTCATAGTAATGGGGCTCATACATTTAAGTATCTTGGGCATATGACATTTATTCTCTAGTTGTTTCACAGTGAGAAAATGGTGTTTTCGGCAAGTAGTTAGTTAAACTATGTTATAAAATTTTAAACCAGCTGTCAGTCTCCTACCATTTGCTGAAGGTCAAAAGCAAGAACTTTGAAATCCACTGAGAGTTTGTCTTGCAAATTAGGATTATTTGTAACTCCGGATGTTATTTTAAATGTCCCTCTGGCTTCATGACTTTGTCCAAGTGCTGCACCTAGATAAATTAATAAGGAAAAAACACTAAGATTTTGGATTATGAGTAGGAGAAAATATGCACATTCTGTTAAGACATAGAAGTAAAGCTCTTGCTTGATGTGTTAGCTCTGTAGTTCTTGCTTTTTCTTTGTAGTCTCATGTTTCAAAATCAGCTGCTTTCTTTCCCCAGCTGTCTGATTGTTTTAAAAGATTGGAAACTAAACTTTTTTCCATTCTTTCAATATTTTTTTTCTTTTCTTTGAAGTCTAACCCACACTCCAAGCTTCCAAGTTTTCATTATTATTGTTATTGAGATTCCTGTTGGAAGATACATGGACTGATGAACTCCCACCAATCATGGGAAGTGACTCAGGGAAACATGGTGAGAAGTGAACCATTAAAAGTTTTGTAGTTGCTTTCAGATACTTCTTGAACACCTCGCATCCAGGGACACCACTGGGTTTTGACATATGAATTGCTGTGAAGATTTCAGTGTTTTGGTTACTTTGAAACATGACTTTGAAGCTACTTCTTTCATTCTAATAATTATAAAAATGGCATGCATGACCTTGTGCCATTAGCTGGTGACTGTCTTTGTTGAAGACGTTATTTAGAATGCTGTAGAAAATAGATAACCTCACTAGGCAAAAAAAATGTAAAAAAAGAAGGTTAACAAATTAAATATAAACATGGATAATAAAATGTGTCATTAAGTCCTGCATAATCCCTTTATCAGCATATTTTCATTGACACTGATTTATGTTTAAAATGAATTGCTTCAACTGAAACTCACAATGATGAACTCATTAGTAAATATAATAATAATGACATATAATTCTCACAATAATCTGGTGTGAAAAGACGTTGTTTCTTCTTTTCTGAGATAGGGTAATTGGAGTTTAGAATGATTAAGAAAATTTCTCAAGGTAGTAAAGGTCTTAAGCAACAGATCTAGAATTTGGTCATTGAAATGACTGACTCTACAACCCAGGATCTCTATATAATACATTGACACCAAACTATCCCATTAAGGGGATAATTAGAAATAATAACTCAAGCAGTGTGTGTGCATATAGTCTAAATAGCTTTAACTGCATAATTGATATAACATATTATTTATACTACTTCATTTGTATTTTAAAGACTCAAAATTACATTGAAGTTTGCATGTTTAAATGTAGAATACAAAGAAGGACTGAGGAACTACAACAGATTAAAGGAGACTAAGGAAGTGTAATAACTAAATCTTATATAGGAATCTGCATTGGATCTTAAGCTGGTAAAGGGCATTAGTGGAAAAACTGGTGAAATTTAAATAAAGTATGTGGTTCAGTTAACAATATTGTAGAAATGTTAATTTTTTGATCGTGACAGTTGTACTGTAGATAAACAAAATATTAACATCCAAGGAAGCTGGGTTATATGAGAACTCTGTACAATTTTTGCAACTTTTAATAAGTCTAAAGTGAAGTAAAAAAAGTATAAAAAATGTTAAAAGTCGTAAGTGCTTTGAAAGCCCAAAAGACTGCAAAAAGGCTCCTGAAACTGATAAATGACTTCAGCAAAGTTTCAGGATACAAAATAAATGTACAATGTCAGTTGCATTTCTATACGCCAATTACATTCAAGCTGAGAGCCAAATCAAGAATTTAATACCATTGTCAGTAGCCATACAAAAGATAAAATACTTAGGAATATCTCTCACCAAGGATATAAAAGAGACCTACAAGGATAACTACAAAAGACTGCTATAAAAGTCATATAACACAAACACATGGAAATAATTCCATGCTAATGGATTGGAAGAATCAATGTTGTTAAAATGGCCATACTGCCCAAAGCAACCTACAGATTCAATGCTATTCCTATTAAACTATCAAACTCATTTTTCATAAAATCATAAAAAATGATTCAAAAATCCTTATGGAACTAGGAAAGAGCCAGAATAGTCAAAGCAATCCTAAGCTAAAAGAACAAAGTCAGAGGCAACACATTACACAACTTCATGCTATACTATAAAGCTATAGTAACTAAAACAGCATGGTAGTAGTGCAAATACAGACACATAGTCCAATGGAACAGAATAGAGAACTCACAGTAAAGTAAAGCTACACATCTACAGCCATCTAATCTTTAACAAAGTTGACAAAAATAAACAATGAAGAAAGGACTCACTAGTTAATAAACAGTGCTGGTATATCTGGCTAGCCATATGCAGAAGAATGAAACTGGATCCCTACCTTTCACCATATACAAAAATTAACTCAAGATAAATTAAAGACTTAAATTAAGACCTCAAACTGTAACAAACCTAGAGGAAAAAAGGAAAACATCATTCTGGAAATTATCCTTGGCAGAGAATTTAGGACTAAATTCTCAAAAGCAGTTGCAATGAAACCAAAAATTGGCAAGTGGGGCCTAATTAAACTAAAGATCTTCTGCACTGCAAAATAAACTATCAAGAAAGTAAACAAACAACCTATGGAATGGGAGGAAATACTTGCAAACTATGCAGCTGACAAGGTCTAATATCCAGAATCTATAAGGATCTTAAATAATTGCACAAACAAAAAACAAGTAAACCCATTAAAAAGTGGGCAAAAAACATGAACAAACACTTCTCAAAAAAAGACATACAAGTGGCCAACAAATATTTTAAAAAATACTCATCACCACTAATCACCAAAGAAATGTAAATCAAAACAACAGTGAGATACCATCTCATGCTGGTCGGAATGGCTATTACCAAAGAATCAAAAAACAACAGATG
The DNA here is from genome assembly GCF_028885625.2 of Pongo pygmaeus. Classification (NCBI taxonomy): domain Eukaryota; kingdom Metazoa; phylum Chordata; class Mammalia; order Primates; family Hominidae; genus Pongo; species Pongo pygmaeus. The sequence goes on from NC_072395.2 coordinate 30,841,847, forward strand.
TTGGCAAGGCTGCAGAGAAACAGGAATACTTATACACTGTTGATAGAAATGTAAATTAGTTCAGCCACTGTGCAAAGCAGTTTGGCTATTTCTCAAAGAACTTAAAACAGAAATACCATTTGACCCAGCAATCCCATTACTGGGTATACATCGAAAACAAAATAAGTCATTCTACCAAACAGACACATGCAGTCACATGTTCATCACAGCACAGTTTACAAGAGCAAAGTTATGGACTCAACTTAGGTGCCCATCAACGGTGTACCGGATAAAGAAAATGTGGTACATATACATTGTGGAATAAGATGCAGCCATAAAAAAGAATGAACTCATGTCCTTTGCAGCAACATGGATGCAGCTAGAGGCCATTATCCTAAGCAAATTAATGCAGGAACAGAAAAAACAAATACCACATGTTCTCAAGCATAAGTGGGAGCTAAACAGCAGGCACTCATGGACGTAAAGATGGCAACAATAGACACTGGGGACTACCAGAAGGGGAAAGTGGGAGAGGGACAAGGGTTGACAAACTAACTTCTGGGTACTATGCTCAGTACCTGGGTGATGGGATCATTCATACCCCAAACCTCAACATATGCAATATACCCAGATAACAAGCCTGCACATGTGCCCCCTGAATCCAAAATAATAGTTTAAAAAGAAAAAAATAGCAGTATGCGTTATGATCTCTGATGTATTGGTAAAGCATTAACTCAAATCCCTTTTTATATTTAGTTGTTCACTGTTAAACAGTATTATCACTTATAAATATTTATTTTCTATTTCACTTGTAAAATAACTAACGTTTGTATGTTTATTGAACAACAGGGATTCCAATGGACTTTCAAATGCTTATAGATCCTTCAAGTTATTCACAGCAATTAAATAAGACCAAAACAGCCATTTTTCTAAAAGTTTAATTCAATCTGTATTATCTTTTAATACTTTGTATAATTTTATAAAATATCCACACTTTTTTTTTCTTTAAAATATAGCCCGTGTGTATGTCTACAGTTTTTAAATAGACCAGGAATTTACTAAAATTATTTAATAAAACTATGGCATGTGCATTACATTCTAATTTAAACTTACTTATTTACTAGAATAAAATAGCTAACCCAACAATTGTGAATTTAATAGGTAAAACTAAAATCACTCACAATAGAAAGATCTGGTGGCTCATGCCTGTAATCCCAGCATTTGGGGAGACCGAGGTGGGCGGATCCGAGGTCAAGAGACCGAGACCATCCTGGCCAACATGGTGAAACCCCACCTCTACTAAAAATACAAAAATTAGCTGGGCGTGATGGCGCGCACCTGCTAGTAGTCCCAGCTACTAGCAAGGCTGAGGCAGGAGAATCACTTGAACCCAGGAGGCGGAGGTTGCAGTGAGCCGAGATCGCGCCACTGCACTCCAGCCTGGTGACAGAGCGAGACTCTCTCTCAAAAAAAAAAAAAAAAAAAAAAAGAGAGAATTTATATGCACATATATATATATAAAGTTCATCATTTTAAAAATGTAAAAAATTGTCTAAGAAAAAATAAACTGTTAATACGTAGGTTATTGCTATGCTTTCAATTTTTTAAATTTACCCTATAAATGAATAAGTGGTAAGATGGACTACAAGTTCTAGAGCTGGATTGTCTAGTTTGGAATCTTACTTCTGCTACCCACTAATAATGGGAACTCAAGCAAATTACTTCTAGTCTCTGTCTCAGATCCCTCATCTGTAAAACGAGCATACCAATAAGCTTTCATATGTTGTAGCTACACAATACATTTGAAGGTATTTTAAAAGCTGTTGGTACAAAGTTAGCTCTAAATAAGAGTTATCATTTCTTATGCTCTTTCTGTTTATCAAAGTTGCTACTCAGTTTGTGACCTTTTTAAGTCTGCATTTATATCCAAGTTATTTTATATTAGTAGAATTAAAATGGTTAGACTGATAAGAGAATGAAGATAGAAATAAACAATATTTTTTGTTAACTTTGCATGTTTATCTACTTACATATTCAACAACATATTAATATGTTTGTGATTTAAATTATATCAAAACAAAATCAGGGGCCATGAAATCTACTTGATTATATGTTGAAACCAAGATACTTATTTAACATTATTTATTTTAAAAACTACTCAGTCTCATGCTTAAATTCTGGGTTAAGTTTCAAATTACATACCAATTAATTTTCCTAATATTCTCTGAAGGGAACTACAGAGAAGTATGTGAATGCAACATAAATATTTTGTCATGAAGATTAGTTTGAAATATTAGATTGAAAGCCCAAAATAATGCATTTAGTTAGCAATGAATAAAATAGACTTACAGAATAACTGACATTAAAGTGTGTACATTCAGCTGAGAGCACCTTCAAGTGCCAACTCCATGTGACTTACCTCGTTGGGATTCCTTGATTGTCAGCCAGGACACTGCAATTAATCCAGCACAGAGCACTACCAATATGGCAAAGAGACCTGCAAACATGATTTCATAGGAGCTGAGAGAATGATGCCTAGAAGATACGCTTCTTTTTGACCCCATTTTTGGTTTTGAAGGCTTGCTAATTTAAGAACTAAAAGAGAATATAAATAACTCTACCAACTGAAGAGTAAAATCTCTCAAATTTTTAAAGATGTGTAAAGCAACAACCAACTGTCTACACGCATACCAGTCAGTGTAGGTGAGTTGTGTATGTCTCTTTGGCAAAATTATGTCTCTATACATTAAGTATCATTAAAAGGGTGGTTAATCTTTAAGAAGATATAAATGAGTAAAGATGCCTAGAGTTGTAAACGTTAACTACCTGAATAGGCCATTTGCCAAGGTGAATCAAATTAAATTCATGTTGTAAACAAAAGACATTCTATCATTTTGAGAACTATTAAGAAAAATGTGAAATTCATGACAGACAAATTAGTCACTAGGCACACGCATTTGATATTCATAGAGAGAGTTCCTAACAGATCAACCTTCTACCCTCTGACTCAGATGATTCTTAAGACACTTCTCTTATATGTTGATATAGACCTTCTAAAAATAACTTTTAGGTGCAGATGTATATAAAACCTAACATATATATCCTCTCTCTGTGTACATATACGTATACATATATTCCTTATGGAAACAATCAAAAGTGTTGCAAACTTTGTTATGTCACCCATGTGAAGTTATGCAATGTAAGGCAGTATTACATAAGGGAAAGCACACTTAAACAAGGCATTATATGGCTACTCTTTATGGCCTTGTGCAGTTATTAATGAATGGGAGTACCTGTCATAAGAGGAATAAAATATGTGTTTCTATTCTAAGAAAATAGTCTGGGTGGGGAAGACATTACTCACTTGCCCTGGACTTTATCTCTTTAAATATGCCAATTAGAACAAGAGAACAGGTTAAGATAATCATAGTTATAGTTGCAGATATACACTTTATGGAAAAATCAAAGTCATTTTCTGATAATTAAATTACAGTTTAGCATTGGGATTATTCACACCATGAATAATGATGAGTTCAGGAACTTTAAAACACAAAAATTAAAACCAAATGAAACCGAATCTATTCTGAAGTAAATCAATGTGACTTTTATTCTGGTAAATAAAACTGGCAGGAGGTAAGGAAGTTTTAGATGGAAACCCCTAACACACAGAAATTGTGGCATATTACAATGGGCTAAGATGAACAGTAGCTGCCTTTCTTCTTCTTTACCCATGAAAGAAAAGAATTGCATGTTGCCCTCAAACTCAAGAATTTTTGCTGATAAAAATAGAATTATGAGTAAACAAATATATGTCATTGAAAATATTTATATTTTTGGCTAATTGACTTAAATAGATATATGAAATATATATATGAAACCACAGACACCACTTATGGACTTGGGAGAAGTTTATTTTATTTATATTCTAGGGGACAATTATAATAGGCCAGACCCTCTGATAAAATTGGAGCCTACAAAAAGTGCCTCTTGAATTTGGAAAGCCAAAGTGAAAGCACAATGACTGTTTTCTTTGTATGGCTAGTGCAGAAGCAAACCCTTTTTAGAATATCATATAGAGCTTTAAGTTACATTTCTTTTGACTTTATAGAAGGAAAGCAGAAGATAGTGAGTTCACATGTCTGCTTCAAGCATAGCATGGATTAATGGGTAAAATATTAGATTGAAAGCCCAAAATAATGCGTTTAGTTTCAGAAACAAAACTTTCACTTTTGGGTAATAAATTCTCCTCAAATAATGTTTTAAATAATTATATTTAGTATCAAGTAAATGAGTGAAAGAATAACTTTTTTAAAGTAGGCAATAATTTATGGAGGACAGACTGAAATTAAACAAACAGATGAATATGAAAAATCAAATCATATATCTTGAAATTTTTTGAAAAGTTATTAAAATAAAACAGGACTTGCCCTATCAAGTAATAAAACTCATTACAAAGCTGTAATATGAAGAGAGTGTTGTATCAGTCCCAGCAAAGAAAACTGTCTCAGTAGAATTAAGTGCCCATAAGTGTGATTTGCATATGGAAACTTCATCTATGGAAACCATAGGGCATTAATAATAGGTTAGAAAAGAGTGGCTCTTCAATACGTAGTGCTGCATTGATTTGTTCTCCATCTTCACATGAAGAACTTTAGATCTTCATCTCACACCATGAAGAGACATAAATTTCAGGTGGATTAAGCATATATAAAAAGCATTGAAAAATTTTAGAAGAAAATATAGGAGAATGTCTTTCTAATGATAAGGTATTGAAGGAATTTTTAGAAAAGGATTAAAAAAAAGGAAAAATCATGAAGAACATTGATAAATTTAGCCAATAGTAACATTGACTTTTCTTTTTTTAATAACAAAATGTATCTAAAAAACAAAAACCCTAAGCCACAGACTTGTGTTTTTTTCTTTACAATTTGTTTTCAAACTGCATATGTTTTCATTCAGCTACAACAGAATTGAACTGAGGCAAAAATTTTGGTATGAGGTACTTATATTTATTTTAAAGGCAGTCCAGGAAAGCTCCACGAGAAGGGTTGGGAAGTGAAGAGATGGAGGGTGATCAAGCCAGTTACCATCGTAGGCATCTGGAACATAATTCTGCTTGGGACCTGTGTGAGACAGTGGGAACACGTGTCCGAGCTATCCCACTTAGGGGGAAATAGAATGGAATATTTATTTGCCAAAAAGCCATGCTCATTGGTTGAGGTTAGCTTCTGGGACGTAGTCTGGCAGTTCGAGTTACTCTGTGTGAGTAGAGCGTCCAGGGAAGCTGACTTCAGTGTGCAGAGATGAATGAAAGGGCCTGTGACTGTAGAATCCTTACAATAGCTGCTATGGTTTACAAATACAAAACACTGTTCAGAAATTAAAGAGATTTTTCTATTGACTAACGGATAAAAGACAAGCAGCAGGCAATTGACAAAAAGGGCAAAACCAAACAAAAAAGAAAGAAAACAGGAGCACAAAAATGTCTATAGGTAGTCAATGTTAGTAGTAGTTATGGAATTCTAATTAAAATAAAAAACTGACCTTAGACATATTAGCAAAAATTAAAAGCCTTAGCAATACTTAGTAGTGTCATTCATTGCTTCTCTGAGTGAAGATTCAAATAACCAAGTTGAATAGCAATTTGGTTAATATCTAGAAAAACTAAATGCACACATACAATTTGACCCCCAAATTCCCTTTCCAGTTAAATCTGGGACAAGTAGACCATGAGATAATATTCATTATAATAAAATTATAATACAATTTTAAGCCCTACAACATATAGGGAAAACTTAAATGTTCACCAATAGGAAAATGAAAAACTGAAGTGTAGTTTTTTATAGAATAACATGTTATACACAAGTTTAAAGTGCATGAACTAAAGTTGCATGTACTAAACTGGAAATAATAAAACAAAATTATATGCAAAGAAACAAGTTTAGAGGGATATATGTGATGTTGCACAGCTTAAAGTAGAAAAGAAAATCATTTGTTTAGTGATGCAATTCTGTGGATAAAAGTGTACCCAGAAACCATAAATAGAAAATCCAGTATGGTGGTTACTTCCGAGCAGAAAATGGGTTGGTTAATATAGAAATAGAACAACAAGGTGTATTTGTATTGCATTACTTCTGTTAAAATATTTGAAATACACCAATGAACCACATAAACTTTGACACAGTTAGAGGATTAGGACATGTGAGTTAATATTCTACATTAAAAAAAATAGATCAAAAGTTACAGGGGAGACATAAGATTGAAGTCCCTGTGGTATGATTAATAATTTTCATCTTACCAAATAATTATTAAAATTGAAAGAAATTTTATGCACTAAACTTCCTTTTTCTTTTTTTTTTTTTTTTTTTAAGACAAAGTCTCATTCTGTCACCAGGGTGGAGTGCAGTGACATGATCTTGGTTTCCTGGGCTCAAGAAATCCTCCCACCTCAGCCTCCTGAGTATATGGGGCTAAAGGTGTGTGCCATCATGCCCAGATAATTTTTTCTTACCCCGCTTTTTCTTTTTTTTTTTTTGTAGAGATGAGGTCTCACTTTGTTGTCGAGTGTAGAAGTTACAAAAATGCCCCCATTAGTCAAGTCATTGAATGCCTATAGGAGGATAAAATAATTATTTTAAACATATACTTGAGACATTTAATCATATAAGATAAAATGCTTTATGTGAAGTGGAAACAAATGAATATATATTTGGGATGGCAAAGAGAATATACAGCTCTAGATGGTAAGATCACTAACTCTTAATGAAAATTTCAGTGAGTAAATTGTTGCGTACCATTTTGGTAATGGGAATGACATATTCTGGTCAGGTGAATAATGAAGTAGAAAGAGATCTAAGGTGGATTATAATTATTTTTTCCTAGAGCAAAGAAAAGGGTAAGAATAGAACAGCTAAGAAAATTAAGAGTCTGATAAGCTCTTGACAATGTTATAGAAGCAAACAGACCATGTGCACAACATACAGTGTTCATTTGTTCAACAATGAATATGTGTGTTTTATACTCTGACTGTATGAAGTAGCAGTAGAAATTGCAGAGTTCCTAAAGATTAAAGCCATGAACACTTCTGTGAAATTTCATTCACTGTTCAACACAAGATGAGAAAACCCAAACAGCTTTCACCTTTAAATAATTTTGTGTGGCTGGGTTGTAATCAGATAAATATCTTTAATACAGTTATATTTTTAAAAACTAATATAAAATAAGAAAATATGTATTCTTCATCAAAAATACTTCTGGACATTTCAGAGACTTCTTTTTTCTCCAAAAATACCAGTGCAATAGTCAATGAACACCCCCAGGATTGATGGTTCCAAGTTGATACGAGCTTAAGAAATACACATTTGCTTTTCTCCAAGACTGGTAATTATTTCTTTGACTTTCTATATAATTTTAACACTTTATTCTGACATCTAATTGGCAAATTCTTCGTATTTTAGGTTTTTAAAGGGGTGGTCATCTTTATTCATACACAATCTGAGGACTATTTAATAAACACTATTTAATAAGCACTTTGTGCTTACTAGGCACAAAGGAGAAGATGGATCTTTAAATGTTCTTAAATGTCTTTATTGTTGAGGATTCTTAAGTACTATAATCTAAGAGATTTGCTTACTGGATATTTTTGTTTATTTTTTGACCCTTGAAAAATTTGGCTGGATATAAAAATTTGGTGCTATTCTCTGGCACTGAGTATTGAAATAGTCCTCTTTTATTGTTATAAAATAAAAGAGTTATAGTTGTAAAAATCAATTCAATTTTAATTGAGGATGTGTCATCATCAGTCAGGCTTTTTTTAAAAAAACCTGTGTTTAGAAGAGCTGCTGGATTCCATATTCCTTGAGTTCATTCATATGTGAGAAATCTTCCTCTTTCTTTTATACTTGACTGATAATCTATTGATGCGTGGGTAAGACACGAGTTTTTTTTTTTTTTCTTGGAATTCTGAAGATTTTTTTAATAGTGTGTTTTTTTTTCTGCCACTGAACATAATTGTGCCAATATTTGATGCTAACCCTTTTTCTTACTTTTGTAAGTGACATGTTTTATATCTGCCTGAATGCTTAGAGAATTGTTTTCACACTTGAAGTTCAAAAGAGAGTAAATTGGCATTGATTATTCTGAATTAATCTTTCTTAGAATGTGATGTACCTTTTTCAGTTTCCCTTTCATCTCAGAAAAAATATTCCTCTATTAAAGCTTCAAATCTTTTTTTGTTTTTGTTGTTCAATTTACTAGAATTCTTAATGGGGTTAGGGTCCAATTTTCCTTAGGATGAATTCTCTTAGTCATTTGTCTGTATTTATACTTTTCTCCTAATTATTTCATTATATCTGTATCTCCCTCATACATTTCAATTATATGCAGTGTTCAACTGTGTATTTCTGTTCTCTGCCATCTCTAATTTACAGATTTGTGTAATGCTGTTGATTTAAGTTGTAATTGATTTTCATAATGATAATCTTTCTCTTTTATTCAAATTCTGGATTTTGTTACTGGGTTCTTATTGTCTTCAACTTGTTTATTAAGTTTTAAAAGTAATAAATAGTACTATTGAAAATTTTTCTTTGATTGAGTTTGCTTCCAAAATCAGTTTTTGGAAATACTTTCTATCCAATCTCCCTCCCTTCCCCCTCTCCCTTCCCCGCTTCCCCCCCTCTCGCTTTCCCCCTTCCCCCCTTCCCCCCTTCCCCTCTTCCCCCCTTCCCCCTTCCTTCCTTCCTTCCTTCCTTCTTAGTTATATTGACATGTCTTCCACACTATTTCTTTCCATCTAGTTCATGCTTGTCATAGTCTTGCCTGTGTTATTTTTCATTGTTTTCCCATAGAGTGGGTTAATGTCCTTACATTTTTATGAGCCACAGTTTTGAAGAAATTAAACTGCATATGCATTTTTTTTTCTGCAATTTAAGTGGTTAGAGAAAGGTTTTGAGGCAGGAGTATAAATTCACATGAGGCTGTATACAGCCTTCTTTTTTTGATGACCCATATTTCCTTCTCTTTTCTGCAGTTTTGTTAAATATCCTGTACAAAGTTTCCTCTGTACTAATGTGAAGTTTATTCTATCTGTGAATGTGTGTGGGATGCCACTGGGCTACATACTATTCTCTACAATTTAATGAGTAGCATTAAGAATTGACAAGCTCCTAATGGTTCCTCCCATCTCCACTGGGATCCTGTAGCAGTCACTGATCCCTAGGGGTTGCTAGTCCTGAGATATTTTCCCTATCTTTATTTCAGGTTGCCTACTTATCAGTTTCACCTGTTTTTCTACAGACTGCAAAATATTAATGAAAATTAGAACTTTTTTTAGTTTCTTTTCAGCAAACTGCTGGGGAGGATGAATAACAGAAAAAATGTTTATAGATGTTTATAGATGAATAATAGAAAATAATATAAAAAATAATAATAATAGAAAATACTAGAAAAAAAAAGAGCCATGTTGAATTCCTTATTATTTTTGTTATTGGATGGAGTGTATGCCTCAACTTTGTTTTTCTGTCTGTTTGTTTTCCTGTTGATGAGTTTTTGTGATTTTTTTTGACTGGTTTGAAACCAGTTTATAAAACTGAATTATATTCTAGAGAAGGAGGTTTTAAGCTTCAGCTCCACTCAAATTTCATTCAGAAGTCCATGAATGTAATTTCTGATCTAAAGAACTAAAGACTATGCTAATTTTATTCAACCTAAGGACTATATCAACTTTATTCAGCCAGAATAATACCTAAATATTGATACAGATGTTATAAAAACTCACTGGCTCTAAGATTGTATGCATGGACAATATCATTAGTTATTTTATCTACACTATTAAAAATACTACCAAATCTAGTATTTAGCTGATTACTACTTTACAGAAGGATACAAGAAAAGTGAAAATTCACAAACTAAAAATGCTTTAAATTAATAATAATCTCTTGTGCTGTTTACAATCCCATTAAACATAAGTTACATTCTTCTGCTACTTCTAGGTTAATCGTGAAGGAAGCCCTTAAGTATGATACATGCTAGAATATTCTTTTTGAAATATTTTAATTGCTAAAAAGTATATTTGCCATTCAAAAGGATGGCGTGTTGTGAAAAATATCACTAGACATGTTGACAGAAGACCCAGCTGTGTATATAAGGATTGACACTTACTAGGTATTCTTAGGCATTTTGTTAAAACTTTTTTGAGCTTCAGTTTTCTACTTTAGAGAACAAAGTTATTGATCTTAAAATCACTTTCCTTTCTAAAATTTTATGACTTCATGATTTTTATGGTTCCTTCCAAAGGAAAGTATATGATTTATGTCTCTTTACATTAAAAAGTCTTTTTTTTCCCTGAGATTTGTTTCAGATATTCAGCTAAAAATCACCTATGTGAGACTATCTTTTAAAACATTTTCTTAAGATCTTTTCCTTCATATCTCCCACTGACCTTTCATTCTCTTTGCAATTCCTTTTTATCCTCCTCTTGTCTGACTACAGTGAAACCATATTTACTTTCCCTTTGCTAATGCAAATTCTTGCTTCCTCTCCCTTCATCCTTTGTTCCCAGTCCACATGTGGCTTTTTACCTTGCCATATGAAAGTCACTCTCACCAAGCATATTTCCCTAATCTACTTTTGTCTGTAAAGTGGATTATGAAACTTTTGAATAAAAGAAATTATACCAGAACATGCTGAACTGCATAGCACTTAACTCTTCCGAAGGAAAGAACTCTATTCGTGGCAGTATTCAAAAATAGACCTGTATTTCGGGAAAGAAACATGAATTAGGCTGGGAAAGATTGCTTTTTCCTCGTAGGGGTTACCACACTTTTAGTAGGAAGCTTTGAAAAAAATGTCAGCATGTTCTTCCCAATCAGCGGCTAGTTTAGATCATTTTCAAAGAAATCCCCTATGTATCCAGAATCCTAACCAATTCACAATTCTATGATTTCAGATTGTCGTGCCAGCCACATCTGTAGCTCAGGCAAGATTTATCTTCTCACCATGTTACTTTTTAACTTTAATAATCCTAGTGCCCAGAGGTCAAAAGATTATTTGATATTGAAAGAGAGTGAGCCTACTTGTCAGATTTTCTCAGTGCTCTTTTATCTAATTTCCCTGCTATCATCACCAAAGTGTTATACCAACCTTTACTTTGTCCACAGAATCAGTTTTCCACATCTGCTTGCTAAGTTCTGTCTTAACACGATTCCAGGAAGCTTGTCCTGTTTTCTTTTCTAACTGAAAGAATAAAAATAAAATCCAATTAAGAGATCACCGAATTAAAGAACTGAAAGTTCCTGACCTGGTCTGGACCTCTAAATTCCCAAGTAAAAATTTGCATTTCATGTTTCTATGTCTTTTTAGCCACCATCCAGATAAATTCATTGGGTAATATTTTGCACAAGGTAAATACATTGCTTCTTTGCTGCTGCTTTATTTTTAACGATGTCAGTTTTGAGAACAAAGTGGACAGGTATGTAGTGTGATTTTGCTTAAATAATTTGTACTGTAGCAAGAATTATGTGTTTGATTAATATGTCTAGTAACCCTGCTGCTGCTGCTGCTGCTGAGTTGGGACCATTAACATTAAAAATAAAATAACTCATAATAACCAGGAAGGTTTTATTATTAAGTCATTTTTTTACAACAGGGAAGTCAATGACAGAAGCATGAGTTTGGTAAAGTTGGTTAGGTGTAAGGAATTAAACAGCATAATAATATGTTCAGTTAAATTCCTTACATTAGATCCTTGGAAATGTTGTGTAAAAATAAGATAAATTTTAAACAAATGTAATTGTGGTGGTGATCATTCTCTATCTGTATTCATTCTTCCCTTTCTCCTTTTAGAGAGAAAACTTCCTGAGTTTTACCTGTGCACCACAAGCTACCTGCCCTAGTTTTCAATCTTTCTTCAGTTTAGATGTGGTCATGTGTAGGTTTCTTTTTCAATAAAATTGTAACTATGAATTTGAATTAGAAATTTAAGTGTAATTCCCCTTCCTTCCTTCCTTCCTTCCTTCCCCTCCCTCCCTCCTTCCTTCCTTCCTTCCTCTTTCTTTCTTTTTCTCTTTCTTTCGGATGCATTATGTGTCTAATTTTTTTTGAGATGGAGTCTTACTCTGTCACCCAGGCTGGAGTGCAGTGGCTTGATCTCGGGTCACTGCTACCTCCACTTTCCAGGTTCAAGCAATTATCTGCCTCAGCCTCCTGAATAGCTGGGGTTACAGGTGCCCACCACCACACCTGGCTAATTTTTTTTTTTTTTTTTTTAGTAGAGAAGGAGTTTCACCATCCTGGCCAGGCTGGTCTTGAACTCCTGACCTCGTGATGCAGCTGCTTCGGCCTCCTAAAGTGCTGAGATTACAGGCGTGAGCCGCCGTGCCCTGAACCCTTTATTTCTTGCTTTAGGACAGGGACTTGCTCTGTCGCCCAGATTGGAGTGCAGCGGTATGATCATAGCTCACTGCAGCCTCAAATTACTGGGCCCAAGTGATCCTCCCACCTCAGCCTCCTGAGTAGTTGGGACCACAGGCACATGCCACCAGTCCTGGTCACCTTTTTTGTTTTTTGTGGAGACAGGCTCATAATGCACTTAAAAAAATATTTAAAAGTAATTTGTTTACAAAATGCTTACTTGTTTATGTGATAGTAGTAATTATTTAGTTATAATATTTTAATGACATGCTTTTTCTTCCAGTAACTATTTCAGCATAGAAATATATAGACTTAAGGAATGCATAGAAACTTAATAGACTGCCATTAGAATGTTAAGATATTATTTCTGCTTTTTATTTCCTTTAATTTTTTAAAATTCTTACAATTTAAGGTATTTATACTCCATTTTTAACAGTTTTATTAAGATACACACCACTGCACATAGTTAATGTATACAATTTGATGAGTTCAGACAAATGCCAACAATGTGAAATCATCACCATAATCAATGAATAGACTTGTCCTGACACCTCCCATTTTCTTTGTGTCCCTTTACTTCTTGTGTGTGTGTGAGTGTGTGATTTTTGAACATAACATGAGCTTTCAACTCTTTCTTACCAAATTTTGAAATGCACAATATCATATTGTTAACTCTAGGCACTATGTAATACAGCAAATCTCTATAACCAGTTTATCTTGCATAATTACAATTTTATGCATATTGAATTCTTCATTTGCCCAACTCTGCAGCCCTTGGCAATCATTATTGTATTGTCTGCTTCTATGAGTTTGACTATTGTAGATACCTCATATAATTAGAATCATGAATTATTTTTTCCTGTGTGAGTGGCTTATTTCACTTAGCATAATGCCTTCCAGGTTCATCCATGTTGTTGCAAAAAGCAGAATTTCCTTCCCTTTTAAGGCTGAATAATAATCCATTTTATGCATACATCACATGCTTCTTTATCCACTTGTCTGTCAAAGGACACTTAAGTTGTTTCTATATCTTGGCTACCGTGAATAATGTTGCAATAAACGTGGGACAGAGATGCAGATATCTCTTTGTGACCCTGATTTCAATTTCTTGGGATATATACCCAGACGTGGGATTTCTAGATCATATGGTAGCTCTACTTAAAAAATTTTAAGGACTTCCATACTATTTTCCATAGCTGTTGCATCATGTTACATTCCTACCAACACTGTATAAGGGTTTCAATTTTTCTACCTTCTTACTAGCGCTTATCTTTTTTTTTTCTGATAGTAGACACCCTAAAGGTGTGAGGTAATATCATTCATTGTAGTTTCGATTTGTATTTCCCTGATGATTAGACATTTTGAGCACTTTTTTATACACCTGCTGGCCATTTCTGTGTCTTCTTTGGAGAAATGTCTATCAGGGTGCATGCCTATTTTTAAATTCAGGTTACTTGTCTTTTTGCTATTGATTTGTGAGTTCCTTGTATAGTTTTGAAATGTATCCCTTATCAGATGTTGGTTTTTCAAATATTTTCTCCTATTCTATAGGTTGTCTTTCAATCCGTTGTTTCCTTTGCTGCACAGGAGCTTTTTAGTTTGACATAGTCTCTCTTCTCTATTTTTGCTTTTATGTTCCATGATTTTAGTGTCATAGTCAAGAAATCTTTGCCAAGACCAATGCCAAGAAGGTATTCCCCTATGTTTTCTTCTTGAAGTTTGACAGTTCAGATCTTTTGTTTAAGTCTTTAGTCCATTTTTGTTTGATTTTTGTGAATGGTGTAAGGTAGAGATATATTTTTGTTTTTTTGAGGGTAGTATCTAGTTTTCCCAGTTCTACTTTTTGAAGAAATTATACTTCCTTACCCATTGTGTATCCTTAGCACTGTCGCTAAAGATGAATTGACCATATATGTATGAGTTTACAGCTGGTCTCTTTATTTTGTTCCATTTAATATATCTGCCTTTATGCTAGTACCATACTGTTTTAATTACTATAGTTTCTACCACTTCTATTCTGTAAAGTCCTGGAAGTCTTAGCCAGAACCATTAGGTAAGAGAAAGAAATAGAAGGAATCCAAATTGTAAAGGAACAGAATAAAATGTTCTCTGTTTGCAGATAACATCATCTTGTGTGCAGAGAACCCTAAAACTCCACCTACACAAAATGTTAGAACTAATAAACAAATTGAGTAAATATGCAGGATACAAAATCAATGTACAAAAAGTCAGTAGTATTTCAAAACATTAACAACGAACCATTCTAAAAATAAGCTTAAAAACAATTCCATTTACAATAGCATAAAAATCATACAATATTTAGAAATAGACTTAAGCATGCGGGTGAAATACTTATACAATGAAAACTGCAAAACATTGACAAAGGAAATTAAAGGAGACACAGATAAATGAAAAAAAAAACATGGCTTTCTATGGATTGGACGACTTAATATTGTTGAAATATAAATATTAGCCAAATTGATCTACAGGTGAAATGCTATATTCATCAAAATCCTAACGGTGTTTTTTACAGAAATAGAGAAAAGAATCCTAAATTTCATTTGGAACCACAAAAGACTCAGAGTAGCTAAAGAGATCTTGAGAAAGAAGAGCAAAGCTGGAGACATCACACTTCTTGACTTTATACTCCATTTTAACCTTTACTTTTTCAGAATATCCTAGAGCAAAACTCATATTATCCTTATATATCTTTTGAACAGTTGAAATTTGTAGACTTACTATTATCATAAGGCATTTGTTTTTACAGCCCAGTGTTCGATCTCCTTGGTTAGTAATATTCTCTTGAAGACATTGGCCCCTTGTGCCTTATCCATACCATTACAGAGTGGGGATGATATTGGTTAATTTTTGAAATTCTAATACTTCGCCAAAATGTGAAACTCTTTGATAAATTCACAAACTATTTGCAGCGTATTGTAAATAATTTTAAATTTAGTTATCTTGTTTATGAGTTTAAATTATCCAGATGACTTTTGACTTTCTTTATCTTTTGCTATTGGACATGATAAACTCATTCATTCAAGAGTACATACATTTCATGCCCTACTAACAGCTTAGATGTACTTATCTATGGATGACACGTTTTCTATGCTCTTTACTTTGTATTAATGAGATTACAAATCATTGATTCTAAAGTAAAGCTGATACATACCAGATTTTGAGATAAACCATGGCAGTCAACTCTCTTCATAAAGATAATGGTAAATTAAGATGTCAACTTACATTTTGACTAATAATACAATTAATTTTTATGTATAAGATAGTAATTTTAACTGTGCTTGAATATCAAACCAACTATAATAAGAAAAAAATCATGTCTATTGTAACATTTCAGCCAATTTTTACATAAAAGGCCTTAGAAAGGTAATTTCAAGATTTTGGAGCATGTGTAACCTAATCATTATTTATTTGGCACTTCTATTTTAAATTGTTTATTACCTTTTCTCACATAAAAAAAGCCATGTTTTTACAAGTTGAATCAGAAGTCTCTACTTTGTGAGGGTGAGAAAGCAACAATTAACCATTCCAGAACTTTACATAATCCTATGATTGTCTCCCTCTCTTATATAAAACCTTCTGCCACAGCAAACAAGCAGGTGCAATTACAGCCAGACTGAGATTTCTGGAGATAAAGAATGAACAAAGATGGCATGAATAGGTCCTAAAACACAGTAATCTAATTAAAATATGCAATTAGAACAGTTAATGCAATTTTCGATGTCAAGATACTACAGAAAAAAGAAGATACGTTTTGAAACATTTTAAGACTCCTACTACATAAGTTAGTATCTATGCTGAACAAGATTTGGTGTGCTCACAATTTAATTAAATTCAGGCTCTCAATAACCCTGTGATAAAAATAGAGCCTAAACCCCTCAGAAGTCTGTATCTGCTAGATGTTTCTGATCTAGAAAATAAAATTAACTCTTCAGTGAAATGATCCAAATAGATTGCCCAGAGCTAATCTTGCTCAATGTGAATTGATCCATATTAAGAAAATAATTAGGAGAACGCTGTTATCAGAGGCAGCAATATGTGTCAGTCAAAAGGGTAGCCTACGCACATATAAACACGTATACACACAATCACACACACACACACACATACACATGCACAAACAAAAACACATATATTCACACACACACACATACTTGGAATATAATTGCCAGAAATGCTATATCCATTTCACAAGGAATTTGTTCAAAAAAATGTAAAAAGCTATGCTATTGGGGGAAGTTGAGCTTGGCTAGCAATTTAAGAAAAGCAATCACTTGGATCCTGGTCTCTTTCTTTAGCTAGAAGGTAACGAAATGCATTGCTCATTTGTTCTTTCTGTCATGTCCAATTAAAACAAAAGAAATGAAACTTCTCTGTCTCTTCCAAACAGGCTCTCTCCTATGATTTCATTTCACCCATTAGATACTTTAATACTTGCTATTAGCTGGAAGACAATACTCAAAATACAGTGTCTAAGGGATACCTTACTTCTGTGGATTAGAGGTGAGAGAGTTAAGAACCTTATTTTAAAAAGTGTTCTGTGGTCTTTCTGCATCTCTTATCATTTTTATCTGTTGTAGCGGTGGCTAACCGGAAAGAGAAGGTCGTTCTGCAGCCAGTACTGTGGAATACTAACAATTTTATAGCCACATATGTAGAAGCGACAGTGGCCATATCTTTGTGGGAATGGTGTTATCTGCCTCTATACATCAGCTGGATGGGCTACAACCTTATACTTGGGGCAACCTTTCTGTCCTTAGGGATTGATCTATACGTGGCCTCTTGCTGAAACAGGGAAAATGTTACCCCCCCAATCATCTTTTACCCTGTAGTCCTGCCCATTCATCTCTTTGATTTGGTCTACGTATTCTTTTGCTCTATAATCTATTAACTATTAAATGTTA
Source organism: Pongo pygmaeus (assembly GCF_028885625.2). Classification (NCBI taxonomy): domain Eukaryota; kingdom Metazoa; phylum Chordata; class Mammalia; order Primates; family Hominidae; genus Pongo; species Pongo pygmaeus. Next base: position 30,859,156 of record NC_072395.2, read on the forward strand.
TAGCTGCTACTTATAGCTGTGTTTTTAGTTCACAGAAGAGAATATTGTGATTTAAATATTTAAAAATAATATTGACCAATCTCTGCTAGAAAACATTGTTAAAATTGGAATCTCCAGAGAAAAAAAGTGGGCACCTCTTTGTGACAATGGCTATTGATTCAGCATATGCTATACATGGTAGATCAATGCAAAAACAACAGAGTTCATACTATTTGCAATATGGGATTGCCTCATTAAAAAATGTTATCTATACTGCTCTGAAAGCTGACCATACAAGTTAGATCATTCTTGTCATACCCAACTAAATCAGCATTGAGCCAGGGGGAAAAATCACTCAGTGAATGTGCAATTGTTCCAAGAATGTAATTCTCTGCAAGCCTGGCAGAAACAGCCAACTTTAACCTGAAACCAGTTTTATTTAATAGCTGCTGAAGCAACTCCAAAAATAGTCTTACTCATTGCTGTCACTTACCGATTAAAACTTGCCAGCTCCCCAAAACTTTCCTAGTGCCAGTGAACTTTCTTGATAAGCAATATGTGACATTTCCTCTTTTTTTTTTTTTTTTTTTGAGACGGAGTCTCATTCTGTCGCCCAGGCTGGAGTGCAGTGGCACGATCTCTGCTCGCTGCAAGCTCGGCCTCCTGGGTTCACGCCATTCTCCTGCCTCAGCCTCCTGAGTAGCTGGGACTACAGGTGCCCGCCACCACGCCCAGCTAATTTTTTGTATTTTTAGTAGAGACGGGGTTTCACCGTGTTAGCCAGGATGGTCTCTATCTCCTGACCTCGTGATCCACCCGCCTCGGCCTCCCAAAGTGCTGAGATTACAGGCGTGAGCCACTGCGCCTGGCCGACATTTCCTCTTTTTCTAAAAACTCTAACCTTCTCTTTCCTCTTTGGACATACCAAAGACCACCTGGTGTGTGTGTATGTCCCAAATTGCAATTCTTGCTTTCCTCCCCGAAATTTTAACTATGGCGATCCACCTCTACATTTTATTTGACTTTGACACCACCCTGGTAGAAAAGTATCCTTCTCTGCTTCACTGACATCAAACTTAGCCATGCCACTGTAGTCCTTCCTGTAGGTGGAAAATACATCCTGCCCTGGTATGTGACTGTTTTTGGATAAAGAAATGGGAACACAAGCAAATCAGAATGTGATTGGTTATGTCTTTTTTCCCCCTTCCACCATGAGAAAAGTAATTTCCCGGATACAATTGTTCTGTCAACATGGGTTGCAAAGTGAAGATATGTGTAGGAGAGTAACAGCTAATCAACAACGGACACAAAAAGTGGACAAGAAATTGACATTTGTTTTTGTTTGCTACTGGGACCTGAAAGTCATTTTTTGAAATGTAGCATAACGTAGCCTAGCCTGAGTGATATGGTAATATTAAAAATATGTATAGGAAAAGGAGGGTTGTAATTTCCTCAGCACTAGACTAGACATCAAAAATGTTAAGTTTTCTTCATATTTTTCTAACAGTGTTAGCTTAAATGGTTATTGAATTCCTCCAATGCTAGCTTCTGCATCTGTGCAATGAATGGTTTGGCTGAGACCACGTTAGCCACCTTTAACATCCTTTGAGTCTGTGATTCGAGTAAACCTCAAAGCATCGCTAAAGTCACCATTATTTAGATTTGCTGAAATCTCCTTCTTTTTATTACTTCCTTATTAGGTAGCTAGGTGGCACTTTGTGGTTGAATAGAACACAAAGTCTATTGAATTTTCTATTTCTATGTGGCTAGGGAAAGATCTTCAATATTTGGAAGGTATAATAAAAATTCTCAAGTTGTAGCGAAGGTTAAATTAACCGCTAGCCATACCTTGGATTTAGTAAAACCTGCATATTACCTAAAACAATTAGTAATTTGCCTTTGACTTAGTGATATTTGTCATTTTTAAAGCTGTCACACTAGGTCGATAGGTGCAACCGATAACAAAAGCACTTGATCTTACTGCTGTATAAAATAAGCTTTTTATCTTGGACTTTCTGTTAAGTTCCTTTAAGAGAGTTTTTCAAGTAGCATGGCCAGGCTTTGGCACTGAGGATGATACTGCCTGCGAGATTCACAATGTAGATGTCACTTTGGCTCTAGTCAGATAAGAGGTATCACTGCACTGAGTCACAGCAATATTGAGTCAGATGGTTTTCTGGTATGTAGGCTTTCTCCACTTCAACCCAAGAAGTATCTAGGGAGGATTTCAAAAGTGTATGGCTTTAACACTTAAAACATCATTCCTAAACATCATCCTGAAGCTTGTTAGAAATGTAGAATCACTCTAGGTTTATTAAATAATGATGGGCATTTTAAGATCTCTAGGTGACTTATATGCACATTACATTTCTAAAAAGGGTGAGCTTGGAGAAACTAAGATATTCTGTTTTGTAGCTGTTATTTTACATATATGACATGGGAGGACTACACCACTAAACACTATACCACTAATATTGGGAAATATCACAGCGCTAATACAGGATCAATGTAACTTGCAATGATGTAAAAATATGCAGCATATTTCAAATGGGCTCTCAATCTTCAAATATTATGTAAGAATCTTGATTTGGTGTTTCAAGATCTTGGTCACAGTTTTCAGTACTCCACTCTGATTGTAATGGGAAGGCAGTTTGCATAGAGGTTGAAAGTATTGGTTCTGGGTCTAATTTTTTGAGCTAAGACCTTGGCATCTTGTTACTGTGTATAAAACTGTGGATAGTTTTTACTTAATTTTCCTGAACTTTATTTTCTCATCAACATTATAGGGATAATAGTTACCTAATAGTTAAGGAAAATCTTTAGAAAAGTTATTTGAGACCAGATGTTTCTATCCCTGGTCAGTTAACAATTTTTTCTTTCTTAGGGTTCATTAATAAAGTTGTAACCAGTGTTTTAATTTAGGAATGCCAAAGGTCAAGATATATTTTTGTAAGATAACTATGTGGTTTCATTAAAGAAAAATATTTGACATATGCATTTTCTATTCCTTTGTTTGAGGATCGTACTCTGTCTTTTGAATGCTCTTCTCCTTAATCTATTTATGGAATGGTTTGCTCCTTTATGTAAGACATGAATAAGATTTTTCTAATATAAAAGTTTCCCCAGGAAGATAATGGATTAAGCCTCATGGAGGCTTTAAGTAGATTTTATTATTTTCTATAACTTCAACAGTCACTGCTCTGAGAAAAATGATTATTGATACACTCCTTCGGTTATGTCCACTGAAAATTACAGTGACGGCTTTGGGCATGGGACAGCTAAAACTACAAGAGTTTCTGTCTTCAGGCAGAGGGCTGAAAGCAAGTATTACTCTTTTTTTTTTTTTTTCTTCAGACTGCGTCTGGCTCTGTCACCCAGGCTGGAGTGCAGTGGTGTGATCTAGGCTCATTGCAACCTCTGCCTCCCGGGTGAAAGCGATTCTTCTGCCTCAGCCTCCTGAGTAGCTGGGATTACAGGTGTGCACCATCATGCTTAAGATAATTTTTTGTATTTTTAATAGAGACGGGGTTTCGCCATGCTGGCAAGATTGGTCTTGAACTCCTGACCTCAGGCGATCCACCCTCCTCAGCCTCCCAAAGTGCTGGGATTACAGGTGTGAGCCACCACCCCCAGCCCTGAAGGCAAGTATTACTCTTAACGAAAAATAAACGGAAGGTGAAACCTTTGGTGACTTGATACTTTGCCTTACTATGTATATTTTTTTTAAAAATCACAATATGCTTTACCTCTGATTGAAGATGCATGTAACTTGAGCAACAGATCCCAAAACATCACTTCATGATGTTATTTTGAAAACAGGATAAAATGATATGAAACATATAATGATAATTACTTGCAGTTAATGATCATTTACTATGTGCTATGTGTAATTCTAGGAATTTTACATGCATTTACCTATTCTCACAATAACCCTATGATGTTAAACAGTAGTAGTGTGGCAGGTGCTACAATTATTCCCATTTATGAGATGTGGAAACTGAGGCACAAAGCATTTAAATAAATAGGCTAAGGTATCAAAGCCGATAACTGCCATTTTCAGAAAATAAATTCAGATAGTCTGGATCTTAACACTAAATTCAATAGTTTTGCATGTGTCAATTTAGCTGAATTCTGATTTCATTCTTCAAATACCCTTTTCTGTATAGCTCTGGGTTAGGTTGGGCAAATAAGAGAAATTTGTGAGGTTTAGCAGGCGGATGGTAAATAGTAGTCAGGAAACTAGGAAGTTGGTGCAAGGGCTCCCGAATTATTGTAGGTCTCAAATGCTGATGCTGATCTGCTAGCTCATCTCATTTGCATGGGGCTCAGCTAGCGAAGATTTCCTTCAGGTTCTTTAAATCTTAGGTCAGGCTTATATGCAGTGCCTGTGTGGAGGCCCTTAGCTTCCTCTGCAGTTCACCAAAGGCAGGTTATTCAAGGCTAGATGTGGATTTACAAATGATAAGAAAAGCAGAGACTGGCAAATATGACTTACAGTTTACTCTTGTCGCGTCTCCTCTCAGGTTTTGCTTTTGATTTCTCTTTCTTTAGGTCCAGATTTTATTCACAATTGCCTGCTCCACCAACTGCCTGCCCACTCCCAAATGCAGAGGCAGCAGCCTGCTATAGATTTCTCTGTCTCTTGTCCTTGATTCCTTGTTAGTGACCTTTCTCTGATCCTCTAACCATACCCTTTTTGTTCTTTGCTTCTGTGTATTCTCTCATAATTGTGGAGAGTTCAGTCTCTAAAATAAATTCCTTTTTATTTATTTATTTATTTATTTATTTATTATTATTATACTTTAGGTTTTAGGGTACATGTGCGCAATGTGCAGGTTAGTTACATATGTATACATGTGCCATGCTGGTGCGCTGCACCCACTAACTCGTCATCTAGCATTAGGTGTATCTCCCAATGCTATCCCTCCCCCCTTCCCCCACCCCACAACAGTCCCCAGAGTGTGATGTTCCCCTTCCTGTGTCCATGTGTTCTCATTATTCAATTCCCACCTATGAGTGAGAATATGCAGTGTTTGGTTTTTTGTTCTTGCGATGGTTTACTGAGAATGATGATTTCCAGTTTCATCCATGTCCCTACAAAGGACATGAACTCATCATTTTTTATGGCTGCATAGTATTCCATGGTGTATATGTGCCACATTTTCTTAATCCTTCAAACTATACTACAAGGCTACAGTAACCAAAACAGCATGGTACTGGTACCAAAACAGAGATATAGATCAATGGAACAGAACAGAGCCCTCAGAAATAACGCCGCATATCTACAACTATCTGATCTTTGACAAACCTGAGAAAAACAAGCAATGGGGAAGGGATTCCCTATTTAATAAATGGTGCTGGGAAAACTGGCTAGCCATATGTAGAAAGCTGAAACTGGATCCCTTCCTTACACCTTACACAAAAATCAATTCAAGATGGATTAAAGACTTAAACGTTAGACCTAAAACTATAAAAACCCTAGAAGAAAACCTAGGCATTACCATTCAGGACATAGGCATGGGCAAGGACTTCATGTCTAAAACACCAAAAGAAATGGCAAGAAAAGCCAAAATTGACAAATGGGATCTAATTAAACTAAAGAGCTTCTGCACAGCAAAAGAAACTACCTTCAGAGTGAACAGGCAATCCTTTTTTTTTTTTTTGAGACAGAGTCTCACTCTGTCGCCCAGGCTGGAGTGCAGTGGCACCATCTCGGCTCACTGCAAGCTCCGCCTCCCAGGTTCACGCCATTCTCCTGCCTCAGCCTCCCAAGTAGCTGGGACTACAGGTGCCCGCCACCACGCCTGGCTAATTTTTTGTATATTTTTTAGTAGAGACGGGGTTTCACCGTGTTGGCCAGGATGGTCTCGACCTCCTGACCTCGTGATCCGCCCACCTCAGCCTCCCAAAGTGCTGAGATTACAGGCATGAGCCACCGCGCCCAGCCTAAAATAAATTCCTAATTCGTATTGCTCACTGGTTCTGCTTCCCTAGTGATACACTCAATTCATATGCATCTCTATGAAACTGAGAAAATACTGATTCTCTAAAAAACAAAATATTCCCTGATATTAACAGATTATAGCTCAAAGTGATTAGCATAATGCCAGGGAGATTATAATCATTTAGTAATGTTCAGTATCATCCTTATCTTCATTTTTTTTCCTCCTTGAAAAATTAACTGAAGTATGATCACAAAGCAAAACATAAAGGAGACATTCAAGTGTGCTTTATTTAAAGAAAGAGAAGTTGAGCCTAGTATCAATAATTTGCCTAAATATTTTAACTGAAAGAGAATGCTTTCACGTGATCTCAAAAGAAAAGCCATTTTCTTTTCATCAGAAAACAAGTGTTTTAAATGTTTTTTTATCAGTAGATTCATAGTGTTATCTGAGGTCCTACATTTATTCTTTAGGCTTACATTTACCTTAACAATAATTTCCAAAAATCATCACCTCTGCTAACTTGAGAGAAGATTCTATTTTCCAGTTACTGAATTGTCCTTTTTCATGCTGTTCAAATCTGAATATCTTGCTTAAACTCCAGTGCCCAGACTGCTCCCAATTGTCTAGTAAAGCTCTCAGCCCAGCCAAACGTTATGGAGAAACTATACAGCAATTCCTTTTTGCAACACTCTTGTTTTGACATCTCAGTGAGTCTATTTACATGTAGTAATTTCCCAGTGCCAGTTAAAGTCAGAAAAAGTGATTCACTGTGGCATTCTTGCAAAATATGACAGATGGGCTCATTAGTCTTTTGATTCATAAAAGTCATCATGTTGTTTTGCTTAAAATAAGAAGCAAAAAATAAGCAAGTCCTTGATAGGTTTAATTCAGATCAGAGCAAAGTAATGCCAACTCTGCAGATTCGTGTAAAGAACCGACAAAAGGAGCCGGGGGAAAAAGGACTGTGCAAATGAATGCATTATTCTTTGTAAAAAAGTTATGAGCCATAAAGCAATGGTTAAAAAAGAGCTAGGCATCTGCAACTAGGCAGAGAGATTAGAAGAAAGCAACAACAACTAGTAAGTTATATGCTATTTGTTGTGTTTTCTTGATGTAAATAGAGCAGTAGAAAGAACGAAGACATTAAATGAGAATGAAGAGAATATATGTATTCATATATATTAATTCATATATATTATATTATACATGAATATTATATATTCATACATGTGTGAATTCATATGTATGAATATATATGATATAATAATTATATGAATATATGAATACATATGAATTAATGTACGTATATATTAATTCAAGATGCCAGAGACTTTAAGAAAAGAGAAATACCTATCAACGGATAAATAATATGATACAGAATAGTATGTGTTAGTAAAGAAGTGAAAATTTAAAAGAATATATATTTGGAGTGTCAACACCAAAATATCTTCCAGAAAACTCTGGTAGAGTAGTTGCATGTCAACAGAAAACTATTCTTATGGAAATTTTCATTTATATTTATTAGCCATTAATGTTTTGTTGCAATCAGCAAACCTGACTACTATAAGGACTCCACAGTCAAATTTGAATTTAAAACTAAGGACAGTAGATTGTCAAATCTTATTTGTTGTCTTGCCTTTAAACAATTCTAAAAGAAAGGCTTCATATCTTGCAGAATTTTTAATTGTTAACTAATATCAATAATTAATAATAACCTAGGAGATTAGTGAAAAGAAGTTTCCTATTATAACTCTTCATTGAGCAAAAGACTTCTGTTGGCCAATTAAAAACATCTCTATTGCTGGAGAAATAATGGTTCTTTCACTTTCTTATGAGTTGTGTCCATTTCTGTGACTGCCTTACATGATATGTGAATGAATCATAAGTTATTCCTCAAACTCTTAACAAGTATTTATATAGCTGTGTAGATCAATAATTTAACTACCTGTGTAGAAATAAGAACTTATCAAAGCTTCAAATGTTGTGAATAATAACATAGTGGAAAATTCTTTTTCCTCATCCACATTTGGGAAAAAAATGTTTAAAAAAATCTCCCAAATGTATCTCTACACATTTTTCACGGATATTTTGATAATTCAGATGCATCAGTATTCTGGGCTTCAAGCACTCTTGGTGTAAAAAACCCTTAATAACCTAAATGCAATACAAGAAAAATACATTATTTGGTGGCAAAAGATAAATAGAAAAACATTAACATTGATTTTATGCTCCGTGCCAGGCTCTGTGCTATGAGTATTAACAAAATGTTAGTAAAATATCTCTTTTTATTCACCTATTTATTTGCTTCCTAAGTATTTGTAAGAACTTTTTAATAGCCTGCATACCTTTCTCTGTAATGATGTCTTCCTTTTCTTTTCCAGCTTCAAGGGCCCACAATTACTTTATTTTACAAACCCTTATTTAGCAACTATACACAACACACACTCACAGTGACAAACAACATAAGTAGTTGTACCATGCAGATAATAACTCACTTAATCCTCATGTATTCTATGAAGTAGGAATTATTATTATCTACTTTTTATGCAAAATACCAAGGAGTAGTATAGTTAATTAACTTATCTATTGTCACTTAGCAAATAAGCGGCAGATTCAGAATTCCAGCTCAGGCACATGATCTGGCTACAAAATGAAGCTCTCACGTGACATATTGTGATATGTAAGGGAAGAGATTTTATAAGGGGTTTAACTCAATATCCTCCACTTTCTGATTTGAAAACTATTTCTTGATTTTACTAAAACTTCATGATATGTCAACAAAATATAAACAAAAGTCAATATGCTGAAGATGAAGAAAGAAAATCCTTACCCGTTTTTATCTTTAAACAGCTCTTCTGAAGCATGCAAACCTTCTTTTTGGTCTACGCTATGTGAATAAAAAGCTATTTGTTTTAGCCACAGTTAATAGAAGACTTTAGCAATGTCAACAAAATTGGTTCCATTTTGAAAGTCTGTTGAACTTAGCCTGTAATATTTCATGGATTGTCAAAGATTTGGTTTATTTCAAAATTATGCGTTTTCATTGATAACATTTGAAAAATAAGAATGTGGAAAAAATGTGTTGCCAGATGGTTTGTCAATTAATAGTTTAGTGATCACATATTTCATTTCTTCCTAGATGACGCAGATGCCATAATCTAACTGACTTCTTTTTGCCACAGGCATTAAAAGAACAAAAAATGTCTCAATTGGATTTTATGAAACAAACACATAAAGCAAGTGTTCGCCTCTGCATTTCTCCCCTCTGCCGTGCCTGGTTTAGAGTGATTAATCCCTTTTGGTATTTGTTAAAAAACATGTTATTGATGTTACTGGAAGCCCATTTCATTGTAATTAATATCACTAGTTATTAGCTGTTCTTACGAAGGACATGATTGGCTCTATGCTTCAACTTATGTAAGTTGTACAAGGCAGCAGCCCTCTGAGAACAGATTCAATTCTCTCTCCTTTGCTAGCTCATTTGTGTCTGTCTGAGGCATGCAGTGTTAATTGCATAGCCCAAAATCTACCCGCTCCTTGCTCTTTGCCAACAGAGCCCCAGTTTTTATCAGACTGTGAAAGTGTACAGCTTTTTTAGAATTATAGTCAGTCTAACCCTCTAAGCCACACACTGATTTTCCATTCTCCTTGCCTTACATTTAAGGGAGTAAAAGTCAACATGCTGAAGACGGATAAATAAAATTCTTAACTGTTTATTTCTTTTAACAACTGTTCTGATGCATGTAAACTCTCCTTTTGGTCTATGCTTTGTGAATAAAAAGTTATTTATTTTAGCCACAGTTAATAGGGGACTTTAGTTGCAGGCAAAAACATTCATTACTAGTTCACCCTCAGAAATAGACCTGCTCAGGACCGACCTAATTCCACAAAGGCTGACCGATCAAAACATGACTGAGGATTTATATTTTATCATTGTTTACCTAAGAAGTATACTTATTCAAATCATTCTTCCAACCAGAAAAGTGTTTCTCTACTTTTTAGAGAAAAAAACACCTCAGTATTTCAAATCTGAATTTGGGAGATCTTTTTAAACATTTTTTTCCCAAATGTGGATAAGGCAAAATAATTTTCCACTATGTTATTATTCACAACATTTGAAGCTTTGATAAGTTCTTATTTCTACACAGGTAGTTAAATTATTGATCTACACAGCTACATAAATATTTGTTAAGAGTTTGAGGAATAACTTATGATTCATTCACATATCATGTAAGGCAGTCACAGAAATGGACACAACTCATAAGAAAGTGAAAGAACCATTATTTCTCCAGCAGTAGAGATGTTTTTAATTGACCGACAGAAGTCTTTTGCTCAATGAAGAGTTACAATAGGAAACTTCTTTTCACTAATCTCCTGGGTTATTATTATTAATATTAGTTAACAATTAAAAATTCTGCAAGATACGAAGCCTTTCTTTTAGAATTGTTTAAAGGCAAGACAACAAATAAGATTTGACCGTCTACTATGCATAATTTTAAATTCAAATTTGACTGTGGAGTCCTTATAGTAGGACTTGGTGACTTGGTGACTTGGGTGCTCTTAAAGGTATTCAGTTTCACAAGGGAAGCTGAGCATAAAAGTTTGGAAAATTTGCAGGCTGACAATTTGATAGAAAGGAAAAACCCATCTTCTGAGAAGAAATTCAAGCAGGCTGCAGAAATTTGCATAAGTAACAAGGAGCCAAATGTTAATCACCAAGACAATGGGAAAATGTCTCCAGGGCATGTCAGAGGTCTTCATGACAGCCCCTCCCACCATAGGTCTGGAGGCCTAGGAGCAAATGATTTTGTGGGCCGGTCCCAGGGCCCCCTTGCTATCTGCAGCTTATGGACTTGGTGCTCTGCATTCCAACCTTGGCTGAAAGGGGCCAATGTAGAGTGCAGGCCATGGCTTCAGAGAGTGGAAGCCCCAAGCCTTTTCAGCTTCCACATGGTGTTGAGCCTGTGAGTGCACAGAAGTCAAGAATTGGGGTTTGGGAACCTCTGCCTAGATTTCAGAATATGTATGGAAATGCCTGGATGTGCAGGCAGAAGTTTGCTGCAGGGTGGGGCACTCATGGAGAACCTCTGCTAGGGCAGTGCAGAAGGAAAATGTGGGGTTGGAGCACACAGAGGCCCTACGGGGGCACCACCTAGTGGAGCTGTGAGAAGAGAGCCACCGTCCTCCAGACCCCAGAATGGTATATCCACCAACAGCTTGCACTGTTCACCTGGAAAAGTTGCAAACCCTCAATGCCAACTCATGAAAGCAGCTGGGAGGGAGGCTCTACCCTGCAAAGCCACAGGACAGAGCTGCCCAAGACCATGGGAACCCACCTCTTGCATCAGCATCAGTGTGACCTGGATGTGAGACCTGGAGTCAAAGGAGATCATTTTGGTGCTATAAAATTTGACTGCCCTGCTGGATTTCAGACTAGCATGGGCCCTCTAACCACTTTGTTTTGGCCAATTTCTCCCATTTAGAATGGCTGTGTTGACTCATTACCTGTACCCCCAGTGTATCTAGGAAGTAACTAACTTGCTTTTGATTTTACAGGCTTATAGGCAGAAGGGACTTGCCTTGTATCAGATGAGACTTTGAACTGTGGACTTTTGAGTTAATGCTATAATGAGCTAAGACTTTGGGGGACTGTTGGGAAGGCATGATTGGTTTCAAAATGTGGGGACATGAGATTTGGAGGGGCTGGGGTGGAATGATATGGTTTGGCTCTGTGTCCCCACCCAAATCTCATCTTGAATTATAGTCCCGTAAATCCCACGTGCTGTGGGAGGGAACCAGTGGGAGATAATTTGAATCACAGGGGCAGTTTCTCCCATACTGTTCTTATGGTAGTGAATAAATTTCATGAGATCTGATGGTTTTATCAGGGGTTTCCACTTTTGTGTCTTCATCATTTTCTCTTTTTGCTGCCATGTAGGAAGTGCCTTTCACCTTCCGCCATGATTCTGAGGTCTCCTCAGCCATGTAGAACTGTAAGTCCAATTAAACCTTGTTTTCTTCCCAGTCTTGGGTATGTCTTTAGCAGCATGAAGACAAACTAATATGCCTACTTAGATGTATGAACCAAGTTTCTAGTTCTAGTGTTTGTAATTTGAGATCGCTTATACTATACTTGCAGCTTTGCCTAGTTTTCTTCCTAAAATGTTCAACTACATGTTACTCTCATTGAGTACCTTAATATACTTCACATCCATTAAGAATTTTAAAGAGATATGTATTTTTGCTCAAATAATTTCTTAATTTAAATATAGTTTTAATTCACCAGAGCATGAATCCAAGTAGTTAAAAATATGTATGTTGTATGTTCAGCTCATGAATCTTCCTATTGTATTTACTATTACTGGTTGATGCATCTTAGCACTTATCACCTCTTCACAATGTTAGTGTCAGTCTTTGTGAAAGCTGTACTTCTTAGTAAATATCTGAAAATATTGCATTAAAATTAAAATTTGGGGTCACAAAAAAGTCACTGTTAGATGTGTATCAATGCTGGTGAATAATCATACTTCACAATTAGTGACACCTTTTTCTATCTGCTTCAAGAAGGTTATATAGCATTCTGTTTTTGATAGTTTAAATGGTTTCTTTCAAAGGATGTGTAGTATCTGTCCAAAACATTTAGTCCCATAAAAAATAAACTATGTTTTGCCTTGGGTAATTTTATGTTGCTTGATCAAAGATCTAGTTACCTATTTTGGCAGCAGAAAATATATTGGTGAAGATGTTCACCTAGAATGAAGCTTCAATTCTATGGGGATAGATTCATTCTTTATCTTGGTGGTGGTTGCTCAATCAAAACTGGGCATTTTTCAGCTTGTCCAACTGGTGTGACAATTGTTATTAGGAAACTTCTTTGATGAAATCATCATTTATGCCATACATATCCAATGAAAGATGAGCAGAATTACTGTAATCTGTTTCTCTGTATGCTTTACATTAGCTTGTCAAATTCATCTCATGCGAGTTTGTGATCAAGGTTTTCCAATCATTTCAGGAGACACAGGGAAAGCAAGGAGAGGTCTGGGCCCACCAGTGTAACTCTGATATTCACTTCTTGCAGCAGTGGAATGCACTCTGGTCCACAGTGTATCAAATGTGTAATAATGTATGCAGCTAGATTATCTACATAGAAGAGAGTTCTTTCGGTCTTAAAAGACATTCTTTTTATTCTTATAAATTATATAGCTTTTGTGACATTTTCCAGACAAAATGTGCTCCAAAACTCTATACATGTTAGTTTGTTTAGCATGTACAGTCTTAGAACAGATAAATCTGACTAAAAGCAATCCATAGGAAGGAACTCTCCAGCTAGCAAGACCATTAGTTCATTTGTTATTAGCAAATTAGCAAATTGTCCAGATCACCATTTTTCTTTGCTGTAAAGTCTCCCAGTGAAAAGAGAAAAAGAATTGTATACTTGCTGTGTTAGTTTATAGAATAAAAATTTGTGCTCCCTCAAGGCTACAGATGTCTTAGGAACCAGCCTAGCCCAAGGATGTTATTGCTTTTATCCTGAAATGTTTTAGATTATAATAAAGACGCTGTGTACTTACTTTCCAGACAGATATTTCCTTTGTAATTGCCGTATTTTATGCAGGTTGACATATTTCTTAATATGGTCTCTCATCGACTATATTATGTAAAGTTTTCTTATGGTCCTATCCCTTGATTCTGGGTCCCTTGGTCCATCCTTTCTGTTTTCCAGTGAAACTTTGGAATTTCTCCTCTGTTTCTTTTCTTTTTTTGGCTTTTCAAAGATGATATTCAAGGAGAGTAGTTAAATATATATATTTTTCTTTCTTTTCTCCAATAAGAACTTTTTTCCAAAGTATACTTGTGTTCAAACTATTAGTCCACTAAAGCAATTATAATTAAATAACTTGAATAATTTAATTTAAAATGATTTCTCATATGTATAAAATTTTTCTTACTAAAATTTCCATTTACTTTTACAAGTTTTTCCACTTTAGAAAATATAGGATTTATCTATGCAATCAAAAATGCCTACTAGAGCCTCTTAGCTTTTCACTTTCTGAAATGAAAATGAAATGTACCAAATTACCTTTGGTAAATGTACTTTCTAATTCTTCTATGCTACTTCCACATATTAATTTCTATAAAAGAAAAAGTATATATGTTTACTAAAGTGTGTCAATGACTTTCTTTTACTTTTAAGAAAATAAGTAAAAATATTGGGTGAATATTCAAGGAATTTTAATAAAGTTTTCTTACATTTGTCTTCATCTTCAGATCCTCACACTGAACTGAAAACTTTAATTCTGAATAATTTGTAGCTTCCTGAATACGTTTTGCTTTTTCGTGAACTCATCCCTTCGTATATTCTCTTACACTTGGCTTTCTGGATTATCATTCCGTCCATTCCTCTTTCCTACTTGGAGGCCTCTTATTTATCCTTTAAGCCATATTCCAAGAGTTTTCTCCTCTGATAATACTTCTCTGAACTCTTCTATTATTTGTAGTTTGAGACACTATGTCTTCATCAATTTCCTGAGCTAGTTATGTAATATTTAGTAACATTATGAAAATAATAGAATCTTACTTTTGTGTCAAGGGTTGAATTGTGCCTCCCCAAAATACACATGTTGAAGTCCTAAATCTCAGTACCTCAGATTGCCACCTTGTTAGGAAACAGGGTCATTGCAGATGTAACTAGTGAAGTTAAGTGGAGGACATAATGGAGTAGGGTGGGCTCCTAATCAAATCTGAAAGGGTATCCTTATAGGAAATAAGGCTATGTGAAGACACAGAAATACAGGACGAATGAACCGTGAAATGGGACACAGAGATTGGAGTTATGCTTCCATATGCTAAAGAAAGCATCGGGCTACCAGGAGTTGGGAGAGTCAAGGTAGCATCCTCCCCTAGGGGCTTCAGAGAGACCACAGCCCGGCCCACGTGGATTTTGGATTTCCAGCCTCAAGGACAAGGAGATAAGAAATTTCTGTTGTTTAAAGCCACCAGCTTGTGGCACTTTGTTTAGGCAACCCTAGGAAACTGATGGATGTCATGAAATTTTAGATGTCTTGGGAAACAGTAAAATTCTTCTCTAGTTTTTATACTCATCAATCATGATGTGATTTTTTTTCTTCTCTAAAAAAGTTGGGACTAATTATTTGTGAGAGTTAACTATTTTTGTCAAGTAAGTAATGCAAAGATTCCTGTGTACCTTTCTCGGAAAGATAACTTTGTATCATGGCAAAAAATTGAACATGTAATAAGTAACATGGTGAAAAATCCCAATTTAGAAAGTGTTTACTTTTTTCATGTTAATACTAACTAGCAGCCAATATGCTGACACTGAACATACCTTAAATGGGGGCAATGGAATCATTGTTGCACCTGACCACTGCTAGAATGTTTGTCCTGGTAAGTTTTTAAAACATTTTAGTGTCTCAAAAGATGGAAAAGAATGGCCTAACCCACGCTGACTGATGAGAATAATTCAGGAACAGCAAATTAAAACCAAATTGGTGTTATACGCATCTTGTGCAATTCTTGTGTTGAAAATAAAGGAGCAGGAAAAACTTTTTGATTAAATTTCTGGAACTTCTGCCTCATTTATCTTAAAAATAACAGAGTTTAGGCCTGGCATGGTGGCTCATGCCTGTAATTCTAG
This sequence comes from Pongo pygmaeus, assembly GCF_028885625.2. Classification (NCBI taxonomy): domain Eukaryota; kingdom Metazoa; phylum Chordata; class Mammalia; order Primates; family Hominidae; genus Pongo; species Pongo pygmaeus. The sequence continues at coordinate 30,874,738 of NC_072395.2, forward strand.
CACTTTGGGTGGCAGAGGAGGGCAGATTGCTTGAGCCCAGGAGTTTGAGACCAGCCTGGGTAACATGGAGAAACCCTGTCTCTACAAAAAATACAAAAGAATTAGCCAGGCATGGTGGCCGAGGTGGGAGAATCACCTGAGCTTGAGAGGTCAAGGCTGCAGTGATCCATGATTGTGCTACTGCACTCCAGTCTGGGTGACAAAGTAAGACCTTGTCTCAAAAAAAAGCAAAAAATGAAAATAACATAGTTTGAGGATATAAAGAACACTCATTTCAGATTTTGGTAAGGGCCAATTATGTTCAGATGTACCTTCTAGCTGTTATTATTAACTTTATACATTTTCCTAAAATGTTATGATGAGTAATTTGTTTTGGAGTTTTGCAGATAAATTGTAATTAACATTATTCTTATTCTGAAAAGTTGAAAAATATCTGTCCTTCAGTTTCTGGAATTTGTCCAGTTTGTTTTTTAAAAAATAAATGATCTGACAATTGGATACTCACTACTTACTCTGAAAAACCATTGTTGCCAATTTGGCAGGTCCAATGCAGAGTTAAGGAGCTCTTTCACATGGATCCATTTGTTATACTACTGCTCTGCGGCGCAAGATTAAATTAATCTCTCCTTTGTTTTTTCTTTCATGTGAAATGGCTTCAAATATTTTATTTTGTCTAGTATCAACCTTCTAAAAAGATAGCATATAAGTGTTCGCACATCCAGCTACTTCAATAAAAGGAAGACTCACCATAATCTATACCTGCAGCTACATCTACATTGCATGTATACTCATATCTATAGCTAATCTCTATCTCTCTCTCTACACACAGAGATACATGCACATATATACACACATTTATATATTACACACATAAGTATAAACATGCATAAATATTTTTATATTATTATTGCTGTTTAATTACATATATGTATTACATATCTTAGATTCAGAGAGCTAAATATTCCATTTTTGTGTCTTTTTCTATTTGTGGTTTTAAGATGCTCTTTTCCTAGGCAATTTAATACCCATTTCTCTTAGAGAAGATAACAAAAGCAGACACATGCCCAGAATAGTGACTTTTTAAAATATCTATATAAATAGTCATAAATCTGGTGTATTTACACAGCTATTTGCAGAACAATTACTGTATTTTGGATTACTACCATACAGGAACATAACTGCTTTGTAAACTTTCTAAAATATTTTTTTCTAATAATCTCTTACTTCTTCTGAATAGGAGGTATATATTAGCTATATCATTGGATAAACATCTTAATCCATCCAATGTTTTAGAAATATTTGAAATAGAAATTACATATTTGGGAGAAAGATTATTAAAAGGCACTATTAGTTACTTTTAAATAAATACATTTAAAAACTTATCTATTGCTCATAAATTAAACATTATGCATAAGTTATCTAGCCTTATATAATTATAATTTGATTGGACAAATTGAGTCTTTCATGTGTACTTAGAACTTATTTGTAAGTACTTTAAAAATAGATATTTTTCTAATCTATTATAAAAATAAATACTTTTCTAAATTTTTGTCATCCTTGATGTTCCTTGAGGAAAGAAGTCCTTGGAGGAAGCAATAACCTCTACCTTGTATTTATATCCATCCTTTTATTTCACTTACTTCAGATAAAAATATTAAAAACACCAATTTTTTCTAAAAGAGATAAACACTACTAATTCCTTTCTAGATCATCTCTTATACCAGAAAATGATAAAATTAAAAGACATCTTTTTAAAAAAGGTTAAGGAACAATAATTAATATTGTTTCATATTTGTATGGTGCTTTATACTCTCTATCGCAAATACCGTCTCATCATTTCACAGCAAGAATAACTGCCAGCACCATAAGCTATACCTGGTCCTGAGTCACAGCAGGAAAATCATCGGCAACAAATACCTGATAACGAACAATAATCTAATTTAATTACATGCAAAGCATATATGCTTGTATGTACTTATTTATATTTAATTACATGCAAAGCATATATGCTTGTATGTACTTATTTATTGTGAAAATTATGAATCAGAAAACTTTTCTGTTAGACATGACTGTACATCAATTTATGTAGATTTAATTAATGACTTCAAATAATTATAAAATAATGCTTTAATGCTGAACGTTGTAGAACATTCATTTGTTTTCCATAAAATCATGAAGCCCAGTAGTCTACATGATTTTCCTCGAAATCTTTTAATTAATCAGGGCTCTGAATTCTTTCTTATAAATCTTCTTTCTTATAGTTAAAAATGTTGAAAACAATCAATTCTAAAAGTCAATTCTCTCTTTATAGTCAGTTCCTGATAATGTCTCCCAAATGATCCTCAGAAATTACTGCTGGCCATTTGAGGTTTACACATATTCATCTCTGTATTTGCTTTTACAAACTTATCCATGGAAAATGATCTTTTTTGTTATAATGCTTTGCATTGAAGTAGTTCATTATATTTAAAAATTTCAATTAATTTTGCTAATACCTCATGTTAAAGGAGCAAGAGTTTCTATGATCATATAATTGATGGAAAAACTGTAGCACAGAGAGTTTAAAAGATTTACCCAGAGATATTCAGCAAGATAACAGTTTAGTTGATGATAACAATGCAGAATAACCTATTTTAAGCAGTTTTTATTCTTTACTCGAAGCAGTCTTTTCTAAGTATATAATGAAGTTTTGAATGAATTATAAAAGTAATGAATGAGTTTTTTAAACAAAACATTTAAGTATTATGGTCATCACAATATAAAATATATAGCACAGAACTCTTATACTAACTGCATTATTTTTCCAATTCAAATAGCATCGGTCATCGTGTTTTATAGAAATAGGGTTTTGAATGTGGGAGTGTTATCTCTTGACACTAGACAATAGAACTTACAAAAGCATCGTGATGAAAGTGACAAGAATCAATAATGGGAAGGAGAGGTATAAATTAAATTGGATTTATGGATGGAAAAAAAGAGACTAGTTAGATTTAGAGTCAGAAAATTATAGCACAAAGAGAGACTAGATATCATCTTTAAAGCTCTTATTGAAATGTAAAATATTTTTAGTAGATAGCAGTGTAACCCAGTTCAGAGAGATTTATCCAAAGCTAGAAATCACTTGAGAACAGAAAGCAGAGATCTTAGATAATGACTTCAAAGGCACAAAATGTTTTCATGAGGGAAACTTGTAAAGGTTGTGGGGTTGTTGTGGATAAGTGTTATAATTACACAGTACCATGGGACCATAGATGACTAGGCAAAATTCTCAAGGAAAGTTGTAGACACAATTTACCTATGTGGAACTCACACAAAACAAAACTGTAGTGATGTGTATTTTCATTGGCATCAATATAAAGAGTCTACGTAACCAGAAATAAGAAAGCTTTGAGATCGTAAATCTTAGAACCTCTATTTCCCTAACTATTTCATAAATCGATGTGTATCAGAATCTTAGTCATATGTGATGATCAGGATGAATTGTAGGATCATATGGCTTATATTTCATATTTATTATCCCATGCTATAAGTAGCACCTATTTTCAAGGTTTGAAATTCTTATAAGCTATTCAATTTTAAAAAAATCAGAAAATACAGAAAATATTCATTGATTTTGTGTACTTTTGAATAATTGTGTATTCAACAAATGGTTTGCTAAATTCTTGTCATGACCTGTTCATGTAAATAAATTCTTATCATGACTTATTTGTATAATTGACATTCATTGTAGTATCTTTTATAACATTCTTTAAAGGTCTGATTTAAAAGAAAATTAGTGTAATATAGTGATTGTTAATAATATAGTTGTTGGAATTTTTCTGCTTAAAGTATAATTACTTCAATGTTACAGAATGATCAACCTACTGACTAACAGCAATTGTTTAGATAAGCTATTTGAACAATTGAACAATCAAGAAATTCTTGTAAAAAAATAGGATTATGAAAGTTGTGCCAGGCGTGGTGGCTCACACCTGTAATCTCAGCACTTTGGGAGACCAAAGCAGGAGGATCACCTGAGGTCAGGAGTTTGAGACCAGCCTGACCAATATGATGAAATCCTATTTCTACTAAAAATACAAAAATGAGCCAGGTGTGGTGGCATGCACCTGTAATCCCAGCTACTCAGGAGGCTGAGACAGGAGAATTGCTTGAACCCGGGAGGTGGAGGTTGCAGTGAGCCTTGCACTCCAGCCTAGGCAACAAGAGTGAAACTCCATCTCAAAACAAACAAACAAACAAACAAAAACCCAAAAAAACAAAGAGACCCGGAGTGGTGGCTCACACCTGTAATCCCAGCACTTTGGGAGGCCGAGGCAGGCAGATCACGAGGTCAGGAGATCAAGACCTTCCTGGCTAACATGGTGAAACCCCATCTCTACTAAAAATACAAAAAATTCACTGGGTGTGGTGGTGTGCACCTTGTAATCCCAGCTACTTGGGAGGCTGAGGCAGAAGAATCACTTGAACCTAGGAGGCAGAGGCTGCAGTGAGCTGAGATCATGCCACTGCACCCCAGCCTGGGTGACAGAGCAAGACTCCATCTCAAAAAAAAAAAAAAAAAAGAAAGAAAAGAAAAGAAGATTGTCAACTTTAGGACACATTATTATTATTATTATTATTATTATTATTATTATTATTATTATTTTCAGACAGAGTCTCACTCTGTTGCCCAGACTGGAGTGCAGTGGCAGGATCTTGGCTCACTGCAACTTCTGGCTCCCAGGTTCAAGCGATTCTCCTGCCTCAGCCTCCTGAGTAGCTGGCACTACAGGCACGTGTCACCGATCTCAGCTAAGTTTTGTATTGTTAGTAGAGACAGGGTTTCACCATGTTGGCCAGGCTAGTCTTGAACTCCTGACCTCAAGTGATTTGCCTGCCTAGGCCTCCCAAAGTGCTGGGATTACAGGCGTGAGACACCGTACCCGGCCCAGGACACATTATTTTAAAGAATCTCTGATGATCAAAGTTGTTCCTTAGTTTAACGTAATCTCCTACTCATTCCTCCTCTTCTTTCATTGCTACTTTACTATAACTGTCCTTTGTGTTGTTAAAATTCCTATCTTTCCTATAATACTGTTTTATTTTAACATCAATGAATTGTTTTTTTCTTAGTTACCTTGAGCCTTATTTTGATTAATTTTATTTTAAAAAATCCTGTACTTCATCTGCTCTCTCCATCAGATATGGCTGTTTCCTAAGAATGATGTTTATCCTACTTTGCTCATTATTAGCTTTTGGCATGGATGGGCTTGACGTATTTGCTAGCAGATTATCTACTATAAGTAATAAAACATTCTGGCACCACATTACTATTTATGTAAACCAGACAAATGTTTTCTGTACTTTTTTCTCCTTACATATATTTTTCATTCACTCTTGCAAACTTTTGCTCCAAATATAAGTTAAGCTATAAAGTAGTTATTTATATTTTTAAATAAATTATTCAAAGTAACCAATGCTAGGTTTTCCTTAATGATACACAACTTCCTAGATGTTCTTAGGAGAGAAAACTCCCTTGCAATCACACAAGACCAAAATATTGCTACCTTGAATATCACATTTCTTATCCTGGTAAGTTTGGGACAGCTTATCTGGCTCTCTGAAGGACATCCAGCTAGTTGATCAGAGTTCAAATACTACTCTGTTTATTTTGTTATACAGATATTCCATGGTAATTTCTTCCAAGCTTAGATAAAATTATTTCCTCAAACTTTTATTATGATGATTTCATTCTATGGTTAATGCAGTGTTCTGAAAGAATAAAATAAATTTTGAAATGAAGTATATTTTAACACGATTCTGATGTATCAATTCTATTTGGCCTGAAAAAATCAGTTCGGGGTACCACAGAGTTAATCACCACAAGGTATTATGAAGTGGTTACTGGATAGATTAAGAACAGGTGATGGGATATAGGTTAATTAGAGTTAAATTCAAATATACCTTGAATTAAGTTCAAATATACTGAACCATCTTCCTCCCCAACCTCCAAATATTCATGGACATTTTGCTTGTGTATATTTACAAATTACAAAGAAATTGGCAAATTAGCCCCAATTAAATAGTGTAGAGAAACAAGACGTGAGGAAAAACGGCAGGGAAGCTACAAAAAGAAAAAATAAAATAAATAAAAGATGGCAGAATAGAAGCAGCTCAGGTGTGCTGCTCTCGTAGAGAACAGAAGGGCTGGTGAACACTGACTCTGCAGGCCGATTGGCTGAGAAACCACGCTGGGATCAATCAAGGCAGCAGGGGACACAGAGAGCAGGGAAGACTGAAGCTGGCACCAGCCTGTCTGGGTTCAGCATGGAGCCAGGAGAACCTCTCCAACACAGGAAACTGAATGAGTGACAGCCCTTTGGGACACTCACACTCTCCACAGGGACCTGTGTAAAACTGTGAATGAGAGAATCCTCTTGGCATCCCCTGTCTCCCCACTGCACTTCTAGACTGAGGCAGAAAGTCACCTGGACATTTTGCCGGGACAACTCTTGATTCCAAGGGGACCTCTACAAGCCTTGTGCACTGGAGCAGACCAGCACTGGTGCCATAGCCCCAGCGGAGGCCACAGTTGTGGTGCCAACAATAAGATTGCTCCACCTCACCTTGCTAGACAAGGCTCAGTGCCAGCTACTGGCCCAATAGTCCCACTTCTGTCTGAACTCAGCCAGTGGCTGCAGCCTCCTCTTGTTCCAGGAAACACCTGAACGGCAGAGCTGGCAACCTCACCCTCTGACACCGGTAGATAAGCAGGCAATGCTTTCTAGAGCTTCCAGCTAGCAGTACCGCTTTTGTGTGAACTCAGCCAGAGGGTGCAGCTTCCTGTTGTGGCAGGAAGCACCTGCACAGCAAAGCAGGCAACTGAATCCACTCCTGCCACTGGTAGCCAGGTGGGCAATTCCTGGCTAGAGCTTCTGGCCAAGTGGTCCTGCTTCTGTTTGAACTTGGCTGGCAGGCACAGCCTCCTCTTATTGCTAGAAACATCCTGATGGCAGGGTGGGTGAATCCACTCACACCACACTCCCTGCCCCTTGTAACCAGGCAAGCCACACCTGCTAGAGCTTCCAGCCTAGTAGTCCTACTTCAGCCTGAATTTGCCGAGGGTTGCGGCAGCCTGTTGCCCCAGAAACACCCAGCAGCACTATTCACAATAGCAAAGATATGGAATCAACAGAAATGCTCATTAACGAAAGACTGGATAAAGAAAATGTTGTATATGTATACCACAGAATACTACATATCCATAAAAAAGGATGAGTTCATGTCCTTTACAGGGACATGGTTGAAGCTGGAAACCATCATTCTCTGCTTGGAAACTATCACAAGGACAGAAAACCAAACACCGCATGTTCTCACTCATAAGTGGGAGTTGGACAATTAGAACACATGGACACAGGGAGGGGAACATCCCACACTGAGGCCTGTTGGGGGGTAGGGGGGCGCTGGGGGAGGGATAGTATTAAGAGAAATACCTAATGTAGATGACGGGTTGATGGGTGCGGCAAACCACCATGGCACGTGTATACCTATGTAAGAAACCTGCACGATGTGCACATGTACCCTAGAACTTAAAGTATAAAAATAAAAAAAAATCACGATGGTGAGCATACCCATCACCTCAAACATGTGTCATTTCTTTTTGGTGAGAACATTCAAAACTTTCTCTTTTAGTTATTTCGAAATACTATACAATATATTATTATTAACTATAATCACCCTACTGTGCAATAGAACGCCAGGACATTTTCCTCCTATTTAACTGTAACTTTGTTGACCAGCTTCTCCCAATCTCCCCCTTATCTCCTCTCCTTCCAAACCTCTGGTAATCACTATTCTACTCTCTCTCTCCATGAGATAAACTTTCGAAATTCCACATGAGTGGGACAATAAAATTAGCTTGGTGCAAAGTAGTTGTGATTTTTGCCATTAAGAGTGGCAAAACTTTTAGTGGCAAAAACCATAATTAGTTTTGCACCAAGCTAATGTTTGTCTTTCTGTGGTAGGCTTACTTCACTTAACATAATGTCTTCTAGGTTCATCCATGTTTTCAGAAATGACCAAATTTCATTTTATTTGGCTGACTAGTACTCCATTGTATATATATAAGACATTTAAAAAAATCCATTCATGCATTGGCATATACCACATTTTTTTTTTTGAGACAGAGTTGAGCTTTGTTGCCCAGACTGGAGTACAACTTTTGCCTCCTGGGTTCAAGTGATTACCCTGCCTCAGCCTCCCAAATAGCTGAGATTACAGTCATGCACCACCACCACTCCTGGCTAATTTTTGTATTTTTAGTGGAGATGAGGTTTCACCATGCTGGCCAGGCTGGTCTTAAACTCCTGACTTCAAGTAATCCACCCATCTCAGCCTCCCAAAGTGCTCGAATTGTAGGCATGAGCTGCCATGCCCAGCCTATACTACATTTTAAAAAATCCATTAACACACTGATGGATGCTTAGATTGATTCCATATCTTCACTATCATGAATATTGCTGCAAAATACTAGCAAACTGAGGGCAATAGCACATCAAAAAGATCATTCACCATGATCTAGTGGGATTCACCTAAGGGATGTCACAATGGTTCAACAGACACAAATGAAAAAATTAGATACATCACATTAACAAAATGTAGAAAATAAATGGGATCATTTTATTAGATGCTAAAAAAGCATTTGGTAAAATCCACCATTCTTTTATGATAAAACCTGCCAACAAACTGGATGTAGAAGACCAAGCCTCAAAATCATAAAGGGCATATATATCAAACCCATAGCTAGCATAATACTGGACAAGGAACTATTGAAAGCCTTTTCTCTAAAATCTGCAACAAGACAAGGATGCCCACTTTCTCCACTTGTATTCAAAATAATACTGGAATTACTGGCCACAGCCACCAGGCAAGAGAAAGAAATAAAGGGCATTCAAATTGGAAAGGAAAAAGTCAAATTAGCCCTGTTTTCAAACCACATGGTCTTATACTTAGCAAAACCTCAAGACTCAACCAAACCACTGTTAGAAGTGATAAGCAAATTCAGTAAAGTTGTAGGATACAGAATCAACATACAAAAATCAGTAGCATTTATATATGCCAGCAGCAAACGATCTGAAAAAAATTAAGAAGACAATCCCATTTATAACAGCTACAAGTAATATAAAATACCTAGGAATCAATTTAACCAAAGGAGTAAAAGAGCTATACAAGGAAAACTATAAAACACTAATGAAAGAAATTGAAGAGGACACAAATCAAAAGATAGTCTATGTTCATCAATTGGAATAATTAATTCTGTAAAAATAACAATACTACTCAAAGTAATATACAGATTCAATGCAATCCCTATCAAAATACCAAGAAAGTTCTGCACAGAAATAGAAAAAAATTGCTAAATTTATATGGAACCACAAAAGACCTCAAATAGCCCAAGCAATTCCAAGCAAAAAGAACAAAGCTAGAAGCAATATACCACCTGACTTTAAAATATACTGCAAAGCTATAGTAACCAAATAAGCATGGTACTGGCATAAAAACAGATACATAGATCAATGGAACAGAATATGGTACCCCAAAATGCATTTACAGCCCACTGATTTTCAACAGGCACGGAAAACACACATTAAGGAAAAAGACAGTCTCTTCAAAAAAATTGCTCTGGAAAAGCTGAATATCCACATGATGAAGAATAAAACTAGACTTCTATCTCTCATCAGTTGCAAAATCAGCTGAAAATGAATTGAAGACCTCAAAGTAAGACCAAAACTGCTAGAGAAAAACATAGGGAGAAAGCTCCAAGACATTGATTTAGGCAATGTTTGTTTGTTTGTTTTTTATAAAACCCCAAAAACATAGGCAACAAATATAGACAAATGAGATTACTTCAAACTACAAAGCTTCTGGACAGTAAAGGAAATAATCAATAGAGTGAAGACACAACTTACAGAACAGGATAAACTATTTGCAATCTGTGCAACTCTCTAGGGGTTAATATACAGCATAAATAAGCAACTCAAATAACATAATAGCAAAAAACAAATAATTAATAATTAAAACATGGACAGAATATCTGAATAGACATTTCTCAAAAGAAGACATACAAATGGGCCAGTTGTGGTGGTTCACGCCTGTAATCCCAGCACTTTGGGAGGCTGAGGCAGGTGGATCATGAGGTCAGGAGTTTGAGACCAGCCTGGCCAATATGGTGAAACCCCATCTCTACTAAAAATAAAAAAGTTAGTCAGGCATGGTGGTGGGTGCCTATAGTCTCAGCTACTCGGGAGGCTGAGACAGGAGAATTGCTTGAACCCGGGAGGCAGATGTAGCAGTGAGCCCAGATCATGCCATTGTATTTCAGCCTGGGCGACAGAGTGAGACTCCAACTCCAAAAAAAAAAAAAAAAAAAAGAAGACATACAAATATGACCAACAAGTATATTAAAAATGGCCAACATCACTAAATGATATGGTTTGGCTGTGTCCCCATCTAAATTTCATCTTGAACTGTAGTTCCCATAATCCCCACGTGTTTGGGAGGGACTTGGTGGGAAGTAATTGAATCATGAAGGCAGTTACCTCCATGCTCTTCTGTTGACAGTGAGTGAGTTCTCATGAGATCTCATAGTTTTATAGGGGCTTTTTCCCTCTTTCATTCTGCACTTGTCTCTTGCTTGTTGCCATGCAAGATGTGGCTTTGCTCTTCCTTTGTCTTCTGCAATGATCGTGAGGCCTCCCTAGCCTTGTTAAAGTGTGAGTCCGTTAAGCCTCTTTTTTTCATAAATTACCTAATGTAGAGTATGTCTTTAGTAGCAGCATGAGAACAGACTAGTACACTAATCATCAGAGATATGTACATCAAAACCACAATGAGATATCACTTCACCCTTGTTAGAATGTCTGTTTTCAAAAAGATAAAAAAGAAATGCTGGTGAGGATGTGGAGAATGAGAATTCTTATACACTCTTGGTGAGAATGTAAATTAGTACAGCCATTATAAACAGTAGTAGCATAAAGGTTCTTCAAAAAATTAAAAATATAAATACCATATGATCCAATAATACCAATAAACATATATCCAAAGGAAATTAAATCAGTATGTTGAAGAGATATCTACATTTCTATGTTTATTGAAACTGTTTTCTTAATAAAGTCACCACAGTGATCTACATGCATTTGGTTCTCTGAGAATGTGTTGAGAATACTTGTTATGCATCAAACAAATGGATTATGACATTGTGTCTAATTGATGTTACAAATCAATACAATTTACTAAAGAAGAGTCACTAAGAATGCAGACTCTGGAGTGAGATTTCTTTAGTTGATAGCTAAATATATTTAATATCCATGAGCTTTGGGAACTTGGGCTAACTAAGGAAACTTTCTGCCACATTTCTTCTACCTTTAAAGTGGAAATAATTATAAGATATTCCTCATGGGGCTGTTATAATGATCAAATCTGACAATAGATGAAACACACTATAAAGATGCATACCATATTTTGAAAAATCAGTAAATTTTAGTTATTTCTTTTTATTTAGTTGGATTTTTTAAAATAGAAATATTCTAAGCACAGAGTGTATGAAACTTGAATTTATTACTCTATGACCTATCAGGGAAACAGCATTAATATGTGATACATTTATATAATTTTAAATATCATATCATACTGTGGTCCTACTCTAATATTCATCTCATAAACTAACATTTTTGTATTTGTTTCACATTTTTAATTTAGAAACATCAAGGACTATTGCTTTGATGAGCTATTGTATATTGCTTTTCTGTTAGGCTTAGTAAGAAAATGTAATACTACAGTAAAAATAATGATAAACTATTTCTTTCAATGATTTGAAAGTTGCCTGATATTTTGAGATAAAGTCTAGTATATCTTTTTTTGAAACAGACAAACTAGGTCTTAAATGAGACAATTATGCTGTTTATATTGGTGAGTTACATGAATCCAGTTAGTAAATAATGAACAGATGTTCTACTAATCAAACTATATAGACACAATTTGCTTTTCTGACCTAAAGGCCACACCCAAGAAAAGCTGTTGCTCATTTTGTTCCTTCACTTGGGAAAAGGAAAGGAGAAGTTTAATATTTCTCAAATGAATTGTGATCTTATTCCAGGAGCTTTTGAAAATGTAGTATTATATAAAATATAGAATTTCTATATAAAATACGGAATTTGACAGTTCACAAAAACCCACCTTGCACATATTCAATCATATTTAATGCATATAGTATGCTGTGAGATGGTGATCTTAAATTTATTTCATAGATAGAGAGGAACCCAGAGTTGAGGTTACATGTCAAGGTGGTACATGTGTCTTCTGACTTCAGAACGGCTAGTGTGTGTTCTCCCAACAAGTAGGAAAAGAGAAAGTGTCTTCCTATTCCCTTTTTTAAATTATGTAACTTAAGAATTAACATTCCTGAGTTTAATATCCAATGCTATTACTTACTGGTTATTTAACTTTGGTTAGAATATTGAACTTTTGTGTTCCTCTGTAAGACAGGATACTAATTGAACCTCCTTCTGTAGGCGTTTGTAACTGCCTACGAGCTAAATAATGTACAGTGTTTAGACGAGACCCCAGTACGATTAGCAGTCAGTACCTACCACATCTTATTATTATCATTTCCTTTTTGAAACCAAACTGTCAAAATTGTGAGTATCTTGGCAATGGAAAATTTTCAGCTCTTCACAGTAATCCTTGAATCACTCTCAGACCATTTCATTAGGGCCTAATGGGAAATGTTCTTTTTCTGAGGCGACTCAGTAAACTCATGAATCTTTTCCTCAAACACACACACACACACACACACACACACACACACACCTATATAAAATGGAAGAATAGCCTTTCAATTAGAAAACACATAAAAAAGAAGATACAAAGAAAATATATGTAGCACTTATGAGATTAAGCCCAGTTTTTCATTAAAACATCTACTCTTCAAGTTTCCATCCCTTGGCTCTCACTTAAGTATTTTATTTTCAACTTATGGAAGCAATTACTTGAATGCAAACTCCAGGGAAATAAATGGCCACAGCATATAGCTCATTCGATATACATTTTTGCATTATCTTATATACAAGGCACATTAGTTTTCAGGTTAGTAAAAATAATCTTAACTTCATATTTTTATTGCTTGTGGAAATTATTCCAAATGAAATAGAATGCACATTTCATTGTTTTACATTTTTTTTTATTCTAGCATATATTTCATCTGGGGTTGCATAATGGAAAGATCTATTTTCTTCTAAAACCTTTTGTCATAGTTTGAAAGGATCAACGGCTCCTCTCTGTGATACAGTTTCACATGGCGATTTCCTATGAGCCCTGAAAACGTGGAACCTCAATGCATTTGTTTCTGCTTAAGAATTATAAATCTTCTTACTCTATTCTGTGATTATGCCATCGCTTGACAATGGTTTTGCTAAAAGATTTTCAAAAGCTGAGTTATGGGAGTAGAAGGAGGTTTCAACTTTGAATGCTATTTTCTGATCAATTGGAGCTTCTTAATCCTCTTCCTTTACTCGACTGTGCTCTGGTAAATAGCTGTCAGCAAGGGAAGGAGTTCAATACCTGTGGGCCATGACCCACTTAAAGGCTCCTTCTTTTGGAAAAAAAATCCAAGACAGCCTTAAATGTCAGTATTCTCCAGGAATGCCCTGGTGTCAGCCTCAAGGGTTCAATTGCCATGCGTATCTATAAATTCCAGCCTTTTCAAATAAAATACTGGAAGTTATTACATCTGTCAGGTGAAGCAGAGGTAAATGCAAGCCTTGAATATAAAGATTTGATTAATATATACACCGTCAACAATAAGAAAGCCAGAGAGGCCTTCTAATATTTGGACATACACGACATATTCTTCAGTTGTGTATGATATTCATTAAAAATTGGCTGATTATTCTTATCCTACCTATTTTAAGATAATCCACAATTAATCACTGGCCAAGCATTACAATGCAATATTCTATCAAATTTATGCAAAAGATTCTCCTTTTTTTTTTAATACACTGAATCCTCCCTTTTTATTTCAGATGTGGTGTTTTGTTAAGGATTTTATTGTACAGTTCTTCAGTTCCCTGAAAGTTTGGACATATGTAAAAACTCATTTCTTAAAAAAGCCCATCATAAACATGAAAAGGGTAGAATGACATAATGTGACAAATGTTGCTATTAGCTTATCTATTGTTATGGAATTATTTTTACTGTTTACAGTTCACCAAAAAATAAAGAACTGTCAAAAAGCTACTGAACTAAATGTCTGTTTTTATTTTAGTGAATTGATCATAGATTTGTCTGCCCTTTTTTTTTTAAGAGTTGTTAATCAAGTATAAAAACCAGTCATGATTTTGTGCAAAACTACAAATACATGCATTTTTAAAATGTAGAGACACTGAAAATAAAAGCCAATTTACTTCTCAGGAGGGATAAATCTTGGTTTCAGCAACATGAAGCATTGAGGTATTTAAGCTGCTTTGGGGACAGCATTACAGAAGGGCAGAAGAGCCCTGTGTGCTTACATGAGCTCTGGTTTGTCTTTCTCTCTACAATTTTCTGCAATTACAAAATATATTTTGAGAAGAGCTTATGCTTTTTTGGACAGCTAACATGTTTCACTTGTTATTAAATTTACTTTTTCTCTCTTCTACTCCGTTTTCTATACTTTCCTGGTGGAAAAGTTTCAGTTTTTGTATGGCTGTCCAAGATGAAAACAGAAGATACTACACATTTTTGACTCAGTGAGTTTAGAGCCAAAGATGATTGTCAATCAATGTCAAAGTTCACAGTCATGGCATGCATAAGACATGCATGACATGCATGCATAATTTTATGCATGCATAATTTTATGTATGCAAATGCAAATTTGTGCATGCATAATTTTATTTTCTCATTGTGATTCTTGCTTCCAGTTGATGTGGTTCAATTCAAAAAAGATTCATTATGATTTTACTTGAGATCAATAGCTACCTCTGAATTTTTTGGAAATCAATGCAGGACTGAGAAACTACCTTCCACATTGTGTTCTTGGGGAGATATTAGCTAGCGGCAGGTGAGCTTATGTTTATGTGATGGCACCTGGAAGTACATAGAGGTTGAATATATTAGTAACATATTTAAGGCATACTCAAAACTTAGTCTACAATTTCATAAGCATGGTTTGTTAAAATTAGCACCACAAAGGTTTAAGGAATAAAAACAACTTTCTCAAGTTATTTTTTACTTATAACTCAATGTATACACACACATAAGCAAACACACAAAGCAAACATAATGTAATATTAAAATTAGGCTGGGTATGGCAGCTCACGCCTGTAATCCCAGCACTTTGGGAGGCCAAGGTGGGCTGATATATTCAGCCCAAAAGCTCTAGACCAGCCTACGCAACATGGCAAAACCATGTCTCTACAAAAAATAAAAAAAAAATCCGGGCATGGTGGTGGGCACCTGTGGTCCCAGCTACTTGATAGGCTGAGGTGGGAGAATCACCCGAGCCCTGGATGGGGTGTTGAGGCTGAAGTGAGCTGTGACAGCATGAGTACACTCCAGCCTGTCTCAAGAAAAAAAAGAGATTCAATATAATATTTTGAATTGGAATGTTACAAATTGAATAGGAATATGGATAAAGATGAACTAATTGATGACAATTTCAATATGAGCCAATAGAAATCATTTTATTTATTTAACAGCTTTATTGAGTTATAATTAATATAGAAAAACTGCACATATTTAATGTGTGCAATTTGATGAGTTTGGACGAAGGTAAATATCTGTGGTAATATTATCAAAATCAAGGTAATAGACATATCCAACATCTCTCAAAATTTCCTTGTGTCCCTTTCATTGTTTTTGAGTATGAACATGTAACATAAGATCTACCATCTTAACGAAGTTTGAAGTGCACAATACTGCATTTTAACTATAAGGACTGTTATACAGCATATTTCTAGAGCTTACTCATCTAGCACAACTGAAACTTTGTACCTTTTGAACAACTGCCACACTGTTTATAAACAACCCCACATTTTTAATTTTGCAACGTCACATGTCAATCCCTTTAAAATTTTTTTTGTATTGATGGTCAGTTTTGTTGTCTTCCCTCTAAGTTGAAAACTACCAGCCTCTAATTTAAATCCAGGCATCTGGATCTCTCAAAAATCGCACAAAATAAATCTGATTATATTTCCATGAAGGCCCTCCAGATATTCATAAACATGTGTCATCCTCTCCACCCTGTATCTCTGCTTTTCTAATGTATTAGTCAGTGTTCTCCAGAGAAACAGAACCAATAGAATGTGTGTGTGTGTGTACATGCATGCATGCGTGCATATACACACATATATACAGAAACATATTTATTTTAAAGCTTGCCTGATTATGGAAGCTGGCAAATCTGCAGGGTACACTGGAAGCCTGGAGAGTCAATGACGCAGTTCACATCTAAAGGCCATCAAGGCTGGAGATTTAGAGATGAGCTTATTTTGCAGTTTATGCAGCTCCCTCAAAAAATTAAAAACAGAACTACTGTATGATTCAGCAATCCCACTTTTAGGTAAATATCCAAAAGAATTGGAATTCAGGTCTCTAAGAGATATCTGCACTCCCATATTCATTGCAACATTATTCACAATGGCTAAGATATGGAAACAATCCAAGGGTCCATCACAGTGAATGAATAAAGAAAATCTGGTATATATGTGTATAATATGAGTAAGACTCAAAAGAGAAGGAAATCCTGCCATTTGAGACAACATGGATGAACTTGAAGGACATAATGCTAAATGAAATTAGCCAATCACAGAAGGACAAATTCTGCAATATTCCACCTGTATGAAGTATCTGTAAGAACTAAACTCATGGGAGCAGAGCATATGATATTTGCCAGGGGCTAAGGGTTACAAGCAAATTCATAGTTATTTTTGCTTTGATCTATTGAGATCTAGTTGTCAAAGGACAGACATGTGAATATTGGAAATTAAATACTAGAAAATTTAAACTTTAATTTTACAACAATGGAGACAATATCACATAAGAAACTCAATTTATAAAGCTCCACAGAGGATACTCATGCTTTTAATATAAACTCTAATTTGAAAGTAGACATTTTGAAAATGATTTTGTAGAAAAATTGCCTGGATGTTGAATGCATCATTTCTTCCTTGCTAATGTGATATTCTTTTGTACACTGATGAGATGTTTCCTTCCATAAGGATTCCAACTAAGTTCTTCAAATAGAAAGAAGTATTTTCTTTTGCCTCGAAGCCAGTTTAATATGTGTATTAGTTAGGGTTCTGCAGAGAAGCAGAACCAATAGGATATATATAGAGATATATAAACGGTGATTCATTATGAAATTGGTTCAAGCAAATACAAAGGCTGAGAAGTCCTGTGATATGCCAGTGAGCAAACTGGAGAACCAGGAAAGCCAGTGGTATAATTCAGTCTTAGTACAAAGGCCTCAGAACAGGAGGAGCCAATGGTATAACTCTTAGTCCCAGTACAAAGCCAAGAGTCTGAGAGCGGAGGGTCTGCTTGTATAAGTGCCAGAGTCTAAAGGCTGGAGGATCACAAGCTCCAATGTCCAAGAGCAGAAGATGGAGAAAATGAATTTGCCCTTCCTCTGCCTTTTTGTGCTATCTTGGGCCTCACAGATTGGATAATGCCTGCTCTCATTGGTAAGGGCAGATCTTCTTTACTCAATCTACTGATTCAAAAGCTAATCTATTCCAGAAACATCCTCACAGACACATCCCAAAATAATATTTTATTAGATATCTGGTGTTCCTTAACCAAGTCAAGTTGACACACAAATTTAACTGTCACAGCATGTGATATAGCTTGGCTGTGTCCCCACCCAAATCTCATCTTGAATTGCGGGTCCCATAATCCCCGTGTGTCACGGGTGGCACCCAGTGGGAAGTAACTGAATCATGGGGGCAGTTACCCTCATGCTGTTCTTGTGATAGTGAGTGAGTTCACACGAGATCTGATGGTTTTATAAGGGTTTTTTTTCCTCCCTTCACTCCTGCCACCATGTGAAGCAGGACCTGTTTGCTTCCCCTTCCACCATGATTGTAAGTTTCATGAGGCCTCCCCAGCCATGTGGGACTATGAGTCAATTAAACCTCTTTCCTTTATAAACTACCCTGTCTTGGGTATGTTCTTATTAGCAGCATGAGAATGGACTAATACAGTATGAAAACACATAGCTTTTCTTAAGGGCATAGGAGATAGATTAATTTTAATGTTCTGATAAAGCTCTGTTATTGTCAATGAAATCACATAATCATAGTCCTTTATGGAAAGCCATTAGACAGGTTCTAGGTATTTTTCATCAACATTAGAGTTACATGAAAAATATATCTGCAGTTAGGAAATATTTAGGCTGATGAAGTTAGGACCTTTACTTGCAAGAAATATCAGGGCTTCAGTTTCTAAATTCCTATAAATAAGCTCTCTAGATGTGGGAATTATATATTTATCAAATTTTACTTTTGAACATTAGCTCTTTGCAGAGGTTTTGAACATTTGCTCTTTGCAAGGAAAATGTCTACTTACCCTTCATTCCTGTTTTCAGGGAGGAGAAGTCCTCCTTGAGTTCCTCAGCAAAGAAATCTAGTTTTAGGTTAGCATTCAACAGTGACAATCAGCGAGTTTGGGGGAAATATGTGTAATAATTAACTTCCTAAAACTATTTTAGAAGAGAGGGGATAACAAGTAATTGTAACTAATTTTAACAATTGAGAGGATGAAACCAAAGCCAAAAGGAAATAGGAGTGAAAATGTCCCTCCTTGCATAGTATTGTATAGCAATCTAGATAACATTTGATTTGGTTTCTTCAGAATAATTAAATTCTGGCACCTTGTAGATTAGTAAGATGACTAAACCAATGCTCTTGCAAATGATTTAAAGTAAAATAAATTCCGTGAGTAAAATTATATGAATCTAATTAACATGGGAAGTAAATCCTTTAATTAGAAAAGTCAAATAATTATTTTTCTTCAAAGAAATGAAATTACTGCAATTACTTTTTGAACAGATAATACAGAATTATTTTATAGATAATTTTAAGGTGCCCACAAGGCAGGAATTTAAGTAGTGAGTAAAATATTTACAGGGGATTCAGGGATTAACTTTCTCCTCTAGGAGATTCCTTAGAACTTCAGCCTTCATTTACAAATCCTAAAATAGAATGATTGTCTAATGTCAGCATTTCACTGAACAACTACATAGGCAAATTTATTTTTATCTAAGAAATGAAATAATTACTTGCATAGGTTCTTAAGTTACTTATTAAAATGATGTTATTTATAATTCATGTTAATTAAACACATACACACAAAGCCCACTTATTTAGCCAGTTACATTTCTCAATATTCAGGACATTTCAATTGAACTACAGGTTTTAGAGGGAATTTGAGACTAGATCTGAAGAGGGCTACCTAGTTTCCTAAATTTCAGTAAGATACTTAAACCGCTAAATTGAGATGATCTAAAAATAGCATGAGGAAACAGTACAAATATTAAGCAAGACTCTTACTATGAAGCTAGTTAGAACTGTTAATTAGAGCTGTATATTATTCATTAATGTAAATCACATATAAATAATTTAATACATAAGTAGTGCTACTACTGATTATAAAAGTAATCAAAGCATACACTTGGAATAAACGTATTATCCTTGATACATATGTTCAAACTCAATAAAGATTTTCAGAAATTTATATCTTCCTTTTACAAAGTTATGAGTAATTATTTCAAATGACAGGTAACTTCCTTTTTAGGTAAGACACGCTGTTCTAGAAAATAAGATGTAGAAAGAGCCTGAATTCAACAGTCAATACCCAAATTAAAATTTTCTATAGTGAATTCCGTAACATTTAGGCAATAGAATATTAGGTTTAAAAAAGTGGGCTCTGTTTTCAGACAGAGAGGCATTTGAGTTTGTTCTTTGCCCCCTACTATGTGACCTTCAATAAAGTACTTGACCTACCTAAGCCTCAATTTCCTATTGTGAAATGCATAGTAATTGTAACTATTTGGTAGATTGTTGAAATAATTGAAATAATTATATGTAACTTGCTCAGCATAGTGCTTACCGAGTATCTTAACATATGCGGTCTGTTATTATCATAGTAACTTTTCATACAGAGTTAGACACAAAAAATGAAAGACAGCATGTGAATGGGGTCAGCCTTAAATTATTTGAGGCTTTCATATTTAATTAGGCCAGAAAAAATATTGGAGACACGTACGTTTCTCACCTACCCCAACTTCCTTGGGAGAAATGAAGTTGTGCTAAACCTCTTTATAAAGGAAAAGCAACTTCTTACATTGAAATGGGTGCTGATGGGGACTTGTCATTAAAAACACTAGATAGCATGCTATGTACAGGAGATCACTTAAGTTTCAATGTGTGATTATCTTTCCAGGAAGTTTAGGAACGCAAAGCGACATATAATGTTTGATTTGTGGAAGTAACAATCTTATACTGGTTATTAATAATGCAATAGAGTTTAAAATCCTGTAGCACAAAATTTTGTTTCTGCAAGAAGATAAAGCAGTTGGGCTAATAAGAAATGGGCTCCCACTTCTAATAGGAAGTCCTTGATTTCAGCAAGAAGGCAACAAAACTAAGCCTTTTACTTCTAGGGGATATTTGTTGGTAAGAAGGAGGTGACGATTTCTTAAAAACCACTAAAAATGGCCGAATCCTTGTCAATAGACGGACATAATTGACATAATCTACTTTTGTTGTTTAAATTCTGTGGCCTGAGCACTTAGATAACTTTTGAATAACAGACTGATTTCGGGAGCCCAGAAACTTTTGAGCATAATTCTAGAAAAATGAACATCAACTCCATCCATTGTTATATCCTTTAGTAAGAGAGATCCTTATTTAGACTGAGCATATACTGCATTGAGACCAAGGCCAGGAGGTTAGTGGAAGTGTGGTTGATGCTACCATTTCCTTCTTTGTCTACTAATCAGAAATAAAATGACATAATTTTTGATAGCCTTATATTAAGGTATAAGGAGGATTGAGGTTAAGGCGTTCTTCACATTTATTTTGTCATTTAGCTAACTCAGACACCATCTGGAAGGAGCTGTTGGAACCTTGTGCATGAATGAAAAAAATAATTGAGGAATTAAGGAGCTCAAGCATTCTTTGGTAAGTCACAAAGTGGTATATTTGGGAAGGCATGACAAAGCTTACTTTTGGCATCTATCTTCAGGGTGGGAAATTTTCGTTCTTTTAGTCTATTATTCAGTCAGTTTAGTCTATTTAGTCATATTGAATGCATACTATGCCAGAACTGTGTTAGGTCTTTGAGGTTTCAAGAATCTCAAGTGGTTCTGAAATAGATGAAATTCAGCAGTGGTTGTTGGATATCTTTTCATCAAAGGCAGAAGTAGAACTCCAGAGGAGTTACCGCTGTTTTCACAGAGTGGTCGGACAAAGTGTTTCCATTCAGGAAATTTCTGACACGGGGTAGCTGCTAGACTTGTGAGAGATGAACCTGTCACTAAGAATAGAAACTCTCAGAATTAACATTTTACTGCAAAAACTATGTATTTCACAGCTACAGAATGGATTAAGCGTCAGTTCTAACAATGTCTCCATAACACCTATAGAAGAGAATCTCAACCCTAACAGACCGATGGTACTTTTCCCAAAGTAAAATTCCTGGTTGAAGAACAAATGCAGACCGCTATACAGCTGCCAAAAATACCATGAGCATCTATTTCTTTTGATCATGTGAGTTTTCTAAAGTGAAAAATATATCTTATGACAATTATATCATTTTAATTTTCATGAAATAAAATTTATCTTTATTTATTTTGTTGTTATTTATTCTTTGTCTTGTTTCTTTGATAGTAAAGATACCCTCATTTGCTGTCTTCTAGGACCTTCATAGTTTAGCATTTACGTTTAAGTCAATGATGTGTCTTTGATTGTGTTTTTGTATATGTATATGCTGTGTATAGGTATATAAAGTGTACAAGGTCAAGTTTACTTTTATTCCATATGGATATTCATTTACTCCAGAATGATGGTTGCAATAAATTTTCCCCCAGTTAATTTGATGCATTTACAAAAATCAACTTATCTTATAAGGGTGCATCCATTTCTGAACTCTTTAATCTGTTCCAGTTATCAACAGGTCTACTCTTTCTTTTTTTTTTTTCTTTTTCTTTTGAGACAGAGTCTTGCTCTGTTGCCCAGTCTGGAGTGCAGTGGCATGATCTTGGCTCATAGCAACCTATGTCTCCCAAGTTCAAGCAATTCTCATGACTCAACCTCTTGAGTAACTGGGACTTCAGAGGCGCACCATCATGCCTGGCTAATTTTTGTATTTTTAGTAGAGAGAGGGTTTCACTATGTTGGCCAGGCTAGTCTCGAACTCCTGGCCTCAAGTGATCCATCTGCCTCATCCTCCCAAAGTGCTGGGATTACAGGCATACGTGTCTACTCTTAAGTCAATATCTCATGTTTTGGTTACTGTTTCTTTAAAGCAAATGCATATGTCTAATAATTAAAATGCTGCAAATGTGTTGATTTATTTTCATAATTTTTGGTCTTATTCTAGAATGTTTATCTTTCATATAAATTTTACAATTGACTTGTCAAAGTATGCTGGTATTTTCATGGGAATTATTTTAAATACATCAATAAATCTAGGAAAAACTATTGATTCTTCAGACTTGCTACTTCTCCATGAACATGATACATCGCTCCATTTATTTTGGTTATCTAAAATTGGCTCAGAAAGGTTTTGTAACTTTCAGTGTAAAGGTCTCACACATAATTAGTTAAATTTATTTCTAGGAATGTTGTTTGATGCTATAATACATGAATTTTTAAAAACCAGTAGTTTATTAATAGCTTATAATAATACTATCGATTTTTATATTTTGATATTTTATTCTGTAATGTTTAATTAAATATTACTCATTACGTAGGTACTTTCTTGGTAATTTCTTTTTTATATGTAGATTATCATGTTCTCTGAGAGAGACATAATTTTGCTACTTTCCTATATTTGTGGCTTATATATATTTTTCTGCCTCATTGCATTGGATTGAACCTCTAGAGCAATATGGAAAATGAGTTGTCAGAGAAAATATTTTCAGTGTTAATGAGAATGAGTTCAATATTTCGCCATTAAATGTAGTCTTAACAGCAGGTTTTTTTTTGGATACCATTTTCTTCTATTCTATCAGTTGCTCATAAGTTTTATTCTGAATTATTAAATTTAGTCATTTTTTCTTTCTCTATTGAGTGGAACACAAGACTTTTCTTTCTCTTTCTATTAATGTAGTACATTCAGCAGTTCATTGAATAAACTCCTATGATAGTACCCATAATATTTTACCTAAGTTATTCGATTATTTATCTATACTGTGCAGTAATCAGAGTGCTGCAAACAAACAGAAACGATAGAATGTGTGTGTCTATAGAAACAGATTTGTTTTAAAGAATTGGCTCACCTGATTGTGGAGGCTAGCAAATGCAAACTCTGCAGGGTTGGGCTGGCAGGTGGGAGACCCAGAGGAGAGTCCATGCTGCAGTTCAAAGGCAAAGACCATCTGCTGCAGAATTCCTCTCACTCATGTGAGATCTATCTATTACTCTATTCAGTCACCTTCAACTGATTGGATGAGACTCATCCACATAATGAAGGACCCAATGCTTCACTCAAAGTTCACTGAGTAAATGTTAATCTCATCTAAAAACACAGAAACATCCATGATAATCTTTGACTGCACATCTGAGCACTGTTGACACCTAAAGTTAACCATCACATATTATTGTTATTTCCTTCAATGGCTGTGCATTCACCATGTTGTACACTTTAATTACATACTATTTTTATTTGACAGTTCACCTTGAAATCAGCCTGATTTCCCCAGAGAACTGATGTTTATGGTTTTCCTTGAATGAACATAGAAATTTACCTTCCTTTTCTTAGAGCTTGAAAAAATTACATTTGTCTTATCTGAGTTCCTTTCTCAGCAAATCAACCATCAGGTTTCCTGACAGTACCAAGGAACTGAAACTTACCAGATCACTGCATTTGGTCAATGAGACGCAAGATCTCCATCCATCACGATTGCCTAACAGACCACCTGCTACCCATTGACTAACTCCTCTTTCGTACACTTCCCTGATTTCTGTTTTTCCACATGTAGTTACATTTCCTCCCTGCTCTATAAACCCTTAATTTTAGTCACTTGAAGAAATGGATTTGAGATTAATCTTCCATTCTCCTTGACTGTAGCACTCACATAAAGCCTTCTTCCTTGGAAACACTCATCGTGTCAGTGATGGCTTTCTGTGTGGTGACAAAACCCCTAGTGTTTCAGTAACAATCTTAATAAAGCAGGATTTAAAAAAAATAAGTGTACTGTATGACTCTTGTAGCACGAATAGCAAGGAATTAAGAAAAACTAAACTCCCCACACATATCCTTTTTCAGGAAGGGAAAATCAATAACTTACAGTACAGTTTTCATTCTAAGAAATACTACACATTTTATGTTATAGGCAAAATTTTATGGAATGGTTTATGAAATAAAATTGAACTTCATAGTTTTAAATTTCTTTGTACAATAATGTTTCCTTTAGACACTTCCCCATCCTCCTTTTAACTATTTACTATATAATTTTTGTCATAACTTAAAGTCGATTTATTTTCAGTGCCTTTTAAAAGTTATCAATTATCTTTGGATACTATAGTTGCCCTGAGTTCAACTTCATGTTTTATAAAATAGGCACAATCTTCCTTTATGGGAGGAGGAGTTTCTTTCTATGTCTTTGGTTATCAGAATTAGAAAAACTGCCTTGATCAGCATATATTAAATTTTTTAAAGTTAAGTTTTTCACCGCTTGTGAGACTAATTTTATTGTATTCTTCACGTGGTGATGATTATGATGTGACTTCAATTTACCCTTCCTAATGTGATTGTAAATTTTCATATAATGAAAGAAGAGGCACAACCAAGATTACTGCACAGCATTGGTAACATGTAGAAAATATATTCCATATTTTGAGAAGAGATAAACTCTTAGCTCTCAAGGTCACAGAATGCTGACAGTTAATTGGTCTTTTGAGAAATAAAATCTTGAAAGAAGACTAAAAATTGCATTCAAGTATTATTCAAGATTGTGTATAATAGCAATATGAAAACACAATGTGGTAAATTATAATTAATTATAATTGCTTGTTTCTACAAATCGTTGCTACATACAAGAAAGTGTGATGTAGACTAGTAATTTATGCTTGGAATTGCTATTTTTTAACTACATGTCCAATAAAGGTTTACTTCAGGAGGATATATTACACCTAGAAGAAAATTTATTTAATTAGATAAATCACTATTAGACATAATCAAGCAAATATTGTGTTTGTAAATGGTCATATATAAGGAAAGAACACCATTATATTTGAATAACATTGTTCAAATAAAATAAAATAAAACTTTTGAAACATTTAGGCAGACTTTATTAAAAATATTTTTAAGATATTGAGAATTTGAACATGGCCTATGAAAAATAAAAAAGCAGAAGTGCAAGCAAGAAAAACAGTTGTACAAGTGGCTTTCAAAAAAAAATTGCTTGCTTAAAGAGTTTGGTTTGTAGAGCATCAAGAAAATCACGCATTTAAGATTCACCAAGGTTGAAATGAAGGAAAAAAAAAATGTTAAGGGCAGCCAGAGAGAAAGGTCAGGTTACCCACAAAGGGAAGCCCATCAGACTAACAATGGATCTCTCAACAGAAACTCTACAAGCCAGAGAGAGTGGGGGCCAATATTCAATATTCTGAAAGAAAAGAATTTTCAATCCAGAATTTCATATCCACCCAAACTAAGCTTCAAAAGAGAAGGAGAAATAAAATCCTTTACAGACAAGCAAATGCTGAGAGACTTTGTCAAATCTCTCACACGATTTTTAAACATATTTAGCATAATTAATTTAACAATATTAAACTTAAATGTAAATGGGCTAATTGCCCCAATTAAAAGACACAGACTGGCAAATTGGATAAAGAGTCAAGACTCATCGGGGGGCTGTATTCAGGAGACCCATTTCATGTGCAAAAACACACATAGGCTCAAAATAAAGGGATGGAGGAATATTTACTAAGGAAATGGAAAGCAAAAAAAAAAAAAAAAAAAAAAAAAAGGGGGGGGGTTGCAATCCTAGTCTCTGATAAAACAGACTTTAAACCAACAAAGATCAAAAAAGACAAAGAAGGGCATTACCTCATGGTAAAGGGATCAATGCATCAAGTAGAGCTAACTATCCTAACTATATATACACCCAATATAGGAGCACCCAGATTCATAAAGCAAGTTCTCAGAGACCTACAAGAGACCTAGACTCCCACACAATAATAGTGGGAGACTTTAACACCCCACTGTCGCTATTAGAGAGATCGAGACAGAAAATTAACAAGAATATTCAGGACTTGAACTCAGCTCAGGACCAAGCAGACCTAACAGACATCTACAGAACTCTCCACCCCAAATCAACAGAATATACATTCCTCTCAGCACCACATCACACTTATTCTAAAAT
This sequence comes from Pongo pygmaeus, assembly GCF_028885625.2. NCBI lineage: Eukaryota > Metazoa > Chordata > Mammalia > Primates > Hominidae > Pongo > Pongo pygmaeus. Next base: position 30,901,340 of record NC_072395.2, read on the forward strand.
CAACCACATAATTGGAAGTAAAACGCTCCTCAGCAAATGCAAAAGAATGGAAATCATAACAAATAGTCTCTCATACCACAGTGCAATCAAATTAGAACTCAGGATTAAGAAACTCACTCAAAACCACACAACTACATGAAAACTGAACAACCTGCTCCTGAATGGCTACTGCATAAATAACGAAAATAAGGCAGAAATAAAGAAGTTCTTTGAGCCAGGCGCGGTGGCTCACGCCTGTAATCCCAGCACTTTGGGAGGCCGAGGTGAGTGGATCACGAGGTCAGGAGATCAAGACCATCCTGGCTAACACAGTGAAACCCTGTCTCTACTAAAAATACAAAAAAATAGCCAGGCATGTGGTGGGCACCTGTAGTCCCAGCTACTCGGGAGGCTGAGACAGGAGAATGGCATGAACCCGGGAGGCAGAGCTTGCAGTGAGCCGAGATTGTGCCACTGAACTCCAGCCTGGGTGACAGTGTGAGACTCCGTCTCAAAAAAAAAAAAAAGTTCTTTGAAACCCATGAGAACAAAGACACAACGTACCAGAATCTCTGGGACACAGATATACCAGTGTTTAGAGAGAAATTTATAGCACTAAATGCCCAGAGGAGAAAGTGGGAAAGATCTAAAATCAACACCCTAACATCACAATTAAAAGAACTAGAGAAGCAGGAGCAAATGTATTTAAAAGCTAGCAGAAGACAAAAAATAACTAAGATCAGAGCAGAACGGAAAGAGATAGAGACACGAGAAACCCTTCAAAAAAATCAATGAATCCTGGAGCTGGTTTTTTGAAAAGTTTAACAAAATAGAGAGACTGCTAGCCAGATTAATAAAGAAGAGAGAGAAGAATCAAATAAACACAATAAAAAATGATAAAGGGGATATCACCACCAACCCCACAGAAATACAAACTACCATCAGAGAATAGTATAAACATCTCTATGCAAATAAACTAGAAAATCTAGAAGAAATGGATAAATTCCTGGACACATACACCCCTGCAAGACTAAACCAGGAGGAAGTCAAATCCCTGAAGAGACCAATAACAAGTTCTGAAATTGAGGCAGTAATTAATAGCCTACCAACCAAAAAAAGCCCAGGACCAGACGGATTCACAGCCAGTTTCTACCAGAGGTACAAGGAGGAGCTGGTACCGTTCCTTCTGAAACTCTTCCAAACAATAGAAAAAGAGGGTCTCCTCTGTAACTCATTTCTTGAGGCCAGCATCATCCTTATACCAAAACCTGGCAGACACACAAGAAAAAAAGAAAATTTTAGGCTGATATCCCTGATGAACATCGATGCGAAAATCCTCAATAAAATACTGGCAAAATGAATACAGCAGCACATCAAAAAGCTTATCCACCACGATTAATTCGGCTTCATCCTTGGGATGCAAGGCTGGTTCAACATACACAAATCAATAAACGTAATCCATCACATAAACAGAACCAATGACAAAAACCACATGATTATCTCAATAGATGCAGAAAAGGCCTTGAATAAAATTCAACACCCCTTCATGCAAAAAATTCTCAATAAACTAGGTATTGATGAAACGTATCTCAAAATAATAAGAGCTATTTATGACAAACCCACAGCCAATATCATACTGATTGGGAAAAAGCTGGAAATATTCCCTTTGAAAACAGGCACAAGACAGGGATGCCCTCTCTCACCACTCCTATTCAACATAGTGTCGGAAGTTCTTGCCAGGGAAATCAGGCAAGAGAAAGGAATAAAGGGTATTCAAATAGAAAGAGAGGAAGTCAAACTGTCTCTGTTTGCAGATGAAATGATTATGTATTTAGAAAACCCCATTGTCTCGGCCTAAAATCTCCTTAAGGTGATAAGCAACTTCAGCAAAGTCTCAGGATACAAAATCTATGTGCAAAAATCACAAGCATTCCTATACACCAATAATAGACAAACAGAGAGCCAAATCATGAGTGAACTCCCATTCACAATTGTTACAAAGAAAATAAAGTACCTAGGAATACAACTTAAAAGGGATGTGAAGAACCTCTTCAAGGAGAACTACAAACCACTGCTTAAGGAAATAAGAGAGGATACAAACAAATGGAAAAGCCTTCCATGCTCATGGATAGGAAGAATCAATATGGTGAAAATGGCCATACTGCCCAAAGCAATTTATACATATAATGCTATTCCCATCAAGACACCCTTCACTTTCTTCACAGAATTAGAAAAACTACTTTAAATTTCATATGGAACCAAAAAAGAGCACATATAGCCAAGACAATCCTAAGCAAAAAGAACAAAGCTGGAGGCATCACACTAACTGACTTCAAACTATACTACAAGGCTACAGTAACCAAAATAGCATGGTACTGGTACCAAAACAGAGATATAGACCAATGGAACAGAACAGAGGCCTCAGAAATAATGTGACACATCTACAACCATCTGATCTTTGAAAAAGCTGACAAAAACAAGCAATGAGGAAAGGATTCCCTATTTAATAAATGGTGCTGGGAAAACTGGCTAGCCATATGCAGAAAAGTGAAACTGGACCCCTTCCTTATACCTGATACAAAAATTAACTCAAGACGGATTAAAGACTTAAATGTAAGACCTAAAGCCAAAAAAACCCTAGAAGAAAACCTAGGCAATACCATTCAGGACATAGGCATGGGCAAACACTTCATGACCAAAACACCAAAAGCAATGGAAACAAAAGCCAAAATGGACAAATGGGATCTAATTAAACTAAAGAGCTTCTGCACAGCAAAAACAAAACAAAACAAAAACAAAAACAAAAAAAAAAACTGCCATCAGAGTAAACAGGCAACCTACAGAATGGGAGAAAATTTTTGCAGTCTATTCATCTAACAAAGGGCTAGTATCTAGAATCTACAAGGAACTTAAACAAATTTACAAGAAAAAACCAACCCCATCAAAAATTGGGCAAAGGATATGAACAGACACTCCTCAAAAGAAGACATTTATGTGGACCACAAACATGAAAAAAGCTTATCATCACTGGTCACTAAAGAAATGCAAATCAAAACCACAATGAGATACCATCTCACGCCAGTTAGAATGGTGATCATTAAAGTCAGGAAACAACAGAAGCTGGAGAGGATGTGGAGAAACAGTAATGCTTGTACACAGTTGGTGGGAGTGTAAATTAGTTGAACCATTGTGGAAGACAGTCTGGAGATTCCTCTAGGATCTAGAACCAGAAATACCATTTGACCCAGCAATCCCGTTACTGGGTATATACCCAAAGGATTATAAATCATTCTACTATAAAGACACATGCACATGTATGTTTACTGCAGCACTGTTCACAATAGCAAAGACTTGGAGCCAACCCAAATGCCCATCAATGATAGACTGGATAAAGAAAATGTGGCACATGTACACCATGGAATACTATGCAGCCATAAAAAAGGATGGGTTCATGTCCTTTGCAGGGACATGGATGAAGCTGGAAACCATCATTCTCAGCAAACTAACACAGGAACAGAAAACTAAACACTGCATGTTCTCACTCATAAGTGGGAGCTGAACAATAAGAACACATGGACACAGGGAGGGGAACATCACAGCCAGGGCCTGTCTATGGGTAGGGGGCTAGGGGAGTGATAGCATTAGGAGAAATATCTAATATAGATCATGGGTTGATGGTGCAGCAAACCACCATGGCGTGTGTATACCTATGTAACAAACCTGCACGTTCTGCACATGTATCCCAGAATGAAAAGTATAATAATAATAATAATAAACTAAGGTCCTACTTGCCTATCATGGAGCTATAATTTGAGGACAAAAATGCATTCTTCTGAGTAATAAGTCTTGAGAAACCCAATATTGAGAAGAAACTAGCAGATAGAGTAGTTTCCCTTTGATTATTTTATTACAAAATACCTAACATATCAGAGTTTAAAAAATTGTCTGACTTGGAAAAATGTTTTAGGGAAGAGATGAAAAGGGAAGAAATAAAGTAGAATTCCTAAATCTAAAATATACAGATTCAATCAGTGGGGGAAAATTGTGTGTGTCTGTGTAAAGTGGAAGGTGGGGCCCAATCAGGAGCTAGAACCAGGGACCTAAGACTTTTGTTGCGGGAATGATAATATGATAAAGATATTTTATAATACTGTCCTATGGATGCTACCAATAAACGAATCTAAGAAGTTAGTGGAGTGAAAATAAATGGGAGATTATGGTTGCATGACCTGAGAGAAACTGAAAGTATGTCAAAAAGTCTATTTGTGTGGTTTTAGTTATCGTTTTTTAAAACAGAAGAGAAAAAGACAAGAGAGGAGAGACAGACAGTGGAGGAAAAGAGAAAGAGAACTTTTGAAAGTTCCACAAAAAGTTGAAGGACCATATTTACATAAAAATTATAAAATTATAGGATATATAGTTGGTTATTTAAACTCTACAGATTTCTATATTCAAAAGGATTACAACTTTTGAGGTCTTACGTTTGTTTTTAGATCCTTAGAGATTTGGAAGGCTTACAAGGACAATTGACCATCCCTATTTCAACCCACTCATTTTTGGACAAGAAACAGAGAGGCTCCCTTTGTGATATCAGTGAATGATTTAACCTCAGTGCTATAGCTTTTCCACTGTTCTCCCACTACAGCAACACACTGGCAAAATAGACAACTGCTTTATTTCAATTATGGTGACACATCAGCCAATTCAGGTTGGTATAATATTGATATACAATTGCTGGTTACCGAAGAAGATACTTCTCTTGTTTATTCATTATATATGCTGTCTTTCACTGGTTCAGTCTCCTTAGACCTCTCTGGAGACTAATTTTTGGCGCATAAACAGAACAGAGAAATCCAGGAAAGCATCCAGTTTTTCAAACAAAAAAAATCAACAAAAAGTTTTGCCTATTTTTTATTTGCTTCATCAATTATTTCTACAAACTTTGATTATATACATTTAGAAGTCTTATATTTGATTTACAAATTGAGAAATGAACCACAGCTTCAAAAACATAATACAAGAAAAGCTTCAAAGGAGAATAATTGTTTTCTTTACCCACACCCAATGTTTCATTTATTTCATTTAGCAATAAACGAGTAATTGTACTTTGGGTATACACTTTTTCCCTTGCCTTTTAATTTACCCTCTATCATACCTCCAGGTGGTACCATATATAATTCTGCTTTCACGGGGCAAGCTGCACCCTGTTAGGTTTCAAAAATATGTTCTGGTAATAACTTTCAGTTTAGAAAAGCAAAACAAAATGTGGAGTACGCAGGCATAGTCATAAGTTACGACTTCCTCTGAATGAAAGAAATCATTCTGGTGCTAATAAAATTTGCATGTATATAAAGTAGAAAATCACATGCTTTAACATAAATGCCGGAGGAAAAAGCAATTGCAGCTGGCTGTTGAAAGCCTTGGCTCTTATGTCCACCTGGCTAATGTATGCAGCCCTAACTACAGCTGCACTGCCAGCAGTTTTCCTTTATTTTTCAATTACAGTTTGGAGGCAGGAAGAGGGCATGTATATTATAGAATTCTTTTGGATGTAAATAAATGTTTGTAATAAAAGAAGGAGATCACTTCCTTCTTAAGTGCTTGAATGCCTAAATTTAGGCTTTGGGCTTTACAAAGTTATGGTTTATAGTTCCTTATCTAAATTTAATTATGCAGTCTGATACGGTCCATTTTAGAATTTTCCTGAGGTTCTGTTTATTGCCCTTGGCCTTCGGGCAACATTTTTTGTCACAAAAGAATTACCTAAATTATTAATATGCTCTGTTTTTGGGATATAAAAATATTAAATTTTATATTTAGTTTTTGAAAATGATTGGGACAATTTTAGAAGCTTTGTAGTAAATCATCAGATAATTCCCCTCTGGTTTATATTGCCTTGCTCCTCATATAAACTATTATTATAATATTCATTACAATTGTTCAAACTTTGATTTAAATCAGGAAGACAGTATACAATGCAAGAGCCACATATTGTGATAGATTTTAGTGGGGAGTTAATATAATTAAGGAGCAAAGTTATTTTGGGGATCCTCCTGTAAACTGATTTGTAATTTTCTGGGGAAGACAATACAAATATGCAGTAAGTAATTCACCCTATTTCTGTTGGCCATAAAAATAACTGTCTTATTATTGTAGCCTATCTCTGCAAATAGTCTTGTGTCTTTATTAAATAGTCTTGTACCTTTATTAAAGTTAAAAATAGCTCTATCGTTTTCCATGTTTCCAATAAGTAAATGATTCTGAATTTTCTCAATTACCTTGAAAGCAGAAATAGTAATAGAATCATTGTTAACCTTTGGTAAATTTCATAAATTGTCCTAAATGTATTTTACATTGTTATTTACTTGGGTCTAAAACAAAGGAAAGGTAGCCTAGTGTTTCGGTAAATTTTCTGGTGAACAAACCTACTAGAGTCATGAATACTATAGAGTCAGGAATACAGGAACAAGTCAGGATTACTTTGAGAATAGCCTTTGTTCTCTTCTAATGAAGGTGTTACTAAGGCCTTCACATCAAGAAATCTCTACTTCCATCATCTCTCTCCAACTTTTCTTTGGGCCTTCACATCTTCCTTAGTTATCTTTTTTCTTGCATACTATTCCATTCCATGTACTTGACCCTCCTATAATATTCCCTATCAATACAGAAAACAAAAAAATAGTATGCTTTTTAGGAGCCTCCCCATCCTTGCAAACTTTCAAGAATATTGCACAAAGTGTCTATGAACTACAAATTTCTATGCTATTATACTGTATACCTAGGTCTAGATGACACAAAGAACTCTTACCCCAACTGAAAATAAATGAATTATAAGCAAATGCTGAGTTATTTCCCCCTCTGATACTCTGGGTGATGGTAAGTGTGTATAAAAGAAGCAGTATAAGAATATCTGAAAGTTTTAAAATTTATTTTTCAAAATTGTGTTGGCAAGTTCTACCCAGAGATTTCACGTATTTCTCAGGTGAGTTGCACAGACTCTTTATTCTCCTTTGTTGTTGCAATTTTCAATAGATAACTTTATTTTACTTTGCCATTAGAAAGAGAGGAAAGGAAATATGAAAAAATGGGAGATAGAGAGGGCATATGATCTTCTTCTGAATATTCAACATTTCAGAAAACAAGAGAGCCTCAAAATATAGTATAAAAAACTTTAAATTTATACAATGAAGTTTTTCTATGAAGATATATTCCTCTTTGTGGAAAAAAGTATCCATAGAATGATTCTCTGGGGAACTGATTTTTGTATATTTAAAAAGATTAGTCTAGAAATAGAAAAATCACAAGATATGTAAAAATTAGGATGATTTTTTTCAATACTTACATCTCTATTACCCATGATAGTTGATATATGACAGATGTCACTGAAACACCATTTTATACTGTGAAACAAACTCCAAAGTGAACTATCAGAGATAGGACTCATTTTTTCTTGCCAAAGGCAGAAATTTGGGGTTTCAATAGAACTGTATTAAGGTTGCAAGATGTCTCTAAAAGGAAATTAAGCTGGTTTTGATAATAACAACAACAACAACAACAAAAAGAATGTCCTATTCGCAGATTTGTAATTTCATATCTATGATTTTTTTCTATCAATGGTATGTATATATGTTGCTATTGTGTTAGATGCATTATTGTTCCCCTACTTAGCCCTCACTCTCTTGGTTGTCTTAGCTGTTGTGTTTAGTATATAGAACTTTTTACAACCAAATAAAAGTTAATGGTCTAAATCTGTAACTACTTATTGTTGTAATTCCTGGAGGGATTGCTGTCTTCTTAATCTTTCGGTTTTGAAAAAAAACAGCATAATATGGTGTTTTTCCTGGTTCCTAAAGCCCAAGTAATGTTTGCTCAAGCTGCCAAACCTGCAGTGCAGAAATAAGGATACCTCAATGAATGAGTATGTGGGATAGACACCGTGTCTTACACAATCCTATAAATAATCCATATTTTTGAAAACTTAATGATGATTTTTATAGAAACTTTTGCAACCAGCCACTCAAATGGCAAAATCACTTGGAGTGTGAAAATTCTGCATGCCCATACCATATACAAAATCAATGCAAAAAGTTATTTGCTCCTGTAGATCTTTGCTTCCTTTCTCTGCCAGTTAGAAACTAAGAAAGGGGCCGCAGATGAGGGAAAAAAAATGCAGGAGAATTCACCACAGCCAATAACATGAAGGGAATCAGCGAATCAACACTCACTGTGGTTGGCCTGATGAGGTGAGGGCGAAGAGCAAGAGAGTGTGGACATGCCTTTTTGTGTAACAGTTGGCTGAAGCAAACTGATTAAATGGAAAGTAAAAGGAAAATCATAGGGAGAGACAGCATAATCCATTTGTTTCTCAAGATGAAGTGGCTTCAGTCAGAAGTTGCTTTAGAAGAAGTTCTCATTACATAAATAACAAAATCAAGATGGAAAGTTTAGGTTATATAAACATTAAGAAATAATTGTTGCATCAGAAAAACATACACCTTTATGAAGGATTACCTGTGATTTTATTTTCATGTCACCAAAAAGAATTTTTTTTTTGTTCTATGAGAAAAGAGACTGGAGGTAGAAGTAATAAATAAGTCTCATAGTGTGTATGTCATACCTTAACAAAACTAGCCTGAAATTAAATAAACATATGTTCTAAAAATGAACTTCTCCCTTTTAGCCTGTGAGGTTCAACTCAGGTAGCCAATTATTTGAGTGATATTTCTAAAAATACAGGATACATAGTAAGGGTGCAAATTTAAAGCTAAAAGAATTATTTATATATATATATATATATACACACACACACACACACACATACATATATAATCATTTAATTGGCTAGGTTTGTATTAACTTCATGATATTCAAAGAACTAGCTCAAAATAATTTCACAAATCACTACAATAAATAAAGTGCTTGATGAGTCTAAATTATTGGTACAGGTCCAAAGAAAGCAAAAAATGAGGCTATGATAGACAGCAGAATTAGAAAGGAAATATTTGCCCAGCGGTGCAATAAAAATAATACATTAAAATTTTAAGTACAGCAAATCAGTGGGAAAAGAAAAAGAAACCGCGTAGATACTAAGATCAATGAATGGACATATTTGAAGTTAGGGCTATAAGAAAAACTGCAGTATAATTATTTAATGTATCAATGACCTTGTTGAAAATGTGAACAGTAGGTAGTTATTCCAATAAGAAGGCACAATAATAGCACGTAAGATTGATAAGATTCATTTAATAAGGCATGTGATTATAGTGATAACTACTACAAGATGGACGTTATTGTTTGTATCCAAATAAATTCCATTAGAATCACTTTAAAGGACTAGGATAAGAAATCTGTTCAAGCTGTTATCCTAGCTCAATGTTTGAAATCCCAAGGGAGAAAGGTAATAAATGAGTTAAATGCAATAACAAAGCATCCTTATCTAAAGCTGAGTTCCTGGAGTAGCATAAAAATCAGAAGCTCTTTATGCTGGGTTCGATTTTTCAAAGTACAAGTTTCTCCTTGCCTTTTAATAAGTATCTGGATAAAAGACAAGAAAGGTCATTGGCCAAAGGGAAAAATAGTATGATTTATTTTAAAATTTAGTTAGTAGAATGTTATTTTATAAAATCTGCATTTGGTTATTAGAACCCTGAAATTTTTCCTTACATTTATTAATGAAATCTGCAGGTTATATCCATAACCATGACCAAGGCCAGTCAGTTGTATTGATTATAATCAGGAAAACCATGTTAAATAGATTAAAAAAGAACCTCGTAATATATGAATGAACAGGCAACAGGTCCAAATTTGACCTTTCTTAGAACAATCCTATAATGTTTTACTGTACTATCTTTCTTTTTATTTTACCCATTATAAGTTGGTGTGTGTTATTTTAATCATTCACAAGGTTACCTGTTTTCACATAAATATTGGGAATAAAATCTTTATTTAAGAAGGATTCTTATAGCAGCTCTAGGGAATTGGACCTGAGAAGTATTTTTTTCTAAAAGAGAAGGTAAAATTGGTTGTGCAACTGATAATACCACCCATTCACATCCTAAGAATATCAATTTCTAATTTTTCTTTTTTATGTTTTTGCCTGCATATTGTAATTCATTATTAGGTAAGGAGATTTTTAAAAAATACATTGTTATAATCTCCTTGTTAATGCAGTTTTTCTCATTAATGAACAGGAAAATTCACTTTATTTATATAATTTACTATTCACTTTTTCTTAACTGTTTCAACTAGTTTGCCATCAAGGGTTTGTCCTGTCTTGGTCTGTCTCATTGGTATGTGATTGACTACAGATGGTATTAAATAGACAGATGGTATTAAACAAAGACCAGAAGCTAGTGATCATTAAGTTATTCAATGCTTCTACTTTCAAAGGGGCAGTTTTTCACTACACTGTCATCCTTTTTATAATATAAAGTTGCATATATATCCATATATGTTATATATATACCCATATATCTCTGTATGTGTGTATTCCTATATTCACATCTCATATTTCCATCTATATGTATATGTGTATTTCTATACACCCAATAGCCAGAGAGATACATATAGGTAGATAAGTAGGCAGAGATATTAAAAAAGATATACATTTTGCTATTTTTTTTTTTTTGAGATGGAGTTTCACTCTTATTGCCCAGGCTGGAGTGCTATGGCCCAATCTTTGCTCACTGCAACCTCCGCCTCCTGGGTTCAAGTGATTCTCCTGCCTCAGTCTCTCACGTAGCTGGGATTACAGACATGCATCACCATGCCCAGCTAATTTTGTATTTTTAGTAGAGATGGGGTTTCACTATGTTGGTCAGGCTGGTCTCGAACTCCTGACCTCAGGTGATCCACCCACCTCGGCCTCCCAAAGTGCTCAGATTACAGGTGTGAGCCACCGCACCTGGCCTAAATTTTGCCATGTTTATATATGAATAAAGTACATGAAGTGCAAGGTGGCTGTTATGATCAACAAAGAGAATTCTTCAAAGAAGCTAGTAAGAGCTAAATAGCCAAAAGCTGAGAAGATCAGAACAAATAAAAGATTTTATTGGGTTCTAGTACTCTTAAGATCTATGTTTCTCTCTTCCAATTATTTACTTCATAGAAAAGGTGGTCAGATTATCCTAGTCTGACTGAGGCTACACAAACCTGTCTTTATTTTCTGTGTAGAGGGGCAATGGTCATGGAGCTCAGACACAGGTACAAGAGCTCAATCTCAGATTATTAGAATCATGATGAATTTATCAGCCTCCCCAAAGACATTTACTTCATGTGAGTTAGATGAGATTATACAGCTACGTGGTCTAGGAAGATGTGAGACCATAATATAGAGTGCTCCCACTTCAGTATTCTCCCTCATAACGACACTTTTAACATTATTTCTAGGAGAGCTGGGACCTAAGCCCATTGTTTTGTTTTTTCCAATAGAGGCTGTAAATTATTATGCAGTAATGTATCAATCCAATAGAGATTAGATTTTTTATTTGACTTCAGTCATGTATAAATGCCAATCCCAAACTACTACTTTTCAGAGTAGATTCCAATTCTATCAGCTTTTAAAATTGATATAAAGATTGAGCTAAAAAAAGTCTGTCTTTAGAATGTCAGATGTAATGGAACATAAAGAAATAAAACACAAGTCAGGCAACAGTGGCTCACAATTTGGGAAGCCAAGGTGGGAAGATTGCTTGAGCTTACACACGTTTGAGACCAGCCTGGGCAACATGGCAAAACCCCATCTCTACTAAAAATACGAAAATTAGCCAGGTGTGGTGTCGCGGGCCTGTAGTCCCAGCTACTCGGTAGTCTGAGGTGGGAGGATCACTTGAACCCAGGTGTTTGAGGCTGCAGTGAGCCATGATAGTGCCACGGCACTCCAGCCTGGATGACAGAGCGAGACTCTGTCTCAAAAAATTTTTTTCTTTGATTGAAAGTATTATTTTCCTCCCAGTCATTTCAAAAAGAGGGAGAAATAAAAGGAGATTTCAATAAAAATGCTGATTATTTCCTGTTAATTTTGAATAAATGATATAGGTTGTTTTGCTGAAAACTGCCCTTTAAGCTCGCTTCATTAGTCACGACTAGCATGTGCTATAATTTAGAGACAAAACCCACATAGTACAAACAAGGGAGCAATTACTTTGGCTTAAAGCTTGTAGTGCTTTGAACTTTATTTTTTATTTAACAAGATCACTTTTGGACTTTGTACAGATTTTATTTTCTCACATAAAATTATGTCCTTATCTACATTTATTAAATGTAAGATTTAATTTTATTGACAGAAATATAGAAATGCTACATTAATTGCCAAGGGCTGGGTGAGGCAGAATATGGTAAGTTAAGTATTAATGAGAATTGTATTTTACTGTGTTCCAAGAGCCAAAGAAGTGTTTGACATAATATTCATGAGTCTGAATTATAGGAATTTTCTAACAGCAGTAAGAAATTATATATGAAAAAAGAAATTATATGCCATAAAACTATTTTATCTGAATCATATTTCTTAGTATTCTTCTCTATTAAACAGCTGACTTAGGGCTTTAGAATATCCTGAGAAATGATGTCCTTCTAAGTGGGATTTATAAATACTTCTTGACAAGAGAATACACATTTACTCGATATTTTTAGCATGTGTTATTTTATGACCTCAAATTGCAACCCTAGATTTTTTCCCTTATTGAAATATTTTTAGATTTCTGGTAGAAAAATGCATTTCAAATCATTGTGCAAGAGAAATATTTCTCTAAAGGGAAAATGAACTATAATATTAAAAAGAGACAAGCTTTTGGGGGGTTTTTGCAATGTGTTTAACAGGACAAATAAAAAATACATGAAAACATTTTTGTGCTTGAAAAAAACTATTTTATGCTAAAGTGAAACTGTCAAAATCAGCAAATATTTATTGGACATCTCTGTGTTTAAGAAACTCTTCATATATCCATATATGTCATATATATCCATATATGTCATATATATCCATGTAGATAGATGGATTTCCATATACCCATGCCATCACAGCTCCATGCTGTGGGTTTACAGGACCTAAAGAAAAACATTGCTGCATTAAAAATAACTTACAAGAAAATGCTTTCATACCAGTTATAGTAGACCACTTATAAGGATTTCTAGGCACAATAAAGTAGCATAGTACTTGACTAATGGTTAGATAATAATAATGCCATTAATTTGCTTGTTATATCAAGAAAGAAGTCAGTCTCAGGGCTGGTCAGTGCAGTGAGTGGGTACTTCTGCAATTCTCTCTCTTTTTTTTTTATTCCAATAAGGCTGTGCTAACTCCAAATGCCACATTCTCCCGTTACAAGGCATAACACTGGAAGAAAAAAGAGTAGAAAAGGGAAACTCTATTACCCTCTATTTTTCTTTAAACAGTGAAAAGTATTTCTGAAAAGCCCTTATCTGACTTGCAGAGTAATGAGGGCAAAAGTTAATATGATATGCCTTGACCAGTGGCTCTTAAAGTGTCGTCTATGGCAACTTGTTAGAAATCCAAATTTTCAGGTTCCAAACCAATCTTACTGAGTTAAAAACTGGCAGTGGAGCCTGCAGATGATTAACAAGCTCCTCAGAACATTTCGAAGTACTCTAATGTTTGAGAACTACTGCGTTATACCCATGTGATTCACTTCCAGCAGCTGGGTATGAATTGGAGTAAGGTCTCTAATCATACATTTCAGAATTCTCACTGAACTCTAGGCTGTTCTGCATTTTTCGTGTGACTTGAAATAACAATTAGAAGTCATCAAAGGCCATCACATTTATAGATAGAAAGTTCATAGAAATGATAGAGTCCATTATTAAAAGATATCATTTCTCCTTTAGGGCTTTTGGTTGCCAGTAACAAACATGGAAATTTAACTGAAACTGGCTTGAACAGAAAAGGAGTAGAGAAGGGACTCATGTAATTCAGGTCATGTAGGGTCTTATTAAGAAACTCAACTGACAGATACAGTCATAGCTGGGCTTAGATCTTTTCTCTTCCAGGCTGGCTTTACTCATGGCACTGGTTTCTAGGAGGTCCAGGATGGCATTTATCAAAGTGCATATCTAGAGAAAATATAAAGTTTACTTTCACTAACTGAAGAGTCTGATTGAAGATTATATACTATATGTTGTTCATTAACTCCTTCCTGAATTAATCACCCTTAGTGTAGCAATGTTTTAGGCTGTTTATCTCAGATCCAATTATATGCCCATTTTCAGACATGGGAATAGATTTAGACTCCAATCCCATGTTTAAAAATGAGGTTATCACCCACAGTTAGGAAAGGTTCCTTAATCCCAAGAGTGAAGGGACTTGGGGTGGCGAAAGTAAATAATGGCCATTGAAATCTATAAAGTCATCTGTGAGGAATGGAATTCATAAAAGTCAATAACTAATCCTACCTTGGGTCCGTAAATGCCCCTGTGTATATACAAGATGTTGAAATCTCTGAATCATGATTATGGAAAGGCAAATGATGTTTTTTTCCAGAGTAAAGTCAATATACATTGACTACATGATGCAGTAGCTAGAAACGTTAATGCAGCCTTTGGAAATTATTTTTAAAGCATGTTTCCTTTTTAGTACTTAAATCTCAAACGAATTGTTTTCATCTCTCCATCTACACCATCCCTACCCAGTTTGATTATCTCCCATGTTGGTTACACTGTTCGTCCCTTGCTTTAATTTTAATCCTTCTCTATTCTAGCCTCTAGGGTATCAGATTGTTTAAGACAACTTTTTATTTTGGAATTAATTTATACTTACAGAAATAAATAGGGTAATACAGAAAGTTCTGTTGTACCCCTCTTCCAGTTTCACCCTTTATTACCACCTCACAGTACCCTGGTATGTTCATCGAAACTAAGATTTCAACAATGGTGGATTATTTTATGTGAACTCCAGACATTAATTGGATTTCACCAGTTTTTCCACAAACATCCTCTGTTTCAGAACCTGATACAGAGTACCACATGGCATTTACTTGTCATGTCTCTCTAGTCTCCTCTAATCTGTGAGAGTTTCTCAGTCTTCCCTTGTTTCCTCATCATCAGACTTGGATTTGTCTGATGTCTTCCTCATGGTTAGATTGAGGTTATAGATTCTTGGAAAGAACATGTCAGAGGTGAAGCAATCTTCTCACATTTTATGAGGGAACACACAATGTCAACATAAAATTATTGGTGAGATTAACCTTTACAATTTGATTAAGATAGTTTTGACCTTGTGTCTCTATTTCTCTACTATAAAATTCCTATTTCCCCTTTCAATACCCTCCAGACTCTCACAGATACACAGGTGGAATATTCCTTATTCCAAATGCTTGAGAACGGAACTCTTTCATATGTCAGATTTCTTTTGGGTTTTGGATATTTGCATTATACTTACTGGTTGAGCATCCCACATCTGAAAATCTGAAATTGGAAATGCTCCAGTGAGCATTCATTTGATGGTTATATTCCCACTCAAAAAGTTTCAGATGTTTGATTGTTGGATTTGGAATGCTCAATCTGTATATATCAGGTTTAAAAAAATGCGAAGATTTCTTTCTGCATAATACTTTCATATGTCCATGGCCCTTAAAGTTGGAAGTTCGTATATGATTGGAATCTACACATACATGCATGCAAATACATACATTCATAAACAAACGCATATACACTAATTTTAATGTCAAATGTGGCATATTCAGAATTCATCAAAACTTAGGAAATGATAGTATTAATAATCAAGCCAAACTTTTCTCTGTGAAAGATTGTCAGGCCGTTGGTGATTAAAATTTGTTTACTACCTAACTGGGCATCATAGTCAATAGGATAGTTCTGAGTCACAAATGCATCATGGCAATTTTCTTTCATAGTCAATTCCAGCCTTTAGGGACTAAAGAAAAATATGTTATTTACAAGAAAAAAAAAAAAACAAACAACTCCATCAAAAAGTGGGCAAAGGATGTGAACAGACACTTCTCAAAAGACGACATTTATGTGGCCTGCAAACATATGAAAAAAAGCTCATCATCACTGGTCACTAGAGAAATGCAAATCAAAACCACAATGAGATACCATCTTACGCCAGTTAGAATGGTGATCATTAAAAAGTCAGGAAACAACAGATGCTGGAGAGGCTGTGGAGAAATAGGAATGCTTTTAAACTGTTGGTGGGATGGTAAATTGGTTCAGCCATTGTGGAAGACAGTGTGGCAATTCCTGAAGGATGTAGAACCAGAAATACCATTTGACCCAGCAATCCCATTACTGCGTTTATACCCAAAGGATTATAAATCTTTCTACTATAAAGACACATACATGTGTATGTTTATTGCAGCACTGTTCACAATAGCAAAGACTTGGAACCAACCCAAATGCCTATCAATGATAGACTGGATAAAGAAAATGTGGCACATGTACACCATGGAATACTATGCAGCCATGAAAAAGGATGAGTTCATGTCCTCTGTAGGAACATGGAGGAAGCTGGAAACCATCATTCTCAGCAAACCAACACAGGAACAGAAAACAAAACACCACACATTCTCACTCATAAGTGGGAGCTAAATATTTCTTTCAAATATCTGTTCTAATAATACAATGGCCAGTCATCGCAGTTTGCACAGTATTATGCTGGTTTTAGCATCTGAATTCTCTCATCCTGGGAAACCTTTTAGTCTTGTTCATGTACGGATTTTTAAACAACTAGCTCACTTTCTCTTAGGTGGTGCTGCAGGTTGATAAAGACTCTCTTACAATATAGTCTCCAGGAGATTTTAGTAGACTTCTATAATCTACCCAGGCCATGGTTTAGTGAGATTATGTCATGTGAACTGTACATGCACCAATATTGGAAGGCATCTACGAACATATTCTTTATTTAAACCAGCACAAATTCTACCAAAACCGGCAAGTTTAGTTTGTAAGTAAAGATGAAATGACTGGACATTCTAAATGGATGGACTTTGAGTTCTTTTGTCAGGGTACCCATGATGATGCAGACTTACCTATATGCTCTCACCTTGCCTCCCTGGTGCTCTGCATTATTTATTTGTCAGAGAAAATGACTACCTTAAATCTAAGAAATGGGTAGTTATCACATCTAAAAAAAATCTATGTGACTCAAAGGGAATTTAAATTCATGACTCTGCTTCATTAATACTAATCTCAAAGCAAGTGAACAAGATAAAAGATATTAAGTCTTGTCCCATCTTCATGTGGCTCTTGTTGTATTACTAACGGTCATTGGAGGCTGCCTAGCTAGTCACTATTCTTAAAATGAGACTGACATTAATCAAGAAGATAGCAGAATGAAAGAGCAAAAGGGAACAACTTGTTCTAATTAACATTGAGTCATTGATAACTCCACTAATAGAACTCAAACAAGTCTGAAATACTGTGGTCTTGGAATCAAACTTGAAACCAGAGGTTTACAATGGGAGAAAACACAGAGTAATGCCTGATACAATGAAATCCAAGCTCAGATTACAAGGATTTGTATCCTGACTCTACCATTTGGCAACTGTGTCCTCTGGAAAGTTATTTAACTTTTCTGGAACTCCATTTCCCAGTTTATAAAGTACTATTCCTAAGAGTCCCTCCCTCATTTCATCACGCGTACGCCGACATCATCTATTTTCCTGACTCTTCTGAGCTTCTGTTGGCTCATTTGCAAATTACTGGCTTTGACTGCCTCAATTGATTGTTGTCAGGATAAAATAGAATAATGTATGTAAAGACCACAACCCACAGTATTATTATTATTCAGTAGGTTATAGAGGTGTTATACATAATTTGTTTTTCCTTAATAAATAAAAATGTGAACATGTGATTTATTATGTTACACATAATTTTCAGTTGTAAAACAATTTATGTTGCTACGTGATGTATCTTTTGCTGGTGCATGCTTGATATCAGGGGCACGGGGCATTGCCCGTTAAACTTTGTACACAAATTATTAATGTCAAAAATAAAACCTACAGAAGATGGATTAGAAAATAAATATTTTTATCTTGAGATAAACAAAAAATCCAAGTCCTAATCACCTACATATTTTCAGCCACATGCGCAATTCTATGAGTAAAACTCTCTCTCTTAGTAAGGAGTAAAATTAAATTTTACTCCTTTCTCCTATTTTAACCTAAACGATCTCTCCTAATCTTTGCATAGCTATAATGGGTAGGTAAAACATTAAAAGCATCCTTTAATCAAAAGTCTGTTTCAAAGTTTTACAACCACAAGTCAAATTTGTTTTCTGAGGGAATTAATCTTAATTTATATAATCAAAAACAATAGACACAGAAGGAAAACATGAAAGCAAATTCTGAGGAAATGTTGTTTCACAGATTCAGGAAAACATTTTTCTTCAGATATGACTGAATAGTAATAATTTTTGTCTTACAGTTTTTTCACTTGCTTTACTTCAGCAATTACATTAGCATTAATGTAATTTTATCTATGATAGATATTATTTCAATTATTTTATATATATCTTCACTTCTAATTTTTCTAAATATATTTATTGTATTGCTTCACTTTTTTCATTTTCTTCTCCTGATATTCACCAATTAAATTATAATATAAATAATTTTGATAAAGAGAATAGGGACATTATCCAATATGAAAACCAATTTTGATGAAATTCCTGTGAATTAAATCTTCCAAAAGCTTTATACCTTTGAATCAGAATTTTTACACTTCTAAAAATAGTATCTTAAAATATATTCAAATAAGCATGTAATCTTAAAATTATTAGTTTTCTTTAGACAATAGGGTAGGGCGACTATAGTTAGCAACAATATATTATATATTTTAAAGTTGCTAGAAGAGAAGACTTGAATTTTTCACAAATATGCACATGATAAACACTCAAAGTGATGGATGCGTCAAATACCCTAACTGATCATTACACATCTATGCGTGTAACAAAATATCACATGTACCCCATGAATATGTAAAATATTATGTACCAATAAAATTAGTTTTCTCTTAATTTTATTTGTTTAATTTTATATTCCTTCAATTTTTTTTGTAATTGCTATATTGGTTAGGTTATCCATAGGAGAAATGATATAATTTCACATACTGAGGAAAATATTTTGTGTGATTTTTTTTAATTCCAAATGAAGCTTATTTAAATTGTCTGTGCCTCGGTGTGCTTTTTTCCTCATATTAGTCTAGGCAATCTCAATTCAACTGAAACACCTTCTTTCTAACTTATTTTATCTTATCTAACTTATCTAGCTTACTTTCTCTTTCTAACTTACTTTATCCTAGTGCTCTTGAATCTATTAATATGTAACCATTTCCTTACTGAGAGTCAGTTAAACAAGACTTTCTTATAACCTCTTTGTCTCTTTGTTTCCATTCTTTTAGATTATTGTTAAATTACTGGGTCCCAGGCACAAGGCTTATTCTTTCCAAATAGCTGTGATTAGTGGAATACTATTAGCATCTATATTATTCATATGTGATTTAATCATAGAAATTCCAGTTTTACCTCACTAGAATTGTTAGATGAAATTTCTACATTCCCTATCATTTTACTTGTAACAATTTCCTTTTCAATTCTTAAAAATATTTTCTAATGTATATTTTCCTTTGCTTCTTCTAATTTTGATGAAAGCACACTGAGTTCAGATAAAATGTGATTTTTCCAGCAGGGAAAAGGCATGGGTATCCTTTCCTTGCCATTGCTATTTATTATTTTTCCAAACAGCCGTTCGGTTCTCTACACCCTGGGCTATTTCTCAACTAAAATAGATTGTACTCTGAAGTTCAGCAACTGCTTGTGATTCAGCCCTTTGGTTCTAACATTAGAGTTTTGGTTTTAACATTTGCTACTCCATGATATTTTTGAGACCCAGGGCATATCTGTAAAGGTGTTTGCTGTAATTTCTTCCTTTGTAGTTTACATAGCACAACATTTTTATTGGCAAACCTATAAAATTCTTTTAGAAAATTACAAATACAAGCCTTGATTAGAGATTTGTGTATTTGTTTAATATGTCTGTGTGTGTTATTCGTAGCTGTATACATAATAAAAATAATAGAAATATATCTGGATATTATTTCAACATTTTTCCTTGAAGTAATTGTGTGATAATTGACAACTCATCTCACTTTTCTAGACTTTTAAATATATTTTTAAAGTATAGGATTTATACAAAAAAATGCACAAATCATCATGCATATCTTTATGAATTTTCGCAAGGTTACTACACCAATGTAATCAGAATCAAACAGAGAAAATATACCAGCATCACAGAAACTTCTCTTGTGTCCACTTCCAGTAACTGAGAATTATGGATAACCAATATGCCAACACCTAAACAATAGATTAACTGATCTTGTTTAGTAATCCTTATTTTTTATTTTATATGACTGGAATCACACAGAATACATTACTAGGTGCCCTCTTTTCTTTTCCTCAAAAAGTTTTCTTTGTAATATTTATCCATGTTGTTGCATAGTTGTAGTTTATTTATTTTCATTCTTTACAGTATTCCATCGTGTAACCATACCACAATCTATTTAGTTATTCTTAGAATATATTTGCTTTCTGGCGAACTAAGAAATCATTTCCTAAAATAAATGTCAAGTCAGACGATGTATGTATATTTTTAACTCTAGTACTGAATTTACTCACGATTCAGAGGATACAATAGCAAAACAAAAGCTTAGTCTTTAAGGAGGTCCATGATTGTCAATGCTACTCCCACAACGCCTCTTATCTCTTGTATTAGGCCATGTTCTGGTTTAAGTTTAACATAAAAAGTTTAAGCAGTATTTTTGCTAGCGTATTTGTTTAGTAGCATAATTGTAGAAGGATTTAATCAGACTATTTCTTTTTCAAGTGTCCCCATTAAAGGGAGAAAAATAGGCTACAAGTCTCCTTCTAACCTTGATCTTTTCCTTCTCACTAAAAAAAAAAAAGTTTTTATTCATTCATTCATTCATTCATCTGTTCTTTTTTATACCTTCTATTTATATATGCAGACTAGTATACTTTTATATATGTACTGATCAGGACATAATGTTTTTCTAGTTGGATTTCCAGTTGTTACAGTACCATTTATTAAAAAGAATTATCTTTTAATAAAGAATTCATTGTCATAAATAAGGTGATTATATATGGGTGAATCTGCTTCTGTGCTCTATATTCTGTTCCCACTCTCTATTTTCTTCCATAATTACCTAGCATCATTGGTAAATTGTCTTAATTACTACAGGTTTATCCAATATCTGCCACTGTACTTTTTTTCTGTTTTTATCTTTCTTCTGT
The DNA here is from genome assembly GCF_028885625.2 of Pongo pygmaeus. NCBI lineage: Eukaryota > Metazoa > Chordata > Mammalia > Primates > Hominidae > Pongo > Pongo pygmaeus. The sequence goes on from NC_072395.2 coordinate 30,922,593, forward strand.
AAGGTTGCGTTAACTGTCCTTAGCTCCTTGTATTAATTCATAAATTTTATAATCAAATTATCATTTTCCTCATGAATAAAAGATTTAAAAAAATCAGATTGGATAGAACTGTCACCTTTCTGATATTGTTTTAATTCACTGAGTTAAGTCCTTTATTTTTATTTGTGTTTTAATGTTTTAATATAGTTCTTATACATATTTTGTTAAAACTATGATCTTTTTGGTGTTTGTTGCTATTATAAAGAGTATCTTTTAAAATTCTACTCTAATGTCTTTGTAATCGGTAAACAAAATGAATACCATTTACTTTTACATATTTACTTGTATCCAATAAATTGTTAAATTAATAGATATCCTATGTACACAAATAATTTCATCTGTGAATAATGAGTTTTTTCTCTTTATTTCAATCTTTATGTATTTTTTCTTGCCTTATTATATTAGCTAAGACCCTCAGTTCAATGTAAAAAAGACGAGGTGATAGTAAATATTTTTTTCATCCTTGATGTCATCGGGAAATACTCTTAATACTTAATATTTAGTGTAATATTAACTATTGGCCTTTTGTAGATAGATAGCTTTTTATCAGGTTAGAGAAGTTTCACACTATTCATTTTTTGCTAAGTAATCTTTTTTGTTTTGGTTGTTTCTAATCATGAATAGTTATAAAATTTTTTTCAGATGACTTTTCAGCATCTGTCAAAATAATTACATAGTTTCTCTTCTTTATTCTTTTGACATGGTGAATAACATTGGCTTATGAATCTTAACTTCCCTTGAGTTCCTGAAACAAGCCACATTTTGTCATAATTTACTGTAATTCTTTATTGTGTTAGTCTGTTCTCACACTGCTAATAAAGACATACCCAAGACTCGATAATTTATAAAGGAAAGACGTTTAATTGACTCACAGTTCCACATGTCTGGAGAGGCCTCACAATCATGGCAGAAGGCGAATGAGGAGCAAAGTCACGTCTTACATGGTGACAGGCAAGAGAGCTTGTGCAGGAGAACTCACATTTATAAAACCATCAGATCTCGTGAGACTTATTCACTACCACGAGAACACTATGGGGGAAACTGCTCCCATGATTCAATTATCTCCACCTGGCCCTGTCCTTGACATGTGGAGATTATTACAATTCTGGATGAGATTTGTGTGGGAACACAGCCAAATCCTATCATTTATATATATTCTTGTGCCTAATTGAGTAATATTTTGTTTCTAAGACAGATCTGTAACTGTCCTTTTGTCTCACAACTTTTCAGATATTAATCTCAAGATGATAGCTTCATGAACTTTTGTAACTCTGGAAGATCATTCAAAAACATTTGGAAATTCTGTATATCTGTGTTATTTCCATTTCAAGTACTCTAAAGAAATTCCTGGGGAAGCCATTTGATTCTAGGATTGGACTCAAGTTTTTAAAGTATTGCTAGTAGTATTATAGTGTTAAATGTTATAGGCTAACATATAATGAACTCTTATTTTGTTCCAGGAAAAATACTGACATAAGTTATCTTATTTTTTCTGCATAGAAACTCTGTGAGGTATTATCATTATTTTGTAAACTTGAGAATTGAAGTTTAAGGAGGATAAGCAACTTGCCCAAAGTGACACAGGTAGTTATTAAAATAAGTTACTACATGTCTTCTGAGATCCCTCCTTGTTCCACCGTTCATAGAAGAACATGTTTCCATTTTCTTGCTCTCTGGTAACAAACAAAATGCAAGCAAGTCACCAACGGCCTTGGCTGAACGTTACTTTATAATGCACTTCATTCTCTAAAACACTTATCCTTCCATTGTTAACATCCTTCCCAATCATTCCTATTATACTCCCTGGAAGCACATTTTCTGATAAATATAAAAATGAAAGTCAATATAAAAACAAAATACTTCAATTTCTTCCGCATTTTCATAGAGTACTTTCTGAACCATTGTGTATTAGTTGAACTCCAAACGTATCCTGAAAATGGCATTTCCCTTAAACCTTTTTATTGTGGCAACTCATTTTCCTGTCCCATCTTCAATGAAGGGACTAAATCAATTTCCGCATTTTTTTTTTTTTTTTTGCTGGTCTCCTATTTCTACTTTCAAACACTTCGGTGCAACATTTTGCACAATCTCTTGGAAGCTCATGCTCAATAATAATACCACCCGCTGTGGGTATTTGTTGTCATAATATATTGATCATTTCTCCAAACAGATTGAGGACTATCACACTTGGATAACAGTCATTTGATTCTTCCATTTCTTCTTTTCTGAATTCGTATTGGATTACTTCAATATACATAAATAGGATCTACCAAATACTCTATTAGCATAACTCTTGAAATCATCAACTTTCACTTCAGTTTCACTCTGCTTCTAAAATGATCCTAGGTTGGGCCATGCTCCTTTATCTAGGGCTCTTCTACTTATTAACTCAAATTTCAACATCTTGTTTTCGAAATAGAACCTATTTGCCTTTCTGGCTATCATTTGTCCCTTAATCTAGGGCATATTTCCTTTGACAACAGTGTGATCTTCTGTGTCATTTCAACCATTTTCATTAGAGCATCTGCATCCTTTGATTTCCACAACATGAAAAAATCAGAGCTCTGAGTATTGGTTAATAAAAACTGTCTCCTTTTCCACTACAACAACAGAATGCCCACTTTCATAAGGGAAAATACAGAAGAGTCCTTTGAACTGGTACTGTCTACATATATCTTCTGCAGCCTCCTCAGTGGTTCTGAGAAAGAATTTGCTAACTGGGGAACTTTTTTTTTTTCTATTTCCCCAGTGGCAATTTTAATTATTCACCGGTCTTCACAGTTGTTTTCCATGATCTTTCAACTTTCACTTTTAGCTGATTTCTTGCCCAACTACTTCACTTGGAATAAAACAAGATTAGGTTAAAAAGATCTATCAATTTCTTATATTAAAATATGAAGACTCCCATCTGTAGCCACAATTACACTATATTTATTTTTCCATTGTTATTGGTAAAAATGTCTTTCCACTTATGTACCTGAAATTATTCCCTCCCTTACTTGCCTAGGGGACTTTTTCTATCAATTTTCTCCTTCATTATTTATCCAGAATATAATTATTTCTTACTGGGTAATTAACACATCATTAGATGTTTTGGATATATTGGTGAACAAAATACAAAAACAATGTTTTATCTTGATAGGTAAATTATAATGGGAAGGAGAGGATAAATACTAAACAATAAACAATAAATAAATACAGATAATAGAATATTAGAAGCTGGCAGTTTAGGAAATAGAGTAAATCACAGTAAAGAAAATCAGGGGTATTTGAAGAGGGCTGAGAAGGTTACAGTATTTAATAGGGTATTATAATTGACTACATTGAGAATGTAAAGCTTAAGCAAAAAGATGATTTGATAAAGAGTTTATGAAATGATACAGGGATGCATTTCTGGCAGAGGTAACAGCTGGAGAAAAGACACTAAGTTGAAAGCATGCCTGATGAGTTTAAGTAATAGCAACGGGACTGGGAGTTGCTGGTGTGGGCCAGTTAAAGAGAGAATAATAGGAGCTGATGACAGAAAACATTAGCTTGACAGATTATATAAGACCTTGAGGTCCATCGTAAGGACCTAGGGCATTCAAAATTGATAGATTGAGACAAAGAGGAGGAAACAAAAAGATACTAAGGAGTAGCAATCAGTGAGACAAGAGAAAAATGAAGAGAATGTTGTATCTTACAAATCAAGAGAAAAAAACTGTGCCTATGAAGGCTCAGCTGAGTGAAATCCTGATGATTAGTCAAGTAGAATAGGAAACACAAATGTACCATTGCTTTTGGCAATATGAAAGTTGTTAGGGATAGTATCAAAGACAGTTTCAGTGAAATCATGGGCACAGTCTCAGTTAAATTTAAGAGACATTGTGAGAAGAGGACTTAAAAACTGTGAGAGCAGACAATGTTTTTGCAGAGTTTTGCTGCAAAGGATAACAAATAAGTCAGGTAATAGTGGGGAAAGTTTCAAATCAGAGACATATGATCAGCATGTTTGTATTTGAATCAGAATAATTAGAGTGTGGAATATTGAGTACGTAGGAGAAAGCAGAAAGAAAAAAATTCTGGTGTTACATCCCTAAGTTGGCAAGAGAAGATGAGATCTGACTCTAAGAAGTGGGAAAGCAGGGAAGTGAATGCAGACTTATGGGTGAATAAGTGTTGTGACTGGTTATGTGGAAGCTCTTTTCAGATTGCTTCAGTTTTCTCAGTGAAACAGCAAGCACAATCAGCAACTGGAACAAAGGTAAGGGTGTGATACTGGAGGCTGGAGGAGAGAGAACGTGTCAAATAGTATTAAGAATGTGGAGGTGTGAACATACCAACAATATGTGATGTGACGTCTGCCAGCATTAAAGGTTTGCTTAAAGTCTATTGCTATTAATTTATAGTGACAGCAGTCAGTGTATTTTTTTGTTTTTATTCACCGTTACTTTGCTACATAGATGCAGATATGAAGTAGACACAGAAGTTGCTGTATTGTTGAATTTAACCATCATTATGCTTTGCCAAGGAGTTGTGTTCTCATGCTGCTAATAAGACATACCTGAGACTGGGTAATTTAGAAAGGGAAGAGCTTTAATTGACTCACAGTTCCACATGGCTGGAGAGGCTTCACTATCATGGCGAAAGGCAAATGAGGAACAAAGTCACGTCTTACATGGTGGCAGCGAGAGAGCTTGTGTAGGGGAACTCCCATTTATAAAACCATCAGATCTCCTAAAATGTATTCACTACCATGAGAACAGTATGGAGGAAACTGCCCCCATGATTCAGTTAACTCCACCTGGCCCTGCCCTTGACACGTGGGAATTATTACAATTCAAGGTGAGTTTTGGTTGGAGACACAGCCAAACCATATCAAGTACAGTAAAGCAAGAACAGAAAGCAATCAGGGGTACTTCAGGGATTATGACGACTGGCCATGTAATTTGAGAGGGGACATTTTGGGGACAGAAGACCACGAAAAGGAAGGATCTCTGAACCAGAGACTTTAAGGTAGTGGTCGACATTTTTGGCACCAGGGATAGGTTTCGTGGAAGACATTTTTTCCGTGAAGTGGGTAGAGGTGGGGGATGCTTTGGGGATGAAATAGCTCCACCTCAGATCATTAGGCATTAGTTAAATTCTCAGAGGGATGTACAACCTAGATCCCTTGCCTGTGCAGTTCACAATAGAGTTCATTCTCCTATGAGAATCTAATGCTGCCACTGCTCTGACAGGAGGCAGAGCTTAGGTGGGAATGTTCCCTTGCTCTGCAGCTCGGTTCCTAACAGGCCAAGCACAGATACTGACCCATGGCCAGGGTTAGGGACTCCTACTCTAGTTGACTCAAAGGACGGCTAGGATGGAATTACAAGAGGGAGTTATTGCAAAGTCGGTTGTGTCTGTTCTTACTTCTGTCCCATAGTGAAGTGTTTCCTGGCCATTGCCATTTCCTTCATAAGCTTCCACTGATGCCTAGCCCTGTAAGAAAAAAAGTGGATACACATATCTTTCTGTCCTCTGTGTGGTACACTAGGCGTCAATGTCTTACAGCACTTTTAGTGACTCCTTTCAGTTTTTACTTGCTGCCTTCCCATCTTCTTCTCCTGTGATAAATCCAGGAAAGACACATCTAAATGATAGCCCTCTACCAAAGGCCAAGCTTTCTGTCTTTGTATACTTAGGGTACATCGTCTTTGACATATTCAGTATTTGACATACTCAGGGTGTATTGTCTTCCAGGAGGCCTCTTATTTCTATCTGACAATTCACCGTCAGTGTTTTGTTGAATCAGTGTAAATCAATCTTACTCATCTCATGTATATGCTTGTCTATCTCTCCTTTGATGAATTTCTCAAAATCAGGGCCTGTCTCTTAGTCACTGTATCTATGTACAAGACCTAGCCAATGGCTAGCATAAAATAATGTATCCTAATTAATCAAAAGATCTGTTATCACCTGAAATTCAGCTCCATATCTAATTATATACTTGACCTATCATGACTATTTCCCACTCACCACAAGTTTGGAAAATATAACATTGAGCTAATTCATTACTTACCTACCTAGAGAGGCTCACTGCTCTGATGTCCTTCTCCACCACCCTGCTCCCCGCAAGTATTAACAACATTTTCTAAACCACCTGTGTTTGGAACTCGGTCTTTCTTTCATCTCACTTCTGCATTTTTCAGATCCCTTTACCAAACCTTATAAGTAATTTATATTTCTTTCATCTCTCTTTTGCTGTTTCCAGATCCCTTTACCAAGCCCTATAAACAAATATTTTAAAATGTCTCCTTCACTAATTTTTTTCTTTTTATTTCTATTGCAGTCACTTTTTCTTAGATTCAGTCATTTATTAATTCTATAAATTATTTTTAAGCACCTACTAAGAGCCAGAGACCTACTAAGTGCTAGGTGCTGGAGAGAGAGTTTTAAACAAACCACGCAAAGTCTATTCTTTCATGGAGCTTGCATTCTAAATGCCTTAGCAAGAGAGTATAAAATAATGCTTCTGTGCTATCTAAGAATTTAAAACTGAGTTATGGGATAGAAAGTGACCTGGAGTCTACTTTACATTGAGTGATGGAAGGTTCCCTGAGAAAGTCACATGAAAACTGACCTAAATTAATGACATTCACTGACATCTTTGCTGACTATTCCATGTCTCTTGTATCTCACTCTGCCCCACAGATCTTTCTGCCCTCACACTTATTTAGTGTACTATATAATGTAGCCATTGAAAATATGCAACTTGGTATTTTTATCATAGTTGTCTCAGGTATATCAACTATGAACTTAGAGTATAAAATCTCTGAGAGTGAGACTATCACCATCTATACCAACATGCGAAGGAAGGAGCCTCTGAAATGGGAGGTAAAATGTTAGCTTTCCTGTTTTTATACTCAGAATTTTATTTTTATATTTGTTAATAGAAATTTTAAGATTAATTTAAAAATAGATTAACTTATTCCTAAAACTCTTCATATTTATCACCTGAATATAAATTCCTCCAGCAGTGTTTTTTTTCCACTAATATCACCTACATATTGCTGCTCTCTATGACTTTTTGAATGCACATAAACTTATTGTTTCATTTCTGAAACACACTTCAGTCTTTCTGAGGCTATATTCAATAGCAATTAAATTTAACTTGTGTCATACCAATAATACACACAACTCAGTTAAAATGATAATATGAACAGCTTTGAATGGGTTCACAGGTCCACAGCAATAGCATGCTTACCACCTGAGTGACTATGATTGACAGGCACCACACCCAGATTGTAGGATGTACTCTAATTTTACAGATCTTACGTGGAAAGGTTAAAAAAAAAATTTATCTTAGAAATGCTAAAATGAAGTAATCTATCCTCAACTGATGTTCCATGGAAGAGCCCTCTGTAGGAGATTGACAAGTATGCTGAAAAGAGTTTGGGAATGCTGAGTTAAATACAGTTAAATTGGAGTCTCAGGACCTTCCAGAATCTTCAGTATGCAATAGGAACTATACATTCCAAAAGGATTTATTTTTCAGTGTTTAACTAAGAACCCTTGTTTTCACTGTTCTCAGCCTTTGGAGTTAGTGTTCTATGGGATATAATTTGGGCACTGCTCTGGACAGCAGAAATGATATCCAAAGAAATATAGGTTATTACTTGATCCATAGATAAGAAAATGCAGGAGCTGCAAAAGCCTGAAGATCAAGATGTGGACCTGAAGGCCCATCTATTTGAGACATCCACTGGCTGTGGGCCTCTTCCTCTTAAGCTGGCTATAAAATCAATATAGCTCATATCATCTTCCTATTAACGTTTCCCCCTGTAGTTAGCTGCATGTCCTAGATTTTCAACATGGTCCAAGTATAAAATACTTTGTTCCATTATCAACTAAGTATCTCATGTGATTTCTTGCAAAGTCAGGTTATTAGAATATAATGTGGGCATGACACACAGAGGCCGGGCACAACCTCAGAAACCTTTTTCCCCCTGAAATGTTTATTTTCAAAATTATCCAACATACAAAAATTCGAAAGAAAGAACAATAAACATTTTCATAGCTTTCTATTCTCACTTTTACGCTAATTTACTTTGAGTCTAGAGGTAAGGCATTTCAGTGCTCTCATGAATGAAATGATGTAGTTATGTGATCTTTAGGGATTCATTTGCCTTTAAAATTTTGTGAGACCATGTAAGTCAGAAGTAATTATAATAATAAAAAATTTAGAAAATATTATCTTTCATTTCTAGCACTATTATTCAAATCTTAGTAACACCACAATGTTTATCTGTGCCTGACATTTTTCATTTTACATAATTTCTAGTAGCATGAATAAACATTTGACAAGAGATTCCTAGGAGGAAAACTAACCTTCTAAGACTAAAGCCCAAGGGAGTCACAATTAAGGATTTGAAATAATTAGTCTGGTTCTCTAATGTTGTACCTCCTTTTATTCTTACCATTTGGTCTCATTCTGAAAGTTTAACTAACCCTAAGTACGTTTATCATTCCAGGATCGTTATTATACTCTGTGTCTAGCAACATCTTAGGTATCAAATAATTCATCTTGCAAAGTGGAAGCACCTTTTATTTTTCTTCTCTTCCTATATCTCAGTATCTTAATTGCAATGACTCATGAGCTGACTTTTTTTTTTTCCCCGGTTTGCTCACGGTCGTGCTGATGTGTCACAGAATAGTGACTACAACTTCTTCTGTAATTGATGGGAATAAATTCTTCTGGGATGTATTAATACAGCTGCAGGCAGTAAGGCAAGCAGCGAATGGAAAGTAAATGGGTTCAGGAGCTCTAGAGACAATGATGTTGCTGGAGGCAGAGAGGTAGGCAGCCACTAATAACTACAGCTAAACAGTGGGAGGAAATCACACACTAGGTTTGTTTCACCAATCAGTATATATCATATGCATTTGGCAGTTAGGAGCAAATCTTTCTTTCCCAAACCAATTAGCCCTTCACTGTGGTGCTAACTAGTGCATATGTAGCTGCTAGTTAGAATAACCGACTAGCATTAGGAGATATACGTAACGTAAATGACGAGTCAATGGGTGCAGCACACCAACATGGCACATGTATACATATGTAACAAACCTGCACCTTGTGCACATGTACCCTAGTACTTAAAGTATAAAAACAAAAATGTAAAAAAAAAAAAAGCATAATCACTGGGCCTTTCATTTTATGTGCCCATGTTAAAGATACAGATTTTCTTTGGTGTTTTGAAGACAAACTATGTCTTTCTTAATCTTGAATACTTTTTCCAAAGACCATGATTCTATTTAGCTTGAAATTAAGCTAAATTCAAGCCGGGCACTTTGGCTCACGCCTGTAATCTCAGCACTTTGGGAGGCAGACGCGGGCGGATCATGAGGTCAGGAGATCGAGACCATCCTGGCTAACACAGTGAAACCCCGTCTTTACTAAAAATACAAAAATTATCCGGGCGTGGTGGCGGGCGCCTGTAGTCCCAGCTACTTGGGAGGCTGAGGCAGGAGAATGGCGTGAACCCGGGAGGTGGAGCTTGCAGTGAGCCGAGATCACGCCACTGCACTCCAACCTGGGAGACAGAGCGAGACTCCGTCTCAAAAAAAAAAAAAAAAAAAAAAAAAAGATTATTCTTTACATATTCATTTGGTGTTCTAAACTTGGAACCCAATAATTATAGTTTTGGTTCAAACATTTAATTTTGCTGGTTGGGTGTGGTTAATCCCAGCATTTTGGAAGGCCAAGGCAGGAGGATTGCTTGAGACCAGGAGTTTGAGACCAGCCTGGGCAACATAGTAAGACTATGTCTCCAAAATCAATCAATCATTCACCATCATAATTTTGCTGATCAGGAGTTTGGTCTACAAAGAATGAGTTAGTTGCCCAAGATCTCAGCACTGCTTATGGGCAGTGTTCAGGTAAAAGCAAATGATAAGGTTCATCATGGTTAGATTTATTAGCAATTCGGTAAAATATACTGAGAGCTTATAGTGTGTTATGCATAGGACAGGGGTGCAAAGATGAATTTAATTGACACTTGGAAATATACAAACACAAATTATTTCCAGGTATATATTCTTTACCAGTGACACATACAAAATGCTGCATGGGAGAAAAAAAATCTTAATTTGGATTGGAGAGTTGGAAGACAATGAAACACATACAGTCAGTGGCAGATATTATTGGTGGAAAAGCAGAAGTCCTGTTCCAGAGTCCTTGCAGACTGTAGTGGCATTTTGTGAATGTATTTATAATCTGAGTTTCACAAATATGTAAAACTACAATTTTCCTACCAGTAATTTGTATTTGCTTCATAGCACAATGAAGAGAAGCCAGAATGTATTTAGATTTCATGTGGAATCTTTAGATATGAAAATCACCTTATTTTCATTTCTCCAAACAGAAATAAATGTTCTATGGTCTTGTCATGGCCAATTTCACTTACTAAATAACAAAAAAGAAAGGCATACTGTTTTTCACACCCTTGGCTTGACGTTATATGGGTGACTTCCATGGCTGTCTACATATACTTGGTTTTGATACTAAACATGGTTATCGATTACTGTTATTACAAAGATAACTGTATATAAAGGTCCTAGTGTTGTCAAGTCTTTATTCATAATTCCTTAAACAGGCATATTTCTTTGTAAATAAAGAATTGGGCATGAAGTTAACTTACATGTCCAGTTGGGAAGAATTTAATGATTCTACCACCATATGGTGTCTGGCGTCTTCCTAGAGAGCCACAAATCACAGCATAAAAAAATCACTGCACTACAGTGTCAGACATGGATTTCAACCTCCTGCTGAAATACGCAAGGAGTGTTCAATATTTGTGTCAGCTTTCAGCAGGCATTTTGATGAATATGAATATAATAGAAATGTCTGAATCTGTGTATGAATCAAATATAAGCCAAATATTAACTGCCTCCTAAGAGAAAATGCTTTGATTATTTTTTCACTTGTTTTTCTGTCTGCCTGGTCATTTCTTGAGGCATCAGACTTCATACTGGTTTAGTGTTGGAGTCTCATTCTTCTGGGGAGGAAGGACAAATTAAGGGGACATATAAAAGTTTTTTTTCAAAGTATCTTAAATCTGTTACTTTTTGAAAGGACAACTATAAAGTTTGCTATCTTCCAAAGAGGTCTTAAAATTCATAAAGGAGAGTTTAATTGCAGGATTTATGTTATAATCATGCACAGCCAGAAAGTCACGAAGCAATACTAAACATCCCTCACATGCTGTCCAGTCCACTGTCTTCAAAATAATTGTAATGTCAACTGTTATGTCTGACCAAAAGGTAAAGCGTCCTCACCTCTCATGCAAATTAAATGTTTCAGAAGTTAGAGAATGATGAACCTGCTCTTCACCCCCTATTTAGAGAAATAAGGGAAGTTTAAGTTGGGCATAATAATGTAGACAAAGAAGTAATAAAAATAAAACAACACTGTTATCCAGTTATTTTGTTGTGGACATTGTGGCGCCAGAACTTTTATTAACTGCTCATGGGTATACAATGGCTTCATTAAGTGCTATTCTCAGGTGTTAAAAGAGTGTCTTTACAACCTTATGTTATTCAAAAACTTGGGAGAACTTCTTTAGACTGTAAGTCTTCGGGGAGAAATGATTTTTTCAAAAGAAAAATACATGAAAAGTACCTAGGTTTATATTTCTCTGGCCATAACTGACCAGCTACAGTTTTAGAGATCAATTTGTGGCTTGTGTGTTTATATCTGTCCCTTTAGACATTGTAAATTTTTATACAAAAGAGTAGCTGCAAATGTTCTCTTTCCCAACTGACAAAAGAAGAAGAAGAAATAAATAAATAATACAGTTAACATGAAAGAGTTCATAGGTGGTGTGGAATTTGAATAGGAAACCTAAGCCTGGATTAAAAGGCTTGATACATATACACTTGGATTTCTCATATGTAAAATAAAGGATTACATTACATAACCTTCTAATTTTAACTTTCGTTACTGTATGATTCATAATATTGATTCTTAAGAATCATTTCTCTTTTTTTTTGGATAAATAAATACCTTGCATGTAAGTATAAAAAATACTCTGAATCAGTTGCCAGTTGTTCTTCTTCAGTAACTATGGTTTCCTATATACTTGTTAAAATGTTCTATCCTCTTACTATTCCCAATTTCACTTACTAAATAATATAAAAAAGAAAAAAACACTGTTTTTTATACCTTTGTCAATAAATTATTGACTTCCATGGTTGTCTACATATGTGGCTGTCCACATATAGTAAATACATATTTTATGTATTCTAATTAATGCAGTTCACATTTTTATATGCCCCAAGCACTCACGTGCCTTATGTTCAGTTGGGAAGGCAAGTCATGTAGAGTCATGCTACCAAACTCTACTTCTGTATTAAATAGGACCCTATACATTCTAATTATCATACTTTTGCTATCGATGGAGAGAGAGAGAGAGAGAGGGAGGAAGAGAGAGAGATTCTACATTGAATAGAAGACATCATCAGGCAAGATGATATTAAATCCCTTTGAGGATTATTTTTCTATCGGTAGTGGGTTGAGTGGTAGTCCTCTAAGAGATATTTTCATGTGGAACATGCAAATGTGACTTTTTTTTAGAGTAAGGATCTTTGCAGATGTGATTAAGTAAATATATTGAAAGAGAAAATCCTGATTAATTAGAGTGGGCCCTCAATCCAATGTCAAATATCCTAAGAAAAGAAGAGAAGGGGAGAAGATATGTGAGAAAGGACGTTTGACAATGGAAGCAGAAACTTGGGTAATGCAGCCCCAGGAACATCTGGAGCCATCAGAATCTGCAAGAGGCAAGGAAGGATTCTTTCCTAGAACCCTCAGGGGGAGTAAGGGCCCTCTTGACATCTGGGTTTAGGAGTTCTGGTCACCAAATCTATGAGAAGAGAAATTTAGGTTGTTTTAAGCTATCGGTTTGTTACGGCAGCCCCAGTAAACTAATACACTATCATTGTCATAAACTTTCTAAAACCAGGACTAATACATACATGGAAGGGTGAATCCACTTAGGAACTATATAGCACATTCAAACTGGGAAATTCAAGAGAAGGTAACAGAGTGACTCTTTACAAAGGTGAGGTCAGGATACAGGACAGCGAAAGTGGTAGTGTGGTAAGGGTGCTTGCTAGGGCTGTCATAACCAAACATCACAGACTATGTAGCTTAAACAACAGGAATTTATTTTCTCACAGTTCTGGAAGCTGGAAGTCCAAGACCAAGGTGCTGGTAGGGTTTGTGTCTCCTAAGTCCTGCTCCTAGGTTGCAGATGTCCACCTGCTCACTGTGACCTCATATAGCCTTTTCTCTTTGCACTGCATACGTGGTCTCTCATACATGTCCTAATCTTCTCTTCTCGTTAGGTGGGTGCAAAAGTAATTGCGTTTTTTGCCATTGTATAAAGACACCAGTCAGACTGGATTAGGGCCCATAATAAGAGCCTCCTTTTCACGTAATTACCTCTTTGAGGGCTCTATCTCCAAATACAGCCACATTCTAATGCGCTGGGGGAATAGAGCTTTAACATATGAATTTAGAGGAGTTACAATTTAGTTCATAACATTGCTCTTAGCAAGGCTAGGCCCCAAAGGGTGAGGACAGGATGAAATTATTTGAACCCAAAGACACAGAAGGCTTTGTGGAGAGGGTTGCCTTCTAGGAGCTGCCAGCTTTGATGGAGAGATAACAGCAAAACCACAGAGGAAGGCAAGCTAGAGAGTCAATTCTTCTCTTCCTTAATTCATCTCAGGGAAAGAAACACCACCTCAATAAGACATACGCAGCAGCCTTCCAGTGCCCAGAGCAAGGTTGAGAAGGATGGAGACAGAGTCTGAGGTGGTCAATGGAAGACACTTAGCAAAACTGAACATTGAAAATCATTTCATGGAGACCACTTTAGCCAACTCTGCAGCCTGAATGTGTTAGCAAAATGGGTCTAGAATAATAAAATACATCTTAACAACTCTTACTATAACTGAGAAGTTAATGAAAGTGGTCTAGAAGAATAAAGTACATGTTGACAACTCATTATAACTGAGGAGTTAATAAAAACAACATAAATTTGTATAATATGATCTCAAAATTATAGGCATGCCCTGGAAGTTCTAAAAATCTTAATTTTTATGAAATTATTTTTTGTATTTTCAATTAAAGTGTATGTATTTATGTCTTCATAAACACTACGTAGTTTAGAACATCCCAGATGTTGACAGGTATTCTAAGATTTAAGCGCTGAATGCTTAGCAGGGCTGTACTCCTGATACTCAAAATGCACTTACTAACATTTTAACTTTTCTATAGTCTAGGTATCTTCTTTGTTAAGTGGAAAGATTATTAATATCCAAGAATATGACAAACTTATGGGATATGATTTTAATAAAACAATTGCTAGAGAAATGATTTTTGTGAGTGTGGCATAGTTCTTACTGTATCTTCACTACCCGGCACTAATTGATATTTGATAAATATTTACTTAACTGAATTAAACTGCAAATAGACTTGGCTCATTTTCCTACATATATAAATACGCCCCTAGTACATAATTATTATTTGAACATCTTTATGTATTAGAAACTAAGTAATAGGTGGCAAATATTGGGATTTATTACCAGGCTGTTCTTACTGCCTATAACTCCTTAGTCATTTTATATTAAGCTGTTTAATAAATAAAATAAATAAAAATGATTATTTTTAACAAATTGTCTCATATATTGATATGTATTTTTTTAATCATATTTGGCAGGAAAATGAAATTGTTTTGGGTGGAAAGCTGTCAGAAATATTTTTGAGACTTAACTCCTACATGAAAATACTGATTGTTAAATCCCTAAAAATAACTAAATTAATGCTTCTATATGTGTTCATATATCTTCCTAAGAATAGATGATGTGGAAAAAAGAATTGTATCTCATTATAATTTGTGATCAATTTCACTAGAAAATATTTCAGAACAAGAGTCAAAATTGTGAAACTAATTAAAATGTATACAGCATCTGAGAAAAAGTTGCCACTAGAGGGCACTACTGCTCTTTACAAACCAACTTTTAGCACTAACAAATACTGAAGATTTAATAGCTGGGGGTTGACGTGGCAAATTTGGACTGCATATGAAATGCTCCAAAAATAATAAATTCATTAAAGTTAATATTATTTATCAGACAGTTTACAAACTCTGAGCACTGAAACTGCCATTCCCATCAACCCAATTTGACTAGTCTTTGAGATGTACATGTGGGACAAAAAATACACATAAAGGAAAATATATTTATGGCATTTCACAGTTACTTTACTCAGATAAATTATCTCATATATTCATTGTAAAGAAGGATTCTGCACCTCTTAATATAAAATAATAATGTGAATAATAAGCTGGGTACATAGATTAACATCTCTTTGAAGTGCTGTGATGTATTTACACATATGCAATTTATATTCATAACACAGTATAAATTCATGTGTACACATCCACAGTGAGAAGGGAGACAGGTAGTATAATCACCAATTTAAAAGGGAAGAAATTGAGGTGCAGAATGTCATAGCTTATCTAAATCACAGAGCAGCTAGGGTGTAATATGTATTTGTGTATGTGCATACATAGGGGCAAAAATGGGGACAAAATATTATTTCTCTACAATGGAATTATTCACCATTAAATAATGTATAATATACACATATACACATTTTGGAGAGAGACAATAAAAGTTAATTATTATGTTTTGTTAATAGTAATTATTATGTTTGTTAATAGTAACTAATTATTATGTTTTTTCAATAGTTATTAAAAAAACCCTTGCTGTACTTACTATGAACTGAAAATCAAATAACTAACAGAAATGTAAGCCATATTCTTTGATGTAAAACAAGAAAAACAGAATTAAGTGAATATGATGCATATGCCAAAATAACACACATAGCATAGTTTTATGTGAAAAATATGCTGTTATACAGAATTTAGGAGATCACTGTGAGTTGCAGTAAACTGAAAGTGTTCTATGCAGAAGATGGAATTGTAATGTGATCTTTATATTTTAGCAAAATTCAGATAGGTGGTGAGGGCAATTATAGCATGAGAACAGGCTCGGAGATCCTGATGTTCCAGACACATATGGTGGCAGTTCATATTTAAATCTGGCTGGAGAAGGGGTAAGGAGAAATAATTGGAGGAATCTAGAAAGATATATCAGAAACAGATTGTGTGTGATTTTGAACTCCAGTCTTAGTTGCCTTGATGTGATGAAAAGTATTTATATCAGCTGTGTGACATAATCAACGAGCAGTGTTTAGGGTGATTAACCTATTTGCAAGACAAGCAGAAACTTTAGTGAGAGAAGACCTGTGAAGAATCTGTTCCATAGAACAAACTTGAGAGGTATGAGCCTTCGTTAGGATAATGGTGATAGATGTGGAAAGGGAAGGACTAAAATAGACGTCATTTAGAAATACGAAAGAGGATGGATTTTAATCACAGGAAAGGGGGGAAGATAAGAAATGGTCATGAGAATTTAAGCCTAGAGAACATGAAGAGAAAGTAGATTTGCACCAAAAAGACACAAAAAATTCAGTTCAGTTTTAGATATTTTAAGATGTCTTTCATTTGTTTAAATATAATGATTCTCCTTAGAGATGCAAAGCAGAAAAAAGTTAGATTGTCAGTATAGATTTAAAAACTTATATTTAAAAATGTTAATTTAACCAGAAGGAGGAGATTAATTTTTGAGTGAAGAGAAAATGGGAAATAAGGGATTGAGGGCCAAAAATGTGAGTTAATCCACATTTTATGTTAGAGAAAGAATAGTCACCACTGAAATATTTAAAATAATTATCTTAGATGTAAATGGGAGAAGAAATATGAATTCACCAGAGCCAAAGAATAAGGGATTCCCTGAAGTAAAATTCCAAAAACAGGACAAGGGGGTAGGAAAAATATCACGGGATTAATTAAGAGCAGGTCAAGGCCATATTGGAAATTGTCATTTTATCGAAGTTTTGGGGAAACAAGTCAAGTGTTGGTGGGTTTGGAATGGAGAAACAGGCAAACAACTGTTTGAGAATCGAGGCAGTAAAATGAAATCAAATAGGAAATTAGGATTAAAGTGTTCACGATTAGGGTTAAATCTTGTGTTATAATATTTAGAAAACACAGGATGATAGTATTTAGGATACAGCATGGAATGCTTTTAACCAAACAAGAAAAAGAAAGAAGATAAAGGAAATATCCAAAATAAAGAGAATAATTGAAAGACAAAGTGTCAGAGGAGATGGAGGGATGGAGGACGTAGGGCTGAAGGGACAGCCATGGAAAGCTGTGATAATATAATTTGATAGCCCTGAAGAGAAGTGTTATACTAAGGCTTAGATGGGGATGTTCTCAGCCATCTGAAATCTATTGTGAAATTACATGTGGAACAAGCCAATAAAAAAAAACCAAGATAGTTTTCATCACATAAACGGAACCAGTGTCAAAATCCACATGATTATCTCAATAGATGCAGAAAAGGCCTTTGATAAAGTTCAACACTCCATCATGCAAAAAACTCTCATTAAACTAGGTATTGATGGAACATATCTCAAAATAATAAGAGCTATTTATGACAAACCCACAGCCAATATCATACTGAATGGGCAAAAGCTGGAAGCATTCCCTTTGAAAACCGGCACAAGACAAGGATGCTCTCTCTCACCACTCCTATTCAACATAGTATTGGAAGTTCTGACCAGGGAAATCAGGCAAGAGAAAGGAATAAAGGGTATTCAAATAGGAAGAGATTAAGTCAAATTGTTCCTGTTTGCAGATGACATGATTGTATATTTAGAAAACCCCATCGTCTCAGCCCCAAATCTCCTTAAGCTGATCAGCAACTTCAGCAATGTCTCAGGATACAAAATCAATGTGCAAAAACCACAAGCATTCCTATACACCAATAATAGACACAGAGCCAAATCATGAGTGAACTCCCATTCACAACTGATACAAAGAGAGTAAAATACCTAGGAATACAACTTACAAGGGATGTGAAGGACCTCTTCATGGAGAACTACAAACCACCGCTCAAGGAAATAAAAGAGGACACAAACAAATGGAAAAACATTCCATGCTCATGGATAGGAAGAATCAATATTGTGAAAATGGTCACACTGCCCAAAGTGATTTATAGATTTAATGCTATCCCTATCAAGCTATCATTGACTTTTTTCACGGAATTAGAAAAAACTACTTTAAATTTCATATGGAACCAAAGAAGAGCCAGTATAGCCAAGACAATCCTAAGCAAAAGGAACAAAGCTAGAGACATCAGCTACTGGACTTCAAACTATGCTACAAGGTTACAGTAACCAAAACAGCATGGTACTGGTACCAAAACAGATATATAGACCAATGGAACAGAACAGAGGCTTCAGAAATAATGCCCCACCTCTACAACCATCTGATCTTTGACAAACCTGACAAAAAGAGGCAATGGGGAAAGGATTTCCTATTTAATAAATAGTGTTGGGAAAACTGGCTAGCCATACGCTGAAACTGGCTAGCCAAAGTGAAACTGGATCCCTTCCTTACACCTTATACAAAAATTAACTCATGATGAATTAAAGAGTTAAACGTAAGACCTAAAACCATAAAAACTCTAGAAGAAAACCTAGGCAATACCATTCAGGACATAGGCATGGGCAAACACTTCATGACTAAAACACCAAAAGCAATGGAAACAAAAGCCAGAATGGACAAATGGGATCTGATTAAACTAAAGAGCTTCTGCACAGCAAAAGAAACTGTCATCAGAGTGAACAGGCAACCTACAGAATGGGAGAAAATTTTTGCAATCTATACATCTGACTACAGGCTAATATCCAGAATCTATAAGGAACTTAAACATATTTACAAGAAAAAAAAAAAACCATCAAAAAGTGGGCAAAGGATATGAACAGACACTTCTCAAAAGAAGACATTTATGTGGCCAACAAACATGAAAAAAAGCATATCATCACTGGTCATTAGAGAAATGCAAATTAAAACCACAGTGAGATACCATCTCACGCCAGTTAGAATGGCAGTCTTTAAAAAGTCAGAAAACAACAGATGCTGGAGAGGATGTGGACAAATAGGGATGCTTTTACACTGTTGGTGGGAGTGTAAATTAGTTCAACCATTGTGGAAGACAGTGTGGTGATTCCTCAAGGATCTAGAACCAAAAATACCATTTGACCCAGCAATCCCATTACTGCGTATATACCCAAAAGATTATGAATCGTTCTATTATAAAGACACATGCACACATATGTTCACTGCAGCACTATTCACAATAGAAAAGACTTGGAACCAACCCAAATGTCCATCAATGATAGACTGGATGAAGAAAATGTAGCACATACACACCACGGAATACTATACAGCCATGAAAAAGATGAATTTATGTCCTTTGCAGGGACATGGATGAAGCTGGAAACCATCATTCTCAGCAAACTATCACAGGAACAGAAAAACAAACACCGCATGTTCTCACTTATAAGTGGGAGTTGAACAATGAGAACACATGGACACAGGGAGGGGAACATCACACACTGGGGCCTGTCAGAGGGTGGGTGGCTAGGTGAGGGATAGCATTAGGAGAAATATCTAATGTAGATGATGGGTTGATGGGTGCAGCAAACCACCATGGCACGCGTATACCTATGTAACAAACCTGCAAGTTCTGCACATGTATCCCAGAACTTAAAGTATAATAAAATATACATATTATATATATATATATATATATATATGATGTAGATGGAAACATGGATTAGTAAAAAAATTTATATCTTTTATAGTTTAGTCATACTACAAACAAAAACTATTTCCAGAATTTTGACTAATTAAAGGTACTGTGAATAAAATTTCATTTTACTGCAAGAAAAAAAAAAAGAACAGCTACTAACCATGGTGCCAAGGATTTCAATCCAAGGTTTTCAATGATGATATTAAAAGCATAGGAAACAGTGAAGCAGAGAAGCAGCTTGGTTATGGACTTATTTTGTTTAAGGTTATAATACATGTATTAGCCATTTTATATTGGATGCTTACAAGATTTAAGATATATTTACTACTACTTCACTAAATTTTCAGGAAGAAAAATCGATGCCTCATCTTTTAAGGTATTGACTGTTATCTAGGTTTAAATATAATTAAATTCTTTTTATAATTTTTAAGGTTCAAGTAGTAGAATATTATCATGGATTTCTTCTGGTAGTTAAAACAATGCAACTTTTTTAAGACAGAGCCATTTTATATATAATTACGGTTTTAAAAATCTTAATTTTGATCCACCACAGACGTGTATTTTTACCAGTATGAGTTCAATAACACAGGAAGTACCACCAATGTTTCTTTTTTAAAAAACAATGACTGACATGCAATAATTATACATATTTATGGGGCACAGCATGATGTTTTGGTGCATTTATATATTGTGTACTCATAAAACAGGGTAATTAGCATATCTATCATCTTAAACATTTATCATTTCTTTGTGATGAGAACATTCAAAACATCTATTCTCATTATTTTGAAATAGTCAATACATTGTTGTTAACACTAATCATCTTACTATACAATGGAGCACCAGAACTTACTCCTCCTATGTAACTGTAATTTGGTATCCATTGACCAATCTCTCTCTAGCCCTCTGGTAACTACTGTTCTAGTCTTTACTTACATGAGAACTACATTTCAGTTGCCTCATATGAGTGAGATCATATGATATTTGTCTTTCTGTGCCTGTGTTATTTCACTTAATATAATGTCCTTCCAGTTAATCCATGTTTACCACAAATGACAGAATTTCATTTTTTTTTCTATGGCTGAATAGTGTTATATTGTGTATACATACCACATTCTCCTTATTCATTTTTCAATTGAGGGACATTTTGGTTGATTCCATATCTTAGCTATTATGAACAGTGCTGAAATAAACACAGGAGTACAGATATCTTTTTGATATATTCATTTCATTTCATTTGGATATATACCCAGTAGTGGGATTGCTGGATTATAAGGTAGTTTTATTTTTAATTTTTTGAGGGAAATTTAATGTTTTCCACTCACACCAGCAGTGTGTAAAAGTTCTCTTGGCAACTTCATCCACATTTATCTTTTAATGTTTTAATGGTAGCCATTCTAACTTGAGTGAGGTGATATCTCATTATAGTTTTCCCTTAAATTTTTCAGATGATTAGTGATGTTGAATATGTTTTTTTCACATACCTGTTGGCCACTTCTATGTCTTCTTTCAAGAAATGTCTGTTCAGGTCTCTTGATTATTTCTTAATCAAGTTATTTGTTTATTTGTTGTTGAGTTGTTTGAATTCGTTATATATTTTGGATATTAACCCCTTACTAGATGTATGTTTTGCAAATGTTTTCTTCCATTCTGTAGGTTGTCTCTTTTTTCTGTTGATTGTTTCCTTTGTTGTGCAGACACTTTATAAATTGATGTAATCTCATTTGTCCATATTTGCTTTAGTTGCTCACGCTTTTGAGGTTTTCTCCAAAAAGTCCTGTCCGAGACTAATGTCATTAAGATTTTTCCATTTTTTTTTCTTTTTTTGGTTTTAGGTGTTTTATTTAGGTCTTTAATGTATTTTGAGTTAATTTTTATATATGGTGAGAGACAAACAACTAATTTCATTCTTTTGCCTATGGATATCCAGTTTTCACAGCACCATTTATTGAGGAAGCTCTCCTGTCCCCATTGTATGTACTTGGCACATTTGGTAAAAATCAATTGGCTGTAGATGTGTGGATTTATTTCTGGGATCTCTATTCTGTTTCATTGGTCCATATGCCTGTTTTTATGCCAGTACCATTTTGTTTTGGTTATTATAGTTTTGCAGTATTTTTTTTTTTTGAAATCAGGTAATGTGATGCCTCCAGCTTTGTTTTTTTTGTTTGTTTTTGCTCAATATTGCTTTGACTATTTGGGTGTTTTGTGGTTCTATACAAATATTATGAATTGAAAATAATTCCTATGAAGAATGTGTGTAACTGGCATTTTGATATGAATTGTATTAAATCTGTAGATAACTTTGGATAGTATGGACATTTTAACAATATTAATTCTTTCAATGCATGAAAATGAGATATTGTTCCATTCTTATGTGTTCTTCAATTTCTTGCCTCCATATTTTATAGTTTTCATTGGAGAGACATGTCACCTCCTTGGTTAAATGTATTCCTAGTTTTTTCTTTTGAGGGGTTTTGGTAGGTATTATAAGTGGGATTGCTTTCTTGATTCCATTTTTAGGTAATTTGCCATGGGTATGTAGAGATGCTGTTGATTTTTCTTTTTGGAAAGATTTATTGTGGCATGATATTTGGGAAAGTGGTAATTGTTTTATTTATTGCGTCTAAATTTTCCATGAATTTCTTCTTAAACTTTTTCCATGCCACACCATTCATAGAAAGTGAAAATGCAAGGCAGATCAGAAGAAATGTAGCAGGAATTTCAAGACCAGTGGTGACCTATTAAGGGGTTCATTCACCCCAATTACCATCTTGAGAGTTTAGGGTATTCTAATGTATGCTTCATTTTAACTAATTGCCACACTGGATTGTAAGCTGTGCTTGGAATTACCATTGGTCAATGAAACTGGACACATGGGAATTATCCTTAATTCCTCCTCCTTTCTCACTGTCATTCTTAGCAAACCAGCTAGACCTATTTTGAATCTCTTTCCTTCTATACTCTTATCTCTTGTCCTGGTTCATTGTATCCCCAAATACTAATGATATATAATATAATTAAAATGCTATGATTACTATAATACAATTAATATAATAAATATGATTATATAATAAAATATGATTAATATAATGTAATATGATACATTGGAAGTCTCTCTTTGAATGGGGAGATATTTATCAGGAGCTAGGTATAAAGTGGAAAAGTGATTGATAGATTGCTTCTGTACCTTGTGCCAACCTTTGCTATTCCAGGAATTCAGGACTAAATATGATTGAGAAAATGGGCAGATGGGATTATTTCCATTTAATTTAACATTTGACTCAAATTCTTTGCTCATTGCTATAATTGCACTGTTGTATGGTTTAAAATGCTTCATGTGCTTCCCACCTCCCTAGAACTATGAATTCCTGATCTCCAATTCTGTAACTTATTCACATTTATGTATCAAGCACATGCCATAGTTTCTAAGTCAGAGTAAGAGCTTACTTTTTAAGTCATTAAATGAATACATTTTTTGGATCAATAATGTATAAGTTACTTTTAAAATAAACAGTCCCAGGCATGCAAGTATGAGTAAGACACATATTTTTACTCTAACAGTGGAGGACATGAAAAGGGGATAGGTAGGATGTGTATTACACACACACACACAAAACTTGATAAGTGATATGAAAGTAATACATTAAGTAGCATGAGAGGGATTATGGCCATATTTGCAGCTTAATTTAGAATGCCTGTTCACAATGACAGACAAAGCCCTATAGTTAACACCAAATGAGCTTATTTCAGGACACCATGGTGCTCTGGACTCTAGATCTTTCATTCATCATCAAGTTCTAAAAAATATTTTGACATGTTGGATCTATAATAAGGTGAATTTAGTAAGATGGAATTTAATAATGATAAAGGAAAAACTTCATGCACTCAAGTGCAAAAACCAAAGGAGTAAGAAAGCTTTACATGTTTTTTGACACTTAGCTCAATACAAATCAACAGTGGTTCAGTTTTTAAAAAACTTTATAAATATAAAACTTCATTATTTCCAGAGTATCTACAATAAGACAGATAAAATTTCCCTCTCTACCTTGTACATGTAGGAATTCATCAAATGCATGAGTACTTTATTGATTTATTATTTGTTTAATTTATATCCTGCCCAATTTCCAAAATGATTTGAAGCAACTACCTTGGCCTACTTTTTGTGTAAATGTTTCAGACAAAACAAAACTTGTAGAAAGGCATAGAAAAACTAGAAAAAAATCTAATTTGATGCTTTAAATGATCTAAAACACTATTTTCACAGCTGTGTAACATTAGCAGCAACTAATAATTTAGCAATACATTTTATTTTTCACCGAATAAATTCATTAAGCATTTGTTAAATGCCTACTATGTACCAGATACACTATCAGATTTTGGGGATTCAATGGGAAAGGATAAAATAAATAAGAAAAAAAATCTTCCTTTTGTTTATAAAACTCATGATCTAGCTGAGAAAAAGACAATCCAATGATCTCAGCAATAAACGTGTAATTGCAGACACTTATTAATTGCTTTTATGTGTCCTGAGAAGGACAACTATAACTCTGGAACTGTGCTCTGAAGGCACAACCAATGAAAGTATTAGATTAAGCAAAGGTGTGATGTGGTTTGGCTCTGTGTCCCCACCCAAAACTCGCCTTGAATTGTCATAGTCCCCACATGTCAAGGGCAGAACCAGGAGGAGGTAATCAGATCATGGAGGCAGTTTCTCCCATGCTGTTCTCATGATAATGAGTGAGTCTCACAAGATCTGCTGGTTTTATAAGCGTCTGGCATTTCCCTACTTGCACTCATTCTCTCTCTTGCCACTCTGTGAAGAAGTGCCTCCTGCCATGACTGTACGTTTCCTGAGGCCTTCCCAGCCATGGGAAACTGTGAGTCAATTAAAACTCTTTTCTTTATAAATTACCCGGTCACAGGTGTTTCTTCATAGCAGTGTGAGAATGGACTAATAGGAGTGAATTGGTACCGCAGGGAATGGGGTGCTGCTATAACGGTACCTGAAAATGTGGAAGCGACTCTGAAACTGGGTAACAGGCAGAGGTTGGAAGAGTTTGGAGGGCTCAGAAAAAGACAGGAAGATGTGGGAAAGTTTGGAACTTCCTAGGGACTATTGAATGGTTTTGATCAATATGTTGATAGTGATATGGGTAATGAAGTCTAGGCTGAAGTGGTCTCTGATCGAGATTAGGAACTTATTGGGAACTGGAGCAAAGGTGATTCTTGCTATGTTTTAACAAAGAGACTGGCAGTGCTTTGCCCCTGCACTAGAGATTTGTGGAACTTTGAACTTGAGAGATGATTTAGGGTACCTAGCAGAATACATTTCTAAGCAGCAAAGTGTTCAAAGGGGGACTTGGGTGATCTTAAAAGCATTCAGTTTTATTCATTCATAAAGATATGGTTTGGAATTGGAACTTATGTTTAAAAGGGAAGCACAGCAAAAAAGTTCGGAAAATTTGCAGCCTGATGATGCAATAGAAAAGAAAACCCCATTTTCTGAGGAGAAATTCAAGCCAGCTGCAGACATTTGCATAAGTAATGAGGAGCCAAATGTTAATTTTCCAAGACAATGGGGAAAATGTCTCTACTGCATGTCAGAGGTCTTTATAGCAGCCCCTCCCATTACAGGCCTGGAGGCCTAGAAGGAAAAAATGGTTTCCTAGGCTAGGTCCATGGCCTCTCTGCTGTGTGCAGACTTGAGACTTAGTGCTCTGTGTCCAGCTGCTCCAGCCATGGCTAAAAGGGACCAATGTAGAGATCAGGTCTTTGCTTCAGAGAGTGCAAGGCCCAAGACTTGGCAGCTTACACATGGTATTGGGCCTATGGGTGCACAGAAGTCAAGAATTGAGGCTTGGGAACCTCTACCTAGATTTCAAAGGATGTATGGAAATGCCTGGATGGTCAGGCAGAAGTTTGCTCTGGGAGTGGAGCCCTCAAGGATAATGTCTCCTAGGGCAGTGTGGAAGGGAAATGTGGGGTCAAAGCCCGCATACATAGCTTTTGTTTCTCTTTTTTGTATTTATAACTAAAGTTTGCATAGTCTATTTTATCAATGATGTCTAGTAAGACAATGAATGAATACTCTTTCAGGATAAGTACTAACTCCCTACTGGGGCACTACCTAGTGGAGCTGTGAGAAGAGGGCCATTGTCCTCCAGACCCCAGAATGGTATATTCACCAACAGCTGGCACTGTGTGCTTAGAAAAGCCACTGACACTCAACACCAGCCTGTGAAAGCAGCCTGGAGTGTCTGTACCCTGGAAAGCCACACTCGAAGAGCTTCCTAAGGCCTTGGGGGCCATCTCTTGCATCTGCGTGCCCTGTAGGTGAGATATGGAGTCAAAGGAGATCATTTTGGAACCAGATTCTTTAGGCTCACTCCTGATACAGACTGTGTTAGCATGATGCTAATAAAATTTTATTCTGTTATGATATAATTTATGTCCTATGGAGTAGTGTATTTGAAATAGTTCTAAACTAGAACTGAAAATGCCTGGTTTTTAGTCTTGCTTCTGCCATTAAAGAGTAAATGTATCTTGGTACTCATTTTACTATCTCTAGAGATTTTAAAATTAGGTTAATATTCCATTCATTTTTAATATTCCTCTAAGCCATACCTCTCATATTTCAACCCCCTAAGTAAATGGTATGGGGAAAGAAAATTTATGCTAATCCATGTTTCAGTTAGGAAATGCATTTTCTAATATTAGATTAAATATAATTAAAACAATAATAAAATATTTGAAAACAATAAAATGATTCAATAGTAGAATAAGCAAAAATCAGATATAGAATGATAAGACAACCCCAAAACAGGTTGAGTAAAATCAACCTGAACAAAAGCAATAGTGACTTATATACTAACTTGAAAAATTATAATCAGCTACAGAAATCTGAATAAAGTGAATTATAGTAATTAACTTGACAGTATAATCTCAAGAAAATAGAAAAAAACCCATAAGTATAATCAAGTCTAGATGTCAGATAAACAAGTAGCAAAATATTTTTTTAAAAGCTATGTATTTTTCCCTACCAATACTCCCAAATTAATGTCTAAATGAATGCAAATGTTTATATTCCTTGTTGGAGGATTTTTGGTTATCACTGAAATGTAGTCATTTCTACAATGAAACCAAACTTTATTATTCAAAGACACAAATGTAAATGAACTAATTACACCAAACATCAAATCCAAATTGTATATTTTACAAGAGGTTTAGCAATCAACTGAATTCAGTTGGTAGTCAACAGGAGTTAGTACTTATCCTGAAAGAGTATTCATTCATTGTCTTACTAGACATCATTGATAAAATAGACTATGTAAACTTTAGCTATAAATATAAAAGAGAGAAACAAAAGCTATTTAATACTTTCAGCATTTAAGAGTGAAGTCAGGCTTTACTGCAAAGTAGAAACTTGGTCTGGAAAGAGAAACATCGTTCTTGAGTTGAATTGCTAGACATCAAAAAGTACTTACATGTCATGGCTGACCTCGCTGGTTTAGAATAAGAAACATCTCTTGAAGATATTTCCCAAGCATTTCTTCTCCTCCAGTTACTTACTTGACTCCTCCCTCAATCACTCCTGCTGCCCATGAACTTCATTAATAAGAGTAGGAACCACGAGCTTTCTACCTTACAACTTCTCCAGAGACAGTATCAAAACAACAATCCATTTACGTCTCCGATCAACTTGTGTATCACCAAAGAATAGTCCCAGGAATTAAGAGTGTCTGCTGTCAGCTACTTGAAGAGTTAAAAATGACTACTGTTGGCTGGGCACAGTGGCTCACACCTGTAATCCCAACACTTTGGGAGGGTGAGGCAGGCAGATCACTTGAGGTCAGGAGTTCAACACCAGCCTGGCCAACATGTTGAAACCCTCTCTCTAATAAAAAATACAAAAAGTAGCTGGGCATGGTGGTGCACACCTATAATCCCAGCTACCTGGGAGGCTGAGGTGGGAGAATCACTTGAACCCGGGGGGCAGAGGTTGCAGTGAGCTGAGATTATGCCACTCCACTCCAGCCTGGGTGACAGAGTGAGAATCCGTCTCAAAACAAAAAACCAAAAAAAAAAAAACAAAACAAAGACTACTGTTCTTTTAGCATTCATTAATAAGAGTAGGAACTATTATATGGATGAAAATTAACTTAGAATTTGCTGAAAATGAGTATGGGACACCTATTCTCTGCCAACACTTTGCTATAATTGTGTCTGAGTTAGTGAATGAGGTGGATACGGGCCCCGACCTTAGGAAGTTTTAGTCTACTTGGGGAGAGTGACATAGCCTAGGGTGTAACCTGTTATTAAAGGGATGCTTTGTCCCCACTCTTGATGTTTCCATTCTGGTGGAGGGAAGTCCAAAGATATAATGCTTTTAATTTCATTTTGCCTTTAAGAAATGGGGTGATTTTTTTTCAAGTAGGTAAATTAACAACAATAAAAACAAAACAACTGGGCATGCTTGACTTAAAGTACATCTCCTTTATAGAAAGAAACTTACATTCTTGACTTTTCTGCAGTTCCAGGTTGCCTGCCAGGGATACTCACCCCTGCCTAAGGTCAGGTGGCTAAATTTACTCAATCCTGTAGTCTGCTGGTCTCTCATACAATGCTAATACGTCAAACTAGTACTACTGATGATGAAGGTAATACTTTCCCTCTTTTATTATCATTTTGCTTTTTAAATGTTCTCAATTAGTTCAATGCTTGGTCAAGAGAGAAAAAAATTATACATTGAGATCCCTCAGAAACCCACAACACAGCCAAAATGTGAGAATGGGTAAGTGGAAAGAATATGCATTATCCTAACTCTTTTAATACTTGTTACTTCAGTGCACATTGTTCTGATAAGAGGATAAAGTAAACACAGATAAGGTTAAAAATCACAATTTCCCTGAAAAATATTAACTGCATTACCAAAAATCCTATAATCCCTAGAAATTATCATGTTCATTTATGATTCTGGCTTAATTATGAAAAGGGGAGAATGAATAATAGGCTATTCCTACTATAGGATCTTTGTCAATCAACCTATGATAAACTGATAAAAAAATAAATAAATAATATTTAAATGAGACGGGTTACTGTCATTTAGGTCAAGAGCCAGAAGAAGACATGTGGTTATACATGCTTGAGAAATCTAGACAAAATGGCTCTAAGGAATAGTTGATTGAAAACTTAAAATACAAAATCATTCTAGTATTCAGCTTCTGATCAGTTTTAAACTTCATTATTAGGAAGTAACTTATAAAAGCAGGTCTTTCTTTTTGTTTTTGTTGCCACTAAAAAAATGTGGATGTGTGGATATTAAACTCACCTGACTTCATCATCTCTCTATAATCCAGGATACACATAATATATTGAGCTATTAGCAATATCACAATACATGTTTTTGAACTTCACCCACCTATATCATAATAAAGACTTGTAGAGTAGGTGGTGAGATTGGAATCGAAATGCTATAGATACTTTGGTAAAGAAATGATACATGGTTCTAGTATCTGTTAACAGTAAAAGTTTTCCCATACCAAAAATGCCATGTCATATAAAATGCACATTGTACTTTTCATTATGCAGTTCTTCAAAGTGTAATAATTTGCTAATGTTATTTCAACTTTCTGCAGGCCTTTTGGTATGAAAAGACTAAAAATTATAGGATACAAGCATTCATTAAATGGATATATTTTACTCTAGAAAGTAATAAAAGGAATTACAAACATTTACTTTTCTCCTTTTCACTTGCAGCTATTTTTTTAAAGAAATTTAGAACAATATTTTCATTCTATAATTCTTGAAGAAATTGTTTTTTTGAAAAAAATCCACTGTAATACAGAACTAAAGCAAATTTTAGTTGATAAAATAATGTGGGCTCTAGTCCAGATATACATTTTTTTAAAAGTGAAAACTAAGTTAATCTACAAACTTGTTAAGCAAGAAGATCAAGAAGCGCAAGAGCCCGAAATTGAAATGCCTTAACAATCAGTCAGGTGACTTAAATCACTGGGAATTATATTGGACAACTGGTAACCATGGGGATTTTTTTACATCAAAGTAAAGGTCCCGTCTGGAGATATTGCAGGCTGTGTTGCTCTAGCTTCTTGAGTTACTTCAAAATAGCTGAAAACTCAGCTTTTATATCAAGTTTCTTAATTTTTAAAACTGGCTTTGTTTGCTGAATCCAAGAGCAGACAAATGAGTCTGCAGTTTAGTTTATCCCTTGGGTCCACCACTTAGAAACTGTTATGGTAATTGAAGTCAGGAAGGACCCAGCCTCTGAGATCCCTGAGTTGGAGGATGAAGAGAAAGAACCGGGCTACTAGGTAAACTAGGTATCCTGGTAAACGCTAGGCCAAGCTTGTCCAACCCACAGCCTGAGGGCTGCATGAGGCCCAAAACGGCTTTGAATGTGGCCCAACACAAATTTGTAAACTTTCCTAAAACATTATGAGAATTTCTTGCGATTTTTTTTTGTTTTTAGTTCATCAGCTATCGCTAGTGTTACTGTATTTCATGGGTGACTCAAGACAATTCTTCTTCCAATGTGGCCCAGGGAAGCCAAAAGACTGGACACCCCTTGAGAGGGAAGGAAAGCCATCCAGACACAGCCGTGACGGTGTTCCAGCTGAAAAGACTACAGAGAAGGCTTTCAAAACTATTGGCAATTTCTGATCTTTGGGGAAATTTCTGCTACAGTGTAGTAAGTTACTTGTTTGATTCCACCAGGATAGGAGTATTATCAAAATCCACAGCCACCCTCAGTTCTTAGAAACTCAGATGCCCTTGAATGTAGGCATTTACAGAAAAGACAATGAGTCATTTGTATAGATGGAGCTATTTACTGGATGTTATCATTATTAATGCCATAGTACTCTCTGTTTTCTTTCCTCTTACATTCTCATTATCAAGTTTTCCTTTGGCACCTATTTCTCCAGATACTAACAGTGAATACAATTTTCCTACCCAAAAATTTCTTTCAATTTTTGGGTAGGAACAAACAGACATGAATATAAATAACAGCAGGGGTAGTTTGCTCTTAAAAATGTTCCCTAGGTGTTTCTTTCTTGGAGGACGCTATAATTGTCCAATTTAACTCTGTTAGCATTTTGGAGAATAACAGATACATAGAACAGATATCCTTATGGTAGAATTATCTGAGTGCAAATTTGTTTAGTGGCAAACATTTAATCAGTAATCCATGGCACTCAGACACACACAGCCAGTGAACGGAGGGCACCTGCCATTACATTCATTCATTCAAATACATTCTATTTGACCACACTGTCTTCCTTTTGGTGAGGATGTGACTAAGAATAACATTTCTGGTTCCTTTGGAGCACTCAGTAGAGACACATTATTTGTTTGTTTACTTATTTTCCTTTTGGGCAGTTGGATCAATAGGCACATGATTGATTTCTCCCAAGATCGTGCACTCTTGGGTGGAAATGAAATTATATAGAAAGAAAAGATTCAAATAAAAAGCAAGGAAAAGATCCCCTAAGGGTACAGGCGAGGAGAAAACAAATTTTCTGTCTAGAAACCTAAGCATGTTTGACACACAAAAAAACAAAAATAGAGAAAAGAGTGATATGCGGAGAAAAGATGACATCCGTTGCTCATAGTCTATTGAAAAATGTGTGACAAATATCTATGCAACAATTCTCATGGAGGGCAAATTCCCTCTCTCTTCAAAATTCCGTTTCTATGTATCCTTTATCTTATACACTTAGGGAAAGAGTAGTGAGTTCTTATATGATTTTCCTCAGAAGGAACTTCACTTCCGGACATGAGCTTTAATTCTTCTAAAAGCCATCAGGGATTCAGCTATCTCGAAAAGGTCCTCTATCACGCACCTCATTGGGCTTCTTTATATCCTGTTTTTAGGAGAAAGACTTGTAATGTCTTTCTAAATGTGACACTGGCAATGGAAGGAACATAAACTTTGGAAGAGGAGAAGCAAGAATACCACTCATTGGAATATTTTTTCCTCTCTCCACAAATGATTACTTTTTTTTGCCTTCACAAGATCTTTTTTTTAACTATAATTTAGGGATTCTCATTTCATTCAACTTCTAGCCTTTCAGATATATTCCTGTCTGCTTCCATTTCTATTAGCTACCATCTGGCTCTGCTGCTACCAGGATTATTGTCAGTTATATTGGAAATAAATATATTTGTCATTATAATTTTACTATGGCAGCTTTCTGCACCTAAACATTCTGCACACAATTGTGCAGGTGCACACGCACATAGACACACACAGAAACCCCACGTTATCTCCCACCCACCCTTTATGATTTTCTATTATGTAATATACTCTGCTTCCTCCTTCAAGATTTCCTTAAGAAGCGAATCAATTCTGGAAGGCTGAATGATCTAAGTGTCACCACCACTTTCTCTTAATTGAATAGTATCAGCCATAGCCAACTACATGACACATTCTTCTGTAAGAGACAGTAAGTTTAGTTAACGGAATCCTAACATATATGTAAATGAGGGGACAATTCAAAGGATGCCAATTGTTCCACCTGCTGTAAATTTAGTCAGTGGTGCACAGTGCTTCCTCTATTAGGTTGCTGTTAGTTAAAATTCTATTGCCCTTTCCTCACGTTATTTTGAAATTTACTTGCAAATGGATTATAACAGTTCCCAAAATATGAATCCAGGAACATATGCTCATTCACTAATTTGCTCCGGTCTCAGCAGAATTTATCTAATTGTCCTCAGAATCTGGCCTTCTCAGCCTAACTTACATGCAGCTCTGCTTGGCAGTGATGAACTCAGTGTGTGACCCAGTGAACCGAGGGCACCTGCCATTACATTCATGGCAGTGGCCGACTAATGAATATTGCCAGAGCAAAAATCATCTTTAATGATGGATCTCAAAATATGTTTTCATGCTTGCAGTAGCTTCTGTTAAAATTCTTCATTGTCAATTGCAGATGGGGAACAAGGGAACACAAGCCTCAGAAGAGGGTACACTAAGTGGAACTGCAATTAGGAACAAGCACAGCGGACAAAACGAAGAGTCACGGCCACCTGCAGACAGCATGTCAGGAAGAAGCTGCCACTGAAAAAGTTAGGAAGCAAATGCTTAGCTGACATTGCAGTACCAGCAAACGTACACGGATTTTTCCCCTTAACTATCCATCCTTTATTGTAACTATCAAATTAGCAAGTGTGTTAGAGAGAGTGCCATGCTCCCGGAAAGGGGCAATCATTTCTTCTTCTCTCACTCATATTCCTGGTTGACAGTTCCCTAGGGGGACAGTGGAAGTAAATTTAGACCTGCCCTGATGGAGGCGAGTCAGCTCATTAGCAGCTGCCATCACAGCACTTTCCCTTCAGCTCACAGATGGAGACAAGGGCTCTTTGAAGGCGATTCTGAGGCAGCTTCGCATGGAACGACATAAGTGGGAATCCTGTAAAGTGTCGTTTCCCTGGAAACCAAGTGTAACAAATACCCTGTTTTCATCAGTTCAGGATGCGTGTAGCTCACACTTAAATGCTGGGTTTGTGCAGAAATTTGCACAGTGGATGCCTGTGTTATGATACATGTAAGCAAGAGGTCTTAAGGACTGTCAGCTCCTTTATGGAGTCATAAGCCCCCTTTGAAAGAGCAGCGTGTTAAAAGATGAGATATGAATCATTCCAATGGGATGTAAGTGTGATGCAGAGTTTCTGTATAAAATGCAGTATTCCCTTATGCAAGTTAGAGAAAAGTATCAATTTTAATTGAATTAGATCTTGTTTTAACATAAAGGCCTATCGTGTTAATTTCAATCCCCAGATTCTTACTTGTGGGAGCTCCAGTAATGGAATTTTATCTTATTAATAGCCTAAGTAACAACACCATCCCAATTTCATCCATACACATTTGATTCAAAAACACAAGTGGTATTTCCAATCAAATTAAGATATCAGGACATTTTTTTTAAGAGGCCTGGCATGGTTGCTTATGCTTGTAATCCCAGCACTTTGGGAGACCAAGGTGGGAAGGCTGCTTGAGCTCAAGAGTTTGAGACCATCCTGGGCAGCATTGTGAGACTCTGTCTCTACTAACAATAAAACTTAAAAATTTAGCCAGCATGGTGGCACATGCCTGCAGTCCGAGCTACTTGGAAGGCTGAGGCCAAGGGATTGCTTGGGACAAGGTATTTGAGGCTGCAGTGAGCCGTGATTGCACCACTGCACTTCAGCCTAGGCAGCAGAGTGAGACCATCTCTCAAAAAAAAGGAAACAAACAAACAAAAACCAACCAACCAAACAACAACAACAACAGCAACAAAGACAAATGATATTAGGGGAAATTCCTCAGAAAGGAATTAAAATTCAAAGGGTGATTATTCAAGTAGAAAATTTCATAAAAAATAAGTCCCTAAACAAAATATAGACTAGTAACAGTTTTTACAACAGCAACTTAAATATCCATTTGAGAAATTCTCCATTCATACAACGCCTCCACTGTATGAACGCTGAGCCAGAAAGTAGCCTACCACTCCAGCTTAGCTCTTAATTGCTTACCATGTCCTTAATAATAATTCATTGTTGCTAAGTTTATATTTTGGTATTTATGGAAAATATCAGTGACATCATGGACAAGCAGCCTTTACACTGTTTGCACAGTTAGTACTGATTTTTTCCATATTTCCTACTTGAAACTTCACCCATTTTGAGTGGCATAGTCTTTATTAAAATTGTCCTGAAACTCTCAGGTCCAAGGTTGGTATCATACAGAAGGTAAACATAGAGAAATAGAGGTATTAGGAACCTCAGTCACTTATCTGTGTTCACATGACGAGTTATTAATAGAGCCAGTTCTTCAGATTTTCCTTCTTACCATTTAATTACCAGTTTACGATAGATTGAAATTCAACTCTACCTAATTAGTCTGTACAATCGTAATGGTTGATAAGTTAATGCAGACACATGTACTTACTTAACTGCAATTTGATCTACTTAGGTTTGAAATATAGTTTTGTACAGTCTGGACTGTCAGGAGAATGAAACTCTTTTTGTCTCTGGTATATTAAATGTCCCCTTGACTCTGGTGTTACTGGATCATGGCAGAATCTGGTCTATGGATTCTCCATGCAAGTAAGCTCAAGTTTTTGTTTTTCAGCCATTAGTCACATAGTTTTAAATGTATTAGAAAAATATGCTGAAGTTGAGTGTTTTTTACTCCACTGTGTATTACTAATGGGATTTTACCAAAGAGTGTGACCTCTAATCATATTAATATTTAATCAAGCAATAAACATGCCTTGCTGCAAAGCTCAAAGCCAACAGAGTTCTCTCTGGTGATGATTTTTCTATTAAACTAACAAGGATTTCTTTTGCTTTATCTCATTATTATAAAATTGGGATAAACGTCTGAGTATTCAATTCTCAGTAAGTGTCTTAAAGGGCTTCTTTTTCACTCTCCTGTCCAAATAAGCGAAATATCCCACATTGAACTTTAATATGTTTTCTCAAAGCTTTGTTTCTTTGGAAATGGCCTCAAAAACGTGGCCTATGAGATAAAGGTTTTGAAATAAAAGGAAGAAGAAAAGATGGTCAATTGTAAAATGTAGGTGCTAACATCACAAAATATTGAGAAAAAATTGTTAAATGAATGTTTTAAAGAGGAAGCAATGATGATTTATATGATACTAGGGAAAGTGGCCCAAAGTAAACGCAATGTGCTTAGATTGTACTTAGATATTTATACTGTAGAGGAAAATAGGACACGGAACATGTTACACAGTCACCAGATTGTTCCTTCCTCCTGGGGACACAAAAATAAGTAAGAAATTTACCAGCTCACTCCCTAACCCCCTGCAGTCATGATGGGGTGGGTACATCTGGCTGAGTTTTAGTCAATAGTTGGTGGGCAGGGGTAATGTGAAGCAACCTCCAGTTCTAATTCTTACAGATCATCCTGCAATATCCTCCAGACTTCTCGTCCCCATCTACAGTATCCTTGACAGACACCTGTTTCAGATGGTGTAGTTGCAAAACAGAAAAAGTCCCTAATAACTTAGAAATGTGCAGTCTTACACGACAAATACTTATGGGACACAGATAACCTCCTCAAATTTCTTAAAATCAGTTTATAGACTGATTCCAGCAGCCACTGTGAAATCAACTAAAACATACAATTCTTAAGTTATCTTTTTGAAGATGCTTCTAATGGCATACATATTATTCATGGCAGAGTTCAGTTTTTTTTCCCATTGATCAGCTTTCTTGCTGTTTTTGACTTGTTTCTTTTTATAGTTAGGAAATTCTATTTATGGATAATTAATACGCTTCAATATCAAGTAGATTGTGTGTGTGTGTGTGTGTGTGTGTTTTAGTCAACGGGGGTAAAGTAGAACAAGTGTTCCTCTTCCTCCAGGCCCTAGTGTGTCATTTGTGGCTTCAGTCATAAAAAAAAGTAGACTTCATCAAGGACTCCGGGAGCAATGCTGGGCATCAGGATACTCTGCATTGCTGGTCCTCAGGCATGTCCAGGCTCAACCATTGATAGCAGAGCTCTACTGGCCTGCCTTGTGTTTCAATAGCATGTCAGCCCAAGCTGGCCTGCCTTGTGTTTTACATGGCATGTCAGCCCAGCATTTCTGTTGCTAGAAAGCTTTCCTTTTCTTTCATATTTAGAGGGATAAGGTTTTAACTGTTCAACATCTGTTCTTAAAATGACAATATACTCTCTGTGATTATTTTGAGAAAGCCATTTTGATCGAAATATTGGGTTCTCTTTGCTTTCATTTCCCTGATACATCTCTCAGCTCACTCTCCCCAGGACTGACTCTGAAGAACTGACAAAGCAATAACAAGTTGTTACAGAGGAATTTTTCTCTATTGTGGGTGTTATTTATTTATTTGATTTATTCTAGTAATGATTTCTTGTCCACTTCAATTTATTAGTTTCATAAACATAGTGGAGTTTATGTTTATATAGACATAGTGGAATCTTTGCTATCCCTTGGTTAAATTCTATCCCGTGATATCCCTTGAAAGAGTAAGGAGGAGGTCTCTCTATTTCATGAGGAATTTAAGCAAGGTGCTCAGAATGAATCACCTAGAAAAGTATAAATATTGCTG
The DNA here is from genome assembly GCF_028885625.2 of Pongo pygmaeus. Lineage (NCBI taxonomy): Eukaryota > Metazoa > Chordata > Mammalia > Primates > Hominidae > Pongo > Pongo pygmaeus. The sequence goes on from NC_072395.2 coordinate 30,959,487, forward strand.
TAGATTTCTTAAGTACTAGTTTCAAACAAATACCATGAAAAAAAGAGTAATTGCCAACATGTGTGCCCTTAACTCAATTTCCTACAGAAAGAACAGCTGAAAAAAACTATTAAAAATCCATTACCTGTTGTTTAAGAACCAAATGGCATTTTTCAGAAGCTTCTTATCAAGCAACTGAATGCAGCAGGATGATGTACAGTGGCAGTGAGGGTTAGGCTGGTATTGACATTTTGCTTCCTAACTTAAATGATTCACTAAATTCACTAAATTAGATCAAGGAATTTAATTTCTTTTTAAGCCTTTATGAATTTTCTCTAATATAGAAATGATCCAAGACAGAACACTCAAGAAAATTAAAGACAGACAATTTAGAGAAAAAATTCTGCATAGTACCCTGTGGAGGGCACTCATGGACCATCAAACAGATGAGGGAGAATTTTTTTGGCCAAATCTCTCAGTACCTTTTTCAAGGCGAACTCAGATTTGTTCGCTATGTATCTGCAATATATTCAGGAAGCAAGACTTGAATGGCAGAGCTAAGACTAAACTGAAGGCAACCACTCTTTATTAAGGTCTTGTAAGCACTTTTATATACTTAGAATCTAGTCTTGGTGTTAGTTATTCGGTACGTTCAGTATCTATAAATTTTTAAGTCTACATCTTACATGAACAGAACTAAATCCTCAAGGAGAAGATCAATATTAAACCTGCCACATTTTAACAGGGGTCATGTTGCATATGACAGAGATAAAAAGGGCTCAGGGCAATGCAGTGTCTTTCAGAACAGTGAGAGACAGGCTGTCCCTGGAGTAATCAAGGTCAGAAAACTGCCAGGTCTTTCCCTTGAAGGCCAGGGCAGAAAGATTTTCTCTAGCCCCTGAAAGGCAAATGAGTGGGACTCACAGGTCAGCACAATCACTGCCAGCCCACAATCCAAACCCTTTTATGACTAAGCAGTAGAGATGCCAAGGGGTGGCTTCGGAGGAGGTTTTAGAGCTACCCTCGAAAGAACAGTAAACGAACATTCAGTTTGTGTCTGAATCTTGTTTTAAGCTATTTAAATAAATGCACAATCTAAATAAAAATTAAAGTGCATTCCAGTAATAATAACTTTAAGACACTCAACGAATTGAGTGCTCTCAAGCTTCACCCCATTTCCAAGCAAACTGTACACATTTAAATCCCTCCTCTAAGCAACTGCCACATGTAGGCATAATATGATTAAAGCCAAGAAATCTATTTTTTTCAGGAAAGAAAAGGAACAAAAATAGGCAGTCCAAAGATCTTATCCTTTTAGACTACTCTAAAGACAAACAAAAACACACTACAGAGATAACAGCATTGAGGCACATACATGTATACCCATAGATGTAAAAATTTAAGGACGATTTCATCTGTAAGGATTATGAGAGAGTTCGTGTTTCTGGGTGGAGTGTCGTGGAGGAAGGAAAGTAGCAATTATAAAGTTATTTTTAACATATGGAAAATTAGCAAAAATTTCATGATCACTTACTGAAATGCCACCGAATTGATAAAATAAGGAAAAAGCAAATTGAAACCCATCTGATGCCTAGAATATTATCTACAAGTGTTTGAAAATTTCAGAAGCCAGTATGTTTTTTTCAGCAATACTCATAAGTACTCTTGTAACTTGCCCCATGGGTGCTGTAACTTGAGAAAATATTAAGAAGAATATTCTTGAAATTTTTATTTCCACATTCTTCTAGTTCTAAAAATTAATAAAAAAATTGGTATTTTAAAAATTGCTAAAGAAAAGCCTATTTAGAGATTTTTATCAAACTATCAGCATCTAAAACTAACTTGTGACAAATGGAGTTGCTCACAGTGAACAAAATGGTCAGTCTCTTGTAGTTATTTTTATATCTGAGTCATAGATTTTAATATACCAAATATATTCTCTCTCTCTCTCTCTTTCTCTATCTAAAGAACATGTAAAATCAATGAAATAATAGACAACCTATGTTGTTATTTATTTCATTAAAATATTATGGTAGTGTGAATTGTTGAAGAATGAATGGGAAAGCCTCATCACTCTCAGGAGTGACACTAAAGAGTTTGATAATTAGTACTTCAAGGTCAAGTGGTAATTGATCAAGCACTGCTTGTTATAATGTTTTTGACAAGAGGATTAAACCGAAGTGCACTTAATTTTCTTGGCTGTTTAAGTGTAGTTACCACAAAATAGACAAAATAAGGATTCATTATGCTTTTTTTAAAAAATGATATGAGATTGTAAAGTGGGATAATGTATTAAGCTTTTATCTTCCATCATTAGTGTGACAGTCAAAGTAAAGGCAAAAAGATGATGCTAAGAGCCAAAGTTATCCTTATGGGACACAGTGATGCCGTTTAGTGTACATTAAAACATACCTGAAACACTTGTCATAGTTGTCAGACTCTGCTTATTGGAGTGCTGAAAACTGAATTGAAGCTGCAAAACTGAATGAAAAACAAATGGCTATATCAGTTTATCATTGAAAAACAAATGGCTATATTTGCTTCTTGGCAGTTCCAAACATGAGCTCAATACAGGAGACTCTAGAGCACCAGAACCCTATAAATCATGACATATATGTCTGTGCCAGCCACTGATAAACTGTGCCTAACTCTCCCAATGAAAGTAACAGATGGACCTCTGAAAAGCACCAAGATGAAAAATCAGACAGGAAAGCCACTTCTTCTAATACCAAACCTTGCCAGGACAGGGAGGTGCCTCTAGCACTGTTGTACCGTTTCCTCCAAGAGAAGGTATGTGCAAAGCTTACATTTTCAAACAATCCTAGGAATGTATCACTTCATATTTTCAAAAGTTTCTTGGAGAAAGATATTTTGCAGTGTCCTACATGAACTTGAGTGTTTGTCTCTGGAACTTTTAAGTTTGATTTCACTTAGCGCTGCTTGCACTTCAGTTGAGTCCATTTTTACTTGAAGCTTAATTAAATCCATTGTCCTCAGGGACTAATATGCATCAATACTCTTTTCCCCAAGGTCCCCAAGTCATATAAGGACACCTTGAATCATTCTCAGTTAATGATACCTGCCACAAGGATATTTTCTCATGATAGAAAAATTCATATTATTTAATGTATCATCTTAGGCACATTACCAAATCGGTTGTAATGTTGCCTTTGCTATTGTTACCAATATCTCTTTTTCCATAGTTTCTGGATATAGAAGCTAAGTGGAAAATATTTTAAAATATGGTTTACTTCTATTTAGAAATTAGCCAATGATTTATTTAGAAATTAGTCACTATTATATAAATTGTCATTAATTTTAAGAATATTATCAAAACATTTAAAACTGTTTTTCAATTTTCTCAAGATAATATAGATTTAAACAGTTAACAGGTCAGTGAAAAGGTTTGAAACTTTGTGCTTAAAAATTAAAAGGATAAAGGAAAATGATGCATAATATTTATATGCAGCTCAGCCAATAAAATCTGATGAATCACGAAATTGCCGTAACAAGCTTATTTCTATGTTGTCTTGTAGCTGCTTTTTAATGCAGTTTTAACCTACATGAATCAAATGCCATATCATTTGTTATTCTTTTAAAAAGAACCTTTTCAAATTATTGCGTATATATTTTAAAATTCCTTCACTTGATATACGGTTATTGTGGAATATACTTTTACATGTATCAGTTAACCGTGTTTCTAGTCACAAGTAATAGAAATTCTAATTCAAACTTTACTTAAACAATAACATGGATGTATTATTCTAGGTAATTACAAAGCCTTTTCTTTTCTGTCTTCGGTGATGGTGTCAGCTTTATCCAAAGCCTGGACTTAAAGGGAAAATGGTAACAGTGTTTCCAGATTTTATGTCTGTGTGCCACACGGCTCAGTAGAATTTGTCCCCCAGAAGCCTCCAGCACTAGCCTTGCTTAGGCTGATTAGCTGAATTAAATCCCATGCTTATCAATATCTGTGGCTCCGATTATGAAATTCAGCTAATTATTTTAGGTCTCAGCCACATGCTCCACTCCTTGTACCAAATGGCGTCAGTTTCTTAAAAAATTAGAGGTTCAACAAGGAAGGCTTCAAGACCTAAGTGAAAAACTAGGGTAGTTGGTAGTCACCTAAGTAACTATTGAGGTAGTCTTTTTGGGGTAGAGACTGCATTTGGGTGAAGCAGCCAAAAAATAAAATAAAATAGCCCAATTAGACTTACCCACTTCTTTATCTCTCTCTCTCTTTCTCTGTCTCCCTCTGTGTATGTGTTTGCGTGTGCGTCCAGAACTCTCTTTTAATGAGAACAAAAATGGCTACAGAAAATTACATGGAAACCTGCTTCTCCCTGTCTCTCAATTGCCCTCCCAGTCATCTCAATCCTTCCTGCTTTTTCTGACAATAAACTTATCTGATAATCGTTTAGATGTATAGAGCAGTTATGAAGATGTTTTAGTTATTTGATATATTTCACATCTAGATTTCTTTACTGTTTATCTGTTACATTACTACGGTATGTTTATCAGGATTAATGAACCATTATAGATACATTATTAGTAATTAAAGCCCAGATTTATTCAGATTTCTTTAGTTTTCACTAATTTTTTTTTTTTTAAATGCAGTCCTTGTGTCTACTTAAGTTCTACTTGGCTCTGACAGTTTCTCAGACTTTTCCTTCTTGAGGTAAACTTGACAGCTTTGAGGAGTCAAGTGTTTTTAGAATGTCCCTCAATTAGAACTTGTCTGATTTTTTTCCTCATGATTAGATTAGGGTTACGGGATTTTAAGAGAAAGATGACAGAGGTAAAGTGACATTGTCGTCACATTATAGCAAGGTTATACACTGTATAACATCACTTTTGATGTTAAAGTTGATCATCCAGCAGAGCTAGTATTTGTTAGTTTTCCCCACTGTAAATTAATGTTTTCCCTCCTATTTTTCACACTGCATTCTTGGGAAGGAAGTCACTGTGTTCAACCCATATTTAAGGAGTGGGGTTATGCTTCATCTCCTCAAGTATAGTGTATCTACATAAATTATTTGGAATACTGCAGAGATTTGTCTATTTTCCTCCAATCATTTTCTTATTTAATCATTCATATCATATGGATTCATTAATATTTATTTTATACTTTGGGTTATAACCCAACACTACTTTATTTATTTTGTTGTATAAATTGTTCTACCTTTGGCCAGTGGCAGCTGGTTCAGTTGACTCCTCTCATCGCCATTTCCCTGGCCCGCTGTTTTCATTTTTAATTTCTAGTCTACCTGGAATTGTAATCATTGCCTTAGAGTGATGATTCTCAAATGTGGTCCCCTGACATTTGACATCTGAGGACTTGTTAGACATACAGGCCTCGTCCCAAATCATCCTACTGAATCAGAATCTCTGGGTATGGTACCTAGAAATCTGTCCTTTAATAAACCCTGACAGTGATCCTTATGCAAGGAAAAGTTCCACGACCAGTGCCCTAAAGCATCATGAGAAGAAAAGAAGAAAAATTTTAAAAACGTAAAAATTGGACACATAATAATTGTATATATTTATGGGGTACACAGTGATTTTTTTTTTGAGGAAGAGTCTCACTTAGTCGCCCAGGCTGAAGTGCAGTGGTGAGATCTCAGCTCACTGCAGCCACCGTCTCCTGGGTTCAAGTGATTATCCCATGTCAGCCTCCCGAGTAGCTGGGATTACAGGCACCTGCCACCACACATGGCTAATTTTTGTATTTTTAGTAGAGACGGGTTTCACCATGTTGGCCAGGCTGGTCTTGAACTCCTGACCTCAGGTGATCCACCCACCTCGGCCTCCCAAATAGCTAGGATTACAGGTGTGAGCCACTGTGCCCGGCCTACATAGTGATATTTTGAGATATACAATGTATAGTGATCAAATCAGGGTTATTAACATATCCATCGCCTCAAATGTTTATCATTTTTTTTGTGTTGGGAACATTCAAAATCCTCTCTTGTAGCTATTTAAAAATATAAATTATACTCTACAGTGCTAGAATATACTAGAACTTATTTCTCCTATCTAGCTGTAACTTTGTAACCTTTAACCAACCTCTCCCTATTCCTCTGCCTCTCCTCCCCTTTCCAGCCTCTAGTTCATTCCACAGCAAATAATTGAAAAATAAAATAAGGAAATAATTCACTCATACGCACTCAGCAAATACATTATATTCTGGATTTAATGTGCTGATTTCTAGTCTGAAGCCATTTATATGATCAATAATCTTGTTTCTTTTCTTTGAAGGACTATCTTTCTTCAGTTTTAAATTAATTATCTGGTTACTTTTTTAGAAGTGGCATTTTAAATCCATTTATGTTTATTCAAAATTCTCTTAACTTTGAACATCATTCTAAAATCTCTAACAATTCTAAATTCTCTCAATCTTGGATATTCAAAATTTAAACATTCAAACTTTTTTTTATCATGGGTTGTATTTCAATTTCATATAATTATTTGTGAGAACGAAGTCAGTAAAATATATCTGAAACCCCATTGAATAAACCAAGTGATCGGACAGCTTCTCTGAAAGTGAATATTAAACTACTATCTTTGTTAACCTTAAACTTACTGGCCGTGTGTGTGTGTGTGTGTGTGTGTGTATGTATGTGGGTGTGTCATTGGTCCCTCACCAAAGCAAATTAATATCACAAGAAAAATATGGAGTTGCATTCAGTTTGGAATAGTGTTGAAAAGAATATCAGCTTATAGGAAAACTTTTCTATTCTGAGTCAGATGAAACTCATGGTCTTGTATATTCTAAGATTCTTTAAAATATTCATTTCAATTACTTATAATATTTGATTTGGAATCACTATATATTTTCAATTTAAGAGACATTTTTAGTGGTTTCTTCATAAACTTTTTCAGCTTTTAAAATATTAATATATAGATATGACAGAAATAATTTACAATGACATTTACTTTAAACTGAAAATATTTTTCCCCATCTCTAAAAAAAGCTTCAAATATGTGTCACCTGCTCCATCTGCAAAGGCCATTGCTAACTTACCACAGTACCAAGATACAATTTACAAAATTATATATGTACACACACACAGACACACACAAAACCGTAATTTTCCAAAACACTGAACCTGTCCTTTAGCCTGTCATTTTTATACTACTATTTTCATATTTCATATGCTAGTTGTAAAGTACAATATAATGGCTTCATGAGGGATTTATATTTCTACAAAGGACAAAATTGGTGGCATTAGGTTAAGTCTTTTGTGTTACCAATATGTGCTTTGACTAGTTTTTTATGTACACATGTTTAAACAAGTGGAATAATACATACTTCAGAAATACATCTTTGAGTTGAGCTTCGTTCTACAAAATCTGTAAGCCTTATGTCATGAAGAAGAGGATCCTAGCATTTATTAGGTCTGTTTCCTATTGTGTGAATCACACCTCCCAACCTCAAAGTATTCCATATGAAAACACAGCTGTCACTGCTAAGGACTTCAGTGCTTCGAGTTTTAGGCTGGATAATGCCTGTCTGCCAAAGCAATACATCAGTCATTACACAAGATGACTCACACCATCCGCATCTTGGCAAGAATATACATATTGCTAACAATTGCATTTATCTGGAAAGCTTTAAGCATTAATGCATCCTTATTTTTATTTCAACCCCAAATTCTCAACCATAGGAATATTGTCAACTTTTCTCATAGCTTTACAATAAATCCTGGGTAGCTTTTTTAAAAACTACAACCAGAGGATAAATGTTATTCTTTAATAATGTTTGTATGATTTGTCCCTCAATATCTAGAATTACTGCCAGAGTGTAATTCTTATCATAGTGTGTCTGTATTTGCATCTCCTTTGGTGTCTATTTGTGATTCAAAACATGTAGAATCCATTATTAGAGTACACATTTTAATTTTAAAAACATGAAATGAACAAAAATAAAACTTGCATGTAAATAATAAATCTGACATACCATGGTAGGCATTATTTTAAAATTAAGAAATTTACAACTTACAAAATTATATAACAATATATATACTGAGCATAATAGATACATTATGTACTACATTTCAAATATTATATCATTTAAAAGATATATAACATTTAAATGATCCCTGCAGTAGTTTAAAATAATACTTAGTTTAAAATGGGAATGAATGATTTCAGAACATAAATTATTCATCAAAGGACATTTAATAGTTTAGTTCATCTGGTATAAAATTGACAAGGTAGTCATCAATGAGCTCAAATTATTCAGTAAATGTTAATGCCTAGAACCAAATAATGGCATTTATTTCTTAAGAATTACTGCCTAACCTACTGGATAATATTTTTAAAGGTGAACTATGTCCTGCTCTTTTCCATGCACACACACTCACACATGCACACATATACAAACACATATGGCTTGAAATAGCTAGAAAAATATGAGCTTAATTATATGTTTTAAATTTTTAAATATGTATTAAATTATTTAGAATAATCACTGTGAGAAGACATGTATGTTGAAGTCTCATACCAATAAACTCTACCAGCAAAATTTGTAATGAGGACATAAACTGTTAATTTTGGGGAAAGAATAAAAAATAAAATAGGAATAAGAAAAAACATTGAAGATTGCCATATATATGAATGTACTAAGAGCACTAACAAACATTAAAGGCTCTCTGTTTAGTGGCCAAGAGATACTGGTTTCATAGAAAGGACAAAACAATACAGAATGGTCAGATATATGCCGATATATGTGGTTAAAATATAAAAACTATTTACTAGTTTTCAAATTTTACAAGTAAGTTATACATTAGAAAAACGATAATGTTATAACAGAAGGGACATGATTATCTCCAGGAAAAACCTGAAGATATAATTTAAAATGTTTTAGAGCGGAAGTGGTGAGAGAAAGTGGTTACATACTCTTCTTTCAAAATGAAAAAGGTTAAGAATGTATTGAGAGTTGATGGAGCAAAAATAGAGGATGCACATATAAGATATCAACGCTATCTCAATAAAAATAACAATGTAAGAATTAATATTACATGGAAAGTAAGGATTTTAAAAGTGAGCCAATTCCCTTTTTGCTAGGAGGTCACAGAGCATATTTGAGATGGAGAACAATATGGAGGTTCCACAAAAAAAATAAAAATAGAACTACTATAGATCCAGCAATCCCACTGTTTGGTATACATTTTAAAAAACAAACAAACAAAGAAACAACAACAAAACAGTGTATCGACCGGGTGCGGTGGCCCATGCCTGTATCCCAGCACTTCGGGAGGCCAAGGTGGGTGTATCACCTGAGGTTGAGAGTATGAGAGCAGCCTGGCTAACATGGTGAAACCCCATCTCTACTAAAAATACAAAAAATTAGCCGGGCATGGTTGCGGGTGCCTGTAATCTCAGCTACTCGGGAGGCTGAGGCAGGAGAATTGCTTGAATCTGGGAGGCAGAGGTTGCAGTGAGCTGAGATCTTGCCACTGCACTCCAGCCTGGGCAACAAGAGTGAAACTTTGTCTAAAAAAAAAACAGAGAGAGAGATATCTGCACTCGCATATTTACTGCAGCACTATTCACAATAGCCAAGATACAGAATCAACTTGAGTGTCTATCAAGAAATTAATGGATAAAGAAAATATGGTGTATATAGACACATTTTATACAAAGGAATATTATTCCACCACAAAAAAGAATGAAATTCTGTCCATTTGGCACAACCTGAATGAAACTGGAGGACATGACATTAGGCGAAATAAACCAGACACAGAGACACAAATATTGCAGATTCTCCCTCATATGTGAGAACTAAAACAACAACAAAATGAACTCATGGAGATAGATAGTGGAATAATGGCTGACAGAGGCTGGGAAGAGAAGTAGGGAGTGGGGTGATAAACTGGAGATAGTTAATAGGTACAAAAATACAGTCGGATGAGATGAACAAGATCTAGTATTCAGTAATGTAATAGAGTGACTATAGTTAGCAATAATTTATTGTATATTTTTAAATAACTAGAAGAGTTGAATTGAAATGATTCTAACATAAAAAAATGATAAAGCCTTAAGGTGATGGATACCCCGGTTTCCCTGATCTGATCATTACACATTGTAGGTCCTTAAAACATTACATGTCCTTCATAAATATATAAAATTACTGTGTTATCATAGTTAAAAATTAAAAAATTAAAAAAATAAAGTGCTGAACAACAAAAACAAAAAGAATGTTTGTAACCACCAGAAGAAACAGAAAAGAAACAATGATAATAGTTGCCCCCTAAGTGTAGGCCTAATGGTTAGAGCATGGGGCCAACCACAGATACTTTTCATCATGAGCTATTTTGAACTTCTCAATTCCTTCATCCATGGGCACGAATAATTGTCTTTACATTTTTAAATGAAACCGAAAATCATTGCAAAACAGAAATAACATGGTACTCATATAATTATTCATCATGGCTGAAACATTGAGAAAAATTAACAAAAAAAAATTGAACTAAAAATAATTAGCAGGGGAGATGGCATTAAAGACAAAGTAATGGATAATAATTAAAAGCTTGGGCTTTGGACTCAATCTTACCTAGCTTCAAATAATTATTTTCTATTAGCTATTGAGAAATACAAATGAAATCCTAAGCCCCGCAAAGACACTGACTCTCTCTTTGCCAAGGAAACCCCAGAGAAACCTTCAAAACTGAGTTGTTGGCCATGACAGGATGGGGGATGTCCGACACAGCTCATTTTAGCTCCTCCCTCGCCACCCACTATTGGCTTTCTTCCCTAAAGGCTAAAAAGAAACCAGCACTTTGGAAAGGCTGGCTCCACTTCTGATATCAACCAAACACCTGATGGTACCCCTTCCTTTTGTGGTTATAATAAAACAACCAACCAGCCTTCCTTCCTTATAAGGCCACGAAGGATGCATGGCCAGAGTGTTCGGGTCCTCTTCTTAAACTTTTGGTAACAGCGGGCCAAAGACTTCACCCTTGGGTAATGCTAACACTGCCAGTTTTTGAACTTGGGACCGGTGGAGAGAGGCATGAAACTCAACTGCGCATGCACGTTTCTCCTTTCATATTCGTAACTCCTCCTATAGCTTAATGAGTATGTATATTTGGTCACCCCATTCAGCATAAATTCTTGTCTTATTCTTTTCACACCTGAAGTGCCTGTGTTCAGATTCTGGCTGGCCCTGTGCTTCTCAGCCTGCCTGCCACCCTGCAGGCTGCAAACCCTTGATGGGAAATAAAGCTTTCCTTTCCAAATGTATGAATCTCATCATTCTTTAGTTGACACTGTGTAACCTTGGGCAAGTTACTTAACCTATGTAGACGAGGGTTCTGATTTGTAAAATCGTAATAATAATACTCCATTCTCATGAAGCTGTTCATGGGGTGATGGGATAATACATACACAGGCCCTTAATAATGTCATAAACAGTACTAAAGAAACTATGAAATAGTAAGTTAAATATAGACTTAATAAGACTTATAACCAGTAATTTAAAAAATTACAACAGAAAAACATCTGTTTTCATTAAATAAGCGAATGCAGAAATCCCAAGAATGCATCTTTATTAATGAGAGCTAAATGTCCTCAGTTACAGATGTAATTTTAAAATTTGGGACAAAACTATGTACCAAGTATTGTTCTTTAAATTAGAAAGATAGATGAAAATAACACATTTGAAATTTATATTGCAAAAATTAACTGAAAAAGAGATAGAAACTTGATATAGTTATAGCCATAGGAAAAACCATGATCTTTAAGACTTGGCTGCAAAAAAGACAGAAGAACAGATAGTTTGCCAGTCAGTTTTACCAAATTTCCAGAGAAGAGTTTATCCCTATGCTATTGAGCATGGAGAATGTTTCAAAAAGTAGCCCATTTATTTTTATAAAAGACTCAAAAATATTTTGTATCTTCATTCACAAGTAAGAATAACAGTTCTCATATCTTTTCCTTTCTTTCCTCTTTTTCTAATTTTTCACCTCTCTCCCATCTTCATGTCCTCCTCCTTCTATTGATTCTTTTCATTTAAATATGTTTAGCAGATTTTTAGAGGATTAATAAAACTTAAAAAAAAATTAACGCTGTTTTTTTAACTTGGTGAACCTTTCCATTTCTTATTTGGTGAAAGGCCTGAACTTCTATTTTGATAGCATGCATACCTTTTTTTTAACTTGATGTTTAATAAAAGTTTTCTTTTTCTTTTTTCTTTAGCTATGCAGAGTATTAAGTTCAGTTCTCAAGAGAGCTGTAATCAAACACAACCTGATGTTTTACTTGATTTTTCTTTCCTCTTTTCCTGATAAAATGTTTAATTTCTATGCGGTAATTATTTTTATGGTTACTATGTTCCATGTTATGTGTTATGTCTTCCCTAAGAATGTGAATAACATGTGATATATTTCCTATTACTTTACTTTTTTATATATAAAATTTTATTATCTGAAATGTTTTACATATAAAATGAGTTAAGAAACTTTTTAAAAATAGTCATTGTCCTAATGACAATTTCTTTTTTTCTTTACTTTTCTTTTTTTTTTTTTTTCTTTTGAGTCAGTGTCTTGCTCTGTTGCCTACACTGGAGTGCAGCAGCGTGATTTGTCTCAGCCCACTGTAGCCTCAACCTTCCAGGCTCAAGTGATCCTTCTACTTCAGCTTCTTGAGTACCTTGGACTTACAGGCATGTAACACCAAGTCCAGCTAATTTTTATTTTTTATAGAAATGAGTTCTTGCCATATGTTCCAGGCTGGTCTCTAACTCCTGGGCTCAAGCAATTCTCCCACATAAGCCTCCCAAAGTGCTAGGATTACAGGCATGAGCCAGGGTGCCTGGTCCCTGATGGCAATTTCTTAAGCAAATAATCCCTTTAGAATGGATTTTAAGTAAGATCCTCATGGCACTCCTGATTCCCATACATGCCTACATTAGGACCTTAATGCTCTTATCTGGTTTCTGTTAGTGTAGTAATGTGTATTATCACAGATTTATCTTCTGCTAAGCTTTCCCTTATTACTTTTCTTTTACAGAATTTAATTAATTTTACAGGTTTTATTCCACATAATTTTTAAATAAGTAGTCAAAGTATTTGAAAACTCCAGTGAATTTTTGATTAAAATATTTTAGAATTATATTATTTTGGGAAAACTTTTAAATTTATAACATACAATCATGTAACCAAAGAACATGACATATCTCTGCATTAAGGTCTTCTTTGATACGAGAGTCACTGTATTTATAGAGTTATAGGTATTGATTGTATCCTGAATGATAGATGCAACAGAGGCGTCTTTGGAGAAATAGCAAGGAGAAAAAGCAAGTGAAACACTATTAGGACATATTCATACCATACATATAATAGAAAGCACCCTAGACTGTTACATGTAGTGCCATGAAATTTCCTTTTTCAAAATTCTTTCTGGATGAATAAGGCAGACTAAGAGTCAAGTTATTCTGTTAGTAGATGATGCGTTAAGTGTTATATACCTTTGGTGGGAAAAGTAAGAGATGCTTAAAACTTGGGTCTATACTAGAGCAGCAGGTACTTCCTTACGTCTACTGTACCTTAAGTCATTTATAGTTTAATAAGCTATGAAAAATTTATTAATAGATATTCTAGAAACACTTATCTGTGCTTCTGCTATCATCAAATGATATTTATGCAATAGGTAACGATGATGCCTTCAAGTTATCCCCATAAATTATATTTACATTTTGGTATCATCCTAATCGGTAGGAGGTAATTCGTATATCTGTGCACCATGATATAAAAATAAAATGTGGTTGTCCCTACTGAACAAAAGCAAGTTTTTCAGATGTGTTTTATAGAATTAATGCATTACAGACAGAAAGGAAAAAATGGATTGGCTAGGTCAATTACTGTAAAACTAAAGTAGTTAAGTTTCATATTTCTCGACAAAGAAACTTTGCTGGGTGCTGGTGGAACAAGGACAGAAATAATTTAATTCAGCTGGCACATTCTGCTTCTGCAAATAAACCAAAACATATTCACAGTGCTCCACATTGTTGCCTGTCGTCCTATTATATGTCTTTATCAACTCTTTCTTGAACTACAATAATCTAGCTGGGTCCTTTGCTTCCACTTGTCCCTTTATAATTCTTCACACAGTGATCTTTTTTAAAACAAATCAGACCATGTTATTTTTTTGCTTACAGTTTTCTATGTCCTTTCAATAAAAACCAACCTCTGATCATGGCCCCAGTTTTCTGCACAAATGTTCTAGTCCACTTGATAATAGTCTTTCTTAACTTCTTTTATCATTCTTGGCTTAAGGATCTTTTTGTATGTTTTTTTTTTTATTCCAACTTGACTTTTTCCTCTAGAACTTTGTCAAGCTGATTTCTTCTAATTATTTAGATTCCTGCTTAAAATATCACCTTCTCAGAGAAATGTTTCTTGTCAGCTATCTAAGTTGCTTCCCCCTTTTTACTGTCATTCGGAAGTAGAACACAATATTTTAGTTTCTTAGTAGCATTTCCTAGGTCATAATTTTTTTATTTATTAATATTTTTATTCTCACTGGAAATATTCACCATGATACTAGAAACCTTGCCTGTATTTTCACCTTCTTACTCTCAGTCTATAGGATGAAATCTAGTCTGTCACACAATCTTTGCTTATTAAATATTTGAAAGAATAAATGCAGAAATCCTCTGTCATCAGAGGTGATCAATTTTTCTAAGTAATCTAAAAGGTGTTAAAAGATCAACAAATTTATTCAATTAACTATTATGTTTTGCACTCTAATGGAATAAATACATTCTTAATCATTCTTTTAACTTTATACTAATGTATATTAAAGTTTTATTAGTCAATGTGTATTTTGGTAGCTTATATTAATATTTAGCATATTACCAATATTTTCTAATTTATCTGGTTCTGTCATCATTTATTCCTGAAAAGCAGCTAATACTTCTCAAGCTGGTTATGAGTCAATGCATTTAAAAGAGGAGACTCTCACATCTCTTTATTCCTGATTTCAAATGTATATACACACATATATTTTTAAAAATTATATTTATTAAAAAATTCAAATGAAATAATTGTTCATTTGAATTTTTTAATATTGTTGATCTTTTTTCAAAATGTTTTTCTTTCCAAATCACTTTTTAATTAGGCTCCATTTATAGTCCCTAATATCCACCCAGACTTCTTTTATAGCTGTGAACCAAAGTCTTCAGAATATCTCAATAATTTTACCATGTTTTTTATTGTAGTCCCTCTTCTTCCTATTGCTCAATCTGTTCTAAATCACAACCTATTTGTACCAGTTTCTTATTCAATCACATTTATGTCTTCCTTTGCTTACAGGGACAATTTTCTATACATAAGGATTATATTCAAAATCTCTTCACCTAATTGGTCTTCTCTACCAAACTAGACATGACTATTTTTCAAACGATTCTCTCCTATTGACCACCGAACACATCATATCTAGAATTACTACAAAACAATCCTAATAAATTGGTCTTCCTTCTTTGAATAGCAATAATCCCAATTACTGGATTGGAAAATTTAAATTATATGTTACAATGCCTTATTATCTCACTCTTTATATGTTTTCTCCCCCAGCTACATGAAAAGCTATTACACAGCTATTATTTTGACTTATACTTGTTTTGCTTTTTTTTTTTTTTTTGAGACGGAGTCTCGCTCCGTCGCCCAGGCTGGAGTGCAGTGGCGTGATCTTAGCTCACTCTTGTTTTGCATTTTTTATGTGACTAGCATGCAATGCTTACAACTCTAGCCACTTAATTCATTTTGCTCCAAAGTGTGAATGAATACAATTTATTACCATGTAAACTGGCTAAATAATCACTCATAATTTTTGTCCTCATAAGGGATAAACAGCTATAATATAAAGTTACAATATTTCCCATATGTCCTTGAAGTGAAGGTGGCCATGTGACTCAACTTGACCCAAAGGAGCAATATGGAGAGATAGTGGAAATAATATGTCCCACCTCAAGGCAAGGCTCACATAAACATATGCATGATTTTCAAACTCTTTTCCTTCCTAGCAAGCTTGATGTTAATGATAATGATAAATTTTTGGAAGCCATACATTAAAGATGAAGAAAAATATGGAAATAGCTCAGGTTACCTCCCCAACATTAAAACAAACAAACAAAAAAACCCTCAGAGAAAACTCACCAGTTAACGAGGAACTAGAATTTTCAACGCACTGTGAAAAAAACAAAAACAAAAGCAAACAAACAAATAAAACTTCTACCAAGTTTGAGCCATTATATGTATTTTGTTGTTGTTGCAACAGGTAACATTATCATAACTAATATACTACATTCCTAACCAGGTTAACCTGTAGCTACCAGTACTTATAAAATTATTTCATTTTACTACTGAATGTTTGAAGGCATTTGCCAAAAGGTGACACTTCCAAGCCTGAATATGTAAATTTTACCTGACTATTGCATTTCTCCATTCAACAAAATTAATTAACATTTAGTATGTGGACAACCCATATCTAAAACAATTTGCATTTAATAAATAAAGTGACATCATTTTAATGTATGAATTCCTTTATAAGTAGTACAAAGCATGTGCTCATAATGCAAACTTAAGAAAATTAATAATTTTTGTACTATAAAAAAAGTTGCACCATGTTTTCCAAAATGAATGACTCCGAAAATTCCCAAAAACAGGGATATATTTTTTCTCACATCTTTTATACATTGTCTTTTTTATGTTTTAAACATTGCAAACAAAAAGAATGATCAGGAAAATTTATTTGGCAGTCTTAGTAACTGACATAATTTAATGTGGATTGAAAAACAATGTATGAAGTCACCAGTGAATGGAGGATTTATCTATGTGGATATACATGGAATCCTTACAGTCCTTCGTGTTTTAAGTGCTATGCAGTAATCTCAAAGAGAGAAACTCATTTATTTTTTGGTGTAATGGAATAATTATTTAAATTTCCTCAGCTACTGCTGAAATTTTGATTAACATTCACCTTTTCCACACATTTTAATATAGAAAACATAGGTATTATTTAAATAGAAAGGACTGGACTCCTGTCACAGACTTTTGCTAAAAACAATCTTTAACCTCCTTTCTACTCTTCTCCCTGCCTCCTGATACCGAGTTTATATAACGAAAGTCAACTAAATAGTTCTAGTATTCAACATCTGCTTTTTTCCATTTGTTTCTTACTATGCATACTTCGTCCACAAGTGTTTCAGACAAACTGTACTCTATTCTTTTCTTCTTTCTGGTCATTTGTTCACAAAGTCCACTTTACCTAGTATACCCTCTATAATGTCTCCTATTTAAAATCTACCAACCCCTTTAAATACGACTAAAATGCAAAAATGCATGAAAAGGCTTTTTCCTTTATATCTGAAGATATCTTATTCTACCCTGTGCACCCAATGTCCTTTGGGTTTCTATTATAGTCTTTAATTCATATTGCCTCATGTGATACACATTTGTGTACATGCATTTCTTAGAATGGCAATCATGAAGGGCTCACCATTTATGTTTTGTAGCATGTGACATATATTCTATTAATAATTATTAGTTTTATATTAGTTTTTTTCCTTTTAATTTATTCCTTAACCAAAGATTAATGTTTTTTTTTCTTCTGCACGTCTTCCTAGCAGTCATAATTTCCAAACTGGATATGGTGATGGACACTTGTGGTCCTAGCTACTCAAGAGGCTGAGACAGGAAGATCACTTGAGCCCAGGAGTCAAGCCTACTGTGAGCTATGACTGCTACACTGCATTCCAGCATGGGTGACAAAGCTAGACCCCATCTTTTAAAAAACAGTTATAATTTTCAAATAAATCTACATTTATGATTTCACTTACCCCAAACTAAAAGAGTATGTATTGAAGTTTCTTAGAGATGAAACACTTCTCATGCTATTTCTTATGATCTCATTCTGGTATGTTTTAGTAATACATGCAATATATATTTTTCAAAAGATGATATTCATATAATCTCAAAATCCTATGATTTTAGTAGTCTGGTAATACTATAAAAAATTTATCCCATTCCTACTCAATTTTACAGTAGGAAAAATAAAAATCAGTCTCATTTTATATAACAAGTATTACATTAGTTTTGGAAGACACAGATAACTAATGAAAGATACTTTAAGATTATATAATTTGTTATAAAGAAGTATTTGTTTTATTTTAAAAGCAACTCATACTTAGGGAAGTCGGAGACGAGAAGCTCCTACTATAGAAGGTGGAATTGTATTAAATTTTTTTGCTGAAGAATCAAATATATACAGAAAAGCTAACAAATCAGTAGTTACATTTTGGTAAAATTTCAGAAAGTCAAGATGCCTTCTGAATCACTGCTCAGGTCCAAAGATTTTTACTGACACCCAACTCCAATGACTGATTACTACCTACCCCCTTCCTTAATAGTAACCACGCTCCTGAACTATCACCACAGACTAGTTTTTTTTTTTTAAATAACTTTATATAAATGAGATGAAATAATACAGATTATTCATCTCCGGTTTGTTTAGCATTAAATTTTGTTTAGTTTGTGCAATTTGCCTATATTTGCATAGAGCGGTAATTGGTTCATTGTGATTGCCACATTAACAGTTGATGAATGTTTAACTTGTTTTCAGTTTGAAGCTGTTATGAATAAAGTGCAATAAACATGTTTTATATGTGTTTTGTAACTATAAGCAAGCATTTATATTGGGTGCGACTTTGAGGGCTTAAGTTTTAGCTCTTCTTTTGTGCATACATTGGTATTCAATTGTATTTTTAATTCACATGTGATCTCTAATGAGTGAGAGTGCATACGTTTTCATGTGTTCAGGTAAAGACCTTAGACAGTCCGAGGCTGACCGTACTAATCACTGAGATTGTTTCTTCTACCTGAAGAATTTGCTGTAGTATTTTGTTTACTGTGGGGATTCTGCTGACTACTTATTTCAGTTATTACTTGCCAAATATAACTGTCTTTGCTCTGTATTATTTTCATTAGACATGTAACTCTATGGCATCAACATTTTTTTCATCTATGCACTTTGAAGATAATTTTCAATGATCATGTGGCTTCTTTTTTCTTTTTTTTTCTTTAAATTTAAAAATTGTTTTCTGTCTTTAGTTAAGTTTTGTTTTTTTGATAACTTAGTGGTCAATTTCACTTTAACCTACAATTTTAAATTTTAGGTATTATAATATGCATTTTTGCTCTGAAAACTTTTAATCTGTTTTCTCCGTCTTTCATTTTCAGCAATAATGTTATGTTATGCTATGTATGTTATGTTCATTTGAGGCTTTTTTCATAGTTATTTGCTTTGTATTGTAATTGCTTGTGAAAACTGTGACTTAACATTTTTCACCAGTTTTGAGAGTCTTTGCCATTTTCTCCTTATAGTGCTTCAGCTCCATTTATTCTTTTTTCTTTTTGCAATTTCAATTACTTATATGTTAAACCCTTCATTATCTTCCGTGTATCTTGTATATTTTTTCTTCTATTTCTATCCTTTATCTGGAGATTTTCACTCACTCTATTACCAAGTTTATAACTCTTTTTAATTCTGTCAAATATGTTGAAACCAGCTCACTTGTTTTATTTTTCAATGGAGAATTTCCATTATGTTCTCTTTAAAGTTTTCATTTCTCTTTCAAAACTCACCACGTTCATATTACTTTCTTGCACATACATACATATAGTTATTTAAAGGTCTATAAAAATAATTTCAATATATGAATTCTCTATAGATATGTTTATATTGCCAAAATGTTTGCATTGTTTTTGATCAATTCTTATCTTCTTTTAATTTTAAAAATCAAATGGCAGATATTTAGTATGAAAAACTATTAATATAGATTTATTCCCTAAATAGTAATATTTTATTCCACAATGGGTTGTTCTGTTTGAGTCTACCATTTAGTCGGAGGGTATATCACCAGATTTTAATCTTGCCTTTACTTCTTGTATTTATTGATCTATACCCAGTTCAGCTTGCCCCTAGGGTTCATACTGTCAGGCACAATTGAAAGTATATGTTAATTACCAGAGACCATCACCCTTGGTAGATCCTTACCTTCAGTTTTTATTTGTCAAGCACTATAAATTTTTCAGTATATCTGTTCAGCTTCCCATCCTTTCCTCTATAGCTTTGGGATTGACAAATACTCTAATGTGGAGAACCTAGAACACTGGTTTGACATCCATAGGCTTCTGTTCTCTCTGGGAACGTGCTTCCCTTCCCCTTCAAGGCCACGTAGCTTTCATAACTCTCCAATGCGTTGAAACAGATTTTACAGATGTATGTGCTTTTTTTTTCGTTTTGTACAGATTTTGTAGCTCCCACGTGGGAATGTGGTTTTAGAAATATAACATCTGCACCATCACTTTGTACAATTTCCTATACACATTAGATACCTGTAAATAAAATAAAAGATAGCACCATTTTTAGAAATAGATAACAAATGAAAAGAGCAGTAATATATTATAATAGATTGATTCTGATTAGGATGTGTTTTATTTATGCTGTCCGTTAACAATTTTGAATTAGATATGCAAAACAATTACCGAAATTATATACAGCATTAGAGAGGACTTTACTTAATATATCTATCTATTTCTTGGTCACTGATCTTAGCATAATAACTTATTATTGATTTTTATTACTACTCACATAAATTTTATTTCATTAATGTGTTAAGTATTGATTTTTCCTAAATAGTTTTTAAGGTAAAGCATTCAGTAAGCAATCTGCTGATACAAAAGAATATTAAATTTTTTATACTCCACTTAATGTTATTTATGTACTATTTTCATACATATTGTAGTTTTTAACCTTAATTATATTCTTTGAGCATTAAAATCTCATGATAATAATTAAAAAAAAATTCTGTCTCTGATTAATTCATCTACTTTGTCATAAAAGTTACTAGATGATTATACAATTGTTTTGACACTTTTGGGATTAGTCCCAAAGGTTATATTCTTTTTCACCTCAAAAAATGCCCAAAGTATAAAAAGGAGATCTTTTTTTTAAATTCAGATCGCTGCTCTCCTTAGTATATCATCTAAATCATTACAGATTTAACAAGTAGTTCTGAGAACAAAATCTATTGAACACCACATAATAAATTTCTGACCATAAATTGTTGATGTAGAGAGAAAAGATGCTTAGCAGACCTTAGTTTAGTATAGTATTTGTGCCAGGAATTGTGCTAAGGTTTTGAAATTGCACTGGTGAAAATACATGATTCTTCTAAGCAAGGAACTCGCTGTCTGGCAGAAGCAAATACCTGTAAACCAATATGTAACATTGTCTTGTGGAGGCTAAAGCAACTCCATCTTGGGTGTTAATCAGCCATGTTGACTTTTTATTAACCCCAGTTCTGGGGAGCCCTCTAAGATCTCCAGTTTATCCAGTTGTTCCTTGTGCAAGAGCAGGTGTTTACAATAATTCTTGGCCTTAAGTCAAACAACCTTGATGTTATTGTACTTTAGTTGTCATACACATCCCTTCGGAATCATGTATACATTTACATATAGTAGATAAACCCTGGGTTTTGGGGGCAGGAGATAATGGCATGGAGATCCACCATCTTGTCTCACCTGCTGCCAGACACAGACGTAACTTCTGTTCATAAGTCCCTGTTAAATGTTTTTGTTTTTTTTTTCTCCTGAGAAACTGGCTATGTCAGCCTTTTTTCTTGCGTTTTTCAGCTTCCTCAGACTTTGGGGTAAGATTTGCCCATCGATGAACAATAATTAAGAAAGTATTATGTGTTATATGGCACCTGTACATTGAAAAGTGAATTCTAAGTATTTTGAGTTCACTAATAAGAGAAAACTCTTGGCAATTGTAGAAGAAATTATGCTGGAAGGGTAAATCTGCTGAGGTCAGATGATAAAGAGTCTTAAATGACACAAAACACAGTATTTTCTTCTACATTTATACCCTTTTCCCTAATAAATGGCTTTACATATCATTTATATGTTTATAACAACCAAATATAGACTTGAAACCTTCATTTTTATTGATGTTTAATAAGTTATATGTCAAGGGAGAGAGTCAACACTATTTTATGAGACTTTGGTTATGATAAGATATTGGAAGAATCCATGAGAACCTGACATTTTTGCTAATATATATGAGTGGATTTGGGAGTCTGCTCATAATAATAATGGTATTAATATTAACATTAACTATCATTTATTGAATCTGAATTTTGATTTATTCAAAACGTGGTCACAGATTTAAACAATACTCTAAGATAGGCAGTATCTTCCCAGTAGTATAGATAAAAATTTGGTAGCACAGAGAAATCCATAGTAAATGAGATTTAAGACTATGAATAACAGAATTGTTACTGGAAAAGTGGTCTCAGTCTGGACTTCAAGAGAGGGTTCTTGGATCTTATGCAGGAAGGAATTCAAGGTGAATCACAGAGAGCAGTGAGAAGAGATATTTTATTGAAAGCAACTCTGTCACAGAGTATGGCATCCTCAGAAAGAAAGTGGAGGAACACATTGACTTTGTTTTTTGTTGTTGTTTGTTTTTTTGTTTTTCTGAAGTTGGGTCTTATCTATGTAAAGACTAAACTAAACTGTAACTATACGAGGATGAGTAGACAGCAGGACAAAATGTACCATTCTATTGATTTAAACAAAACTATCCTTGACATTTTAGTAAGTACATCAAACATAACTGTCATTATTTTGAAAGCATATATTGTTATGGATATTGGGACATCTGGACTTTCTTTTGTTGTAGGTGTCTGTCCTTGTAGGTCTCTTTGGACTGTTTCCTCAACTATAAAAATCTATGACCACGAGTTGTCAAAAGAATGTGGCAAGGAATTTAACTTGCTAGTTTTAAGATGAAGTTGATTTTAAAATGGTGTCACTCTGGTTCGCCTTGGCTTCTGCTTCCCTAGTAGAGTCAGAATTCAAACTTCAGAAACATCTTTCTGAAGTAGGAGCATGTACTGTAAAATGTGGAGAAAATATAATGAATTGACTTTCGAACATTTTGATTTTAAGAAGAATTTCGTACACCCATGTGAGGTAAAGAGGCTATTTTCTGAAGCTCTTTAAAATGATCCAACATAGACATTTGTCCTTAATTTTCACATGAAGGTCAGGTGGAATGCTGTGTGTTTGAGATGGCTGAGGTTAATAGTGTGTAAAGGATAATAAAGAGGGCAAGTATAGAAGCTTGGAAAACAAACATTTTATAAGCAGTTATAGGAAAACAAGCAAATGAAGGAGAAGGAAAGAGTTTAAAATGTAGGAGGAAAATTAAAATCTGCTATGACATGGAAATCAAGAAAAGTGTTCCAAATAATTGGAGATAATAATGTTAGTGCCATAGAAAGGTTAAGGGAGATTTTTAATGTGGGCTATAAAATTCAATGTTATCGGATTCTGCCTTCTCTACACCCTCAGCCAAAGAAAACATCTCTCTCTGGGGCTAAAAAACTTTCACAATTTTCATCCAACCTCATCTCGCTTGGATTACAGCAAGAATAATCTATAATATTGTCATAAATTATTAATAATGTCTCATCTGATTATTACCATTTGGAACTAAATTGGTGAAGTTACAAAATATTTCCAGATATAATTTTACTTTGTTAAGGAAATTTCTAAAAACATTTAGTTATATACTAACTTTACTCTTCTCAATCAAAACTTACTAAAGGTACAACAATAGTGAAAATATTAATATAAACACTCATAGAAATGTATTTTGATGGAATGAGAGGTAACATTTTAACCCTTACTTATCCTGAACCCATATTCCCCTACCTTCTTAAAGATTCTCTGTGTCCTCTTGGAAGCCATAGTCCTCATTAATTACCAATGAATACTTGAAGTCACTCTAACACATATTTATTTTGACAATGTTCTGATATAAATGGGACTGAGGAACTTCGTCAGAAAGCATTTGAACTTTTTTCATATTGAGTTTCACACATCTACAAATGTGTCTGATAGACTGGAAAAGTTCTAATAGAATCCACTCTGCAGGAAGGAAAGCAGGGATACTGAAATGTAAATTATTCAGAAAGAGGCAGGAAACTGACTGAGTCATCCATAGTCAGAAACCAAGGGGAAATGATTCCAGGAGCAATGGGAGTCCATGTGAAAATTGTTTTGTTACCATGTCACAACCATATCAAAACACATAGACTGCGAAGATCTGGCAAAACTTATACTTCCACTTAGAGTAGAAAAAAATTTTCCATGTGTTTTCTAATGTTTTCAAGCCATGTAAATATGCCTAGTCTTTTTGTTTCCTAGAAAGAATAGATTATCTTTAGAGGAGAATAGTTTCCATACAGCACTGAACTCTGTCGATTAATGCAATCATACATTGTTATTACTAAAATCTACACCAATCTATCTGAAAACACTCTGGTTTAATTTTATTCTTTTGAATGCAGTACATGAGCTTCTTCAGATATTGATTTCAATAGCAGATAGATTATACATTGTAAATGAAAATGAAATATCTGATCCACACCCTAATGTAGGCACCTGGTTAGCGTACCTTAGATAGGGTATCTAGAATTTTCCTCAGAAGTATTTCTAGAGCTCCTAAACCTCAGGAAAATTAGCTGAACCATTTCTCATCTCCAATCAAACACAAGTTCTAGAATGACCCGAGTTTTTCTGAATTAAGTAGACTGTAATTTTTTTTCTATGTTTGGTTGTTGACTACTGACTTCTATTATCAGAGTGTTTGCTGGATTGGCCATTTACAATTTCTACTGCTCTTGTTCTTTTGGTCTTCACATTTCTTTTTTAATTCTTTCATCTTCTGGCACTTTGGACTGAAGAAAAAAAAAGTAAAAGAAGAACATAGCCAACTTTCATTGTCTACAAATTCGGACAGCCAAATTTTTACTGCCTAGGTACTGAAAAGAATCTTTCCTTTTACCTGTGGCACAATGAGAATTTCTGCATTATGCTAAAACATTGCATACTGCCAATAGCTCAATTATATATACTTTTATAGTTCATTACCCAAACCATCTCTCTCCCTGAGAAATCCTGAAATTTAGCTATGCCTCATTGATTCACAGTAGATATGCCACTCTGGATGTAGCTTTTTAAAAAGGAAAAAAAAAGTGTACAGAATTAAAAACAACTGCACTCATTTACATATATGCTACTCTGTGATCTTGTCTGTTACTTTATTGCACTGAAGTTTCTGTTAGCCCATTGAGTGCTGTCATATTTGTTTAAAGAGCTTTCTAAAATCAAGTTCAGAATCTGATCCCTGTGTGGAACAACTGACCTTCTTCTAAGCCTACCCTATTCATATCTGCAGTTTGTTGAGCACACAGAAGCTGTAAACCCCCAGGAAAGTTTCCTGAATTTTATGATCATCTTATTTTTAACTACGTGCCCTTGTGCTTGATAGAAGCATGGGGATGTATCAGAACATAATGGTTATCACTAGAGGATACTATCACATTACCCCAATAACGAAGGTTTCTCTTGTATCTTCAATGCATATAAGGACAAACATCGTTCATGTTACTATGATTATTATATTAGGAATTTTACTCAACTGCAACTTGGAGGAGTGATTCACCTATTCTTCACCTTCTTTTGTATTTTACACAGTTGTGTCTGTCATGGCTCCTTTTAAAGGACACACATATAATTCAAAAAACTTTATATCACACATAATCCCTGATGTTTGACTTACCATCCACCAGTGGACACCTGGGGCATCCAATATCCACCTATAATTTTGCTGTAGGAATCATTAATCATCTTCTATCACACAGAATATTCCAACTGGTTTAATGAAAAGTTTGTCATTGATTATTACCCACAACTAGTCACAGAAGTTATCTTTGTTAATACCTCTGTAGCACAGATGAACATATCTCAATGGAGGTATCAGGCATGCAGGAGGAAGCATGTATATAGAAAATCATTCAATGACCACTTAGTTGGTTTTAATTTAATGGAAACTATTTTAAGAAAAATAATTTTGCAAAAATCCCAGTTATCATCTTTGATAGAGCTTTCTGACAGACTATTTCTGTTTCTTAGTATAACCTCTAAAAAATACTGGAAAAAAACTGTCAAAATAATTTCAGGGCTTTTTTTTTTTTTTTTTTTTTTCACAAAATGAGCAAAGCAGTAGTGTAGATTTCTGATAAATATATTTAAATTGTGTTAAAGTCTTCAGTTCGATGAAGATTCATGTTATTAAAATTGGCTTAATATTTGCTAACAGAAGGTTCTGTTAGCAAATTCCATAAAGAAATGGAATTTTTCTTTATTTTATTAACAAAAGCTAAACAATTTGACCAAAGGATTCATTTAAAATGAATAGTGCTCATATTCCTACTCATACTCTGTGGATCGAAATAGTATATTATGTTCTTCATTATATCAAGTTGAAAGTGTGTACTTTAAAAATATTTAAACCAGTACATTTTAAATAATGAAATATTAATTTCCAAATATTGGGCAGATGATGCAATAGTTTTTATGCCATATACTTTTCTTTTTATCTGAAACACTTGAATATTTACATGTTGCTTAAACTGTTTCTTTTCTTATTAAAAGTTAAGTGTTGTTCTGAATAATTATAAATAATTTTAGGTGTGAATAATTATGCTTTGCTTGTTTTATTTGTCTATTTAATTCAATTTAAAATGTATTAAATTAAATTAAATTAAAATCCATTAAAACTAGTTGTATTAAAATTTAAATTTACTAAAATTAAACCTATTCAACATAATATCATAGGAATATGAAACATCAATATGCAAAAACAAACAAACAAAAAACAAGCAATAAACCAGTTTCTCTTGAAATACATGAGTATACAATCTGGGGGCTAGATAATCAAGAAAGCTCACTAATTAAGAAATTGAAATAGGATTTTTGTAGAACTAACAGTGCCATTTAACTCAACCAGGATCCCAATAAAAGATCCAAAAAGTACTCTGTTGTAGGCTAATTATCTTTCTCAATATGAGATGGCACAGGTCTCACTGGAAACAATTAGGCTTAAAAATGTTCATTTGTAAGTTCCTGTTTCTACTCACATATATTTGATACATTTGAATGTACAATTTTTGAAATTTTAGAAAAACTACTACATTTAGAAATATACACTTTTTAATGGGAAACTGAAACAAAATATTAAACATCATCATAATGTATTTTAATATCATAAAAACTTTAAGCTTTCGTGAGGGAGTTTCTGTAGGGAGAAAATTAATCTGCCTTTCTTTTACCTTCCACTTTGTAAACTTCATTACAAGGCTTGTTAATTCAAGGAAAAATGTTCATTATTTTTAGCCTTTAAAGCTTAAAAGTACAATTGAGAATCATTCACTACAGGCACATAATTTTCTACTGACTGATTGCTGTCTGCTTTCAAAGAACAATCATTTGTAATCTTATGATATGATGGTGAGTAAACACCATCTTAAAGCGGTTTCTTTCCTATTAACCTTTCTGTTAACTCCACAATTTGTTTACAACAAAAACAAATCAGTCAACACTTTTGTAATTTTCATTAGCAGCACAGCTTTTCTCTCTGATTCAAAAACAAAATCCTTGGTTGATGTGTTCATGAAATTCTGACTTTTTTTCCTGGAGTCTCTTTGCAGTATTAAAAACAGCATGGGTGAGTCTTTTTAAAAAGAATTGGAATCTGAGACAAATCAAAACGAGAGTTCTATTATTCCTAATATGCTCTTGAGAACAGTGATGAGATTCCTTAGCTGAGTCAGTTTCAGCACTCAAGTTTTACATGTGTGTGGCTGCTCTGAAAACCACACAGATATTTCGTGAAACCTTTTCTACTTTGAGAAAAAAACAGGAGTCATGTGCAATGGCTCCAGAAATTAATAGGTCTTGAACCCATTTTGTTTTAGATAAAAATTGAGTAAATACGGAATAATTTTTTTTCTTTTTTATCTTTTCTTTGTTGTTGTTGCTGTTGCTCCTTATCCTTGGCATAAGAAGTTGGTACATTAATATTGTTTTAACACAAAGATACACAGGTTTATTGTCTGGAAATTATGTATGCAGCTTCAATTTATTTTTTAAAACATCTGTGTATGTGTGATATACAAAGAAGTACAGTTAGCCCTAGTTCACCCAATGCAAACCACATAACATTATTTTTTCCTCTCAATGCATAACCTACCATTAATTTTATTAATGAGTTAAATCTTCAAATACCAGAAAGTCCTTGGATAATGACAAAGGTCAACTCCTCTGTGAGCTGGGCATTTAAAAATATTTTTAAAAGGTCAAACTAATTCAAAACACTAGTCTATAGCCTTCAGCTACGTTGATCCACAACTATTTGTACCATTGTTTGTTGAAGTGCAGAGTACACTCTCTAATAAAAAGATGGAAAAGAAAACAATGACAGTCACAGCGAGAGGTCAATACTGAAAAGATTTTTTAAAATTCTATTAATAAAGCTAACAATATATGATTTGAGTAAATGCTGACAGGCAGTACTTTGTCAGCTGCTCTTGGAATACCTACCAGTTTTATATGACAATTTTCCTTGCTGTGATAATTTGAATTTCCACCATAAAATAGCACTGCTGAGAGGCCGGCATTATATACTGTCACATGTAGTATTATATCTCAAACAGGATGACATGGTTCCCGCTCTCTAAGTACATCAGGAGTGAATGAGGAATATCTGAAGAAAACAAATACAACAATATCCTAACATTACGGCACAGGTAATGGCAAATTTCATCATTTCAATTAAAAATATTAAGTCAACTAGAATTTATTAAACAAGTAAACTGTGGAAGATAACTCATCGTCTAGTATTTTTCTTAACATTCCCTATAAAAAATAAGGTTTATTATAGCACTCTAAATGCAGGTGAATTTATGTAAGTACAATCAAAACATACGTTAATGCCTTTACTACTTAACGTTTTGAACAATACGTGTATAAAAATAAAGTCAAATCCATACGAAATTTAAATTTTTTAAAATTCTCGATGGAAATGGTCATGGCAGAATCTAGGAAGAAGAACAAGAGTTTTAAAAATCTTTATTTTTTTTAGAGCTACTTCAGTGAGTTTATTTTTCTATCCAAACTTTTCTTTTAATCAAATTTATACTTCCAGCTCTTACCTTCTTTATAAATCACTGTAGAATAATCACATAATTTGAAGTAGAAGGGAAAAAAATGTCCTCTTAAAACTGCTCCCTCTTGTTTCCACCCCCAGTCAACCCAGGTTACATTTGCAGTCCTTAAAAATGTGATGAATAGGAAATAGAGTCATTTAAACTTATATATCACCTAGGAAATGTATAGAAAGGAATCTAAAAGCTAAGGGACTTTTTAGTGATAATACACTCAGGATTTCATCAGACTTTTACAACAGTTAACAGGGTGAGAGAAGGCATAGCTTCACAATGCGAGAGATAATGCTCCATTCCCATAAGTAGTTATATAATACCAATCACAGCAGCACTTAGTCTTTAACAAAAGATCAAATGAGTTCTTTCTGGGAGTTACTTAATCCATAGATCAGGACAATAAAGAGACTGGGTATTACTGTACATTATTCAGAGGAAAGGACAGAGGGTAGTGGGTGTTGGGCAAAGGGTAGGTGTATGTGAGAAAGCCTTGCTACCTGGCTACTTTGACACAGTATTTGTACTTACAGGCTTCAGCATGATCTCAATTCCTGCTCAATAAATCTCTAAGATTTAAAGATTTCTGAGATCTAAGAAACTTTGAGGGATTTATTCCACTAGTCCCTTGCCACAGTTCACATTTATAGTTAGAGGGTATAATTCCTTGCATTTGCAAAAGTAACTAGGGCTATTCACAAATAAATATCCGAGCCTATTATAGTTATATAAACGATTGCATTTTGATGCATTCATATAATTAAGTTAAATCCTTTAACCTATAAGAGGATGGCCACTGAATCCGTATCCTTATCTCAGCATATTCAGCTTATTTGACTTAATATCTTAGCAGTTCTTGCCTGAAGTTTACAAGCATTGAAGAACACACTGAAAATGTTTAAACATTAACTATTAGTCCCCTTTGTATTAGTGAGGGTTCTCCAAAGAAATCGAACCAATAGTTAATCTCTCAGGATTATTCTAAGAAATTGCCTCATGCAATCATAGAGGCTGACAAGCACCAAGATCTACAATCAATCTGAAAACCCAAGAGAGCTGATAGTATAGTTCCAGTCCATGTCCAAGGCTTGAGAACCAGGAGAGTGAAAGTGTAGTTCCAGTCTGACACCATGTAGGATTGAGAACCAGGAAGACCCTATGTTTCAGTTTGAGTCTGAATGCAGGAGAAAACCAATGTCCCCACTTGAAGGCACTCAGGCAGGAGAAATTCCCATTACTCACAGGAGGGTCATCTTTTTTGCTCTATTCAGACATTCAACTCATTGAATAAGTCCCAATCACCTTGAAAAAGGCAATCTGTTTTATTTGGTCTACCAACTCAAATGTAAATCTCATCCAGAAACACCCTCACCCCCACATCTAGCACAATGCTTGAACAAATATTTGGGCACTCTGGGTCCCAGTCATGTTGACAGATAAAATAATCATCACATCCTGCAAATGCATTTCCCTATAATTTCAGTATTTTACTCACTCAAACTGTAGTTGTTTTTGAGATAAGAGTTAATAAAGATCATGAAAGGGCATTTAATCAGATATCTTTATTTTAAATAGTTGACAGCCAAAAGAATCATTTCCAATATTTTTTCCCTAGAGATCCACAAATAGTTCTCCATTGTTTTTATAGAGGACTTGAAGATGATTCACTCAATTATCTTCCCAAAAGAACAATGACAGACTTAGTAGCATCATCTAAATTATACCCCTCATATATATATTTTAGTGAGATATTTGTGGAACATCTTATAACAGATGCAGGTTATCAACTAAATTTCTCTTTTGATGTGGTTTTGTCTAGTCTTCTAAACAGTATTTTATAAAACAATTAAGAGTAAAATGCTCAATCCAACAAATTTCATTTGTCCACATGTCTAGGAAGGAATGTGCTTTATTGGTGGGTGGTTGACAATAATTGGAACACGGAGAATGAATGTTTCTAGATGAACAGTGAATACAGAGGGTGGAAAATATTATCATGCTACTCCCAATCACCAGCAAATAATTGACATTAATTTGTCAGTCTGGATTGCAATAAACCAATATACAGTGTTTTATGGTAGAGTTATAAATATTATCTTCTTTAGTAATAAAAAAATATAAAACAACACTATTGCCTGGAGGAGGTATTAAAGAATTGTTATATTAATTGTATGAAACCATAATGTCTCTCTTATTTAAGAGAAGCCATTATACACTCAATGTTAAAATGTGGAAAGGTGCAGAATAAGCAAATACATAAATTTTTAATAGGATTTGTGAATTATTTAGTTTATTTCTGTCTTAGTTACTTTGGACTACTATGGCACATTAGCGTAGACTGGGTGGCTTAAACAAAAATGTATTTGTCTCATTTCTAGTGTCTGGGAAGTCTGAGATCAAGATGCTGGAAGATCCAGTGTCTGATGAGGGCTTACTTCTTGGTTTGCAGAAAACCGGCTTCTTGTTGTATCATCATATGGCAGAAGGAGAGCTAATAAACTCTCTATCCTCTTATAAAAAGTACTAATCCCATTTATGAGGTCTCCACTCTCATGACTTAATCACCTCCCAAGGTCCCCACCTTCAAATACCTTCACATTGGGATTAGAGTTTTAACATATGAATTTCGAGGAAACAGATTCTGTGTATTGCAGTCCCTTATTTTAGCTATCAGCAAGTTTGGCCAAACCAGTATTTTTCTCTTAAATTTAATTTTAGCAGCCAGATTATGATATCACTGACTTTCATCATGCTGCACATATTAAAATGTACAAGTTGACAAGTTATGACCTGTGTATACAACTGCAAAACCATCACCACAACCAAGATAACCAGCATATCCATCATCCCAGATAGTTTGCTTAGGCCTCTTCCTAATTATTTCTCATTGCTTTTCTCTACTCACTCTCACACAGTTTCCAGAAAACTACTAATCTAATTTTGTTCCCTCTACATTAGTTTGCATTTTTGAAAAATGACATAAAGGGAATTACATATTATAGCACATATAATTTTGTCTGGCTTCTGTCATTCAGCATAATTATTGTGAGTTTCATCTGTATCATGTGTCAATAGCTCATTCCATTTGATTGCTCAGTAGCATTTCATTGTATTCATATACCACAATTGTTTATCTATTGACCTGTTGACAGACATTAGAGTTGCTTACCAATAAAACTGTAGAAACATCTGTTTATGAATAATCATACAGATAAATGCTTTTATTTCTCTTGAGTAAATTCCTGGTAACAAGAGATGACTCGTAAGTGTAAGTGTCTATTTAACTTTTTAAGAAACTGCCACTGTTCCCAAAATGGCATTATCATTTTATTTTCTCCACAGCAGTATATGAGAGTTCTAGTTTTTCTGCATTCTCATAAACACTTGGTATGATTGGCCATTTTTGTTTAAAGCCATTCTAATTTGTATATAGTAGTATTTTATGACAGTTTTAATTTGCAGTTTCCTTATGGACAATGATGTTGAGCATATTTTTCCTGTGCTTATTTACCATCTCTCTATATTTTATGGTAGGGTGCCTGTTAAAATATTTTGCCTATTTTTAATTGATAAAATTCAACACCCATTATTACTAAAAACTTTCAGCCAACCAGGAATAGAAGCAATCTTTCTCAATCAGATATAACATCTTGAAACATCTATTGTTAACATCAAGCTTAATGGTGAAAGGCTGAATTTTTTTTTTTTTTTACTAATATCAGGAACAAGACAAAAATGTCCAGTCTTACTATTTCTCTTTAGCGTTGTAGTGGAGCTTTGGCCAGTGCAGTTGGGCAAGAAAAATAAATTAGAAAAAAGTAGAACTTGTTTTTACATAGATGACATGATTATGTACAAATTCTGACCAAACCTACAAAAAAGCTACTGGAACTAATAAATGAGATCAGTAATTAAAGTTACATATGCTAGCAATAATATTTTGGAAATTTTAAAACTGTCATGTATAATAGCATAAAAGTATGAAATATTTAGGAATGAATCTGATAATACATGTGAAATATCTGTATTCTCTACTCTGAGAACTGAAACCTTTATAATATTGCTGAGAGAAATTAAAGAAGACCTAAATAAATGGAAGAGATAAATCATGTTCATACCTCTGGGTACTTAATATTTTTAAGAGGTACATTCATCTTAATTTGCTAAAAATTCAATAATATCCCAATCAAAATCCTAGGGAGCTTTTGTTTGGTGGAATTAACAAATTGGTTCTAAAATTTATATGGGAATCCACAGTATCTACAAGAGCCGAAATACTAGTGAAAATGAACAACAGAGTTGGAAAACTAACATAACTAAGAACTTAACATAATTTCCAGACATATTACAAAGCCATTATAATCAAGACTGTGTTTTGGGTGTTAAAATAGATATACAGATCCATAGAACAGGGTAGAAAATCAAACAAAAAAAAAATATATATATATATAGACATATATGAACAACTGATTTTCAAAAGAGTAAAAGTTTTTCTTCCAGGGTTTTTATGGTTTTGGGTTTTACATTTAAGTCTTTAATCCATCTTGAGTTAATTTTTGTATAAGGCGTAAGAAAGGGGTCCAGTTTTAGTTTTCTGCATATGGCTAGCCAGTGTTCCTAGCTATTTATTGAATAGGAGATCCTTTCCCCATTGCTATTGCTTGTTTTTGTCAGGTTTTTCGAAAATCAGATGGTTGTAGATGTGTGGTGTTATTTCTGAGGTCTCTGTTCCATTCCATTGGTCTATATGTCTGTTTTGATACCAGTAGGTTACTGTAGCCTTGTAGTACAGTTTGAAGCCAGGTAGCATGAGGCTCCAGCTTTGTTCTTTTTGCTTAGCATTCTCTTGGCTATATGGGGTCTTCTTTGATTCCATATGAAATTTAAAGTAGTTTTTTCTAATTCTGTGAAGAATGTAAATAGTAGTTTGTTGGGAATGGCATTGAATCTAGAAATTACTTTGGGCAGTATGGCCATTTTCACAATATTGATTCTTCCTATCCATGAGGATGGAATTTTTTTTATTTGTTTGTGTCCTCTCTTATTTCCTTGAGCAGTGGATTGTAGTTCTCCTTGAAGAGGTCCTTCACATCCCCTGTTAGCTGTATTCCTAGGTATTTTATTCTCTTTGTATCAATTGTGAATGGGAGTTCATTCATGATTTGGCTCTCTGCTTGTCTATTGTTTGTGTAAAGGAATGCTTGTGATTTTTGCACATTGATTTTGTATCTTGAGACTTTGCTGAAGTTGCTTATAAGTTTAAGGAGTTTTGGGGCTCAGGTGATGGGGTTTTCTAAATATGAAATCATGTCTTCTTCAAACAAAGAAAATTTGATTTCGTCTCATCCTATTTGAGTACCCTTTATTTCTTTCTCTTGCCTGATTGCCTTGGCTGGAACTTCCAACACTAAGTTGAATAGGAGTGGCACCATTCAGGATATAGACATGGGCAAAGACTTCATGATGAAAATGCCAATGAAAACCAAAATTGACAAATGGGATCTAATTAAACTAAAGAACTTCTGCATAGAAAAAGAAACTACCAGCTGAGTGAACAGGCAACATACAGAATGGGAGAACATTTTAGCAATCTACCCATCTGACAAAGGTCTAATATTCAGAATCTACAAGGAATTTAAACAAATTTACAAGAAAAAAACAAAGAACCCCATCAAAAAGCAGGCAAACAATATGAACAGACACTTCTCAAAAGAAGGCATTTACATGGCCAACAAACATGTGAAAGAAAGCTCAACATCACTAATTATCAGAGAAATGCAAATCAAAACCACAATGAGATACCATCTTATGCCAGTCACAATGGCGATTATTAAAAAGTCAAGAAACAATAGATGTTGGCAAGGTTGTAGACAAATAGGAATGCTTTTACACTGTTGATGGGAATGTAAATTAGTTCAACCATTGTGGAAGAGAGTATGGCGATTCCTCTAGGATCTAGAACCAGATATACCATTTGACTCAACAATCCCATATCTGGGTATATACCCAAAGGAATACAGATCATTCTACTATAAAGACACATGCACACATATGTTTATTGCAGCACTATTTACAATAGCAAAGACCTGGAACCAACTCAAATGCCCATCAATGATAGACTGGATAGAGAAAATGTGGTATGTATACACCATGGAATACTAAGCAGCCAAAAAAAGGAATGATTGCATTTCCTTTGCAGGGACATAGATGAAGCTGGAAGCCATCATCCTCATCAAACTAACACAGGAACAGAAAACCAAACACCACGTGTTCTCACTCATAAGTGGGAGTTGAACAATGAGAACACATGGAAACAGAGAAGGGATCAATACACACCAAGGCCTGTTGGGGGTTGCGGGGGTGAGAGGAGGGAACTTAGAGGACAGGTCAATAGGTGCAGCAAACCACCATGGCACACATATACCTACATAACAAACCTGCACGTTCTGCACATGTATCCCGTTGTTTGCTGTTGCTGTTGTTGTTGTTTTGCAGAAATAAAGAGAAAAATTAAAAAAAGAAGAAAATTAATTCAATGGAAATAGGAGACTCACTACAACAATGGTGGTATAGCAATTTAATGAACTTTGGCCTGTGCCTCACATCATATACAAAGTGAACTAAAAAAATGAATAAGCATAAATGCTAAAACTTAATAAAAATGATTTTATAGGTTAGTTTTAAGACACACAGAGAAGGTTCTCCACATGTGATAAAGTAATGATAGGTATAAGGCAGGAATCATGAAGAACTATGATTTATTTCTTAAATCTGTAAATATTCATAATCAATGAGAGAGGATGTAGGGGTACACAGTAATATTGATGAGGCAAACAAGTGAATTCTTAATCAATAGTGGTCATTGTCCTACTTCTTCCTAAAAGGAATTAATTTCCAACCAAACCTGGATAATATTTCTTCTGTTTTTATTCTTCACATGAATAGACAGAGTTGCCTCTAAGAGTTATAGAGTTGGGAATTTTGTCCAGTCCTGACATTTATTGAAAAAAATGTTATCTATCAACTCAGTGATATAAATTTTAATTTTCAATAAATGAGAATTTCTTAAAGAAATAGATAATGGTAGTAATAATGATGAAATATCTTTGCAAAAGATATCAAAGTTTCAGATTGTATAATAGTTTGAACATCAAGTTGATCATTTGAAAAATTTCATTCTTAAAGTATTCTACTTTGTCCAAAGGAAGTAGACCTGTATTAGGAGACATAATAAAATATTATCAATAATAAATGTGCCTTATTTGAATACATGAATATTTGAGAGCCTTTCTGACTGACAATATCAGCAGGAAAAATGGAGATGAAACATTTGCATTAGCAGATTCAGTAGTGCTAGAAGAGGTACAAATACGGAAGCTGGGGAATTTCATGGTTCTAACTACTAACAATAGACAAGAATTTTTACACATGCCTTTGGGAGTTAAAATAAGAATTAAACATTGTTTCATATCCTTACATTTATTTTCAGAAATAATTTCACCTATGTTACTGTATTTCGGGAATAGCCTCTATGACTATTCCGAAAATATTTATAATCTCAAAATAAGAGTGATTGAAACACACATAAAAAAATCCAGAGGCAGAAGTTATAGGGCTTCCTCCCTATCGAAGGGTCCAACATTCTTCTGTTTTCTACTCTGTCATTATTGATTCCCGTATCTATTATCAAGTCAAGTCATACATACTCCAAGATGGCTACTGAATCCTGGACCAAATCTGCTCTTTCAATTCAACAGATGGGGAAAAACATCAAAAGGGTACATTGTCAACTGAATAGGCTTTCTTTAAGGAACCTTCCTGAAAGTTGAATACATCCATTCTCTTTACCTTTCATTAATTAGAATCTAGATTATATGGCAGCAACAAGGTACATAGGTTATATCATTTTGTAGCTTGGTTTACCTTATAAATTGTATATGACTTTATATGGGAAGAACATGAGGATAAATGTTGGGTAGGCAACTAGCAAGCTCTGTTGAAGTCTCTATTGTCATTAGGCCACACTAAATTTTCATATTTTTTCTCTATTTTGGGGGGACAGAATACTATCAGTTAGGAACAATCATTCCTAAATGTATAGCTATACACATGACAAGTATGCAGTTACAACAATCATTCTTAAATGTATACATATACACATGACAAGTATGCAATTACAATGCTGGAGACAATCTGAGTTTGCATTTCCACATGTGTGCTCAGAAAGTACTTTTTAAATACTTGCCTTGGTGTCATAATCAAATAGTATTATATAAATTTATATAATTGTACCACTTCGACATTATTCACTGGAGGGCACAAACTGTACTTAATGCACTGTATCAGTCAACTGTTGCTACATTATAAACAATTAATACAGTCTCAGTGATATTTAAAAATAGACATTGTTTTCCTCTCAAGCATCTGTTAAGCAGCGAGGGCAGCTCTTCTGACCTCAGTTAGACAGACTCAGTTATCCGCTTACTAAGCTCAGCAAGTTGATTCTTCTTCAAGTACCTAGTAGTGAATAAAGAGAACAAGCCTAATGCTGTAAGCCCTTGGTTGTGTCAATTGTACAAACCAAGTCACTGAGTCCAAAGTTGAGAGTCAGGGAAGTAGATTCCTTTGTAAGAATTGTACAACTACGTGGAAAGGAGCAATGAAGAATGGGCTGGCAACCCATTTACTTTACCAATAGAATTTAATGTAAACAATTGTTAACCACGTACAAATTTGTTAATTAGCTTATAAAAAAGTCAAGACTAAAACTATAGGGTATCATGGAGGCAACAATTGAAACAATCTACCATTGCTCCCTACGGCTAGAAAAACAAAAGGAAGATGTTAGAATTACTGAAATTTAGAAGCTTGGAGGAGGGGCCCAAGAAAATGAAACACAAACCTTGGAGAAGAGGGTGCTGGTGTGAGTGGTGATGAGGCTGGTATAGTAAATGTTGGAAAAACTGCAACCTGGATTTAGTTGCAACCGCAGGGAGGAACTGCTGCTGCCAGGGTGAAGAAACACTGCTATAGTGGAAGCTGCGGGACCGAGAGAATGTAAGCAAGCCTACAGGAAGAAAACAGGAAGGAGGAAATCACTTCCTCCCCCAGCCTTAGTCTCTCAGTCCCACTTTCTCCTGGCAGAGTAGAAATGTGGTTTTTCAGACGCTAGTCCTAGCATCACAAAGCAAAGGTGAAGTTGGAGTGGAGAGAGAATAGCTTCATAAATAGCCTACTTTTTCACTCCTCTAACTCCATTCATTTTTGCCTCGTATTTTTCCTTCTTACTTTCTATCATTTCTTTTTTCTTCTTTTTGAGTTTTTTCTTTTTTCTTTTTTTTTTTTGTAGACGGAGTCTTGCTCTGTTGCCCAGGCTGGAGTGCAATGGCACAGTCTAGGCTCACTGCTACCTGTTCCTACCGGGTTCAAGTGATTCTCCTGCCTCAGCCTCCTGAGTAGCTGGGACTGCAGGCACGTGCCACCACACCTGGCTAATTTTTGTATTTTTAGTAGAGACGGGGTTTCACCGTGTTGGCCAGGCTGGTCTCGAGCTCCTGACCTCATGATCTGCCCGCCTCGGCCTCCCAAAGTGCTGGGATTATAGGCATGAGCCACCATGCCCGGCCCTCTTTTTGCCTTTCTTTAACTGTATTTTCCTCCTGGCTGGCCTTCCATCCTTCCTTCCTTTTTTGGGGGACAACAATTCTGTGGGCTTGAAAAGATATGTTTTTAAATGTAAGCTATTGTCTTTTATGTAATAAACAGATATCAAAAATTATACATCAGTTCAGGGAATCTATATAATCATTTAAAAGAATCTATGGTGCCAGGCACTTTACATGATTTTAATTCAAATTATTCAATTCTCACAATGAGAGGGATAATGGCAGACCTAAGATTTGAACCCAACATTTTCAGCCTCCAATTATGATGTTTAAATTTTTTTTCTATATCACAGATTCCAGTTCACTTGGATAAGTAGAGATGAATAATTCAGTCATCACTGTCATTTGAACTAGGTAGGCCTCAGAAGAATATGAAAATTTTGATACATTGAGAATGTATATGATACATTATGAACACTGAAAAATTTATAAGCAAATTTGGGATAAGGCAAGACATTCTCCATAAACAATATCCAATAAGACTAATAAACTAAAAAGTTGTAAAATTTCCAATCTAAATTTATGTAATTTGGGAGGAATAAATGTTTCTTTTTCTTATTATATATGTACTAACATTTTTAAGAGAAAATATTTAAAAGTATCATCTTTTACATCCCAGGATACAGTTTGGAAGTTAATTAATTGTACCGGGCAATAAAAAAAAAAACCATTAAGGTAGCTTTCTTAAAAAGTTCACTAACTGCTATGCTGATGGCAATTTCAAAAGCACATCTTATTATCTAATATGAGAAGATTAATATCAACTAATGTATTTCCTGGTAAAGATATAACATGAATTTAGACTTATAAAGATAAAATTATAACTAATCACCAGAGGTGAAAAATAATTACTTACTTTTTTTGAAATTACATTTGAAAACTTTAGAAAAATATATATATTAAAACAAGTTTACTCTGTATGTAACTAAATCATCTAAAATATGCAAGCATAAATATTTAAAATGATTAAAGCTGCATTTTGATGATAATTTACAACTATATGTGTAACTACACAGAAGTCTTCAAATGAAAGTTAAAATATCCAAAAACTCACATTTCATTCTATATTTACCTGTCACTAGGGAACCGTGATCTTCAGTTGGACTGTTTTTATTTGAGATTAGAAGAGGTTTGGAAAATTAGGAAAGTTATAGGTTCCAAATAGAATATACAAATATACTTGCCAAAGTACAGAGAGAGAGAAAGAGGAGAGAGAGAGAGAGTGACAGAAAGAGAGAGAGAAGCAGGAAGAGAAGGAGG
Source organism: Pongo pygmaeus (assembly GCF_028885625.2). Taxonomy (NCBI): domain Eukaryota; kingdom Metazoa; phylum Chordata; class Mammalia; order Primates; family Hominidae; genus Pongo; species Pongo pygmaeus. Next base: position 30,999,528 of record NC_072395.2, read on the forward strand.
ATGGGAATGGGAAGAAGGAGGAGGAGGAGGAAGGGGAGGAGGAAGTTGGTGGAAGGGGAAGGGGAGGAGAGACGGAAATAGGAGAATCACCTTGATTGTGCTGGATATTGGCAGAAAGGAATATGTCATAAGCATACAAATTTAATCCCTTAGTCTAATTTTTACATTTTAATTATAGATTCCACTTCTACCTTTTCTTGTTAACAATTTCCAATAGACAATAAATTTGAATTGTTACAATTAGGTGTTTCAAATCCAGTTCATTTTCTAATAGAGATTATGTTCAAGTTACTAATGGAGAAAAATATACCTTAATAGACCTCAATTGTATTAGGGACTCAGGTAATTACTACCAAAAACTAAGGTTCTAATGGGCTACTCATCTTTTTTTATTTCAATAATTTTGGGGGTACAGGTAGTTTTTTGTTACATGGATAAGTTCTTTAGTGTTGATTACTGAGATTTTAGTGCACCTGCGATTTTGCTGCACCTGTCACTGGAGCAGTGTACACTATACCTAATATGTCATCTTTTATTCCTTACTCCCCTTTCACTCTTCTGTCCTGAGTTCCCAAAATTCATTATATCATTCTTACGCTTTTGCATCCTCATAACTTAGCTCCTACTTATATGTCAGAACATATGGTATTTGGTTTTCCATTCCTGGGTTACTTTACTTAGAATAATGGCTTCCTGCTTCATCCAAGTCGCTGCAAAAGACACTGTTTCATTCCTTTTTATGACAGAGTAGTATTCCATAAGGTGAATATACCACATTTTCTTTACCCACTCATTGGTTGATAGGCACTTAGATTGATTCCACATCTTTGCAATTGTGAATAGTGCTGCTATCAACATGTGTGTGCATGTGTATTTTTAATGTAATGACTTCTTTTTCTTTGGGTGGATACTCAGTAGTGAGAAAAAAATCAACAGAGTAAACAGATAACCCACAGTGTGGGAGAAAATATTTGCAAACTATGCATCTGACAAAGGGCTAATAGTCAGAATCTACAAGCAACTCAAACAAATCAGCAAGAAAAAAATTAAATAGGATGTTGGCTGTGGGTTTGTCATATATGGCTTTGAGGTTTATTTTATTACTTTGAGGTAAATTCCTTCTGTGCCTATTTCGTTGAGGGTTTTTATCATAAAATGATGCTGGATTTTATCTAATGCCTTTTTTGTGTTTATTGAGATAATCATATGGTTTTTGTTTCTAATTCTGTTTATGTGATGTTTTACATTTGTTGACTTGTATATGTTAAATCGTCCCTGCATCCCAGATCTGAAACCCACTTGATCAGGTTGTGTTATCTTTTAGATATGCTGTTGGATTCGGTTAGCTAGTATTTTGTTGAGGACTTTTGCGTCTGTGTTCATCAAGCATATTACTCTGTAGCTTTCTTTTTTCTGTTATGTCCTTTTCTGGTTTTCTATTATGGTGGTAGTGGCTTTAACAAATGATTTAGGGAGAATTCTCTCTTTCTCTGTTTTTTATTTTTTAATAGTTTCTGTAGAATTGGTACCAATTCTTCTTTGAATGTCTGATGTAATTCAGCTGTGAATCCATCTGATCCTGGACATTTATTTTTGTTGGCAATTTTTAAAATTACTGATTCAATCTCACTGTTTGTTATTGGTATGTTTGAGATTTCTATTTCTTCTTGATTTAATCTGAGAGGGTTGTATATGGCCAGAAATTTATCCAATTCCTTTAGATTTTCTAGTTTGTGTGTGTAAAGATTTTCATAGTAGCATTGAATGATCTTTTGTATTTTTGTGACATTGTAATATCTCCATTTTCATTTAACACTGAGCTTTTTAAATCTTCTCTCTTCTTTACATGGTTAATCTCACTATTAGTCTATCAATTTTGTTTATCTTATCAAAGAACCACCTTTTGTTTGATTTATCTTTTTTTTTTTTTTTCAATTTCATTTAGTTCTGCTCTAATCTCTGTCATTTCTTTTCTTGTGCTGGTTTGGGGCTCGGTTTGTTCTTGTTTCTCCAGTTCCCTGAGGTGTGACATTAGGTTGTCTATTTGGGCTCTTTCAGACTTTTTGATGAGGAATCTAATGTTATGAACTTTCCTCTTAGCATCACTTTTGCTGTATCCCAGAAGTTTTGATGAGTTGTGTCATTAATATTATTCAATTCAAATAATTTTTTTAAATTTCCATCCTGATTTCATTGTTAATCCCAAAATTTTTCAAGAGCCGACTATTTAGTTTCCATGTATTTGTATAATTTTGAAGATTCCTTTTGGTGTTAATTTCCAGTTTTATTCCACTGTAGTCTGAGAAGATACTTGATATGATTTTGATTTTTATAAATTTATTGAGATTTGTTTTGTGGCCTGGCATCTAGCTAAGCTTGGAGAACGTTCCATGCACTGATGAGAAGAATGTCTCCTCTGCAGTTGTGAAGAACATTTGGTAAATATCTGTTATGTCCATTTGTCTAGGGTATAGTTTAAGTTCACTGTTTCTTTGTTGACTTTCTGTCTTGATGATCTGTCTAGTGCTGTTAGCAGAGTATTGAAGTCTCCCACTATTATTGTGTTGCCATCTGTCTCATTTCTTAGGTCTAATAGTAATTGTTTATATATTTGGCAGCTCCTGTATTAGGTGCATATAAATTTAGGATTATAATATCTTCTTGTTGTGCTAATCCTTTTATCATGATTTGATGCCCTTCTTTGTCTTTTTTGTTTTAACTATTGTTGCATTATAATCTGTTTTGTTTGATATATGAATAGCTACTCCTTCTCACTTTTGGTTTTCATTTGTGTAAAATATATTTTTCTACCCCTTAGACTTAAGTTTATGTGAGTCCTTATGTGTTAGGTGAGTCTCTTGAAGACAGCAGATATTTTGTTGGCAGTTTTTAATTCAATTTGTCATTCTGTATCTTTTTTTTTTTTTTTCTTGAAATGGAGTCTCACTCTGTCACCCAGGCTGGAGTGCAGTGGTGCTATCTCAGCTCACTGCAACCTCCGCCTCCCAGGTTCAAGCAATTCTCCTGCCTCAGCCTTCCGAGTAGCTGGGATTAGACATGTGCCACCACGCCCGGCTAATTTTTTCATGTTTTTAGTAGAGACTGGGCTTCACTGTGTTAGTCAGGATGGTCTCGATCTCCTAACCTCATGATCCTCCCACCTCGGCCTCCCGAAGTGCTGGGATTACAGGTGTGAGCCCCCGCACCCAGCCAATTCTGTATCTTTTTAGTGCAGCATTTAGGCCGCTTACATTCAATGTTAATATTGAGATGTGAGGTATTGTTCTATTCATCATGTTAGTTGTTGCCTAGATACTTTCTTTTTATCATTCTGTTACTGTTTTATAGGCCCTGTGAGTTTTATGCTTTAAGGAGATTCTATTTTGGCATGTACCAAGCTTTTGTTTCAAGATTTAGAACTCCTTTTAACATTTCTTAAAGTTGTGGTTTGGTAGTGGAAAATTCCCTTAGCATTTGATTCTCTGAAAACGCAAGCAAAACCAAGTTTGTCATTCATTTATGAAGCTTGGTTTTTCTAGATATCAAATTATTGACTGACATTTTGTTTGTGGTGGCTAAAGATACAAGCCCAATTCCTTCTGGCTTGTAAGGTTTCTGCTAATAAATCTGTTGTTAGTCTGATAGGTTTTCCTTTATAGGTTACCTGATGCTTTTGTCTCACAGCTCTTAAGATTCTTTACTTCATCTTGACTTCAGATATCTTGACGACTATGTGCCTTGGTGATAATCTCTTTGCAATGAATTTCCCAGGAGTTCTTTGAGCTTCTGTTATTTGGATGTCTAGATCTCTAGCAAGGCCAAGGAAGTTTTTCTCTATTATTCCCTCAAATTAGTTTTCCAAATATTCAGACTTCACTTCTCCCTCAGGAACACCAATTATTTTTAGGTTTGGCTGTTTTATGTACTCCTTTATTTCTTGGAGACTTTGTTTATTTTATCAGTTCTTTTTTCTTTGACTTTGACTGATTGGGTTAATAAAAGCCTTGTGTTTAAGTTCTGAAATTCTTTCTTCTACTTGTTCTAGTCTATTGTGGAAATTTTCCACTGCATTTTGTTTTTTCTTAAGTGTGTATTTCATTTCCAGAAATTATTATTATTTTTTTCTTTATGATATCTATTTCTCTGGAGAAAAATTTATTCATATCCTGAATTTTTTTCTTAATTTCTTTAAGTTGTTTTTCACTTTTCTACAGTATCTCCTTGAGTAGCTTAATAATTAACTTTCTGAATTCTTTGGCATTTCAGAGATTTCTTCTTGATTTGGATCCATTGCTGGGGGGCTAGTGTGATCTTTTGGAGGTGTTATAGAGCTCTGTTTTGTCATATTACCAGAATTAACATTCCGGTTCTTTCTTATTTGGGTAGACTATTTCTTCACATTGTTCTTGAATTTATTTTTGATTGGACTTTTTTTTATTGCTTTTTTTCCCCTCTGAAGGATCTGACTTTAGTGTTTGTAGTTTATTTTAGCCTAATTTGATTCTTGGTGCTTTTAGGGGTGAAGACTCAGTATGAGTTCCTTAGTTATAGAGCATCTTTGTACACTGGGTTTCCCAGATGCTAGTCGTAGTAGTTGTATACTTGGTGTGTGAGAAGGTTCACTGTATCCTATGGGATTGGAATCACACGGATCTCTTGAAGCTTATCTTGTTCTCTTGTGATGTACACTTTATTTATTTATTTATTTTATTTTTCCCAAGTAGTTTATTTACTCAGATGATGATTCAGGCTCCAAGACAATAGGGGAGGTATCTCTGGGTAGGCACCAGTTGTAGCTAAAGCAGGTGGGTAAATGTAATACCCAATGTTGGGCAGAGGTCTTAGCCTTGATGAAGGTGACTCTTGGAGCTCTCAATTAGATGTGCTGAGGTTTTATCAGGGTGAAGGATGGGAGCTACGTCAGCTCCCATGCCAGACCAGCAGGAAAGCTATCCAACTCACAGCCTCACTCTTGTCCCAGTGTTCTGACTATTCAGATCACACAGGAAGTTATTTTCATCTGTAGGAATGTGAATGTTCCAAATAGGGAGGAATTGTTACTCTCACAATTTTGATATTGCTCTTCCTTTCTGGATATGGAATGTATCTACGCATATGAAAGCTTCAAATGTTTTTAATTTGTGATTATCATATTGTTACTAAATGACCATAGAACAGTAAATTGCACAATTAAAATGAATTTTAGCCAGTTTGTGTGACAAACAAGGAGGAGGTAATAAAGAATCAAGTGAAATGCGTTCAAAACTGTTTTACCTCTCTGCACCAAAGCATTGACCTAGAATCACATTCTAAAGAAGATCTTTCTGATCAACTTCTCTAGAAATAAACAAAAACGACTTTCGTTGAATTCTCAAAATAAGAATCCCTGCCTCACAAGGGAACCTGTACCAGTTGCAGCATGTCTGAACTCAGTGATAGAGTGGGATGTTTGGCTAGCACCAATGTGGAGTTACAGAATTCTCCTGCCCATTCTCTTTCTTAGTATTCCTCTCTATACTGAGATCCATAAAGTTCTGGTCTGGATGTCCCAGCTTGGTTTACTATTCTCTTTGTCAAACTTTATTACCATTTTATAAATTCTTCAGTCACCATTACAATAATATCATATACTTTATTTGCCAAGGGACATATAAACCGTGCATGCATGTCAGATTTACTCTTGATATTATGTTGGTGCAAAAGTAATGGTATTTTTGCCATTTGTGTACTTGGTGTGTGAGAGGTTCACTGTATCCTATGGGAATGGAATCGCACGGATCTCTTGAAGCTTATCTTGTTCTCTTATGGTGTACACTTTATTTATTTATTTATTTTATTTTATTTTTCCATTTTGCCATTACTTTTGCACCAACCTAATAGTTTAGCTATCAGTGTATTGCAGCCAGTACCCACCTCTTTTCCTTTGGCCACACCAGAGGTTACCTACATCTTTGGGGGACAGCTACTATACATGCTAATGACTTTCTACGTCATGAAAATTTGTCTTTTCCTGAGGGCTTTCTCTAGCTACAAGAGCAAGATCAACTTGTGCCCAGGATACAGTGGAAGTGCCACAAAGTAGGAATTTAGTGTATTATACTTTAGCTTCCTGTACCTTCAGACTGACTCTTGAGGTATGTTCTACACAGTCTCTCAGAGAGTCTCTAGTAGGGTTGAGCTCAATTTGTCCCCAGCATTAATGTCCTATTTATTGGACTTCCTTCTTTATTATCCCTACTCTTTTGATATACTTCCTGGGATCACTTCCCAAATACACTCTTTTAGAATCTTAAAAGTGGCAGAATATTTATCATTTTATAGGCCCATGTCTTCAATATCTAGAATACAAGTCTCTTAGAACCAAGATATGAAAGGAACAGCCAATCTCACCATCACTCCTAGTGAGTCACTTGAATAGTTAGTGTGTTTCTCTCTGCAACCAGAGGCATATTTGGATTTAAGTCTCTGGTTCTTGAAAGAATATGGTGGTTCTATAAGAGAACATTGTAAGATTTCCATTTAGCATATAACAGTGGCTGCTTGTAAGAGATTTAGACAATAGTTACTATTATCATGTCTGGAATTTTTATATTAATTATTATGGAGAGCTAGAGGCACTATTATATAATGAAAATATGAAAAGAGTATGTTGATCACTCAAGGCATTCACCTGGGTGCCTAATGATGTCTCCATGCCCAATGTTAACATTAAGCAGGAAATTACAGCAACCAGGACCTGGCAAGGGCATGGTAACTAAGGACTCATTTAATTCTTTTGCACTCTGTTGAAGGTCTATGTTATCTGACTAGGCTTGCAGTCTAGGCCAGCACAAGTGTTGCCCAAATATGAAGGGACCTTAAAAGAAGTGGTAGAAGAAAGAGGTAATAAATATCAGTTTTATTCACGAGATTAACTGTACCACATTCAACTTCAGTTTGACTAATTCTTTTGTTATAGTTCTTATCTTCTTAAGAACCATAACTATCTATCATATAGGTGAATCAGTGAAGGGCAGAGTGGATTGAATGTTGGCCATGAGATCTAAATGATGCAAGGTGTAGACTTCAGGTGATACACTTACTGCTTCACTGAAATCTCCTTAGCCCGCTACAGAGAATAATGGCAACTTTGGGGAAGTCCTCCTATATGCCAATGGTTTTCTACTGTGTATTTCTGTATCTCTGTTGAGCAGCTTTCTCTGTCTGTATGATCAAGATCAATCTGCCTGCAGGACAGTTTGGAAGTGCCAAGGGCTTAATGATTGCAGTAGCAAACCTCAACCAATGAGGATGAATGTGAGTGAATAAAAACCACACTTACCCGTCCCTCAGGACCACAGTTCTGAGATATTTTCCACATAGGTTCTCACTGGCATTGAACCCGAGGGATCTGCAGTGGTTCCTGGCTCAGTAATGTACCTTTTGTTGCTGATCCTCCTTTACCTGTCTCCTAGTCTCTCACCAGGCTTCCATATTACTTACAAAATAAACTCTTAGCAAAAGACTGTTTGCTGTATGAACTACATTTTGGGAAATGCAATTTCAGACACCATCATCATACAACTAATTCTTGGACTATTTTTCTACTAAAAATTTAACTTATAGCAATATGTGGTTTTGAATAAATTATATTTTCTATAATGAAAGTAATATGTCTATAATTTAAAGACCTAAGTACTTAATGAATAAAGAGAAACCACCCATGAATGACAACAGAATGAGTATCAGGGCCAGAAATGAAAAGAGGTCAAATCATTAAAATCATGTACTGACATGAACAAGAATCTTGATAAAGAAAATGAGCATTTTAAATGAACCCAGAAATGGAAACTTGCCAAAAAAATGTCTCCCTTTACAGGCATTGAAAAGACTTTGAGGTCACACTGCCAACTTTACATGAAGAGGACATGTTCTTTGAATTATATTTTCAATGAATTTGTAACATTTACATTGTGTATGAAGATAGTTCTCTGCAGTGAATGTAAAAGTCCGTTTGCTATGAGTAGAAAGGAAAACTTTTTCCCAGGGAGACCAGAGTCACAAATTAAATTATTTGGCTTTTGCTCCTGGTATGTCTGCTTTTATCACTTGACCCTTGCTGATATGCTCAGCTCCGCCCGCAGTACAGGATCAAACATGCTTGTCATCTGGACAAATTTAGAAAACCTTAATACACTTGCACAGGATGGTCAGTTCAAACATACACTTGCTGCAGGCCTTTTGTCCCAGAATAGCTTAAATCTACCTCATTGCCATGACTGACCTGGGCCAGTGCACTATGGCTGCTTTCCTGGTTTACTAATGACTCCTAAGATAAAACCCCATGCTTGCCTCTCAGTTCTCATTCACGGATGTCCCTGCAGTATTTGTTCACTCTGCTTTTTGAAACTTGCCTTTCCCTGTCTTGATCTAATTCTAATTCTTTTACCATATCAGTCAATGGCTATTTCCATTTTCTCTACATTTGTTTTATTTATTATCCTACTTTATTGCAGAGTGATAGGAGATGGTGAACAGTAATAAATACATACACATAAATTGTAATCAGTAACAACGAATAAAAGGAAAGAAACATGTATAAAGAGGTAAGAGCACAGTGCAAAAATATCAGGTACTGATGCTTATTACAATCAAGCCCATACAGAGGTCTGAGCATACAGCTGGTCCTAGACTTTATTTTCTGCTATAATTTTACCCAACCCTTTTGTCTCATCGAACCACTATGCAGATGGACCCCAGGATATTCTGCAAATATCAATCTCTGTTACTAACCTCCCACCAAGATTAGATCTGCATTTCCTTATTGGCTATGAAACACGTCCAAATTGATAACTTGACTCATTTCAAACTCAGCTCATTCCATAATTAACTTATAATTTTTATTTTGTTCTTCTCAGCTTCAAATTCTACCATTTATGTACCCCCTATTTAACACTAGTGATCATCATTGCATTGTTCTAGGCCCTGGTGATACAATGATAAACATACTTTTTCTGCTTTCAGGGAATTTAATGTTTAATTTGGCAAGTTGCCTTTATGGATCCACCCAACAGAGTTTCCAGGGAAACTGCAGACACAGCCTTGTCACGCTCAAAGACCTAGATCAGGACGAGCCTTCATATCCTCAGCATGTCCTCCAGCCAGATAAAGAAGGCAGCTCAACCATCAAAGACTGGAAACGAGGAAATTTTATTCAAAACCAAAGGGTCAGAGATGAATGAGGTTTGTTTACAGACGTATTGAAAATGTAGCTAGTGGAGAAGAATATGCAGAACTTGGGCAAATAAACCAGGAATAATAAAAACTTGACCAAGAATGGAACGCACATTTGCTATCCAGTAAAAATTAAAAGGTGATAGTTTATTATTGGTAAAATAACAGCAAGTGCATCCACATAAATTAATATCACTGTTATTTCTAAGCAGCAGAATGTGGATATGATGCTGGAGGGTATTGGAAGGACTCAAAGGAACAAATGACACAGGGATTAGGGCTATGAAAGTACCTGGACAAAGGTAACACTTACGATCTGCAGCCAGTGGGTCATAAGGTGTCTCCAAATGATATTGAGGCAACTGGCTGCCTATGGATGCTGGTGGAATCATGGTGGTGACATCCTCTCCAGGAAGGATGACTGCATGGAGAAATGCTCCACAGACCAAATCTTTGGGTGGCAAGTCCCTGGTGAAAGTCAGGCTGTACCAAACAACACTTTTCCAGGGATCTGTCCAAAGACAGAGAATGAGCCACTGGAAGTGCTGAATGGCAAATTTGGCCTTGTGACTAGATGTATTGTCAGGTAGTTATACTGGAAGAAGTCCGCATACTAGAAGGTGGTATGCTATGACTGTTTTAGGAAATGTGAATTTCCATGAGAAATTTCTAAGTAGCTTGTGTTTTGTGATAGGTGGGAACCAGATTTGGCTTGCATTGAGGACCTGTGCTATCTCCAGAGTCCTTATGCCCCACTCTACACCCTAACTCCAAATTCCTTGTCTCCAGCTCTCAGAAACACAGGCAGCTGAAAGCATTTCTGGAGTCTGCTCTTCCCAGTCCCAGCCACCATCACTTCCCTCTATAGAGTCAAGACTCTTAGCTTATATTGTTTTCATTATGAATTGTAAGATACAGGTGGCTTCCTGGTGCTGGGAGGTAGATGCCCTTGTAAAGACGGCCCTGATAAATCCCTGCTCCTCACAAAAGAGACACAGAATTATAGGAAAAACAATGCCTCTCGCGAGGGAATCTCTTTTCTCATCTTTGCCCACAGCCTGAGCTCTCAGTCCTTCTGTTTATTTTCTCTCAGTTTGTGCTTAAACTTGAATGTCCTACAGATCTTGGGTCTCTTTAAATCCTCTCCTGGTATCTGAGAACCCTTGGCCTGGAAAGGCTGTGTCTCTCCTAGGGCTGGCTTCACAGTGTGTGCTCAGTGAGGTTGCACAGGGCCCAACACTTCAAAGGGCTCAGCATTTGAGATTTAATGCTCTGGAGTGGCTGTCTTGAAATTCTTAATAAATTTGTCTCTGAATTCTGTAAGTAAGTCAAATGGGACAATGGAGCATGCACTTGATCCAGTGGGGGCCTGGAGCCTCAGCTCGCAATGCAGTCCTGTATACTGCCACCTTTCTGCCTTCCCAGGACAGGTTCTCAGCCATCCATTCCCCATTTCCAGGTGCCCCAGGTCTACCTGGCCTTCCCTATCCTATCCACTGCTGTGGCTGCTGTGGCAGTCCACCTATGGCAGTGACAGGATTGTGTCTATGAAGAACACCTATGTTCCACCACTGGCAAGGGGTCTTATGTATGGGAAGGTTCAGAGTTAGAAAAGAGCTGTTCATGGCCTAAGCTGGCTGTGTCAGGACATAATTGGTTAGGTGAATTGGTGAGAGCTCCCACCTACCCCTAATTTTTGGGTTGGGAAGGTGGGCATTTGGTTAGGAGAGGTTGACTTCCCCATGCCTGGCAAAGGCCCTGTATTCTAATTTTGTCCTGGGACCCACAATTTATGAGTCTTTCCTAGTCTTGTCTAGTATGCTATAGACAGTCCCTCTTAGTTGTGACTTTGACAAATCCTGTCCCTGAGACATCTTCTAACAGAGAGGGAGGAATACTGACAAATGTATCTTGAGCTCTTAAAATTTGTGACATCCTGTGCCTAACACTTGCTATTAACAATCTCATTTCATTCTTACACAACCATAGCATAGAAATTCTCCTGTTAGTACCATTTTATAGATGATGAAACTAAAGCATGAACATTCCAGAAATTTCACAAAGTATTATAGCCCAGAGGCTTCATATCTAAAATTCAAACCAAGAATGCTTTTCTCAGAAACCCGTAAAGTTCTGCCTCATGTCAGATGTGAGCTGGACCAACACCAAAACAGAAAAGAAGTTTCACATTTCAGTTTGAAATGAAGATGTGGCTTTTTCAGTAAAGAGACTAGTATTTCTGTGGCTAACTGAATTAACCTGTGGGCTCTAGGTAAGTCCTAAGCACATTTGGGAAAGAATAAAAGGAATATTTAATTGACCTCAGGAGTGCTTTAGAAGATCATCCAGAACTATCAGGACATCTTCTCAGGGAGGCGGGATGAGATTTAGGAACCAAAAAACAGCCATATAATCTTGCCACACCTATTAGTGGTCCTGACATGGCTGGAGACCCTGGGATCTTTCTCCTGACATGGGCGACTAAACCACTTGTTGGCTCTGTTCCCCACCCTGTGCCGCCTGGAGCAGGGGAAGCAGATGGTTTCAATACAGGCAGAAACAGCTGTTCCTCATATGGGGTGAGCTGAATCTTGATTGTTTTAGGTTCTGCTCTTTACAATGACCCCTCAATGGTCCTAGTTCTGAAGTATGTAAGCGGGCCCTTTAAAAGACTTTCCTAAGGCCTGAATGTCAAATGAATCATAATCTAGGTAGCAAGGTTGCTCCTAAATGGACATCACAGTGGCTGAAAACAATCAAGGGATGGCTGATTCAGTAGGGCCATGCTCAAGTAGGGCAAGTCTCTCCCCAATGTAACCAGAGACATCCTCAATGCATCAGCAATCTTGGAAGCTGTACTCATCTGAAATTTCAGGCTTTGTTGGACAACACTCCTGTCTACTGTCACCCTCACACACTCACTGCCATACGACCTTTCTCAGACTGAGTCCCTGTTAGTAGTATCTACCTGCCGTAAGCCACTAGAATCAAAGATGCTATTTGGAAGGCTTGGACCCAAAGAGAGATTTGGAGACTTGGTCTTAGGTGAGCAAGGGTTTAATCTGACTAGGATACCCATGTCAGAGGCCACATCTGGTAAGTGAATGAATTGCATTCCAGGCTCTCAACTTAGCATAGACCTCTTCATCTGATTCTGCCTTGCATGGACACCAAACTGAACAGGTTCCCAACATTCTCTCCTGGGGAGAGCTTCTCCCTCCTTTGCCACAATGCTTAGGGTATTAAAGATGTAGAGATGACCTCACTTTTAGCAATGAATCCCCCAAATGTGTACTTCCCAGCCAACCAGTTTATCACTTATCTATATGGTGATACACCCTTCTGTTATTTTCACCAAAGATCCTTGGCACAAACACTGAAGCCAAATTTCCCATAAAATCCTAGAGTTTAAGTAGGATGTAAAGTCCTGTGTGGTTTCTCCATAGTGCGGTCTGTGATCATGGAAGGCTCAAGTTCCCTTCAGCACAGAGACCCAGGTTTGGGTATGCAGGTAGCTGAGTTTCTCCAGCTCAGACCATAATTGAACTGTGAATTCAGTCAGAACCTATTTGTAATTCACAGATTTATATACTACCCTCAGGGAATCAAGATGTTATTGTTGACATTTCCATAGAAATGTATTTATATGAAATCGTCTTCCTCTCCTTCGAGTTATTTTCCAGACTATTCGCAAAATTTACTCAGAAATAAAAGGCTTATCAATTAGCCGAGCGTGGCTGTGTACACCTGTAATCCCAGCTACTCGGCAGGCCGAGGCAGGAGAATCGCTTGAACCCAGGAGGTGGAGGCAGAGTGAGATTCTGTCTCAATTAAAAAAAAAGAAAAAAAAGGAATATCAATTAACTTCTGAGCAGTGTTCCTGACCATATAGAAAGGAAACCTAATCCTGAGATACAAGGGCAATTACTCAAGAGAAAGTTCCATCAGAGTTGAAGTTTGAATGGAATGAATGAATTAGGTAAATAAAGGGTGAGAAGAAGCTAGCATGTGAAAAGGAGAAATGTTTTTGGCAGAGAAAATGGCTAATGAGAAAGCCTAGAGGAGGGGAAGCATGGTGCATTTGGAAAATGGTAAAAAAGTCATGCTAATAAAAATGGAGGGCATGTCTTCAATTGTGACTGCATTAAGTGGAAGACAGATTGGTCATTTCAATCTCCCAACAGTTTTTATCCAAGAAGTTGTTTTGGTCATTGAGGTCAGGTTTCATTTTAGTTGAAATAATAATCCCAAGTTATAAGGATCCCCAAAACACGGAGTACTGGATTAAGAAATCAGGAAAAAGTCTGTAGGGGTAAAGGTGTACAGAATGGGATTGAGGATTGAGGGAAAGATTTAAATTTTGGGAAGGAATCCCACATAACAATAGATGAGGCATGTTGAGACTTAGCAATTTTTAAAATAGTTAGGTCTAGGAGTTAAGCTCTTAGAGTCAGGCTCTGGACTGGTTGTACTACTAACGAAGTGCTGGTCCAGTTCTGGTTGCACTAGATCTGTCAATTTCTAGGACTTTCATTAGATTTAGATGCAGTTACATGCAGCCTCAGGTGAAAGGGTGACCTCTGGAAATTGAGCCTGGAAATTTGGTGCAGATGTTATACTAATGTTCTCTAACACTCAGACTAAAAACTTTGAATGCACTTCTTGTCACCTGTGGAATGCAATTATCAAGGTATGTTTCCCTTCTTCATTGTCTCTTGGCTTTCTTCCATTACTTTTTTTTTTTTGAGACGGAGTCTTGCTCTGTCGCCCAGGCTGGAGTGCAGTTGCGCCATCTCGGCTCACTGCAAGCTCCGCCTCCCGGGTTCAAGCGATTCTCCTGCCTCAGCCTCCCGAGTAGCTGGGACTACAGGCGCCCGCCACTGCGCCTGGCTAATTTTTTTGTATTTTTTAGTAGAGACGGGGTTTCACCGTGTTAGCCAGGATGGTCTCGATCTCCTGACCTCGTGATCCACCCGCCTCGGCCTCCCAAAGTGCTGGGATTACAGGCGTGAGCCACCGCGCCTGGCCTCTTCCATTACTTTTTATCCTGATTACCATAATTATCATTACAGGAAGTTTGTTATTTGTGGTCTGTTGACCTTAAAATACTGTAGATAAAAGTACAATAAAGCTGTTATTTGATTAAAATTACAGAAAATTTTAAAAAAGCTAGATGAATAGATTTGAAATTCAGTTATCTCATATAACTCCTATTTATAATTACTGTTTTTTTCTCTAAAATATCGTTTCATACACCAGTTAAGGCAAACTAATTTTGTTTTCTCGGTTTTCCTGCTTATTTCCCCTTTATTGCCTTTTCTCATACTATCTACTTAATCAGAAATTCTCTCTGTGATATGTACCCATTGTATTCATGCCTGTTATTCAATGTGCACGAAGCCGTTCCTAATATTTCCATTCATACATTATTTTTCTTTTCATTGACTCTCCATTACACTTTGCATATCTGTTAACATGCTAAAAACATGATGAACCCATGATATACATGATTCACTTGTGTGAGATCCTATGAGGCGTCATCTGGAGTCCCAGGAAGGAATAAAATAGCCCTCATGTCATTCAAATTTAAGCCCTGCTTCATCTGAAAGCAAAGCCTTGCCTAGGGCACGCCCATTCCCTGTTACCTGCATCAGTGACTGATCAGAATGGGGTAAGGCACGCCCATTCCGTTTCCTGCATCAGTGACGGATCAGAATGGGGATATGAACATCCAACCTTCTTACTCCAAATGCAGACAACTTTGAAGCATCATCTGAGCACAAGAGTTCCTTGTAGAGCAACGTCTGAGCACTTCATTGAAACTGTATCACAGCACAACTCTTCCCCCCAAGTAATCCTGCCTCCTTTGTTCTTCTGCAGGTGTTAATGCTAAACATTTCTCCAATAAATGCTCTATGTGTTATCTTTCTCTCATAATGTGCTTCTTGGAGAATCCAAACTGTATTGCTATTCCTTCATTCAAATATATATGGAACTATTTGTAAGGCAAATAATAACTGCTTTGTACCCAAGACATAGTTCTAAATGTGGTTGAATAAACAAAGTAAAAACAAAAATTATCCTGCTCACAGGGATCTAGGATGAGAGATTAGTTAAATCCCTGTAGAGAAGGCACCAAGTGATTTACATGTATACAGATGACTGACAATGGAGGCTTGGATGTGGAAATCTCGTTTATATGTTTCCTATCTCCAAGATAAGAAGCTTTTTCAAGGCATGAGTATGTGCTGCATCTAGTGACCTGAAAACAACTGACACTCAATATGTAATTGTTAAATTGATCTCATGTTGGTTTGCTCAGCAAAAAAAAAAAAAAAAAGAAAAGAAAAGAAAGAAAGAAAGGAAAAACAAAATCCAAAAGAGGCTCCCACAACAGAGGCTCCCTCTCGCAATGACTGAGAATAACCACCAATTAATTTGAATGCCATTTTATCTGTGAGTTTATTTATTAAATACATTGCCTAGATTTATTGAAACAATAATTATAGCTAAATAACTGTGAGGCAGAAATGTCAGTGCTAAAACCTGAAAAAAGTGCTGAGGTTCACACTGAAAGGAACAACATTCATAATTTCAAAGACTCTCAGATTGATTGGTTCAGCTCCCAAGACAGGCAGGCACTGCCCTCCATTTATAATCATGCAGCAGCTATTATATTCTGTATTTTTTCAATTCTAATTTGCTTCATCTCTAACATAACCTCTCTGCAAGGCTATTGCGCAAGACCTTTATTTATCTAGTTTTACAGCAAGTTGTTTAAGAAATTTTGAGATGGTTATATGGGTCACTTAGCACTTAGTCTAAAGGAAAGAGAGTTGTGTGTCAAGTGTCCTGCAGTATCATTTTATTTAAAGAAAAAAATACCTGTTTTTAAGAGAAGCAAATAGTGGTGTGGTTCAATAATCTGTATATGAAAATAAATAATTAAATTGTTAAATGTATTGCTAAACAAATATTATTTAAGTTTTGCTAGATGAATATAAGATAGCCAAAGTAATTTACAAAGAACTCAATTTCACTGAATGTTGGGATTTATTAAATATATTATTCTTTCTTTTAACACCATTCATCAATGTGACAAAGAAGTCGTAGAGATGTTTGTTTCAAGGAAGTAAATGTATGCATTGAAAACTAGAGAAAGAGAGTAATGGTGATTACTATTGATTTTCAGGAAACCGTATTCAGTGGTAGAATCAAAACTGAGCAATTACATGATTAAAATACATTTTGAATCCCCCAACATGAAAGCATGATAATCATAAGTTTGCATCCAGAGCTAACATGTCGTAAACATTTGAATTTTATTCCTACACCTACCACCCCCTGCAAATGACTGAGGAAGGATGTGATGTTTTATTTCTATTCTCTGCTGTTTGTTCAATTCTTTTTTGAATGTCTTAATTAAAGGCAGTTGATTAATGACTCACGAGCAATTCATATATCAAAAATGTCAAAGCACATTATTACAAAGAGATGTTTTTATATGGTTAGATATGGACACCTACGTTTCTCTTTCATTCTGATAGATCTGGCATCTACTTTGTTAAAATAGTTTTTCTTTCCTTATGAAATGCAAAAACAATCTGAAATGAAGACATCATTCCAAAGGCTCAGTGTTTCAAAAATAAAAATAATAATCACATGCACATTACATTAAGCACCCACTTACCCTTTTGTTCTAAGTGAATCTTGGCTCTGCTGAGAATGCTTCTCTTTCAATCCTCTCAAATGCTAATTTGTTTTCTATCTTACATTCTTCATACTGTAGGACTCAGAGAGGAAGAAAAAGTTATTGCTCTTTATTGTACGTTCAGACCTTTCTGTTTTCCTCGTGTTTTGAATCTCAGGTCACCTGACGATTCCAGCCAAAAATCTTTCCTTTTGCAGTCATCTTCCCAATATCTGGTCACCCCCTTTTCCCGACTGAAAAACACGTTCCAAGGCTTTCTTGAAGATTTTTGTACCTAAGTCACTGCCATCTCCTCAATACCACTGATGTTACAATTTCTGTCTTATATGTCCATAACAGTGATCCTTCAAATCAAATGGACTCTTACTATCTTGACTTTTTTTTCTCCAGTGATCTTGATCTCAATTCTAATCAGTCTTTCAGGCTATTCCCATTTCTTACACAGATTTAGGCCTTGCTGTCAGCAATAATGATAACTCTTTCCCCACCCCAGGATCATTTATACATTATACATTATACATTATATATTAACTCTCTAAACATCACCGTTTATCTTTCCAGAACATTTTCCAAAATACCCAGCCTTTCACACCTCGACGGAATCTAACATTCAATTATCCTGGTACATTTTCATTGAGAGTTTGCTTCCCATGCTTTTCTCACAAAAGTTAAATCCCATGGTTCATCCTTAAACACCGTAGCTGAATCATTTAACTGTCTTTGGATCCCTTCTTTTATTTTGCTTCTTTGGCAATAATCTGACACTTTATTTATCTCTATATAGTTGAATGTGGCTGGAGAAAAACACTAAACAAGATAGTCTGGTACCCCATTACTTTCATGCCATTTACCTAAAGTGGACTACAGTGACTCCCAGCCACAGTCCAGCATTTCCCTGGTCCACTCATTCTCCCAGTCTACTAGAGGGCTGCTTCATTACCTTGCCCATTGTCTTCAAACCTCCAACCCTACATGAAATTCTCACATCTGATGATTTTGCTTCCCTTCATACTGAAGAAAGAAAAATACAAAGAAGATTCAAAAATACAAAAGCTTTCACTACTACTTTGACCCAATGAACTGGATCAGTGCATTACATTGTTTTACTCTCTTGTCTCTTTAGATAAAATATCTCAGCTCCTATAAAAAAAGATAAACATTTACCTCCATTTTGAACTGATTCCATTCTCATCTTCTCAATGACATTATCCTGGAAACTCTCTATATATCTCTACATTTTCATGCTCAAGGAAGTATACCCAGTGAGACATAAAAAATACTTTCAATATCTACAACCTGGATCAGTCAAATGAGCTATAATGGAAAATACTTCACTCACAGGAAGAAAGTAACCACTCGATGCTCATTATTTTCACTGATCCAATCAGTTCTCCGGCTGCACTAGTCGAATAGGATAACCTTAATCTTAGACTGGTGAGCAATTTATGGTACTTTGATATCTTCCTTTTAGGTAAGCTTTGGGCATTTTAAATTGATCATATAGTGCATGGCATGCAGCATTAGAACAAAATTAGAATAGATTTGAATATTAAGCAAAGGGACTGGAGCAGAGGCCCAGATATCACCACTGGAGGCATCAAAGGGATAAAACTGTACTTCATCTCCTCCACAGGAGCATGCAAGCGTTTGTGGTTGTAGGTGGGTGCCTCTGTACTCTCTCCCAAACAGCAATCCTTTCTGCTGTTACAAAATGCAACTATTCTTTTTGGGGACTTCCAAGTCCTTTATGGTCAGTCCATATGTTGTGATTGCACTGACCACAAAGGTGATCATAGGAAGGCATATAACTTAGGATAGACCAAATAAATTCAGTCTTATGATTTTATCCGGTATAATCAGAAGAGAAGAACACTTTTTCACTGGAGATGGCAAGATAGTGGAGTACATATATGGTGTTTCCAGTGACTATTTTTACTACTATATGTAAAGAGACATCTGTTAATGAAATCAGTAGATCTAAAAGATAATGAAAGACATTGCTGAGGATATTATTTGAGCATCTGGGCTTGGTGCTTTCTAAGTCATTCTTCCCTGAATTTTCAGTTGATTGTGACAAGAGTTCAAATTTGAGTTAAGTTTCCATCATTTAATCAAGAAAGAGTCTTGATTAATACAGATATAAAGATAAAATAGAAGAGAAATGAACAGTATCCAAACACGCTAAAGTGATAGAATAGTGGCTTCATGGCATTGTTTCTGTAAGTCACAGCTGACAAACAATTGTTATGGTTCTATATTATTTGTGGTTATACACAAGGTAGTTGAAGTTTGGCATTTGGAAAAAGTTTTCCCTTTTACAATTTGAAAAAAGAAAGTATATATCTAAATACCAAATAGTAGACTTTATTAGACCATATGACCAACTCACTCATCAACCTCTTTACCTGACCTTTTTAGATAATTTCCCCCTCCCTAATTTTCAGAGCACCCACATTACTTAAATTGCTGTTGCAAGAACTGATAATTGTGGAGGTTATTGGTTATTGGTTTAGGGAGAGAAACTGAATAAATCTGAGCCGATTATTTTTCCTTTTGGAAAGTTGGTCCTTCTGGTCAATCCTATTTATTCTATAATTGGCTCCCAGCTGAAGTTGAAGATCCTTTCAAAGGAATTTAAAACTTGGAATTAGGGAGAGAAAATTATTTGGGGGGTATAGTTGCACTGAAATATCTACATCTTATGTGTTTTTGGTTGCCTTATTCTAATGTGTAGAGAGATAGGTTGAGAAGAATGGAACAAATTGCAGAGACATCCCAAAGAAAGGCTATGATGACCTCCTTGTTTCTCCACAAGATCTAGGTCTCCAGTTGTATTCCCGAGGCCCTGAATGGGATTTCCTAAACCACTTCATCATCCTTTTAATAAATTTATTTTTCTGCTTAACTTTTAGTTAAGTTTCTTTTATTTCAACCAAAAATAGTCCTAATCGTAGGACAATTTATCATGTGTCAGTAAAGCATAAGATGCAGTAAGCTGATAGATATAAATAGTGGCATAAAAACTGTGTCTCAACAAAAGCATTTGATCAGATTTGTCATGATGTTTTTATAAACAAGAGGAGAAATTGGGATGAGTTAAATCAGGGACTGTTCTTACCATTTCTGTGACAGTGAGTAAACGATGCTGGTTAATGATGCGAACTTTTTGATAGTTTACAGCCTTATGTTACAGGATTGCATTCTCAACTTTGTCTCAACAGTTTTTAACTTAATAACTTGAGTGAGGATATTGATAGCATGTTCATCGAAATCAAACATAACAACAAATGGGAGGTTAGTAGGATTTTTATTTTTTAAAAAAAAATAGCATACTGAACAGTACATTAAAATTTAAGAGATAATTGTAAACCCTTTAATTATAACAAAAAAATCCCAAAGACAAATAAAAGATAGGAATAGATGAATCTAAATAGCAGAATATGTAAAATAGTATTGATTATTGTGAATAAAATTAAGCTCACTTGCTTCAGCAATATGATAAAACTATTAGAAATGCTCAAGCAGTGTTCAGCACTATTGATAAATGTATTGTGCTCAGGACAATGTCATAGTTAGAAGATGAATGAAAAGAGTCTTTAAGTAGTAGCCTAATATAGTGGAATATATGTTGAGAATAATCATCTGGTTTATGAATTTGTAGTAAATATTGCATGTTTAGAACCAACCATTGAAATATTAGGATTGGTTATTGTGATAGTACAAATACTAAAAGAAAGTTGTAGAAGGAAGACCTAAATGTGGGTAAACTTCGTTAGCTGAATTTTTTTATTATACTTTAAGTTCTGGGGTACATATGCAGAACCTGCAGGTTTGTTACATAGGTATACACGTGCCATAGTGGTTTGCTGCACCCATCAACCTGTTTATGTACAAAATGTATAATTACATATCTGGCCTATTTACTCACTTACACCATTGAGCCCTACTATAATGATTGCAAGTTCATTTAAAAAAAATCTAATCTAAAATGACAAAGACAAAGGGAGAAGATATCAGTAAAATAACATAATACAGCTTTGAAAGATGGGGACATTTAATAGAGGGAGTAGTTAAAATCTAAGACCCACAAGAAGGATCTACAGGAAGAGGCTACACATGGTACCCACCCAATTTTCCCCCTAAAACCCTAAGAGGCTCCAGACTCCAACTGTCAGGTGGACCAGGGAGGTGAAATGGAATTAGAATGGAAGACAGACAGGAAAGAAGTGTCAAATTTATGTTAAAAAACAAACCAGTGCATGCCTACGCCTAGCCACCTCTTCCTCACAGTTGGATGATAATCTTTTCATCTAACCTGAAGATTTTTGCTGTTTTCAATTAATGATTAATAAATTAGTTAATTTAATGCACTTGTCAAGCTACGGAGAAGGTGACAGCAGAATGAAAATATAAATCTTGCTGCTGTGGGTCTGGACACAAGGCAATTAAATTCAAGTTTACAAACGAAACTTTGGAAGCTTTTGCCACCTTCTCTGCAAGACAGGTTGATACATACTATCTCCGTTACACAAACTGGAAAAAGGTCTCTCAGATGAAAGAAACCAGAAGAAGCATTCTTGGAAAATAAAGTTATAACATGGAAAAAAAGGAACCATGGTGGTGTGCTATGTGCGTATAAACAATATGTGCATAGTCATGATATTCTAAACGTTAATTCAACCATTGATTATGACATTGGTATAAAAGAACAATGAAAGTTGGGAAATTGAATGGAAAGTACTTTAAGTTTTAGCTTTTTTTACGTCTCCACCTTACCACATACAAATGTTTTCTCTTCCCCATACTTCTAGTATAAACATACTACAAGGTTTGTCCAATACTTATTGTTTAAATAATTATAGCTACCTAAATATGTTTATTACCAAGTTGCTAATGTACTTCCATTCTTATTTATTGCTTTTGTTTTACTGGTGTTATCAATTTTGCTTATTTGTTTGGTTAATTTCTATTTTCTTATTACTAAATCACTTTCAAACTTTCTAATGGAATTCTAAAATGGCTAGCTTTTTTTTTAGTACGGTTCAAAAATTCATATAGTACATAAATCTATAAGGTACTATTGGTTCCATTTTGTCTTCTTTCCTTGGTGGTTTTCTTCTTAAAGTTTATCATGTTCCAGACTGAGCTGGCTGATCTCCAGCTGGCCATACTGCTGTTATTCTGGGACTTCTCTTTCCCATTTATTGCGGAATTCTTTTTGCGTTCCTTCTCTGTTGGATAACCATTTCTTGGCTATCATGTATTTGTCTTTCTTGGCTTTGTCTCTTAATTTGGTGGAGCATAACCTTCAGAATCTTCCTGAGAAAGAGTGCTTAAGAAGTAAACATTCTCAGGACTTACATGCTTAAAAATGTCTGTACTTTGCCCTTTCCCTTAATTGACTTTCTGGATGTGTAAACAGTTCTAGATTGAAAATCATGTAAGCCATTATTTTATTGCCAGCTTCTAGTATTGTTAAAAAACAATCATCCTGGCTTACATATTCTTGCTTTTTCCTTTATAGAGGTTCCAATTTTATTTTTTTCCCATTGATTTTGCTAATTTGATCATTTTTTTCCATTAAACATAAATTTTCTTAGTTCTAGAAAATGTTATTTTATTATTCCCTTACTATCTTTCTCTTCTTAATGTATTCAGTTTCTCTTCCTTTGGTATATCTATAGATATATCTATTGATTTCTCTTCTGTTTATTTCTTTTATTTTCTCTTCAATTTTCAATTTCTATTTTTGGTGAGAGATATTATTTTCTCGAGCTATGCCCCAGATGAAAATATCACCCTGTAGTTGTAAATCTTTGCTTTTCTCTCCATATCCTAACTCTGTTGTTTTTGTTGTTTTTTATCTGATTTCATAAAGTCAGGGGCTTTGTCTCCTTTGTACTTTGCCTGTTATATAATATAACTTCAAGAGCCTCAAGAACCTTTTTTTTAAGTAACATTATCTCTTAAATGTATTTCTAAATTTTCTTGATTAAGAATTCCCATTGTCACATTTTTAATTTCCAGTGGCTTTTTCTTTATTCTTTGAATGTTCCTTTTATAGCAACCTGTTGTTTTCCTATGGATAGAAAAATACCTTTTCTCTTTTAAGGATATTATTAGGTTTTATAAGTTTCCCTTTGCTCACTTTACAGTCTAATTTTTTTCCACTGAGTTTATTTTGCTGCCTATTTGATTGAAGTCAATCTTCGTATTGTGTCCTTTCTCAATATTTGGCAATCTTGGCTTTCTGTTTATATTTAAGAGAAGGGTGAAAAAAATACATATCTGACATGAGACTGGTAGGAATGGGCTGGGATTATGGGCTGATAAGCCTAATGATCATCTGTTGGTAAATGGGCACTCCATTTAGATTCCCTTAAACGTCAGTATCATATGTAATTTCTCTTGTACTAGATGTCCATATTTTTCCTGGGTTCTGAAAGCCTTATTTGGAGCTTTCTAAGGGTTCATTTGGGGAAAAAAAATAAAACAAAATAAAAAATAAAAAAATAAAACCTTAGATTCTCTCTAGTATATATGTAGACATTCTTGAAGTTCCCTTATCTTTAGTAGATACTTCACCCCTGCAGTTACGGGGACCTGGTAGCTCTGAGTTTAAGTCTCTATGACTAAATCTCACCAGAGAGTAAATTTTCTGCCTCAGAATAGACTGACTCAATGAGTTGGCTGAAAGTTTCCAATATTCTATTTGCTCTTTTTGCAGGCTTTTAATCATTAATCTTATTTTTTCCAACCTTGCCAGCACCCATTTCTGCAGAAATACTAGTTCTTTTAGTTCCTAAGTTTCTTCTGGGTTTAGAGGTGCGTCACTTGGCTTTTTATTGGCAGTAATGTTTCAGATTTGCCTCTCTGATAAGTCAGTATCTTCTCATCTACCTAGTTTTCAGCTTCCAAACATTGTTGCTGTAGTTTATTTATTATTATCACTCTATCTCCAATTCGCTCAGTCTTCTTTAATGGCTTACTGGAGCTTTTAGGGGTTTAGTTAAAATGAAATCATGTGTTCTTTTTGCCATTTTTTAATTGTCAGTCTAAGCACAGAAATACCATTTGACCCAGCCATCCCATTACTGGGTATATACCCAAAGGATTATACATCATGCTACTATAAAGACACATGCACACGTATGTTTATTGCAGCACTACTCACAGTAGCAAAGACTTGGAACCAACCCAAATGTCCAACAATGGTAGACTGGATTAAGAAAATGTGGCACATATACACCATGGAATACTATGCAGTCATAAAAAATGATGAGTTCATGTCCTTTGTAGGGACATGGATGAAGCTGGAAACCATCATTCTCAGCAAACTATCACAAGGACAAAAAACCAAACACTGCATGTTCTTGCTCATAGGTGGGAACTGAACAATGAGAACACTTGGACACACACCAGGGCCTGTTGTGGGGTGGGGGGAGAGGGGAGGGATAGCATTAGGAGATATACCTAATGTAAATGACAAGTTAATGGGTGCAGCATGCCAACATGGCACATGTATACATATGTAACAAACCTGCACGTTGTGCACATGTACCCTAGAACTTAAAGTATAATAATAAAAAAATAAATAAATACAAAAATTTGAAAAAAAAAGAAATTAGAAATTAGGCTTAGGAAAAAACAGCTAAAATGCTTCAAAGTAGCTGTTTCTATAGCTAGAGACTGTGGTTATGATATTGTCCTTGATTTTATAGAAGTCTTTTAGTAAAATGTGACAGCTATTTTCAAATAATATGAACGTATTATTTTGATAGAAAAATTAATGATTTAATTAAAAAACTGGTAAAAATTGTATTTTTTGAACTTTGCAAGTTGTTTTTTCGTTGCAATTTTCAGACATGGTTGGACCCCCCAAAAAAAAAACCTTTTAAAAAAAAATTTGCTGGTTACATAAAAATCATTCCCTAATATCAATTTTTGAATAATCACATAAAAAATGAATTAGTTGCAAGGTGGTTCTAACAGAGACAGGGATTTAAGCTTGTCAATTCTTCTTCTCAGAATTATATATAGAATTTAGCAAAGAAAATTTTAATAGAATCAAGTATTTTTATTAATTATTGTGAAGTTTACACCCAGAAAGCTAGATAATAAGAGCTCAAATCAAGCTTTCCTTGAAGTGTCTGCAGAGATATTGATATTGCATGCTTGTAGTCTAATCTGAGTGTTCCAAAGAATGAAGTAACTGACCAGACTTTGGTTTCTGCATTTGAAAATTAGCAACTCACTGTAGGTTCAATACATTTTGACAGATTGGCTTTTGTATTTTTCCCAAATATTAAAACATAGCTTGAAAAATATTGAATGATTGATTCTACTTTTAAAAGCTCAGTTAGTATGAAATGCCAGAGATTGCTGAATGTCTAAAGACATTCAAATATATTGGGGGATGGAAGAAGCCTTATTTGCTTATAAGATAGTATGTCCCTGGCCAGGTGCAGCGGCTCACTCCTGTAATCCCAGCACTTTGGGAGCCCGAGGCAGGTGGATCACTTGAGGCCAGGAGTTCGAAACCAGCCTGGCCAACATGACAAAACCCCGACTCTACTAAAAATACAAAAATTAGCTGGGCATGGCGCCATGTGCCTGTAATCCCAGCTGCTCAGGAGGCTGAGGTGGGAGAATTGCTTGAAAATGGGAGGCAGAGGTGGCAGTTGCAGTGAGCAGTGATCTCGCCACTACACTCTAGCCTGGGTGACAGAGCGAGACTCTGTCTCAGGAAGAAAAAAAAAAATGGTAATGTGTGCCTAAAGGCTTTTTCATTAGCAAACTAATAACTAATAAAATAGACAACCAACCAACCAGACAGTCAAAAGACATACGTGTGTTTTATTATTATTATTATACTTCAAGGTCTGGGGTACATGTGCAGAACGTGCAGGTTTGTCACATAGGTATACATGTGTCATGGTGGTTTGCTGCACCCATCAACCTGTTACCTACATTAGGTATTTCTCCTAATGCTATCCCTCCCCTAGCCCCCAACACCCTGACAGGCCTGGATATGTAATGTTCCCCTCCCTGTGTCCATGTGTTGTCATTGTTCAATTCCCACCTATGATTAAGAACATGTGGTGTTTGGTTTTCTGTTCTTGTGACAGTTTGCTAAGAATGATGGTTTCCAGCTTCATCCATGTCCCTGCAAAGGATATGAACTCATCCTTTTTTATGGCTGCATAGTATTCCATTTTCTTTATCCAGTCTATCATTGGATGGACATTTGCATTGGTTCCGAATCTTTGCTATTGTGAATAGTCCCACAAATAGTCTTTGCATGTGTCTTTATAGTAGAATGATTTATAATCCTTTGGGTATATACCCAGTAATGCGATCACTGGGTCAAATGATATTTCTAGTTCTAGATCCTTGAGGAATCGCCACACTATCTTCCACAGTGGTTGAATTAATTTACCCTCCCACCAACAGTGTAAATTGTTCCTATCACTCCACATCCTCTCCAGCATCTGTTGTTTCCTGACTTTTTAATGATCATTATTCTGACATGAGATGGTATCTCATTGTGGTTTTGATTTGCATTTCTTTAACGACCAGTGATAATGAGCATTTTTTCATATGTTTGTTGGCTGCATAAATGTCTTCTTTTGAGGAGCGTCTGTTCATATTCTTTGCCCACTTTTTGATGGGGTTGTTTTTTTCTTGTATACTTGTTTAAGTTCTATATAGATTCTGGATATTAGCCCTTTGTCAGATGGATAGATTGCGAAAATTTTCTCCCATTCTTTAGGTTGCCTGTTCACTCTGATGATAGTTTCTTTTGCTGTGCAGAAGCTCTTTAGTTTAATTAGATCCCATTTATCAATTTTGGCTTTTGTTTCCAGTGCTTTTGGTGTTTTAGTCATGAAGTCTTTGCCCATGCCTATGTCCTAAATGGTATTGCCTGAGTTTTCTTCTAGTATTTTTATGGTTTTAGGACTTATGTTTAAGTCTTTAACCCATCTTGAGTTGATTTTTGTAGAAGGTGTAAGGAAGGGGTCCAGTTTCAGTTTTCTGTATATGGCTAGCCAGTTTTTCCAACCCCATTTATTAAACGTGTTTTTTTTATTTAAAATTTTATTCCTGTCTCTGGAAACTGTGCTTCACATTGGCAACACGTTTTTCAGTCCAATGTGTTATGTGACTTGGGCAATATTGCCTGGTCATTAGTGAGGTTTGCATTTTCTTTTCTTCCTACTGTTCCTACCCTTCCTTCCTTCCTCTTTCTATTCTACTTCCTGCTCTTTCTGAACATTGCTTCCTTCACTGCCCATCTCTAATATTTAATGGCAAAGCAGAAACAGTGGGGCTTTTATTTATATTCTTTTCAGTGAGGAGAGAAAAAACAATTCCTAACTGAAAACTTAGTAAAATAGGAGGCCCATATAATAAGTCAAGTCTTCAAGGAATCAGAGAGAACCTAACTAATAATCTGGCGTTTCCCTTTGTTGGCGGGACCTTGCAATTTGGAAAATGGTGGCCTATTCTTTCACTCAGCAAGGGTGAATACAGCACATATATAAGGTAGTGATTATTTTAGCATTCATAGCAAATGAATATCTTGATTCCCAATAAATGCCTGGCATCTCATTTCGTATCAGTGAAATATATGTAAGACTACTTCTTGTGAATGATACATGATTGACTTTTTGTATGTGAAAGAGTGTGGACAAGGGATTTTCTGAACACTTTGTGACATGGTTTTTTTTTAAATGGTAAATTTATGGTAATTTTCAAAATTGTGAAGAAGTCTAGAAAAAAGTAGCATTGAAATATAAAAGGATGGTCTTATTAAAACTTTGAGAAGCATATCACATTGATTTAAAATTTAAAATGAATTATTTAAAATATTTCTTCAGACTCACAGACTCTATCCTCTTGCCTAATCTTATTTTAGAATTTCCTGTCTTAAGTAGAAAAAAGCTGTATTTTGAACTCTGTTCAAAGGTTAGGTTTTGAGGACCTATGGTTCTTCAGGTTAAATGTGATTATACATAATATCTATCAACATTAAACAGCACATTACATTTTGGAATTTGACTTATTTTTTAAACTCTACATGGATAGATTTCCTTTTGTATTAGTAAACAAAGAACCTAATTACATGTGCTTTCCCAAGTCTATGGTTTCCATATTTGATTGTTTCATGTGAAAATGCATATTTTAAGATTCATTCTTATGTTCACAGATGTATGTAAAACTATCTTGCTTGAAAATAGTGGGAGTGTCTCAAGGCATAAATGCACTTTTGATCATCATATTTGGTCTCCATTTTAAAGATAGCATTGCTTTGTATTTACTAAGAAAACGCTCTAAGTGTTCAGATTATGAAAGAGACAATTTTAGTTATTTAATTAAATTAACTTCCTTTAAAGAGGAAGTGAACGGTAGATATTTTTTAAATTATTCTTTAAAAATTATAAAACAGATTTATGACTTGTTTAGCATTAGTTTAAAAATTTCTAATTTTCTCAAAATATATAATAACTGAAAATTGTATTAAAAATTGTTTTAATTACTTAGAGTCAGGAGAGAATGCTAATAAACAATTTACAACCTTAGAATAATATATTTAGCATAATTGAGTCTTTTGTTTGTTTATTGATTTGGTAGCTGTAACTTTAAGGTGCAGATGGTGAAATAGACTCTAACAGTGCTTTATTGCTGACACTGTCTCTGGAGTTTTAAGTTCCGATTGCACCTATAAAAAGGGGTAATTAGTCCTTTCTGTTTTATTGCTGTTAAGGGAAAAAAAGCTGTTTCAGTTAACTGCCCATTGGATACTATTCTAGATTAAAATCCTGGAATCAGTAGCTTCTTCTCGTTTTCAAATTCCAAGTCAAGAGTTCAAAACATGTGAGAAATGTCACCTTCTTAAGTATTATGGTCTATTGATTATGTCCTTGTAGTGAAGTTTATTGGTGCAATTAGTCGACAGGTAGGAATATCAGTCTTTATAAAATTATATGTGGTGGGGACAAGGTTAATACTCATTTCATAGGCATTAAGGATATATTTGAGTGTATTTAGAGATAAGAGAACCATTATATTAGTAAAATGACATCTTTTGATTTGTTTAAAAGTTTGAAAATAAGAACATACTCAAACAATATTTTTCTTCACAAATCCAGTAGTGTTGGCAGATTGAAAATGTGTAATTATAATTACTTTCCATTTAGACATGTATTATTTTGATAGCAATTTCTCAGTAATATCAAATATAATTACCCGACTCTAGAAAGTAATTTCATTTCTCCCTACCTACACGTGTGGCTATAATATAAAAAGAATGATAAACATTTTGTTTTAATCAAAAGTACAAAGTAGGTATTCTAGCTTCCAAAATAATTTTCAAGCATGTCAAAAAAATTCGTATCAAGTATTAACTTAATTATTTTTAACTTTAGTGTTTAGTGCCTTATAGGTAACATGGCTTAATTCACAGAGGCTTTGAGATATTTCTGCATAACTTTTACTATTTCAAGATGTGAAAACAAAGAATCCCAAGGAAGATATATAAATTGAAAGGATCAACATGCCACATAACCAGTGATGGCATTAGCATTTGTTTGTGAATTAATTATATTAATGGTTATAATTAGGATAATTTGAGCTTTTACATTAGTATAATGACAGTTTACTTGTAATGTTTTAGTCTATGTTTTAATTCCACCAACTGTGAAATGGAAGAAAATGTCAATACAAAGAACAAAGCAGAATTTGCATAGGAATGGAAACAACTACATCATGACGAATGAATCTTGAATTAGCTCATGAGCTGAATAATGTCATGAGTTTTTGTACTTGTAAATTTATTTTTTAAATCCATATATAACATGAACGATTGATAAAGACAGCTGCATTTTTAATTCAAATAAGATCAGCTGTTTGGCAGAGGAGGCAGAGGCAGGAAAATTGCTACAATGATTTAAGTGAAGTGAGAAAATCAAAGACAAAGTGAAGCACAATGAAATCATCATGTAAAATACACATTAAATGTAACTTCATTCATTTTAGAAAAAAAGTTTGCTTAGTTTGCTTTTCAATGTGTCTAGCATAGTTTATATGTATTAAAAAGTTTTCTCAGCTATCCTTCAATGCGGACATAAGAACATTAGAGGTAAAAACAATTTTTGTTTAATTTCCTGTTTAAGGAATCTTAATGCTGCTTTAGTGTTGGTCAGCATTATGCTATCAGCACAATCTATTTTAGGCTATGTGCTATTTTGCCTTTTTTTAAGAGACAGAGTCTTACTCTGTCACCTGGGCCAGAGAGCAGCGGTGTGATTATAGCTTACTGCAGCCTGAAACTCCTGGGCTCAAATCATCCTCTCACCTCTGCTTTCTTTCTGAGTAGCTAGGACTACAGGTGCATGTCACCACACCTGGCTAATTTTTATTTATTGATTGACTTTTGGTAGAGACTAGGTCTCGCCATGTGGCCCAGGCAAGTCTCAAACTTCTGGCCTCAAGTAATTGTCCCACCTCAGCCTCCCAAAATGCTGGGATTACAAACATGAGACACTGTGCCCAGAGTATTTCACCTTTTATGACAAAATCTCCCCGGCATACTAATTCCTACTTTGTTTGTCTATTCCTCATTCCCTGTTGTGAGTGCTATGCCTAACCCAGCAAACACAGCTCAACTGATCAGATATCTACACTAATTATTAATAGGGGCCATCTACTTACAAGTTGCCTGGATCTTACCTACTATCCATTGACAGATGTCTACAATACCAGCTCATTCACCTACCAGTGTTTCAGCTGGATTGTTTTCACTGAATCTGCTTGTTGTTGTCTTGTCTGAAAGGTCCGCTACAGTTAAGGGCTGCCTGCCAAACTGTTCCTGTAGCCACTGCTGTTAGGTTCATAAATTGCCTTCTCTGTCTTAGTGGGGGGTTTCCCACTCTACTGTTAAAAGCATGCCCCACTCTGTTGCTTGATGAAATTCAATTTTATCGACAATATTCACTGATTCAAAAATAGTTATTGATCTCCTTTCTAAGCAGTTACGGGTGCTAATTATATAATGATGAACAAATAGACATAGTACCTGCTTACCTGAACCTTCTATTTTAGTGAGCTGTATGTTTTATACACACATAAACAGATAAGTACATATGTAATTAAGATCTTAATGTCATAAAAAGATAACAACCTGGATGTTGTAATAAAGAGTATGAGAAATAACTGAATTTGAGAGGGCAGTCTCTGTAATTTAGACTTTTTGAAGAATTATCTATTATTATAATTAATAAAATTAACAATCATAATTATATTATTACTATTATTATTATTACAATATAATAGTTGTAGACATTTTATTGAGATAAAACTCTAACAAGTGACCTTTATTGGGAGCTTAAAATATGCTACATACTCTTCTAAATGTCTTATATACATTAAATCATTTAATACAGCAAACAAATCTATGAGAATGGTGATAATACCTCCATTTTTACAAGTGAAGAAAATGCAATGCAAAGATGATGTCACCTGCCTAAGGCCACATTGCTAGTGAAAGTTTGAGAGGGAATAGAGCAAAGTTCATCCAGTGCCAGTGCCCGTACTTTTACTACAATGCTATACCACCTGTCAAGAGGCTGAGACCCAAACCTCACCTGAGTTGAAATTTGCAAAATAGTAAGAATTCTGCCAGTATACTGTAAATAGAAGGAAAAGCACATGAAATGACAATCACATGGATTAGATCTGGAACGTAGTGACTATGGGTGTGGGCAGAGTAGCTCAAAGTGAGGACTAAGGCATGTTCACAGACAGATCTTGCAGGACTCGGAAAGCAAAGGGAGGTCAAGAAGGTACTCTTAGCAGGCCATTTACTTGATCCACTTTATGTCTTCCTATTTGATTTGCTTTGCTTTATTTAGCTTTGCTTAATCATTCCAAGTGTTTTGCAGAGAATATTAATTGGGATGAAGCAAGGACAAATTGTTCAAGAACAATTAGTGTAGTTTAAGAAAAAAACAGTGATGATCTCCACTAGGGTGGTAGCAGCAGAAATGCTGAAAGTTACGCAGAACAGAATTACATTTGAAAGAACAATATATATGTAGGACTATGTGGGAGGCCCTTATTCTAATAGGTACAGATACATTAAAACTAAAATAGAAATCCTTTAGGAACATTAAATATTCTGAATTTTAAGAAAATGGGCCAATACTTTTGCTAACTGAATAAGTGTGATAGGTAACTAATACAATTATTAATAGAGGTAACTTCTGAACCTGTTGAGAAAAAAATAAGCAATAAAATAATAAAAAAGTAAAGAATTGTAAACATATAGATTAAGGAAAACAATAGTATAAAATATATTTTTGTAAATTTTCCTGCATGCTTATATTATAAAATAAACGTTAAAAATATTAAGAACTTACAGACATAATTAATAGCAAGAGGTTTAAATAATTAATCATTCCAGATTCACTTGACAGATTTAAATATAATCACAGAGTAGTGGAGTAAAGAAATGGAGTAGCTGTCACATACCTGAACACTGAGAAAGCATTTTATACAAACTTTAGAAGTTTTACTTGCACAATTAATGCAATAGACTGAATGTGTACCCCTCATCCCCCATATTCATATGTTGAGCCCTATCCCCCATTGTGATGGTATTTGGAGATAGGGCCTTTGGGAGAATATTAGATTTAGATGAGGTCATGAAAATGGGCCCTCACAATGATAAAGAATGGGTGCCCTTATAAGGGATAAGCACACTTATGACAAGAGGAAGAAACAATATGGCTGGCTGTCTCTGCCATTTGAGGACACAGTGAGAAGGATGTCATCTCCAAGCTGGAAAGGGAGACCTAACCAGAACCCAACCATGATGGCCACCTGATCTCTGACTTCCAGCCTTCAGAATTGTGAGAAAATAAATCTCTGTTGCTAAAGTCATCCAGTCTACAGTATTTTGTTATGACAGGCCAAGCTAATTGAAACCATCAATTTTTTAAAGAGATAAAGTGAGTAACTTTAGATAGAGACAAATGGCCAAGGACTAATCCAATGAAGATTATTTTTGGTAGTTTTAGATCTAAGATTATTTGAATCTAAATTAAACTAATAATAAAAAAATCCATTTGACTTGGAATACTCTAGGCATTATGCTTAAAGGCTTCAAGAGTAACCCATACCAATGTATCTGGGGGGGTCGAACATTTTACTTGTATGAATAGACTAGGTGTCTCTAAGGGAAAGTGAAAGTTGGAATTAATTTGAGAAAACTGCTAGTTTCCAGAGAACAGCAACAATACTTTCAACATAAATATTAATGAGTAGCATAAGTATGGGAAACAACCCTACTGAGTATGGGAATGGATTGAGAATCTTTCTACATAGTAAAACAATTAGTAGTAGTCAGATTGTTGAGAACAGTACACGTAGAGATGTCTGTTTTCCAAGGTGTTAGACTGATATTAGCAAAATATCCATTCTTAAGAACAGCTTACTCCTTGGAAACATGGCATTTTGAGGACTGTCATCCTATACTTGGAAGATGCTAATATTTTAGCATCTTGGCCGTGCTTGATATTCTTGAGGAAATTTTAAATTATATTATTTTCCAGTATTGGAAATTAAAGGCAGATCCGTGTGCTTTGATAATTAATTTAAGAGAGGTTAGGACTGGCAATTTCTGATGGAATTTTAAATCTTCAATTAGGACAGAACCAAATAAAATGTAATAACACAGAAATGTGTCTTAAAATGATCCACAGGGTAGGTCAAAATTTTTCTCAGGAAACAGTGGCCATTGCAGAGAAACGTGGCGTGAAATTTTTAAAATATTATGTGATTCCTTAGAGCATAGCCTCTCTTATATTAGCCAAATTGGTCATAAGGGGACTGAAATCAATTACAAACCATAGTGATTTTATTTTGAGGTCATTTTAATCCTGTTAGAGTAAAACTTTGTTACCTGAATAGAGATGTGTATTCACATAGTATTTACTATCTATACAGAGAGCTGGAGTGAGAACTAGTGAATCTCATTTATATAGAAACATATCAAATTGCACATATTAGTGATAAATTCTTGATTTATCTGATTTAAGATTTTTATAGAATCTGTCAACATAGTACTCATTACTTCCTTATTTCTTAAAATATTTTATAGCCATTAATCTTTTCTTTTTTAAAAAAATATTAAGGTAAACTTACCTCTTTGCCCATAATAGGTGTTATCCATCTCACCGTCCTAAATTAATGTATATTAATAGTTTATATTATTTCTAACTCTTTTATAATTATAATATTTGAAATGAAGTTAATTTTTTAAGAAAATTGCTCTTAGGCTAAGTTGAAAATTATTTTATGTACTGCACATAAATGGCACTGAAAGGTCAATTTTTTGAAGGGAGGCAGATAGAGAACTTCAACTAAATTTAAACTACCTTCAATATTTTCCATATTCATATTCAATCGCAAGTAGGTTAATCACTTGCTTAGGCTGTGAATGACTCACCTTCTACTTTCTTAGGTTCTTAGAATGTGAAAGTAATATGGTATTTGTTTCTTCTATGGTAGACAAGCATATCTACGTAATGATTTGTTTTGTTTATTTTAGACAGAAAGTTTTAAAAATGTATAATTGGTATTAAAGTGAGTAAATTCTATTTTTACTGAAAGTGTATTTCTCATTCTAACATTTTACCTATGTATATAATACATTGAAGTTTAGTCTAAAATGTCACTATGAAGGCCAGTCATAAAATTATAAATAGGCAGCTCATTAAATACCATTCTAAACTCAATGAATACCCTTTTATCTAGAAAAGACATCACGAAATGAACTTTGCATTAATAACAAAGTATAGCAAAAATAAAATCAACTTATTCTAATTATGAGTGGCCTTCAGTTTACTTAACTAAGCATATGCATCACATACAATATCAATATACTTAGCCTTTGGTGACAGTGGCAGGTTCAAAGTCTTTGGGGGCAATTCTTCCTTCTAATGTATTATTGGTCATGATGGTGCAGCCATGTATCTGTAGTAACAATTGACAGAGTAGCAAGGGAACAAACTTATAATAGAAGAAGAATTGGATAGTTAACTGTGAAAATATGCTAACAGAATAAGCATAAATTAGTGTAGAGAAGTAAAACCTTGGGAGAGATGAATTATATTTTATGACCACTGATAATGGATTCTGAGTAAATAGGTTTACATTTCACTGGGGAAGGTTATTGTAAATTGAAAAGATGCAGCAGAAATGCAGTTATATAAGAGGCAGAGGGAAAATCATTTAATCTGATGAGTGTCTTTATGAGAAATTTTGACTCATATAATAATTATTCAGTGTAAGTGGTGAAATATTATCATAGGTATTTGGAATAGGATTTGAAAACTGGCAACAAGTGTATCAGGATAAAATTGAAAATTATGACATGTGGCCTTTTTTGCATCTAAAATTTCAGTAGTAATTGATTCAATTTTGTTATTTAGTGCATTAGAGAAAAACATTATTTCCTAAGGTCTACCAATATATACACAAAATCCTTCTTTTCATTGATATAACAAATATATATGCATAACCTGTCAAATTAAATTTCATTCCTGCTTTATGATGGGCATTATAAAATGAGTTAACTGATTAGCAATTTCCTTTCTTATAATGCTTTCAGCAAACATAAACCTGATACTGCAATTGACAAACTCACCAAATCCCACTCTTCCTCTTCCCTTAGAAGAAAAACGTCAGAGCAGGTGCTACATTATGATCATCAGAAAGCCATTCTGTTTAACATGAATAATGTCATTCAGAGGGTTAGCCATCTGTTTGCTGAGTGTTTTTCAGACCTACACCCACAGCAGCACAAAAGCAATGCATGTGGGTGCCGTAATCATGGATCTTCCAAAAAGCTTTTGTCTCTTGTAAAAATGAAGTGAGATTATTTTAAGAACTAAGTTATATTAGAAATGCAGGCACTTAAATGCTGTCTTTTTTGTTGCTTTGTGGATTCCAGATATGTAAATTAAATACTGTTTGGGTTTCTCTGTGTAATTTATGAGCTTAAAAAGGAGATCTGAGCAAATTAATTATAGTTGAAAAATGTGCATCACTGAGACAAATGCAGTCTGTTGTGCTTATATTTCTTGGACTATATGTCCCATTTTAAAGTGTAATTTTGTCCAGAATATTTATATTGTATTTTTACTTTGTATTCCATGTAAGAAAACTAAGTAAAGAATTTCCTTTCCAAATACAGTAAGCAAACATTGTTCATTAAATATTTTCCCAGAAAATAAAGCATAAGGGAAATTGAACAAAGAGTTAAGTAAAATCAAGAGTTTCTTTGATGTTTCTCATTCTATTGCCATTCAAATGATAATTATAGAATTATCTTTAGTTAGAGTCCACTATTTTATCACTACAACATAGTGATGTTCCCTCCAGGATTAATCCAGGAAACTCCTAAAAAACGAATTAACATAAAATAATATTTGAAAAAAAATACCTGTATAACTTCAGTAAGCACATCATTAAAAACCTTAAATGTGTGTGTATATATATATATAAAAATGTATGTGTGTATGTGTATCTATATATAGACATATATAGCATAATTCTTCATGTTACTCTAGCCACAACCATTATATATTTCTGAAAAATAAAAAACAAAAAAAAAACACTCTTCCTCAAACATGATTGCCATTGTATTTAGGAAATGAGTGATAACAATGTTCAACCTATTTTGATGAAATCCAAACTTATATTAGGCATTGAAATATTTGACAATTAGTTTTGAATATATTTGAAAGTTTAGAAAGTGTTTTGAGCAATTTGAATCTATCCAATGCATTTTAAAAATATTTTTAAAACAATATGAAGTCAAAAAAAAAACAATATGATACAATATCAATGAAATTTCCTTGTACATTAGTAAATCATATGCATTAAATTCAGTAACTGTTGGACAGATAAGCATAAAAATATACAGAATTTCCTGATACTATGACCTACTAGAACCTCATTTTAATACATAAATAAAAAAAACTATTTAAAATCACTTTATATCTACCTGCCTGGATCTAGTAAGAGAGTAACTTCAGGAAGTTCAAGTGCTTGCTGAGGACATTTGGAACCCCAGCATCATAGCAATCATTGAATATGTATGAGTTAGTGTTTACTGGTGTTAGTGACACTCTGCTTATGGGAAATGTAGAGATGCATCAAGGGAAATGTACATAGAAAAGACACGGTCATGATTTGAGACTCTTAAAGGACTACAGGCAAGGAAGAGAAACTCATTCTACAGACATTTCAGAGTATGCTAATACATAGTGAGTTTTTGAATGAATCTAATCTACATGAGTCCAGTCCACTATTTCTATTCTGTGAAACTTAATTTGACCTTGATTAGTGGAAATGAAGGCTTAAAGATGACAGAAAATCAGCACCTGTTAAGTGATGATGTACACAGAAATTTTAACTTCCACGAAGGATACTGATGGGTTTTTATTCTATACCATAAGCTGAGTGAAAAGAAGAGAAAAAGAGGGTCAGAACTAGAGGTTTGAAGGTCATTAGAAACATGATGAAGACTTGTATATATTTACAGGCATGGAAGAAAAAAATCAAAACAAAATTTGTGTTTTCTGCTTTTGGAAAATGATTACTTCAGATGGTGAGAGCATAGGAGGTTACAACTTTCAGTTACCCAAGACTGAGATGTTCTTTCTGAATGCAATGATCTGTTCACTCAGGGGACTAGTATGATGCTGATAAAGGGAGCAATTAATATTATTTTATATTATATGTAAAACAAAGTTTTAGGAAAAGATAAGTCTCAAATTTTGATAACAGCTTTCTTGATTACCCCATATAAAGTTATTCCTTCAATGTTCTTGTATAGATCTTTGTTATAATAGTAACCATGTTGATTCCTATTTATTTATATTTTACATTTCTGATTTCTCTTGCCAGGTTATCTGTTCTCTGAAATCAGAACATATTTTATTTCTTCTTCATATTCCCAGCACCTAGCACACAATCTACTATATAATATACACAATAATATTTATTAAATAGATGAGTAACAATAAAACTATTCTAAATTACATATATTGATACTGTGCATATTGATTTTGATTAATTTAGAAGTCATCTAAAAGTTATGTTATTTCCCTTACTCTGGGAAACAAACATCATTTCAAATAAAATAGTGTTGTACTGATCTTGAGAAGAAAGTCCAGGACTAAATAAATAGATGTGGTAATTAGTTTCTTAAAACATATATTCTGTCAAAATTCAAAGTGAAGTGAATGAGAAATCTGAAGTTTACAGTATATGTGTGACTTATAAATAAATAACTCAATAATCAAAATAACTCATTAGGGGATTGCTACATTTGAACTGGTGGCACAAGGCTATTATTCTCCTAATGATTCTATGCAGTTTAGTAGAAAAATTGAATTTCCTTAATTATATTTATGATCTTCATCTTACATGTTAATTTCATCATTACAATAGCAAACATTCCTTTCAATTTTAGCCAGAGTAATTTTAACCCGAATCAACTATGCCCTATTAGATTCTGATTCTGAAGATGGAGAATGAACTAGGTTGTTTACAGGGACTCAAAAGGAAAGAATTTTAATACAGAATAACTATAGAAAAGAGAAAATGTGGATGTACAATTGGAAGTATTGGTCATAAGGATGAATTATAGCAGTTGCCTATTTTACAGAGATTTTAACATATATTACCACTTTTATAGACAATGTTTGTGTCCCCCTAAAATTCATATGTTGAAATCCTAACCCCAAATCTGTTTGTTTTATAAGGTAGGGGCTTTTGTAGGGGATTAGTTCATGGACTCAGAGCCCTCATGAATAGAATGAGTACCCTCATAAAAGGAATGATAAATTACCTAACTGGTACAATGAACAGTACTCGGGAGATGGTTATACTAAAAGCCCAGGTTTCACCAGTATGCAACATATCCATATAGCAAAATGGCATGTGTATCCCTTAAAATTATACAAATACAAAATAAAGATAAGTAAAAACAAAAATAAAAGAGACCCCAGAGATTGAGCCTCAGCACTTTTTCTAAGTGTTTTGTATATGTTAAGTCATCCACTTCTTATACCTACCTTGAGAGTCCAGTGTACAATTTCATCTCCATTTTATGAATTAGGAGTAGAAGCAAAGATACACACTGAATAATAGGTAAGAATGGGAATTAGGACATATAATTTCTGGTTGTAAAATATTCCGTTTAATCATTCTTCTAAATTGTCCCTCAATAGCAAGGGGAAGCATCAAAGTTAGCATGTAAAATAAAATAAAAGGAACCAGTAGAGTCAGTTGAAAATGCACAGGTCTGCTTGACCTTGTAGAGAGAGAAACAAGGAGAAAAGATTACCAGAGATGTGCAATAGTTTGAAATCTTATAAACAGTGGGATTTCCAGAACAAAATAGGCAGATGCTGGCTTACTTAGTGCTCATTCATTCACAGCTATGAGGTGTCCTCTGGGAGATGGGCCTTAGATTGGACCCATGTCTTAGTCCATTTTGTGCTGCCATAACAGAATAGCACAAACTGGCTAATCCTCAAAGAAAGGAGATTTATTTCTTATAGTTCTGGAGCCTGAGTAGTCCAAGATCAAAGGACTGGTATCTGGTGAGGGCCTTCTTGCTGCATCATCCTATAATGGAAGGTGAAAGGGAAAAAGTCCCTGTAAGAGACAGCAAGAAAGTCAAACTCACTTTTGTAGCAAACCCATGATAAGAATCCCCCTGCCCAGCCTGGCCAATATGGTGAAACCCTGTCTCTATTATAAATACAAAAATTAGCCAGGCATGGTGGTGCATGCCTGTAGCCCCAGCTACTTGGGAGGCTGAGGCAGAATAATCACTTGAACCCAGTAGTTGGAGGTCGCAGTGAGCCGAGATTGCGCCACTGCACTCCAGCCTGGGTAACAGAGTGAGATCCTGTCAAAAAAAAAAAAAGAACAACTACCCTGTTAATGGCATTAATCCTCAAATAAGAGCAAGAGAAACCACAGAGACTTGGATTTGAGTCTGGTGCCATAACTTAATTGCACTTTGGGTTGTCTTCCCTGTAGAATGTGTGAGTATACTTGCATACAGAACAGTGTGCATCGAGTATTTCTGACAAGCAGAGTTGGCTGTATAAGATTGAATTATCATTTGAAAATACCTGCCCCCTTTCCTGAAGAAATATTCTATTTTCTTGACTCTGCTCACATGGGACTTGGCCTGTAGCTTGCTTTGGCCGGCAAATAGAGAGCAGGAATACTACGTATCACCTCTGCACAAAAGCTTTATAAGCAAGTACATTGTTTGACATTATTTATTTTCTTCTGCCATGGTGAGTGGCAAGGTCCAATTAAAGGTGGCTCCATCTAGCTGAGTTTAGGATAAAGCACTATATGGGACAAAGC
The DNA here is from genome assembly GCF_028885625.2 of Pongo pygmaeus. NCBI lineage: Eukaryota > Metazoa > Chordata > Mammalia > Primates > Hominidae > Pongo > Pongo pygmaeus. The sequence goes on from NC_072395.2 coordinate 31,039,915, forward strand.
TACCCTAGAGTCGCTATGAACATATGATTTTCATAAGAAATAAACCCTGGTTTATTAAGCCTCTGAGGTTTGGGAGGGATTATCACAGAGTAGCATATCCTATCTTTTTGCAGTAACTTTATACTGTATCAACTTAGCTATGCTGGAAATACACACACACACACACACACACACACACACATATTTTTTGAGACAGGGTCTCACTCTGTTACCCAGGCGGGAGTGTAGTAGTGTGATCTCAGCTCAATGCAGCCTCCATACCCTGAGCTCAAGAGGTCCTCCCACCTCCACCTCCTGAGTAGCTGAGACTACAGCCATGTGGCACCGTGTCTGGCTAATTTTTGTATTTTTGTTAGAGATGGGTTTTCACCATGTTGCCCAGGCTGGTCTTGAAATCCTGAACTCAAGTGTTCTGCTCATCTAGGCCTCCCACAGTGCTGAGATTACAGGGGTGCGCCACTGCACCGTACTGAACTATATTTATTAGTACACTTTTCCATACATGATTCTGAGTTAGAATTGGACAAAAGAGAAACTTGCATGAGTTGTGGAGACAGAAGGAAAGTAGCAGCTGGCATTGTCTAATGGCAAGAGGGAGGCACTAGGCACTGTTGCTACCTGCATTAGAGAGCTTCAGGGTAAACATAGAGTAGTTAAAAGTCTAACTTGCCCTTGTGAATTCTAATTTGTGCTCATGTGTTTCAGTTTTTCCTTTCTGTCTCTCACTATATACCTGGTGTTCCCAACCTTAGGTTCATAACTAGAACTGCATAGACGTTTTCACCAGTTATCACAATTGTTGAGTCTAATCACCATAATAAATCCATTATTCTATACTACTCTATACAGATTTATTCTGTCTTTCTGATTGAACCCTAATTTATAAACCAGTTAGAGCCTCTTTAGTTGTAACTACCATATGTTATTTGTAAAATGCTTTGCATTCATTATTTATAAACCTTACAATAATTCTTCAGGACAGGCATTACTATTTGTAATTTAGAGATGATAAACTGGAAAAAGAAACATTGCTTTCCAAAGGTAAAAGAGCTAGTGAGCTGTAGCGCTTGCATTTGAATCCATGTTTTGATGATGTTCTTTTACCTATGTCACCGTTCTCATTACAAAAACCTTATTCATTATACATGTGATACTTTGCTGATATACTGCATTTCCATTTGGAAGAAGTCATTTTGCACATTTTTACTGCCAACTTAAAACCATTTTTTGAAGAATGGAATGTAGAAGTGAGCTTGTAGGAGCAAAACTGTGCACCCATTTTAGAGGCCAAATAATGACAGGAGAGAATATGACCCAAAGAATATTACTTTGCATGCTGCAGTGCACTTACACACAGTAATGAAGGCTTTAATATCAGCAGGAGAGAGGAAAGTGACAATGAACATTAAAGCTGAACTCCTGCATTCTCTCTCAATGGAGCATGAAATAAGGCATGTCATCATGTCAGTGTATGCTAGGAAGGATTTGCTTAGACCCCGGTCCTTTTAGTATGGTAAGTCAGCTTCATGGTGAGTCAGATTCTCCAACATTGTGACTTTTTCAGACCTTCTCATTTCTTCCCCTATTCAATCTTCTGCCTTTGCAGATTGACTGTGATACTAAATTGTTACCTTGTCAGGAGTATGTAGAAGACTTTTAAGTTTCTAATATGGTGGTGAAGTTTCATGAAAGGCAGATTATTATAGAGTTGCAAAAATATCATTTTGTAAGAGAGAAAAGATATTAAACCATGTTAAAAATGCATCTTCATCTGCGCTGCTCTTCTCTAACCACGCCATATAAGTAGCGTTATTATGTTAATATTCATCCTAAATTTGACTTCCTATTGTGGTAACAACACTGACTCAAAACTGCTAAAAATGATCATTTCCAAAGTACCTGATGTATATTTTATTTGTATTAAGATTGTTACCAAGTCAGGTTAAGATACTTGAGCTTTCTAGGCCTCACTAGAAAGTGAGATTATCTAGATTATCTAGATATGGATAATTTCGGATCTACATTCCAAGGTTTACATTTTATGAACTTATTTTTCCACACTTTGTCTTAGTCCTTGCATAATTATTTAGCCCCTAAAAGGTCTTATGCTATGTTAATAATAGAGAAAGTATCATTTTATTTTCATTCTGTTTTAAGATTTCACAAATGTTGTATCTGAACAAATCAGCATAAATTCTAAGAAAGCTTATTGCAGATGAAGTTCTATTAAAAAGCAATCATTATCAAAGAAATACAATGTTTGAAGTTGAAGTATTAAAGGATTCCATGTTATTCTTTTATATTCAGCTGGCTAAATTGTTATTTCTATTCCACAGGTCTTTAAAAATCATTTTAAGGCATATTTTAATATTAAGGCTTTATGCCAATTTCAGCCAACTTGGAATGTAGTCTAAATATAGGTAGAACAAGAAAAGACAGAAGAAGAGTATAAATAGGGTCTTAGAGTCTGAAATGTATGTGGTATGTTCAAGAGACAATGAAGAGATAGTTTCTCATATACAGTAGACTTTAGAACCTAATATTCTTCTTCACAAAACATTGAAATCACATGATGTTAATAAGGTGTCTTGATGGGAAGAAAAATGTTCTATGTAAGCTTATGAAACGTCCTTATTCGCATATCTATCTCACAGGCTTACAACAAACTTCAGTAAAAGTTCTAAGGGAGTCTGCTCTAAAGAAACTTGCCTAATTTGTTTAATTACTATGATTTGCATTTGGAACCAGATTATATTGTTGACCATATAATGCCATTTTATACCAAAAAATTAAATATACTTGGTGTCAATGGATTCACCACTATGTATAAAGCTTATTTGTGTAATAAGTCAAATAAGTAAAAAATTATTTGAATTGTGTTTGTGTAACATTCTTATGTTAAGAAATGCATTTTGTTTCTTTAAAAGTTCCATCCTTGAACTGCACTTTGCTTTCTTATCTAATCTATAAATAATGAAGTTAAATAACCTAAATGATTCTCCCATTTAAGCATAGCTATTTGACAGATTTTCTCAAAAAAACATCAAATATATATTACGTTTGAGGCATATAATCCCGTAAGTGGCGGAAATATCAAGCATTTACTAAAATTAAATATCAATGGCAATTATTTTTAAACTTCTCTAAGGGCCAACAAAACAAAACCTAACAAAAAAATCTACAAACATTTAATTCTGAGCCTCAATTCAAGGTATACATTGGCAGTAGTGAGATGAACATTGATTTAGGGTATGCTGTAGAGATGGTGCTTAGTATTTTACTGCTCACCAATTCTGACAAATGCATTCTTCTTTTCTGATTTCTGAAAAAGTACATTGCTAGATATTGAATGCCTGTTTTTTTGCCTTTCAACTATACTGCAAAATGAAGTATAAAAGAAAAAGAAAAGGCTGTTTCTCTTGATACTGCTTTTAAAATTTTATTTTATTTTGAGAATTCAGTGAGTACCCCAAATAGATAGAACACATCAGAAATGTAACAAATATGTCTTTGTTGAGAACAGCTTCGCCAACTAGAGAAGTAATTTCCCCTTTTTTTAAAAAAAGTCTATTTTATGCTACTGAATCTTTAAAATTAATAAAATACATTTCTTTATTAAGTTAGAACATTGAACATTGTCACTGAACTCATAATTCTGCACGAAGTTAAATAAAAGCATGGACGTATAGAAACACATTTCTCTGAACCCAGCTGTTTACTTGAAAGAAAGAAAATGGATCATATAACTTTCTTATCTAGTACTTACAAGGATTAATTCTCTTTTAAAGGTATCCCAATATTTATATTTATAGCAGACTCAAACATCCTGAAATAGAGCTATTCAAACAATCATGAATTCATGATTACTTAGTACAAACAAATAATTGAAGGATAATATGTATTGAAGGATGTATGACATTTTTACATACTTTTTTCCCCACAGTTGAGTATCCAATGCTTAAGAAATATATATTTTCTGAAAGTGACCTGAATGTTTGTGTTTAGACTTGATCATTTCTAGTTTTACTTTGATTTATTTGTTGGAGTTCAGACATGCACTATTCTAGATTTACATTAAGTAGATCTTTCCTTTTTAATGAAATGAAAAATAATTCCCATTCATATTACTATTTGTATTTAGATATGTTCAAAACTCTTTGACACTTTTAAAATATTGCCTTAAAATAAAAGAAAGAGACTTAAAAGCTGTGTTTCAAAGTATCCAAACTTCAGATAGTAGCTTACTAAATTTTGTTTCACCATAAGAGTTATAATTGAATAGCTAATGTGATTTTTTAATAACCAGATTGCCGATATACAGCATTGGAGTGATAAGGGCCAGATGCTATCTGAACAGCAGGTCTTCAGTGAGAAAAATTAGCTCAGCTTCTGTGGTCTTTGTTTTTCAGTCAGTACACATTCACATCACAGCTGGGATTCATACTGGTCTGCTCATTTCTGGTAGTCTTCCTGCCCTTTCTACTTTAAAGAGAGAAACATATTGACCAGAAACCAACATGCTTACAGGGGTTTGACCTTTAAAAGAGAATGAAACCTTGCAAGCACTAGATAAGAAAGTTATATGATCCGTTTTCGTTCTTTGAAGTAAACAGCTGGGTTCAGAGAAATGTGTTTCTATACGTCAAGCAGCACTTAGGACTCATTTTGGACCTCAGAAGTAAATCATAACATTTTGATGTGTTGAAGGACCTTGGACAATTACCTAAAACTTAAAATAAATTACTAACTCTTTTATTAGGAAAAATACTTAACAATCTTTGGATTCGCTGTTTAAGACAAACTTACTCCTCTAATTTTCAATTTAAGAATATAAAGACTTGATTGCAATAACAAAGTTAGGAAAATGTGAATACATATTATACCTCTAAGTATGAAAACTCAGTGAAATCAGTGAACAAAATAGTTTGGTCCATGTTTTTATTTAATTTCGTACAGAATTATGAGTTCAGTGACAATGTTCAATGTTCTAACTTAATGAAGAAAAGTATTTTATTAATTTTAAAGATTCAGTAGCATAAAACAGACTTTTTAAAAAATAAAGTGGAAATTACTTCTCTAGTCAGTGAAGCTGTTCTACATGATCATTGGATATATTTGCTATATAGACTCAAATTAAATTTATTTGGAAATATTTGAATATAGTCTTCCCATATCAGAACATAAAATTGCTAAATTCATTCTAATAACTGTGTATTATTGTGTAAAGAGATTATTGTAAATCCTTTTTTCACTTACAGTAAATGTGTGGAAATGTCTGTCTTCTTTTCTGTTTTAGTGCTTATTATTATCTCCAAATACCAGTAACTTTCAATGAATGACATATATCCCCTCCGTGTTGAAGCATGATTCCCAATGTTGGAAGACGTTCTTGGGATTTTAACACAAAATTGTATTTTAAACCCATACCTAAGTGGAATCTACTTTTGCCTTTGTCCTGTTGTGCTACAATTTGTTACTTCCAATTCTTTCCTCTACAACAGCTAGAATGACATTTTAATGAGGGTGATTTTGATCACATCACATTTTTGTTACTATCTTCTATTGGTTTTTTTAAATATCTAAAATCTCTAAGCGGGTCTACTATGTCTGAAAGAAAACTATCTTTGCACACCATCCTCCTTTACTCCCAGAATAACAATCATGCCAGAATGTCATTTTTTTCCCTTAAAATTTTTCATAGTCCCATTTGGCTTATGGCTTTTTTACATGATTTTTTTCCTCCCTGAAACTCTGTTAAAAAAACATTTTATTTGCCCAAGAGCTAATTGATTTCCCTCAGTTTAAATGCTATTTCCTTCAAAAAGGCTTTGATCCTCACTTCAGTGACTACATGAAAGCATGAATACTTCTTCAAAACCATTTCAGTTTTCTTGCATTTGGGGCACATGGTGAGATAATAGTATTCTCTCTTAAAGAGTATAGGCATCATCATGAAGCTTACTGAGATTTTAGACTTTTACTTCTTACTTGGAATTATTATTTAATTTTATTCAGTTTTACAAGCAAAGAGTTGATCACCACTAGATTCACCTCCATAATGTTTTACTATAATATTATGGCACAATAATTTTTATTATGGCATGATAATTTTTACTTATTGGGTAATTGCTTGTGATATTTGAAGAATGCTGATGTCCAAAATAATCATATTATGTTTTGCAGAGTCCAATAAAATATGGTAGATTGGGTATAAGATGACACAAAATCCTACAGATTCTGAAAGTTGGATGTCTGTCCAATGAAACGGAGTTACTACCAGATAGAATCTAGCTTCTTAGTATACCAGCCTCTCTACCAACAACTGGTCAAAAATATACAAATGTTTAGAGGCTTACATTTGAATTAATCACTAGCATTAGAAAACCGATGACTGCCTGTAATAATAAATTAACCTGCAAAAGCATCTCTAAGGAAAGCGTAGTCAGTGAAGAGAGTAAGAGAAATAAATAAACATCTATGTCTACTGAGATAGCTAATTATTATACTTAGGGGAGAAAGACATTAAAGCAGCTGGCCTATAATCTATTAGCATCCTTGAAATTAGCATCCTTGAAATTACTGGTAAAGATCTCTCTTTAGTGTCATTTTGATTTACTGATCTGATTAGTTGTGTCAGCTGAGCTCCCGTGAAGGAATAAAAGGCTTATAAAATGAGAAAAACATTTTAATGGTAATTTACAGCATGATGACTTAATATAATGAAAAATTTGGAGGATAAAATTGGTAAAATCTCTAAGAAAATAGAAAAACATAAAAATAAGTGATAACAAGTAAAATTAGAGGATTAATACAAGAAGTGTAAAACCTTCCTGGAGATACTTTCTGTACTTCTACTTCCAGTAGAAGTAGATAAAGAGAACCAACAGACAAAAGAGAAAGAATTATCAAAGAAATACTGTATTAAAATTTCAGAACAGAACACATGTATCATCAAATTAAAAGGAGCCTTAATTAATTAATTTTTTTTTATTACGAGCACAACATTTTATTTATTATTTATTATTAGCACACTTTTTTTTAAGTCTGTATGTTACCCTGTTTTTTTAAGTTTCTCATCACAGAGAAAGACAGTGTGCTACTGCTGAGATACATCAATAGTGACCTCAAACCATCTCTCCAGGTACATAAAGTAAAAAATTGAAGGCACTACTCAAACTTGTGCTACCTTGAAGCATCATGGATTTTTGTCTGCTGCTGTATATTCAATTTTGATTAGATAGGCATTAGCATATAACATTCATAGCATCAAAAAATTCATGGAAATGAGTTAAAATGTCAGCCACACAACTATCTAAATGTTAGAACTATAACATCTAGCATGGTTATCTTTGAATGTCAGCATGAATTTTTTACTCTAAAAAGTACTCCAAAAAACTCTCACAATATTAAATTCAACATTTAATGTAAAAGATTTCTGTGTGCAGCAATGCATTGGAATCATCCTGTCAAAAGGGCTTTCTTTCAACCCTTCTGAAGGTGAGAAAGTGAATGGGGCTCACTTTTGGCTACAGCTGGTGCTGCGCTCAGCTCTCTGATATTATTTTGCTCTGTGGTCAAAAAGCAGAATCATGACCCATGCCCAAGCCAGCAATCTGAAGTGCAGTATGAACTGTTTAAACTTCTCTCTTCAGATCTGTCTATTCAACCACCACTTGGATGTCTAGGCTATCAGATACTTTTCTGCGGCTGCCTGTTTGGTTTTGTTGTAAACATTTAGTAGTTCCTGGTAGGTATGGTAGTTTCTGTTAAGCACACTTGCTTTGTTGAGTCCTGGAGAGAATACTGAGTTTGTCCTGCTATGTTGTTTTTAGTGATCCACACACGTTTACGGATGTCTCAGGCAGTTGTCAGAGTTCTACTTTATGCAGCAATATAATTCTAAAGACAGAGAGCCATCTATCTAACAAGTTATAAGATCTTCTGAAGTTTTAGATTTCAGTTTGTCCTAAAATGCTTTAAAAAATTAGTTCATGGCTCATTCTACATCTCTGCATCCTGACCTGCTAGATTGGAAATGATAGCCTTGTTGGAAATTATTAAAAGGAAAAAAGTGACACAATCATTTGCCTCTCCAGTGGGAAGCATGAAATCTTCATATTTTTTCATGTCCTTTTAATTTTGCCCCAAATCACCTTAGATATTGTGATATTTATATCTAACAGAAAATTCCAATACTGATGCCAATCTGAGCTAACACATAGGATTATAATGCCCTGTCAGACTTATGCAAATCAGAGATCTGTTCCAGTCTGAATTAAGCTTCACTAAATATCAAAGAAGTAGGCAATTAACAAGCTGAGGAAAAGCAAAGAGATGTGTAGATATTGAAAAAAAATTTCTACATCTTGCTTCTCATGTTGGGCATATCCCTCTGGTGCAGAATAATTAAGGTCTCTAATGAAGTCTGCAGAATTCCATGCACACTCAGGTATGGTGAAACTATGAAATCTTTCCATGTGTCAGCCAAGAGACTTGTATAGCTTAGGAGACATTTTCCAGGGGGCCACAGCTCACAGATCCTTGGATCTATTTATTATATCTATTCTAAACCGGGACCATTCTTCCAAGGGGTTTTGTGGAAGAGCCATGTATGCAAAGAGATCTCCAACACAGAAGGAACCAAGAAACCAAAAGCAAGGCAGACAAATCCAGTTTGTTGGTAAAAAGCAATTTATTTGGGAAATTGTGAACAGAAGTGTGGTCTTGGAGAGCAAGACCAGTAGATATCTGCACCATTACTTCCCAGACCCAGGGCTTTTTTCCACTGGGAAAGGGTATACGTGCTCTACAGACACAATTGAAGGCAACTTCCTGAACAGGCAAGAATGCTATGTGCATCATGGTCTGCAATTTGTGTGATAACATCAAGATTGCTCTGATCTGAGGACAGAATTTTATAGTTAGTACATGTTTAGACTAAGGACAGTAAACAAAGTTGGAAGCAGAGGGCATTCCCAGGACTGATGTTATTCAGAAGTCAACATGGTGGATTATCATCCAAGATGGAGTCACTTTAGCCACCACATAAGGACTTTGCAGAGATAAGTTTAAAATGTCTTCTGAAGTGATACTATGTACCCATACTACTAGCAGGAATTTTTCTGTACCAATATGGTAATAATTCCAAGATATGTGAACTAAATATAAGTACAAAGAGAATTACTAGTGAAGTCTCAAAAGAAACATTCTTGCTGGTTTTGTAGTCTAGGGAGCAACCTATAGAAATATATATTTTTACTTGCCCTCTAAGTCCATATGTTTATTAAAAATGGTGTAATATAAAAAAGTTATAATCCTTCCTTTGAAATGTCTCAAATTTATTCAATCAAACTCTATGTTAAGTGCAGATAAATCTGTGATCAGGTATTCACTTGTTTGCCTGTCAGATTCTTCTTCACTATCTTATTTTATTTCTATGTCTTACATAAGAAAAAGGGGAATGATAAGCCATACTAGGAAGCAGTGGCTTTTCCTAGTGTTTATACAAATTGCTCAAGATTCTGGTTTCAGATGCTCTATCAAGTTCACCGTGGGGAACCTGATAAGACGGTTATGTCAATGAGAGCAGCCTTTGGCCTCTTCTAATGAGATTCATTCCATCTCCCAGAGCAAATTGACATGAATATTTTCAAATGCTTATATGTTATTTCCTGCTGTAGAATTGCCTACAGGAGCTGGTATTTATAGGTACAAAGGATTTTTTTAAGTGATTTAATTTTTCACTGGAAGTTGTTTCCTCTCATTACCAGTAAGAGACAGAACCACCTCTTAGGTCTCAGGGAAGACTGCAAAATAAAGCAGTAATTTTTAAAAACAAGTTACATAACTGTTTTCATACCTTTCAAAGTATGAAAGCAAAGTTCAAAGGAATTTAAAGCAGGTAAGAAAATCACAACATATAAATTTTCCTGAATCTTTATTTTTCACCGTAATGGCTATGAGAACCACACGGAAATGAACAAAAGACATGGAGCATGTTTACATGTTTAATGAAACAAGAATAGGAAAACCCTGGAGATTACTTGCTTCTGAATCATTGCCTTAAGCAACATAAAGTTACAGAAAGTAAAAAAAAAATCTTTAAGCAACATAAAGTTACAGAAAATTAAAAAAAAATCTAACCACCAATTGTTCTCTTGAGTTATGTTCTGTCTGTTAATTAAGGTCTCTAATGAAGTCTCATAAACAAATCAAGTTGGCCTTCTTTGACAGTTCCTATAAGGCGATCCCCAACTCTAACCTCATGTCTGGATTCTGGAAAGCAACACCTATCACACAAATACTAATGTAATATCGGTGCATCCGTTCAGTGATATTCTTAAACTTCATACTATTATATTGTGCTAAGCCCCAAGAACTTTCATATACATATCCTACAGAGTAGCAAGTTCCTTCACCAGCAACAATCAACAAAATAAAACACTTCCCTTTAATCATCAAAAAGATGTAATATCTCAGCAACAAAAGAGTGCATGCAGCACCTTTATATAAGACCACAAGTTGACCGCCTTTATATAAGACCACAAAAAGCGTTAACATCTTTACATAAAAACCACCTCTGTCTTAGTTTGTGTTCTACACAAACAGTCCCTAAGACAAGAATTTAAGAGCAATTAAATTTTTGGGAGGTAATCTTAGGAAACATTGCTACAGTAAGACCAATTGAAAAAGGAAAAATAAGGAAGACAATAAATAATATATTGTCAAAGAAGTTACCCACTCTGGGCAACTGAAGATTAATCCTATTGGGAAAACTTGAGAGATATTGTAGAACACAGGAGTCACAGACTTTTTTTTTTTTTTGCCTTGGGGACGCATTTGCTATTTATTCACCGCCTTCCATGGACCTTCTTTGAGGGCTGCTGTTGAGAGGTGCTAATTGTGTAACATATTCAGCTTGCCCTATACACAGGCATGGCAGGCTCTGGTGCCTGAAGTAATAACTCAGTGAGAATTTAAAGTAGGGCTGAGATGATCCGAAATGGTAAGAATTGAGGAGTATCAGGTTTGCACAACAGCATCTTCTAAATCACCTCTTGGGAATCTAAGATTTAAAGCATGTATGGCCTAGCGTAAGATTTACAATGTTAATATATGTTTGTTTTCTTTGGACCAAACTTGCACATGAGGATAGAGAATTTATTTACAACTGAATACAAAATTGACATCCACCCTGCCACCGCCAAAAGAGGAGGAAGATGTGGCAGCTCAAAAACGTTATGTGTCTGAGACACACAGGAGGTGGCCAAATTGATTTGCTGACAGAAATTTTAATACCCTTGGTTATATTGAACTCTATTTCAGTATGCTAGCTTAGATCATCATATTTCCCCTTTCCCGAATCTATTTCATCTGCCATAAAAGCTCCCTCAATGGCTTTAACCAAGAGGAATTTAGATGACTGTAATCAGCCCTAATTTTCAAATATAATGCTAGGCCACTTGTTGGCCAAGAATGAATTTGTCCAAAATAAATATTGCTGTAAACATCATAAGTCCAGTTTTAACAGTACTGTCAAACAGCTTACCACTGTGGAGGTACAGGAAGCGCTATTGCCAACATTGCACGCAAAATTTTAGGGCTCTACTTCATCAGTAGCATATACCATTTTAAGTCTTAAGTTTTAAGTATTCTGTAGATAAGTTGCAACATCTTACTTTGGTTTTAATTTATATTTCTCAGCTTAATAAGGAGTTTGAACCCTTTTTATATGTCTGAGTGTTTGTATTAATCTTTTAATAAAGTGTCTATCTAAATTTCTTGTTCATATTTTTTAACTGGGTTGTCTGCCACAATTATTATTAATTGACAATAATTTATTTATACAAATATAATTAAATGTATTAGAAATGATCACCTCCATTCCTTATATTACAGTTTCTCTCAATTATGCCATTTTTAAATTACAAATCCTTATTTCTTTATTTTAATACCGTTTAGTTATTTTTATCATTTATTTTATGGTCAGCACATCTGTATCCTATTTAAGAAATAGTTCCTAACCAATAACAGAAAGCTAATGTCCTACAAAATTATCTAGAAACTATGATGTTTTACCTTTATATTATTTGTCTGGGATTGATTTTGTGTATTGCATAAGGTGGCAAGAGGTCGCTGGTGCCTGTTTCCAAACTTGCTGCATCACTGTCATCCTAGGACTGATATTGATGGCTGATGTTTATTCTTTCATCAATCTCAGGTTTTCTTTCTTAGCTTAAGCCCTTAGTAGATACCTTTAAGTCTCTTCCCAAGAAATAATTCATGGGAAATAAATTTAATGAACTGCTGCCTGGATTAAATACCTAGATTTATTTCTTAAAAACCTGCCCCTTTAGAATATTAAAGTTATTAATCTATGTCTTCTAGAAAGTGATTTAGATATTGGAAAAAATAATTCTATGGAATTTTGTTTCTGTTTGGCTGATATGATTTTAACCCTTTCTAGAAATATACTTATATTCCAAAATTTTACTATTATGAGCTTTATATTTGTTTTTAATTTTCCAGGAAGCTTGGAATGATTTGAAATTTCTGCCCTTTAGTTCTAAGGATTTTATTTATTTATATAGTTTATAATTTATTGTTATTTATTTTCTCTTTCAGTGATCTATAATTGAATAACAAATATCCATTTTTTTCTGAATTTGGGGAATTAAGAGTTCATTCTTCTGATAAAGCAAAATAAATTACAATATACTCATTTCTTTTTTAAGATTTAGACAATGCAAATAAAAGTTAGATGAAATTTATAGCATAAGAAAATAGAAAAAATTAACATGTGTTTATACTGTTGTTCAGCTGTTCAGATTTCTACAGTTTTGTACTATGTATTCTTTATTATCAACATACTAGAATACGATGTAATTCAAGAACATTTCATACATAATCACTTTGATAAAAAAGGAGATTGACAAGAGCATAAAAATATTTAAAACACTAAATTAATGAATTCAAAGCTACATAAAGATCTTATAGTAACAGTAGTAACCATTTGGAGAAATGTGTAGAAACTCCTAAATGCAGGGTTTTATAACCAATATATTATAACTAATATAAAAGCAATATGTTGCTAATAGACAGCCATACTTCACACTAAGTTCTCTAATGGGATAACTTGCAGGATTCGTAATTTAACAACAGATTGAAAAAGGAAAATTTTTAGATTCAGCAGCAAACATTTTGGATTTCTCAACAACATTTTATCCCTAAATTGCTGTGAAATACATTATTCATCAATACCTAGATCCAGAAATATTCACTGAGGGCCTGCAGTGGTAGGTAGTGAACTCATTGAGGCAACCCATGCAAAGTGCACCTGCAGAGCCTGTGATGTGAGGGGGATTTAAACATAAGTTGCCCTCACTCTACTTCTTTAAAATATTTTAAAATGATTCATTAGCATTCTTATTTTATATGATCATTGAATTAGTTAGATGTATATTCCTCAATCTCCAAGTATTTTGAAATTTTTCTATCATTTTGCTATTAATTTTTAGTTAAATTCCTCGTGTTTGAGAACTTATTTTGTATGATTACTGTTATTTTCATTTTATACATGTATGTCCAATGGCCAAGAATGTTCTCTATCTTGGAGAGCATTCCCTGTGAGGTTGAGAAAATGTATATTTTGCTATTGGAACAATAATTCTATAAATGTCAGTTGGATCAAGTTGATTGATAACGCTGTTTAGATTAACTATATTTTTACTCATTGTCTTCTTGCTTAATCTATCAGTTACTGAAATAGAGGCTGAAATCTCTATCTATAATGATAAATTTGTATGTTTCTCCTTGTGGTTATCAGTTTTTGTCACATATTTTGACACTCGATTTTTAAGTGAATACTTCAAGGTTTGCTAATGTCTTTTTGGAGAATTAAACCTTTTATCATTATCATTAGGTAATGTCCCTCTTTATCTGTGATAATTTTCCTTCTTCTGCTCTGTTTTACCTGAAACGAATAAAGGTGCTCCAGCTTTCTTTTGATTAGTGATAGCATCCATGTCTTTCTTCATCTCCTTTACTTTTAGCCTATCTATGTCTTTATATTTAAAATTGGTTTCTTGTAGGGAACAGATAGAGGAGTTTTTCCCCCTGCACTCAGAATTTCTGTTTGTTAACTGATATATTTAGATCATTCACATTTAAAGTGATTATTAATATATTTCAATCAATATCGATTATGTTTGTAGCTATTAAAATTTTCTTGAACATTATTTCTCTTGAACATTATATCTCTTCTCTTTTTATATCTTCTCTGGTTTTCATTGAAGTTTGAATGATTTCATTTTACTTCCTCTCTTAACCTATCAATTATACTTTTTAAAAAATGGTTTTTTTAGAGTTTACCACATATATTTATAACGAATTTAAGTCCATTTTTAAATAACACTATGCCTCCTTACTGGTTTTTCAGGTAACTTATAGAGTATTTCCACTTCCCTTCTCCTATCCCTTGAAAAATTGTCATTTATTTCTCTTATCCATATGGTATAATCAAAGAATAAACTGGTGATATTTGTTCAAAAATCCATGCCTATTAGATTCATTTAGAATATTAAAAAATTTTATTTTATTTTCACTTATTTCTTCTCCACTGATTTTTCTATTTTTATGTAGAGATGAGTTTCTGACATATATTTCTTCTTCCTGAAGTATATATTTTAACATTTCCTGCATGGGTGGTCTCTGGTCATAAATTCCCTTAGTTTTTGTTTGAGCAAATATTTATTTGTTGATGACTTTTCAAGGATAGTTTTGTGGGATACAGAATTCTAGATTGGTGGGTTTTTTTTCCCCCTTTCTACTCTTGATATATTTCATCCCACACTCTTCTTGCTGACAGGACTTCTGCCAAGGACAACTCTCCTGTAATGTTTATCCTTCCTTATTCCTCCATAGGCAAGGTTGTTTTTTTGTTTTTGTTTTTTTCTCAGAATTTCCTTTTTTTTTTTTTCTTTTTCTTTCTGCAGTTTGACTTTGCCATGCATAGGTGTCATTTTTTGTTATTTATCCTATGTCCTGTTTTTAATTTTTTTTTTAATTATAAAAAGGGAGGGTGCTTATTGGCTTCCTGGATCTATGGTTTCTTAATTTTGTCACCAATTTTATAATGTTCTCCACCACTCTTGCTTCAAATATTTTTTCTTTTCTTTTCTTTTTCTCCTCTTGGCATTCCAATTGTGCATATGTTACAACTTTTGAATCTGCCCAGAAGTTTTTGGATATTACGTTTTTCTCTTTTTTTTCTATAAATTTCTGCTTGAAAAGTTTCTACTGATTTATCTTCTGAATCACCAATTCTTTCCTCAGCCAGTTTACTGATGTGTACATCCAAACCATTCTTAATTTTTGTTACAGTGTTTTTTAATTTTAAGAATTTCTATTGATATTTTCATAGAGTTTTTATTTGTCTGCTTTTACTACACTTATGTTATTGCATGTTGTCTACTTTTTTCATTAGAGCTCTCAGCATATTAATCATAGTTATTTTAAAGCCACTGTAAAACTTCTGATATCTGCTTGTGATCTGGCTTTGAAACTTGTTTCTTCTTTTCAGACTGTTTTCCTGCCTTTTCACATGACTTACTATTTGTTTTGTTGTTGTTGTTGAAAGCATAGCATGCTATATCAAGTTATAGAAAATGAGGTAGATAGGCCGTTAGTGTTTTTAATCAAGTTTAGCCTAAAACTGCCTCCTTACATATTTTAAGTTCCACCTAAAGTCTTCTCTATACATTGTGAACTGTAAAAAGTGGAGGTGTAAACAGACCATAGCTTACACTTGTGCCAATCACCAAGTTATGGTCAATCAAATGTAGCCAGCTGTTCAGATAAGTCAAACTCCGAGCTATAACCAATCCATCTATTTCTGTATTTTACTTCCTTTTTCTGTACCTCACTTTCCTTTCTCTGTCCATAAATCACGTGGCTGTGCTGGAGTCTCAAAGAGCCTAGTCTCGCTCGGGAGGTTGCCTGATTCACATATCTTTCATTGTTCAGTTAAACTGTTTTAAATTAAATTTGGCAGAAGTTTCTCTTTTATCAAGTGTGAGGTTTTATGTAAATCTTTCTAGGACTTGAACTGTATTTAATTTTCGCTGTAGCCATGGGTGCCAAGGCCTTCAAATTCCTCTAGTATTCTTACTTGTCTCTCTTCTTTGTTTTTTGTTTCTTTAAGAATTCCTTTTTTAATAGAGCCTGAAGCTCTGTCATTGTGAAAATAAGGAACAGGGTAGGAGAGGCATTTTATAATCTTATACAATTCCAGTCTTTTGGTGGTTCTGCATCCCTGGGTTGTGTCCTTTACAAGCATCTCTTACCTCTCTCCCCTCCTTCAACTTTAGGTGAGATAAGAAAGCACGAGAGTGCTGGAACTAGATAATTGCTTTTCTGCCTATGGAAGACAAATTACTGGCAAGTTCATTTTCAGTGGAAAATAATCCGTTTTTCTGGGTTATGCATAGTTGTATTTCAAAGCGGTCACTTTTGTCCTCTCCCTGGCCAAAGACATGAGCTGAGTTTTCTTGGCTTTCCACCATGAGAACCTGGTAGCCCATAAAGTTCTGGGGGGTCTCTCTAAGATTACAGTCCCCAGAAGTTTTTTATTCTCAGGCTAGTCTACACTGAGCCTCCAACAATTTATCGACTACTGTTGAAATGTCCCAGTTCATAGTTCTATCAGGGCCTCTTCTAAGTAACCTGATCTGAGGTTTGTTTCTTTGTATTCAATTTGTTTTTTTCAGATCCAAAGCAACGCAATTCTCTGATGCATGCCACAAAACTCACTGATTTTTCAATTGCTCATCTTTTTTTTTTTTAAGATGGGAATGATAACTTTCAAACCCTTTTCTCGTTAGAGGTGAAACTGTATACCCTTGTTTTTCACAAATGCAGATTATTGGCCTTGGAGCAAAAAACAAACAAACAAACAAACAACAAATCAGAACCTCATGGAAGTTGATATGGAATGCACATAGGAGCCCCCTTAATACATATTTACAACCTCTTAAGATGCAGAGGTTATGAAATGCAATTTTCTTCAGTTTCTGTACAGAAGAACTTCATATTTCTCTAAAGCAGTAATAGGTTTTCTCATAAATCTTGCAAATTCACTCCAAACACATATACAAGTAGAAAAGGCATAACAATGAAATGGCCTTGGATATAGAACCAATATTCTATAAATATCTAACAGATGTATGAAGCATTACAGGCATTCAGTATGCACAAGAGTTTCATTACTGCCCTGGGGTCTGTGACATTATTTTGCTGAAAATAACCTTAAACAGCTAAGCAATGACAGCCTTTCTTCTTATTACCTGGCACGCTCACCTTAAGTGGCAACTTCAACAGTTCATCTAGGCTCTGCCTTCTTTCCACCATCATTAATGATTTGCAGTGAGTCAGTTTTCATGGATTACCCACATTGCATTTTGATACTGATGACTAATTCTCTAGCGGTTTTCTATACTTAGATGAAATGGAGAAATCTTTCCTTATCCACATATGAAGAACCACTTCAAGTTACTAATATGAAGGTAACCAAACAGGGCTTCTCCTTTAAACTATGCTAATTTTTCTGTCTTGTTTTGTGCTACTTGTGTCATTTAGTGATCAGGTGTGATCTCATACTCAATGAATCATGCTATCAACCATAATAACTCTATTTTAATGAACTGAGCCACAATTAAAACAACCAGGCTATTTCATACTGAAATGCTGATTTGACAATTCTTTTAAACTTGGAAAATTGGCAACCTTATGTATGTATTTCTACATGGAAAAAATTAACTAGTTTGGGATATATGTAATTATTTTTGGATATTTATTACCATTTTTACCATTCCTTTTATTGCATATGCTGAGTGTGTGTGTACGTATATGCATATATTTAGCTCATGGAAAACTAAAGCAATAGGCTCCTTCATTAAATACTATGTATTTGATTGCATGCTATTTTTTCAAATATGCAAGTAAAATTGAGAAAACATTATAAATGATCCAAAATATATAATTTTGGTATATATTAAAGCAATTTTTAGTGCTCATCACAAAAATAAATGACTTTACTTTGCCAAATAAATTATTGTCTAGATAAAATGTCTAGGCCATACTATACAAAATAAACTTGCAAATCCTTCCCTCACTATTTCAGGCATTTTTCCTTTTTATTTTTTTTCATTCTGTGACTCTAGTCAATGACATTTTTTTTCTTTTTAAGTAAACACATTATATTAACATATATTTATCTAGCTTAAAAGAGCAGATATTTCAATTTTATGTCTCTAGGATAGGAAAAATCATTCCTCGAATGAAGCTAACTGAGAAAAAAAGTGTTTTCCATCTAAAGGGTAATTTTATTCTCCCTCACATTCAGTTTTTAAATTTTCAATATTATTTCAAAATTGCCCTTTTCAAACAATTTAAATTTGTGAACTTTTCACTGAGAGCTGGTTGTTATCATGAATTCATACAAATAGTCACTGGCAAAGAGTAATTATCACACTATGATGCTGTTAAAATTGTGTTGACTTATCTGAAAATAGTTGGAGTTGAGTGACAGACTCTCATGGCTGATTTTCAAATATAATAATTCATTCATTTTTTGTTTACTCGTTTTAGTAACTTTTGCCACATATCAGAATATTCCAATACTAAGTAGCTTAAAACAACCTTCATTTAATCATCAATTCCAAGGTCAATAATCAGTACAATGAAAATTACTAGTCCCTGCTCTACAGTGGCTGGGAATTTAGTTGAGGAGACTTAAAGCCTGCATAAGCTTGGCTGCTTGGAGCTAGAATTATCTGAAGGGACATATGCTCACATGTATTTTGGGTATTGCTTACCCTTAGCCTCAGTCTCAGCCAGACTTGAGGTTTGAACCCTTACATATGATCTCTCCACATGACCTGAACTTGCTCTCATCACTGTCGCCCTAGGGCCATTAGATTCCTATGTGACAATTCAGGACTCCAGTGTTAGTGTTCTAGTGCACAAGGTAGAAACTGATCACCTTTATGATCCAGGCTTGAAAGTCGCTGATTGCCACTTCAGCCACTCATTCTTTTGATTAAGAGCAAGCCACAAATACAATTTAAGGGAAATGGAAGTAGCTATGTCTGTTAATAGGGTTGTGGCAATGTTCTAAAAAGTTCTAAGTCGTCTTACTGAATAGGAAGTATTGAAGTGATCTTTAGAAAATATGACCTGCCAACAATTGCTTAAAGCAAAACTGAATTAGACTCTTCTCAAGTGTGAGTGTGTGTGTGTGTGTGTGTGTGTGTGTAATCCCTTGTCATCTTTGTTACACAGAGGAGATTTTAACGTTTGAAAATCCTTTGCATTTTAGCTATTTCCTATCTTTCATGTTTTTCTATATAATCCTGTTGCCTTTGGTTCTAAAATCCTATAGTGCTTATTTCTCTAAGGGTATTTAGCTGCAGGATTTCTGAATGAGAGTAATTGATCTGTGAATACACTGCTATTTCAAACACAAAAGAACTTAAACGAAAGTGTTGAGATTTAGAGATACCAGGATTACAGTGGCATTTGATATTTCTTATCAGAAGTAATAGAAATGTACACTTTATTCCCCTGAACATATATTTTAAAATGTAAACCTATGCTTTAGGAGAAATACTTAAAAGCCAAGTCAATGATTACAAAGACTTCATGAAGAAGGTATTATACATTATTAATCATTGAAATCTATTTAATAATTGCTAGTACCTGCTATCAAATATGTATTTAGTTTTATATCAACGACTACATTGGGTTCAAGTTCTAACAAGCAATTATGATCATAGTTATGACTTTATTCATAATCTCATATTCATGAGAAAAATTTAAGGATTCAAAATCAGATAATATGCAAGAGTGTATACTTTGATTAAAATTTGCTTTTCGTTTTTTGAATAATCATTAACATAACCCTTGAAAATAATGGAATAAAAGTAGGGCGTAGTTTTGCTATATGCTCAATATTATGCTAGGGGATGGTACAGAACTGTGAAAAAAAATAAGCATTATATTTGTTCTGTGACGTCAGATCTTTACTTTTTTAACATTTGCAAGTTTTCCAATACCATTTAATTTATTATTGCTTTCTCAGCCATTTTGCTTTCTGCCTCCAAAATATCTGTCCTTGTTTGACTTAATATTCATATTTTTGTCTACATAACTGTAATTCTTTCTCATAACTCATATTTTTATTCTGCTTCTTATTTAGATAAATAATCTTAAAATAGACTTTAGCACAAATTGATTTTATTTAATAATTATATATTTATAGCAGTACATAAATATATACTACTCAAAAAATTAGGAAAAAGTAAAATATAAATGTTATTTCAGGATATTATCCATGAAAACTTCCCAACATTGTGAGAAAGGCCAAAAGTCAAACTGAGGAAATGCAAAGAACTCCTGCAAGAGTCTACACAAGAAGATTATCCCAAAGACATATAATAATCAGATTTTTCAAGATTGAAATGAAAAAAAGAATGTTAAAGGCAGCTAGACAGAAAGGGCAGGTCACCTACAAAGGGAACCCCATTAGTCTAACAGTGGACCCCTCAGCTGAACCCCTACATATCAGAAGAGATTGGGAGCCTAGATTAAATATTCTTAAAGAAAAATATTTTCAACCAAGAATTTCAAATCCAGCCAAAGTAAGCTTTTTAAGCCAGGAGAAATAAGATCCTTTTCAGATAAGCAAATGCTCAGGAAGTTTCTACCACCAGAACTGTTTTATAAGGGTTCTTGACAGGAGAACTAAACATAGAAAGGAAAGACTGCTTGTGCCTAACTCAAAAAAAGACTTGAGTACACAGACCAGTGACACTATAAAGCAACCACATAAACAAGCCACCATAATTACCAGCTAACAACACAATGACACATATCAATACTAACCTTAAATGTAAATAGACAAAATGCCCCCACTTAAAAGGCACAGAGTGGCAAGCTGGATAAAAAAGCAAGATCCAATGGTAAGCTGTCTTCAAGAAATCCATTTCAAATGTAATGACATCCATTGGCTCAAAATAAAGGGATGGAGAAAAATCCACCAAGCAAATGGAAAACAGAAAAAAAAAGCAGGGGTTGCAATCCTAATTTCAAATGAAACAGACTTTAAACCAACAAAAATAAAAAAGACAAAGGAGGACATTACATATGGTAAAGGATTCAATTCAACAAGATGACCTAACTATCTTAAATATACAGGCACCCAACACAGGAACACCCAGTTTCATAAAGGAAGTTCTTAGAGACCTACAAGAGACATAGATTCTCAGACGATAACAGTGGGAGGTATTCAGGATCTAAACTCAACATTGGACCAAATGGATCTGATCGACATCTACAGATCCCTCCACCCAAAACAACAGAATATACATTCTTCTAATTGCCACATAACACATATTTAAAATCAATCACATAACTGGACATAAAACAAACCTCAGCAAATGCTAAATAACTGAAATCATAACAAACACACAGCTCGATAAAAATAGAAGTCAAGTTACATTGTTTGGCTGTGTCCCCACCCAGATCTCATCTTGAATTGTAATAGCCATAATCCCCACATGTCTAGGGACAGCCCTGGTGGGTGGTGATTGGATCATAGGGAGTGGTTTCCCCCATGCTGTTCTCATGACAGTGAGTGAGTTCTCATGAGATCTGATGGTTTTATAAGGGACTCTTCTCCCTTCCCTCTTCCCTCTCTCTCACCTGCCATCATGTAAGACATGCTCTTTCCCCTCCCATCATGATTGTAAGTTTCCTGAGGCTTCTTCAGCCATGTGGAACTATGAGTCAATTAAACTTTTTTCCTTTATAAATTACCCATTCTCCGGAATTTATAGCAGTATGAAAATGAACATTAAGAATAAGAAAATTGCTCAAAACCATGCAATTATATGGAAATTAAGCAACATGCTCCTGAACAACTTTTGGGTAAACAATGAAATCAAGGCAGAAATCAAGAAGTTATTTGAAACTAAGGAGAACAAGGATATAACATACCAGAATCTCTCGATACAGCTAAGGCAGTGTTAAGAAGGAAATGGATAGCAGTAAATGCCCACACCAAAAAGTTAGAGAGGTCTCAAATTAACTACCTAACATCACAGTGAAAGAATTAGAGAAGCAGGAACAAATCAACTCTAAAGCTATCAGAAGACAAGAAATAACCAAAATCAGAGCTGAACTGAAGGAAATCAAAACACACACACACACACACACACACACACACAAATTCAAAAGATCAACAAATCAAGGAGTTTTACTTTTTGTTTTGAAACAAATAATAAGATATATAGGCCATTAGCTAGAATAATAGAGAAGAAAAGAGAAAATACGCAAATAAACACAATTAGAAATGATGAAGGGAATGTTTCCACTGAAATAAAAACAGCCATCAGACACTACTACAAAAACCTCTATGCACACAAATTAGAAAACCAAGATGAGATGGATAAATTCCTGGACCCATACACCCTTCCAAGAATGAACCAGGAAGAAACTGATTCTCTCAAAAGACTGAGATTGGGCTTCAAAATGGAAATCAGTAATAAATAGCTTACCAATCAAAAAAGGACATAGGATCTAAAGGATTCAAAGCTGAATTCTACCAGATGACAAAGAAGAGCTGATACCATAACTACTGAAATGATTCCAAAAAATTGAGGAGAGACTCCTCCATAACTCATTATATGAGGCCAACATCATCCTGATACCAAAACTTTGCAGAGACGCACACAATAAAGAAAACTTTAGGCCAATATCGTTGATGAACATAGATGTAAAAATCCTCAATGAAATACTTGATAACCAAATCCAGCAGGATATGAAAAAGCCTATCCACCACGATTAAGTAGGCTTTATCCCTGGGATGCAAGTTCAATTCAACATATGCAGATCAATAAATGTGATTCATCACATAAATGGAAGTAAAGAAAAAAACCACATGAATATTTCAATAGATGCAGAAAAGGCTTTTGATAAAATTCAACACAGCTTCATATTAAAAACTTTCAATAAACTAGCTATTAAAGAAATACACTTCAAAATAATAGGAGCCATCTATGATGAACCCACAGTCAATATCATACTAAAAGGGCAAAATCTGGAATCATTCCCTTTGAAAACTCGCACAAGACAAGGATGCCCTCTCTCACCACTCCTATCCAACATAGTATTGGAAGTCCTGGCCAGAGCAATCAGGCAAGAGAAAGAAATA
Source organism: Pongo pygmaeus (assembly GCF_028885625.2). Taxonomy (NCBI): domain Eukaryota; kingdom Metazoa; phylum Chordata; class Mammalia; order Primates; family Hominidae; genus Pongo; species Pongo pygmaeus. The sequence goes on from NC_072395.2 coordinate 31,063,184, forward strand.
AAGGGCATCCAAATAGGAAGTGAGGAAGTTAAACTATCCCTGCTTGAAGATCACATGATCTTATATTAAGAAAACCCCATAATCTCAGCCCAAAAGCTCCTTCAGCTGAAAAAGAACTTCAGCAAAGTTTCAGGATACAAAATCAACATACAAAAATGACTGTTATTCCTATACACAAACAACAGCCAAGCCAAGAGCCAAATCAGAAGGCGATCTCGTTCACAATTGCCAAAAAATGAATAAAATACCTAGGAATACAGCTAATCATGTAGGGGAAAAGTCTCTACAATGGGAATTATAGAAAACTGCTCAAAGAAATCAGAGAAGACACAAACAAACTGAAAAACCTTCCATGCTCATGGATAGGAAGAAACAATATTGTGAAAATAGCCATATTTCCCAAAGCAATGTATAGATTCAATGCTATTCCCATTAAACTACCATTGACATCCTTCACACAACTAGAAAAAAACTATTTTAAAAATCATATGGAACCAAAAAAGAGCCTGAATAGCCAAGACAATTCTAAGCAAAAAGGACAAAGCTAGAGGCATCATGTTACCCAACTTTAAACTATGCTACAGGGCTACAGTAACCAAAACAACATAGTACTGGTACGAAAACAGGCACATAGACCAATGGAACAGAATGCAGAGACCAAAAGAAGGCTGCACATGTACAACCATCTGATCTTCGGTAAAGCTGACAAAAACAAACAATGAGGAAAATAGTATCTATTCAATAAATGGTGCTGGGATAACTGGCTAGCCATATACAGAAAATTGAATCTGGACCCCTTCCTTACATCTTGTACAAAAATTATCTCAAGATGGATTAAAGATTTAAATGTAAAACCCAAGCAAAAACCCTGGAAGACAACCTAGGCAATGCTATTCAGGACACAGGAGCAGGCTAAGATTTCATGACAAAAACTAAAAAACCAAGTGCAACAAAAGCAAAGAGTGACAACTGAGGTCTAATGAAACTAAAGAGCTTCTGCACAGCAAAGCTAAACTGAGTGAAAACCTACGAAAGGGAGAAAAATTTTGCCTTTGTGCATCTGGCAAAGGTCTAATATCCAGCATCTATAAGGGACTTAAACAAATCCACAAGAAGAAACAAACAAACCAATTAAAAACTTGAAAAAGGACATGAATAGACACTTTTCAGAAGAAGACATACATGCAGCAAAAATCACATGAAGAAAAGCTCACTAGACGTACAGATCAAAACCACGAGATACCATCTCACACCAGTCAGAATGGCTATTAATAAAAAGACAAAAAGTGACAGATGCTGGTGAAGTTGTGGAGAGAAGAGAACCACTGGTACAATGTCAGTGGGAGTGTAAATGAGCTCAACCATTGTGAAAAGCAGTATGGCAATTCCTCAAAGAGCTAAAAGCAGAACTACCATTTGACCCAGCAATCCCATTACTGGGCATATACCCAGAGGAATACAAATGATTCTACCATAGAGACACATGCATGCGTATGTTCATTGCAGCAATATTCATCTTAGGAAAGGCATGAAATCAACCTAGATGTCCATCAATGAGAGATTAAAAGAAGAAAATGTGGCATATGAAATACTGTGAAGTCATAAAAAAGAATGAGATCATGTCTTTTGCAGGAATGTAGATGGAGATGGAGGCTATTATCCTTAGCAAACTAATGCAGGAACAGAAAACCAAATACTGCATGTTCTTACTTATAACTGCGAGCTAAATGATGAGAACTCATGACCACAACAAAGGAAAAAATAGACACTGGGGTCTGCTTGAGGATTGAAGGTGGGAGGAGGTTTAGGAGCAGAAAAGGTAACTATTGCGTACTGAGCTTAATATCTGGGTGGTGAAATAATGTGTACAACAAACCCCCATGACTTGAGTTTACCTACCAAACAAAACTTCACATGTACCCCTGAACCAAAAATAAACATTTTTTTAAAAAAGAAAATATCAAAGTTACCCTTAAGAAAGTTCCAGAAACGCAACGTTATTAGTATCCCCGATTTATATTCCTCTTCTTCCCTGACAATCATATCAACTCCATGATATACATAGCCATTAACACCAAAGGACAGTTTTATTTCCTTTTAAAAGTAGTGTAATTAGGCTGATACAACATGTATTCTTTTGTATCTGGCTTCTTTTGACCAATGTTTTATGATATAAGATTCATCCATATTTTTGGTGTTCATATTAATTGTTTTGTTCCACTGTTTAATATATCAGATACAAGCACACACACCATACACACACACACACACACACACAACTGTGTACACATAATCTACTTTATGCTTGATAGATGCATGCCTTTCATTGTGTATACAGATGGTTAGACAGGAAAAGAGGGAAGGAGAGAGGAAGAGAGAGGAGAAGAGAGAAAAGGAGAAGGGGAGAGAAAATAAATTTGTTGGGTTATAGGATATGCATAAGCTCAATTTTAATATGTAATGAACATTGAAATGTTTCCAAATTGGTTCTAAAATTATGTGTGCTCAGAATAGTAGATACATATTCTAGTTGCACTGCATCCTTGAGAAAATTTAGCCTTGCCAATAATTTTATTTGAGTCATCTGGTGAGTGTGTAATGATATCTCTCTTCTTTTAACTTATATTTTCTTGATTATTAAAGATATTTAGAACATTTTTGATGTTTATCTATCATCCATTTGGATATTATATTATGTGAAGTGCTATTCAAGGCTATTACCTACTTTTTTATTGTGTGGTATTTTTTAACTATCTTAAAGAACGTGTTATGTATTCTTGGTATAGTTTTTTTTTTCTCATTTTATGTGCCACAAACATATTCTCATTCTCTGGTTTTTTTTTCTTTTCACTTATTTTATGTTTAACATTGGTCTTTATTTTAACAGCAAATTTATCACCATTTACTTTTGTTACTAGAGCTTCTTTCCCTACCATAAGACTATGAAAGTACATTTTTATATTATGGTCTAGAAATTTTACTGGTTACCTTTCATCTTACTTTTTACAAAATGTATGAATTAGTGTTTTCTTATGGTGTGAGAAAGGGGACAATATATATCTTTTCCCACTTGAATAACTGGATTACCAAACGTAATATATTTAGAATACTTCTCTTTTTTGCACCTTCATTTTTGTTATGTCAGGTGCCCTATGTGCAAGTGTGCTTTTGAGAATCCTTTTCTGAGCCATTATTCTAGTTTTCATCATTGTGGAAATATCATACAGTTTCAATTGATTTAGGCTTCTCATACATTTTGTTCATATGGCCATCTTCTCTTGTGAAGTGTCTACTAAGTTTGTCATGTTTTATATTAAATGGTTTTAAAGTTTCTTCCTGATTTGTTGTGCTACATTATATAATCAGAATAGGAGTCTGTTGAATATATGAAGTACAGATACCTTCTCCTTCTTTACATTCCTTTTCTTTCATCATTTTATGTTGATGAAAAGCAATTCTTCATTGAATGTATTCAAGTTTATAAATGTTTCACACCTAGTCAATGGTTTTCTTCCTGTTTCCTATCTCTAGCCTGAAGATAAACTCCTATATTTTAGTCTAAAGTCTTTACTGTTTGTCTTTTTTATTTAGATCTCTTATCCATCTGAAAATATATGTTTTAAAATATATTTAAAATATATTGTGAAGCAGAGTTCAATATTTAATTTTTTTATATGTACACATCATTGACCTATGACCACTAATTAAAAAGAATATCTTTTCCTCACACTTATGGGTCACACATATCAGGTATATGTTTATTTCTTAGTGTATTTATCTATCCTCGTGCATATAATCTTTGTATCGAATACTATATATTTCTGATAATTATTGATTTTGGTAACATGAGTCCTTCAGCTTTTAATATTTCACTTCATTTATTGAATAGTTAAGGAAATATTCATATTTTCTACTGCTTTTCATGTCAATTTAGTATTTTCAATGTATTGGTGCAAAGGTGTTTATAATATCTTGTGTTTTAACATCTATATACTCTCAAATCACGTCTTTTTTAATTTTTAGTCTTGCTAATTTGTGCTCGTCCCTTTCTTCTTGGTGAAGCTTATGAGTTCATCGATGTTTTGAGTTGTTTTGGATGACTCTTGTGGCTCATCTCACATCCTATTGTCCTTACCTCTATTTCTAGACGCAGCTATGACATTCAGTCTTCAACTCACATTGTGCTGATGGTGTCCAACTCAAGCCCACACATGATACTTTTCCTTATTCTCCTATAAGTCTCTACACTGCTGAAGTATGGGGTTAAAATAGAAGACTGTTGACAGATAACATACTGGGTATGTACTGCCCCTAGGGAACTCTTCAGTATAGATAAATAGAAGCCTATAATTAAATACTTATTTTCAATCTTCTAGTCAACAATTTTCAGAAGCATTGATAAGCACAAATAAAATACATTGGTGACCAACTTGATAATACACCCTTAACATTAATATTCCTACTCACCTTTTATAATTTTTGATCCCTCATCCCTGCTCCCTGGGATAACCTCCCCAATACACCATCTTTCAAGTGTATTTTCAGAGGAATACAGATTAGGATATTAGCTTTTTCAAATAATCAACTTTCAAACTTCATATATTTAATCTTCTGTATTTTTAAATTTTTCCATAATTTTTTATAACTATGTTAGTAGCTTCCTAAATTTTTTTTCCTATCAAGTTAGCTGTTTTTATTTCGTTTTTTAGATAAATGGTTAGGTCGCTGATTGTCAGCTTTTATTCTTTTCTAATACATGAATTTAGAGCTGCAATGTTCCTAGCAAATTTTAATTAAACTGCATGGTACAAGTTGTGCTTTGTATTTTCTCATTATTTAAATACAAACATTTTATAGTTTCCATTAAGATATTTTCTTTGACCTTAGAGAAATTTAATGCTATTTAACTTCAAAATAATTTTTATTTTCTAGTTATTATTTGGTTATTTATTTTATCTTAATTCTACTATAGTCAGACACCATACATTATATTATTTGAGTCATATACAATATGTTTTTACTTATCGTATTACCTCTCATTCATTTATTGATGTAATATTTCCTTTGCAATTAAATAAGTGTGCATTTTGCCACAGTTGTCTGCTTTGTTATATGCATGTCAATTAGTAGCATTTTGTCAGGCATACTGTTTCAAGTATTCGGTAACATTACCAATTGTCTGACTTTTCCTTCAGTTACAGAGGTAATTTTTTCAGTCTATAAGATCATAGATTTGTCCATTTCTTATTTTAATTCTATTAGCTTTTGATGATCTATTTTGATACCTTTGTTGAGGTATCATTCACATACAAGTAACTGCCCATATTAACAGTGTAAATTTGGGTTACTTCTGACAAAGGTACATGCCCATGAATTCATCACTACAATCAAGATAAAGAACATATCTATCACCTCTAAAGATTCCTAGTGCTTCTTTGTAATCCATTTTTTTCATCCCATTTTTTCAACTTTTATGTCATTCTCAGGCACATGGTGATATATTTTCTGTCAAAATAAATCAATTTCAATTCCCTATATAGATGACCCCACACTTATAATGAGAGTACATCTCAATCAACCCATGGTAAGTTGAAAATATCATAAGTCAAAAATGCATTTAATAAATCTAACCTACTAAACATCATAGCTTATTCTAATCTACAGTAAACATGTTCCAAACACTTACATTAGCCAAGAGCTGGGAAAAATTATCTGGCAACATTGTATACTGTAGCGTATCAGTTGTTTACCCTCAATATCATGAAGCTAACTGGGAGCTGCTGCTCGCTGCCACTGCCAAGCATCAGAGAAGTGTCATATAGCATATTTCTAGCCCAGGAGAAAATCAAAATTCAAAATTTGAAGTATAGTCTCTACTGAAGGCATATCACTTTCTCATCATTGTAGAGTCAAAAAATTGGAGGTCAAAATCATATTGTAAGTTGGGGATGGTCTGTAATTTTATATAAATGAAAACATACACCATGTAAATTTTTTTCTGACTTCATTGACAGTATGTTTATTTTAAGATGTATCCATGTGAATTGATAGATAATTCCTTTTTATTGCTGAGTAGTATTCCATGGCATGAACATTCCACAGTTCGTTTATCCATTCACCTGTTGATAGACATTTGAGCTGTTTCCAGTTTTAGGCCATTACAAATAGATCCACTGCAAATCTTTGTGCAGAGGTTTTGGTCTTCTCATATGCTCTTATTTCTCTTAGATAAATACTAAGGAGATGAATGGATAGATCATATTGTAGGTGTAGGTTTAATTTTTTAAGAAATTGTTGACGGTTTGACAAAGTGGTTGTAGCATTTTACAATCCCCATCAATAGTGTATAAGAGTTCTAGTACGTCCACATCCTCACCTTACAGTAAATGTGCAATTAATGTCAGATTATGCTTGCTTAGAAGAAAAATGTGCTGGTGTTCAAATGTATCTATTCTATTTCTTATCCGGCTTTGGAATTCTCTGTGCCTTAAATATCTGCATCTGCCCTTGCTTTGTCTGTCTACTAATTCCTACTTATCTCTCAAGATCAATCTCTGATCTACCCCAAAATGTGTTTTGCTCCCTACCTTGTACAACGACTTTGTCCTGAAGTTCTGAAGTCCCTATGCCATAGTAACATTCTTATAGTTTAGGCAACCTTATTTGATTAAGGGTTTCTTGCAGGAAGAATCACATATTATTTATCCTTTAACCTGCCTCAGAGCGTGACACATATTAAGAGTTCAATATATTTTGTGTTGCTAAATGAAATAGTAAATGTAATTTTATAATTCTCTATCTTATTGATTATCTGTAAAAGCTTGTGAACGAACATTTCTTGCTAAATTTAAAGACACACGGAATTGTACTGATTGCTTCTAAGACTTGAACCATTCAGAGTGCAATTAACAAATAAAACAAGATATCAAGATACTTCTGAGAACATGATTTTATTTAAAATTTAATCATTGCTCACTAATGGCTGCAATTGGAGTTTAACTTATTAGACACCATCTGCTGCCTAAACACCTAGGGAATATTTTTAAGGAATATCTTTCTAGAGCAAATGATAATCTTGTGCCAACTTGTTTATCACTTATCTGGTTGCTGGCATTTAAACCTTGTAACAACAAAAATTATAGTTGAGTGCATAAGGCAATAAATGAAAACTAAATATGATAAGAGCACAATGAAAATGTAAATGACTTTTTCCCCCAGATTCATTACTTCTGGTATCATAATGAGCTATGTAAATGTGAGACTAGGTTACATGGCAACAGTGGAGTGATTCAGAAGGCAAGCTTTGTTCAGATAAGTGCTAGTTTGAGTATCGGCTATACCTTTAAATACCATTGTGAACTTGGATAATTAAGAAACCATTGTAACCTTAGTTTTTCCATCATAACTAGTGACTAATAATAACAATCTTATAAATTGTGGTAGCAAGTGTGTGCATATTTATATACTTGCTTATTTTATTCATGGTCCACATAATCTGGGCAAGATGATCATTTAGGACTGAAGGAGTCCAAAATAGGCCATCCACTTCACAATATTCCACTTTGGCATAAGGATTACTTTGAACCAAAGGCAGTTCAAAATCAGCAGAGGAAGAAAGATTTATCTGGCCTCCCACATTCTGCCTAAATGGAGGGCAAAATTTCCTTTTGTGAGGGCACTGAAAATTTTCCTTGTTAAGGCATCCCTTTTTCCCATACTGGGAAGAGGAGAGCAACTCTTGTCACCAGAGATGCAGAGTTGACACTAAGATTGGGCGGCATAAACAAACCTTACTAAAGTGGTCCTTATCTTGCATTAGCTTTTCCCCCACAAATGTCCTCATCCCTTCCTGACAATCTATTGTCTCTTAAAGCCCAAACAACATTTCCTTTGTTAAAATGGTACAGAAGCCCAAATCTAACCACTTCTTTGAGTTTCACTTCTTTTCTGTAAAAACCCATGCATGTAAATATTAATAAAATTGTATACCTTTTCTCCTGTTAATCTGTATTTGTTAGTTTAATTTTAAGCCTCCCAGTCATAAAATCAAAAGGGTAGAGGAAAAGCTTTTCTCTCCTGTAGTACCCTTAGATATTAGACATTTTTACTTTAATGGGTACGTATTATAAAAATGAAATATCTTGTAAAAATTGAAAAAAATGACAAATTCTTCAATAGTTACCTGGTTCAAAAATGTTTCTAATTCCTAAGAGTTTTTATCTTTGCATGTCATGTAAATCCTAATAGTTTTGATACACTCTGCTCAATTAATGTATATTTGCAATGTCCCTCTGTTATCACTTAACTATTCTTTTTTAAGCAATTGTATTAATTTCCTAAATCTGCCATATAAATTACCACAAACCTGTTGTCTTAAAACAACAGAAATTTATTATCTGACAGTTCTGGAAGCCAGAGTCCAAATCAAGGTGTTGATAAGCATGCACTCCCACTGGAGGCTCTAGGGAGAATTGCTTTCCCAGAGCTTTGTGCTTCAGATGGCTCCAGACTTTGACCCCAAAAGTATCTGAGACAGGTCTCAATCAATTTAGAAAATTCATTTTGCCAAGGTTAAGGACACACCTGTGACACAGACTCAGGAGGTCCTGATGACATGTGCCCAAGGTGGTAGGAGTACAGCATGGCTTTATACATTCTAGGGAGACATGAGGAACCAATCAGTAGGTGTAAGATTAACATTGGTTTGGTCTGGAAATCTGGGACAACTCAAAGCAGGGGGCTTTCATGTCATAGGTAGATAACGTACAGAAAATTGCATTATTGTGGGTCTTTGATCAATCTTTCACTGAATACACAATTTACATCTGAGAGAGGGGTAGAGGAATAATCATTTATGCTTTAGTCTGGCTCAGTGAATCTACATTTTTACATAAACAACAGGGCAGAGGAATCAATCAAAAATACATTTTTCTCAGGTGACCAGAGGGATGACTTTGAGCTCTGTCCTTTGTCCTGCACCTATGAAAATAGCTATCAATTTACACTGCTGGGTGAAACTCAACAGAACTGTTTTAGGGTAAAGATCTTGAGGCCCACAGGGAATTTCCTTGTGGACAAATTGTGAGAACTTTTCATCTTTGTAGCTATTTTTTTCACATTTTTCATCTTTGTAGCTATTTTATTTAGGAATAAAATGGGAGGCAGGTTTTCCTGACACAGTTCCCAGCTTGACTTTTCCCTTTGGCTTAGTGATTTGTGGGTCCCAATATTTATTTTCCTTTCACAAGATGTTCTTTGGCTTCTAGCTGCAAAACTCCACTCTCCACCTCTGTCTTCACATGGTCTTGTTCTTTTCTCTCAGTGTGTCTCTGTGTCTTTCTTTTTGTGTATTTTATAGGGATACTTGGATTTAGTGTATGATCTGTCTGGTCATCCAGAGATGCTTAATTTAATTGCATTTACAAAACCCTCTTTTTTCCCAAATTAGGTCACATTCACAGGTTCTGGGGATTAGGAAATGAACATAGCTTTCAGGGCTTTAGTTTATCATTTACTTTAACGGATGGGCTCATGCTACTTCTATAATTTTTGCTTTGAGATCTGGTGTTCAAATGAACACATGCATTTACTAAATTGCCACCTGTGACTTTGTTCCATTTGACCACCTTTGTTACTCTAAAACAGTAGCTGCATTGCCTAATCTGATCTAATTTCAGCACCGACCTCAGCCTGATTGTATTATTTTCTATCATTTGAATATCAAAACCATTTTGATGTTTGCCTATGCTCTACAATAGAGGAGGTTTTATATCTGTATCTGCCCTCTCTACTACTGGGAACATTAACCAATTTTCAGAATACAGTTACAAAAATATTCTCCACTTCTCAAACCTATGAGAAACAAAAGCTTCTGTTAAGTTCTTTTTTTCAAAGTATTTTTTTAAAGGTTACAGAATAAGAGTTGAAACTAATGTTTAACATGAAGCTACAGAAGCTCATTATCACTCAGCAGCTGACAGAAAAAAGCTTTTTAGCCATATTATGTAACATTTCTAGGTCCCTTGGCACACAACGACCACATCCTGTTGCCTCTTCGTGGGTAACTCATGTGAACTCACACCAAATGGAAGCTTCTGTTTTAACTAATTCGCTCTGGAAGTTTTGTTTCAATCTCTGCTTTAGATGAAAGCGTTTCTAACTTGTTCTTTAACATTGATTTGGTAAAAAATATGACCCTCTGCAAATTGTTTAGGGCTAATCCTAATACTGAATCAAGTAAGCACAGACTATTAAAGGTGGAGAGAAGTCACTTTGCAGGAGCTATTGACCTTACCAAATCCCGTCATCCATATTACATACAGAAATCATTAGATCTCTTTCCGTATTATCATTTGCAATGATTGCGGTGGAACTGGAAGTGATTATCTTAATGATTTTGATGGTAGCATTTTTGGAACCTACGCAAATAAGATGCCTCTCTGTGAACCATTTCCAGATCATCTATGTATTCATCTTTCAATATGGTAATTTTTTAAAAGTGTGAACAAAATCTTTAAAACAAGTTCATTGTTAATTAGTGTATGGTAAATTTTCATGCATTTTTAAATTTGTTACCATTAAAATCTCTGTTCTTTCTTACTATTGGTTTACAGTAATCAGGGGCCCAACTGTGGAAATCATTTCTTCTTCCAATTCTCCCACGCTCTGCCCTCTCTGAAATATTTCACAATGTGATGCACACATTTTGGTAATTTCCTTTTTTTTTTTTTGAGACGGACTCTTGCTCTGTCGATAGGCTGGAGTGCAGTGGCACAATCTTGGCTCACTGAAATCTCCGCCTCCCAGGTTCAAGTGAGTCTCCTGCCTCAGCCTCCTGAGTAGCTGGAATTACAGGTGTGCGCCACCATGCCCAGCTAATTTTCGTATTTTTAGTAGACACAGGGTTTCACCATCTTGCCAGGCTGGTCTTGAACTCCTGACCTTGTGATCCACCCGCCTCGGCCTCCCAAAGTGCTGGAATTACAGGCGTGAGCCACTTAGACCACGTAACACATTTATCAGTTGTAAGCAAAATATTCTTAAAAATAAGTCTACGTGTTTGGAGTCATGAGATCTGGGCTTTAGTCCTAACTGTGACATTCACCAGCTACCAGAGGAAAGATATGTTGCTTTTTTCTTCAGTATCTCTTCTTCTTTATTGGTAAAATAATGGTTTTGACTGTTTAATAGACATCAGGTTCTTTTCATCTTTGTTCATGTATGCTTAAGCAAGAAAGTCCTAGGTCATATAACTTTCTTCAGAAATAGATCTATATCTATTATTACAGATGATTTAAAAAGTGAATAACTGTACATATCTGGCCAGAAGAGTTTTTTATGAGATAGATACAAGCCCATCAAACTGTCCCTTTATATTTTATGCTACATGAATTGATCTGCCTATACAATTATTCATAGAAATATGATTTATTTATACCGAATCAACTACAGACTTGAGCATATTTTTTCCCACTTCTTGAATTGAAGATTACTGTATCACACACTTCTTGGTTTGTATATTTTGGCATCACTGAATAAACATCATTTATGCTTTTTTCTTGAGGAGTTTATATCAAAATTTTTATATGCCAAGTTTCTTGACAGGATTCCTAACATTTCATAATTCAATGGTAGATATAGTCAGTGACACAGCTCAGTATTACATTAAACACAACATGATAATTTATGTGACTGCTTTGTTTTCCTTTTACTTATAACTGATTAAAATATTTTCATAAAGAGTTATGGTTTTCCAGACATAAGTAAGATTTCAAGAACTACAGAATACATATTAACATTTTCAGTCACAAAGTTAACTTTGCCAACTACTTATATCTAACATCACAACTATGGTATTTTTCAAAAAACTATCTATCTATCTATCTATCTATCTATCTATCTATCTATCTATCATCTATCACCTTGTAATAACAAGAACTTGAGGCAGCTCGTTTTTTAGCTTTAATTAATCAGAATGACTTAAAAGAGGTTTTATAAAATTTAATTATTTTGGCTCTACATTAAGTGTTAATGAGAAATAAATATTTAATAATACACCCTTTGGAAGTATTATTATGGTCTCATTTAATTGAATAATAAACATTCAATTTCTCCTCCTTTTTTTCCCAACCAGAGCAAATATATTTCTACTTTTTCCTGTCTGAAATGAATTTACTAAATATAGGACTTTTCTGTACAATGAGAATCATATCTCAAGATAAACCAAAACAAACTGTATTTTTCTGGAGTACATTTAAGCCAAAAATATATTATATTTTATCAAAAGTAAATATTTCATTAAGAGCGAGTGAAACTCAAAAATTCATTCTCAATGAGGAATGAAGGGAAGTGTTGATATGTCCTTTATTTTTTTTTTTAACATTAGTCCTGTCACCTAAATGAGTGATGAAAGACATTTAATTCTAAACAACTTTGTTTAGAATTGTTTGTAATCTCCTGGAAAAAAAATTTGAGTAATAGCAAGTGTTTAAAAATCTGATATCTATTTTTTTATTATGTGCCAGGTACTCTTCTAAGCAAAACGATGTATTACTGATAAACTGAATGCTCACAGAACCCTAGGAGATAGCTTGTTTTTATGACACAGCTGAAGGAAATTGAGACTTGAGGTATTACATGGCAAGTCCTAGGTCATCAAGAATAGCAAAACTTATGATGAATCCTTCAAGACTCATGCACTTGAACATACATGCAAAACTGCCTCATAAACTAAAGACTGAAAATTCTTTAAGCCACTTTCTAGTTTTAAAATTTAAGATAAAAAGAAGAGCTCAAACACGTATAAGAATGTGTTGCTTAGCTGACTTTAAACCTTTGTATGTTAACAATTTTGATCTATAGCAGGAATCATTGAACTATGGCCCACAGGTGAAATCTCTTTCAGCTGTCACTTTTTTGTATTACCTGCCACTGTTTTTGTATATACCAAGAATATTTTATACATTTTTTCTATGGTTGGAAAAAATCAAAATAAGAATAGTATTTCTTTTCTTTTCTTTTTTCTTTAATCTGTATTTGTCAAACCTTTTAAAGCCAAATGTGATTCAGGCACTATATTTCCATTTACAAGCCTCTCTCTGAGTTATTTTTCAAGAGCTTTACAATACGCCTAGGTAAGCTTATAATTTTGCTCCTTTAATAATACTTTTCTTTGGTAATTAAGCCCTGTGGAGAGTTTAATGCTTCTGTTTAACGTATTTCTAGAGGACTAGTACGTGCAGAGTTGGCAGCTACAGCGGATGCAAAGTTGAAAAAGTAGATCCTAGAAGACGTAAAAAATAATTTTTTTGTAAACATCAAGGTATATCTCAGAGGAAGATCCTCTGAGACCACCACCTCTTTAATGAAGTTCTGATGTTCAGGTATTAGTTCCTCACAGTTTTCCATGACGAAAACTCTACATAAAACTTAATGTTGTTATTTTTCTTTCTGATTTTAAATAGATCTAAAGGAGCACATCTTGGGACAAAAAGAAGAGCTCTGAAGAATAATATTTCTTGACAGATAAAAATTATCTGAAATGCAAGTTTCTGTGTCCATAAATAATGTTTTATTGAAACACAGTCATGCCTCTCCATGTCTATATTGTCTGTGGTTCCCTCTACACTACAACATCAAGTCCAGCAGTTGCAATGGAGATATCTGGCCTGCAAAGTTGAAAGTATTTACTATTTTGTCATGTAAGAAAAAGTTCACTGATCCCTTGCCTACAAAGCTCACCAGGAAAGCATTGTTTATATTGAGTTGGGCATATAAAATTAACACGTTTTTATTTTGCACATAGATAACAATTATTGTCAAAGAATCCTGACGGATGTAAAATATAGGACAGAAATCTGGGCCTTGAATTACACCTTAAAACTAGCAATCATTAACAAATGAGAACAGCTAACAACGAAAATATGAGTATTGATTTTCTATGCAATAGTGTTTAAAAAAAAGGATCAGATCAATGTTGAAATGTATGAGGAAAATTTCATGCAGAGGAAATGGTTGTGCTTTTAAGGCTGGGATCTTTTGGTTAGATGTAGGAAGGGATAGGTGTGATTTCACTGTGTAGCAGGAAACTCAAGGAAAGGCAAAGAGGCTGGGTGCAGTTTCTCACACATGTAGTTCAGGCCTTTTGGGAGGCTGAGGCTGGAGGATGGTTTAAGGACAGAAGTTTGAGGTTACAGTGAACTATGATTACGCCGCTGCAACCCAGCACAGGCAATAGAGCAAGACCTTGTCTCTTAAAAAAAAAAAAAAAAAAAAAGAAAGGCAAAGTGGTGATGAGTAGTATATGAGATATGAGATGACATAAATACATAAATGTAGACTCAGACCCTGGTGAAGAGAAGACAATGATTTACATGGCCAAATATAGTTGTCTTGCCCATGTAGTTCTAGTCCCTCTGTCTCAAAAATAAAATTCTTTAAACTTTAAGACTACTTCCTCATGTGCCTTAAGACCTTACCAATTTGGTTTTATTTTTGTGGTTCAAGAAACATTTTCTTAAATGTACACTACCCACCCACCCCACCACACACACAGTCTGTTTTCTGTAATCTCACAGCCAAATAGCTAAATGCTATTTGAGACAGCTCTGTCATCATGGATATATGATATATGAGGATTTTGACCTTCCCTAAGCCTTCAACATTTCTGGGTCATCCTGTTATATGTTTCTGGAAAGTTCCCTGTCCCTTTAGCCTCACCAACTATTTCACAACTCCTGTGTTCCTAAAGCTTATAATTTCAATTTTTTTCTTCACATTTACCAAATTATTCTGGTCTTCTATTTACAGGAAAATCAAATCTATAAGGCAAAAATTTAGTTGAATTCCTTTTCCTCCATTGATACATATATGTACACCAACAGCTTAGCATGCCTCCTTCCTGCAAATGTCAAAAAAAGAAAAAGAAAAAAAATCCCTGTTTTCCAAATCCAACCCACTTACCTGACTTGGGATTTTGCCGTTGCCCTCCCTCTGGGAATTTGGCTCAATTTCATGTCCTTCAGTCTACCTACTGGCATCTTCCCCTCTGCATGCAAACACATGCATCAAAACATCCTGTGATTACTGACATCTCACAAGGCTCAGACTTAGGTCTTTCCTTATTCTGTGTATCCTATCTGGGCAATTTTATTAATACTTGTGTCTGAGACTCCCATTTATTGGTAGTTTTCTCAAAATCTCTCTCATTCTCACATTTCCTCACTTGGGCTTCCAACAACTTAAAATCTATTAATTTAAAATATAGTAATCTTTTTAATCTGTTTAAATTTAAACAGATTTAAATTAATTTTAAATTAATTTAAAATTTAAGATAAAATTTAATATAAATTTAAATTTAAATTTAAAACAATTTAAAATCCATTAATCTGAATCTAACAATTGCCAACTTCTTCCAGTTTTTATGTACCTTCTGCTGTGGTCTGAATATGTTCCCCAATATTCCTGTGTTTTTCTCTTCACATTTACCAAATTATGTTGCTTCTATTTTTACAAGAAAATCAAATCTATAAGGCAAAAATTTAGTTGAATTCCTGTTCCTCCATTGATACATTTGTCTGTACCAACACCTTAGCATGCCTCCTTCCATGCCTCCAGCATTCCTCCATTCATGTGTTGGATTAATCACCAATGCAATAGTGTTGGGAGGTGGGGCCTAATGGGAGGTATTTAAGTCTTGAGGGCTCTGCTTTCATGAATGAATCAATGCTGTCACTAAAAAGGCTAGTGGCCAGGGGTGGTAGCTCACGCCTGTAATCCCAGTACTTTGGGAGGCCAAGGCCGGCAGATTGCCTGAGGTCAGGAGTTTGAGACCAGCCTGGCCAAAATGGTGAAACCCTGTCTCTACTAATAATTAGCCAGGCATGGTGGCGGGCGCCTGTAGCCCAGCTACTTGGGAGGCTGAGGCAGGAGAATCACTGGAACCCAGAAGGCAGAGGTTGACATGAGCCGAGATTGTGTCACTGCACTCCAGCCTGGGCAACAGAGCAAGACCCCCTCTCCAGAAAAAAAAAGAAAAAAAGAAAAAGGCTAGCAAGCCTGAGTTCTTCTCTAGCTACCTTCCGCCATATGAAGATGCAGCAAGAAGGCCCTCATCAGATGCTAATGCCCTGATCTTGAACTTCCCAGCCTCCAGAATTGTGAGAAATAAAGGTGTCCTTTATTTCTTTACACATTACCCAATCTGTGGTATTCTGCTATAACAGCACAAAACAGACTAAGACAACCTTTTTCATTCCCTATTTCAGAAAATTGAACATCCATTGTGTTTCAAAAACAAGAAACCTCAATTTTACCTTAAATCCCTGGTTCTAAGATTCCATGTTAACATTCCAAAAATATTTTGTTGCTTATTATCCCCCATAACTATCTGTTCTTTACATGCTAATTACTACTATTCTGCATGATATTCTCATTTTTCCCCACTGAATTGTTCCTCTTCTTTCTTACAGTTTTCCCTCCCCGCAGGCACAGGCTTGCCCAATCACCCCTGTTCTATTATTGTCATACTAGCCTCTCAAACCTAAGAATATGATCATGCCATTAACATGGTTTTGGAATTGCCCTGCTTTTACCAATAATTTCCTTTTGTATGTAGGAAAAAAATTTGAAACCTGTAGATGGCTCGAAGCCCTTCATGGACTCTCTCTGTTGAGTCCCCTTCCCTCCCCTCCTTCCCTCACAGTTTATGCTTCACTCTTCCTCATCTCTGGCAATGCCACACTTTCTCATAGTTTTATACAGTTATTGTTGTCTTCCCAGGACAGCAAAGATCCCAGGACCTTTGATTTTCTGTTTTTTCTGAAACTTATTCATCTTCTGGCTTGACTTCAAATCCTGTATTCTCTGTTGAGCCCACTCTGATTTCTCCAGGTAAACCCAAATACAACTGCATCAATGTTTCACACTTATTAAAAATACACATTGTATAGAGCTTTCATGTTAATTTCTAATCTGCTTATTTTGTTTGTCTATTTTTCACCAGATGTAAGCTCTTGAAACTTGTTTGAAAGGTGTATTCTTCCCTCTCTTATGACAATATAGATTGTAGTGCTGCAATTCAGCTTTTAATGTGGTAAAAAGAACATTAGATGATGAGTGTGAGATACTTGGATCCACCAAACTTCATCATTGCCATTATCTTCACCAGGGATATCATCTATCTTAGTGCTTACTATGCCAGTCATTATGTGAAAAACATTTATAAAATTATGTCTTTTAATAATTGTACCATTTTTCAAGTTAGATAATAATATATTCTCTTTTTATAGATGATAAAGTTGAATTAAGAGATTCATCAGGTTGCTTCCAGAGTCTATAGTCTTAATATTGAACTAGTTTTCTGAATCCAAGGATTAATTCACAAATCAATTTCAAGTGCATAACTTCCCCAGTTTTGTTACTGACTAATCTCCATGAATAACAAAACTATTTGCTGGTTTCATTGAAGTTTTAATGCCAATCACACAGTTTCATGATGCAAGAATATGGGCTTTGGTCATCATACGTGAAAGACACATAAGGGTTTTATTTGACAGCATAGTTGGTCCGATTCATCTATGCTGAATTGACAAATTACAATG
Organism: Pongo pygmaeus; assembly: GCF_028885625.2. Taxonomy (NCBI): domain Eukaryota; kingdom Metazoa; phylum Chordata; class Mammalia; order Primates; family Hominidae; genus Pongo; species Pongo pygmaeus. Next base: position 31,080,784 of record NC_072395.2, read on the forward strand.
TGCAATTGTAATTGCAATTCAGCACATTACATAGGCTGAATGTGATCTTATTCTGTGATAACAGAAGCAGCATGACATTCATATTATGAGAGGTGATTGTCTACCTCTAGTTGCTGTGGGTTAGATTCCACATAGAGAACTACTCTCAGTAATGGATGTAATAGATTTAAAGACATCTAGACTGGCCAGGACTGGTGGCTCATGCTTGTAATTCCAGCATTTTGGGAGGCCGAGGCAGGCGGATCACGAGGTCAGGAGTTCAAGACCAGCCTGGCCAACACGGTGAAACCCCGTCTCTACTAAAAATAAAAAAATTAGCTAGGCATGCTGGTGCATGCCTGTAATCCCAGCTTCTTGAGAGGCTGAAGCAGGAGAATTGCTTGAACCAGGACCCAGGAAGTGGAGGTTGTGGTGAGCCGACATCTCACCATTGCACTCCAGCCTGGGCTACAGAGCAAGACTCTAGCTCAAAAAACAAAACAAACAAACAAACAAAAAGTCATGTAGTCTAATTGGGTTAAGTTCAAAGGAAAAGGAAGCTTAACGGAAGAGAGTTTCAAATATACCAAATTTATAATAAAAACAAAAGATGCTGGAACATTTCACTAGAGAGAACAAACAGTTGCTTCCCAAGTATTTTAAGAACATTTATGTGGAAGAGAAAGTGCATTTTGATTTGATTTTTATGTCCCTATAAATTAGAACTAGGCTTAGTTGTTGAAGCAAGGGTGTCCTGAGATGAAGTGATAGCCTGAAGACTCATGGACTTCACCATAGCTGGAAGTGACCAGGCATATCTCAGATGGAGGTTTAGTGGGGATGCTATAGAGTTCAGATATTAGAAGAATGTTTGGACTACAAATTTAAGATCCACCTAGTCCTGTTTTTCTGTGATGTTGAGATCGTATTGCTATTGACTTAGTAAACCTTCACATTTATTAAGCAGTATATGTATATTTCATTTGTAACTACGTACTTCAAAACAGGAATCAAGGCAGTTTGCTGCTTAAAGAAAAGTGAAACGTGTCTTCCAATGTAGAGACTTTGCTAAGTGCAATGCATTGCCATGTCTTGTGAGAGCTCTTCCACATTTTAATGTCAAAACTTGATCTATTGCAAAGCCAAGTGAATTGTTATTCAGAGAAATGGAAGATGTATCTAAAAGTGTCCCCATAAATCTGCTGCCAGATTGTGGTTTACATCAGACTTTAAACATTTAGAATGATGGAAAGTAAACATCATAAAATGATCTGAAATTATACCGAATCTATCAGAAGAATCCTTCATAGTATAACGTGAAATGGACATCCTTTTATAGCACTATCAATTTTGTGCTGAGTTTAAACATAAAAAATACTTTTTGGCAATATTTTCATATAATAAATTATTTTCAGGAGGAACAACATTTTAAAATGAAAGGAAAATGACAAAATAATTTTCAATATCAGAAGATAATTTGATAAATAAAAATAAAATAAAAATAAGAAAGCCATAAAATGAAATATATGGTCATATAATATGCAAGTTGCCAGAAAAAATAGTTTACTTTTAAAAATTATCCCCAGATAAAAATTTCAATCTGAACTAATTTCATTAAATTGAACCTGATTAAAATTCATTTGAGCCCTTGGATGGGGCAATTACTATTAGCAAGACTATGTGGAATTCTATACTTCAAATTCTTTTCACCTGACTCAGCGAATAGACTTTCAAATGAAAATTACATTGTATATAACAGGAGAGGATTTTATGCTTTAAAATGCGACTATATGGGAACTAGAGAATGTTTTTACATTAATCAAATAAAATATTTAATTTATACCCAGTAGTAAAGTTTAAAAATTCTAAAACATTTGCCTCATTCACATTTACTAAACTGCAACTTCCAAGTAGACATCACTGCCTCCTCTGTGTCCTGAGAATTTTACTCCATTTTTTAAAATGTGCATACAGGTTGATAACTGTTGTCTACTATCTTGTAAAAAGTTGTGACTACCCTTGAGAATTAGTTATTCTTTGCTTAGTGACTGAATCCCCATGAGGTCTCTGACTTTCTAGTCGTCTGTACTCACACAGCGCCTTCCACTGTTACACACTGAATACTAAACTCGTAATATTCCAGAGACTGGGATACATTTCTAGATGGTAGAACTGTGGTATACAATTTTTAGGTTATAACAATAAAGAAACTGAAAGCCCATTAACCAGATGCATGATCATCCCTTACATAGAGTATAAACCAAGTGTAGGGCTTGTCAGTAGCTCTTACATAGAGAATTTAGTATCACACAAACAGTCACTTTCTCTCCACAGACACAAAAGTCACTGCGGCTACAGTATCCGTCTCAAGATGCTTTACTGGTAATCTCTATTCATCTATTGTAGTTACTTGAAAAAAATGAAATCTATTACCTATCCCAGCCCTAAAACTTGAAGGTTCAATGAAGCCTAAAAAGAATAGACAACAAAACTTGGAAATAGATTAAGAATTCATAGTGCATAGAAAATACTATTGTTAAACTTTTACACAGCTTTAATATTGATTACCCTCTTTTTTGTAAATTACAGTAGACTTTAGTTAAGGAACAAACACTGGGAAGGAGAAATCAGAAAGTCTCTTACTTTTCAGTGAAGGCGATTTGCTGATTATAAAAAATTGTGGTGATGAACCTATCTTTTTAGCATGATGATCTATTTTTCCTTTAGGTATACACCCTGTAATGGAATTGCTGGGTTGAATGGTAACGGTTTTAAGTTCTTTGAGAAATCTCCAAACTGCTTTCCACAGTGCTGCACTATGCACAATAGCAAAGACATGGAATCAACCTAAGTGCCCATCAATGGGTTGGATATGATACACTGTGGAATACTATGTAGCCATAAAAAAAGATGAAATGATGTCTTTTGTAGCAACATGGATGGAACTGGAGGCTGTAATCCTAACTGAATTGACACAGGAACAAAAAACCAAATACTACATGTTGTCACAAGTAGGTGCAAACATTAAGCACACATGGACATAAACATGGAAACAATGGATACTATGCACTACTAGAGCGGGGAGGGAAAGAGGGGGATTAGGTTGAAAAACTACCTATTGGGCACAATGCTCACTATCCACGTGCAATACACTCATGCAACAAACCTGCACATGATCCCCGTCTCTAAAATAAAAGTTTAAATAATAATAAAAAAAACTTCTTAAGTAGTAATGTTACGTAATTGTAATTGCTAATATTTATTTATTTATCTTTTTTTTTTTTTTTTTTTTTGAGATGGAGTCTCACTCTGTTGCCCAGGCTGGAGTGCAGTGGCGCGATCTCAGCTCACTACGAACTCCGCCTCCTAGGTTCACGCCATTCTCCTGCCTCAGCCTCCCGAGTAGCTAAGACTACAGGCGCCTGCCACCATGCTCGACTAATTTTTTTGTATTTTCAATAGAGACAGGGTTTCACTGTGTTAGCTAGGATGGTCTGGATCTACTGACCTCATGATCCGCCCGCCTCGGCCTCCCAAAGTGCTGGGATACTTATTTATCCCACTGCACCCGGCCCTGTTAATATTTATTTAGGGTTTTCATGAGTATGGAGTGAAGGAAGTGGAAGGTTATAATTACAAAAAAAAATTGATTAAAAAGAGAAAAAAATTTTATGAACACAGTGAAGAGCTCACTCATAACTCAATGAGTGGAGTAATAGAGCATTATGGTGAGTCCCCACATCATATTAATATCATCAGAACAGACATATAAGAAAAATTTAGACTTAGAAGAAGACATACATTAGGCAACAAAAAGTCCTCAAAATGGTGGATATTTATTTCATGTAAATAAAATACTCAATTAGAGAAACAATTTTTTTGTAACTGGAGCTTAGGTCCACTTCAGAAAATAGTTTTAAAATAAACAATATTTCTTTCTTCCTTCAAAAATAGTTTTGAGTATAATAGAATTTATAAAGAATTAGAGTAAACTTTATATATATATCTATTAAAATATTTCATGTTATAAATTGAAAGAAAAATATACTTATGTATAGATGCTAGAAACCTTAAGGGGACTCAAATATGCTACTTTGTGTTTACTTTTTTTCCTATCCTCCTAAGAGCAGTGAACATCTAAATATATGTAGTCTGTGCTTCTACCCTAATGTTTCTGGTAATTTGTAACTGAGAAGCTGACATTTTTAGTGCTAATAATTGTCAACACGACTTCGTAAAAATTAAGCCTTGGAAATGCAATACTTTAGAGAAATCCCTTTGATCTTAAAATAACATTTTTGAGTTCTAAGTTATTTTACATTATACACAGGTACTTATATTTCATTATATGAAACAAACTAGGCACTTGTATGTTTTTTAAAATTGGGAATTAAAAGAATCTATACAAATGTTTTTTTATTAGAATGTCAGAAATACTTTCTAAAATGATATAGTTAGTTAATTCTCTCTGTGAACTATAAAAACCCAGGAATTTTCAAGTTATGTCCAGTTGTATGGAAATGACCAATTCCCAATGTCTCCTTGGCATAATAAATTTAATTCATTAGATGGAAACTCTAAAGTAAAATAATTCTATAGGGCACTATAGACTCTCTAAAGGTGCCCCTTACTCACCACTAAAATATAACTGCCTTTAGAATAAAGCACTTTAATATACTTTGCTGCCATCACCATTCACTAGAGAATTACAGCCATGGAAATGAGGGCATGTTTTAAGTGTTTCTTACTCATAGTCCACCAACAATTTAAAAATTTTGTGTAGCACCATAAAACAGTCAACGGATAATCAAAGCATCATATACCCAAATCTTATTTGCCTACAGTTAAAAAAAATGTGCTTTTACTATAGACAACAAATACTTTCACAGCTAGCATTTCATTCAAAATTACATGGAAGCATCTTGCTTACTAAGTGAGACGTCTAGCTATCTTTCACTGTCATATTTTTTATTGGCTTGATTGGGGTGCAATTGACATACAATTAACTGCACATACTTAAAGTGTTAACAAGAAGATATTTGACAGATGTCAGTCCTATGATAATAAATATATTATATATGTCACTTGCAAAGATTCTTTGTGCCACTAAGTAATCCCATTTTCCTATCCCCATTCCACTCCACCCTTAATCCCAAGCAATTATTGATCAGTTTTCTATAACTATAGATTAGCTTAAATTCTCTAGAATAATTGAAATAAAATGGCACGTACTCTTTGTCTATCTTCCTTCACTCATAGTAATTATTTGAGATCAATATATAGTAATACAGTAATGTGTTATAATAGTTCATTATTTTTTATTAATATGTAGAATTTCATTGCATAAATATATCATAGTATATTTATTTGTTCACCTGTTTATAGACACATCATTGCTTCCACTTTGGGTTATTACAAATGATATTGCTATAAATATCTATGTACATGTGTTTGTACGGCATGTGTTTTCATATATTTTGGGTAAATATTGAAGAGTGGATTAGCTGGATCATATGGTACATATATATTTAACTTTTAAAAAATATGCCAAAATATTTTCCAAAATGGTTTTGCCATTTTGCATTCCATCAGCAGTGTAAAAAATTACAGTTTCTCTACATCCGCAACACTTGGTAGGGTCAGCTATTTTAATTTTAACCATTCTAATTTCTGTGCTTTTGTATCTCATTGTGGTACAAACTGGAATTTCCCTTTAAAAATGTTGTCTTTTGTATTTTGTCCATATGTGTGGTTGTTTCAGTCAGGAAGATATTTCTTGTCCAGTTCCCTCCATCTTGGCCAGAAATAGACGTCCCCATTAGTAGAAAATTTTAAAGGCAAATAAATAAATAAATAATGAATGAAAAAATAAACAATCTAACAGATAACATGAGATGATAACATGCTTGAACATTAGATGATAAAAGCATTGAATTAAAAAAATCACAAAAGGCTAAGAACATAAACCTAATGTATCATCATAGCTCCATAAGCTATTGACTTTTGTTTTACTAGAGAGATGTATGCATTGTAATTATTATACTTTCCTGAATCTAGGGATTTTATGACATAAGTGTAGTTTATTCAACCTTGACTGTATTTTCTTCTCTACCATCTCAATGATATCCTTCTTTGAGTCATTACAATTATAATGTAATCAGACTTTGTGCTTGGAGGCAATGAAAATTAATCCTTAAGTTCCAAGAAAGCAAACACTGCTCTGTTTACCATCATATCTCTTACTCAGAACATTTGCTGTGACAGAGTATCCACAAACACTACATGAATTATTAAATTATAGTGAAATAATACATTGAATAGATGTTCTAATAGTATTTATAAACTTAATTATAATTAATGTATATTATAATTAGTGGCATTTAAAAAATTATAAGGCATATTATTGTATTGAACATATGTACTACCTATGTTCAACGAGGTATGTCTGCATTATTGAAGATACATTTTATCATAAAAAGGATTAGATTGTATATAATAATATAGTAATACTATGATATACAATGCTTTGGGTAGTCACAATGACTTCAAGCTTCTTTTTAAATAACTGCAGAGTTCACTCTAATAACAGGCTTTAGGAGCACAGAGCTTGCATTCACTGAGTCATCATTTAACACTTTTTTTATTTTTAACTTCTTTCATAAATACAATTATTAATAAAAATTCTTTTGGAGTTAAATGATCTTCATTCAATTTTAAGCATCCTGATAAATCTGAAATACAGAAACTATTTTGTGTTATCATTTTAATATAGAGTCAGAATACATACAAGGCAATGCCTATTCCATTGGAAGTAGTAGTTACATCAAATTAATTATATCCAATCATTGTCTAAAGAAGAAAATGGAACACCATTCTGATCTACAATTATTTTCAGATATAAATTGGTGGTTTTCAGCCACAAGGAGTGGGATAGTTTCTGCTTTTCTTTTTAATGAAGTTTTTAGAAGTACTTAGTGTAAAGTAATTTATAAATGGAGAATGTTGTTAGGAACTCCACCAAAACATTGCATCTGTTTCACTTAAGCATTTTTTGTTCTTCTAAAAATTACGTTACACATAGTATGTCAATGAAGAAAAAATATACTTGACCTCAGTGTTAATTATGATCAGTGTAATTTCCAGAAAATATTCCAGAAACAAAGAAAATATTAAACATTACTGAGATCAAGATTACCTCACAGTGGAATCTTTATTTCATACACACACATACTGAAATTGTTTTCTGTTTTCTGTAGAGACAGAGAAAAACAAAAGTCATTTTCCTGAATTCTTTACTGTGCACCCTCAACAATGCCAATCAATGCATAGAACAGAGTGGAGGCCAGCAACAATGGGGCAATACAGGAGAGTATAGGTACACACCAGCCTTCCTGAATGCATAAAGTAAAAAGAGATATGCAAAAGTCAATGGAAAGATATTTCTATTTGTGTGTGTGCATGCACACATACCTACACAATAGTGCAGACACCCAAAAACAATGAGGAAAAAATACCAATCAGTTTCAGTTTCTTGCAGCCTAAAGGGCTGTTTAACATTATGGAATAAAAATTTATGTCCTGATGGGGAATCCGTTTTCATTTAGATTCCTCAGTGCAACAGAGAAAACTAAGCAGAATACACAGGGCCATAAACAGTAGAAATTTTGGTTTCCGAAAGAAACAGTTCTGTGGGGCTTTGTACATAGAAATAGAAATCATTCCAGAAATTATTGGTAAAGGTATTACATATAAGATAAGGCATATTATTTCAGCAAAATTTTTCAATGGTTTTCTAGTCTGCAAAGCCTCCTAATGAACCTTATCAATAAAGATTGTACATATGTAAACCAAAAATAAAATTCTAAGCATCCCCCCCACCACCCAACCATCTGAATGGACTTCCTCCTCAGCCAGGGCCCTCTTTTGTTTGTTTGTTTGTTTGTTGTTAACGAAAATATTTTAATGTTCATGGAAAGTGAATTTTCTTTTTTTCTTTTTTTTTTTTTGCAGCATACTTTATTTATTTATTTATTTTTAAAATTTTTTCCTGGTCAGCAAGGGGCACTCTTAAAATGTAACTGAAGAGACTGTTTCAGGCCATGACGGGAAGTGGGTATTGGACCTGCCTCATTACGTGTCTCCAGCATTAACATCAACACAGACTTTAAGTCTGATAAGAAACATTTTACAATCTATTCTCTCTGAAGCCTGCTATCTGAAGGCTTCCTCTGCAAATAAGAACTTTGTTCCCCCGCAACCTCTTGTCTTAACCCAGATATTCCTTGCTATTGATCCCAGGTCTTTAGAGAAACTCAACCCATTTTCAACTGGAACATTCTTAAGTCTACCTATAGGCTGGAAGTCCCCGCTTTGAGCTGTCCCACCTTTCTGGATCAAACAAACATATTTCTTAAATGTATTTGATTGATGTCTCATGCCTCCCTAAAATGCATAAAACCAAGCTGCGCCCCGACCACCTTGGGCACGTGTTCTCAGGATCTCTTGAGGGCTGTCATGGGCCATGGTCACTCATATTTGGCTCTGAATAAATCTCTTCAAATATTTTACAGAGTTTGACTATTTTCATCAATATATAAAAGGAGCTTTGTTTAATTAATAAACTGATGGTGAAATAAGAAGACTAAATACATGAAAACAGTATGTTGGCACAGACTGAAATGATGTAGTCAATGTGGGGGTTGCAACACGGCTACGGTGATATAAGAATATGAATCAGAACAGACTTTTAGGCATCTATTGCAAAGGACTCTCACTTTTTCTTTGGAGAAGAAAATAGGAAAATGTATTAGCTTGTCTTGAATGCACAATAATTTTATATGTTTATTGTATAAAGTGGAATAAGTCATGCCCTCAGAACTTTTGCATTCTACGCACATGTTGCTGAGGTTCCCTGGGTCACCCTAGGCCTCTCTTTTGACATATTTTCTTCCCCCAGGCCTTGGCACTCGGGGCCTGTGATTAGAGGGGCAGTATGGAGACTCTTCCAAGTGCCTTTGGGATCATTCTTTTATTATCCTGATGAATAGCCTCTGGCTTCATTTAATTCATCCCAATCTCCTTATCAAACGGTCACTTGGCCACACCCTTGATTTTCCCTCTTGAAAATGCTTCTTCAATCTCTATCACATAGCCAGACCGAGAATATTTCACAACCCTAAATTCTGTTATCCTTCTAGTTAAAATTCTGTCTTTAAATCATTTTTTTGACACACTACTATATGCAATTAAAAGCCACACAGCATCCTGAATGCTTTGCTGCTTAGCTATTTCTTCTGCCAAATATCTTACTTTATCACACTTAAATGTTGTCTTTCATAAAGCCCTAGGACACTGATACAATTCAGCCCAGCTCTTTGCCAACATAAAACAAGGATGGCATTTTCTCCAGTTTATAATATCTTCTTCCTCATTTACATCTGAGCCCTCCTCAAAATGGTCTTTACTGTCTATATTTCTACCAATATTTTGGTCATGACCACTTAAATCATGTCTAAGAAGGTCCAGACTTTCCCTACAGTTCTTCTCTTGTGAGTCCTCACCAGAATTGCCCTTAGTGCTTCTTCTGTGACAATCTGGGCTTTTTCTAGTGTGTCCTTCTAAATTCTTTCAGTCTCATCCCATTACCCAGATCCAAAGGTGCTTCCACATTTTCAGGGATTTGTTACAGCAACACTCACTCTCCGGCCCCAGTTTTCTGTCTCAGTCCATTTTGGGTTGCTCTAATAGAATACTACAGATTGGGTAATTTAACAGAAATTCATTTTAACAGAAATTCATTGGCTCACTGTTCTGGAGGCTGTGACATCCAAGATCAAGGGGCCAGCATCTGCTGAGGGCTGGCTCGTTGCATCGTCTGATTGCAAGAGGGCAAGTAGAGGGCAACAAAGGAAGGGCAAGCGGGGCCACACTCCCCCTTCTATAAGAAACCCACAACCATGATAAGGGACACTGCTGCAATAAAAGCATTAATCTTTTTATAAATTGGGGCCCCTCAACCCAGACTTCTCTTAAAGATCCCCCCTTTCAACACTGTTGCATTGAGTATTAAGTTTTGAATACACATCTTATGGGGGAACACATTCAAACCGTAGCACCCACCTTTTCCCATCTTCAAAGTCAGCAATGGCAGATCAGGACCCTCTCATGCTTTGAATCACTCCTGCTTTCTTCATCATCATATCTCTCTGACTGACTTTCTGCCGAAAACACAGCTGAGTGACTTAAACAGTGCCAACTCAGACTGTTAAACTAGAAAAGCTAAAGACGCAAACTTTGCCTTTCTAAATATTTTATTATTCCTATCAAAAAACCCCACATATTGTTCAATGATACTTTCTGACTATGAACAAGGTGATAAAATATAAGCCTATTCTTTGCTATGTTTGAAGTGGAAATAGAAAAATAGAAATGAATAACATGTGGCAGATATTTCTGAGATAGCAATGTGCAGCTTTCATTAAAGGTCAGAGATTATATAACACTAGAAAAGGAAAATCCATAATAGCAATAGACGTTGAAAAATAGTTGTCACTATTCATTTAGGAAAATTCTGACAAGTACACAAATTTACAATTGAGTGTATTTGTTTATAAACTAGCATAAAATTGAAGTTGTCGTGTTTAAAATAAGGACAGAAAAATACAGTGATACTTGTTCATAAAAGCAACTTAAATAAAAACTATTTTGCCTATCAGTCTGGCTATTTTCTGTCTCTGGTTGCTATAAACTGTAGAAAAAATCATTTTGTATATTGCTGTTTTTTTTTTTTTTTTTTTGAGACGGAGTCTTGCTCAGTCGCCCAGGCTGGAGTGCAGTGGCATAATCTCCTCTCACTGCAAACTCTGCCTCCCAGGTTCATGCCATTCTCCTGCCTCAGCCTCCCCAGTAGTTGGGACTACAGGCGCCCACCACCACGCCCGGCTAATTTTTTGTATTTTTAGTAGAGATGAGGTTTCACCGTGTTAGCCAGGAAGGTCTCTATCTCCTGACCTCGTGATCCGCCTGCCTCGGCCTCCCAAAGTGCTGGGATTACAGGCGTGAGCCACCGCGCCCTGCCAATATTGAAGGTTTTTAAAATTATTCTGATAATATCGAAATGAATATTTTTTTCCAAGAGGCAGCATTTCCAAAATGACAGGACACCTATTTGTATAAATGTGTGATGTTTATTTATTCATATTGTACACAAGAGAATTCCTGGATCACAATAAATTCACAATCACCTTCCTCTTAGAGCATCTTACCTCTTAGAGCGATCTTAACATGCTTTCCAGAGCAATATGCACTCAATGCAATCACTCAATGGGAGCACTTGTCTTTATGTTCTCATTCAATTCTAGTGTTTGTTGCTGGTATAAGGATGACCTTGTAACAGTCCACTTGTGAAGGAGGTATAACTCTGGGTTGGCTGGTGACCTATACAGGGTTACTATGCAATGCAAAACAACTGTATGTATTTTGAACAGCCATTTTTTTTTCTCAAGGATGCAGTGAAAGTTGCATTTAGGGAACACACATTTGGGCTAGACAGAAATGTAATAAATCATTAAGACAGTCCTCACCATGTTAAACCCTAAATAGTTGTGGCAGGTGGTGACATGCTGTTGCAAAAATGCATACTTTGTGCTTCAATAGGAAAATGATGAGATTGAGCCTGGTGATAATAGATTTTTTTTTTCAAAATGACCCATACATTTTTAAAACATTCTGCAATGGCAGACATATGGTCACTGGGTCCATGACTTTTAGAGAGTCTATGAAACTCGGGTCAATGACTCAGGGAACAGACATTCCAGAAGGTAAGTGAAATGGCAATTTAAAAAGAAAATTCAAGTGCGACACTAGTTACTGAGTGGCCTGTGGAAATAATTTCACAGTTGGATGGGTGGTCCCTCCAATTATTAAAAATGCTAACCAGAAAATTTTCTAGCATGATTAAGTAAGATTCTGTTGCAAATGTTTTTCTCATATAGAAGGTCTGCCATCATATATGGACAGCTATGGGGGCACTCATTAATTACTTTTACAATGAAAGTTAGTTGAGACAGAAACTGTGTGTTCTAGCTTCCAGCAACACTAATTGAACAAATGGCCGTGAAGATTGCAAAATAATGCTGTCCATCAGGATGTAAAACTTGTAATTGTAGAAAAGAGGGTTACTTCGGAGTATGGGGAGAGTTTGCTTTTTCATGAAGTTGATATCAGGGTATATAGTCTCAGAGATGATTTCCAAGGTTCATCAAAATTTGTAAGAGCATGAGCATGAGAAAATAAAGCTGGAAATAAGGAGATTATGTTCACAATTTGGGGTAGCCCCTCAGTTGCTACAAAATCATTTGCTTAATCATTATCAAATGATAATTTACTGATATGTCAAAAAACAATCAAATCATATTATTCATGATTAATGTTATTAATCATTAATATCTCTTAATGGATAGTAATTATTATTGATTGATAATATCTCTGATGATAATATCTCTTAATGGATATTAATTTGATATATTAATAATATCTATCAAATCATATTATTAATGATTAATATCTCTTCATGTTCATTCATATCACTTAAGATTTATCACCCTTCAAGGGAATTGTTCCATTGTCCATTTTTCTAATAAGGGATTTTGATATTTGATTCATGGGTTAAACCATACCTTTATTGGGGATAGAAATTGGATAATCTGTGGTGCTACCTGAGGTTTTTTGTTGTTTTTTTCTCTCAGGCAAGACAACAATCTTACAGCAATCTGGAACAACAATGCTAGAAGCATTGAGATTTTCACATAAAATGGACAAGTATTTAAAGAGCAGGGCTCTGTGGCAGTATAATCCAGAGAGCTAGGACTTTGGTCTATGGCACACTAATCTCATCTGTCAAATGTGGCACCCTTCATATCGGATTGCTTTCTCTAGTCACAGTATTAACATTTCCCATCCATAGATCACTCAGTGCTGTAAACTAATTCAAGCTCTTCCATTTAGCAGCCTGGAAATAAGTATGGTTTGACATAACTGAACAAAGCAGAAATGAAATCCTGGAGTCTATTTTAAATGAAAAGAGTCTAAGATCAGGTGTCAAGCTTTGACTAAGATTCTGGAAAGAGCATCAAGAACAGACATTGTGTTTGGTAATACTACTTCCCTCCAGAGAAACTGAAAATACTTTGAGCAGCACAGAAAATAATGTCCGAGAACAAAGATAAATTGCAGCTACAGAAGGTAACCAGGGGTCACAGACGCAAGCAGAGAATTGAGCACAGAAAAAATTTTAAAGGTCTACCAACAGATCTGCTTACTACTCAATTGAACTTTTGATAGAGCTAACCTTTTGCACTTTGGCACAAGGGCATCTTAAGGGCACAATGCATCCTCTAATGTTCTCCCATTTTTGGTTTCTAAATATATATATTTAGCTGTATCTTTTTGGAAAAGTTGATATTTGCCTTACTTCATACAGGATATTTCTTTCTCATTTTATTTAAAGTAATGCAAAGGTCTTTCAACTGCAACTAGTTTTATTCCGTAATGTTACTCCCAGGTGTATTGTATTCCAAGTGAGTTTTTCTTCTTATTTATAAATGTCCTGGCTTTTAGTTTGACCATTGAAATAGTGGGGAAGGCAGTCAATCAAAATGTACTTGTGTGAATTCAAATGAACCTTCTGGAAACATTAACAAGATTGAAATATTTAAAAGGTCCTAGTATGCTAAGTGCAAAAGTGATTAATCTTTTTACCTTTATGTTGGCAGCAATCATAAAATACATGCAACTAAGTCTATAATGGCTTGTATTTCTATGGTATGTACTGTGAAGTTATCCAAGAAATAATAGGACAGAAAAAATAGAATATATATACCATGCTCTGCAAATAATATCTCCTAATAAATGTGTTTAGCACAGTGCAGTTTGGAAACATTCAACTGTCAAATATTTGTTTGTAATAACTGTTTTTCTGCATAGGGACTGTGTTAACTTCTAGAATAATGGGAGGCAATACTTCTTTTTAATGATCTTACTGATTTCTAGTTTAAGTGAATAAACATCTCAAGCAATATTTTAAATTTGAAGAAGAGTGATGATGAAGACACTATCCGTGACAAATTTTTATTATTTTATGCAAAAGAAAGGGCTATTATATAACATTTTAAATTACAAATATTTTCATATTTCAAAACATTATGAAAATTATGCACAACATAAAGGTTCTTATTCGGGTAGGTTACAGAAATTTTAATCTATGTATTCATTTAATATTTTTACTGAGGCAACCAGTCGTTTTACAACATCCATTCTACTTTAATAAACATCCGTAATGCCCATAAAAGTGCTTATCTGAATAGACTGCACTTCTTCGTTTCCTTTATATATAGCTGTGGGCCTGTAATTTCTGGCCAATGGGTTACAAACAAATGTGGTGCAAGCAATTGCTATGAGGAAGCAACCTTTTTTTTTTCCTCATTTCTTCCTTCCTGAAAGCTGGAATGCTATTGTCATGACTAGCATTAGAAAAATCACTTGGAATCACAAAGTGGAATCTAGGGACTAAGGATGACCTTCTACATTAAAAACTAAAACACTGTTGAGAAAAAGTGGACAAGAAAAATAGAGATATGTGTCTTGGGCTTAGAAGACTAGATATTATGGAAATGTCAATATTTCCTAATTTGATCTTTAGAATCAATGAAATCCCAAATCAAAACACTGCAGGATTTGTTTTTTTTTTGGGGGGGGGGTGGGGCGGGCAAAGATGTGGTGGAAAGATAAAAATGGACAAACTTAGTTTAAAAACCATACAGTGATGTAAAGAAACTACAGTAGAAAAAACAGTCTTGAAATACAATAAGAGTAATCAAGATGGAGTAGTATTGGCAAAAAGATATGCAAATTAATGAAACAGTACACAGTTATATTCTCTCTTCTTCTCTTTTACATCACAAGAATGAAATATCTAGGTCGGGTGCAGTGGCTCAAGCCTGTAATCCCAGCACTTTGGGAGGCTGAGGTGGGCAGATCACAAGGCCAGGAGATCAAAGACCAACCTGGCTAACATGGTGAAACCCCGTCTCTACTAAAACATACAAAAAATTAGCCGTGCGTGGTGGCGGGCGCCTGTAGTCCCAGCTACTTGGGAGGCTGAGGCAGGAGAATGGTGTGAATCCGGGAGGTGGAGCTTGCAGTGAGCCGAGATCACGCCACTGCACTCCAGCCTGGGTGACAGAGCAAGACTCTGTCTCGAAAAAAAAAAAAGAAATGTCTAAATAGCCTGGTAGAGAAGAGCTAAGAAAATCTGGCCATTAATCCATTTCCTCTCTTTTTTGTACGGGGGAGGAAGTAGTTGACACCACAAGGAAAGAGGAAAATGTCAGGTGATCTAGTATAATCTCTGTTAATGGGATATCTGGGTAACTAGCTTAATGATATTTGCAAAGAGACTATATCTACACAGTCTTTAGCAGGCTATTTCTGGCCAAAAGAGTATTAATAGTAACTAAACTCTGAATCTGCGGACCTATGAGATATGCCTTTTTAGAGAATGATTTGTAAGCTATATAACTCTTATGGTACAAAATAGAGCTGGTTCATTACTTAAACACAATTGACTCCTTTTTGTGAAGAGATATAAACGTTACTCAGAGACTCCAAATAATACTCAGGTCTAGGAAATCTATCACTGCAGGAAGAAAGGTTTGGAAAAGCTGAAACCAGAGGTTAATCTGATTAGGTCCACCAAACTTAACCTGTCCTACTTGCTTTTTGTTATTATTATTATTATTGTTATTTCTCATATAGCTAAAAGCCACACCACTAAATGTTATAATTTAAACCTCCCTGGCTTCCTTATAGATAATATTTCTGACATAGGTGTCACTGTGGTAACAGTGGCTTAAGTTGCTTTTTCAGGAGCTGGGGGCAGCTCCTATTCAGTTTAAAGCATTTGAGACAACCAGTCATTCAACTGCGCCTGCACAAATGCCCAGGAGATAGTCTTTTGACCTCAGAGGGCCAAAAACTCCACCTCAGCTTATGCTAATGCTGCCATTTTCTGAATATGTGTCCTATGATGAGTCACGAACCCTTATTGCATTTGTGTAGATCACCAATTACTTCATTTTTTCCCACTGCCAATCACCTTTCCCCATGCATTAGGCAACCGCTCTTCTATAACCCATAAATATCCCTAAGGCTTATCTTAAAAAAAATAGATGTGAGAGCTGTTCTCCCATCTGCTCGTTGAGGTACACTGTGAATAAACCTTTTCTCTTTTGCAAAACCTGTCATCACAGCGATTGGTTTACTGTGTACAGGAAGAACAAACCTGATCAGTTTCATGCAGAAATTCAAGGATCATTAGAGAATACTGTGAGCAACTATATGTCAAAAAAATGGGAAAACCTAGAAGAAATGGATAAATTTCTAGACACATAAAACCTACCAAGATTGAACCATGAAGAAGTAAAAAATATTAACAGTAACAACATCAAAGTGATCATAAAAAGTTTCCCAGCAAAGAGAATTCCACAACCTGACTTCATCACTGCTGAATTTTATCAAACATTTAAAGAACTAATATCAATCCTACTCAAACTACTCCAAAAAATGGAGAAGGGAATACTTCTAAAATTCCACAAGGCCAGTATTACCCTGATAGTAAAACCAGACAAAGACACATTTTAAAAAAATGAATACTGATGCAAAAATTCTCAACAAAAATACTACTAAACAGAATTCATGATACCCGGCTTATTTTTTATTTTTAGTAGAGATGGGGTTTCCCCATGTTGGCCAGGCTGGTCTTGAACTCCTGACCTCAGGTGATCTGCCTGCCTCAGCCTTCCAAAGTGCTGGGATTACAGGCGTGAGCCACTGCACCTGGGCAGTAGCATTTCTTTATGTAAACAATGAACAACCAGAAAAAGAAATCAAGAAAGTAATCCCACTTACAATAGCTACAAATAAAATTAAATATCTAGAACTTAACTAAGTGAAAGATTTCTACAATGAAAACTGTATAACATTAATTCCAGAGATTGAAGAGGACATCAAAAATTAAAAGATATTCCATGTTACGAATTGGAAGAATCAATATTGTTATAATGTCCACACTACTCAAAATAATCTGCAGATTCAATGCAATCCCTATCAAAATGTCCATGACATTCTTCACAGAAATAAAAAAAATTCTATAAGTAATATGGAACCACAAAATACCCAGAATAATCAAAGCCATCCTAAGCGAAACAAAAACAGAAACAAAAACAAAACTGGAGGAATCACATACCTGACTTTGAATTATACTACTGAGCTATAGTAACAAAAACAGAATGGTACTGGCATGGAAACAGACAGAGAAACCAATGGGAAAGGACAGAGAAGCCAGAAATAAATTTTTACATCTACAGTGAACTCCTTTTCAACAAAGGTGCCAAGAATATTCACTGGGGAAAGGACAGCCTCTTCTAAAAAATAGTGTTGGGAAAACTGTACGTTCATATGAAAAAGAATAAAACTAGATGCCTATCTCTCAGCATATACAAAAAATCAAATCTAAATGGATTAAAAACTTAAATCTAAGACTTCAAACTATAAAACATCTACAAGAAAACATTGGAGAAACTGTCCAGAACATTGGGCAAAGATTTGTTGAGTAATACCCCACAAGCATAGGCAACCAAAGCAAACCTCAACAAATGAGATCACTTCAAGTGAAAAACCTGTGCAGCAAAAAGAAACAATCAACAAAGTGAAGAGGCAACAGAATGGGAGAAAACATTTGTAAACTACAACTTGACAAGGTATTAATAGCCAGAATCTGTAAGAAGCTCAAACAACTCAATAGGAAAAAGCTAATAATCTGATTTTAAAATGAGCAAAAGATCCGAATAGATATTTCTGAAAAGAAAATGTGCAAATGGCAAACAGACATATGAAAAGGTGCTTGACATGATTGATCCTGAGAGAAATGCAAATGAAAACTATAATGAGATATCATCTCACCCCAGTTAAAATGACCTTTATCCAGAAGACAGGCAATAACAAATGCTGGCGAGGCTGTGGAGAAAAGGAAACTCTTACACTGCTGGTGGGAATGTAAATTAATTAGTACAATGACTATGGAGAACAGTATGGAGGTTCCTTAAAAAACTAAAAATAGAACTAGCATGTGATCCAGCAATCCCACTTCTAGGTATATACCCCAAATAAAGAAAACCTGTATATCGACAAGATACCTGCACGCCTATGTTTATTGCAAGACTATTCACAATCAGCAAGATTTGAAAGCAACCTAAGTGTCTATCCGCAGGTGAATGGTTAAATAAAAGGTGGTATATGTTCAGAATGGTATTATTCTGCCATAAAAATGAATGAGATCCTGTCATTTGCAACAACATGGATAGAACTGGAGGTCATTATATTAAGTGAAATAAGCTGGAACAGAAAGACAAACTTCACATGTTCCCACTCACTTGTGAGAGCTAAAAATTAAAGCAGTTGAATCCACGGAGATAGAGAGTAGAATGATGGTTATCAGAGGCTGGGAATCATTGTTGCAGAGGGGACAGTGGGGATGGTTACATACAAAAATATAATTAGATAAAATGAGTAAGATCTAGTATTTCATAGCAGAACAGGGTGACTACAGTCAACAATAATTTATTGTACATTTTTAAATAATTAAAATAATATAATTTGAATGCTTGTAACACAAATGATAAATACTTGAGGTGATGGATACCCCATTTATCCTAATGTGATTATTACACATTGCTGGCATGTATCAGAATATCTCATGTACCCCATAAATATATACACCTACTATGTACCCATAATTGTTTTATTAAAAAACCCTAATTGGTATTAAAGCCACTGCATATGTCCTATTTCCTGATTCTCCCCTATTCATTTGAGTAACATGATTGTCTGTAACCTTAAGACTGTTGGTCAAATTTGACGCTTACTAAGATCACTCAGTTTTTTATGAGTCCTATTTGACAATTATTCCCTTTGTTTTAGCTCCTAGGAGCTGCTTCTATAGCTTTTGTCCCAGAAGAAGTTAAATGAAACATACCCACAGTTGACACTTAGCCTGAAGGATAGAAAAAACTAGCCAGAAATTTTTATGTAACATAACAAATAAATAAATATTTATTATTAGAGACTGAGATTTAGGATTTCATTTATTACCCCAATGAAGGTGACTAGTATGGCAGGATATGTTTGAAGAGGATCCTCTTTTTAAGCAATTTATACGTAGGGTTGCATTTGTAGTTTAAAAGCTCAAAAGGCACCATTTTGTCTGAAAAAGTAGAACCTGAGAAGGATTATGACAGAATCTATAGAATCACCAAGATTATGTAACAAAAATTGCTAAGGGGTGGCATGATTGTCATTCCTTTCATAAAATTATTCCTGAATTATTTAATAGCATTTTTTTGTTTTTTTACATTTGAATTTGTTAAACTTTGTGAGTACATAATAGGTGTATATATTTATGGGGTACATGAGATGTTTTGAGATAGTCATGCAATGTGACAATTTAATAACTTCTTGATAACTGTGGATTCTGTGGTTCAGAAAACTCTCTAATCTTTTCTACGTAGTCCTATGTTCTTTCTTTATCATTATGTTTCAATTAGCCATAATATTTCCCACAGCCATAATATAGATATTAAAATGCGGCAGAGGTATGGTAAAGAATAGCAAAACCTCAGTACCCCCACAACACACACATTAAAGCTTTATCAGCAATTATTACTATTTAGGAGTGGGATTTAGGCTTATTTTCAAAATAAATATTCTGTCAGTTTCCTTTAAAGAAATACAAATATGTTCTGCAAGTGAATAATAAAACTGCTTTACTTTTATGCAAAATTTATTTTTCTTCTGATGAACTGGTTTTGATGGATAAGTTGCAGTATTAAAAAATGGAGTTGACATGTGAAAAGAAAGTATTGCACAATTCATTACAGGAGTCAATTACTAGTCTTTCTGTGTCAATTCAGATATAACTATCAGAAGTCATGTTCTTAACCTAGACTATCTCTAAGGAAGCTATAAAAACTGAGATTATGATAAATAACACTAGACCATGCTACTGAAAAATGATTTCTAAGTAGTGCAATCAATGTCCATTTATAGACACACAAAATTGTAGTCCATAGGATTCAAAAATGTACTGCAAGCAATTTAAAATAATGTACTTCCAGCAATTTCATTACTGGAAGACAGCAGAAACCTTCTTAGGGAAAATTCTAAGATTTCTAAGATTTGTTTATTTAAATTTTAGATTTAGTAAAACCACTAATATATCACAATCTCCTGCCCATTTTGTTTTTAAAGACTCAAAGCAGGTAATTCACAAAGATTGCAATGAAGCACAAACCCAGAGCCATTAAAATGGAAAGTGTCTATTTATGCTAATCTTTTCCTCCAATATTCACCAAAAATGCAGGTTGCTGTATATTCTTTATTAAGGATATATAATGAAACTTTTTCTACATCTAAATGACACTTTTCTAGGAATATATATATACACATATAGATAAGTTATATATACATACATATATATATAAGTTGTATAGAAAGTTATTTAAGTGACAATAGTTCAGAGGTACTTGTCAGACATACTATCATCAGATAAATTCTACATGGAGAGGCAGGGGATTGAATGGGAATTTTAATGTATACATCCTCTCTGGGTAACATTAAATTTATCTCCTCTACTGACTTTCTTAATAAGATGATTTACATATCTGTTGCTTTTCTGTTGGTACTTTCTGGATATTTGTCATTGCAAGTCTGTTAAATCACTTGCAATGGCCTCTGACTGAATGTGGCGCATGAATCCTAGATGCTATTTTCGCAACTTAATTTATTGCTCTCTTTTCTTTGTCTGGTTTCTTTCTAAATACCCTTCAAAATCTAGCTAAAGCATCACAATTTTCAGGTAGCCTTTCCAGAATGATTAGTGTGACCAAAAAAATGCTCCTTCATATTCTAATAGTAACCTATTCTTAACATATAACACAGCTAACTAGTGATAATCAGAAGTCTACTGGTGATTTTTCTTCATTAAACTTTAATTTATTCAGAAAAAAAACTCCAAGATATTTAAATTATCATTTTTTCAGGGAAAAATAAACTATGATATTTGAAAATAGTCACAAAATTAAATATTACAGTAATAAAGCTAATCTGTGTGAAGAGATAATGGCATTCTGTTTCTATCCAAGATAGAGTAACAGGAAATGGATTTATGCTCCTGCCCTAAATCAATATAAAAAATATATCATAAGAGTTTTCAAGACATTAGGCACCAGCAAACTTAGCACAGTGATCTTGAGAGACAGGAAACAAATGAATGGAAACTTAGGATTATTCTGTGTTCCTGCCTTGATAGTTTCCAGGGTATTGTGAAGAATGAAAATCTAAGATAGAACTTAGAGGATGTCTTGAGTTTGGGACACAGCTAAAATACCAGACAGACTGTAACCCCTACAGTTCATAGTGCTGAACACTGTAGAGAACAGAGAGAGAGAAAAGGAGAAGGAGAATGAATACTGGAGATCTGAAGAGGGTCACCCTATGTTATTCAGGAAAGTACTGATAATGAGAAAAATACTCAACTCAATGCTAGGATCAGGGAGGGAGAGAAAATATCTGACAGGTTACAGAGAATAGTACTCAGAACTCACGCAGAACAGGGAATAGAATGTTTCCATCTATTTTCCAGTTTCCAGGGATCACTGGATAGAACATTCAGTACTCATTAGTGAAAAAACTGGTGACATTTGAGTAAAGTCTGTGGTTTTGTCAACATCATTGTATCAATAGTATTTTTTTAATTGTAATAAATGTACCATGATTGTATAAGATGTTAATATTAGTGAAAGTTGAGGGAAAGGTACTTGGAAAGACCCTGTTCTATTGTGTTTTTGAGTTTTTTTGTAAAGTTAAAATTATTTCAAAATAATTTGAAAACACTTAAGAGTCACATCACTATATATGATATACAAATGGCTAATAAACGTGCTCATGTACTTACTTTTATTAGTAATTATGGAAACGGAATTTAGTACTACTACATCTTCAGTAGAATAGCTAAAATAAAAATGAATAATAATAATGGAAATACAAAAAAAAGAAAATGGGCAATACCAAATGGAGGCTAGAATGTAGAACAACTAGAACTCTTGTAACACGATTATTTGGAGTACAAACTGGCACAATTGTTTTGGAAAAGTTGCCTGTAATTATCTACCAAATTTGAACACATTCACATACTATAAATTATTAAATCAAGTTCTAGGTGTATACACAACTTAATATACAACATACATATTGTTTACAATAATGTTCACATATACACCAAAATTATAAGAAAGTATCCTCATGTTGCACTCATACCCAAGCAAATACATAATGTTATATTCAATTTTGATAAACTGGCAAGTCAACTCTATCAGGATAGAGTTGACAAATCAACACAAGTGAGGATAGTAGCTACTGTGGGCAAGAGAGTAAGGGTAAATCAAAAAGGAGAAGGAAGGGGCATCTAGCAGATGGTAATGTTCCAATCTGCAAACTGTGTGGTAGTTACATGTATGTGTTAACCTCATGACAAGTTAACAGGCTATTCACTTTTCTGCACTTCTCTCTATAGACAAAAAGTTAAAAAGTACTTAATAAAAAACAAGTTTCTAAATTAGTCTCATCTTCAGTTCTTTCTTTCTTGGCTTGTTTTTTTACACCCAAAAACATCAATGTACTACTTAAAAATTAATGAATATATTTGAATCATTATAAGAGTGAATATTAGTAACTGCTAAGAAATCATTTCTAAATCTTACTGGTCAGAAAGATTCTATCTGGTTTTATATAGATATCTCATCTTGTTCATTCCCTCTTGTACCTTAAAAAATGCTAACCTATATTTTAAATACACTTGCCCATCAAACTATAGCCACAAAAATTAATGCTAATGAGTAAAATCAAAGTGGAAGCAGAAGGTATCCATTCAGGATTCATCAGAATTATGCTTTTATTTACAAATCTAATGCTTGATTTCTGTAAGACCGTATTTCTGACTTGTTATTGACAAAGATTATAACACTAACATTTTTATACCTGCAGCAAAAAACAATTTGTCCTGTAGGCAAATGATAGCTCTATTTCACTTTTCTTCGAATTCTTCCATGAAAACATCTTGTCTTTAATTTATAAGATTTAGCAAAGACTGCCTCCCTGGGAATTAAAAAACAAGCAAGAAACAAGCTGTCTGAGAAATTTTACTCCATTCTGCTGATGACTGTGTTTGGAATGTAATTATCACACAGTCAGTGGTGGGTCCATGTTCTGCGAAGACTGAAGCTTACATAGTTTTCTGGGACGTCTTCAAGAAAAAAAAAAAGGAAAGTGCAAATACATCCTATGATTGAAAATTTTACTGAAACATAGGATGATGTGAATACATTGTTAGGGCCCCTTCTTTGGAATCAGTATAAGTGAAAGAAAAATTATGTTTCTTTTTTTTCCTGTTAAGTCCAGTCCTTAATGGTATCTCTGGTCTATGGATAGAACCAGGAGATAATCACATAAAGCAGATGTCAAAAAGAAGAGACACCTCTAGGGGAAGAGCAAGCAATGTAAATAAATGAAATGGGCTGTGTTTAAAGAAATTATAGTGCAAGGGTTATTACAAATGGCAACTTGCAACCTCATTCTCATGGAAGATAATAAGGGATGATGTAACTATGCTACTCTGCCTTGCATGATGGAAAACAGCCAAATTTCAAATCCACTCAACTTCTTACACATAGCTGACTGTTGCTTAATCTTCCCTTATTGAACAAATCAAAAGAAATCTGTATTTTTATTATAAATATGCCATTTTAAAAAATTAGCATTGAATTTAAACTATTGAGTATCTCCCTTTGAACATAGAACCTGGGATTTTCACCAAGCCTTATACACACAAATGTAAATAGAACTAGCGAACCATGGCCCTAAAACTAACCCCAGCCATAGGTTGAGGCTAAAGATAAGTAGTGAGCTGGCCTTGAAGGTTTTACCTTGTTTGTAATGATTTAAATTAGAAGATACTCCCTTCCCCACCAAAATAGGGGACTTGTTGAGACTTGGATACATATCTTAGATTTAGGGAATTCTGATGAGATGGAAAAAATTCAATGGATTGACAAAAAAATTAGGTCTGTAGTATGTTTGGCCTAAGCTCTCCTCATCTTTGTTAGTTTTCCCGGAAATGGATTCAAAGACACTAAGTGGGTTATAAATGCCACTGTCTTTGTCAGAAGATTGCTTGAATGACTAGGAATCCATGGAAAGACCACCCGAAGAGCCTAGTGCTGTGCCTCACGTTTAATGGGCCAAGCTGTATCTGTGCCATCATTTTAAATGGATATATACAAAATTATGAAAGAAAAGGAGCAACAGTGTTTACAACATACTTCATAGGTGATGTTTGTTCAGGGGTAAAAAATAGGGTAAGTGTAGGCAGATGGATTCCAAAGAAATCAAAAGCTTGTTTAAATGCAAATGTTCCCAGGAAGAAGAAGCATTTAGAGAAGAAATGATATATAAATAAAGTTCCTCTCAGCAGAATGTTTTCTTGCTCAGGTTTACAAGGGGCAACCTCAGGTGTCTAATGGAGATATACGAAGAACTAAAAGTGGATACCTTTGTGAAAGGAGTTTTAGTGCCTCTAAAAGCCTGCTGTCTGAGATACTTTATTTAGCTACGGAACTGAACGTGCAAGCAAATTACAAGCTTTCTTTTCTTTCAATTTTGTACACTGATCTTGACTTCAAGATTAGTTGACACTTCAAGAAATAAAAGTGCAATTTAGCCTTCCTTTTAATCTCCACTTAACTTCTGTGATAACAAGCAACTGCTTAGCAAGGTAATTAATGGGAAATTATGCTTTTTTATTGGCAACTTGGGATGTACTTCCAAAGAGCAAGACAGGAAGCACTGAATCATAATGTGGTACTAATTATTTTCTGTCTCAGCTGTTTGGTCACAGCACCAATATGAGTCAGTAATCTGAAAGATGGGGAAGAGAATATCTCTTGGCCCACCAAGAGGACTTATTTGAGGGGGGAGAAGAATAAGTTAAATGTCTCCTATGTTTGAAGATACATGATCAAACACAAATCTCTTATTTTTTCATGTGGCATCATTATTACACATGACATACATTTGTTAGATAATTTAATCCCACAGAATACAGTGTGACAATTGCTTAAGAAAAAAAAGAGATGAAATCTTCATACCTCACTCAGACTTTTCTGCAGTGGATTAAATGAATATTTAGCAAAGCAAGTTAGCAGTTTGCAAATGTGCAATTAAAATCCTGGCTCTTCTCTAATTATGTAACACTTAAGTTAAATGGTCTTAATAGACATATAATGATAGCTTTATAAACCTACAGTTACTTATAATCAAATGTAATTTCTATTTCGGTTTTAAAGCACCCATTAAATGTCTATTATGATTTTTAAGTAATTTGGCAGACATTTAATGAATACTTTACAAACCTAAATAGTAATTATTTCAAGAGACAACTGTTAACATATAGGAGTAACAGCTATTCATTTGAACACACAGTTTAAAACTAATTAGTGAGCTATGTATGCAATACCCAGTGGATTTACAAAAAAAAGAAAATCACGATTTTATTGTAATCTTATCTCTTAAAATAGAAACAATTTTTTTCTAATTTTGTGCTGGGCTCTGTGACATAACCTGTCATCTTCCAAAAATGTAACACTGGTAAGTCAAATCTCTTCAGAATACCATGAATACTCTAGGAAATTAATTTTGTTCTGGGCAGAGAAAAAATGTATTTTATGCATTAATTTACTGTTATATTTTGGGTATGTTGCTAGGAGACTTAAATGAATAAAATTCAATGTAGACAGGTTCTTTCTTATTGCAAGTTGTAGGTGATGAACCTGTTTTCAATCTCTCAGCATAATGCTGCAAATATTATCAAAAGACCACTATTTCTCACCATTTATAAAAAAGGTATAGGTTGGCAACATCTTTTCATGCCTAAAATGCTTAAAATTCTTTAACATGACAGAAACAGCTTTATGTTACAGTACAGCCACTAAACTTTTCTCATGAAACAGAAATTATTATTTTTGGCCCATGCAGCACTTTTGAGCATCATAGGAGAACTTTACAGCCTATTTCATGGGTGATTCACTTTAATTTATAAAATTAAAATTGCTTTATTGTTTCTGTGAGATATAGGCATTTTAAGTCTGAATTTCCAACTCTGGTTGATATAATTACACAAATTAGATAATTATTTGAAGGTGAGAAAGAAGTTTTCATACCAATGTGTATTAATATGCATTATATTTAAATTATCATTATAGTATTATGGAGAGTTAATTTCATAATTTAATTTTTTTCATATACATTCTGTCTCAGCATTGTGGTCATTTGTGATTTTTCATATCCTAACCTGTCTTTCCTTTTTTGACAAGAAAAAATAATGCAATCATTCTCTCTCTCTACTAGCTTTACTTATTTATCATATAGGTATATGTAGCATCCATAAAATATTACACTTGTGAGTCTACTATATATATAAACAAAATAATTTATACAGAATTCTCATTACATAAATATGTGTTTGATTTACTAACACTGTTAATAATAGAACAGGCAACGTGCTTTCCTGAGTCGTTTCTTGAGACTCGACTGTTGGTCTTTTTCCACGTTCACGCACTAACATGGCCAAGCTCAGTTCTCTACTCCATCAGAATGGCTTTAACAAAGATGACTGTTTCTCTCTAAGATCCAGTCTAGATATAGCCATATTTAAAGAGGGTTTTCACTCCTGATTTATTCTAGTTCATCTTGGACAACAATTTAGTCTTAGAGAAGAGGGTAAAAATGCATCTCTATCTCAAGAACATGTATATCTTCTTATTCTTATGAAATATACCAGATAGTAAAAAAAGAGAAATACAAAATAAAAATAGGAGTCCTAAAATTTGGATAGCCCAACCCCTTTTCACAAATTCAATGATATCTATAAAATTCATGCTGGGTTACAAATAAAATATAGTTAAATGAGTTATAACTTTATTTAAATCCACATACAAATAATATTATAAACTAGAACATTTATATCTTCTTAGTCTTATGAAATCTACTAGATTATAAAAAAGATAAATAAGAAATACAAATAGGAGTCCTAAAATCCTAAAATTTGGATAGCACAACCCCTACTCACAAACTCAATGACATCTATAAAATTCATGCTAGGTTACATATAAAACATAGTTAAATGAGTTATAACTTTGTGTAAATCCATATACAAATAATATTATAAACTAATACAGTGTGATGTTTAGAAAAAGCTAACCATTAAGTGTCTATTTATACTGCCTATGCCTATGATGTTATACACTAATACAATTTTTAAAATAACAAGTAGTCATTTGGATACACGTGCTAGAAACTGAGCAGAGGGGTCTGTACTACATACACTGTGCGTCGGTCTGCCAAGGATTGGCATGTAGATAGTAATTAAAGCCATATAGTGATGTGAGATCAAAAAGAGGTTGTATAGCTAAAGAAAAGAAGAATATCAAAGATGGAGTTCTATGATATCCAACACCAAAAGTTCAGGAAATTAGGATAAACAAGCATATGAGACTGGAAAGATGTCAGAGGGGTAGAGGAAACCAGGCAAAAATAGATGACTGGAATCCAAATGAAGCCATTCTTCCAAAAAGCAGGAGATGTTTAAATATGTTATATGCTATTGGTAGATCAGCTTAAAGATTAAGTATTAATCATTAGATTTAACAGTGGGAAATTAATTGGTAAATTGATAAAAGGAATACCAAAGTGCTACAATGAAAGATTGATGAAGTGGGCTGAAAAGACAAAAAAAAAAAAAATAAAAAGAGTAAAAAAATTAGTATAAACTACTTTTAGTATTCCAAGGCATGTTCTTGTAAAGGGAAGTTAACAAAACCCAATCAATCAAACAAGCAAAAAAAAAACGGGGCTGTAGATGAAGACAGAATTGAAATTAAGAAAGCTTTTATTACAGGATGCAGATACAATGACACATTTATGTACCATGGTAAGATCCAGGGGAGAGGGAAAATTTGAAGATGCTTTAGAAAGAGGAACAAAAGATCAAAGCCAAGTTTTGCATAGGTAAAGCAAAGGGATGTAGTGCACAAAAATGAAAGTGAGTTGGTAGCTAGGAGTTTCATAGCTTATCCGTATGAACAAGCAAGCAAGGAGGTGGGCGTGGTCTCAGGCAGCTGGGTACATGTGGTAGTGGATCCTAAAGTTATTTTGTGATTGATCCAATTTTCTTAGCAACATAGGAAGTGAGATCATTGGGTGATGTAAAGATAAGTGTGGTAGTTCTGAATATTTGTGGAAAAAGAAGGAAGTTTAAAATAGCTTTCTAGGAGAGTGGAATGAAAAATTCATTGAAATGTGTAGTTTAATTTCTTTTCTTTTTTCTTTCTTTTTTTTTTTTTTGAGGCAGAGTCTCGCTCTGTTGCCCAGGCTGGAGTGCAGTGGCGCGATCTCGGCTCACTGCAAGCTCCGCCTCCCGGGTTCACACCATTCTCCCGCCTCAGCCTCCCGAGTAGCTGGGACTGCAGGCGCCTGCCACCACGCCCGGCTAATTTTTTTTTTTTTGTATTTTTAGTAGAGATGGGGTTTCACCGTGTTATCCAGGATGGTCTTGATCTCCTAACCTCGTGATCCGCCTGCCTCGGCCTCCCAAAGTGCTGGGATTACAGGCATGAGCCACCGTGCCCGGCCGTGTAGTTTAATTTCTAAGTAATAATGATGACCAACTGTTCTGAGATTAACAATCACACATTTAAATTGAGAGCAATCAGCATGTGGTGCTTTTCTCCAATCACATTTAGTTGCACATGCACATGAAAAAAGTAGTCAAAGAGTTGAATATTAAGGTGAGAAACTTATCAGATTTCTAAGGTAATGCCCAAAGTTTTCTGTGTGTATGCACATGTGCACAGGCAGGCATGTGTTTCGGTTGGCCTTCATCCACTGTAAAGCTTTATGTTGTGAAAATTTTCATATATTTTATAAGATATTCTGGAAGAAAAATGATGGTAGCTTAGTTTTGAATTTTCCTGCTTCTCTTCTAAAATTTACAGGGGGATGTATTAATGTCCTAAGACTCTCATAACACGGTATCACAACCTGAATAGTTTAAGCAACAGAAATTCACTGTCTCACTGTTCAGGATGTTAGATGTCTAAGATCAGGTCTCAGCAGTGTTGATTTCTTCTGAGGGCTCTGAGGGAAGAATATGTTTCAGGCCTTATTCCTTGGATTTTAGATGGCCATCTTCACCCTGTACTGCTTCACATGGAGATGTGTGTGTGTCTGTGTGTGTGTTTCTCCAAGTTTCCCCCTTTTCAGTCATATTAAATCAGGGGACACCTTATGACCTCATTTTAACTTGATTACCTCTGTAAGACCCTATCTCCAAATAAGGTCAGTTTCTGAGGTATTGAGGATTATGACTCCAACATGTGAATTTCACTGATGGCACACAATTCAATCCATAACAGGCAAAGTGTTGCATTGCTATAACACAAAGAGACAAGGAGGGAAGAGAACTTAGAAATCACCTAATAAAATGTGCTCCCAGAAAAAAGATGGCATCATATAGAGTAGGGACCGACGTGTTCAAAGCTGAGCTGGAACAATGCATCAGTCAAAGAGCAGACAAACAGAAATGCAGGGTGTGGAAGAGGGAGGAGGAGAAGACAAAAATGTTAAAAAACAGAACCCTAAAATGCCACCACAGTAAGTGTATTAAAATAAAAATTTAAAGTCTCTAACTATGGTAGAATAACTAGATGTGAACTTGTCTGTTTGCCTTACAAAACTAGGAAACAATAAAACATAGAACTAATATATTGTCAGATATTTTACCATAAGCAGCACAGAACTATGAACTCTAAGAGAAGAGAGTAAATTGATGTAAGTTCTGTTATTACTCTGACTTTTTGTCTGAAGGGATTTTCTTGAACTTGACACAGAGAGAGGTATCCAAAGCACAGCATGACAATCTCCTTGATATGAGGAGATAGAGATAGAAGTTCAGAGAGGTGGGTTTGGCTGGAAAATTGCAGAGCATGTATCAGAAAGAAGTATGATGTACAGACAATGGCTTTTATCTGCTTCAATCTGTTACACAATGTAAACCACACGTGCCATGGATGAACATCTAGTAATAGTGTACAGAAAATCAAAGATAACTATGTTCACAGATTTCTCATTAGAAAGTATGCCAGGACGGGGCATGGTGGCTCATGCCTGAAATCCCAGCACTTTGGGAGGCCAAGACAGGAGGATTGCTTGACCCCAGGTGTTTGGGACGAGCCTGGCCAACATAGTGAGTTCCAGTCTCTAAAAACAAAACAAAACAAAATTATATATATAGCCAGGCATTGTGGTTTGTGCCTGCAGTCCTGGTTGCTCAGGAGGCTGAGGTGGGAGGATGGCTTGAGTGTGAGAGGTCAAACAGTGAGCTGTGTTCATGACACTGCCCTTTAGCCTGACTGAGAGTGAGACTCTGTCTCAAAAAAAAAAAAAAAAAAAACAAAGAAAGAAAAAAGAAAAAAAAGCAAAGAGAAAGAAGAAAAAGGAAACTATGCCAGGCAGTAGACAATAGAATATCTTTAAAGTAGTAAGGAAAAATAACCATCAATCTAGAATTTTATATAGAGTAAAATATCTACAACAAATCAAGGTAAAACTGATACTTTTCCAGACAACAAAAGTTAGAGGAATTTATCACTAACTAAATTGAACTAGATGAACTATTACAGTTTTTAAGCAAGGAAGCTGTTATAAGATGGAAGCTAAGGTATACATAATCAAACAATGATTACCAATGTAGAAGTTTCCTTTCATTTTCTGAAACTGTTTTTAGGATATAACACGCTGCTTATACTGTGTGTTTATATGGTACAGTATTATGTTAAAATAAACTAATAACATAAGGATACATACTGTGAACACTAAAACAACCATAAAAATAATTATAGTTGATTAACAGTATTTAAAATGAAATACAAAAATAATAAATCCAAAGACTGACAAAGAGAAAGTAAAAAACAACAACAAAAATAGATGGAATAAGTAATAAGGAAGGACAAAGAAAAGAACTATTGATCCTTCTTTCTTTTCCTTTCCTTCTGTGTCACTTTCAGCATAGGTAGTTAATTAATACAGTAAAGTAACAGAGAAAATAAATTATGTAATAGGGTTCCTTGGTTGTTTGTGTTTATTGGAAAGTCACTGCCTGTTTGCAATTGAATTGAGTTCTGGTTTTGAACGGAAAGTGTAGCCTCTTGGAGTTGTCAAACTTGCTCACTCATTTATAGACATAAAATGCTTATCTTGTACTCAGAGTCTTGCTGAACTCTCATGCACTGTGGGTTCACAAGATTTCTGTGTTCATGAGGCATCGCAAATGCTGTATGTGAATAGAACAGTAAGAAACTGAACATGTATATCACAGACATCTCTGCTCACATTTGTACTCAAGTGTCCCATCATACTGCACTTATAAAACACAGAGGTAAAATTATTTAAAAATTTAAGGCAGTAATAAGAGAGCATTAAATCAAGAACAAGGCACTTCTGAGCATGAAATCTTGTGTGACTGTACAAGGTACAGTGCATGAAGCTGGCCCTACATGAAAAAAAGGAGTTATTTCCTTCTAAGTTCTATAACAAAGTAGAGATATCCAGTCTAAACACTGAAATTCAATATTGCATCAACATTCTTGCCAATGCAATACGAGAAGGATAAAAATTAATACATTACAACACATGCCATTAGTAATAACATTAAAAACATGAACACAGGAATAAACTTAGCATAATGTATACCATACCTGTTTACTGAAATCTTCAAAACTTTGCTGAGAAAAATAAAACGAGATCGAAATATTAACCTTGGTGTGAAAGTAATTGCAGTTTTTACCACTGAAAGTAACGCAAAAACTTCAATTACTTTTGCACTAACCTAATATATTGCAATGTATAATGTGATTACAGATTGGAAGGCTTAATGTTGTTATGATAGTATCTCTCCCCAAATTGATCTACATATTCAATGCATATTGAAAAAAACAATTATAGCAGAGTTCTTTGTAGAAATTGTTGAGCTAATTCTAAATTTTATATAGAAATCCAAAGGACATATTATATACAAAATGATTTCTAGGAAGAAGAACAAAATCAGATGAGCAGCACCTTTTTCTTCCAAGACTCACTATATACTCCTTTTAGGCACCAGTCATAGAGGTATTATGGCTGAGGTTTACAACTGGATGTATAGATAATGGAACAGAACAGAAAATCCAGAAACATGTCATTTTTTATGTGCTTAAATTTTTGACTGTATTTCCATGGTTATTCAATGAGAAAAATTATAGTCTTTTAAGCAATTTTATCCTGAAGGAAATGTAAGTATATTTAAAGACAAAAAAGAAACCTTAACTTATAACATGTCTGCACATGCTCATATACAAGAGGTATATAAGAATAGATGGAAGAGGAGTAAGATAAAAATACCAGTTAAGGCTTTTGGACTAACCAGTGATGGAGTCTTTTTTTCCTGCCACTAACACTTTTCTTATAACTTTTTCCCGTAGAAATTGTAACTAGCCACAATTTGAAAATTAGAGATTGACAGTTAAGTGTATTAGTCAGTTTTCATACTGCTGGTAAAGACATACCCAAGACTGTGTACTTTATAAAAAAGAAGAGGTTTAATGGACTCACAGTTCCAGGTGGCTAGGGAGGACTCACGAACATGGAGAAGGCTAAAGGCACGTCTTACATGGTGGCAGACAAGAGAGAATGTAGACAGACAAGTCTACATTGTCTTGGCAGACAAGTGAAAGAGGAAA
This sequence comes from Pongo pygmaeus, assembly GCF_028885625.2. Lineage (NCBI taxonomy): Eukaryota > Metazoa > Chordata > Mammalia > Primates > Hominidae > Pongo > Pongo pygmaeus. The sequence continues at coordinate 31,113,759 of NC_072395.2, forward strand.
TAAATCATCAGATCTCGTGAGACTTATTCAGTAACAGGAGAACAGTATAGGAGAAACCATCTCCGTGATTCAATTATCTGCAATGAGTCCCTCCCACAACACGTGAGAATTATGGGAGCTACAATTCAAGATGAGATTTGGGTGGGGACAGAGTCAAACCATATTAGTAAGTCTCCCCTGCATTATGGTGTACTGTTAGTGTGTCACTTATATCATATCAGATTCCTTAAACATTTGTTTGCGTAAAGTCCCCATGTGATTCTATTCCCCATAGTAAGCACCTGCTTCTCTAGCACCATGTGCTATGTACTATGCACAAGTAGCCAGAATCAGATTTGTCTACACAATTGGAGAACTATTATCTCCGAACTTTTGTTCTCCTGCTAACAGCTCTTAAACATTGAGAGATGTGTGTAGAGGCTTAAATACTCCAAGAGCTTTTTCTCTAATCAGGAATAGATTATTTTTGAAGGATTGGGTAAAAGCTATTCTCTGCAGGACTTTTCTATTATCGTACTCATTTTTGGACTCCTCTCATGTCCTGTCTCATTTCCCCATGTGGTTATCAACTTGTCTAGGGATAATGTAAAATAACACATATCATGCTGGTCTCAGGACAAAACTCCATTTATCACAGTTGGTGCAAGACAGTCAGATTTTATGCCTGTGATGCTGGTATAATTATTATACCATGATATTGACCCATTTAACTCCAAAACCTCTTCTAGTTTGTATAATAATTTATACAGTCATCATTTTATAATGTGAAATAGTCACAACCACAACCACATTCTACCCAGGAGAGAGAGTGTAGAAAAATCTATGATAATTTAGGAAAGAAAGAGTCAGACAAGGCAGGTGCTCTTGAAGTTTAAAAACAAAACACATTTTGAACATGCAAGAAACTTTATGAATATTGTTTGCGGAAGCCTCCTTGACAACATTACGAGAGGATGAACTCCAGGTGGAAAGGAGTAATTGCTATTTAACAAATAAATAAAAGAAAGGCTAAAGTTGACAGAATAGATTATATATTGTATATGCTCTGATAATGTGGAAATAATTCATCTAACACAGAATGGAACAGATGGCTTTGATAAGAAGATAAAAAATAAAATTAGTTTTCTGATTACCTCATCGTAATTGCTAGATGTCAAAGGGTATTATTTAAAGGAACAAATCAAATAGTAAAAGATCAAGTCTATTTAAGGAAACAATGAAAAACACTAGAAAGTTATTGATATCTATTAAATGTGAGTGATGGTATCCTGGAAAGGGGAAAGGAAAACTATACAACTTCATGTTCATGGTGTTTAAAAGAATCGAAGAAAAAGGATATTTTACAAACATAAAATCATTCATGCAATTTCTAGAGCAAAATTACAAACTTCCCTAAATATTAAAAACACACCAAAAGAAAAAATAAAAACAGACACCAATACTGAATATTTCATACATTGTGATGGTTAGTTTTTGTGTGTCAACTTGCCTAGGCTATGGTATCCACTTCTGTTAAACACTAATCTAAATACACCAGTCTGGATGTTGCTGTCTGATGAGGTTAACATTGATGATCAGTAGAACTTAAATGAAAAAGATATCCTCCATAATGTGGGTGAGTCTCACTCAATCTGTTGAAGATCTTAAGAGTAAGGATTAAGGAAGAAATGGGATCCTCAAAATTTGAATGGGTCATCTGAAAATACTACAATGAAGAAAAGAGAATTGTACTCTTAAATTTTACTGAATTGTAGAAGTGTCCCTTTCACCATCATTTAGAGATTAAACCTGCATTGACTGAGGAAACTGTAATGCCCCCTCACCAGGTAGTTTCCTCGCAAGATGCTGTTAATTATCCTCAGCGTCCCCCTCCCACCACTCTTTTATTCTAGACTTGTACCTAGACTCAAGTTCTAGCAGCAAGCTGAGGTCAAAGTGTACCCCATGAGTAGATATGCCACACTCCAAAAGAACTACATAATTTTTTCAATTTATACACACAGAAACCCTGGGAATATGTGAGAAATAAGTATTAAGGGTGTGGGATAGTAGGAACATAACGTTGGATCTGGCTAAATCTATTGATACAGGCCGGCTAAGCGGAGATCCTTCATTTAATATTGCAGCATGAGGGGTTAGAAAAGGATCTAACAGTTTAGTTGATTGGTTCAAACAAAAGCTGGTCTACACTACAAATGAAATTGAAAATTTCCGATTATTTATTCCTGACCTAGAACTCTTGCTTTAGCTTATACAGATCAGGTAAGAATTTAGCACACTCTCTATCTATTCTACCCCTAGGGACACCAAGCTCAATTAGCCAATTCCATAAGTTATCTGTGAGTCGGACTATTTGTCTAATTGATCTAGGTCAAGAAATAGAAGTCTAAATTGAATCATAAAAGCAGAAAGTGCACCTCTATCAATTCCCAGAATGGAGCCAATTACTGACCCAGAACTCCTTGAATGAGAGGGAGGCCAGGTCCCCTTGAGGAAGGACTTCACTATACTGCCAAAAAAATTTATATTAATCTTTCCCCATCCTTTCCAAAAGGGATGTATAGCCTTTTGTCAAGGTGACTTTGCATTAGGAGAAAAACAAGTAATCAATACTGAACATTGGATCCAAACTGATTCCAGGAGACCTAAAACATTACTGCAATATATCAGAATAGGGGCTTATAGGTCAGTTGAATAATGGAGTTATAGCCAAGGTGCATTTTACAGTTGGTCCAGTGGATCACTGATCCCATCCTATGGTTATTTTCCCAACTCAGAATGTAGGGGTGCTGATACCCAACACATCCCCATTTAACTTGCCTATTTGACTTGTGCAGAAAACAGATGGATCTTGGAGAATGACAATGAATTATCATAAGCTTTAACCACGTGCTAACACCAGTTACAGCTGTTGTACCAGATGTAGTTTCATTGCTTGAGTGAATTAACACATGCCCTGGTATCTGGTATGCAGGTGTTGATATAATACATGCTTTTTCCTCTTCACCTGTTAGTAGAGTCCACTAAAAGCTGTTTACGTTCAGCTTGCAAAACCACAATACGCCTTTATTTTCATATCTCAGGAGAATATTAACTCTTCAGCCCCATGCTACAGTTTAGTCCACACTGCAATACACCTTTATTTTCATACCTTAGGAGAATATTAACTCTTCAGCCCTATGCTATAGCTTAGTCTGCACCACAATACACCTTTATTTTCATACCTTACGAGAATATTAACTCTTCATCCCTATGCTATAGTTTAGTACACGCCACAATGCACCTTTATTTTCATACCTTAGGAGAACATTAACTCTTCAGCCCTATGCTATAGTTTAGTCTACACCACAATACACCTTCATTTTCATACCTTAGGGGAATATTAACTCTTCAGCCGTATGCTATAGTTTAGTCTATACCACAATACACCTTCATTTTCATACCTTAGGAGAATATTAACTCTTCAGCCTATGCTACAGTATACTCTACACCACAATATACCTTTATTTTCAAACCTTATGAGAATATTAATTCTTCAGCCCTATGCTATATTTTAGTCCACACCACAATACACCTTTATTTTCATACCGTAGGAGAATATTAACTCTTCTGCCCTATGCTATAGTTTAGTCCACACCACAGTACACCATTATTTTCATACCTGAGGAGAATATTAACTCTTCAACCCTATGCTACAGTTTAGTCCACATCACAATACACCTTTATTTTCATACCTCAGGAGAATATTAACTCTTCAGCCCTGTGCTATAGTTTTGTCCACACCACAGTACACATTTATTTTCATACCTTATGGGAATATTAACTCTTCAGCCCTATGCTATAGTTTAGTCCACACCACAATACACCTTTATTTTCATACTTTAGGAGAATATTAACTCTTCAGCCCTGTGCTATAGTTTAGTCCACAACACAGTACACCATTATTTTCATACCTTAGGAGAATATTAACTCTTCAGTCCTATGCTATAGTTTAGTCCACACCACAATACACCTTTATTTTCATACCTCAGGAGAATATTAACTCTTCAGCCCTATGCTATAGTTTAGTTCACAGTGAACTTGATTGTTTTTCCCTTTCACCAGTTGTCTCACTGGTCAATTACATTGATGATCTGAACCTAGTGAACAAAAAACAACTTCTCTAGACATACTGGTAAGAAATGTGTGAGCCCGAGAGTGGAAAACAAATCTGACAAAAATTCAGTGGCCTTCTATTTCAGAGAAATTTCAGGGGATTCAGTGGCGTGGGGCATGTTGAGATACCCTTTCTAAGGTACAGGGTAAGTTGTTGCATTTAGTCACTTCGCCAACCAAGAGAGAGGCACAATGCCTAGTGGGCTTCTTTAGGTTTGGGAGGCAACATATTGGTGTGGGTGTGCTATTCTGGTCCATGTACCAAGTGGCTCAAAAAACAATTAGTCTTGAGTAGGCCCCAGAACCAGCAATGTTCTGCAACAGGTCTATGCTGCCTGGAGAAAGAAAGATTAACCCAAACCCATGTTCATCTCTGTTTCTGTTCATCTTCTGGTAAATTATAAACTAGTGACTCTTTTCTGCCATGGTATCTATTTTATGCCTCCAAATTGTCTACCTTTTCAAGAAATAGAATATCAGTAAACACAATTTTAAATAGCTATTTCCAGTCTGTTTTTAAGAATTATTTTTTTAACTTCATAATTTACCTTACAGAGACTGTTAAAGGTTTTACATATTTTAATCATTATATGATCTACTGGTTTTCAATAATCAAGATATATTCTATATCTTATATTATATATCTTATATATAATTATATAGATATATAATTATATTTAAGCATTATATATAATTATATATATCTTATACAAATATAATTATATATCTTATATATAATATTATATATCTCTTATATATAAGAGAGATAACATATATATTATATATATCTTATATATCAGATATATATAATTATACATGATATATCTTATATATAAGTGTATATCTCATATTTAATTATGCATAGATATACAATTATATAAGATATATCATATATAAGCATATATCTTATATTTAATTTTACATAGATATATAATTATATAATATATATGTGATTAAGATATATTCTATATCTTAACCTTTTAGATAAAATGTTTGAAAAAATATTCAGAATCTTCTAATAAGAACATTTCCTGACTTTTATTGCACTGAGAAAAATGGCAAAACCAATTTATTATATTGAAAAGTCTTACACTAGCTATAAAATTAAAGTTTTGTTATGTAGTTATAAATTTTTCTACTTTGGTAGAAATCTTTAGTTATTCTTGAAGAGTGTTTACTTATTACAGATAATACCCTTTATTTTTTTCTATTGGCTAAATTTTACAAAACAGAGCCATAACTTTCATATAACCAATTCCATGTTGAAACAGAATACACACGTTTCTCATCTCATCTCAAACTTTTATTTTTTAACAGAGATAAAAATAATCCACAACTACTCGTCTCTGAATGTCAATAATTTAGGTGTTAAATTAAACTAGAGGTTTCTCTTAAACTAGAAATAGGGAATTCTCAAGGATTCTATATCAGACGAAGGTACTCGTAAGCGAAGACTAAGATGAAAGAAATTTTTTAAAAATGTCTAGTGGAGTCCTAATTATAGAATGTGTTTTAAAATAATATTCTTCTATGTTTCCTTCTCCTCGACCCTTAGGTGACACTTAGCACTATGTCCGACCTATAGTACATATTAATACATTTATATATAATACAGAAAAAGCAAATAGAAATTGAGGCCAGTGAAGCAAATTTTAATCTTTAGCCTAGTTTTTAGAATCTGCTGGGAGAGGCTTCCAGGCCCTCATAAGAAGAGAGTTAGGTGAATAAGCCAGTGATAAAAAACTCTAAAGATGTTTTAATATTTCTAAAATTTCTGTACTTCTTTTTCATTGGCAACATTCATATTATGATAAGCTTTTCTTATTAAATAACAAAAAACATGGATGTTTACTTCAAGGTTCACAAGGAATAAAAATATGGAGGTGAATATGCTTTATACTCCATGATCAATTTTTGTTAAGAAGCTTCAACACCAACCACATGGAAATAAGTATGATGAAAACTAAGGCACACTGAAACCTTGGGATATAGAAAGAAAAAAAGAAAGAGGGAGACAGCCAGGAACTGAGAAACCAACTTAATAAGACAGCAACCTAGATTTTCAGACAGGAAGAAACAGATAAAAACACCTCTATATTGAGGAAATTAGAATATTTTCCATTGATATACTAAGGTATTGGATGCAATGCTTATAAAGACATTTTATTCTATAGATTATGATGTATATGCCAATGTTTTTATTCAGCATCTCAGTTTCTCCAAAGAATTTTCTTAATTTTTCCTGCCTCTAACAACTGTTTGCCTTTAATTGACTTTATTCCTTTTTTTCCACTAAAAATGCAAAAATAACATTTATTCAATTTCCAGTAAAGCAGCTTACAAATATTTTAAAAATAAATTTGGAATAGGTATTTTGAAAAAATAAATTTTTCTGTATGTATGTTGATTTTTAAATTGAGTTTTACTTTGCCATATATGAAGTTTTTATTATTATTAAGATTATTATACTTTAAATTCTAGGGTACATATGCACAACGTGCAGGTTTGTTACATAGGTATACATGTGCCATGTTGGTTTGCTGCACCCATCAACTTGTCATTTACATTAGGTATTTCTCCTAACGCTATCCCTCCCCAACTCCCCCAACCCCCGACTAGGCCCCGGTGTGTGATGTTCCCCGCCCTGTGTCCAAGTGTTCTCATTGTTCAATTCCCACTTATGAGTGAGAACATACGGTGTTTGGTTTTCTGTCCTTGTGATAGTTTGCCGAGAATGATAGTTTCCACCTTCATCCATGTCCCTGGTAAGAACATGAACTCATCCTTTTTTTTTGTTTTTTTTGAGACCGAGTCTCGCTCTGTGGCCCAGGCTGGAGTGCAGTGGCGCTATCTTGGCTCACTGCAAGCTCTGCCTCCCGGGTTCATGCCATTCTCCTGCCTCAGCCTCTGGACCAGCTGGGACTACAGGCGCCCCCGCCTCAGCCTCCCAAAGTGCTGGGATTACAGGCGTGAGCCATGGCACCTGGCCAAACTCATCCTTTCTTATGGCTGCATAGTATTCCATGGTGTATATGTGCTACATTTTCTTAATCCAGTCTATCATTGATGGACATTTGGGTTGGTTCCAAGTCTTCGCTATTGTGAATAGTGTCACAATAAACATACATGTGCATGTGTCTTTAGAGTAGCATGATTTATAATCCTTTGGGTATATACCCAGTAATGGGATTGCTGGGTTAAATGGTATTTCTAGTTCTAGATCCTTGAGGAATCACCACAGTGTCTTCCACAATGGTTGAATTAATTTACCCTCCCACCAACAGTGTAAATTGTTCCTATCACTCCACATCCTCTCCAGCATCTGTTGCTTCCTGACTTTTTAATGATCATTATTCTGACATGAGATGGTATCTCATTGTGGTTTTGATTTGTATTTCTCTGATGACCAGTGATGATGAGAATTTTTTCATGTGTCTGTTGGCTGCATAAATGTCTTCTTTTGAGAAGTGTCTGTTCATATCCTTTACCCACTTTTTGATGGAATTGTTTGTTTTTTTCTTGTAAATTTGTTTAAGTTCTTTGTTGATTCTGGATATTAGCCCTTTGTCAGATGGGTAGATTGCAAAAATTTTCTCCCATTCTGTAGGTTGCCTGTTCACTCTAGTGGTAGTTTCTTTTGCCATGCAGAAGCTCTTTAGTTTAATTAGATCCCATTTGTCTATTTTGGCTTTTGTTGCCATTTCTTTTGGTGTTTCAGTCATGAAGTCCTTGCCAATGCCTGTGTTCTGAATGGTATTGCCAAGGTTTTCTTCTAGGATTTTTATGGTTTTAGGTCTAACACTTAAGTCTTTAATCCATCTTGAATTAATTTTTGTATAAGATGTAAGGAAGGAATCCAATTTCAGCTTTCTGCATATGGTTAGCCAGTTTTCGCAGCACCATTTATTAAATACAGAATGCTTTCCCCATTTCTTGTTTTTGTCAGGTTTGTCAAAGATCAAATGGTTGTAGATGTGTAGTGTTATTTCTGAGGCCTCTGTTCTGTTTCATTGATATATATATATCTGTTTTGGTACAAGTACCATGCTGTTTTGGTTACTGTAGCCTTGTAGTATAGTTTGAAGTCAGGTAGCGTGATGCCTCCAGCTTTGCTCTTTTGGCTTAGGATTGTCTTGGCAATGCGGGCTCTTTTTTGGTTCCATATAAACTTCAAAGTAATTTTTTCCAATTCTGTGAAGAAAGTCATTGGTAGCTTGATGGGAATAGCATTGAATCTATAAATTACCTTGGGCAGTATGGCCATTTTCACAATATTGATTCTTCCTATCCATGAGCATGGAATGTTCTTCCATTTGTTTGTGTTCTCTTTTATTTCATTGAGCAGTGGTTTGTAGTTCTCCTTGAAGAGGTCCTTCACATTCCTTGTAAGTTGGATTCCCAGGTATTTTATTCTCTTTGTAGTAATTGTGAATGGGGATTCACTCATGATGTGGCTCTCTGTCTGTTATTGGTGTATAAGAATGCTTGTGATTTTTGCACATTGAAGAAGTTGCTTATCAGCTTAAGAAAAACCTCCTGAGACGATGGGGTTTTCTAAATATACAATCATGTAATTGACTTTATTTCTTGGTGTTTAAAGATACTGGACACAGCCACTGCATAGAAATTCCAAAAAAAAAAGCTTATGCTTCTCCACATATATAGCCTATCAATTTCAAGTAGCAAAGACAATGGAAGACTTTTTTATTCTTCAGTTTTCTCAGTTGATCAGGATTAATAACTAGAAAATGAGTATTCTGCTTCCCTTCACACATGATATGCATTTGATGGGACAATTAGATCAACATCACTCTTACTTTCTACAGTCCTTGTAACTGCATTTGGGAAGAGAAAATGTGCCAGTACAAAACCATATTGCAGTATACAAATACAATTGTTTTATTTATTTGCTAGTTACAGAACTATGAAACAAATTCACTGTCAACTAAATACTAATGATTATGACAGTTTTTTCTGGACACAATATTTTCCCAGATACATATGATCATTTATTGTCATTTTCTTATAATGATTGTTGATTGTAGCTTATATTAGTTCATATTCACACTGCTGATAAAGACATACCCAAGGCCAGGTGCAGTGGCTCATGCTTGTAATCCCAGCACTTTGGGGGGCTGAAGCATGTGGATCACGAGGTCAGGCATTCAAGACCAGCCTGGCCAAAATGGGGAAACCCTGTCTCTACTAAAAACACAAAAATTAAGGGCCTGGTGTAATCAGTTACTCAGGAGGCTGTGATCCCAGCTACTCAGGAGGCTGAGGCAGGATAATTGCTTAAACCTGGGGGGTGGAGGTTGCAGTGAACTGAGATCGCACCACTGCACTCCAGCCTGGGCAACAGTGAGATTCCATCTCAAAAAAAAAAAAAAAAAAAAAAAAAAAAAAAGACATGTCTGGGACTGAGAAGAAAATGAGATTTCATGGACTTACAGTTCCACATGGCTGTAGAGGCTTCACAATCATGGCAGAAGGGAAGGAGGAGGAAGTCATGTCTTACATGGATGGTGGCAGGCAAAGAGAGAGAGCTTATGCCTGGAAACTTCCATTTTTAAAACAATCAGATCTCATGAGACTTATTCACTATCACATGAACAGCATAAGAAAGACCTACCATGAGATAACATGATTCAGTTATCTCCCACTAGGTCCCTCCCACCACGTGGGAATTATGGGGGCTACAAGATAAGATTTGAGTGGGGAAACAAAGCCAAACCATATCATTCTGTCTCTGGTCCCTCCCAAATCTCATATTTTCACATTTCAAAACCAATCATGCCTTTCCAACAGTCTCCCAAAGTCTTAACTCATTTCAGGATTAACTGAAAAGTCCACAGTCCAAAGTCCTATCTAAGACAAGGCAAGTCCCTTCTGCCTATGAGCCTATAAAATCAAAAGCAAGTTAGTTACTTCTTAGGAGCAATGGAGGTACAGCCAATGGGTAAATACAGCCATTCCAAATGAGAGAAATTGGCCAAAACAAAGGGGCTACAGGTTCCATGCAAGCTCAAAATCCAGTGGGACAGGTCAAATCTTAAAGCTCCAAAATGATCTTCTTTGACTCCATGTCTCACATCCAAGTCATGCTGATGCAAGAGGTGAATTTCCATGGTCTTCAGTAGCTCCACCTCTGTGGCTTTGCAGGGTACATCCTGTCTCCCAGCTGCTTTTACCAGCTGACATGGAGTGTCTGTGGCTTTTTCAGGCACACACACAGTGCAAGCTGTCAGTGGATCTACCATTCTGGGGTTTGGAGGGCCCTCTTTTCACAGCTCCACTAGATGGTGCCCCAGTAGGGACTCTGTGTGGGGGCTCCAACCCTACATTTTCCTTCTGAGCTGCCTTAGCAAAGGTCCTCCATGAGAGCCCTGCCCCTGCAGTGAACTTCTGCCTGGACATCTAGGCATTTCTACACATCCTCTGAAATCTAGCAGGAGGTTCCCAAACCTCAATTCTTGACTTCTGTGTCTGTGTATCCACAGGCCCAACACCATGTGGAAGCTACCAAGGCTTGAGGCTTGCACCCTCTGAAGCCACAGCTCAATCTGTACCTTGGACCCTTTTAGTAACAGCTGGAACAGCTGGGGCACAGAGCACCAAGACCCTAGACTGCACACAGCATGGAGATCCTGGGCCTGCCCCACAAAACTATTTTTTCTTCCTAAGCCTCTGGGCCTGTGATGGGAGGGCCTGCTGTGAAGACCTCTGACATGCCCTGGAAACATTTTCCCCATTGTCTTGGAGATTAATATTTGGCTCCTCATTATTTATGCAAATTTCTGCAGCCAGCTTGAATTGTTACTCAGAAATGATATTTTCTCTTCTGTCACAGTGTCAGGCTGTACATTTTCTAACTTTTATGCTCTGTTTCCCTTTTAAAGCTGAATACCTTTACCACCACCCAAGTCACATCTTGGATGCTTTGTTGCTTAGAAATTTCTTCCGCCAGATACCCTAAATTATCTCCCTCAAATTCAAAGTTCCAGAAATCTCTAGGGAAGGGGCAAAATGCTGCCAGTCTCTTTGCTAAAACATAACAAGAGTCACCTTTGCTCCAGTTCCCAACAGGTTCCTTATCTCTATCTGAGACCACCTCAGCCTGGATTTCTTTGTCTATATCATTATCAGCATTTTGGTCAAAGCCATTCAACAAGTCTCTAGGAAGTTCCAAACTTTCCCACATTTTCCTGTCTTCTTCTGAACCCTCCAAACTCTTCCAACCTCTGCCTGTTACCCAGTTCCAAAGTCACTTCCACATTTTCAGATATCTTTTCAGTAACACCTGACTCTACCAGTACCAATTTACTGTATTAGTCCAATTTCATGGTGCTGATAAAGGCATATCTGGGACTGGGAGGAAAAATAGGTTTAATGGACTTACAGTTCCACATGGCTTGGGAAGAGTCACAATCATGGTTGAAGGCAAGGAGGAGCAAGTCACATCTTACATGGATGGTGCCAGGCAAAGAGAGAAAGCTTGTGCAGGGAAACTCCCTTTTTCAAAACCATTAGATCTTGTGAGACTTATACACAATCATGCGAACACTCCCATGATTCAGTTATCTCCCACTGGGTCCCTCCCACTGCATGTGGGAATTATGGAAGCTACAATATGAGATTTGGGTGAGGACACAGAGCCAAACCATATCATAGCCTTTCTATAAAATATGTGTTTTCTGCTGATGCAATTTATTTTTAATTAAAATTAACTTTAATACGTATTGTCAAAATTGTGGTCTCTAAAATAGTTATATATATATGAAGATACATGTATACAATAATAAGAGTTTTGTTATACATCCACTCCACCTTAAAATAAATAAAACACAGACAATACAGTTGAAACTTCCTGATTACTTATTTCCAGTTGAAGAATATCATAATTTTTAATTTCATGCATACTTATATATTTTTAAATGATATAATGTGGTTTTATTTTTTAAGTTTTGCAAATGTAATTCTATGCAAATTCTTTGGCAACTTTATTTTTCTGAAAACCATAATTGTAATTTTCATACTTGGAGACTACATTAGTTTCACAGCAGTTTGATATTATATTATGTGAAAATGCCATAATTTATGTGGATTCTCAGTTCATAAAATTCTACATTATATCCAGCACTGAGCTGTCACAAACAATGCTGGTTTACAGAGTATTATATATGTATCTCAGAGGATTAAACAAGAATTTTTCTATGATCAATCTGGAATTGCTAAGACTTAGGGCTAGAACATCTTTTACATTACCAGATTTTGTGGGTTTTTGTTCTTCTGAGTACCTGGATCAATTTTTATTATATCAGCAATAATAGGGAGTATTCTGTTACTCTAAATTCTTGACATCACAATATTCTTAGTAGTCATTTTAATGCATTGTATTTTAAATAATTTTCTTGAAGGTACTATATTTAAAGCCAAATAGAGAAATCGGGTTTAATATTCATATATTTGTATTTATGTATGTGTGGTACACAAGATATTATAACTCAAGATCTTGTATCTCAAGATCAGGATGCTAAACATTTCCAAAGTCACAGAAAGACTTGCTCACTCACCCCACCTCTCAGCCCTTAACTGCTACACTGTTGATGGGAATGTAAATTGGTACAGCCATTATGGAAAACAGTAGGCAGGTTCTTAAAGATATTAAAAATATAACTATTATATAATCCTACTTCTAGATATATACTCAAAGGAAATGAAATAATTATCTTGATATTTGCAATCCCATGTTCACTACTGCATTATTCACAATAGCGAAGATATGAAAATGTGTTGACAGATGAATGAATAAAGAAAATGTCACACACACACACACACACACAGAGGAATATTTTTCAGACTTAAAAAAGGAAATCTTGCCATTTGCAACTCTATGTATGAACCTGTAGCATGTTAGGCTAAGTGAAATCTGATGCAGAAATACAAATACTGCATGATCTCACTAATATGTGGAATCTAAAAAAGTCGAACTCACACAGAGAGTAGAATGGTGGTTGCCAGAGGCTGTGGGGTGGGAAAAACAGGGAGCTGTTGATCAAAGGGTACAAAGTTTCAGTTACTTAGGATGAATAAGTTCTGGAAAGCTAATGTAGAACATGGCTATTATAGCTGATAATATAGTATTGCATGCCTCAAATTTGATAAGGGAAAAGATATTAAGTTTTCTCACTACATGTACACACACACAATTGATGACTTTGTAAGGTGATAAATATGTTAATTAGCTTGATTGTGGTAATCACTTCACAGTGTATATGTACATTAAAACATCACATTTAATACCTTAAATATATACATTTTTTGTCAATTATACTGCAGTAAATCTGGGGATGGGGAGAGATACTAGAGGTAGTCATGAAGTTAGAAATACATAGATTGACCTGAAACATGCTTTTTTTTTTTTTACTTTTAATTTAATTTAATTTAATTTTTTGAGTCAGGATCTCACTCTATCACCCAGGCTGGAGTGCAATGGTGCAATCATGGCTCACCATAGCCTTAAAATCCTGGGCTCAGGTGATCCTTCCACCTCAGCCTCCCAAGTAACTGGGAGTACAGGCTCACACCATGCCCAGCTAATTTTTTTGTGCTGTTTTTGTAGAGATGGGGTTTCCCCATATTGCCCAGGCTGGTTGAAACATGTTTAGAAGGTGATGCAACAGATCTTTATAACTGATAGATGGTGAGAAAAGAATTACTAGATAAAACTGACATAAACAAAAGTAGAACTAATAAGTGAATTTAATGAGGTCCAGACAAAAAGCAAACATTTCCAAAAATCAAATGATTTACTATACACTGGCAATAAATAAATTTTAAAAAAGAGAAGAACCGGAAATGTGGAATACACACTTAGAAAAACTTTAAAAAGAAGATGTGATAAATCTGTACACTGAAATTTATAAAATATTCTTTGAGAAACTAACTTAAAATATATACATAGGCAACACATAAATAAAAAATAAAAGTATAAAATAGGGTATAAAAATAGAACCTAACTTATGATAAAGTCATTCTCCAATAAATTGAATTTAATGAGAAGAAAAATCTTCTGAGCAAATACTAATAAAGCAATTAAAAATATATGTAATAATTATACATATGCATATGTATCTATGTATCTGTGTGTACATGCATTAAATATAATAAAAATTTTATATATGTATATGAAGATAGTTTCTGACTAACAATGGTTCAACTTACAGTTTTTCAACTTGCAATGGCTTTATCAGGATGTAACCTCCATTGTAAGTCAAGGAACACCTGTATATACATATATATATATATATATAGTGATGAAATTAAGCTAGATTGTAGAATTAAATGAAAAAGTAAAATATGTAACCCTTCTAGAATAAAATTTAGCAGGATCCCTTCAACATCATGATGCCTTATATTTTTCTTAGAGAGCAAACTGAATGCAATAGGCATGAAAGGAAAATTGCTAAACTATACTTTGCTAGACTTAAAATTTCTCCTCATTGAAAACCTAAATTGGTAAACCACAGACTGAAAGATATTCACAAGATATACATCTAAAAAGAAGACTTATATCCAAAATCTCTGAAGAATTTTAACTCAATAATAAAAATATTTAAAAATCCAGTGAAAAGTGGATAAAATAATCTAATAAACATTTGCAAAGGACACAAATAAATGGCAGAGAATAACAACAAAAGCAAAACAAATTAAAAAATGCAGCATCACTAGTTATCACAAAACTGCAAATTAAAACCATAATGAGATACCATTACACACCTAGTAGAATGGCTAAAATTTAGAAGTCTAACAGTATCAGCTGTTAGCACAGATTTTAAGCAATGAGTCTCTTAAATATTGCTTGTAGAAATGTTAAATAGTCCAGCCATTTCAAAAAAGAGTTTTTCAATTTCTTTAAAACTTATGCCTACCTTATGACCCAGCAATTTTACTCCAAAACAATTAAATCCTATGTTTATAAATAAAGATGTTAATAACATCTTTATTTTTTATAGACAATAGTGGAAAAAATTCAAAAGTCCATCAGCAGATCTGTTGAACAAATTTTGGTTTATTTGTAGAATTGAAAACAACTCGGTAAAAACAAAATAAATAAATAAACGATTGCTCTGTGAACAGTATGGCTCAATACCAAAAACATTATGTTGAAGGAAATCAGCCAGGCACAAAAGCGTACATTGTGTATGATCCCATTTGGTGAGATTCAAAGACTGACTAAATCAATCTATGCTAGAAATCATAAAAGAGGTGGCCTAATCCAGGAGTTGGTAAAAAACTAGAAAATGCCATGTGGGAAATTTCTACAGTGAAGGAATTTATACCATAATTTGGGTATTGCTTACAATAGTATATATATTTGTCAAAAGTTAATATATTTTACAGTTGAGTTCTATGCATTTTTCCGCATTCAAATTTTATTTAATAAAAATTAACATAAAAAACAAAACTCTTTAGAAGAGAAAATGAGATTTCAGAGAGTAAAACGTGGAAATTTTTCTAGAGCACAGGTCTCTATTCTACAAATTGAAGTCCATTTCCCTTAATTTGAAAAATTGAGAAATAAGGCTAATAATGTTCTTACTTTAAAGCTTAGGGAAGAGTCAAAAATTTTTAAGTAAATGGAAATAAAGAGTTGATCTTGAAAGCTTAACTCTGAAAGCTGAACTCTATTGAAGCTGTATGTATTCGGTAGAAGCTGCATTTTGAATACTCATAACCATTTCGTGTTTCTCTTTCAAAATAGTATTCAAAGATTACATGAGATATTCAACATTTTATTATAAATAGGCTTTGGATTAGATGTTTTTGCCCAACTTGAGGCTAATGTAAAACTGAACTCTGAATTAATGTAAATTTTGTTTGCTAGAAAGGTGTAACATATTAGTATAAATAAGATTGAAGTTCTTTTTTTTGTATTTGTACAATATTTTTATTTAATATTTTAATGCATTTATTCTGTTTCCCGCTTTTATCTACATGTCTCTCATTTTTAAATAACTTTGGTAGTGTTGGAAGAAAAGTATAAACCTTATCAATTTAAAAAAAACTTGAGACATTTTAAACCTACAAAATCTTCACTTGAATTGTTTGCACCTAATATGTTTATAGAGGAACAATAACCTTACTTGGTATCATCTTTTTGCACTTCAATATTCAAAATAATTTGCTGAAATATTTTAATCAAATGTCTGGCTTCTCAAAAAAATGTCATAAACTCTTTGTGGGACAAATTTTAAAATAATACTTAACAAATGAATACATAGTTTGTGATATATATTACCCTAAAATTAAAATGTAGTTACACTTTAATATATGGTTTAATTAATTGATTTTACTTTATGCTGTGTGAAAGCTAAAAACACAGAAATGTGTTCAGGATCCTGAAAACAATTCTGCATCAGAAGAAAACTAATGTTTATCTTCTACCAGACGTTTATGTTTATTCAATAAATCATTTAATCTACTTCAAATTATTTTGGACAATAATGCCTAACTAATGTGGCTAGAAGGTTAAGCCTTGTATTGACTAGTAGTAAGTCTTGTCATTAAACTTAATCCATTGTACTGTAAATGTCACTCCCTCAAGCTCTACTTCTAATCAATATACTCTACTATCTTTTCCATCAGATGAGCTACAGTCAGCCCGTGGACTAGTATTGACTCCATTCTTATTAAGAGATAATAACATGCACATAGAACTTTTTCCAGTCTTTTAACACAAACAGAAGTCTGTATGATACAATTATTTCGTAATCTGAAATTTTCAAGTTTTTAAAATATGAGGGAGGTTCTTTTTGGTCTTTTTAATATACCAATACTTTTCTATGAAGGTATCAGAGCATCCTCTCTATATATGTATACACACAGAGACAGAGCAAGATAGTCTCCAAATTATGATGATTCGACTTACAATATTTCGACTTTGCCATGTGCAAAAGCAATAAGCTTTCAGTAGAAACTGTATTTTAAATACCCATATTAACGATTTTGTGTTTCACTTTCAGTACAGTATTCAATAAATTGCATGAGATATTCAACATTTTATTATAAAATAGGCTTTGGGTGAGATGATTTTGCCCAACTTACTTACGTTAATGTAAGTTTCCTGAGCATGTTTAAGGTAGGCCAGGCTAAACTATGATGTTCAGTAGGTTATGTATATCAAACACATTTTTTACTTATGATAATTTCAGTTTATAATGGATTACGCAAAAGGATAGATCCACCAACAGCTTGCACCATGCACCTGGAAAAGACACAGGTATTCAATGCCAGCTGGTGAAAGCACCCAAGGGGGCTGCACCCTGCAGAGCCACAGGGGCAGAGTTGCCCACGGCTGTGGGAGCCCACCCATTGCATCAGTGTTATCTGGATGTGAGACATGTAGTCAAAGGAGATTATTCTGGAGCTTTAAGATTTAATGACTGCCCTGCTGGGTTTGGACTTGCACGGGGTTTGTAGCCCCCTTGTTTGGCTGATTTCTCCTTCTTGGAATGGGAGTATTTAGACAATGCTTGTACTCCTATTGTATCTTGGAAGTAACTAACTTATTTATTTTACAGGCTCATGGGCAGAAAGTACTTGCCTTGTCTCAGATGAGATTTTTGGGCTGCAGACTTTTCAGTTAATGCTGAAATGAGTTAAGGCATAGGGGGACTGTTGAAAAGGGTTGATTGTATTTTACAATGTGAAAATAACATAAAATTTGAGTGGAGCCAGAGTGAAATGATATGGTTTGGATTTGTGTCCCCAACCACATCTTATATTGATCTATAATCCCCAGTGTTGGAAGAGGGTCCTGGTTGAAGGTGATTGGCTCATGGGGCACACTTCCCCTTTGTTGTTCTCATGATAGTGAGTGAATTCTAATGAGATATAGTTGTTTAAAAGTGTGTGTCACCTCCCCCCGCAACTTCCTCCTGCTCCAGCCATGTAAGATGTGACTCCTTCCTCTTCACCTTCCATCATGATTGTAAGTTTCCTGAGGTCTCCTCAGCAATGCTTCCTGTACAGCCTGTGGAACTTTGAATAATTAAACCTCTTTTCTTTAAAAATTACCCAGCCTCAGGTAGTTCTTTATAGCAATGTGAGAATGGACTAATAGACCATCCTTTGCCAAAAGCCCCCTGGGGAGCAAAATCACCACTAGGTGAGAACCCCTGGAGCAAGAGAACTGAGAAATATGTTTTACAGAAAGATTTTATAAGTACTATGGAACAGTGACTATTGTGTTTTTCTTCTTCTCTTTCCATACAGGATATTTATTGCAGTTATTTTCTTCTTGTTGCCCTACTGCATGTGAGGAATTGAAGAAGCAGATGAGTTGTCTTTATTTCATATATTTCTGTATCAAGAGCTTCATATAATGACTGAACTAAACTTTGAAGATGCTGGGATAAGGATGATTATAGTTTGTATGTGGGAGGGAACTGTGACTGTGAGAGAAGACTCAAGCAAATTTCATTAAAAATTCCGGCTTACTTTGTCTGCTGCTTATCTTTTGCTACATGACTGCAGTTTTTCCTAGTATGGATGTGATACATATTTCCCACTCTTTAAATTTGAGCCCTCAATTGTTATAGTCCATTTTGTGCTGCTATAACAGAATACCTGAGACATGGTAATATATAATGAATAGAAATTTATTCCTCAGAGTTTTGGAGGCTGTTAAATTTAAGATTGAAGAGAATGCATCTTTTGGTGGCCTTCTTGTGATGTCATCTCATGGGTGAAGGTGGAAAGGCAAGAGACAACCCTCTCCCAAAAGCCCTTTTTGAAAGATATTAAACCCATCCATGAGGACAGAATCCTTGTTGCTTAATCATCTCTAAATAGGTCCACCCGCTAATACTATTACAGTGGAAATTAAATTTAAACATAAATTTTGGAGGGAACAAATATTCAAACCATAGTATCAACTTTGGCCTGTTTGAGCCAACAAAGTAAGGCCAAAAAGACAATGTGCCGGTTTCAATTTATGTTATTAAGGGGCTTTTATATTTTCTCTTTTGCCTTTTTATGCCCTTGATATAAGAAGCACATAAGCTTCTACCCCAGTAGCTCCAGAATAAGGATAATAGACATTTGCAGAAGAGTCACCCCAGCTGAGTCACCAGAGCCAAAACTAACTTATATCGGCCAACTTGTAAATGTATTACTGATGACAATCATGATCAGCAAGACTGTCCCAGGAAAAGAAGTCAGTTTCAGTCTTCCTTCTCACCCCCCTCCAACAATCTATACTATTTTATTCCAATTTAAATAAAGTTTAAGGGAAGACAAAATAATGTTATCAATGATTATGGATGATGGGGATTGACTGAAAGAGGGCAAAAGGAAACTCTTTGGGGTGATTGAAGTTTTTTCTGTATCTTGATAGAAGTTTTGGTTACATGGTGGTTTCTTAAAATCAAATTCATTAAACTTCAATCTCAAGACTTATTTATTTTGTCTCAATTTCTCTTTAATATAATAATAAAAATAGTATTTGTAAAATATTTTTACATATTTTTATTACATTTTTTATATACAGTTAGTCAACCACAGAAAAGAATAATCAGAGATATTTATTCAGAAAGGAACATTGTTTAGTCTTTTAAGCATCTGCTATTCGTTTCTCCCTTGAAAATGATGTGTAGTGATTAGTTTTCATCCAAGCAGACATTTACTCCTTCTTAAAAATTAAAACATGCCCTATTTTGAAGGTGCTGGGATAAGGATGATTATATTTTTATATCACATATATGTTACATATAATAAAAATAGTATATGTAATGTTTCAAACACATAGAATCTGGAAAAAACTGATTAGGATAATATTAAGAAAGAAACAGAGTTTAAACATGTTAACCTGAAAAATCATAGTAAGTTAAAAAATGATAGAAATAATTCCAAATACATCTGTAATTTCAATCCATGTAAACAAATTAAATATCAACTACAAAAAAGATTCTCATATTTTAGAAAAGTGCAATCCACTTCTTATTTTCTTCCTTTTGTTTTCCTGAACAATTCAGTTCTATAGTACTTGGTTGAAGCAAAGCATGGAAAGAGCGTCTTGGCATGAGATGTCAGAAACAAAGCATGATAAAGAGGGCATCCACAATAGGTGTCACAGCCTGAGTGAGATGAAGAGAGCATCAAGTGATGTCTGGCATCAGCCATCGGATGTCAGTAACAAAACAGGACAAAAAGGGCTCCAAAAGTGTGGGGAAGCTCTTCATGTACTGCAGAAGCCCTGCAGGTTGAGGAAGATATTAACCTCAGACATATGGCCACGTATTCCATTTGGAAGCCTAAGCAGGATGATGTAGGGATATATTGGGGGACCTGGATAAGATATTAGAACCCAGAGGGCAGATCGGTGTATATGGCTGGAGGTCTTCACATGGGTTTTCAGAATCCGAGCAGAATGAGGGCTGCAGCTTATGTGGATGTTGAAGCCTAGTTAGAAAGAAGTGTAGAAGATATAAGCTTAATCAAGTGATCACATTGAACATTATCAGCAATGGTTGGGAGTGGGGGTGTTGGGAGACAGAATGTAATTTCATAGAAAGCAGAAAAATAGAACATCACTTAAATTCCTGCTGAAGATACATAACTTGAATCTATGTAGAAACATCGGACAACCCCAAAATTAAAGTATGTTTTACAAAATCTATGGGAAAAACTGTTTCAGACTGATCAAGGCATGATTCATAATTTGATCATTTTACTATAAATTGTATTATTTAAACACTTGTCAAAGCTTGAATATAGTCTGGGATCAATGGTAGTAATGTATCAATATTAATTTCTTGATTTTGACAGTTGTGATTACGTAGGAGCATTTAGAAAGAGACAACAATTTAGTGTTCAGAGATAATACGACATCAGATCAGTAACAATCTTAAATGGCTGAGAAAACCAACGATTTTTGTGCTATACTTGCCACATTATAAATTTGAATTTGTGATTTATGTATACATACACATAAATATTGTGTATGTATACCTACAAAGATATACCAGAATGTAACTTATACTGTAAACATTAAATCTCATAGTAAAATATTCATATATAGTCATCTCTGAGCATCCATGGGGAATTAATTTCAGGATCCCCCATGAATACCAAAATCCATGGATGTTCAAGTCCCTTATATAAAGTGGTATATTATTTGCATATAACCTACGCACATCCTCTTGTATACTGTAAATTCTTTCTAGATTACTTATAATACCAAAACAATATAAATACCATGTAAATCCTTACTATACTGTATTGTTTGGGGAATAATGACAAGAAAAAGTCTGTACGTGTTCACTATTCATGCGACCATTATTTTTTCAACTATTTTTGACCTGCAGTTGGTTGAATTTATGAATGAAGATCCCATAGGTAGAGAGGGACAACTGTATAAAAGTCAGGAATAAGAGAAGAATTCTCATTATTATATCTTTGATTCAACATTGTATGGAAGTACTATCCAATTTCCTACAAAGAAGTAAACATGGAATGGAAAAGAAAACAGTGTTCTTCTCTTCACGCAATAGGCTTGTCTTCATAGAAAAGGTATAGGAGAGTCTGCAAACCACTGGAAATATTTAGAAAATTCAGCAAGTTTGCTATAAGGTTGGTGCAAAAGTAACTGCAGTTTTTACCACTAAGTCATGGGAAAACCACAGTTACTATTTGCCATCCTAATAATTTATTACAGTCTATGTATTTCTGAGTATATTAGCAATTTCCGTACAAAACAAGCAAAGCATTTTAAAATAAAATTTTAATTTTGATTTTAATTAAAATATTATATTTTAAAATTTCAAATATATTAAATACATTTAAATATGTAAAATATAACACATTTAAAATGTACTGATACATTAAATATTATACTATTAGCTGTAATGGTTAATTTTAAGTGTCAACTTGGAAGATGTTTTGGATGAGTTTAATATTTAAATCAGTGAACTTCGATTAAAGCAGATTGCTCCCCATAATGTGAGTGGGCTTCATCCAATCAGTTAAAGACTTGAATAGAACAGAAACCAGCCTTTCTGAGTAAGAGAACAATTTTTCAGACGTCAACTGCACTGTCAGCTCTCCTGGGTCTCCAGGCTGCCAGCCCACACTGTAAATTTTAAACTTCCTAGCTTCCATAATTGCATGAGGAAATTTCTTATTGTAAATCTCTCTCTCTCTCTCTCTTTTTCTCTGTCTCTCCCATTGCCTATCGGTTCTGTTTCTGTGAAGAATCCTGACTCATACATTCTCACAGTAGCACAAAATTATAAGATATGTAGGAATATATCATATTTTAAAATACCTTTGTGAAAAAAATAATAAAACTTAAAAAAAAATAACAGTATACTTGAATAAGTGATGGATGTTAGAACATGTTTATGGATGAAGTTATTATGGTGAACATGAAAATTCTTCCCAAATTAATTGATAAATTTAGTGCAATTCCAATAAAAATACCATTATACAATATTTCATGAAATATGTGAGGTCGATAAACACATATAAAGATCAAAGACCAAAGACGCTGACAATTTCAAAGTAAAATGTATGACTAGTTTTACCTCATAATATTGAAAGTTTATTGAGGGTTATTATAAAATGTGAGTAATTTGGTCAATTTGGTATTTGTGTCAAATTAGACAAATAGATCAATAAATTGGAATGAACAATACAGAAACAGCTCAGGTGTAATTGGTACCTGTATACATGTTGCCCATATGAAGAAGGATTCATCTAGATTCATGTATCACATGATGCAACATAGCATTTTATCTGAATCTGAAGTCTAAATATAAAAAATAATACCTTAACACATCTAGATATTGATGAAAATGTATTTTGGGTATAGATGAATTTCTTAAGTAAGGCAAAAGCACAAACTATGTGAGATTAATAAATATGACTATATTATTTTTAAATGGCACAGGAAGATGTAATAAAAGTAAAAGGTAAGCCAAAAACTGGGAAAACATATTTTTAAAACAAACAATGAACAAACAAAACTATTGAGAATACATAAAGAATGACTATATATTAGTACAGAAAAGAAAACAGAATAACTAGTAAAAATAATAAAATATCAATCTAAGCAGTAATAGGGAATGTGCAAGTCAAAACAATGAAACTATTTTATAGTTGTCAAAGGGATAAAAATTAAGAGGACTGAAAACACTGAATCCTGTGTATTGGGGAAAATGGAACTCTTAGATATTGGTGTTGGGAATGGAAATTGTTAGTCAATTTGGAGAACAATTTGACATTTACTAGTAGAGCTGAGAATAATATACAATGACACACTGATTCAACTTCTAGGTTAACAGGATATGTGCAAATGTTGCTAAGGATGTTTATGATAGCATTGATTGTAATAAATAAAGAATAGTGATATGGTTTGGCTGTGTGCCAACCCAAATCTCATCTGGAATTCCCACGTATTATGTGGGGGACCCGGTGGGAGGTAATTGAATCATGGGAACAGTTCTTTCCTGTTTTGTTCTCATGATAGTTAGTCTCGGGAGATCTGATGGTTTTACAAGGGAGAGTTGCCCTGCTCAAATTCCCTCTTCTATTGTCTGCCACCATATGAGACATGCTTTTCACCTACTGCCATAATTGTGAGGCCTTCTCAGCCACGTGGAACTGTAAGACTAATAAACCTCTCTCTTTTGTAAATTGCCCAGTCTCAGGTATGTCTTTATCAGCAGCGTGAAAATGGATTAATATAGTCACCCTTGATTTTGCCATTATTGAAATAAAGAATATACATTAGTTTGCTCATAAAATAAAATACTATATGAGAGTTAAATATATTTATATGTCCAACATAAGTAACATTTAAAAATGTAGTATTGGATGATGAAAGCAAGTCTTAAAATATATATATTGTATGATAAGTTACAATTGGCCATTGAACACCACACGTTTGAATAGGACATGTTGAATAGCTCCTCAGCCTACTCAACATGAACATGATGAGGATGAAGACCTTTATGATAATCTACTTCCACTTAACAAGTAGTAAATATTCTTCTTCTTCTTCCTCCTCCCCCTCCCCCTCCTCCTCTTCCTCCTCCTCCCCCTCTTCCCTCTCTTCCCCCTCTTCCCCCTCTCCCTCTCCCTCTCCCTCTCCCTCTCCCTCTCCCTCTCCCTCTCCCTCTCCCTCTCCCTCTCCCTCTCCCTCTCCCTCTCCCTCTCCCTCTCCCTCTCCCTCTCCCTCTCCCTCTCCCTCTCCCTCTCCCTCTCCCTCTCCTTCTCCTTCTTTTTTTTTTGACAGAGTCTCACTCTGTTGCCCAGGCTAGAGTGCAGTGGCACAATCACGGCTCACTGCAACCTCCGCCTCCTGGGTTCAAGCGATTCTTCTGCCTCAGCCTCCCAAATAGCTGGGATTGCAGGAACATTGTGCTAATTTTTTAATTTTTAGCAGAGACTGGGTTTCACCATGTTGCCCAGGCTGGTCTCAAACTCCTGAGCTCAGGCATACCACCTGCCTTAGCCTCCTAAAGTGCTGGGATTACAGGCATGAGCCACTGCACCTGGCCATATTTTCTCTTCCTTATAATTTTCTTAATAATATTTTTTCTCTAGCTTATTTTATTGTAACAATAGAGTATATAAAACATATAACATACAAAATATGTGTTACTCAATTGTTATGTTTTCTGTAAGGCTTCTGGTCAACAGTAGGCTGTTAGTAGACTGCACAGGGGTTGGTGTCCCCAACCCCCACATTGTTCAAGGGTCAACTATACAATCAATTTTATCAACAATAAAGCCAAATATTTTGCTTCTAATTATACACATATAGAATAAAAACATAAAGTCATGCACATTTAAGTTATTTATTTTATGCTATTTGACATTTTAATGTATTTTTCTACAAAATGCCTGCTCATATGTTCTACCCACATTCCTATGGTATTTTTTCTTATTACTACTTGTTATTCTAAGGTATTATAAAACAATATTTTAGAACTATTTTGTCAAGTCAATTGATTTGTGCTGTTCATTGTTCATTGTTTATTTGTGCAAATATTACTTCAATTATTTTTATTATTTTATGCAGTTATATCTATTAATCTTTTCCTGACTCTTTTATATATATTCATTTAACATGTTATAGCTTTTTATAGTCACACATCTACCATGTTGAAATGAATTGAAATCATGAAATCATGTTAAATATTTTAACATTAGTTTTTATGAAAAATTTGCCTCTGATTTTCAGAAAATATTATATCGTGTCCAACATTGGAAGATTTTAGTTTCTGTATTTGCTTTTAAACAAAATTGGCGTTATATTTTATCACACGACTTTTTAGCATCTGTCAAGATTATGGAGACCACAGGAAACAATGAATTTAGAGAACAAGAAGATTCCTGGTAGCAGCAATAAAAAAGACATGAGAGCACAAGGTTTCCCTAGTTTAGTTCAAATCAATTGTATATGCTTCAAAAATAAAGTTATTAGGTTATTTTCATCCCTACTAGACTGAGGAAGGTATACAGAAAAGTTATTTAACAACTGGTATAATGCAACTAATCAGAATTAAAGTTAGGGCAGAGTCCTGAAGGTGCCCTGATGGACCAGGAATTCATTTTTCAGTTGATGGATTTTGTACAAATCTCAGAAATTACAGAGATTCAGCAGGGGCATCTTGGGTGGGAAGGGAAACCAGGAGGCAAGAACTTACCAATGTATCTTTAAACAGACAAAAAATATTACCAAATTGATACTAATATTGAGAATAATATCAGTATGTCGATTATCAACACACTGTATAAATACTAGTTAAAATAATATTTGTCATTATTGGCCTTTCACGTTGTTAATTATTCAAATTGCATATTCTTTCAATGATGCAATGCCATTTAATTTTGAATGTATCATCACATAAATTTTCTTCCTAGATATCTAAAATAATTTTAAATTTATTGTGTCATTGAAATTTTGTTATATATTCACACATGTGCAAGTTGAGCACAATTTTATACTTACTAATTTTGTATGCTTTATTAATTACATTTAATAAATATACTGACTACTAAAAATATTTCTAGGACTAAAATATTAGTACAAGCTTCAAAGATTATTGGTTTAAGATTAGTACAGTCACAAATGGGGTATCTAACAAGGGGTGGGGACCTATACGATTGTTAGAGTAACTGGAAGATGCTACTGACATTTATTGAGTGGGGGCTAGGAATTGGTCAACCTCTTAGAATACATAGTCCATACAGAGTTATTGTGCAAATCCAAATACAAAGAATGTTCTCATTGATATATACTGATCCATTTTTTTAGGGGCTATGCAGATTCAAATGAAGAAATGCAACACAATTAAAATATGTAGTTCATTGTCAATGAATGCATCGTATTTGCGTGTGGGTTTGTATATTGTTAAATTTGAGCAATTAATCTGTGGAATTATATTTATGATCTCTGAAGATGACTATATGTAATATTTATTTCTTAAATTACCAATAATTTAAATAAGTATATACCACAGCTTAATAAAAAATGTGTATACATGTGTGTATCTATCTATATATATATATGAAACATACAGAGTTTCATATTTCATTCTATCATTGTAACTATAGTAAAGTGAAGGCAACCATACTGCCTTGGTTTTCCCAATGCATGCTCTGCTCCTATTTGTTTTGATCAAATTCTTGCCTAAATCAGAACGCTAAAGCACCTCGAAGCTCAATCCTTCAAACTCTTTTGTATTTACATCTACTTCCTAATTGAAAGTTCAAGTTCCTTGACTTTAAATGTCATCTATGAAGTTGTAACTCTTAATTTCTATCTCCACCCCGATCGTTGCCCTGAAATTCAGATAGTAAATTCAACTGTCAGTTGCAATACACATTTTCACACAAAAAAACAATGTCTGCTTCCAAATCTTGATAAAGACCCCATGAGAAACCCTGAGACAACCAACTTGAATGTAGAATAGTTATTTCAAACTAAACAATTTGTAAGCCAAGGCTTTTACTTTCCTCCTCAAACACCCTCCTTGTCCAGTTTTTCTTTTGCAATCTCAATAAATGCTACTGTTCTTTTAAGTTCAATGACCAAAAATCTCTGCCACAAATATCAAAATTATAAGCAAGTGCTTCAAGTTCTATTTAGCATGACTACCATCAGTTAGAAAAAACAGAATTCTATTTATGAGAGACTACCATAAAAGGCACATATTGACCAATCTTATTTATGAGCATTTATTTATGAGCACTTATTGTATATTTCTAAATATCTAGAAGAGAGGATTTCAAATGTTATCATCACAATGACATAATAAATGATTGAAATGATGGATAAGCTAAATTCTCTGATTTGATCATTTCAAGAATGTATACATGTATCCAAACATCACATAGTAATCAATAAATATGTATAATTATTACATGTCAATTAGAAATAAAATACAACTTAAAAAATAAAAAATTTAAATATAAAGCAAAATATTGCCAAGAAGAATCTAACAATCATTCTCAAAATTATTTACTTGGCCAAGTAGAGGTATTTTTCAGTAATATGAAGCTGATTTTATACCAACATATTTATGAATATAATATGTAAGTAAAGTAGAAAAATGATTATATTCATTGATGATAAAAGACATTTAATAAAATATAGAAGCCACTTTCCAAAAAATTATAAATAGAATAAAACTTTAAATGAGTACACCATAATTTGTTAAAACCAATAACAGTGTTTATTCTAAATGGTAAACCTCAAAATTTATAAATTCCTAAAGAAAGAATATTTTTGTCTGATGTCAACTTAACTATTCTACACTTTTGAGGTCAAAGGAAATATAGAGAAAAATAAAATACTTTTCAATATTTTGTAATACAAAAAGGAATAAAATTGTCTCATGTTGTCATGTGATTACACATCTACAACATTGAAGAAATTCTAGTAAATATCTACAACACTGAAGAGACCCTAGTAAATTAATAATGAAATTATTAATAATGAATAATGAAATGTATGCTTTCATAAAAGGCAGAAAAAAATCAATAACTTATCTCCCTACCGACCTAAAACACTTTGAATTGGAAATGGGAAAGTACACCATTCACAAAAATATAGACACCGGGAAATGTTTCAAAAGATGAAATACTCGTAGGATGTCCTGAATACATAGAAGGGTATTCCCATGTTCTTGGATAGGAATAGTTCAAATAATGAAAATGCCAATTCTTTAACAAATACATATATAATTGAGCTAAAATTCCAATAAGAATTTGAGTTTACAGGATAAAATGACCTAAAGTTAGATACAAAAAATAAATATTCAATAGTCAAGAGAGTTTTGAAAAATAACAAATTGAGAAATCATTAGCATATATTAGAATGCACTACAAAGTTACTGAGATCAGCACAGCATGCTTATATAATATTAATTAGATAAGTAAATAACTACAAGGGAGTCATGAAATCAGGAAAAGATTCCAGTATAAATAAGAAAATAGGTGCTTCTATTCTGTTTAGAAAAGAGTCTATTTAATCAATTGTGATGGTGTAACTGACCAAATATGTAGAAAAAAATAAATCTGAGCCCTTATGTTGCAGTATAAGCACAAATAAACTCTATATGCATTACAGTTGCTGATTACTGGGATATCATCAATTCAGGCCTCACACCCATGGACAATGAATAATGTATTTCCTAATTATTGCAAACATCTTTTTTCCTAATTTCTATACTTTGAAGGTGATATGGTTTGGCTGTGTCCCCACCCAAATCTCATCTTGAATTGTAATCCCCATGTTTCTAGGGAAAGACCCAGTGAGAGTTACCGAATAATGGGGTTGGTTTCTGTCATGCTGTTCTCATGATAGTGAATGAGTTCTTATGAGATCTGATGGTTTCATAAGCATATAGCATTTCCCCTGCTGGCACTCATTCTCTCTCCTGCTGCCCTGTGAAGAGTTGCTTTCTGCCATGATTGTAAGTTTCCTGGGGCCTCCCCACACCTGCAGAACTGTGTATCAATTAAACTTCTTTTTTTATAAATTACCTAGTCTCAAATATTTCTTCATAACATCATGAGAATGGACTAATACAGTAAATTGGTACCAGGAGTGAGGTGTGCATGCTGCTGTAAAGATACCCAAAAGTGTGGAATTGACTTTGGAACTGAGTTACAGGCAGAAGTTGGAACAATTTGGAGGAATCAGAAGAAGACAGAAAAATGTGCAAAAGTTTGGAACTTCCTAGAGACTTGAAGGGCTCAGAAGATAGAAAGATGTGGGTAAAGTTTCAAACTACCTAGGGACTTGTTGAATGGCTTTGAACAAAATGCTTAGAATAATATGGACAATGAATTCCAGGCTGAGGTGGTCTCAGATGGAGAAGAGGAACTTGTTGGGAACTGGAATAGAAGTGATTCTTGCTATGCTTCAGCAAAGAGACTGGTGGCATACTGCAACTGTCCTAGAGATCTGTGGAACTGTGAACTTGAGAAAGATGATTTATGGTATCTGGTGGAAGAAATTTCTAAGTGACAAAGTGTTCAAGAGGAAACAGAGCATAAAAGTTTGGAAAATTTGCAGCCTGACGATGTGATAGAAAAGAAAATCTCATTTTCTGGGGAGAAATTCAAGCCAGCTACAGAAATGTGCATAAGTAAGGAGGAGCCCAATGTTATTCACCAAGATAATGGGGAAAATGTCTCCAGGACATTTCAAAGAACTTCACTGTAGCCCCTCACATCACAGGCCCAGAGGCCTGTGGTTTCATGGACTGGCCCATGGCCCCTTGCTCTGTGCAGCTTTGGGACATGATGCCCTGAATCCCAGCTGCTTCAGCACTAGCCATAGCTAAAAGGGGTCAACGTACAGCTTGAGCTATTGTTTCAGAGGGTACCAGCTCCAAGCCTTGATGGCTTCCACATGGTGTTGAGCCTATGGGTAGACAGAAGTCAAGAACTGAGGTTTGGGAACCTCTGCCTAGATTTCAGAGGATGTATGGAAATGCCTGGAGATTCAGATAGAAGTTTGCTGCAGGGGTGGGGACTTCATGGAGAACCTCTGCTAGGGAAGTGCAGAAGAGAAATGTGGGGTTGGTGCTCCCACACAGAGTCCCCTCTGGGGCACTGCCTAATGGAGTTGGGAGAAGACAGCCACCATTCTCCAGACCCAAAAATGGTAGATCCACCAACAGCTTGCACTGTGCGCCTGGGAAAATCTCAGACACTCAGTGTCAGCCTATGAAAGCAGCCAGGAGCGGGGCTATACCCTGCAGAGCCACAGGGGCAGAGATGCCCAAGACTACGGGAACCTAACTGTTGCATCAGTGTGACCTGGATGTGAGATATGGAATCAAAAGAGATCATTTTGGAGCTTTAAGATTTGACTGCCCCACTGGATTTCAGACTTGCATAGGGCCTGCAGCCCCTTCTTTTTGGCCAATTTGTCTCCTTTGGAATGGCTGTATTTACCCAATGCCTGTACCCCCACTGTATCTAGGAAGTAACTAACTTGCTTTTGATATTACGGGCTTACAGGCAGAAGGGACTTGCCTTGTCTCAGATGAGACATTGGACTGTGTTCTTTTGGGATAATGCTGAAATGAGTTAAGACTTTGGATAACTGTTGAGAAGGCATGATTGGTTTTGAAATTTGAGGACATGAGATTTGGGAGGTGCCAGGGGCAGAATGATGTGGTTTGGTTGTGTCCCAACCCAAACCTCACCTTGAATTGTCATCCCCATGTGTCATTGGAGGGACCTGGTGGGAGGTAATTGAATCATGGGAGTAGTTTCCCCAGTGCTGTTCTTGTGATAGTGAGTGAGTTCTCACGAGATCTGATGGTTTTATAAGCATCCAGCATTTCCCCTGCAGGCCCTCATTCTCTCTCCCACCACCCTCTGAAGAGGTGTCTTCTGCCATAGTTGTAAGTTTCTTGAGGCCTCCCCAAACATGCTAAACTGTGAGTCAATTAAGCCTCTTCCCTTTCTAAATTACCCAGTCACAAGTATGTCTTCATAGCAGCATGAGAATGGACTAATACAGAGGGATTGATCACAAATATGTTTGCTGTTTCCCTAAAATGATCTGAGGAGGATTTTTCTTGCCGTTAATGACTCCCTGCTATTTGAGGAGCTTAGTTTCATTTCCAAGTACTAGAGACCAGGCTCTTCCTCACAAACTTTCTTCTGCATACTCCAGGTTTTAAGCATAAACTTGTATCTGCATCTCTGCTTCCTTTATGACTCTTTAGACCTCAAGTCTTGAATTTTATGATTTTGAATTTATTCTTTGTTTCCTGAACCAGGGTGTTTTCTTTGTCAGGTATACGTTTAACTTTATGTTAAAATGTGTTCACAAGGGCTGGATGCAGTAGCTCATGCCTGTAATGCCAGCACTTTGGAAGGCCAAGGCAGGTGGATCACGAGCTCAAGAGATCAAGACCATCCTGGCCAACAGGGTGAAACCCCGTCTCTACTAAAAATACAAAAAAATTAGCTGTGCATGGTGGCATGCACCTGTAGTCCCAGCTACTCAGGAGGCTGAGGCAGGAGAATCACTTGAACCTGGGAGGTGGAGATTGCAGTGAGCTGACATCGCGCCACTGCACTCCAGCCTGGTGACAGAGCGAGACTCTGTCTCAAAAAAAAATGTGTGTAAGGATATGAGTCTGTGTCTGAAGCAGATGGGAGTATCCTGCATCGTTGATCCAAAATCAAGTATGTGTTAAACAGTTTTTTATATGGTTTCTATAATTTCTATCATTTGAAACAGGAAAGGAGGCAATTATGTTCTGAGACTGTCAATTTCAAAATATTCTATTAGTTTTTAAAAATTTATTTGCATAGAGGTAGTAACTGTTAATTGTGTTAAAAGATGATTTAAAAGCTTAAAATGGAAAACATATCCATTGATTATTTCTGAGAATTATAAAAATATTATCTTTAGGTTAGGCCTTTTTTGTGAGAAAACAACTTATTCACCTCAGTTCATGATATTCTTGTATTTTCTGGAAACAGTAGTTGAAAATTGCTGCATAGCAATTTATGCTTTATATATATGCGTTTGTATATATATATATTTCTTTCTAACAATCTGTTGATGTCAGTGTTATTCCTTCAGGTTCCTATTGTAATACAATGTAGCCAAAAAGAAATGGCTTATCACAGATTGTCTTCCCCCAGACTAATAAAGAAATCAATCACTCAGACTTGGGAGGATGCTCCTATGATCTTTTCACTAATACTTACCACTTCCCAGCATAAATTACACTTTAGGCTTCTTTCTTCCTTCCTTTCTTTTTCTTTCTTGCTTCCTTTGTTTATATTTTCTTTCCTTTTTTTAAGAAAATTTCTTATTTGGGTAACTCTCCTTTTAAGGAAGTTGAATAACTTTCTAAAACAAACAGAACACCAGTAGATTACTAAGCTGACTCTAAATTAAAATCAAGCTTTACTTCCCTGAGACCCAACTAGGCATTAATGAGTATAAAGTAGGTTCGTTCAATAGTACATTGAAAAGGGACCATATTTTCACTCCCGCTCAGTCAATATATATGTAACACAAAAATATTATCTGCCAGTAAGAATGGCCTTAGTCTATTTATATTCTGTTTAATAAGCACCCTTTCAGCATTGTACAGACAGAAAGATCAAAAATCTTTCTTCTTGATTTTTGCTCTTCAAAATAGGGCATGTTTTAATTTTTAAGAAGGAGAAAATGCCTGTTTGGATGAAAACTAATCACTACACATCATTTTCAAGGGAGAAAGGAATAGCAGATGCTTAAAAGACTAAACAGTGTTCCCTTCTGAATAAATATCTCTGATTATTCTTTTCTGTGGTTGACTAACTGTATAAAACATGATTAGGTCTAATGCTCTACTGATGTATCACAGTCTTAGGCAGAGTTAACAGTATACTTAGCTTGGACCTGCCTTTCTTTCTTTTCCTATTTTCCTAGCTGCAGTGTGGCATAGCCCTTAGTCGATACAGCAACTCCCTCCTAAGCAAGCATTAAATTGAACAGATGAATGGCAGCATTTTAAAGGAGATCTGATAACCCAGACATGCTTGCGGCTTTTAAAGAGGCCACATCAGATAAAAAGAACTGCTGGACACTTGAGAGCTGACATATTCTTCTAAAAAAGAAAAGATCTTGAGAAATCAATTGGGCCATAGAGAATATTCTCCAAAAGATCAAATAGGGCAAAAGAATGTTTCTATTTCTCTAGAGCGGCATACAATATTTAGAGAAAATGCTCTTTCAAATAGTCAAATGAATTTATTCATACACTATTTTTATATAAAAAGAGTTGAGCCTAATACTTCTGAGAATGACTTTAAAATCTCCCACATTTTGTCAACAACCTTAGACTTTAATCCTAAAAAAAATCTTCAAAATGTTTTCCATCATGATAGATGCCCAAAGGAAAAATACACTCTTCAAAAAGTGAATTCATAAATCATTTAGTTTTTCAATACTTAAAGAATGAAATAGAATTTCCTGAAGGCCTTCTGTGTGTGTACGGGTGTGTATGTTTGTGTGTGTGTGTGTGTGTGTGTGGGATAGAGAGACAGAGAGAGAGAGAGAGAGAGAGAAATTTAGCAGAATACTGTATATCCAAAGTTCAGCATAATATTAATGATAATCTAATTTCAGAAGAAAAATTAAAAAAAATTTCTAATGATACTGATCTTTGAAATCTAGCACTTTATGTAAAAAACCACTCCAAATTGGAAACATATTTGTCATCTTCTAAAGGAACTATGCCTACCAATCAATGGACTACATCTGGTTATTAACTTAAGCCATTTGTGTGATTCTTTTTATCATTACAGACCTACAATGATTTTACTAACCAACTGAATGAAATAAGCCTTTAAAAAATAAAAATGAGAACAGAAGAAAAGAAGGAAGGAAGAAAGAAACTAAGAAAGAAAGGAAGAAAGAACCTAACCTGAGAAATAAGCAACATGTACCCTCAGATGTTTGGCTCATTGCCAAGCTAAACAAACCTTCACAATTTGCAAAAAGTAAACTTAAATATCATTGTTGTCAACTTAAAATCAATGAGTTGGGTGAAAACAATCAAGTACCAAAGTCAGAAGTGTACCAGGACTGTCACATTAGTGCCATGAGACATGGCCTCATTTGGTGCAACTGTGTCTATTTTTTAAAGCAGCTGTAGGCAAGCAAATACTTCATGACATTAAATCAACCACATAAGGAAACTGAAATAAGTAATTACTCTAGGGAAGTGAGCAATTAACAACTGAGCACACATATGGATTTCTTTGAACGTATTTCAATAAGACTCTATGTTTCCAGAGAAGAATTATCTCCCAATTATTTTTCTCCCTAACAGTAAGAATAGTAGGGTGGGAAGAGTCAATAATACATGCTCAATAAACATGATTTGAAGGAATAAATTGGTATTTGTTAAAGAACTATGTAAAAACTACAGTAATAATAGAGACAATTTTCTCATACTCCTTTAAATATTTTTAATTATTTTTTCTTCCTCCATGCGCTTGCTAATAGTTTCTCTCATGTCTTAGTCCAGTCAGGTTGCTACAAAAAATTACCACAGACTGAGTGGCATATAAACAATAAGAATTTATTTCTTGTAGTTCTGGAAGCTGGAAGTCTCAGACGAGAGTACCATTATGGTTTAATTCTAAAGGCTCTCTTCTGAGTTGCAGATGGCAACTTCTTGTTGTATCCTCTCATGGTGACCAGGGCAAGGCAGCTCCATGGAGTGTCTTTCATAAGGGCACTAAAGTCCTGTTAAAAAAGGCTCTGCTCTTATGTCCTAATCACTCACCAAAGGGCCCACCTCCTAATAGCATCACCTTCAGGGTTAAGACTTTAACGTATGAATTATTTAGGAACATAAACATTCAGTCTATTGTTCCCTGCATCCAGCCCTCCTAGTACTCTGTGAACCTCTTCCTTTTTTGCTTTCTTCATCCTGTCTCTGGCCTGCTGTTAGTAAAAGAATGTCTATACCACTTAAGTTTCCTTAGGCACCTATTCAGTATGTCACATTATACCAACTCCCCCCCCGTATAAACCACATAATACAGAGAATTCTGAAATCCAATTACCAGCTCAAAGATGTATTATGGAATTCTGCCAATCTTTCTTCTTGTTGACTTTCTGGTGGGTTATTTATCTGGAATTGATTTTTCATCTAGATAAATCACTCATGTTTGTCATTGCAACTCTTGGACTAAATTATTGCCTCTTTAATATGTTGTATGTTGGGCTTAACTTCTGGAATATATTTCTTAGTTTAAGAGACTGGGGTTTATCCCACAGCCATTAGGAAGAGGAGTCAATTCTTGCTCCCTCTACAGTCACTTAAGCGGACCTAACCTCTGCCAGCCAGAAGGAGACCTGTAATCCGTATTTTAGTTATTATAAATTAATTGGTATCATAATTTTGTTCAGAAGTAAAAGATCATCATTTATCTTCCATAAAAAGATGAGCAATACTCAGGAAATATTGATTGAAAGTATTCACTGATAAGTATATAAAAAGCAAGGGTTAAGACATACTTGATATGGTCAATATTTTATTTGTACTTTGCTTAAAAAACAAAGATGAGTTGAATGGAAAGAAACAAAAGATTGTACATAATGATTATAGTTCAAATATGATGCTAATTAATGATGTTATTACTTTTTCATTTCCTTTTGATGAAGATTATTCCAAAATTACTTTAACAATCAGCAGATATGGTGAGTTATTTATCTGAATGATTATCATAAAAAGGAAACCAAAGAGAAGGAAAAGCTCAGAGAAAAATATTGATGAAAACATTAGGTACATCAAAAATCATTCTGGGTATATTGATCTGATTCATTCTTCTATGCTTGACAGAGAACATTCAATACTCAGAATTATCCATCTAGCATTTTGACATTGCCATTTGGAGAGTAATTATCAGTACTAATTTATGTAATTTTTTTAGTCCAATAGAAGGTTTCAGAACTCACATATGCCTGTGTATTTTAACTTTATACCTTGAATGTACTCTATTTACATTTTAGGCAATATAATATGATGTATAATATTACATGAAATTATACTTTCAAAATGGAAATTATTTTTCAAGCATTTTGTTTTTAAAGAAGCTTTCAAAAAGGATTTTCAGTTTTAAAGAAAATCAATGTTTTTCCTTTTTTCTGAGATAGTATGTGTATAGCTATCACTTGCAAGGAATAAAACCACAGAAATTAATAGGACATGTGCCTGAAAAAAAAATATTTGGAAGATCTAGGGCAATGCCATCAAATATACATAAAATGTTATCCACATATGGAATTTTAAGTCATCTAGCAGTCACATTAAAAATAAAAAGAACCCAGTAAAATTAATTTTTATAATTGCGGTATCATAAAAACGTATTTGGTCTTTTCTTCTGGTTTCTGGCACAGCACTCCACTAGAAGCTGAGTCTCCAGAAAGACCAACCCTTTGTTAGAAGTTTGGAACTTTCAGCTGCACTCCCTCAACCTCAGAGAAGGGAGAAAGGCTGGATTGAGTTCAAGCACCGGTGGCCAATGATTTAATCAATCATGTCTACATAGTGGAAGCTCATAAAAATCCCTAAATGAGGGGGATTGGAGAGTTTCCAGGTGGGTGAACACACTGAGGCCCTGGGAAGGCAGCATGCTCAAAGAGGGCATGGAAACTCGGCACCTCTTCACCTCCCACTACCTCACCCTACACATTTCTTTCATTTGGCTGTTCCTGAGTTGTATCCCTTATAATAAACCATTAATAGTAAGTAAAATCATTTCCTGAGTTCCGTGAGTCATTCTAGCAAATTATCAAACATGAAGGGTTGGGGGAGGTTGTGGGAACCCCTGATTTGTAGTAAAGTTAGAGAGAAGTGTGGGTAACCTGGACGCCAATATTTGCAATTGGAGTCTTGCCATTGACTCTTGATAGACCTCCAGGTAACCCACAATTCTCTCTACCTTTGCTACATATTGGGCTGTGAAATCGAGCCCTAACTGCATGGAGGCTGCTTTCATTCTGGGTAGGTAGCATCAGAGTTAAATTGAATTGTAGGGCACCCAGTTGGGGTACCATCATTTTTCTTCTGAATGCTGAGTCTTTCCTTTGCTTCACTGTGGAGATCAATTCATTCTAGCGTGGCATGAAAGGCCCATTGAATCTCTATGTAAACTAAAGCCCAGGACAGGTCTAGGTTTTCAAAAGGGATGGAAACCTTTTTGAGTTATTTAATACTTACATCCAACCCCACTAAACAAAATACATAGGCTGTGTTACACAAATCAAATGTGTAACACCCATATTTCTAGATATTCACTCTTGAATTTTCAGAATGTCAGCAGAACACTGCCCATGTCTGACCATCCTCAAATATTATGTAACTCTGGTTAGTGCATCAGCATTAGTGAATGTAAGGAGGGAGTGACAAACTGGAAAAGGGATAAAATAAGGGGGAGATTCAATATCAGTTAAGTACATCTAAGAAGTGTTATGTCAAAATCAACATTGAGAAGGCCATTCGGAATTTGGTTGTGTTCAGTTTCATAATTACATAATTCACTTGTCAAATATCCATGAAGTCCTGTGATTTGCTTTAAAGACAGATACCCTGTGAAGCCTGACACATTAGACTTTAGATATCAGTCACTTAGCAGTCATTTCACACCAGGGAATTATTTAATTTGCCTAGTCTTTAGAGAATAATAGAATAATACCTCTCTTATATGACTGCTTTCAATTAATCTCACACACACATACAATATGAAAATACTTTAAACACCGCATGACACCTGCTAATGATTTATTACATGACAACAGCATAGTTCTGACCTAGCGAATATGGAGATGGCACTATTATCAAACCAAAGTCTCTCTTTGCTTAATATGATTTTAATAAATAAATTTATAGGAAAAATTTAGCGACTGATACATGTTCTTAACAATTCTTCTGATGGTCTGTGGTAAAGTAATTATGAACTTGATTAAATCAAACTTATTCTTCATTTAATATGACAATTTTTCTCTTAAATAATTATTCAAACACTCTGCTTGGTATTTGGGATGTTCTGTTTCTTCATGTTGCCAAATTAGATAGACAGGAAAAAATAGGATAAACTAATCATTACTAGAAATAATTTGAAAGACTGTTTAACTTTATCTTGACATCAATATGGTATAGAAACAAATTTGAATTAGTTTGACAGTGCACATAAATAAATCCTGTAATATGTAATTTCTGGATCATAGTGCAATCCAATTCTCAATTTAATTTTAACCTAATGCTATGTGAGTAGGTATTAAAATGGGCATTTTCATAACTTTTTATTTACAAAGAAGAGTATAGGTTAAATTATACCGGTAATAGTCACATAGTATAGAGAAATAGAGCTAGCATCTATGTTTTATGTAAAATTCCAGCTCCTTTCAGTTGCAATTATTTTTTGGTTTTCAATGAAATTATATATTTACCAACATAAACAGATTTTAAAATTTACTATTTTCAATTAGTTACTGCTTGTGAATGTGTGCAAAAATTAAAGTCTTTATAATCACTAGACTGGGATCTTTATGCCATCAGTTTTCTTTAAATTAGTATAAGGCACAGTCATGTGGGTGAAATATGTTAAATTTGAGCCAGGTGTGTTGAAGACAAAGTCTTTGTTTAACTCTTTTACTTAATACATAAGTGAGAAAGGTAACTTTAAAACTGCCCTTGCAAAAATTATAATAGTAAGAAAATTATGACAGTGAAAGAGATCAGACCTAACCAACTCCATCTTTTCTTTAACCTTCAAACTGCCCTTATTTGTTCCTGAGCATGACCAAGTTAAGTTTGGGAGAAACTTAGTTTATAGTTTAAGAGATAATAGCTCTTTCAAAAACTAAACCACCTTTGTAAAACCAATGAAAAGAAACCAGGTTGGGAGAATGCGAGGGGCCTAAATTCTGCTAAGATGTAAGCATAGTTAAGTAATTACCAGCCATTATTCCAGAAGTCACAAGATTTGCAACTTCTCCAATTACTCCTGTAACTAACATTCCTATTGTAGAACCTAAAATTGGCCGTTTGAGATGTCTTCTCAGGCTTTCGCATTTCTGAAGACCGATGGCCCCACCCAGACCAACGACTCCTTTGTGGCCCCCACCCAGAAGCAGATTCAGTGCACTAGGACTATTTTCCACAACCCTACTTTTGCATCCCCAACCAGTCAGCCTCCATTACCTAGGCTCCTGCCCACCAAACTATCCTTGAAAAACTCTAGCCTCCAAATTTTTTGGGAGGTGGATTTGAGTAGTAACAAAACTCTGGTCTCTAGTTTAGCTGGCTGTACTTATATTAATATAACTCTTTCCCTTTGCAATTCCCCATCTCGATAAATTGGCTCTGTCTGGGAAGTGGGCAAAAGGAACCCATTAGGTGGTTATAATTTTAGCTCATTAAGAGTAGAAATCCACTCTGAATGTGTACTCAGTAAGATACCTGCATCAAGTAACTTGCCCCTCCGAATGGGAGGACTACAGTGTCTCCTGCTCAGTGTAGTGATGCTTTTCTTTAAGTGCATATAGAAATGTTCATATTTTACCTGAGTGGGCAGCTGACAGTTAAACACATTGACATCTTGTGTGGACAGTGCATACTTCAATTTGGTATTAGAGACACATTTCCTTATAATTCCGGGTTTAAATTATGCAGTTTTTCTCAGTGCCAGTTTTCTTGTGGATATAACAATAATACTTACTTTACAAGGCTGGTGCAAATATTAATTGAACAAATAGATGCCTAGTAAACGGAATTGTGGCAGGCATGTTGTAAGGATTCTATAGTTGCTTTTATTATTATCAATATTATTATTATTAATCTATCCATGAAAATTATCCAGCTTATTACTACCAGAAAGGAAATGCTGAAAGACAATAAAGTTAAATGCAAACTGCATAAAATGACTTTATAATATTAAGAGACACAGACTTGTATTTGAATATATTAGCCAAAACAATGGAATTATAAATATGTATTTTCCATTTTTTCTAGCAAACAATAATTTATTTATATGAAAAATGTATAGTTAGAAAAGCCAGTGTGGTTCATAATTGCTGATGTGCAAATTCCTTGATTTAAAGCAAAAATCCACTTTAATATGGCAGCATATATTACCATATTCTTATTTGAAAAATGTTATTTCAACTCCTCCAAAGATATAGTGACAGAAAATGTTATTTTAATTTATTTGCCATATGCAATCCTGTTTCCTCTCCTTAAATTAAGAAAAATGCATAGTGTTTCCCACCAGGTAGCTCCTATTTGGATGAAAACTCTTAAAACTCAATGAAGAGCACTCTGTCTTCAGTAACTCCTGCTAAAACACAACCACAGGTTACGGCCAGGTGGAAGTGAAAATTTTGACTTTTTTTCTGGATAGAAATGTGGAATTACAAATATGTCACCTCTGAACTAGGTACATATCCAGCTAATCTAGCACAGCTAGATAATCACAACTCTACCGGAGTACTGTGTAGATTTTGCAGTGTGGGGAACAAAGTCTATGCTTGCTGGTAGGAAGATCACCAGAAGACTGAAGAAAGAAGGGGCTGATTTGCTCAGACTGTAATTTGCTCCCTAGTAATCAGGGAAGTCACACCTCATCCCATAAGGAAGAATGACAAGTAACAGAAAAAGGGTAAGGATCTGGCTCTTTGGAGGGTTCTGGACAGAAAAGTTGAAGCACAGAAAAATTACACATTCAGATAGAAAAACGAATTTATTGACCAACAATCCAATAGCTTATTAAAATAGGTACCATGTTTGTTTAGGTCTCTTGATTTATGTTTTGTGAAATTGTACATAATTTATTATTTCTTTCAATAGATATTTTAAGTATGAAATAATTAACACTGCTAGTCATTAATTTTTACCCTGAAACACAACCTTGCCTCAAATTTTCCGAACATTATTTTTTATTTAGTATATCACTTCATAAATAGCCACAACCCTCAAAGATGTAAATTAAGGACAGCAAGGTTTAAAATCAATAATTCCTTTAAGCCTTTGCAATATTTTTTAAAGTAGTGCCAGGAAATAAGACATGCTGGCTTTCACTTTCAGTAACCTGAAAATAATAGCATAAATTATGTAAGTAACCTCTTACTTAACAGAGTTGTATCATATTTTTTACTCTAATTTCCTTGTTTAGTATGACAGAGCTCTACTTTCTAGATCAGTGGTTCTCAAAGACAATGATTTTCTCCCAGGAAGATTTCCTAGGAGGCATTTGGCAATGTCTGGAGAGAGTTTGGGTTGTGATAAAACAAGGAAGACACTACTATTGGCAACTAGTGAACAGAGATCACAGATGCTGCAGAACATCCTAAAATTCAAGTGGCAGCTTTTACAACACAGAAGTGGCCAAAAATGTCAGTTGTGCTGAGGTTCAGAATCTTTGTTTTACATGCATGTTATTTGACTTAAGATTTGTATTAATGTCAAAGGGACGACTTTGGGGCTTGAAGATGGCTGACTAGAGGGACCTGACACTTGCCTTCTCCACAAAGAAGGACCAAAACAGCAAATAAATAATCACACGTTGAATAGAGTGTCTGAGAGAGAACAGTAGAATTCAGCAGAGAAATCACAGGAAAGCTCTGAGATACACACAGAAGAGAGAAGCAAAGAAGTTTCTTTGCTTCACTTGAGTTGCTATTGGTTAGCATTGGCTGTGAGCCTCAGGAGAGAGAAACTTCCCAGTGTAGGAAAAAGGTAAATGAGAGATCACCTGCAGTCCACATTTCCACCACGAACGTCTGCTATCTGCAAGCGGAGAAGCCCCTTGGTCCTTGCAGGCCCTGAGACCAGTATAGGAAACTGTATGAGTCCATATGATGGTATTGTTCCAAAGTGGGAGTTCATGCTGGATCATATCAACCTCCTTGCCACCCCATGCAAGGCTCAAGCAGCTACAGGAGGGTACAATTTTGAGAGTCCATCAGCTACCAGACTATATCCTTCCCTGGGACCCAATAGCCACTGATTTTCCCCTTCCCTTGAGACCCCTGCTGTCATCTCCCTAGATCCACTCAGAGGTCTGCAGTATCAGGACACAGACTGAACCCGTCACTGTTGCCAGGTCCCCAGCACTCTAGACTTTGCAGTGTCCTACAGCCTGGGGAAAGTGCACACATCACACCAGGGAGTCTACCCATGGGACAAGACAAAGGAAGCCAAAGCATGTGATGCCCAGAGTCTGAGAGACCCTACCCAGGGCCACTGTCACAGACACTAACCTCCCACTCCAAGCAGCAGGACCACTGCTCATCTGCATGTGCCTTCAGGGGGCCCAGGGGCCAACCTGCCCAGAAACCATCTGGGGTTTAAGAATATTCCAATCCTTGCGATAGTTTGCTGAGAATGATGGTTTCCAGCTTTATCCATGCAAACTGTCGCAAGGACAAAAAACCAAATACCGCATGTTCTCACTCATAGGTGGGAATTGAACAATGAGAACACATGGACACAGGAAGGGGAACATCACACACTGGGGCCTGTTGTGGGGTGGGGGGAGGGAGGAGGGATAGCGTTAGGAGATATACCTAATGTTAAATGACGAGTTAATGGGTGCAGCACACCAGCATGGCACATGTATACATATGTAACTAACCTGCACGTTGTGCACATGTACCCTAAAACTTAAAGTATAATTAAAAAAAAATTAAAAATTAAAAATTGAAAAAAAAAAAAAAAAAAGACTATTCCAATCCTGCCTAATGACACTAGCACCGTGCATGCCATTTGGGAGCCTGAGGACAACACTCAACCTACCACCATTGGCACCCTTGCATGCTGTCTGGGGGCGTGAAAATTCAAGTACACTGTCCTGCTGCTGCCAGTGCCAGCTCACACAATCAGGAGACTGGAGGACTGGCCTGCCCCACCCTCACCCTCCTGCAGCAGTG
Source organism: Pongo pygmaeus (assembly GCF_028885625.2). Lineage (NCBI taxonomy): Eukaryota > Metazoa > Chordata > Mammalia > Primates > Hominidae > Pongo > Pongo pygmaeus. The sequence continues at coordinate 31,156,900 of NC_072395.2, forward strand.
CACATGAATACCACCGGGGGGCCTGAAAACAGTACTGCCTGGTCTATTGCCATCTCCATTAGCACCCAAGCATGCTGTCTAGGGGCCAAAAAACGAATCTTCATAAATTTAAATAAATTAAAATCATATCAAACATCTTCCCAGATCATAATAGAGTAAAATTAGAAATCAATACCAAGTAGAACTTTGGAAACTGTACAAATATATGGAAATTAAGCAACATGCTCCTGAGTGACCACTGGTTCAATAAAGAAATTAAAAATAAATTAAAACATTTTTTGAAACAAATGAAAATAGAAACACAAATACCAAAACCTAGGAGGTAGAGCAAAGGCAGTGGTAAGATGGAAGTTTGTAGTCATAAATACCTACCTCACAAAGAGTAGAAATATTTCAAATAAACAACCTGATTATTTGCCACCTCAAGAAGCTAGAAAAACAAACAAAAAAAGTAAATAATCAAACTCAAAATTATTAATTTTTTAAATTTAAATTTTTATTTAATTTAGTTATTTTTTAGAGACTGGGTCTCCCTCTGTTGTCCAGGCTGGCCCTCAAGTGATCCTCCTGTTTTGGCCTCCCAAAGCACTGTGATAATAGGTGACAGCCCAAACTCAACCCAAACTCAACCCAAACTCAAAATTAGTAGAAGAAAATAAATCATAAAAATCAGAGCAGAACTGAATAAAATAGAGACTAAAAATTTACAAAGTATCCATGAAACAAAAAAGTGTTTTTTTGAAAAAGATAAACAAGATCAATAAACTGACAGCTTGACTAACCAAGAAAAACAGAGAAGACATAAAAAAGTAAAAGTAAAAATTAAAAAGGAGACATTAAACTGGTATCACAAAAATAAAAAATATCATCAAAAACTGTTATGAAGCACTACATGTTAACAAATTGGAAAATCTAAAGAAAATGGATAAATTCCTAGATACACATAACCTACCAGGATTGCATAAAGAAATTAAAAATTTGAACAGATCAATAAGAAGTAACAAAATTGAAGCAGTAATAAAAAAATCTCACATCAAAGAAAAGCCCAGAACCTGACGGCTTAAATGCTGAATTTTATCAAATTTATAAAGAACTAAAATGAATTTCTCTCAAACTATTCAAAAAAAATTTAAGATGAGCCCTCTATGAGGCCAGCATTGCCCTGATACCAAATCCGGGGAAGACATAACAAAAATAGAAAACCACAGGCCAATACTCCTGAATAACATAGATGCAAAATTCCTCAATAAAATACTAGTAAAACAAATCAAACAACATAGCAAAATACACCATGATCTAGTGGGATTTATCAAAGGGACACAAGTATGGTTCCACATATGTAAATGGATAAATGTAATACATCACATGAACAGAATGAAGGACAAAAATTGTAATATCACCTCAATAAATACATAAAAACCACCTGATAAAATTCTGAATCCCTTTATGATAAAAACTCTCAAGAAATTAGGCATAGAAGGAACATAGCTCAACATAGTAAAGAAAATATATTGCTGACCCATAGCTAACATCATATTGGATGGAGAAAAGATTTCCCCTAAGAACTAGAGAAAGATAAGAATGCCCACTTTCACCGCTGTTATTCAACACAGTACTAGAAATTCTGGCCAGAACAGGCAGGCAAGGGGAAGAAATACAAGGAATTCAAACTGGAAAAAAAGAAGTCAAAATGTATCTCTTTGCAGATAAGATGATCTTATATATTTAAAAACAAACAAAACACTAAGACTCCACCAAAAAAAAAAAAAAAACAAAAACATTTAGAACTAATAAATGAATTCAGTAAAGTTGCAGGATGCAAATAATTCAATATATAAAAATCACTAACATTTCCACACACCAATAACAAATTAGCTGAAAAAGAAATTTAAAAGGTAATCCCTTTTATAAAAGCTAGAAAAAAAAATATCTAGAAATAAATTTAACCAAGAAGTCAAAAGACCTCTGCAAGGAAAACTACAAAACACTGATGAAAGAAATTGAAGAGGATACAAATAGCAAAAATCTTCTGCTCATGGAATGGAAACATTAATATTGCTTAAATGTCTATACTACCCAAAGTGATCTACAGATTCAATGCAATCTTGATCAAAGTAACAATAGCATTCTTTGCAGAAATAGAAACAAAAATTCTAAAATTTCTATGACACTATAAAAGACCTAAATAACCAAAGCAATCTGAACAAAAGAACCAAACTGGAGGCATCATACTACTTGACTTCAAAATATACTCCAAAGCTGTAATAACCAAAACATCAAGGTACTAACATAAAAACAAACAAGACCAATGGTACACAATACAAAACCCAGAAATAAATCCAAATATTTACAGCCAACTGATTTTTTGATAAAGATCCCAAAAATATACATTAGTGAAAGGACACCCTCTTCAATAAGTGGTTCTAGGAAACCTGAATATCTGTTATGCAAAAAGAATGAAACTATATTCCTATCTCTTGCTGTATAAAAAATTAACTCAAAATGAATTAAATACTTCACTGTAAGACCTATAAAAATACTAGACTATAAAAATACTAGAAGAAATACTAGAATACTAGAAGAAAACCTAGGCAATACTCACGTGGACATTGATCTAGGCAAAGAGAATTTATGACAAAGACCTCATAAGCTCAGGCAACAAAAGCAAAAATAGATAAATGGGACTATTAAATTAAAAAGTTTTGCATAGCAAAGGAAACAGCAGAGTGAAGAGACAACCTGTACAATGGGAGAAAACATTTGCAAACTAATCATCCAAGAAGGGACTAATTAATATCCAGAATATATCAGGAACCCAAACAATTGAACTGCAAAATAATAATAGAATCCCATTAAAAAGTGAAAAAAGAACATTTCTCAAAAAAAGACCAGTATAAATAGCCAAGAGGCACATGAAAATATGTTCAACATTACTAATGATCAAGAAAATGCAGATCAAAACTACAATAAGCTATCACCTCATCCCAGTTAGAATGGCTACTATCAAAAAAACAAAATATAGCAAATGCTGGCAAGGATGCAGAGAACAGGGAACTCTTATAGACTATTGGTGTAATGTAAATTAGTATAGCCATTATGAAATACAGTGTGGAGAGTTCTCAAAAACTGAAAATAGAATTACAATATAATCTAGCAATTTCAATACTATGTATTTATCCAAAGGAAAATAAATCAGTATATCAGAGTAATACCTGCACCCCAATGTTTTATGGAGCACTACTCACAATAACAAAGATAGGAAACAACCTCAGTATCCATCAATGAACAAATAAATAAAAAAAGTTATAACTTTATAGTACAACATAAAACATAGTATATATAACATTTATAGAATGCGCTCTCTCCCTCTGTGCATGTATATGGTTGAATAGTATTTAGCTATAAAAAAGAATGTAATTCTGTCATTTACAGTAACATGGATAGAACTGGAGGTCATTATGTATAAAGTAAAATAAGCCAGGCTCAGAGAGATATCACACATTCTGGCTCATATGTGGGAGCTAAAGAAGTCTATCTTATGGAGGTAGAGATTAGAATGATAGTCACAAGTGTGTAGAAAGGGTGGGGAAGTGGAAGAAGCAAGGTTGGTTAATGGGTACAAACATACATATCGATATCACAGAAGGCTAATTATCTATAAGTGTTATCTATAACAACAAGGTAATTTTGGAATATAATAATTTTTCTTACTATTTAAAACATAAGATATGTCTGTGGATCTAAGGAAAGTTGTCTAAGATTCATATGATTTAATAGCATCCAGATACTTAACCAGGTACACTTAGGAATTTATGTTGAATTGTACAATATTTTGAGAAAAAATGATTATTTGCTAAATAGTGTGAGAATAACTTTCTAGAATATATGATCAGCAAGTGCAAGGATTATTTTCTATTTTGGTCAATGCTATGTCTTCAGGGCCTAGCATATATCGACAATAAATAATTGTGAGATGAATAAGTAAATCCTAAAATTCCAAACGAATTCAATTTAATGATATAAGTTTTTAAGCTTTTATTGCAACTAGCTTTTGCCCCTTGCAAATATCTGAGATATATCCTACAATGGGTAAATACTTACAAGTTTAAAATGTTTTTATATACATAGGGAATCAAGACTTTTTGCATAAACAATTCTCATATCTTTTTAATGAGTCAGAAATTTGTATCCCTAATTGACAGTAGAAGATTATGGGTAAGGCAGACTCTGAATGGTGCCCACCTAATAGTCATTCTCCTCTTCCTTAGAGCAACCTCATTTGGATGGAGCAGCAAAGTGCCAACCGGAAGACGTGGAATCTCAGCCTCTCTTACAGTGTGTGGTGGCCCCTGACAAGAAGGTTCTTACCTGTCCGATATGGGTAGATAAATTTGGGGGTTTTGTCTTTTCAAAGAAATAATGTTTATCCTTGTCTTGAACTTATCCTTTTACCAGCCCTTCTTCCCCACTGGAACCCAGCCACAGTGCCTGAAATGCACGCCTCTATACATTTTAAGAAAAACAATCCTTCATTTTGTTTAACCCATTTTATTGTTTTGATGATACATTTGTAGTATGTAGCTGAACTTACGCTTAACATAGGCATGGAGGCTTAGAAAGTTATATATCTAGCATGGCCAAATCTAAATTGTCAAGTCCATGTTTAAAAACTCAACTTATCCATCTCCACAATTCATGTACTTTTCATGATGCTGCACTTTCTTTTGAAAGTTCTAGATGCTCAATCCAGTGCTTATCATTAGTATGTCCATTATATACCTTCCATATTTTATATTCTTTCAAATACAACTCCAGGGAAAATAATATACAAAATAGGATTTCAAATAGAAGAATGACTAAAAACGAACAGATCTTAGTGCTCATTTATAAGTTTGTCCTTTAAGATGTCTTCATTGAGTTAAGAAACACCTGGGGCTATTTTAAATGAAAATGGTTTTTTCAAGGTTTTTTTTATCATTTAGACCAAGATAAACGTTATGATTCTTTTCTAGCAATAGCAACTTTTTTTGGTTATAAAATATGGTCTTTAAAAAGAAAAATCATTAAAATAAAAATATATGGGCAGAATCCTATCAAAAATGGTTCATATTAATGCAGATCGATATATTAAAAAATCCTTGTAAGTTTTATTTTCAAATTCTATAAATTATTTGGTTTCTGAAGTAAATCATAACTTTATTAAACATGGATGATAGAGTAAAATTCATTTTCTGCTTCCGGGCAATACATGTTGGGAGGAGACATAAAATGTATTCATAAAGATAAAAACTTGGAAGTATAGGATGTCATAGGAAATTCACTGCATTTATACTTAGAGATATACTATAAACCAAGTTCAAACATTCATTAATTGAATGAGCAAGCACAAATATTTTAACTTCCTTAAACTTTGTTCTATTATTTAGAAAATGAGATCTTGTTATATTTGCCAAATGCTTTGATTTTTAAAAGGTTAAACAAATTATGCAATTTCTTTGAAAACTGGTATACATATAAAACATATTAGCTATGTGTGAATACAAAAAATAAATTAGAAAAATAATTTAGTTATATTTACTATGACAGTCTTGAAGTTGAGACGATTAAGACATGATATTAAATAATTAACTAAAACAAAAACCTAATTACAAGGTACCTCTAAAAGTTTAATGTTGCATCAAACACCATGTGTTAATTTGGATCTATACATTCATACTTTCTAAAATGTATACGTTTTGTTTTTTAATTTTAAATTTTTGAGAGTACATAGTAGGTGTATATATTTATGGGGTATGTGAGATGTTTGGATACAGGTATGCAGTGTGTAATAAGCACATCATGAAAAATGAGGTATCCGCCGCTCATGCATTTATCCTTTGTGTTACCAACATTCCAATTATACTCTTTCAGTTATTTTAATATGTACAATTAAATTATTTACTATAGTCACTCTGTTGTGCAATCCAAAACTAACTCTTATTCTATTTTTTGTGTGTACCCATTAACCATCCCCATCTCCCCTCTACCTGCCCCCACTACCCTTCCAAGCCTCTGATAACCATCCTACTCTCTGTCTCCATGAGTTCAACTGTTTTGACTTTTAGATTCCACAAATAAGTGAGAACATGCAGTGTTTGTATTTCTGTGTCTGGCTTATTTACCATAACATAATGACCTGCAGTTCCATTCATGTTGTTGCAAATGACAGGATCTCATTCTTTTTATAATCAAATAGTACTCCATTGTGTATAATGATAATATTTTCTTTATCAATTTATCTGTTTCTGATATGGTTTGGCTCTGTTCCCACCCAAATTTCACCTTGAATTGTAGCTCCCATAATTCCCACGTTGTGGGACGGACCCAAGAGGAGATAATTGAATCATGGGGGCAGTTCCCCCATACTGTTCTCAAGGCAGTGAATAAGTCTCACAAGATCTGATGGTTTTTTATAAGGGGAAACCCCTTTCACTTGGCTCTCTCTCTTTCCTCCCACCACCATATAGGAAGAGCCTTTCACCTTCTGCCATGATTGTGAGGCCTCCCCTGCCACATGGAACTGCGAGTCCTTTAAACCTCTTTTTCTTTACAAATTACCCAGTCCTGGGTTTGTCTTCATCAGCAAGATGAAAATGGACTAATACAGTAAGTTTGGAGGGCTCAGAAGAAGACAAGAAAACGTGGGAAAGTTTAAAACTTACTAGAGACTCGTTGAATGGCTTTGACCAAAATGCTGATAATTATATGGACAATGAAATTCAAGCTCAGATGGTCTCAGATGAAAATGAGAAACTTGTTGGGAACTGGAGTAAAGGTGACTCTTGCTATGTTTTAGCAAATAGACAAGTGACAATTTGCCCCTGCACTAGAGATTTGTGGAACTTTGTGAACTCAAGGGAGATGATTTAGGGCATCTGGTGGAAGAAATTTCTAAGCAGCAAAGTATTCAAGAGGTGACTTGGATGCTGTTAAAAGCATTCAGTTTTAAAAAGGAAACAGGGCATAAAAGTTTAGAAAATTTGCGGCCTGGTGATGGGATAGAAAAGAAAATCCCATTTTCTGAGGAGAAATTCAATCCAATTGTAGAAATTTGCACAAGTAACAAGAAGCCAAATGTTAATTCCAAAGACAATGAGAAAAATGTCTCCAGGGCATGTCAGAGACCTTTGCAGAAGCCCCTCCCATCAGATGCCCAGAGGCCTAAAAGGAAAAAATGGTTTTCTGGGCTGGGCACAGGATCCCACTGCTGTGTGCAGCCTAGGGACTTGGTGCCCTGCATCCCAGATGCTCTAGCCATGGCTAAAAGGGGCCAAGGTACAGCCCCAGTCAGGGCTTTACAGGGTGCAACCCCCAAGTCTTGGCAGCTTCCACGTGGCATTGAGTCTGTGGGGCCACAGAAGTCAAGAACTGAGGTTTGGGAACCTCCACCTAGATTTCAGAGGATGTATGGAAATGTCTGGATGTCCAGGCAGAAGTTTGTTGCAGGGGCAGAGCCCTCATGGAGAACCTCTGCTAGGGTAGTGTGGAAGGGAAATATGGAGGGGAAGCCCCTAACACAGAGTCCCTGCTATGGCACTGCCTAGTAGAGCTGTGAGAAGAGGGCCACCATCCTCCAGACCCCAGAATCATAGATCTACCAACAGCTTGCAAGGTGCCCCTGGAAAAGCTGCAGACACTCAACCCCAGCCCATGAGAGCAGCTGGGAGGGAGGCTGTACCCTGCAAAGCCACAGGGGTGGAGCTGCCCAAGATCATGAGAACCCACCTCTCGCATCAGTGTGACCTGTTTGTGAGACACGGAGTCAAAGGAGATCATTTTGGAGCTTTAAAATTTGACTACCCTACTGGATTTTGGAATTGCATGGGGCCTGTAGCCCCATCATTTTGGTCAATTTTTTCCTTTTGGAATGGGTTATTTACCCAATGCCTGCACCCCCATTTTATCTGGGAAGTAAATAACTTGCTTTTGATTTTACAGGCTTGTAGGCAGAAGGGACTTGCCTTATCTCAGATGAGACTTTGGACTGTGGACTTTTGAGTTAATGCTGAAATGAGTTAAGACTTTGGGAGACTGTTGGGAAGGCATGATTGTGTATTGAAATGTGAGCACATGAGATTTGGGAGGGGCCAGGGGTGGAATGATATGGTTTGCCTGTGTCTTCACCCAAATTTCATCTTGATTTGTAGTTCCCATAATTCCCACATGTTGTAGGAGGGGCCCAGGGGCAGATAATTGAAACATGGGGGTGGTTTTCCCAATACTGTTCTTGTGGTAGTGAATAAGTCTCATAAAATCTGATGGTTTTGTAAAGGGAAACCTCTTTTGCTTGGCTCTTTCTCTCTCTTGCCAAGTAGTGCCTTTCGTCTCTGCCATAATTGTAAGGCCTCCCCCACCAGATAGAACTGTGAGTCCACTAAACCTGTTTTTCTTTATAAATTACCCATTCTCTGATATGTCCTTATCAGCAGTGTGAAAATGGACTAACACAGTTTCCAAATCTTGGCTATTATAAACAGTGCTGCAACAAACATGGGGTGGAGATGTATCTTCCATATACTGATTTCCTTTCTTTTGAATGTGTAATCCAGGTACCACTGGATTATATGGTATCTCTATTTTTAGTTTTTTTGTGGAACCTCAAAACTGTTCTTCAGAATGATTGTTCTAATGTATATTCCCACCACAAGTGTACAAGGGTTCCCATTTTACATCTTCACTGGTATTTGCTATTGCCTGTCTTTTGGATAAAAGCCATGTTAACTAGGGTGAGATGGTATGTCATTGCAGTTTTGATTTGCATTTCTCTGATGATCAATAATGTTGAGCACCTTTTATATATTTACCATTTATATAACTTCTTTTCAGAAATGTCTGTTTAACTTTATTACCCACTTTTTAATCAGATTATTTGATTTTTTTTCTTATAAAGTTGCTTGAGCTCCTTATATATACTGGTTACTAAGTTGCCAGATGGGTAGTTTACAAACATTTTCTACCATTCTACGGGTTGTCTCTTTACTTTGTTGATTGTTTCCTTTGCTATGCAGAAGGTTTTTAACTTGAGGTGACCCCATTTGTCCATGTTTGCTTTGGTGCCCTGTGCTTGTGGAGCAGTACTCAATAAAGTTTTTGCCCAGACCAATGCCTGGAGAGTTTCCTCAGTGATTGCTCATGGTAGTTTCATAGTTTGAAGTCTTAGATATAAGCTTTTAATCCATTTTGATTTGATTTTTGTATATGGTGAAAGATAGTCTAGTTTCATTCTTCCGTATGTGGATTATCAGTTTTCCCAGCACCATTTATCGAAGAGATTCTCTTCCCCAGTGTGTGTTCTTGGCACCTTTCTTGAAAATGAGTTCACTGTACAGGTGTGGATTTGTTTTTGGTTTCTCTATTCCATTCCATTGCTCTGTCTGTTTCTATGCCAGTACTGTGTTGTTTGTGTTGCTATAACTGCAGTGTGATTTGAAGTCAGGTAATGCAATTTCTTCTGTTTTGTTTTGTTTTTTTTTTTTCACTTAGAATAGCTTTAGCCATTCTTGGTCTTTTTTGGCTTTCATATAAATTTTAGGTTTGTTTTTTCTATTTCTCTGAAAAGTGCCATTGGTATTTTGATAGAAATTACATTGAATCTGTAGATTATTTTGGGTAATGTGGATGTTTTGACAATATTGACTCTTCTAATCCATGAACACGGAGTATCTTTCCCTTTTTTGGTGTCTTCTTCAATTTCATTCAACAGTGTTTTATGGTTTTTATTAGAGAGATCTTTGACTTCTTTGGTTAAGTTAATTCCTAGTATTTCACTTTATTTGTAGCTATTGTAAATGGATTACTCTTCTGATTTATTTTTCAGATTGTTTACTTTTGGCACATAAAAATACTCCTGATTTTTGTATGTTGTTTTGTATCCTGCAATTTTACTGAATTTGCTTATCAGTTCTAATAGTATTTTGGTGGTGACTTTAGGTTTTTCCAAATATAGTATCCTATCATCTGCAAACAAAGATAATTTTATTTTTCATTTTCCATTTGGATGCCTTTTATTTCCTTCATTGTTATTCAACATAGGACTTCACAGTGCTATGTTGAATATCAGATCAATGCCCCAGAGAATAAAAATGGGCAACCTTGTTATGATCCAGACCTTAGAGGAAAGGCTTTCAGTTAAGATGTGTATTTTTTGTATTTCATCTACAATTATTAAAATAAGCATAGCTTTTGAGCATTATTAGCATTAAGAAGAATATCTAAAAAGATAACTGAACATATTGATACATTTATTTCTATAGTACCAAGAATTTAAGAAAAAAATAAGGAAATATGCCTTTTAAAAGAAGGATAGGCCATACATGGTGTCTCACACCTGTAATGCTAGCAATTTGGGAGGATGGCAGTTTGCTTGAGCCCAGGAGTTGGAGACCAGCCTGGGAAACATGGCAAAACCCACTTTATACTAAAAAAAAACAAAAAACAAAAAAATTAGCAAGGCATGGTGGTACATGCCTGTAGTCCCAGCACCTTGGAAGGCTGAGGTGGAAGGATCAGCTGAACCCAGAAAGTCAAGGCTGCAGTGAGCTGAAATTGCACCACTGCACCCCAGCCTGGGCAACAGGAATGAGACCCTGTCTCAAAAAAATAATGAAAAGAAAAGAAAAGAAAAAGGCTAAAACTATAATTTACTTAATCATACGTAAAATGTTTTACCTTCTAAATAGTGAAGCTATAAAACCTCACGAAAGAACATAATAGGAAATCTGAACAATAGAAAGATGTACCATAATATTGGGCAAGAAGATGTATGTTTAAAAGTACCTATTCTTTCAGAATCAATGCATGATTTTAAAATTCTAACTAATATTCTCTTTTTATAAGGAGAATAATATAAACTATTTTAGAATAGTGAAGAAATAATGGAAAATAAAGTGATACAATAGGAATCATCTCAGTAATTATTCCATTAGTAACATATGCCATCATAATAGTATTGTAGTAACAAGCTCAGGTGGCTAAATAAGTGCACAACACAGATAATTCAGAAATAGGTCTAAGTGTATAGGAGAATGGAACATATAAAACAGGTACTATTTTAATTCATAGGAAAGGACAGTTAATTTTTATAAATTGTGTGGGCATATGTGGCTACATATCTGGAGTAAAACTGTGTTACATCTGTAACACATATATTCTGTTTGACTTCAAGTCTCTCTATTGATGAAAATGTGAATAGTTTCAAACTTTTGCAAAGCACTTAAAAATAAATAATAAAATTAAAACTGCACACACACTTTTTTTGCCTGTCAGTTGCATTCTATTACTCTGTCTCTTGGAGCTGAATTTATTTCTGTGAGGCTTTATGTGTAATTATATTTATTACTGCATTTTTCATAATACCCAAAAAAAGGAATAAAAGCGTACAAATACAGTATATGTCCAAACAAGCAATATCAAGGACTACGTAAACAAATTACATTTAAAATCTGCATCATGGAATAATATCTAAATGTGCAAATTATCATTAATGCATTTCATTTTCTTCTTCTCCACCTTGAAAATGTTGTGTTTCCATATATTTTCATCTCAGAAAAAATGTAGACTAAACTTTAAATTTCTCAGGTACATTTCTTAATTCCATACTCCACAATCCCCCTTCACTATTGGTGTCAATGCTGTTTTCCTCCTCACCATCAATGCTTTCTCAACTATGACTACTTATCATAAATCCAACTATTTGTAAGTTTCATATATTCTAAAAAATAAAAAAAAGGAAACAGCATATACAAAGATAAAACTCCCTTCTAATGTTCCACTGCATCAAGCTGAACTTTCTCTGCTTTAATCACCTTAGAATCCTGTCACTTCTGTTAAAGTCTTCACCAGCCATGTGTTAATAAGGCTCAAGGCACTGGACTAGTCTTTCATAGATCTGCAGAGGCCTCCATAACACCAAAACCAAGACTCTGCCAGTATTCATGATCTTTGACCTCTATGCATATGACACAATTGACTATAAAGCCTTCTGGAAGCAATGACACATGAAAAACCACTTGGGTAGCAGAAAGAGAAAGGACAAAACACATTTTAGAAATATTTAAGTGGCAAAATCAAATCAATTGATGATTGACTGATTGATTGCCTAGGTGAAGGAATTCATTGACTCACCGGATATCAGATAACGAAGACAGGAGTTATGTGAACCTGTTTTTGGGACTTGGGTAGAGTGTGATACCAGCTGTTTTTCTCCTCACCATAAATGCTTTCTCCCTGTGAATCAAAACAGATTTATACCTTATAAAAGAAGGCTAGGATTTACATGGAAGTGATGAAGCATCTGTAAACTTGTGAGATTATCAAACACATCATATTTAATCAGATGTCTATGAGTCTGAAGATCATAGTAAAATATCATAATATCTATGAAATGGCTAAATTATTCCAGGAGAGATATAGAGTGTGGTAAAATGTTGGTCAGGAATAGATTTTTGGAAATATCAAAGTTTTATAAATATATATATTAAAAGAAACTCATGGGGAAAGAAAAGATAAATGGAGAATTTGAACTGAATATTTTCTGTCTGATCCTTTAGATCCTCTTTCCACCCAACTCCACACGGCCCCATGCTTCAGGATCAAAGTCTGGTGACAAGTTTATGCCTGCCGTCCCAGTTTAATTATGAATGACACACTTTCTTATTACAAAAATAGTCCTTATTTTAATGTAGATTCTATGGCTATCCAAACCAGGACTCTCTGGTCTCTTTGGCTTCAGCCACTGAAAATCAGATGGAGGGAGGAGAAGGAAGTCAGAAAATTTGTTTCTGTGGTATCCTTTTTGACTTGTTACATTTGGTTGGTGGTTGTTCTTATTGGCCCCAGCTGATGCTAGCCACTGATAGGGAATAGGGAATGAGGAAGTTTCCAGATGATCCCATTGGAAGGGGATATGTGTCTCTTCCAAGATCTTGATTGATGCAGGGGTATGGGCAGATCCAAGACAATGTAGTGTCAAGAAAGTTAAGAAAGAATTTTCCAAGACTTGTGTAATGCACGGGGGTGGACAAAGCGAATGCAACAGGTAGTCCAGCAAGATGAGGAAAAGATAGTCAAAACTGTGAACAGTCATAAAAAGTATGGAAATTATAAATTTTATTTCAGGTAGAGACAACAGATAAACATACATTAGGCATAAAATATTTAAAAAGAAAATAGCCAAAAAAACAAAAAGCTTTTCTGTTTACTTCAACAATTACTAATGACCTCCTATTCTGATTTTAGGGGCCATTGTCTGAAGTACACGTAGGGAAGAAATTATAGAAAGGCGAAACTAAGGAAGTCACTATATATTGATATCATAATTTATTTGAGTTTGAACCTATTTATACTTAATCATGTTTGGAAAAATGCAAGCAGATAGAGAATTTTGTGGACACAATATTCCAAACAAACATACTTTTGCCCAGCTTATGAAGACTTACTTTCACTAAAGCTATAGAAATACTTTGGCATCAATATTTGGCATCATTCAGCAGATATGGAAGGTAATAAGCTGTTTAGCTATGTTTTAATCCTCTTCTTGGTATGCTCACTGACTTTTATAAGCTGAAAATATGAATGGCCAAAATAAAATAAACTTTATATGATTATTAGAAACAATACTAATAACTCCTAGAAAACAAAGACATACACAAATATCTAAAAACATGGCAAATTGCTGGAGAATGATTGTGGAGAAAAGTTAAATTAGCAGAATGTAAGAAGTTTGGCATTTTCAGGAATTTAGAAGTCAGAGTAATTAACCAGTAAAGAAAGCATTAGGTCCTGCCACTTCTTCCCAAGTTCTCATCATTTTTCAAGGATTTGGTACATCTGGGGATTCTGATAGCTAAGCCCTGTATCCAATTTAGAAAGAGCATCCCTAATGTTAGCTGAAGGCAGTGGAGTAGAAATTTATCACTAAGGAACGAAATGCATTCCTTTTGGCGGAAAGCTGCTTAGAGGAATGTATTTTGTGTGGTATAAAAGTGCATGGAAATTTTAGTTGTATTTTTATTTAAATCTATGAAAAACTTTATGTCTTTGAGGGATAAACCCTATGCAGCTATTGGGAAAATAGGAAACATCTTAAAGAAGAACAAACTTATCCAACATTGCACACTATTCTGTTTCCTATTTCATAGGCAGGGCCACCTGAAGTTTTATAACCCAACCAAACTTTAGATTCTTTGTATTTTCATACATGTCTCCAGAAATGGGAATGATACTCTTGCTAAAATATCTGCTATGCAGAGTCTATTCTGCTTAGAAAATGAACACAATCAAGGACCATAAATAGATATCATGTCATCTTCCAGCTTACTTTTGAAGAGATCTCTATACCATTCAATCTTCTGGGTTTGAATTGGAGTAAATGGTCAATGAATAAAGACAGGAAGAATGGAGAGAGAACAGTATCTGGTACCTAAAGCCCCCCAACAAGCACCAGAACATTTTTCTTTTTTAATAAAATGATTTCTTCTATTTTCATTTCTTCTTCAAATTAGTAAAATAGTTTGAAAGGTACAATTTCAATGTGCCAAGTGAAAATTTTCTCCCCTGATTAACAAATACTGTTACCGGCTGTGAGGCAGAAAGTTGTATATAAGCAGTGATTAAATATACAATGGGGTAACAGTGAAACTCTGGTAAACCCTCACACATTTTAGAGAATCATAGAGCTTTCTACTTGTCTATAAAGTTACAGATGTGAAGAGCAAACTTTTTTCTTCTCTTAGAGGGGCTGAGAATGCCATTGTCACCTACTTTTCAGGAGCGAAAGGTACTAGAAGAATATTCCTATCCTCTGATCACAAGTCCCCCACTGGGTCAGTCACTCTTTCCTTAAGGACTTTTGGAAAACTGCACAATTATGGATTGTCCTTTGCAAACAGCTGTGCTCATGACTTAAACACCATTTTCTTTTATTGCAATGTGGGGGTCCTTAAGGAGTCCAGATTATCTTGTTGCTCAGAGAATGAATAAAATTTAGGTAGAGGGGAAGGAAAGTTCATTCTGAAGCCCAACAGGCCTCATGTTTAAGTCATGTTCTATATTATTTTTTTAGTAAAGAAGCTGGTATTTAATCTCCATCTATCTGATTTCTAAATTTTATCTATCAGCACGTTTTGAATTTGTAATAGGCTTGACTGTCAGAACAATATTCGCTCCTAAAAATTCAACCACTTTCCACTTAGTATCAATTGTGCCTTTTCCTATAATTTCCATTAAAAATTCATGTTTTTTGCCTAATTTAATTAATAATTACCAACAATAGAAATGCCAAGTCCATAAAATTGATAGAAATTGGGGTGTTTTGTGGAGTTAATAATTTGGTTTACTTTTCTCATCTTTCATAGAACTTTCTTAACCATGTAGAATGTTCTGCCACAAGGAGAAGCTCAAAAAGTTTTGCTGATTTGTTTTAACAAGCATAAGATTTGTTTTCTTTTGCCATGCAAAGCTGGCTTACTAGAAAAAGCATTGACACAAGGAAGTCAACATTTATGGTCTGAGCATTTCCAGTGTTAATATGCTTAAGAGTGTACAAAATGCAAACGACTAGGCTATAAAATGACTTTGTCTTTCCCTAATCAGAAAAAACTACCAAAAATGTAATGTAAAAAAATATATAAACTGAGTAAGCATATGCCCTATTGTCACTTATACTTCATTTTTCTATGTAAGTCAAAATGTAGCTTATATGGAACTGGCTAGAAGAATGATGTATGGATATTTATAGGGGAAAATCTCATAGTGCTCCAAGGAATGCCTTTCTGTATGTAAACAACTCTTTAAGTTACAAGGCTCTTTGAAAAATGGCATGTTCTATTCAATGTAGATTCAATGAAAGAATCTAGATTGCCAAAATCATTTTATGAAAAACGATACTATTATGGTCCCACACCTTCAGGTCTTCAAAACCCCCCCCCCACCCACACACACACACACACACACTTCTACTTGTCTATAAAGTTACAGATGTGAAGAGCAAACTTTTTTCTCTTAGAGGGGTTGAGTATGCCATTGCCACCTACTTTTCAGGAGGGAAAGGTACTAGAAGAATATTCCTATCCTCTGATCACAAGTCACCCACTGGGTCAGTTAATCTTTCCTTAAGGCCTTTAGGAAAACTGCACAAATATGGATTGTCCTTTGCAAACAGCTGTGCTCATGACTTAAACACCATTTAAGTCACAAACACACACACACACCCCATATTATGGAAGGAAAGATAATGTCCTCTTGTTCTAAATCACAAACCAATAAAATATTCGTATTCTATTTCAAACCATACTCATACTTTAACCTAGTCCTTGCACAAGTACAAATACTCCCTCCTTTTTTTTTTTTTTTTTTTTTTTTTTTACAGAAATTCACATTTCAGTCTGTCACTGAAATGGGCTGTCAAAAGGCTAGCCCATCTTCTTAATCTAGTTCCTATACAATATACAAATACTGTTTTTTACCTCAATGCGCATTTCAGTCAGCTGAGCCTATTTCATCGATATAAATAATTAGGTAGCAGAAACATCTTTTTGAGATGTTTATACATCAACATAAGTCTCCATTATCCTTTTATTTATGCCCTAAGGGGATAAAAATATGAATCCAAAATTCTTAGGAATACAAAATGGCTGACTCATGCTTCTTGCAAAATGTATGCTTTCCATATGACCATTAAGAAATAGTGGCTCTACCGCTAGGTCTCTACCACTATTTCTCTCTCTTCTCTCTATCTCTTCAAGCTTACTTACCCTTGTACTCATTCTTCCTTAAAATTCCTTTTCATAAGCTAGATGTTGATTCATCTCTTGCCATTTTCTGCTTAATTCTTGCCTCCCAATAGATGTCACATTCAGAAAAAACATATTTCAGTTACAGAAACATGCAACTCTTTCTTACATAAACTTTTTTTTACTTCAATCACCCCATTCCTTTTTATTTTCCTTTAAATATTAACATCTTTGAGAAACCATCTCTTAAACTCTCTCATTTTGGGTTAGGTGGAGGATTTCTAGATAAAACTCAAGACACATTGTAAAATTTGAATTTCAGATAAACAATACTTTTTTAGTATATTACAAATAGTGCATGGGTGTGTTTTTTGTGGATATTCAGGGGAGAGGGGTGGAGAGAGGAAAATTCCCCACAATGAATGTAAACTTGTGAGCAGGATAGACCCTATGCAGTATAAAATTAGCTCAGTGTGAATTAACTTGTATTGCAATACAACAGCATTTCCAAATAAAACTTGTATCTACAAAGTGATTTGATATTTTCTGACCATGAAAGTTTGGGCACTTAAGCCATAATTTTGAGAAAAAATGTACTAATCCTTTCCATTCTGTGAAGTATGTTTTGAATTCTATTTATGAATGATCTGACCAAGTCACATCATTTTCTAGTACAGAAAACTGCTTTCTTGTAGGTTTACTAATAACTAAAAACAGGGCATTTTACTGTTACTGCTAAGTATGAAATCTCACTCTTGCTATGTATTCAGAATGAGTACAGAATCATTTAATCAAAGAGTAAGGTAATATCCACTGAGAAGTAGATGAAACCCTCACATTGTTTGAGGAAAAATTTTAATTCACTCAAATTGACATCTGTAACTGATAATCACAGGGCATAATAAAACGTAAAAAACAATTAACCCTGGTGTTTGCCATTCAGTAATATAACAGCATCTAGTTCCCTATCAGTATCATTAAGTTCAAATAAAATACAAACTAATATTCACTTCAACCTATTTTCTATAGTGAATATTTGAAATATTTTCTTTAAAAAGCTAAATGTAGTGATAAATGAGATTACAACACTGTAAATCCTTTATGATATCTTTAAAAAGCTTGCATATGTCTCATAGATAGATATTTATTACACATATATACACATAAGAAAGATGTTTTAATGGAGGAAAAAGTTTAAATAATTTGATGTCAACCTAATAAAATATCATTAATTGTATGGGTGTTCACCTCTGGCTGGGGGCATAAGGCTCCAGATGATTTTAATTTTCTTCCTTGCTGAGCAACATTTTCTAGATGATCTGTAATAAACACATTTTTAGCCAGTAATAAGAAACATATTTCTTAAAATAGTTTAAAAAATATTTTACCTTTTATTACTCATATCATTTGCCAGAGGATATAGATCCTATTGAGCTGTCTGTGCTTAGGAAACCGAGAACGTGAAACCAGCTGGATGACGAAATAGCAGGGAAAGCAATAATTTGTTTCCTAATAAGCTATATATAAGTCACTTCTTGAGTGAAGAATAGGTAAATTGTACTTTGTTTGGAATTGTTATTTATATTTTCAAGTGAATATGTTTAACATTTCCCCAGAGTCCCTTTCTGCAGTTCTTAATGATTTCAGCTATTTATTAGCATATGCACCCAGGCTTAACTAAAATATTCCAGGGGATGAATTTCTCAGTTTTGTAAAAAAAGTGGATTTGTGCAAGAAAACACTGCCCTCAAGCCTCTGTGCTGAGAAATTAATCTCTACAAACATAGAGAAATCCCCATTGTTCAAACAAGTTCTTAGGGCACAAAACATGGAAAATAACATGAACTTTGTCATCACCACTCGAATATTTTTCTATGTTTATCTGTTGAAAATTACATAGCATGTCTAATAGGACACTTTCTAAACCTGTGAAATACTATGCAACTTTAAATGAAGCCACTTTGACTCTGATGAACTGCCACATGGCAAAGCAAGGACATAAAAATCCATTCAAATAGGTGTTATAAAACAGATTTATTAAAGAATGTATTACTAACAAATGTATTACCAAGGGACAAACAGGCATACACAGAGATTGAAATATAATTAAAATTATTACTGTATAGTCCTATTAAATATATGACAATTGCAAAATACTCAACAAATACAGTATTCATAGGCACATTTTTATAACTATTATATACACTCACATTTTAGTATCCTCTCATATTTCACGGTGATTATAAATAGAACTACTCAAATATATTTGTTTCTTCCAAACCAGTTGTTAAGGCTAAAATGAGACACAAAATAAATGATCAGAATAAAAATATCGAAGTCCATTTTATATTCATTAGAAACTGTTTTCCTTGCTGTCACCCAAAGTTTCACACATATTTCAGGAGTGGAATAATGGGTTTGTTAGAATTCTGTCCTCTAAGTAAGAGTCCTCTACCTTTACTTACATACAATGCAAGGTAGGTCAAAAATCTCTCTTCTTTAGAACACAATCATTTTAACAAAAGTTCTATATACTCTATTACTATTTGCTTATCTTCCACTTGCTTTCAGTTTATTTTAACCACTCACATCCCACGACTACACTGAGACCCCTTCTTTTATGATCATGGATTAATTTCTTGTTAAAAAAAACTTGTGGAACTCTCTGAGCCTTGCTTAATTGCTGGAAACATCTGAAACTTCCTCCCCTTTGATCTATTTGACATTCTTAATTACCATCAGGACTGTTTAGGCCTTTCTCATTCCTCAGACCAGATTTCCCTTACCTTAAGTGCTGGGCTTCTCAAACATCTGACTTCATGCTGTGTTCTTCCCTCTCCACACATACATCCTTGGCAATTATACTAATGGCTTCACTATTTATAGTATTTGGAGGTAGGTCCATATTTACTTCACTACTTTGAATCATCCTCTCCATTTCTGAAGGTTTATTTTCTGGATAGTTCCACAAAGAAGTTTCATCAGGCAGCTTATACTCCATATGTTAAAAGTGGTCTGTCTCCTCTTCAATTCACAAACTAACGCAGTCAGTGACTCGATTTCAGCCAGTTGCATAACCCAGTATTCTGAAAGAATCTTTGACTCTTCGATCTCTCCAGACACAGTGAACTCCAAGTCCTCTTAAGTTAACTTTCTGAATATTTCTTGAGTTTGCAATCTTCTCTAGTCCACTGTTGCCATCTCAGTCAAGGCAAACATTATTTCTTGTCTGGATGATGGCTAACAAAACTCCCTCCAACTTATCCTTCACATAGCATCGAAGTGCATAGTTGATCATGAGATGCCATGGCTTGAAACTTTTAAAGAAACTTCTCTTTGTGCTTTAAAAAAATCTACTTGATATTATGTAAAATCTATCTATGATGTGGTTCATTGCTCATGTCTTTACCTAAAGAATCCCTTAATTAAATTCCTTGCAGAAATTATGTATATTATGTGTATATATAAAATGTATGTGTGTGTATATACATTTATATGTAATGTGTGTGTAAACATATACACACATTATATATAAATACGTATGTGTATCTACAGACATATATATTAAATTCCTTGCAGTAAATATATATAATGCATTATATATCAATTAATTATAATTAATAATATATACTATAATTACACATTTAATTTACATATGTATTACATATATGTAATGTAATTATATATAATTTTATATGTAATGTATTATATATAATTATAATTATATAGAGATCTTATATATAATCATATATACAATGCATATAATTATATAATGTAATATATAATGTATATAATTATATATTATATGTAATATATTATGCATATAATTGCTATAATGCAGCTCCAATATTTTCCAATACGATAAGGCCAAATTGTGTATAATTCTGGTTTTAATTTTTATTTTCCTATTAATGAAGTTAAGCATCTTCACATAAATCTTTATGACACATATATGTATATATATGTGTATATATTATATATAAATTTATATATACACATATATACATATATACACATAAATTTATATATATACACATACATATTTTAAATCTGAAGTTGAAATATATATGTGTATATATATTTAAATTTATATATGTGTATATATATTTAAATTTATATATGTGTATATGTATTTAAATTTTTATATATATATATACACATACATATTTTAAATCTGAAGTTGCAAACTTATCTCAGTTCTCATATATTTAAGTACCAATCAGCTTAGTACCAGAGGCATATGGGTCTAGTTATATTACTATTATCATCACCATCAGCATCACTTTTTTTTCCATGATGAGCCTTAAGCCATGTGAAACTCATGGGCACAAAAGGTAAAACTTTAATTGACTACTACCATGCTCACCACTTTCAGAACTTTATCTAGACTTTTTAAAAAATATGTTCTAAATTTGCAGTGTTTGAAGGATTTTCTTTTTCAGTTTGAGCCAGAACTTTATAAAAGACTGGTTATAATCTAACTACAGCTAGGAGAGATACATTTCACTGACACTGCCAGCATCTTCTATGTGATGATTCATTTCCACAACTGAAGAAAACACTAACCTATGAATCTTGGGATTTTTTCTTAATAAATCAGTTCCTAATTATCCCTCTCATCTTTGATCTTCTGTGTTAAGCACGATGTTCTCATTTCTTTTACATTTTGATCAAAATAGTTATTTTTCTGAATTGTTTGTAATTTTAAAAGTATAACACATGTGTAGCTGATTTTTCTTTTATCCTACTGTGGTATTAAAATCTCATTCATGTATACACAACATGGATAATGAGTAGGGGGCTTTTAGAAAAAAGTAAAAATAAATGCCTATATATTACAACCTCGTTTAAAATATCAAACATTAATGATACCTTTGAAACCTTTTCGTGATCACATTTTGTATCTAACACCCAGAGCTATCCATATTTTTGAATGTCTATTTCATGTTACCTTGCTTTCTACTGAGTTTTACAAATGGACTTATTTGCCTGTTTTTGTACATTATACAAATGGTATCATACTGTATGAATCCCAACAGGGCTTATATTTTGTTGACTAATATTATGTTGTAGAAGTCACCTATGTTTCTGTGTGTGGTATAGTCCAGTTTCATGGCTATACAGTATTCAGTTTAACGAATAGCCAAATTTATTCATCCATTCTCCTCTTGGCTGAAAATTTACTTGTTTATATATGTTTGCATTTACAAATGATTCTGCTAGGAAACCTCTTATGTCTCATGTTGAACTTCTAATTTATTAATATATAGGGCACTTCCTTAGAAAAAAAATTTGCTGTGGGAGGGGGTATGCACGTGTTACAGAAAATACCAAATTTTTGGCCAAATTATTCCATATTCTGTTGAATCCTCCCATGAACAGAATATGATCTCCTGAGACTCCAGATCCTCATCAAATCTTGCTACAATGCAGCTACAATATTTTCTCACCAATATGCTAAGGCCAGATTGTGCATAATTCTGGTTTTAATTTTTATTTTCCTGTTAAGCAATGAAGTTAAGCATCTTTACATAAATCTTCATGACTCATATAAGGGATTTCTTTGTAAAATGCTTGATATCTTTTATTCATTTTGTATTACATTGTCTAATTTCTACTAATTGTTAACAATTAATCATATGTTTTGGATACCAAGGGTTTGTGGGTTAAAAATGTTCAAACTATCCTTCCCATTTTATAGCATTTTACTTTATTTATTGGATTTTAGATGAACAGAAATTTGATTGTAATCAAACGGTTTTATTTTTATTTTTATTTTTTTGAGACAGAATCTCATTCTGTCACCCAGGCTGGAGTGCAATGGCACGATCTCGGCTCACTGAAACCTCTAACTCTTGGGTTCAAGCAATTCTCCTGCCTCAGCCTCCCGAGTAACTGGGATTACCGTCACGTGCCACCACGCTCGGTTAATGTTTTGTATTTTTAGTAGAGACGGAGTTTCACCATGTTGGACAGGCTGGCTTCAAACTTCTGACCTCAGGTGATCCACCCACCTTAGCCTCCCAAAGTGGTGGGATTACAGGCATAAGCCACTGTGTCCAGCCAAAAAGTTTTATTTTTAATAAATGTTTAAGGCAAAATTATTTGTTAAAAATTAATGTTTTTAATAAAGTCAGGCAGTGGTGGTAGATACTTCTGAGCCTGTGGGGGCAGGGAGTGCCCTCCTGGGCCCCTGAGAGTACACAGATGCCCAGTTCCACAGCTACAGCTTGGGCGGCTGCAGCTGTGCCTAGGAGGGTGGGAGTCCTGCCTTCTCCTGGACCCCAAGAGCACAGGGATGCCTGGGTCCACAGCCATGGCTGGGTGGCTGCAGCTGCATGCAGGTAGAATGAGGCTCCAGCTCTGCCAGCTTGGAAGGGGCTGGGCTTCTGCCTGTTCCTGGATCCCACTGGCTCAGTGGAGCACACAGCCCTGGCTGCACCTCCCCAGCTTTAGCTGGCATCATGGCAGCAGTTCCTCCAGACAGGCCACTGCTGCCATCAGAAGGACACTTTGCCTATACATTATTCTTCTCTAAAAGCATAATTGTGAGATTTGGCCTCAGACTAATTTTAAGAAAATAACTAGCCCGCAGATGAATTTTAAGAAAATGTCAGAGCAACTCAAATTGAGAAACACTTTACAGAATACCTGACCAGTACTCCTCAAAACTGTGAAGGGCATAAAAACAAAAAAGACTAAGAAACAGTCACAGACCAGATAAGATTAAGGGAGCATCATGGGAAAATGAAATGTGGCATCCTGAACTCAGTTCTGGGATAGTAAAAGAACATTAGTGGGTCGGGAGCCAAGATGGCCGAATAGGAACAGCTCTGGTCTACAGCTCCCAGCATGAGCGACGCAGAAGATGGGTGATTTCTGCATTTCCATCTGAGGTACTGGGTTCATCTCACTAGGGAGTGCCAGACAGTGGGCACAGGTCAGTGGGTGCATGCACCGTGCGGGAGCCAAAGAAGGGCGATGCATTGCTTCACTTGGGAAGTGCAAGGGGTCAGGGAGTTCCCTTTCCTAGTCAAAGAAAGGGGTGACAGACAGCACCTGGAAAACTGGGTCACTCCCACCTGAATACTGCGCTTTTCTGACAGGCTTAAAAAACGGCGCACCAGGGATTATATCCTGCACCTGGCTTAGAGGGTCCTACACCCACGGAGTCTCGCTGATTGCTAGCACAGCAGTCTGAGATCAAACTGCAAGGCGGCAGTGAGGCTGGGGGAGGGGCGCCGGCCATTGCCCAGGCTTGCTTAGGTAAACAAAGCAGCCAGGAAGCTCGAACTGGGTGGAGCCCACCACAGCTCAAGGAGGCCTGCCTGCCTCTGTAGGCTCCACCTCTGGGGGCAGGGCACAGACAAACAAAAAGACAGCAGTAACCTCTGCAGACTTATATGTCCCTGTCTGATAGCTTTGAAGAAAGCAGTGGTTCTCCCAGCACGCAGCTGGAGATCTGAGAATGGGGAGACTGCCCACTCAAGTGGGTCCCTGACCCCTGACCCCCAAGCAGCCTAACTGGGAGGCACCCCCCAGCAGGGGCAGACTGACACCTCACACGGCCGGCCAGGTACTCCAACAGACCTGCAGCTGAGGGTCCTGTCTGTTAGAAGGAAAACCAACAAACAGAAAGGACATCCACACCAAAAACCCATCTGTACATCACCATCATCAAAGACCAAAAGTAGATAAAACCACAAAGATGGGGAAAAAACAGACCAGAAAAACTAGAAACTCTAAAAAGCAGAGTGCCTCTCCTCCTCCAAAGGAACGCAGTTCCTCACCAGCAACGGAACAAAGCTGGATGGAGAATGACTTTGACGAGCTGAGAGAAGAAGGCTTCAGACGATCAAATTACTCTGAGCTACGGGAGGATATTCAAACCAAAGGCAAAGAAGTTGAAAACTTTGAAAAAAATTTAGAAGAATGTATAACTAGAATAACCAATACAGAGAAGTGCTTAAAGGAGCTGATGGAGCTGAAAACCAAGGCTCGAGAACTACGTGAAGAATGCAGAAGCCTCAGGAGCCAATGCGATCAACTGGAAGAAAAGGGTATCAGCGATGGAAGATGAAATGAATGAAATGAAGTGAGAAGGGAAGTTTAGAGAAAAAAAAAAAAGAATAAAAAGAAATGAGCAAAGCCTCCAAGAAATATGGGACTATGTGAAAAGACCAAATCTACGGCCGATTGGTGTATCTAAAAGTGACGGGGAGAACGGAACCAAGTTGGAAAACACTCTGCAGGATATTATCCAGGAGAACTTCCCCAATCTAGCAAGGCAGGCCAACATTCAGATTCAGGAAATACAGAGAATGCCACAAAGATACTCCTCGAGAAGAGCAACTCCAAGACACATAATTGAAAGATTCACCAAAGTTGAAATGAAGGAAAAAATGTTAAGGGCAGCCAGAGAGAAAGGTCGGGTTACCATCAAAGGGAAGCCCATCAGACTAACAGCGGATCTCTCAGCAGAAACCCTACAAGCCAGAAGAGAGTGGGGGCCAATATTCAACATTCTTAAAGAAAAGAATTTTCAACCCAGAATTTCATATCCAGCCAAACTAAGCTTCAGAAGTGAAGGAGAAATAAAATACTTTACAGACAAGCAAATGCTGAGAGATTTTGTTACCACCAGGCCTGCCTTAAAAGAGCTCCTGAAGGAAGTGCTAAACATGTGAAGGAACAACCGGTACCAGCCACTGCAAAATCATGCCAAAATGTAAAAACCATCGAGACTAGGAAGAAACTGCATCAACTAACAAGCAAAATAACCAGCTAACATCATAATGACAGGATCAAATTCACACATAACCATATTAACTTTAAATGTAAATGGACTAAATGTTCCAATTAAAAGACACAGACTGGCAAATTGGATAAAGACTCAAGACCCATCAGTGTGCTGTATTCAGGAAACCCATCTCACGTGCAGAGACACACATAGGCTCAAAATAAAAGGATGGAGGGAGATCTACCAAGCAAATGGACAGCAAAAAAAGGCAGGGGTTGCAATCCTAGTCTCTGATAAAACAGACTTTAAACCAACAAAGATCAAAAGAGACAAAGAAGGCCATTACATAATGGTAAAGGGATCAATTCAACAAGAAGTGCTAACTATCCTAAATATATATGCACCCAATGCAGGAGCACCCAGATTCATAAAGCAAGTCCTGAGTGACCTACAAAGAGACTTAGACTCCCACACATTAATAATGGGAGACTTTAACACCCCACTGTCAACATTAGACAGATCAATGAGACAGAAAGTCAACAAGGATACCCAGGAATTGAACTCAGCTCTGCACCAAATGGACCTAATAGACATCTACAGAACTCTCCACCCCAAATCAACAGAATATACATTTTTTTCAGCACCACATCACACCTATTCCAAAATTGACCACATACTTGGAAGTAAAGCTCTCCTCAGCAAATGTAAAAGAACAGAAATTATAACAAACCATCTCTCAGATCACAGTGCAATCAAACTAGAACTCAGGATTAAGAATCTCACTCAAAACCACTCAACTACATGGAAACTGAACAATCTGCTCCTGAATGACTACTGGGTACATAATGAAATGAAGGCAGAAATAAAGATGTTCTTTGAAACCAACAAGAACAAAGACACAACATACCAGAATCTCTGGGATGCATTCAAAGCAGTGTGTAGAGGGAAATTTATAGCACTAAATGCCCACAAGAGAAAGCAGGAAAGATTGACACCCTAACATCACAATTAAAAGAACTAGAAAAGCAAGAGCAAACACATTCAAAAGCTAGCAGAAGGCAAGAAATAACTAAAATCAGAGCAGAACTGAAGGAAATAGAGACACAAAAAAATCCTTCAAAAAATTAATGAATGCTTCAAAAAATTAATGAATCCAGGAGCTGGTTTTTTGAAAGGATCAACAAAATTGATAGACTGCTAGCAAGACTAATAAAGAAGAAAAGAGAGAAGAATCAAATAGATGCAATAAAAAATGATAAAGGGGATACCACCACCGATCCCACAGAAACACAAACTACCATCAGAGAATACTACAAACAACTCTACACAAATAAACTAAAAAATCTAGAAGAAATGGATAAATTCCTCGACACATACACGCTCCCAAGACTAAACCAGGAAGAAGTTGAATCTCTGAATAGACCAATAACAGGAGCTGAAATTGTGGCAATAATCAATAGCTTACCAACAAAAAGAGTCCAGGACCACAAGGATTCACAGCCGAATTCTACTAGAGGTACAAGAAGGAACTGGTACCATTTCTTCTGAAACTATTCCAATCAACAGAAAAAGAGGGACTCCTCCCTAACTCATTTTATGAGGCCAGCATCATCCTGATACCAAAGCCAGGCAGAGACACAACAAAAAAAGAGAATTTTAGACCAATATCCTTGATGAACATTCATGCAAAAATCCTCAATGAAATACTGGCATACAGAAGCCAGCAGCACATCAAAAGCTTATCCACCATGATCAAGTGGGCTTCATCCCTGGGATGCAAGGCTGGTTCAATATATGCAAATCAATAAATGTAATGCATCACATAAACAGAACCAAAGACAAAAACCACATGATTATCTCAATAGATGCAGAAAAGGCCTTTGACAAAATTCAACAACCCTTCATGCTAAAAACTCTCAATAAATTAGGTATTGACATATCTCAAAATAATAAGAGCTATTTATGACAAACCCACAGCCAATATCATACTGAATGGGCAAAAACTGGAAGCATTCCCTTTGAAAACTGGCCCAAGACAGGGATGCCCTCTCTCACGACTCCTATTCAACATATTGTTGGAAGTTCTGGCCAGGGCAATTAGGCAGGAGAAGGAAATAATGGGTATTCAACTAGGAAAAGAGGAAGTCAAGTTGTCCCTGTTTGCAGACGACATGATTGTATATCTAGAGAACCCCATCGTCTCAGCCCAAAATCTCCTTAATCTGATAAGCAACCTCAGCAAAGTCTCAGGATACAAAATTAATGTACAAAAATCACAAGCATTCTTATACACCAACAACAGACAAACAGAGAGCCAAATCATGAGTGAACTCCCATTCACAATTGCTGCAAAGAGAACAAAATACCTAGGAATCCAACTTACAAGGAACGTGAAGGACCTCTTCAAGGAGAACTACAAACCACTGCTCAAGGAAATAAAAGAGGATACAAACAAATGGAAGAACATTCCATGCTCATGGGTAGGAAGAATCAATATCGTGAAAATGGCCATACTGCCGAAGGTAATTTACAGATTCAATGCCATCCCCATCAAGCTACCAATGACTTTCTTCATTGGTAGAAAAAACTACTTTAAAGTTCATATGGAACCAAAACAGAGCCTGCATCACCAAGTCAATCCTAAGCCAAGAGAACAAAGCTGGAGGCATCATACTACCTGACTTCATACTATACTACAAGGCTACAGTAACCAAAACAACATGGTACTGGTACCAAAACAGAGATATAGATCAATGGAACAGAACAGAGCCCTCAGAAATAATGCCACATATCTACAACTATCTGATCTTTGGCAAACATGAAAAAAAAAAGCAATGGGGAAAGGATTCCCTATTTAATAAATGGTGCTGGGAAAACTGGCTAGCCATATGTAGAAAGCTGAAACTGGATCCCTTCCTTACACCTTATACAAAAATCAATTCAAGATGGATTAAAGACTTAAATGTTAGACCTAAAACCATAAAAACCCTAGAAGAAAACCTAGACATTACCATTCAGGACATAGGCATGGGCAAGGACTTCATGTCTAAAACACCAAAAGCAATGGCAACGAAAGCCAAAATTGACAAATGGGATCTAATTAAACTAAAGAGCTTCTGCACAGCAAAAGAAACTACCATCAGAGTGAACAGGCAACCTACAAAATGGGAGAAAATGTTCGCAACCTACTCATCTGACAAAGGGCTAATATCCAGAATCTACAATGAACTCCAACAAATTTACAAGAAAAAAACAAACAACCCCATCAGAAAGTGGGCAAAGGACATGAACAGACACTTCTCAAAAGAAGACATTTATGCAGCCAAAAAACACATGAAAAAATGCTCACCATCACTGGCCATCAGAGAAATGCAAATCAAAACCACAATGAGATACCATCTCACACCAGTTAGAATGGCAATCACTAAAAAGTCAGGAAACAACAGGTGCTGGAGAGGATGTGGAGAAATAGGAACACTTTTACACTGTTGGTGGGACTGTAAACTAGTTCAACCATTGTGGAAGTCAGTGTGGCGATTCCTCAGGGATCTAGAACTAGAAATACCATTTGACCCAGCCATCCCGTTACTGGGTATATACCCAAAGGACTATAAATCATGCTGCTATAAAGACACATGCACACGTATGTTTATTGTGGCATTATTCACAATAGCAAAGACTTGGAACCAACCCAAATGTCCAACAATGATAGACTGGATTAAGAAAATATGGCACATATACACCATGGAATACTATGCAGCCATAAAAAATGATGAGTTCATGTCCTTTGTAGGGAGATAGATGAAATTGGAAATCATTATTCTCAGTGAACTATCGCAAGAACAAAAAACCAAAGACCGCATATTCTCACTCATAGGTGGGAATTGAAAAATGAGAACACATGTTCACAGGAAGGGAACATCACACTCTGGAGACTGTTGTGGGGTGGGGGTGGGTTTGGGGGAGGTATAGCATTGGGAGATATACCTAATGCTAGATGACGAGTTAGTGGGTGCAGCGCACCAGCATGGCACATGTATACATATGCAACTAACCTGCACATTGTGCACATGTACCCTAAAACTTAAAGTATAATAATAATCAATAAATGAATAAATAAAAAAGAACATTAGTGGAAAAACTTGTGAAATCAAAGAAGAATAGGAGTTCAGCTAATGGTAATGTACTAATGATGGTGTCAACCTAAAAGTGCCTGAGACAGGTCTCAATCAATTTAGAGGTCTTTTTTTTCCAAGATTGAGGAAGTGACCAGGGAAAAAGAGACAGAAGTTACAGTAGGATCTGTGGGATGCACTTTTTCCAAAAAAGATTTTTAAGAAGTTCAGTATTTAAATGGGAAAGAGCAGCAAGAAGGGAAAGAGTAAGGAAAAATGGAGAGAAGGGTCGGTAGTGAGGTCAGCAAATACATTCTTGAGAGGCTTTGATTAATGCTCACTGAATCCACATTTTACATGTTTCTCAATTTAAGTTTCTCTGATGTTTTTCTTAAAATTGTTCTGAAGAATTATGATTTTTGTAAAATTTAGTCTGGGAACTAATTCTTATAATTATTATTTTGGGGAAGAATAACGTGTAATTTCACATGTGAAAAGAAAGAAGTGGGGGAATAAGTCAATTATGCATTCATCCAGCACTCAATACGTCTACATTTTACAAAAGATAAAATAAGTATGTGTAATTACAGCTGTCTGTTGAACAAAGGAACTCAGGTTTTTTTCAATGACTCAGTCCCTTAGCTTAACTTTTACCTTTGGAATGGTGACTTTGGGGTCCCGAGATTTTATTTTTCTTCACAATGATTTCTTAGTTGTGACAATTTTAATATAGTTATTATTTTAGAAACATGGAAACATCTTGCCTTCAGGAGCCAACAAGCACAGGAGGGAGGCCAAGGAGGGGCTGAGGGCTGCTCAGTGCTTGCCTGCAGGCACCTCTCGGCATGACCAGCCTGGGTGCCATGAACTGCAGCAGGAGGCAGACAGGTTCCTGGGTGGAAAGGGGTGGGTCCCCAGTGAAGCCCCATCTTCAAGCAACAGAAGGCCTGAATTCTGGGGACTGGCTGCCAGCCCTGTGGACCAGAGTGGGAACTTATAGTGCTTTATCTGAGCCCACCCATGGCCACTCATGGACCAATCAACATGCACTTCCTTTCCTCTGAAGCATATAAAAATCCCCGAACTTCGCCAGGCTCAAAAAGAGAAAGGATGACCAACAGTTGAGAGGAGCTATCCACTCCAGGGCCTCCTCTCTGCTCAAAGCTGAGAAGATGACAGGACAACCTGCCTGCAGAGAGGAGCTACCCACTCCAGTGTCTCCTTTCTGATCAGAGTGGAACACTCATCAGGACACCCGGGCTTCAGAGAAAATCTACCTACTGTGGGCCTCCTCTGAGCTGTTCTATCACTCAATAAATCTCCTTTTCACCTTGCTCACCCTCCTTTTGTCCATGTGCCTCATTCTTCCTGGGCACAGGATGAGAACTCAGGACTCGCTGAATGGGGGTGCTAAAAGAGCTGTAACACAAACAGGGTTGAAATATGCCCCTTGGTCACTATGTTGTAGATGACAAGAAGCAGAGAAGAGCTGTGGCCCTTTGAGGAGCCCAGACTTATGAGCTCCCTGAGCCAGGGCTGTGATACTCTCTTGGGGCTCCAAGGCATCTCCAAGCTTCTGGGTGTCTCTAAGCTTCCAGGTGCCACTGCATTCCCCAGTGCC
This sequence comes from Pongo pygmaeus, assembly GCF_028885625.2. Lineage (NCBI taxonomy): Eukaryota > Metazoa > Chordata > Mammalia > Primates > Hominidae > Pongo > Pongo pygmaeus. The sequence continues at coordinate 31,188,145 of NC_072395.2, forward strand.
AGCTGTGGAAGCTGCTTGCTCTATGCCGGGTCCAGTTGAAGCCTCACAGGGAGCTGGTGCCCATGCCACTGCAGCCAGCATGCTTGGCTGTGCACAGTGGCCAGACCCCATGCTTGCTTGCTCACACATGCTTGCTTGCCCTTACTGCTGTGCTCACCCTTGGAGGCATGGGATCCAGGCCAGTAGCGTGGGCTGAGCACAGCCTTCCAGGCCAAGTGAGCCCAGTGGGCCTGAGCAAAACTTGGGTACAGGTGCCACTGGCCACAGAGGTTTCTGGCTGGTGAAGTGACACCCCAAGGATCCTGTAACACTTCCTATTACATTATATTAGTAGGTATATGGTATTAACCATATTAAATAAACATGATGTGGGAATCTTGCCTGAAAGTATTTACTATCTTAGTGGCATGCTACCAACACATCACAATTCACTAATTAATTGAAATGTGAGCCTCAAATATCTGAGACAGGTCTTAGTCAATTTGGGAAGTTTATTTTGCCAAAGTTAAGGGTGCTTCCCTGTGACACAGCTTCAGGAGCTTCTGACAAGTGTCCAAGGTGGTTGGGGCATACCTGGTTTATACATTTTAGGGAGGCAATAAGACATCGATCAATATATGCAAGATGTACATTTGTTCAGTCCAGAAAGGTCAGACAACTTGAAGTGGGGAGGGGGCTTCCAGGTCATAGGTAGATAAAAGGCAAACAATTGCATTCTTCTGAGTTTTTGATTAGCCTTTCCAAAGGAAGCAATCAGATATACATTTATCTGAGTGTGCAGAAGGATGACTTTGAACAGAATGGGAGGCAGGTTTGCCCTAAGCAGTTCTCACCTTGACTTTTCCCTTTAGCTTAGTGATTTTGGGGTCCCGAGACTTATTTTCCTTTCACAGATATCTGCTTTTTGAAAATATCCTTTACTTGGATAATGATGCTTGAAATTGCTGACTGCTGAAAATTAATTAGCTTTTGGGCCATCAGAGCAAGTGGGAATGTAATTGAGTTCTGTATGGACCAGGGTGTTTCTAAAAGTGTCTTCTTAGGAGAGTTCTAAGGAGACATTTTTTTTTTCTCCTCTTTCCATCGAGTACAACAGGTAAAACAGACAAGTTTCTCTGCCATTTCTCTTTTTATGAAGGGCTTATTTACCCTGAAGTTTCAACACTCAAGGGCCTCGGCTTGATGCAAAGGCCTGAGGCTCTGTTTCCTTCCCCCACACGGCCACTGAAACAATGCACCCAATGACTGGCTAATGCTCACACCCTCAGGGCAGCCTCTGGCACCAGTAACTTCCTGTCTCCCTGGAGTCCTTTGTCTCATGCTGGCTGGATATTACTAGGTCATCCATATGTTTAAAAATTCTTTTAAAAAATTTTATTCAGCATTTACATTTTTTTTCTGTGTTGGAATTATTTTAGGGTCTGCTGTTTGCTATGCTTTCTGTTTCTTTACACCTTCCATGATCCATGTCTTTCAAAAGATGGTTTAATAATTTATTTTTAGTATCTATTTTGACATGTTACCTTGTTCATGTTTAAGGTTTTCCATTAATTACTCAAAGAAAGATAAAGTAGGGTAAACAGTGAATAAGAACAGAGAAAATGGGATCGATATTAGCTACAGGTTGAGCATTACTAATCTGGAAATTCATAATTTGAAATGTTCCTAATTCTGAAATTTTCTGAGCACCAACATGATACCACGGGTGGAAAAGTCTACTCCTAACTGTCACCAGGGGTCCTTGCTCACAGGGCTCCTAAGATGGTGGCGAGCTGCTTCCAAGATGGTGGCGGGCCACTTCCAAGATGGTGGCGGGCCACTTCCAAGATGGTGGCGGGCCACTTCCAAGATGGTGGAGGGCCACTTCCAAGATGGTGGTGGGCCACTTCCAAGATGGTGGCAAGCCTAGTGTTCTCTGACCTGGTGTTCTTGGCCTCACGGATTCCAAGGAATGGAATCCTGGGCCATGTGGTGAGTGTCATAGCTCTATTAGAAGCCGTGGGTCACTGAAGAGAATGGTGGAACCTAGCGACTAGTGTTCAGCTCAATTAGGACGAACCCGGGCACTTAGCTGTGCAGGAACAATGGTGAGCCCTTAGCCAGATCAGGAGTGGCAATGGGTGTCTTGCTGGATCAGAAGCACAGCGGACACCCTGCCAGATCTGGAGGGATGGGAGTCAGTGGCAGGTCTGCGACGGTGGCAAACAGCAGTGGTGGACAGTGAGCAAAAGCTCAGCTCGAGCTGTAACAAACACGGACCAGAAGAGTGCAGTTGCAAGATTTAATAGAGTGAAAACAGAGCTCCCACACAAAGGGAGGGGACCCAAAGGGGGTTGCCATTGCCGGCTCGAATGCCTGGGTTTATATCCTGATCCTTGTCCTTCCCGCTGTGCTCTCAGGCAATAGATGATTGGCTACTTCTTTACCTCCTATTTTTGCCTAATTAGCATTTTAGTGAGCTCTCTGACTGGTTGGATGTGAGCTAAGTTGGAAGCCCCATGTTTAAAGGTGGATGAGGTCACCTTGCCAGCTAGGCTTAGGGATTCTTAGTCGGCCTATGAAATCCAGCTAGTCCTGTCTCTCAGTACCCCCTCTCAACAGGAAAACCCAAGTGCTGTTGGGGAGGTTGGCCAATGACCACTGTAACTGCTTCCTGCTGAGTTGGGGCATAGTAGGGGTTGTGCAGTGAGATTTCCTCAAGAGGGGTCCTTCAATGTCATTAACATCAGAGCATGGGCTAGCAGGCCGGTCTAGGGGCCCGCAGTGGATCTTAGTCATGGACTGCATCTGGGGCTCCATTTGAAGAACCATTTGTAGTTTTACAGTTTCGATTATGGAAGAGACAAACTTAACAAGGAGGTTAAAGATTCAGGGATTGAAATGTATGGCCTGCAGTGCAGGGGATTATTTCTTTGGCATGCTTCACAGGCCCTGACTATCTGCTTGATGGGTTTGAAAAGGCCTGCTCCAGTAAATAATAATTTGGCCATCTGATGGGTGTTATCAATGCCTAAGTGAAAGGTTTCCTGAAGGGTTTTAAGTAATTTTCATTGGTTAGCTGCAGGCAAAAGTATTTTTCCTTCTTTGGTGGCTAGCCACCCTGAGGGGAGGAAACTATGTCCTCGTGAGGTTCCCCATTCTATTTCTCCTGCTGAGTACTAGGGCTTGGTTTCCTGGAGGGGATTACCCTATACTAGGGGTCCTTCCATAAGCATTTCTAATGGAGGGTCCTGCCTTGTGGCTCTTTTGACTTCAATATCTGCTTGGCGGTTCCTTTCTATTTTCCTTTCTTTTCCTTTCCGATGACCTTGGCAGTGTAAGACTGTCACCTCTTTAGGTTTCTGTACAGCCAATAATAATCTCCTAATGGCTTCCTGATGTTTGATAGGTGTTCCTTCGGAAGTTAGGAATTCTTTTTCTCTCTATATTGCTGCACGGGCATGGAGGACTAGGTAAGCATGCTTAGAGGCTGTATATATATATATTTATCTTTATTCTTTCTCCTAATTCTAGTGCCTGAGTGAGGACTATTAGTTCTGCCAGCTGAACACTAGTTCTTGGAGTGAGGGGATTACTGTTAAGTATTCCATTATCACTGACCACTGCATACCTCACTTTTTGAAGTCCTTTTTCTACAAAGGAACTTCTCTCAGTATTCAAGTTGAGGTCAGGATCAGTCAAGGGAACATCTAAAAGATCCCCTCTAGAGGCATAGGTTTGAGCAATTACTTGTTGACAGTTATGTTCTATCTTTTCTTTATTGTCTGAAAGAAATGTGGCTGGGTTAAGAGTTGCACAAGTGTGTAGTCACAGCACTGGCCCTTCAAGTAATAGAGCCTGATATTTAAGTAAATGGTTGTCTGACAGCCACAAGTCTCCTTTAGCAGTGAGTACGCCATTCACATCATGAGATGTTCACACAGTAAGATCCCTTCCTTGTATTATTTTAACTGCTTCAGACACTAAGACTGCCACTGCTGCCACTACCCATAAACAATGAGGCCAATCCTTGGCCACTACGTCTATTTCCTTACTTAGCTATGCCACAGGTTGCAAGCTCATCCTTTGGACCTGTGTAAGGACTCCTAGAGCTATTCCTGTTTTTTCTGTGACATATAAAGAAAAGTCTTGCCCGGTTGGTAAGCTCAACACTGGGGCTTGGGTTAGGGCCTTCATTAGGGCCTGGAAAGCCACTTCTGCTTCAGGTGTCCATCTTACTAAATGGGTATTAGCTTTCTGAGTCTCCTTAATTAGTGTATACAATGGTCTGGCTATTTCGCCATACTTGGGAATCCATATTCAGCATAAAACTGTTATGCCAAGGAATCCTCTTAGTTGCTTTAGGGTTTTGGGATGAGGATAAGTTAGTATAGGCTGGATACATTCCTCACTGAGGGCCCTGGTGCCTTTGGATAATTTTAGCCCTAAGTATTTAAACTGCCGTGAGCAGAGCTAAGCCTTTCATTTGGAAACCTTGTAGCCACAGGTAGCGAGGAAATTTAAGAGCGCTTGGGTGGCTTGATGGCGCAAGGTTTCTGAACAGGTGGCTAAAATTAAATCATCCCTGTACCAAAGGAAAAGAGTGTCCAGGTGTGAGAATTGGCTCAAGTCTTGGGCTAATGCCTGGCCAAATAGTTGGGGGCTATCCTTGAACCTTTGGGGTAAAACAGTCCAGGTGAGTTGAGACGTTGGGTTTGAAGGATCTTCAAAGGCAAACAAGAATTGAGAGTCAGGATGTACAGGGATGCAGAAAAAGGCATCTTTAAGGTCCAGGACTGTAAACCACTCTGCTTCCTCTAGTATTTGGGAAAGCAGAGTATAAGGGTTAGGTATAGCTGGGTACAGAGGAACAACAGCCTCATTGATAACCCTGAGATCTTGCACTAACCTCCACTGTCTGTTGGGTTTCTGTACTCTTAAAATTGGAGTATTGCCAGGGCTACTGCATGCTTTTACTAGGCCTTAGGCTTTTACATCCTTAACAATCTTTTGGAGTCCTTGTTGGGCCTCAGGTCTAAGGGGTACTGCTTTTGGTAGGGAAAGGAGGCAGAATCCTTTAGTTTAACTTGAACAGGGTGGGCATTCTTTGCTCATCTATATTGTCCTTCCATTGCCCAGACTTCAGGATTAATTCCTTCCTCAAGCAGGGGAAAACAAATGGGTGTTCCTTCTCCTATGTTCAGGTGTATAATAGCCCTTGCTTTTGCTAGAATGTCTCTCCTTAACAAGGGAGTGGGACTTTCAGGCATAATTAGAAAAGCATGTGAAAAGAGTAAAGCTCCACAGTCACAGTTAGGGCTTGGAGAAGTATCTAGTGACTGGCTGTCCTAGGACTCCTCAGATAGTGACAGATCTGGAGGACAGTTGTCTGGGACAGGAGAGTAAGACTGGGAAGGCCATGCCGGTGTCCAGGAGACAGTTAACCTCCTGGCCCTCAATGGTCAAGCATATCTGGGGCTCTGTGAGGGTGATGGCATGGGCTGGCACTTGCCCCGGGCACCCTCAGTCCTGCTGCTGGATCATCTAGTTAGTGGCTTCTGACTCAGAGGACCTTCATCCCCTGGGGCAGTGGGCCTTCCAGTGATTCCTTTGACATAAGGGGCATGGACGAGGGGGCAGCTTACTTCTACTTGGACAATCTTTTTTAAAGTGTCCTTGTAGACTGTACTGGAAGCAAGCCCTATTAGGCATTTGATTTGCCCAGCTTTTCCCTTTTCCAGAGCCTCCAAAGTCCACTTGCCTGAGGGCCATGACTAAAGCGGTGGCCTTTTTTTAATCCTGTTTGTCCCATTTTGCCAGCTCCTCCTGATCTTTGTTATAAAAAAACTGAGGTTGCCAAGTTCAATAGGGTTTCTAAGTTTTGCTCCGGGCCTAAGGCAGACTTTTGAAGTTTTTCTCTAATGTCTGCAGCTGACGGAGTGATAAACTTATCCTTTAAGATTAGTTGGCCTTCAATAGAGTCAGGTGACAGAGAAGTATGCTTCCTCAATGGCCCCCTTAATCTCTCCAGAAAGGCAGTAGGATTTTCTTCCTTTCCCTGTGTTACAGTGGACATCATTGAATTATTCATAGGCTTCTTCCTAGTTTTCCTTAGTCCTAGCACACAAGATAGCTAATGTCTGTGGCACCAATCTCCATGTTCTGATCCTGTGTCCCAATGAGGGTCTACAGTGGGAACTGCCTGCTGGCCTGTGGGGAATTGTTCTCTTTCCACTGTTGTCATCCTATCATTGACCTGACTGAGATACCAGAGATCACCAAACTCTCGGGCTGCAGTTATGGTGGCACTTCTCTCATTTGGGGTTAGTGTCTGATTTAGCAGTAACATTCTATCTCTCCATTGCAGATAAAAGGATTGTCCTAACCCTTGTAAAACATAAATATAGCCATCAGGGTTATCTGAGAATTTACCTAGGTCTATTTTAATTTGCTTTAAGTCTGAGAAAGAAAAGGGTACATGCACTCTGGCTGGGCCAAATTCTCTTCCTACCACTGCTTGGAGGGGACATAATCAGGGAATATTGGCACTGTTTGGTTCATTGTTTATCCCTTTGTCTATCTCCTTTGGACCACTTGGGTAAGAGGCGGTCCTTATTGGTTGGGGAAGGAGTCAGGGGGGACGCTGGGATAGGGAGGTAGACTCTGAGGGCTTCCTGTAGGGCATAAACAACACTTTTTACATAATTGCGAGTTGTCTCTTAATGAGAATAAAGTTTGCACATATAGCACTTCACTACATTTGCCCTCCTTTCTACAGAAGAGGTCGAGCTGTAAGATGTTGTTATAATTTATACTTCCCTCAGGAGGCCAGGTTTCCCCCCTTGAAGAGGGTATTGTGGCCAGGCAGTACTGCAGAAGAATATAAGTCATTTCTTTCTTAGCGTCTGAGGGTCAAATTGTTCCTAATTCTCCAGAATACATCTTAGGGGTGTTTTTGCCTTGGGGTGGGGGGAATGTTTCCCATCTGAAAAAAGAACATAGGGATGCCAGCACCCCTAGTCATTTTCCAATGAGCATTAGCCCTAGAGCATCCTCTAAGGGCCTAATGCTTATTCTTTTCCGGGGTGAGTAACCACCCATGGACCTCTGCTTATTGGATTAGTTATGCTCACCAATGTAGCAGTCCTGCACCTGTTTTCCTGCCTCTCTTGTCCACAAAGAAAGGGGTCCAGGCTGCTGGATTCTAGTGGTCCTTTACCAGTGTGCCCAACATTGCCTTTGCGCTCAGGGGTGAGTCCTAGAGCTGGGCTGGGTTCCTGAGTATTTCATAACCACCTAGCTGCCCCATTAAGATGCATTCCTATAATAGCAGTTCTTATGCAAATTTATTTCAGAGAGGGCATAGGTAAACTTTTGAGTAAGGATTGAGATAGTCTTTTTGATTCTGTAAGTACTTTAAGTTTGTCTGAGTGGAAACAGCTCGCACGTTTGAGGAGACACATTTTTAGGCAATTTTTCTAACTGCTTCCACAAGAGTCTCCATATCAATTACTGAATGCCCATTGTGGTTTTTTCCTCAATCACCTGGGAGGAACCATCTCTCGTCCTGTCCTGAAGGGAGTTCCTCCTAGGTCTGGTCGGACCTTTGTGTGGTAATTAAGATTTAAGTCTTCTGTTAGGAAATCTGCTGGGTTAAGGGAATTAATTATCAGTGGTTGGAGTTACATTACCCTTTTCTAACAGGATAGCCCCATACTTTAAGATTATTGAGTTAGTAAGCTATCCTTTTTGCTTTTTCGACTTAGAATAATTCTGAACTGGTGAGGTGTGCTCACAGTGAGGTTTCCTCTAAAAGTTATTTTTCTACTTTTAGCAAGGCAGTTGCCGCTACAGATTGAATGCATCTGTGGGTTACTGGGTTAAGGATTTTTGATAGGAAAGCTACAGGTTGTCAGTGGTCTCAGTGATTTCAAGCTATGCCCTTGTTTACATTGACAACAAGGTAGTATTGGAGTGTTATAGGGTCACACAGAAGACCTTCAATGATCAATTATAGATTTTAAATTTACCCTGGCTTTTAAAGGAATAGGGCACACTTTTTTTTTTTTTTTTTTTACTATTTCTATCTTTTTCTTTCTTTTTCTCTTTGACTCCTTTATCTCTCTCTCTCTCTCTCCATCTCTCTTTCTCTCTCTCTCTGTCTCTCTCTCTCTCTCTCTCTCCATCTCTCTCTCTCTCTCTCTCCATCTCTCTCTCTCTCTCTCTCTCTCTCTGCCATTACAAACTTGGGGCCCTGGCAAGGGTGGTGGGGAACGGGTCCCACATAACTGCCCATGTTGAGAGCTGTATACCTAAATCAGGAGGGACACCAGGGATAAGACTCCCTGGATTATAGCCTAGGTGTTTAAGGACGCAGCATAGAGCTTCCTTAGATCCCTTTGGAGATACAACTTGCTAGAGGAAATAAAAGTCTGAACCATTAGTACCTAGGCGGCAGGGATCAAAGGAAGTAGATTCAGAGGTAAGGAGAATTTTGGGGCTACACTTTCAAGAAAGTCGTGGTTGGGACCCAGGAGGTATGGGTCAGAAGGAAAGGTAAGGGGCGCATGCATGGGTGACTGTTAAAGAGACTTCCGGCTGCATCATGATCTCAACTGGCTACTGCTGGGAGCTCGGGACTACAGCTTTCTGCCTCTAGTCGGCCGTCGACTTCCCCAAGAAAATTGAAAGTGGAAGCTGCCTCCAGGTAGTCCAATGTCCCCAATCCAGAAGGGTTGGGGGTTGTTAGAAAGCCCTTCCCCAGATAGCCTCACACCTGGGTCTTAAGTCTGGCAGCCACGCTAATCGTTTTTAACTGGCTGACAAGTGCCCAGCATTTTCCTTCAATTCTAAGGAAGGATAGGACAGAAGAGTAAGCGAAAGTGGTCCAATATTACTCACCACTTTGGAGGTCCCTTCCTGGTCGCCAAAATGTTACCGGGGGGTCCTTGCTCACAGAGCTCCTAAGATGGTGGCGAGCTGCTTCCAAGATGGTGGCAAGCCTCAGGTTCTCTAACCTGGGGTTCTTGGCCTCACAGATTCCAAGTAACGGAATCTTGGGCCATGTGGTGAGTGCTATAGCTCTATTAGAAGCCGTGGGTCATGGAAGAGAACCCTGGAACCCAGTGACTACTGTTTAGCTTGATTAGGATGAACCAGAGCACTTAGCCGTGCAGGAACAATGGTGAGCCTTTACCCCGATCAGGAGCGGCAATGGGTGCCTCGCTGGATCAGAAGCACTGCGGACACCCTGCTGGATCTGGAGGGATGGGAGTCAGCGGCAGGTCTGCAACAGTGGCAGGTCTGCAACGGCGGCAGACAGCAGTGGTGGACGGTGAGCAAAAGCTCAGCTCGAGCCGTAACAAACATGGACCAGAAGAGTGCAGTTGCAAGATTTAATAGAGTGAAATAGAGTGAAAACAGAGCTCCCATACAAAGGGAGGGGACCCAAAGGGGGTTGCCATTGCAGGCTTGAATGCCTGGGTTTATATCCTGATCCTTGTCCCTCCTGCTGTGCTCTCAGGCAATAGATGATTGGCTATTTCTTTACCTCCTGTTTTTGCCTAATTAGCATTTTAGTGAGCTCTCTGACTGGTTAGGTGTGAGCTAAGCTGCAAGCCCCATGTTTAAAAGTGGGTGCGGTCACCTTCCCAGCTAGGCTTAAGGATTCTTAGTCGGCCTATGAAATCCAGCTAGTCCTGTCTCTCATAACCTCATGTGACTAGGCACAGTCAAAAAGCAGTCAAAGGTTTATTTGCACAAAGTTATTGAAGATATTATATAAAATTACTTTTAAGCTATATGTATCAATATATATGAAATATAAATGAATTTTGTGTTTAGACTTGGGTATCATTCTTAAGATATCTCATCCTGTATATGTAAATCTTCCCAAATTCCAAACATTTCTGGTCCCAAACATTTCAAATAAGGAATATTCAACCCATATGATAGGAGTGCAAAAAGAGAAAAGGATTTGAAAATGAAGGGGGTTAAATGCAAATGTTACTCAGAATAAAATAGATGATATTTTTAGCATTAGCAATCTTACATCCTAGCTTCAATATCATTTATAATTTTCAGACTAACAAAGTATCATCACATTTTTCTCACTGCTAAATAAATGAAACATCTTGTATTATTTAAAATATATCTCTAGTTTTCTTATTTTATTATCCGTGTGTGTGTGTATCTGACCACAGAATATATAAGATTATAGTTCTTAGAAATAAAAGTCAAGACAAGTTATTCAAATAATTAAATATAATATGCAAACTTAAATGTAATTATATGTAGACCTTTTCTTATTCCGAGACTGCTAAATTTCAGCTATGTGCAATTTTATAATAACTCCCGGAAGACCATATCTTATTATGGACATCATTATGTTGAAAGTGATACAAATTTAGAACCCAAATGAAAAAATTAAAAAAAAGAAGTTTATCAGCGTTACTCACTTAGGCTTTCTTGTAGAGGAAATAAGAAATGCTAAAGATTTTGCATATCAAAGTTGAAGTCTGTTATAACAGTAGGAGAGAAGTAATATACAAATTCATTCATTGATATTTTCTAAAGAAAATTCTAAAAGTGTCCTCTTTCAAAATATCAGTACTTTAGAAATGAGGTTCTTTTGTTAAGATAACAAAATTGCCCTCATTATATTAATTGTGAAATGACTATCTAAAGATTGCAAATAATAATTCAGTTGAAAACTTAATTATCAAAAAAAGTTAAATAACAAAAGTAAACTCCTCAACATCATCTCTCTCTTAAAACCAGTGACTCTTCTTATATTTCTGCTCTCAAATTAAAAATGTCATCAACAGGCTTAGTGGCTCATGCCTGTAATCTCAGCACTGTGGGAGGCCCAAGAAGGAAGATCAGTTAAGGCCAGAAGTTTGAGATCAGCATGGGCAGCTCAGTGAGATCCCATCGCTACAAAATTTTTTTTAAATTAGCTGAGTATGGTGTCACATGCCTGTAGTCCTAGATATTCTGGAGGCTGAGGTGGGAGGATTGCTTGAGCCCAGAAATTCAAGGCTGCAGTGAGCAATAATCCCACCACTGCACTCCCGCTTAGGTGACAGAGCAAGACTCTGTCTCAAAAAAAATAATAATAATAATAAAATATGTCATCCCTTCAGGCACTCCAGGCAGAAATATATTATTGTAAATTATTTTTTATTTCAACCATTTCATCCAAAGCAGTAATGAAATCCAGCCTATGTAAAATCCCAAGCATTTCTAGACTATTTGTTTTTCTCATCTTTCCTATCACCACTGCCTGAATTTAAATTCTCCTTATGTCTTGTCAAGACTGTTAAAATTTTTTCACCTAGTTTCCTTAACTTCAGTATAAATTTCCTCTCACATTTAATTTACTTCATACTGTCTTAGTTCATTTTGTGCTGCTATAACAGAATACCTGAGACTGGGTAATTTATAACAGAAATGTATTGGCTGACAGCTCTGGAGCCTGGGAAGTCCTACATCAAGTGACTGGCATCTTGTGAGGATTTCTTGTTGTGTCATATCATGGTGGAATATGGAAGGGTACAGAGAGGGCCAAATTTGCCTTTTTATAATGACACCAATCCTACACATGAGGGTAGGTGGAACCCTCATGGCCTCATCATCACTCAAAGCTCCCACCTTGTAATATTGCTATAATGGCAATTAAATCTTAACATGAGTTTCTGATGGGATGAATATTCAAGCCATATCATTCTGCGCTGGCTCAGAAAAACTAATGTTCTTCTCACATACAAAAATACATTCATTCCATTTCTATAGCCCCAAGTGTTCCAGTATCAACTCAAAATTTCAATGTCTAGAGTCTCATCTAAATTATATATGGGTGAGACCCAAGGGTGATTCATCCTGAGGCAAGTTTCTTTTTAGCTATGAGTTTGTGAAATGAATCAAGTTATGTGCTTCCAAAACATGATGGTAGAACAGGGATAAATAGACATTTCCATTCCAAAAGGGAGAAATAAGAAAGAAAAAAAGAAAAACAGGTCCCAAGCAAGTGTAAAACCCAACAAAGTAAACAATACTAAACCCTAAATCTTGAGGATACCCTTTTTAGACTATATCCTGCTTTAGGGACACATTGGGGTGGTGCTGGGTCCCTTAAGGACCCAGGCAGTGCTGCCCCTATGGGTTTGCAGGTATTAGTTCATACAACAGCTCCCACAGGTTAGAGTCTTATATCTGCATCTCTCCCAGGCCGACGTTGCACGCCGGTAGCTCTACAGTTCCAGGGTCTTAGGGGTGGATCTGCTCTCATGGCTGCAATAGGTACAGCCCTAGTGGGGACTCTGTAGCAGCTCTGCCCCTGACACAAATCTCTGCCTGAACCTCCATACTGTCCACAGCATCCTTTGAAATCTAGGTAGAGAAAGCCATGCTCTCACAACTTTTGCATTTTTTTGCACCTGGAGAATTAGCACCCTGTGGATGCTGCCACAGTTTACAGATTGAACTTTCTAGAGCAGCAGTTACAGCCACACCTGAGTCTTCTGGAGTCATATCTTGGGCAGCTGAGGAATGTTGCATCAGAACACACAGAATGCTGGGAACAAATATTGAGGCAGCCCTGCATAGCCCCCATGGTCCTGAGGACACCCTAGGCCTCTCTTTTGATGTATTTCCTTCCCTCATGCCTTGGCACTCTGGGTCTGTGATGCGAGGTGTGACACAAGTAATCTCGAGAGCACCTTTGTGGTCATTCTCCCATTGTTTTGGTAATATTCTCTGGCTTTGTTCTTTTCATACTAATTTTCTTATCAAATGTTCCCTTCACCACACTCATTTTCCTATCCTGAAAAATGCTCTTTCATTTTCCACCAAATGGCCAGGTTGAGAATTCTCCAAATCCCTAAATTCTGTTCCCATTTTAATTATCAGTGATGATTTTAAATGATTTCTCCATTTTCACGTTTTACTGTATGCTGTTAAAAGAAGCCACATAGCACGTTGAATGCTTTGCTGCTTAGACATTTCTTCTGCCAGATATCCTAGTTCATCACTTAAATTCTGCCTTTCATAAAGCCTTTGGGCATAGACATTATTCAGCAAGATTCTTTCTCCCCTTACAACAGAGATGGGCTTTTCTACAGTTTACAATACCTAATTCATTTCTTCCATCTGAGACGTCATCAGGGTGGCCTTTACTGTCCATATTTTCAACAACATTCTGATTATGACAACGTGGATAATCTCTAAGAAGTACCAGATTTTCCTTACAATGGAATGTTCTCTTCTGAGCCCTCACTAGGTTTGTCCTTAATGGCCTTTAATAGCAATTCAGGTTTTTGTAGCTTGCTCTTCCAAATTCTTCTAGCCTCAACCCACTACCCAGTTCCAAAACCACTTTCAAGTATTCAGGTATTTGTTATAGCAACACCCGTTGTCCAGTAGTAATTTTCTGTCTCAATCCATTTCATGATGCTGTAACAGAATACTGCAGACTGGGCAATTCACAACAAACAGAAATGTATTGGCTGGCAGTTCTAGAGGCTAGGAAGTACAAGATCAAGGTTCAGGCATCTAAGAAGGGTCTTCTTTTGGTGACGTCCTGTGAAAGAAAGTGGAAGGGCAAAGAGAGGGCCAAATTTGTCCTTTATAATGGCACCAGTCCCACCTTTGAGGACAGAACTCTCATGGTTTCATCACTTTTTAAGTATCTCATTTCCTGATAATGTTACAATGGCAATTAAATTTTGACATAGGTTTTGGAAGTGACAAACATTCAAACAATAGCCTACACGATAGTAGGAAGTATTTTTCTAATACACTCCGACCATACTAATATAGGAAGAGGGCAGAGAAGTGCTGGGAGGAGAAGGGTGGGTCCCTGATGAGCGCTCTACCCTCCAGCCTGTGCCCATAGACCTAGGTGAGGACAGGCACTCCTGCCTTCATGCCCAAATGTTGCATTTCCCAAACCACCCTGGCCCGCCATGCCCCCATCCTGTGCCTATAAAAACCCCAAGACCCTAGCAGGCCAACGGGACATTGAGATGAACACATCAGCAGAAGAAGACACAAGTGGCTGGATGTTGAGGGGAGCGTGGCGCTGTAAGAGCACACCGATAGAGCCGGCAGGCGGCAGGCCATCGACCGGTGGAATGACGCGGAGTTTGGCCAGGCAGGTTGGAGGAGAGCCCGGGCCACTGAGCGGCAGGAATCCACAGGAAAACCATCTTCCTTCTGGCTCCCCCATCTGCTGAGAGCTACTTCCACTCACACTGAGCGGCCAGACTCCAAGGGAAACCATCTCTCTTCTGGCTCCCCCATCTCCTGAGAGCTACTTCCACTCTAAAACTTGCACACATTCTCCAAGCCCATGTGTGAGCTGATTCTTCTGGTATACCAAGGCAAGAAACCCCGGGATACAGAAATCCCCCTGTCCTTGTGATAAGGAAGGAGGTCTAATTGAGCTAACACAAGCCACCTATGGATGGCTAAACTAAAAGAGCACCCTGTAACACATGCCCACTGGGGCTTCAGGAGCTGTAAACATTCACACCTAGACACTGCGGTGGGGCCGGAGCCCCACAGCCTGCCCATCCACATGCTCTCCGTAGAGGTTTGAGCAGGGAAGAGATGAGCCACATCCCCATCACACACCCTGCGAGGGGGACAAGCGAACCTTTCCGGTTTCAATACCACTTCATTACCTAACACCTTAGCCTGAATCTCTGTGGTGTACAGTACATCAAGCAGAGCCAATGACTGTGACAGTGTTTTCCATGGCCCTCCTCTATCTGTTCCCAACTATGACCATTTCCTGGCATTCACCAAATAATCTAGAAGATGTCTGCACACACCATCCCTGTGCTCATATTATTGTTTTTATTGACCCCATATTAACTCTCTTAGAAAATTCCCACCTCTTGCTTAAGAATTAATTGGGTGCTATTTTCTCTTTTATGCATAACCCTTGCCCTCTTCCCTTCTTCCCTTCCAAGGGGCATGCTCCCTCCTGGACACTGCTATTCTGTAAGCCCACCAATTCCCCACTCTCCCTAAGGCCTTTGCAATTGTTGTTGCCTCTTTGATTTTCAGTCTAGGTGTCATTTCTTCAGGGGAGATTTCCCAGATGACCCTTTTATTCACTCTTATGGTATGCCTCACTTCTCCTTTTTAGCACTTAGAAAAATTTCAATTAAGTATTTTTGAGTGCATTTAAAAAGTTTTCTCGGTGTTTTCTAATAATCTCCCTAAGAATTGAACTATTATTTCATTCACTGTTATAAAGTCAATGTTGAGAAATTCATGTGTGTGTAAAGATAGTATCTTTAGACAACTTAAAATGTGCTTCCAAATTTGCTCTATATTAGTATATAATTTCTCACTCTTCCCTTTTTCTATTCCTCTAGACTTATTTACTTGCTTCAGGATAGTTTGGGATTATTGCAGTAAGAATTCAAAAAGAAATAAGTGCTTAGTCAATCTTGAATATACACATTAATTTTTTTTTCTTTTGGTCTGTGTTGTCATCAACAACAAAAATAAAATAATCCTTAAAGTCAGGGTTTTTTTTATGGCAGTAAAGTAGTATGTTTTAATAAATTATTTTAGCTCTCATCAAAAAAAGGTCTGAAAGACAGAGTCATAAAATTTTACTGTAAGCCATAACATAAAAATAGTATAGGGCTGCTTCAGGCACATAGAAAGAATTGCAAAATCTTGCCCTTTCTGCTCAGGATAAGTGACAAGGACACAAGAGAAGAAGACAAAAGGGGTGATACACAACCGTGTCTTACTCTAGCCCAACAATAAGTAAAAACTCAAAGGTATAGGTGTGCTAGAAACTGCTATATTTGCAAGAAGAAACATAAAGAAATCAGAACTGGTAACCAGATTCCCTAGGAGTAGACCACACCTCTCGAAAAATATGGCCCAGAAGCAATACAACAGGGTTAGAGAACAGGTGATTTGAAACAGTAGCCTGGAGCAGCAGGTCTGACTCAACCAAATCTAGAATCTGGAAGTTCCCACATATCATGATCAGGAGACCTGGAGGTACAGACAACACTGAAGACAGTGAAATTTTGGACAATTAGCTACATCCCCAAATGAGGACAGGCAGCTACTGAACCTCAGCAGTCACCGGGGCAAGAAATGGATTCAACAGACCACTCAAAGTCAAAGCCAGATATATAGCAGGTCATGAGGCCCCATCATTTTCTTGTAGGAAATAAATTGTGTAAGTTTCTATTTCTCATGTCCCAGTATGTGAGATCACCTTTTGGAAAAGAAATGGAGAAATATAAGACATATTAAATATGGAATATTTATCAGAAATATGGAATATTTATCAGAAAGGACCTAAGCCACTTGTATTCATCTTCTAAGGATGCCATAACAGAACACCTTAGACTGAGTAACTTAGACAAATGTATTGCCCCACAGTTCTGGAGGCTGAAAGTCCAAGGCCAAGGTGATGGCAGGGTTGGATGCTAGGTGAGGGCTTCCTTCCTGACTTGCAGGTAGCCACCTCCTCACTGTGTCCTCACTTAGTCTTTCTCTATGTATGTGCTCCTGATGTCTGTTTTTTTTTTTCTTTTTCTGATAAGGATACTAGTCCTATTGGATGAGGGTCCACCCCTTATGACCTCATTTAAACTTAATTTATTCCTTAAAGTCCCTATTTCTAAAAACAGTCACATTGTGGGTTAGGACTTCGACCTATGAATTTTGGGAAGGATACAACTTAGTTTATAACAATCCTAAAAGGATATAATCTGAACTAAAAGAGCTGAAGAAATCATCACATAGTAGTTATTCATGAGAAATATTAGTTATAGAACATGCAGCAATCATATTTTGAAACATTTAATAAAAATGGATGCTAGAATTGCAACCCTGGAAAAGTCGTGTGGCTTATAAATGAATCCACAAGTGCATAAATATATATGTATGTAGTCTTTGTAAATAAATAAAGCATCATGTATAAAAGGCAAAAGATCAAAAACAGCCTAAATACTCATCTATGGGATTTAATTTAAATCAATTATTGGGCCTTCATACATTATTGGAATTTTTATATGCTCAGTGAAATGATAGGCTTTGACTTCACATATCAAAATAGATATACCAATCTGTAATATTGCTCATATTTTGTCTAGATTGACAAAGCACATGCCTATTTTCTTTATTAATATGTTAATTTGTGACAATATATAAATTATAAATGATGAAATGATATATAACAGGCTTAACAAAGGGTTACAGGTGTCATCTCTGTGGCAATATTGTGATGGGCTTAAGATCACTGCTAAGGGAAGTAGTTAACTGTAGAATTAAATAGCCTGGCTCAGTAGTCACACCAGAGGTATCTTTGGCAAGTTATTTAATCTTAGGTTTTATAAGCCTCACTTTTTTCATCTATAAATGGGTCTAATAATTGTATCTATCTTATAGGATCATTGATAGAACTAAATGTTAATACAAGTAAAACACTTAGGAATGTGTGGGATATTGTGCACACTTAATAAATATCACATATTGTATCCTTTTATTATTTTTATTCCTATTATTACTAGATACATTCCCAAATAATTTTATTTCTGATTATACAAAAGACATGTAGTGCTTTTCAATCACTGAAATCAATAAAGCCGATACTATACAAAAATTTTCAAAAAAAATTAGGTAATCACAATTTTTCTCTCTGCAATTTTACTAACATTATTTAGAAATGATGCTATTAAAGGGCATTACTTCTACTCATATAGACACATGCATAGCCAATTATTTTATCTCTTTACTCTTCATCTTTAAGCTTGCCCACTGACTGTCCTAACTGTAACAGACTTAAACAACAATTATTTGCATGTGTAAATAGCAGCTAGGGGCTAAGGAGTAGATAAGAGAGTCATTGCTTATGTGACCGAAGGAGACAAATAATACGTGGATGAGGCTTTTTAATTTTTGCCCTTGAGAGAGTATTGTTCTCATATCTTAAAAGGAAATCAATACCTGCTATTAGATGCACATAAACTAATGATCAATACATCATGACAGTAGATTTGTGAATTCTCATCCAAGTCAACTAAACAAAGAAACCTGTTTTATATTATGCTATCTTTTGAATTTGTTCCCCAAAGTTCCTGTGTTATAAATTGGTACCCAGTGCAGCAGCGCTGAGAGATGGAACTTTTAGGAGGCAATGAGTTTTGAGGGCTCTGCTCTCTTAAATGGGTTAATCCATTCATGGATTACTGGGTAGTGAGGGAGTAGGTTAGTTATCATGAAAATGGGTAAGCAAGTTTGGCCATCTTTTGTGAGCTGTTCTTGCCATGTAATGCCTTGCACCACCAAGGGACTCTGCAGAGTCACCATTTGCAAGAAGGTTCTCATCAGATAACAACCCCTGGATCATGGACTTCCCAGCATCCAGAACTGTAAGAAATGTATTTATTTTCTTTATAAGTTACTCAGCCATGAGTATTCAGTTATACCAATAGAAAACAAATTAACACATAGTAGTTTTCAATCAGATATAGTTAATATAAAAAGAATACCAAAATCCATAAGGCAAGCAGTGTGTAAACCCCACTCATTCTGATTTCTTCATTATGCATTCCTTCACTTAGATTTAAGTTGGAGGAACTTTAAGTGTTGTAAACATTACCATTTTGATAACATGATATATAAACCTGGAAGATAATACATTAACATATTTTACAGTTGTTTATGACTTTGTAAAAACAAAACAAATAGAATGAACCTGCCATTCATAACCCGTGGTTTTATTTCGAGAGCTGGGAATTCATGGGAAGTTTGTAACTGCAATTTGATCACCCACCCTTTGAACCTATCTCAGTCATGAGTACTGTAATGTGCACTTCTTTACTTCAGCAGAAGCTGCTTAGAGACAAATTACTTTGGTGCCAGATTAAATGCACCTCAGCAGCTAGACTGGATGGCATTTCACTCCTATGCAGAATCCTTGCAAGCTGCACTCTTTGACCTTCTGGATGACATCTTCTGCCCGACAGTCATTATTTTCTACCTCCAGCTCACTAGGACACCTAAGCGGAGCAGTCATTAGAGCTCCACAGGCAGCATAAATGGCCAGATATATATATATATATATATATATGTTTCTGTGGTCAGAAATTGGAGGGGAGCAGATGAAAGGAAAAAAAGGGCTCCGAAGTTGCTTTTATTCATGACTGCACCTCTCCCTCACTGACTCTGAAGCTCACTGTTGTTGATTTCCCTGTGATCCTTGATTTCCTTGTGATATTTCAAACCACTCCAGTCTCCAGATTGAAGGTTTATGTTGGCCTTGTTGTGGTACTATCCCATAGAATTTTGGATGATGTTTCTGTCCTACAATTCTGAAAATTGCCATTAAACAAAGGTTATAATGTAGTTAAATAAGGCATGTAGGAATAAAGCAAAATCAAGTCTGGAGGATGATATAACTCTTCTGCATGGTTAAGTATGTTGTAACAATGATTCTAGAAGGAGAGATCAGTGTCGAGTGGGTATTGATATAATGGTAAGTAACCCATTTCTCCAAATCTCTTGACACTGTTCACTCCTGCTTTCTTGTGCTTTACTCTCCTCCCACTTCACCTCCTCTCTTAAAATTCTCTTCTCTTCCTCCCCTTCTCTTCATGATATTCTTAATGTTTATTTTCATTTTTTTTCCTGGTGAAGATATTTAACAAATCAAGAATGGATTGCAAGAATACTGAAAGCTTCCTAGTTTTTTCCTGTATGAAAATTATGCTTCATTCTTTCAATAAAAAGATGCCAGAAAATGTAAATTATTCTGTAACTGCATTTTTTGTCTAGTTCTCTGGATTTCCCCATCACATTCCATAGATGGCTATTGTCTTTTATTTGCAAGGGAATATACTACTTGTTAGAGAAATAAGTAAATATTAGCTTAGATTTCTGCACTGGAAGTATGCAGAGCTTTGCTCTGGGGATGATATAAAATAGGAAGTATATAATTGGGAATACGTTGGCATAAAATAAGGGACTAATAAATCGTACCAAATAATTGAACAAAGTGACAGTTTCATCAGCAGTATCAATGTTCAAGGCATGTAAAGAAATTAGAAGGCTTACAAAGAAAGTCTATCTCTCTTTTCCCAGGTGTGTGTAACAAAAGTTCTTGAATAAACCTGAATTTTGCTGATCTGGAGTTTAAGCAAGTTCCTGCACATCTGCTAAGTTAATGGGGCAGTTGCATTATCTTGCTGCCATGTTTATTTAATGCTGAAACCCACTGATGGTAAATTATACCATAAAATTTTAAATTATATTTTACAATATAGAAATGTGCATAAATGAAACATGCTGTGTAAAAAAAAAATCTACACACTGAGAGACAGACTCATACTCAAGCAATTCTCTGCTCCTGCTCCTAGTAACTATCAAATTCAGCAACTCAACCTTTTGTTATCACAATATCTTTAATATAATTGCTTCAGATTAAGTTTTGTTGTGTATTCTCTTTGAATAATATATTCTACCTGCCTGTTGGGAAATATCAGAAACGAAATTAAACTATACATCTTCTCCATATTCTTTTTTCCAGATCATATGTAAATATATTTATTTTTTATTTTCTACATAATATTACAATTTTTAATTTTGTTAGATGAGAAAATTTTGGCTCCTATTCTCATGTTCTTTCTACCAGCTGCCATCCATTTTCCACCATTTATGCCATTATTTTACATTTAAAAATAATTAATACCTATTTTCTATGTTAATTTTAAATCTTTGTGCTTTGTAAGATAGTGTTTGAGAATAAAATAAAAATCATCATTTAACTTATTAGGATTATGAAAATGCAATTCCTTTATGAAGCCATAGAGTCCTGAAGGTTCTTTCTACTTTCTCATTCTATATATTGGCAGTTACAAAATATCTCAGTTAGTTAGCTTTATATCTGGCATTTCTTAAATGAATTTTTGTTTTCCTAAGAATTTTTCCTAGCACTTGCTTTGTTTCCCGTGTCCTCTTTCTCTATCTGCTAAAGTCAAACATAAAGTTCTTCTACTGCTCTACTACTAAGAATAATCCTCACCTTTCCAGCATTAGATATTGACAGTAATGGGCATTACCAGCTTTGATGCAAAGCAGCTTTGCCTGAGATGGTAGATGTGACACTGTGGGACAGATATTGCATCCACTACAAGAATACGGGAAGTTTTGCAATAATGTTAAAAGAATTTAGTAGCTACATTCATTCTTCTAGCAGACGGGGAGGCTTTTGGCAGGAAATGATGCCATAACTACTGCTTTGGATATTGTCAGATAGGGGCGATATCATCAAAGATAACTTAAAAAGTAAAGGAAGATATTGTGGATTTTATTTGAACACTGAGCAAACTGGTTCATGGAGTGCACATAAGTTATACCTTGGAATTTCAAAGAACTATTAAGGTATTATTTTAAGATGATAGGGTCTTTGAAAAAGCAGGTCATAATAAACCCAGAGAAATGTTTAGTGTGTGACAGCCTGTGTCAACATAATTTTGCCCAAGTCTCTGAAACATTAGAAAAATATAGAAGCAGTAAATATCTATTCTAATGGCTTCAAGACAAACATTTTTCCCCCTCTTCTCTGCAATGGCCTCTAATTCAAATTAATGGACCCCCAATGCTACTGCCTCTGGGAAAAGCTCATTGAAACATAAGTAAGTGTGTCTCTTACTCCATGATCCAACCGAGGCTAATGAGAGAATATCATATCACACTTGATTAATTTGAAAGTGGGTACTGGCCAAATTACCTGAGTCAGAATTCTTGCCTGAGATTTTTCAAATACTACCCTAGAAGAAAAGCAATTTCTTTATGGTGACGAAAGTTGTAAGTCATAAAAACACTGGCATGTTCACTGGTTATGTTTCCTGCTATTTAGAGAAAACAGCTTTAAAGTGAAAGACAGTAAAGCCAGTATATTGAAAGAAAAATAAATTAGTACCAAGAGAGTTCTGATTGCATTTTTGTCCCTGGTCCAGTTGTTCATAAATTCGTTCCATCTCTGCCATCTGTATTTTGGTTGTTATATTTTCATTGAATTCTCTGAAGAAATGTTCTTCATTTTTCTCCCCAAATTAGTTTGAGTCAGGTTTATGTCAGTTGGCACCTAAGAATCTTAAGTAATTTGAAAAAGTTGAATGCCTGTTTATACTCACTAATGACTCTTTATTTAATTTTCTCAGAGTAAAGTTGACAAGTATTGCCGTAGCAGCTGAAGTTCACTTCA
This sequence comes from Pongo pygmaeus, assembly GCF_028885625.2. Taxonomy (NCBI): domain Eukaryota; kingdom Metazoa; phylum Chordata; class Mammalia; order Primates; family Hominidae; genus Pongo; species Pongo pygmaeus. The sequence goes on from NC_072395.2 coordinate 31,210,376, forward strand.
GATTAAACATAATGTCTTTGACTGTGCCAAGAATATAATTTTCTGTTTTCTCAATTATTAGGTAATAAGTAATTCTGGGATTCTGAGGTTGGCTTACTCATCAGTAATATTTATAATATTAGAAATTTACTTCTAAAGAGAAAATTCACCACTTCCCTGATTTTATAGACCTTGATTTTTACATGGAATTTGATGTGTTTTTTATATTTTATGCTAGTATTTATTTAAAATGTTGATGACTATACAACTTAAATAAATATGTTATCACTATATTAATGTTTTAAGGTGTGTATGTGACTTCAATGACTGAATTTTTATCCATGAAATGCAGGCATTAAAAAATGGCATTTAGAACAGAGAAATGTGAGTTGCTCCTTATTGGCTATTCCACTTTCTGAAGTTTCAGTTACTTTGTGTTAATCCTAGTTCAAAAATATTAAATGGAAAATTCCAGGACTAAACCATGTATAAAATTTTAAATTGCTGCTGTTACGAGCAGTGTGATGAAGTCTTGTATTTTCCTGTTCTGTCTTGCTGGGGAGGCAAGTCATTCCTATGTCCAGCATGTCCACACTGTTTATGCTACCCACCCATTAGTCTCTTGGTAGCCATCTTGGTGATCAGATCAACTGATATGCCAGTGCTTGTGTTCAAGTCACCCTTATTTTACTTACTAATGCCCCTAAACACAAGAGTAGTGAGGCCAGCATCCGGATATGTCAAAGAGAAGCCCTAAAGTGCCTTCTTTAAGTGAAAAGGTGGAAGTTCTTAACTTAATAAGAAAAGAAAAAAATTGTATGCAGAGGTTGCTAGCACCCATTGTAAGAACAAATCTTTTATCCCTGAAACTGTGAAGAAGGAAAAATAAATGGGTGCATAGTATATATATGGTTCAGTACTATCCTTAGTTTCAGGCATCCACTGGAGGTCTTGGAACATATATGAATAAGGGGGCACTACTATCTGTGTATGTACTGGTGTACACACACAGTCAACAATTGTTTTAAGGGTTTATTTACTTTAAATTGCAAAAATAATCTGTAATAATGTTACATGATCCACTAAATCATGTTACACAGAAATTAGAAAAAAACATTTTGAACTGCTTACTATATTAGTTTTTAATTATTCTTCCAAAGATACAATATTTAAGATGACAGTTTTATTGGATAATGATAGAAATGCTAATGGCATTCCATAAAGTTTATATTAGAGCAGTATATTTTAATTTATTGATCTTTCTTATTTCTAGCAATCCACTCCCTCCCAATTCTTTTAATTTTATACATCAATCAAGATGACAAGATTGGTAGGCATATAGACAAAATATCTATAGGCACTTTCTAAGGTACTGGAAGTTATAGCACATCATGTGTTAACAAAAACAACTTTTTAAAAACTCTTCTATAGCTTCACATATAATCAAAAGGAATGTGAACTTTAAGAAATCTTATGATGTCATGATAGTGACAGGAGGCACACAAATTCCTAGGCATATAGGGACAGGCCCACAGTGAAACCCAACTTTCAAGGCAAAAACTGGAAAACCTAAAATCCAAGCTACAAGTCTAGAAAAAAATCCATGGACTGAATTGAGAAACTCTCTGCCCATTTGGCGCATTTTCCTCTGATTGATCCCCTCCCTTCACCGATTTTACATATACCTACCCTTCCCTAATTGGTATTCTACATTGCCATGCCCATCTTTGAGTGGTACATTTTTTTAGCCATTTTTGCTTACTCACAAACCAATCACCATGCACTCCCCCATTCGGAGCCCATAAAAACTCTGGACTCAGCCACACTTAGGGGACTACCTGCCTCCAGGTGGAGGACCACCTGTCTTCAGCTAGGAGACTGCCACTTTAGCTCCCCTCTCTACTGAGAGCTGTTCTGTTGCTCAGTAAAACTCTTTGCCTTGCTCACCCTCCAGTTGTCCACGCAAATTCATTCTTGGATACAGGACAAAAACTTGGGACCCACAGGTGTGAAAAGGGCTATAACACTATAACCCTCCCTCCTGCTCCTGGAGCAATGGGAGGCCTGGGCAGGGGCACCACTGGCAGCAGAGGTCTCCAGCTGGTGAAGCAGCCCCCCAAAAATCCTCCATAACTGCTGTTTCTTAAAAGAGATTATTTGTGATCCTGACACTCCAAAATTACCCAGGTCTGTCCATATTTATTGATACAATTTTATGCACAAATAATTTTCAGCCATTTGGACTTAAAAAACAAAACTAGGCTTTGAGAAAGCCTTGTTTCCATGGATAGAAAAATACTTAACTCCTATGGTTAGAATTGCCTTGAGCTACAAGTGTTAATTAATCATAATCAACAGTGTTTCAGTGATGATGTATCACCAGTTATTTCTAAAAATAACAAAAAAATACACCAATAATATTTACCAGAAGGGAACTAACTTTAATGATTGACTGGATTGGGGGTCCAAGCTCAAGAGCAATAAGTAATATAGTCAGTCATACATAACCATTTTGTTCAAACTCCCTGCTTACCCTTGCAATGATAATTTACCTAATATAATTATAAAAGTTGATGACTGATGGCTGTAATAAAAAATCAATCTTTGAAATAGAGAATAATGACAAAGTTTCCAAGTTCCGTGATGAAAGTATTTAGAAAGAATGTACAATGACTCCATACATTCTGTTATCCATTAATAGCTCCTTGTTTTGACCTTAAACATGTCTCTCTGTTACATAACAATGCCGATGAAATCCACTTCATCACACAGACTCACAAACTTGGCCTTGTTCAACTTTTCCCTTTTCTTCTACTCAGACATTTATTCAGTTATCTAGGTTAGTTATTTTTAACTATGAAATGTTCTAAATCAGTTTTTCTTTCCTAGCTTATTATGATTCCCTAATTTAAATTCCTCTTTGTCACCATTGGGAATATTGTAATAATCCCTTAACTTCCCTTCCAGATACCAGTATTTCTAGCCTTTGTTACCAATAATTCTCATCTTTTTGGTCTCAGGACTCATTTATAATCTTATAAGTTATTAAAGACCTCAAAGAGCTTTTTAAATGTAGATTCCACCCACTGATATATGCTGCATTAGAAAGAATAACTAAGAAATATCTATTTATATTAATTTATCTTAAAATAGACATTAAAATTCCATTCATATAAACATGATATCATATTTTTATAAAATAACTATATGTTTAATACAAAACACGAGGAGAAGAGAGGTATTACTTTAACATTTTTACTTAGAGGAAAAATGGATTCTTATATATGCTTCTGTGTTCCACTTAAGGATATCATGTATGGCTCCACACAAATACATAGCTTGAAAAACTGTTTTTCCTTTTTAATATCCTTTTCAGATAACTGTCAATATTCTTCTTTGATATAACATCAAAACTCAATAAGTGGTAGTTTGCTAATAATTATTTGCAATGTGGAATTGGAAACCAGATCAACAAATGTTTACCCTCTTACATTAGGATCTGTTGATACATCTGTGCTTTGACTCTTACCTGCTTGTGAATTTGCTGCATTATACACAGTAATTAGGAAATGCTGGTTCCCTGAGTTGTGTAGATATCCCAAATATTGAAATGTTTTATTATACAATATCAAAATCAGGTTCATTTTTATTAAGTTCAATAACAATATGATCAGAAAAGTATTAAGTATGAGAAATGTCATGTTCTTGGTGGTGAATACTAATTTTCCAATTTTTTTCACTTGAAAGCTCAAATGTTATTATTAGCAACAAATACTTTAAGTTGTTTACTTCAAAGTTACAGTATCACTTACTTTTGAGAGAATGTTCTTCAGAATAGCCGTATTTGAATTATCATAGTTTGTCAGTCATTCTTTCTAGTAAAGGGTATTTTATAAAAACAGTAAAGTGTCAGGAGTCCCCAAGATTACCCCTAAGTTTGTCATTTACAGAAATTAGCATAGTCATATTCAATGCTAAGATGCATTCCAGCAAAAGGAAACAAAGCAAAGTCAGCCAAGGGGAAAGGCTCAAGAAGCAAAATCTGGAGGAGACCAGGCACAAGCTGCCAGGATGTACTTAAGTCCTCCAGTAATGAGCTGTGACATGTGGGAAGTGTTGTCTACCAGAAAAGCTCATTCAGTCTCAACACCCGAGGTTTTTATTGGGAGCTGGTTATGTAGGCAACTTCTGCCTAGCATGTATCAAAATTCCGGATGCCCAGAGTGAAATCAAGAGTACAGCATAAATCACGTTGTTTGTACAAAGATTTGGGGAATGGTGGGAACATAGACTAAATTCAAGTTCCCAGATGTCATCCAAGGGCCAGCATTGCAAGCAGGCCTTTCTAAGGAAAGGTAGTCAGATCTGCCATATGTATTCTCTCTTTCCTGCACAAGCAGCTAATCCATCTTATAACTAAAAAGTTATATACAGGTGCTTTTTCTCAATACAACAGTGATGTATTGGTCTGCAGCCTGCACTTTACGCATACTTCTCATTTTGTGACACATAATATTCAAAGATGTGTACCCAAAGTTGAGATGAAATAAAATTAATAATTTATTTCTGCTTCTTCTGGGAACTTTTCAAGTAAAATGGCAGATTTTCTTTCTGTTTTTTCTTACTAAGCATTTATAATGAGGAAGAATATAATGGCTACTCATATAATTTAGTGCAACTGCTTTGATTCATGTTAAGGCATAAGCAGTTTTATTCATCATTGCTTTTGCAACATTACTGCAAATATTAACCCAGTGAAAAAGGCAAGAAACATCTTACAGTAGTTTTGACCTTGCAGATCCTTTCAAAGTTTTCAGATACTCAAAAGCCTACAGTCCACAGTTTGAGAACAGTTGTTCTACACTATAGGTACAATTATCTCTGTTAAATACTAATCTGATATTTTTCCTTCCATTGTTTAAGAAACATTATGACTCTATTCTCTATGGAATAATAACCAGGCATTGTATTGAATTCTTAACAAATGCTGACTTTAACTGGCCCTTTCAAGATAAATTGTCCCCTATTTCTGCAAAGCCATGCCTACTAATCATTCCATAAGCATAGTGGTCTCTCTTCTTAGAATGGTATCCACTATTTATAGATTCTTATTTATCAGTATTCACATTTGTTTATTTAATGTTATCTCCATCTAGGCCCAATGGAAATGTAATCAAAATTATCCGTAAAGAACTATTTCCCTAGCTTATTAATAGCATTTTTTTTTTTTTTTTTGAGACAGCGTCTTGCTCTGTCTCCCAGGCAGGAGAGCAGGGGTGCGATCTCAGCTCACTGCAACCTCCACCTCCCAGGTTCAAGTGATTCTCCTGCCTCAGCCACCTGAATAGCTGGGATTACAGGTGCCTGCCACCACACCTGGCTGATTTTTATATTTTTAGTAGGGATGAGGTTTCACCATGTTGGCCAGGCTGTTCTTGAACTCCTAGCCTCAAGTGATCTGCCCGCCTCAGTCTCCCAGTATTTTGTTTTTATTTCTTTATTCCTCTATTTCCAAAGATAGCTTGGCACCCTTAAATTTCTCAAGATTTTCTCAAATGTAAGATGACAGAAATCACAACCATTATATTACCTTCTAAGCTTTACCTTCCTCTTGGTGGTCTCAAACTTCCTGTGTAATGTCATAACCATTTAGCAGTCATATAAATCAAACATCTGAAATCCACTTTACCCCACAATTCTTTGCAAATCTCTACCTGGTTGACCTTCTTACCACGTCTTTGATCTACCCACTTTTCTCTTTTCACCACCATTCTGTTCTATACATTGTCGTAATCTCCCATTTGAACTACTACAGTAACCTCTTAGTTCTTTCCAAACATCTCTCCTTGCCCTCACCTTCAAGCACTCCTTTGAAAGCTTATATCATAGAGATATTTTTAAAGTGAACAATATGTTCAAGTTCACCTCATCCCCGTACCCACACCTTGCTTAAAACTTCAAAGTAGCTTACCATTGATCCTTAGTATAAATATAAAAAGCTTTCAATATAAATATAAAAGTCCTTAACATGAATATAAAGTTCTCTTGCTCTGATCACTGTCTACTTACAACTAGATTTTGTGTTCAGTTGTACCTTGCCCTCTGTATCCCATTGTCCCATTGGTTTGCCCAGGTTTTCCATTTGTTCCTCAATTACATCATGTTTCCTCCTACACAAAGCCTGAACATGTGCTGTCTAGAAATTATTTCTAATTTTATCCACATCATTCTCCTCTACGTTGTTAAAAATATTATTCATTTTTCTCTCTGGTTAATAATAACTAACTCAAATATTTGAATAATACAATTTTCCCCTTCCCCGCTCTCACAATTTTTGGTAGCACTTCTTCAATGTGAGTTTTTTTACTTCACTTGTAAGATTTGTTGATTAATATCTATTTTCCCAACTGAATTTTTATATCCATGAGTTCAAAGTGCTTGTCTGATTTTGCCTCCAGTGTTACCAAAAAATCGTATTATAATACCTATCTCACAGTAGGTGCTGGAAAATATTTGTCAAAATTATAAGTAATAATAAAGCTACAGTAAAGAAGACAATGTGGTATTGGTGGAAGAATAGACAAAAGTTTATTGGAACAAAATGGAGAATCCAAGAATAAACTCACATAAATTGAGTCAACTAATCTTAGAAAAAGCGAAGAGGTAAAATTGTCAGAAATGTTGGAACCAGAGTGACTTCATATTGAGTGAGGGCTAGGAAAATGAGGCTGAGACTTGCTGGGCTGCATTCTCAGAAACTTAGATATTTCTAGCCTCCAGATGTTTACGGTTAAGGGAGAAGATTGACAACATTTACTAAACAGAGTGTCCAGATATCCCGGTATCTTGAGAACAGAAGCATTCCTAATTTTGCTTTAGAGATAATAATATCACTTCTTGCAAAATACAGTAATTAAGAAAATTGGCTGGGTGCCTTGGCTCGTGCCTGTAATCCCAGCACTTTGGGAGGCAAAGGTGGGTGGATCACCTGAGGTCAGGAGTTCGAGACCAACATGGCCAGCATGGTGAAACCGCATCTCTACACAAAATACAAAAATTAGCCAGGCATGGTGGTGCTTGCCTGTAATCCCAGCTACTTGGGAGAATGAGGCAGGAGAATCACTTAAACTCAGGAGGCAGAGGTTGCAGTGAGCCAAGATCGTGCCACTGCACTCCAGCCTGGGCAACAGAGGTTGCAGTGAGCCGAGATCACGCCACTGCGCTCTAGCCTGGGTGACAGAGTGACACTTCATCTCAAAAAAAAAGAAAATGAATCCTTTATTACAAACCCCTGTAGCAGAGCACATCTCCCCATGATCTTTTTTTATTTGATATATAATCTAGTATTGTACTTGAGGTGGATGCGTTCCTCCTCTGACTTTGGGAATGCTCTACTCTGTCTATGGAGTAGCTGTACTTTCACCACTTTATGTTCTTAATAACTTGCTTTTGCTTTGCACTGTGGACTCACCTGAATTCTTTCTTGCATGAGATATAAGAACCCTCTCTTGGGGTCTGGGTCAAGATGCCTTTCCTGCAACAAAACAATAGAGAAGAAACAGATAGTGTTGGAACAATCAGGCATCCACTTGCAAAAAAAGGAAAATTAATCTAGACACGTACTACTATGGTTTGAATGTGGGTACTTCATCTCCAGTGCAACAGTTGGAAGGTGGGACCTAATAGGAAGTGTTTAGGTCATGAGGCCTCCATCCTCATAAATGCGCTAATGCCATTGTAAAAAGGTCTTGCAAAAATGTAACTGCCCAAGGGGTACTTCGTGCCTGCTGCATATAAAAAGACTGTCAATATAGTAGAGAAAGAGTAAAATAGACACAAGGCCAGCCACACTATGTGAGAAATGGAGTTCATATTGAAATGATCTCATTCAAAGCTCATAGGTTAGGGGTTTCTCAAAGCCAATTTGGCAGAAGAGGTAGGAGTGGCCAGGTAGCAGGTGCTTGCTGCTGATTGGTTGGGGCAGAGATGAAATCATAGTGGGTCTATGCTGTCCTCTTGTGGCCTGAATTGCTTTTGGGTGTGGCCACAGAAGCAGGGTTGGTGAGTCCAGGTGGAGCCATGGGCTTCAGTCATGCAAAAACCCTGAAAAGATATTCCAAAAGGCCCATCTTAGGTTCTACAATAGTGATGTTATTTGCAGGAATAGTTAAGAAAGTTGCATTTCTTACAGCCTCCAGAATAATGGCTGACAATTGTTTTTTTCTGTGCCTTAGCAGGACTCAGGTGCCACTCCTCCCCAGAGTCTGACGGCCTCCCATTAGCTTTACAAAACCGTTTGAGTTTTGGGGAAATGCCTATTATCATTTAAACTATAGCTTAAATGTCTTCCAAAGTCAGCTTGACCAATAGTCCAGGAATAAATAAGGGAAAGGCAAAAGGTGGGGTGAGTTAGCTCAGATCTGCTTCACTGTCAAATTTTCCCACTGACATCATGTTTAGCAAAGGTGGTTTCAGAAGTGGGTTCTCTCTCTTTTGCTCTTCTGCCATAATGCTTGTCCCACTTGCCCTTCTGTCTTCTGCCCAGTAAGGATGAAGCATGAAGGTCCTTGCAAGACACTAGGTGACAATGCTTCAGAGTTTCCAGCCCCCAGAACTGTGAGAAAATAAATTTCTGTTCTTTATAAATTACCCAATCTTGATAATTTTTTTATAGTACCAGAAAACAAACACAGAAATGGGTATAAGAGAAATGGGGTGTCACTATAAAAATACCTAAAAATATGGAAATAATTTTCTAAATATATGGAAACTTAGTAGAGGCTGATGGAACTTGGTGGAAAGGCATCAATTGCTGTGAAGATTGCTGTAAAGGAGCATTAAGGGTAACACTGGTGAGGGTGCAGAAGAAATGAAGAGCTGTAGAGAGAGCTTAAGTCATGGAAATTATCTAAATGGCCATGAACAGAATTTCAGTAGAAAGATGGACAGTTAAGGCCCTTCTGATGCCATCTCAGATGGATATGAAGACTATTTTATTGGGAACTTGGAGGAAAGGCCGTCCTTGTTATAAAATGGCAAACAATTTAGCCAGATTGTATTCATGCCCTAGGGCTTTATGGAAGGCAGAATTTAACAGCCATGAACTAGGATATCTGGTGGAAGACATATCTAAGCAAAATATTGATGGAATTGTGTGGCTTCTCTTAACTGCTTTTAGTAAAATGTAAGAAAAAATGAGTTATTTAAAAATGGAATCTAAAATTAAAAGAGAAACAGAACATAAAGATTTGGAAATTTCTCCACCAGCCCAGGTGAAGATAAAAAGCCTGTTCAAAGGGAAAACAGAAGCGTGGGGCCAAAGGACATTTTGATAAGGAGATTAGTATAGACAAATGGAAGCCAGATATTATTCACCTAGAAAATGGAAGAATGACACCAAAGGTGTTTCAGAAATTTTCAAGGCTGTTGCTCTCATTACAGACCCAGAATGCTAGGGCTTTGAATATAGAACAGTTTAAGGGGACAGGGCCAGGGTACCTCCAGGACATTGGGATTCCCTGCGTAGGGCTGTCTGGCGTTTCTGCTTCCCATATTCTGGTGCAATACTCCTTGGCTACCCCAGCTGCAGCTCAAGCAGGCCCATGTGGGACTATTTCCACAAGTCTGGAAGGCACAAGCAGTGATTTATCCATGTGGTGCTAATGCTTCAGGCTCACCAAATGTAAGAGCTATGGGGGCATGGGTCTCTTCATGTAGATTTCAAAGAATGCCACACAGAGCTCCCACTAGGGCAATGCCCAGTGGCACTCTGAGGTCAGAACTACTGCAGAGAGTTCCTTCTAGGGCAATGCCTAGTGGAGGTATGGGAGAAGAGCTGCTCCTGAGACTGCAGAACTGTAGAGGCACCAACCTGCAGTGCCAGCCTAGGAAATCTCAAGCACCCAAAGGGAATCCTAGAGAGCTGTGTGGGTTGCATTCAGCAATGTCATAGGGCTGAGACTGCCTGGATCCTTGGAGGCCAAACCCCCACTCCAGGATATCCAGAAGGTAAGACATGAAGTCAAAATTATTCTGAAGCCTTAAGAGTTAATGTTGTTTACCTTGTTGGCTTTTGGATTTAAGACCTGTTTCTTTTTCCTTGTTTCCTAATATTCCCTTTTATAACGGGAATGTTTATACTGTGCCTGTCCCATCATTGTATTTTGGAAATACCTGTTTGATTTCCCAGGCTTATAGCTAGAGGGACATTTGCCTGAGGATAAATCATGCCTTAAGACTCACGCATATCTGATTTAGATGAGACTTTGGACTTAGACCTTAGAATTGAGGCTGCAACGAGTTAAGACTTTTAGGATGGAATATATGTATTTTGCATGTGAGAAGAACATGAATTTTGGGGCCAGGGGTAGAATGCTATGGTTTGTTTTAATGTGTCCTCAGAAATGCCTGTGTTGGAAACAATCTCAAATGCAACAATGTTGAGAAGTAGGGCCTAATGAGAGATGTTTAGGTCATGAGAACTCTGGCCTCATAAATAGTTTCAGAAACAGACTGTGAAAGTAGGTTCTCTCTCTTCTGCTCTTTTGCCATGTGAAAACATAGAGTTCCCCTCCTCTAGAGGATGCACCATTCAAGGAGCCATCTTGGAATCAAGAGACCAGGCCCTAACCTGATGGTATCTTGGTCTTGGATTTCCCAGCATCCAGAACTAAGAGAAAAAATTTCTGTTCTTTTTAAATTACTCATTATCAATTACTCTTTTATAGCAGCACAAAACAGACTAAGCCTCCTTACATCTTTCACCAAAATTAACTCAAAATGGATCTTAGACCTAAATGTAAAATTCAAACTATAAAACTCCTATATGAGGACATAGGAGAAAACCTACATGACTTTGGGTATGGTGATGACTTTTGAGCTACAACAGGAAAGACATGATGAAGAAAAGAAAAACTTGATAAGCTGAAGTTTATTAAAATTAAAAGCTTCTGTTCTGCAAAACACAATGCCAAGAGATGGAGAAGGCAAGCAACATACTGGGGAAAAATAATTTGCAAAAGATGCATCTGATAAAGGATTTTTATTCAAAATATACAAAAATCCCTTAAAACCCAATAAAAAACCAAACCCAATTTAAAAGTTGGTCAAAGACCTTAACAGGCACTTAAGTAAAAAAGATACATGTATGTCAAAAAAGCATTTGAAAAGATTCTCTGCATCGTATGTCATAAGATAAATACAAATTAAGACAATAGTGAGATACCAGCAATTATGTTTTTTGGTATTTATCCGAAAGAATAAAAACTTAATGTCCATATAAAAACCTGCACATGGATGTTTATAGCAGCTATATTTATAATCATCAAAAATTGGAAGTAAACAAGATATCCCTCAGTAGGTGAATGTATAAACTGTGGTATATTCAGGCTATGCAATATTATTCAGCATTAAAGAGAAATGGACTATCAAACCATAAACAGACATGGAAGAAACTTAACTGTATATTACAAAGTTAAAGAAACCAATCTGAAAAGGCTGCATATTGTATAGTTCTAACTATAAGACATTGGAAAAGGAAAAACTATAAAGACAGTAAAAAAAAATCAGTGATTTCCGGAGTTCAGGGAGGAGGGAGGGATGAATAGGCAGAATATAGAGAATATGTAAAGCGGTGAGAATATTTTCTATGATACCATAATGATGGATACATGTTATTATATGTCTGATCAAACTTGTAGAATGTGTAGCACAAAGAGTAAAGTCTAATGTAAACCATGGACTTGGGGGAATGGGTGTTGATAATGTGGGAGGCTATGTATTTTTATTGGCAGATGGTATATAAAAAATATCTGTATTGTCCTCTCAATTATTTTGCTTTGAAGCTATAACTCCTCTAAATTATAAAGTCTGCTGGTACCATTAATACTGAAACTATTCCAAAAAATTGAGCAGGGACTTCTCTCTAACTCATTCTGAGACCAGCAACATTCCGACACCAAAACCTGGCAGAGATACAACAACAAAAATAAATATTTGGGCCAATATCCTTGATGAAAATCAATGCAAAAATCCTCAACAAAATACTGGCAAACCTAATCTAGCAGCACATTAAAAAGCCTATCCACTATGATCAAATAGGCTTTATCCTTGGGAGGGAAGTTTGGTTCCACGTACACAAATCAATAAATATGATTCATCACATAAACAGAACCAAAAACAAAAACCACATAGTTGTCCCCATAGATGGGGAAAAGTCTTTTGATATGATTCAATATCTATTCATGTTAAAAATTCTCAATAAACTAAGTATTGAAGGAACATATCACAAAATAATAAGAGCCATCTATAACAAACCCTCAGCCAAAATCAAACTGATTGGGCAAAAGCTAGAAGCATTCTTCTTGAAAGCTGGCACATGACAAGGATGTCTTCTCTCACCATTCCTATTCAACACAGTTTTGAAAGTTCTGGCCAGAGCAATCAGACAAGAAAAAAGAAATAAATCATATTCAAATAGGAAGAGAGGAAGTCAAACTGTCTCTGTTTGCAGATGACATGATTCTATATCTAGAAAACCGCATAGTTTCAGCCCAAAAGTTTAAGCTGTTAAGCAACTTCAGCAGTCTCAGGATACAAAATCAGTGTGCAAAAATCACTAGCATTCCTACACGCTAACAACAGTCAAGCTTAGAGCCAAATCATGAATGAACTCCCATTCACAATTGTCAGAAAATGAATAAAATATGTAGGAAAACAGCCAACTAGGGAGGTGAAGATCTCTACAAGGAAAATTGCAAACCACTACTGGAAGAAATCAGAGATGACACAAACAAATGAAAAAATATTTCATGCTCATGAATAAGAGGCTCAATATTGTTAAAATGGCCATACTGCCCAAAGCAATTTATAGATTCAGTGTTATGTCTATTAAACTACCATTGACATTCCTCCCACAACTGGAAAAAAAACTATTTTAAAATTCATATGGAACCATAAAAGGGCCTGAATAGCCAACGCAATTGGAAGCAAAAAGAATAAAGCTGGAGACATCATGCTACCCAACTTCAAACTATATGACAGGGCTACAGTAACCAAAACAGCATGGTACTGGTACAAAAAGAGCTTATTAGTCCGTTTTCACACTGCTGATAAAGATGTAACCAAGATTGGGTGATTTATAAAGAAAAAGAGGTTTAATGGACTCATGGTTCCATGTGGCTGGGGAGACCTCACAATCATGACAGAAGGTGAAAGGCACATCTTACATGGCAGCAGGCAAGAAACAGAATGAGAACCAAGCAAAAGGGGTCTCCCCTTATAAAACCATCAGATCTCATAAAACTTATTTACTAACACAACAACAGTATGGGGGAAACTGCTCCCACGATTCAATTATCTCTCATTGGGTCCCTCCCACAACACGTGCGAATTATGGGAGCTACAAGTCAAGATGAGATTTGGGTGCAGACACAGCCAAACTATATCAAACAGACATCTAGACCCATGGAACAGAATAGAGAACTCAGTAGTAAGACCACACACCTACAACTATCTAATCTTCAACAAACCTGACATCAACGAGCCATGGAGAACTATAAAAAACTGAAACAATTTTACAAGAAAAAGAAACAAACAACTTTATCAAAAAGTGGGCAAAGGATATGAACAACACTTTTCAAAAGAAGACATACATGTCTTCATCATATGAAATAAATGAAACATATGAAACATATGAAATCATATGAAAAAAGCAATCATATGAAATAAAGCTCAACATCGCTGATCATTAGAGAAATGAAAATCAAAACCGTGATGAGATATCATTTCAAACCAGCGAGAATGGCTATTATTAAAAACAAAAAATAACAGATGCTGGTGAGGTTGTGGTGCAAAAGGAACACTTACACACTGTTGGTTGGAGTGTAAATTAGTTCTGCCATTGCGGAAGGCAGTCTGGCGATTCCTCAAAGACCTGAAGTTAGAAATACCATTCTACCCAGAAATCCCATTACTGGATATATACCCAAAGGAATATAAATTATTCTATTATATAGATAAATGCAAATGTATGTTCATTGCAGCACTATTTACAATAGCAAAGATGTGGAATCAACCCAAATGCCCATCAGTAATAGACTGGATAAAAAAATGTGGTACATATACACAATGGAATACTACATAGCTGTAAAAAAGAACAAGATCATGTCTTTTTCAGGGACATGGATGAAGCTGGAAGCCATTATCCTTAGCAAGCTAACGCAGCAACAGAAAACCAGATACCATATATTCTCACTCGTATGTGGAAGCTAAATGATGAGAACACATGGACACATAGAGGGGAACAACACACAGTGGGGCTTATTGGAAGGTGGAAGGTGGGAGGAAAGAAAAGATCAGACAAAATAACAAATGGGTACTAGGTTTAATACCTGGGTGATGAAATAATTTATTACCTTTCACAAATGTAAAATATTCATTAATTGTATATAGGAAATTAAATACCTCTGAATATCATGATTCCTAAGCCTTTTATTCAAAGATTTTAATTAGTATTTGATGGAGAATAAAACAAGTGAATATTCATCAGGCTCTATTTTGAAAAAAATTGTGAGGAATTGTGTAATATTTTATACTATTATTTTTATGCTTCCTTTAACTTTAGTTACAAGTATTATTCAAATATTTACATGTATATTTAAAAAATGTCATAATGTTGTATTCTGTTAGTTCATATATTCATATCTTTTTCTTGCAAAAAAGGAAAAATTAAATAAATAAAATGAGTACTACAATCATGTATTACTTCGTAAAGTATGTTTAGTGACTAACCATTCTTCAAGAGGCCCTGTAAAAACGGAATTCCTCAAATATTTTGCACAATTATGCACAATCTATGCTGCCTTTAAGAATCACAATACATATCAACAAATTAAAACTTGAAATCTTTTGTAAATAAATCTTAACTAGGTTTAACTGAAATTTTGTCTTGTCAGCGTAATTTCTCCCCAAATATCACACCTTTAGTATCCTTTCAGATATTTATTACTCAAAATTCAGAAATGCTGAAATATCAATAAGATGGCAAATTTATAAAATTCTTTGCTTAGAATAAAGAGTGAGTTGTATGTGCAATATTTAGAGATATGTTTAGAAGGAGGAAGTCACTGGATCAAAAATAAAACAAAACAAAATAATCACAATCAATAGTAAGTACAGTTAGCTAAGAAGTCATAAATCTCAGTGGAATGCAAATTTCTCATAAACATAAAATTAAGAAAAAATTAGTTAATATATTTATACTAAAATTATTTCATTCAAAATTTAAATTATATTAGAATAATTAAATACATTTAACTCAATATTTTTAAATTTTATAATACATATCATTTATAATATATCACCTATTGAACCTTTCATGGATCATAATAAGAAAAATATTTCACTTAAGAGAGAAAATTAAATAATTTTCTTCATATGAAAACAGGTAATGTGTAAAGATGGATCCCTTCAGTCATTTTTTAATCAAATGATGAACTCTGATCATTTAACTATAAGAGAATTAAAGAATGGAGGATGCTGTCAGAGATATAACCGATGTCACACATCACTGTTTCAAATGATTATTGAGATGTTTATGAATAGTAAACTGTAGCTGTGTAGGGAATTCAACTTCATTTATCTCACAATTTGGCAATAGAGATGATCCTGTGCTCAAGAAATATTGAAATGTTACACTTCTTTGGCCCAGAGAATCTGAGAAAATTCCTTTTTAGGTACATAAAAAAAATTTAAGCAAAACTTCAACACATATTAGCAACAGTGCATCAAAATGAAACTTTCTTAAAGTTCATTTACTGTTATGTAGCATGCAATTATACAATATTTCCTATGTATCCCAAATGTCACTGGCTTCTGCTCCCATTGGATTGATTAAATATATTTAACATATATATAAAATATGTATAGTTTACATACATATAAATATATAGTAGATGCTTGAAGATCACAGGTTTGAATTGCACAGGTACCATTATGTGTGATTTTTTTTCTCTGCCATCCCTGAGTCACCAAGATAAATCCTTCCTTTTCCTCCTCCTTTTCAGACTAATCACAATGAGGATGAATACCTTTAGGGTGATTCCCTTTCATTTAGTGAACAGTAAGTATATTTTCTCTTGCTTATGATTGTCTTAATAACATTTTCTTTTCTTTAGCTTACTTTATAAGTAATTTATAAGAATACAGCATATAATACATATAACATAAAATATTTGTTAACATGCTGTTTATAGTATAGGTTAGGCTTCTGGTCAATGATAGGCTATTAATAGGGAAGTTTTGGAGGACTTAAAAGTTTCATGCATATTTTTGATGGTGTGGAGGTCAGCGTGTTCACCCATGTTGTTCAAGGGTCAACTACAAACCCAATAGCCCTTTGTGGATACTTGCTTCTACTAAGCCCATTGTATCATGTCCTTGTGGTGATTGTGCTCATTCATTATGAGAATTTCTTCAGCTTGAAGACCACCTGTTTCTGAATCTTCCCTGAGCATTAGAAATATTAGCAAGGGAGGGAACTGAGATGGTTCTGCCCCTGATCTAACTTTCATTACGAAGTTCTGGATCAGAGAGTTCCTCTCTGGAGGATTACGCGTCATTTAAACAATCATTGCTTCCGCAATCACAGACTCACCAAGGACAGTCATTATACTTCCTTCTGGAGTAATATCCCTTCTCCATTAAGATTCAACTTCTGCCCTGGAGACTGAGGAACTAGTAATCCTGTCTCAAGATTGGGCAATTAACTTCAAATTGCTTTTCAACACTAGGTTGAAATAGTCTTCCCTGAGAACCTTCTCTTTATTTGCTCAGAGGTTGATAAGACATTCTAGCTGTTCCCTAATATATTTTCATAAAGCAAGCATAAGTGATATCAAATCATTATCTCAGGGTCACATACTGGTTAATGTCCTCCATATCCTGTTAATTGAAGGTGAAAGTGGATTTTATGTCTGGAAACTGTTGTATGTCTTTGGTATCTTCCTTCTGCAGTGTGTCCGAATTGTAAGGTCAGAACTTAGGTCATTGAACTTGTTATATAAGGCCACCAAAGGATAGTAATTTAAAAGAAACTAGCAGTTATCCTATTTGTAAAAGAGGACAGCTTGGTCGATGATATTTTTGTACCATTGACATCTAGACTTTGAATGTATGTGTTAAATTTGCTGCTACTGCAGCACTTGACTCTGTTCACTAGGTGATGTCAATTTTCTGATTCTAATGCTATTGCTGACTTGAGGGGGAAGGTTCACTATGTCCATACAGTTTGACCTGTGATGATTTTAAATTGGAAACAGTGAGTAAGACTAAAATCATGGGGGAATATTTTTTTTCTAATATTCTCTAGTAGTCATACGTAAATATAATAGTTAGTTCTAATGATTTAGTCAAAACCTAATTAATGTCAGTAATGGAGAACAAATGTAACTAATAATGCAATCTTAGAGACAGTATTATTTTAAGCTTCATTGTACTTATGGATTTCTCTTTCTGTGCCTATAGCCATATGTTTAAGAACTTTATATTTATACAAAAAGTGATGACTTAATGTCAAATTAAAAAATAATGTTTGAGCAGTACTTCACTATTCCCATCTCATCAAACATGTGCCTTTTCCTCTGTCTCTCCACATCCATTATGGCTCTCTTGACTTTTTTTTTCCTTTGCCAAATTCATTGTTATTATACTAAGTATTATTATGACATAGCTTCCTTGATATGTTCTTGTCTATTACCTCTCATCTAATTTGATCTATATATTTACCAAATTAGTGCTTGGTACTTCTTAGTGTTATAACCTTTATCAAACCTCTTCACCACTCAGCATACATACATATGTACACATAAAAACACACATACAGTGCTTTTCATTTCTTGTTAATTTCAAATTCTTCATACTCTTACTAACTCTCTGATATAAACATTCCCTTCACATTCCTTATGTGATAAACACACACCCACTGTGATAAACGAGCAAACTTTAAAGACCTCTTATCTTTCTTTTTCTGGTACACAAACCTCTGTTTTAATTTATTACCTTGTCCTGGAATGCTTTTCCCTGAATTTTGAAGGGCAAATTCAATACAGGTATTACCTTGGGAAAGACCCCAAGAGCTATTGTTCCTTTTTGAGACATTCATAGAACTGTTGGTGATACTTTAACACCATTTATATTCTATTTTGTAATTTAATTATTATTTTGCGGATTAAAATCATCTTTTTTACATGATTACCACTGTAGAAAAGTTTTTATTTTATTATAATTTTGTATTACTGTGCACAGTCTTCTATAATAAATAAGAATTATTTGTTAAAAGTCCCTTGAACAATGAACGAAGTAATTCTCTTTAGTTACAAGGCAGACTATATTGCTTTATTTTGTAAGAAAATGGAATCCTCTTACAAAGAGAATGTCTAAAGGAGGCTACTGATTTTTATTTCTTTGAGATATTATTTTACCAAAAATTTCAGTACAGTTTTGCCAACAGTAACTCTAAAAGCATCTTCTAATGTTGGTCTCTTTATTATCTCTAGTTCCAGATGGTACCATTCTTTGATAAACAGAGATTTTGAAAAACAAAACATGTGAATGTGGAGCTGGAGAAAGACAGAGTCTTCAAGGAATGTATATTAATCCGTTCTCACACTGCGAATGAAGACATACCCAAGACTGGGTAATATAAAGAAAAGAGGTTTAATTGACTCACAGTTCTGCATGGCTGTGGAGGCTTAGGAAACTTACAATCATGGTGGAAGGGGAAGTAAACATGTCCTTCGCCAGAAGGAGGCAGGAGATAGACGTGCCAAGCGAAAGGTGGAAAGTGCCTTATAAAACCATCAGATCTCGTGAGAACTCACTACCATGAAAACAACATGGGGGTAACCACGCCCATGATTCAACTACCGCCCATGGGGACCATCCCATGACACGTGGGGATTATGGGAACCACAACTGAAGATGAGAATTTGGTTGGGGACCCAGCCAAACCATATCACAATGTTTCTTGGCTCAGTGAAGTAAAAACCAAATTTATTTATTGTGATTTAGGATGTAGGGTTATCTCCTAGGAAAAGAATACATAAACAATGTTTAATGTTTTATCCAGTTGTCATTGTTGGCATGAAAAAAACACTTATGTTTTGTAAGTATTAAGGAGAGCAAGAAACTAATACTATTTTGAAGCTAGTAGCTCTGATTATCTGTGGAGACCTCAAAAATGGCAAAATGGCCTCTTAAAAAACATTTGATATTTATTAAGACTATATATTAGGTTGGTACAAAAGTAATTGTGGTTTTTGCTAAACATCTGTTGTCACAGATCTCAAATAGCTTGCTAGAAGTTATAAACAACATGAAATTATGCTATTTGTTTATTATGCCAGGTTTCTCCAGAGCATGCTAAGTAAAATTGATATAACTTTGATAGTTTTAAGCTGGAGTTTCTCAAATCTACTTAAGATTGCAATGATTCCTAAAACCATATTTTTTTTTCAAGAATAGTGCAGACAACCTCTG
Organism: Pongo pygmaeus; assembly: GCF_028885625.2. Taxonomy (NCBI): domain Eukaryota; kingdom Metazoa; phylum Chordata; class Mammalia; order Primates; family Hominidae; genus Pongo; species Pongo pygmaeus. The sequence goes on from NC_072395.2 coordinate 31,229,891, forward strand.
GGTTTATTTTATCAGATACAGATTCAGAATCAGCCTTCTTAGAGGCTGAATTGCCACATGCTACTGAATTAATTAAGACACTGACTTCAATTCAAGAGTGTTGGGTTCAGTGGAAGCACAAATGGCCCTGCGGCAGCTTTTCCCTGTGGCTATCATACTTCTCCACTACGTTTCTATCTTTTGCATCGTATCAATATTCCCATCCCTCTCAGAAGTGGATTAAAACTATCTCTTTGCAATAATGAAATTAAATCACCTAAGAAGTTTGCATCATTTTTGCTGAGAAGTGAAGGAGAAGCATTTGTTAGCACTAATCTGAAAGTTTCTACTGATTTATTAACATTTTCTTTCTTTGAAAGTACTACTGAGAACTGAATGATAAATGATTTCTGAAGATTGGAAATTCAGGCACAAGGCTTTTTCAGGGCTATTCCCAACAATACAAGATAAAAAAAAAAAGTCAAATTTCTAAACTTTTTTAAACCAGTATCACATTTTCCAACATGATGCTACCATCTATTTTTTAAGACATCTTCCTACTCCAGGGCAGAAATATAATTGGAATATATCTGCAAACATTCCAAGACTGTTGTATCAAGTCTGCAAGAATTCACCTCAAATTAGATAAAATACATGCAATTTGTGATGCCTCTGTTGCAAAAGCAAAAAGAAATATTCCAGTGTCCCTAGGGTTGTCAATTGCTACTGAATTTTGATTTATACAAATATAACCATAGCAGAACCACTTTGTCACCTAGTGGAAAATGGCTTTCCACGGTGTGAAATTCACTTAAATTTGGATACTTTTGTAACATCTAGCAATTATTGACTTTTCCAATTTTTGCAAGTGTATTTCTTTAAACACAAGTGGTCTTTTCTACCTTTCCTTGCCAGTTAGAATGGGAAAGGTGTTCAGCTTCAAACTGTCTGGTTATACTTTTTAAATATTTATTTTTTAATTGAAAAAGGAAATTTTATATAGTTATGGTATATGTACATAAATATGTATGTTTTAATACATGTTTATATTATGGATGGTGAAATCAAGCTAGTTAGCATATTTAGTACCTGACATAACTATCATTTTATTTTTGTAATGAGAACATTTGAGATCTACTATGAGCAATCTTTAAATACACAATACATTGCTATTATCTATAGTTATCATGTTGCACAATAGATCTTGCAAAATTACTCCTCCCCTCTAATTTAAATTTCATGTCCTGTGGCCAGGCACAGTGGCTCATGCCTACAATCCCAGCACTTTGGAAGGCCAAGGCAGGATCACATGAGGCCAAGAATTGAAGACCAGCCTGGACAATATAGCAAAACCCTATCTCTAGTAAAAATACAAAAATTAGCTGGGCATGGTGGCGCACACCTGTAATCCCTGCTACTCGGAAGGCTGTGGCACGAGAATTGCTTAAACCTGAGAGGCAGAGGCTGCAGTGAGCCAAGATCATGCCACAGCACTCCAGCCTGTGTGACAGAGTGAGACTTTCTATCAAAATAAATAAATGAATAAATTTCGTATCCTTTAACCAAAATCTTCTGAATTCCCCATTCTCCACGCCCCCAGTCCCTGATAACCACTTTTCTACTCTCCACTTCTGTGAGTTCTACTTTCACATATAAGTGAGATTATTATGCACTATTTGCCTGATGATACTTAAACTGCATTTATCTACTGAACAACAATTTCATCAATAAACTGAAATGAAAAAGAAATTTAAAGCTGTGGCTGATAGTTCAGGAGTCATGACATTCCTTACTATCTTTATCAGTGTGAATTTATCACTTTTACCCATTAAAATTCTCTTAGACAAAGAAATATATGCAAATCAAAGGAACTAAGTATGAAGAGCAAGGAAAAAACACTGCAGCCTGGTTGGCTAGACTTGAATTCTGGTAGCAGTCACATGCTCTTGGAAGACTTTGTAATTTCATTATGTCTTAGTTACCTCATGTATCAACTGGAGAAGATAATAGTACTTATCTAGTAGGGATGTGTAGAGAATTAAGTATGTTAATGGATGTAAAGAGAGTAGAATAGTTTATGGCACACAATAAGGGCATAATATGTGCTACCTATTTTAATTTATATCACAGGAAATGCAACTCTAGAATATTTGGGTCTGCTCTTATTGACAGCACATTAGTCTAAATACCTGCAAGGCCGGTAACATGCTAATAACTTTAACAATGTGTTTCTGTGAATCACAGAATATGCTGCATCGATTTGGCTGTAAGTTGTAATTCTCCTATTCTATCAAATTGTATACTTCACTGAGTGAACTCCTGTATGGGACCATGTATTAAATTGAGTGGGGCAGGGTTAGGGGAAATATGTTTAACTTTCTTAACAAGTGAGTCACAAACCTGAAATCATCCTTCACTTTATATTGTCTCTTTCCCCATATTAAAATTTTTACTAGATCGTATTGATTTTGCCTTCAAAATTTATTTTAAAATGTGTTTATTTCCATCTTTTTCTAAAGACCACATTATTTCTTGCTGGGAACAGATGTAAATATTTTCTCCATCTTAGAGTCTTCCTAAATACAAACCAGATATCCATATTGCTGACAGAGTCATCTCTTTAATATCATAATCGAATCATTTTCTCTCCTTACATAAATGTATTCAGGAATTTCACATTGCTTTCCAAATAAACATAAAAGCCTGTAACATTTCTAACAAAACCTTTATATTTTGGTCCTATAATTTTAGGCTTATCATCTGTCATGTTCCCAAATGTTTCCCCCTTTCACGTAATGACCCATTCCTGGCTACTTTTTCTTCTACTTCTTGTCCTTTGTGGATACTCTTAGCAGTAGTGGTAATAATTTTCGTGTCTTACCTGTGGACACCATTATACTTGTACTTCGAGGCTCATATTTTTATTTTTAACCCTCTAGCTCAGAATGAGTTAGAGCTTTGATTCATATTTTTAAATCACTCTGCATATTAGTTCTTATTAGTTCTATTAGTTTCTATATTGTGAATGAAGGAAATTATTTACCAAAAAAAAAAAAAATCCATCATTCTTTTGAGGGCAAAGTTTGAGTTTTGTCCTTAGAATCCCTAAATTTAACATAATCCATTACACTAGGAGACAATCACTAAATGATTGTTGATCGAGGGACTCATTCAATTTTATATTATTAATACTTGATATCAGATTTGACACCCTGTCTTATAGCTGTCTGGGTTTTTCCTGAGTCAAGTGCCCAGGGTTCAAGAATATTAATTTTTCTACAGTCTTAACTTGCTAAGATTTTATGCTTTAAAACACTTTCGCTAGATCAGTTTTCTATCTTAAGGTTTTAGAAATGGAATTTTCAGCTTAGAGCTGCTGTTCAGTTTCCCTCCTTCACGAATCTTGACCATTTTTTTTTTCTAGGCTGAAAAGTTTCTTCAGTCCTTAGGTTACAGCCATGAATGATTTCTCTGGGTAGGTACCCTACAGACACATCTAAGTGGTATTAATAACAACTCAATATCCTAAGTTTGTGAGCATAAAAGTCATTGTTTAAAGCCTTTGAGAGGCTTTAATATTGAAAACATTGTAAAGCATGGAAGAAATAAACATGACTATTAGAACTACATGGTTTTCTATGGGAAAAGAGTGGCAACTTTGAATTTCTTATTTGTTATACACTCGTTAGAATGACTTAAATTTTTTTTGAATTGCTTACTAATTTTACTTTTGAATTAAAAATAGTTACCTTCTCTGTTCAATTGCCTCAACAATTGAATATTTATGTTGAATATTAAATTATAAGATGATTTTCTTTTGTGTTTGGAATACAATATGTCTCAAATATATCTCAAATGTATCCAAAATACCATTTGAGATACAATGAGATATATAAAATGGTATTTTAGATACATTTGAGATATATTATATTCTTTTAATATTTGATGATTTGGGGGCTAGAGCTTGGAAATGAAAATTACAATCTAAAATGTCCATTTTTACTTTCCTCCAATGCCAGTGGTCTTAATTAAGGTATAGGCAACTGACTACTGGACTATAATCAGATCATAAGTCCTTAGTAGTATGAGAGGTGCATTGGGTACTTTAAAATTGGAGAATACTTTTATTTTTTCCTTATTTGAGTAATTATTAATTATTGAGTAATTTTATTAATATTTGAGTATTTACTAACTCAATTACTCAAATATTTTTCACACAGAATGTGTTAAATCCTTTTGAAATCTTAGCAAAAATAAGCCTCGTCTCTTGAATGAGAAATTGATTTTCTCTATTAACAAATGGAACTTGAACTTCGACAAGCGTGAGTTCAATTTTAAACTCCAAATTTATGCTATTTGAGTAAGTGCTACATTTGCCAAATTGTGTTCTTCCATCCCTAAAGCTATTAGTTCCAAATCCTGCCAATAGGAAGATCAAAGAAATACAAAGAAAAAAAAACAATATATGATTGAGCTTCTTCACCCCATCTTCATTAAGAGAATACATAATATAATTTAATTCTGCAGCATATATTTGAAAATGGAAAACCAAAAGTGCTACTAAAATTGAGCATTATCTGATTCTAACTCTTTTGGAAAGTGGTCTTTTTAACTTGGCCAAGTCTATAATGATGTTAAACACACTAAACACACACACACACACACACACACACACACACACATACACACAGCTATATAAAACCTAGTGTTGTTAATAAGAATAAAATGAACACCAAGGAATTCCTCATCCAAATTAAGATACCCCTTATGTTGATGTCAGTCCCTTTCTCTGATAATATATTCTTCCTCCTCACCAGGGTTAAACACTATCCTTCTTTTTCCTTTAATCATTCTGATTTTTTTCAGTTTTTCACTCATGCATTTTTTTCTGAGGCACTCATTGTTAGGTATGGCATGGCTTTAAATTTTGTGTAAGTTCAATCATACTTTATGTATTCTGTTATTTTCACCTTGTTGCTCTGTATAGTTTTATATAGTTCATTTTCAGTTCTGAATACTACTCTACTGTATCAATATAGCAAAAATATCTTCTCATTCTAGTCTTGATGGATATTGGGATGTCCTCAGTATCTTACTAATATAAACAATGGCACTATGAATTATATTGTGCTTTCAACAGAATACACATGCATAAATTTATGTCAACCAAATACTTACAAGTGGAATTGCTCCACTTTACTAAGAGTTGTTAAAGTATTATTCCAAGAACATTTCCTAGCTTACTCTTTACATAGCTGTGTACAAAAGCTCTCCTTGCTGTGGTTTTTGCTGTTATCTGCAATTGTGTAAATTTGCTGTAAAATTTGCTGTAAAATTGTGTAAAATTTGCTGTTATCTGCAATTGTGTAAAGTAATTGTGGTTTTTGCTTTTATCTGCAATGGCAAAAAATGCATTACTTTTGCACCAACCTAAAATTTAATATTGTAGATTGATATGGTTTGGCTGTGTCCCCAGCCAAATCTCATCTTGAATTGTAGTTCCCATAATCCCCAAATGTAGTGGGAGGGACGCAGTGTGAGGTAATTGAATCATGAGGTCCGGTACTCCCATGCTGCTGTTCTGGTGATAGTGAGTTCTCAGGCGATCTGATGGTTTTATAGCTGGCTTTTCCCCCTTTTGCTCTGCACTTCTCTTTGTTGCTGCCATGTGAAGGACATGTTTGCTTCCTTTTCCACCATGATTGTAAGTTTCCTAAGGCCTCCCCCACGATGCTGAACTATGAGTCAATTAAACCTTTTTTCTTTGTAAATTACACAGTCTCAAGTGTGTCCTTATTAGCAGCATGAGAACAAATACCTAGATCTTTAAAACGTGTTGAATAACATAATAAAATTGTATCTCAGAATTTTAAAATGAATCTCTCAATTTAATTGAACAGAAATTCATTTTTATCACATCATTTTATGATTTAATACATGTATGACACTTTTAATAATTTTATTTTTTAAAGCTGAATTTTCTTTCTTATTAATCATAGCAATACTTTACATATCCTTGGTGTAAGTACATTGTGATGTAGATCAAAAATATCTTCTCCTAATTTAATATTTTTAAAGTATTCCATTGTAATGCTTTTTTTTTTTTTTTTTTTTTTTGAGACAGAGTCTTGCTCTGTCGCCAGGCTGGAATGCAGTGGCGCGATCTCGGCTCACTGCAAGCTCCGCCTCCCGGGTTCACACTACTCTCCTCCCTCACCCTCCCTAGAGACGGGGTTTCACCCTGTTAGCCAGGATGGTCTTGATCTCCTGATGTCCTGATCCGCCCGCCTCAGCCTCCCAAAGTGCTGGGATTACAGGCATGAGCCACCATGCCCGGCCTGTAAAGCATTTTATTTAAAAAAAATTGTAACTTTATGCTCAAATCAATTTTACTTTAAATTTTAATGGTACTATTGATGCATTTACCTAGGAAACATTTGTGCAATATGTAGATTTCTGTAATTATTTATTAACTTTTCCTTTATAATTTGCATTTTCAGAGTCACATTTAAGATATTATTTCCTACACCAAAGATTTGAAAATATTTTCTTGTGTTTTTAAAAAATGTTCTTAATGCGGTATTTTGCATTAGTGTATTGAATATCCCTTGAATTGATTTTTGACTATGGTGTAAAGTATGAATCCAAATTAATTTATTTCCATATTAGCCCATTTTTCCAAGACTATTTAAGAAAAATCTGCCCTTTCACTACAAATATAAAATATTCCTGTGTTATTGATCAAGTACACATATGTTTCTGGACTTCTTATTGTGTTCCATTAGTCTATTTATACTTATATACAGTATATTACTATGTAGTATACTATATAGTATACTATTTATATAGTATAAGTACCATATGTACTATTTATAGCTGCATATAGCTTTACAATGAGTTTTGGTAGCTGACATTGAAATAACTTACAAAGACTTATTGTCTTTTTCTTCTTGAAGTATGTTTCAGGTATAGCTTGTCAAAGGCACTTCCACATCAATTTTAGAATTATCTTATTAAGAAACTCTCTCTCTCTCTCACACTCACACACACACACACACACACACGCTGTCAGTATTAAGTTGAAATTCAGTTGAAATCTCACTGAGTCTACATCTCAGTTTGGAGAAAACTTTCATATAGTAATACAGCACATGAAGATGTACATCCTTCTATTTAATTAAATCTTCTAAAGTAGAAAAATTTTATGTGTTTTTCTAATTGTTTTTAAAATATTTTGTGATAAATTAATACCTGTCTTGTGCTGCATAACTGCATATATGATGGTGGTTCTATAAGATTATAATGAAGCTGAAAAATTATCATTGTCTACTGATGTCATAGCTCTCATAGTGTCTTAGCACAAAGCATTGTGTTTATGGTAATCCTGGTGGATACAAACCTACTACGCTGCCAGTTATATAAAAGTTTAGCACATATAATTATGTTCAGTACATAATACTTGAAAACCAACAACTATGTTACTGGTTTATGTGTTTACCATGGTATACTTTTTATTCTTAGTTTTAGGGTGTTATCTTACTTATTAAAAAAAAGTTGACTGTAAAACAGCATCAGGTAGATCCTTCAAGAGGTATTCCAGAAGAACGGATTATCATAGGAGATGACAGTTTCATGCCTGTTATTATCCGTGAAGACCTTCTGGTAGGACAAGATGCGGAGGTAGAAGACAGTAGTATTGATGATTCTCGCCCTCTCACTCTGTGTAGGCCTAAGTTATTGTATTTGTATTTGTCTTCTTTTTTAACAAGAAAGTTTTAAAAGTAAAACAAAGATTAAAAATATAAAAAATAGAATTTACATATAAAGAAATAAAATATTTTTGTACAGCTGTACAATGTGTTCATTTATTTTTTTTTTTTTGAGATAGAGTCTTGCTCTGTCACCAGGCTGGAGTGCAGTGGCCTGATCTCGGCTCTCTGCAACCTCCACCTCCCGAGTTCAAGTGATTCTCCTGCCTCAGCCTCCCAAGTAGCTGGGATTACAGACACATGCCACCACGCCCAGCTAATTTTTGTATTCTTAGTATAAACGGGGTTTTCACTATGTTGGCCAGGCTGGTCTCAATCTCTTGACCTCTTGATCCTCCTGTCTCAGCCTCCCAAAGTGCTGGGATTACAGGCATGAGCCACTGCACCCAACTGTGTTTTTGTTTTAAGCTGTTATTATAATAGAGTCGAAAAGTTAAAAAAAATTAAAAGGTTTGCAAAGTAAAAATGTTACAGTAAGCTAAGGTTAATTTATTATTGAAGAAAGAAGTTTTTAAAATAAATTTTGGGTAGCCCAAGTGTACAGTGATTACAGAGTCTACCACAGTGTATGGTAATGTCCTAGGCCTTCACAGTCACTCACTACTCACTCACTGACTTATTGAGGTCAACTTCCAGTTCTACAAGCTACAATTATGGTAAGTGCCTTACACAGGTGTACCTTTTTTTATTTTATATACCATATTTTTAGTGTACTTTTTTTGTTTAACTATATTTAGATACACAAATACTTACCATTGTGTTAAAATTGCCTCCAATATTCAGTACAGTAACATGCTGTTCACGTTTGTAGCCTAGGTGCAATAGGCTATGCCATGTAGCCTAGGTGTATAGTACGTGAAACCATTTAGGTTTGCTTATGTACATTCCATGATGTTTGCACAATAGCAATGCATTTCTCAGGACATATCCCCATTGTTAGGTAATGCTTGACTATAATTACAGTTTTCTATTTTAATAATAGTTTTATTTTTCATCTGTGACAGGTACATATAAATGCAACAAATTTGCTTGTTAGATCTTATTACTCAGACTCCTTTCCAAATTCCTAATTGTTTCTAATTATTTACTTATAGATTATTTTTAATTTTTATGTAAATGATTATAACATCTGTGAAATATGTATAAGTATCAGGTATTCCCTTTCACTCATTTCATAACTTTTTCATATCTTGTGCTTGCAGTGGTATCCCAGAAAATGTTCAATAGATGTGAAAATGACAAACACACTTACATATATAGGCAGTATCAACAGAATTCCGGCAATATTTCACCATTAAATGTGATGTTTTTGTCATTATTGCTTTTGTTATTGTTGTTTTTTGTAGCCACAACTTATGATATTGACTGAATTCCTTTCTAATTCTAGTTTCTAAAAATTTTACCATCATTAAGATATTTTACTTTTACATGACTTTTCAGCGTCTATTGACGTAATCATTAGATTTTTCTCCATTAACTTATAAATATTATGAATCATACTACTTTTTTTAATGTACAAACCTTACATTTCTGGAACTCTCCCATTTGGTTATAATATTATCATCTTTTGAAATACATTTTTAGATTTTATTAGCTAATATATTCAGAGGCATTAATTTTGTGGCATTAATTTTGATGAGTATGTACAAATTGCTTTTAATTTTTTCTCAAGATCTGTTTTTCTTGTATAGAGTTAAAAGTTATGCTAACATAAAATGAGTTGGAGAATTCTATTTCTTTTTTTTTTTTTGGATTAATTTTGTGAATTTAGAGCTACTTACATCTTTAATGCTCAATAGAACTGCATGGTAAGATTACCTGGCTATGGAATTGTTCCTTATGGGTGATTTATGATTTCTGATACAAAGTATTTAATCTTATAAGATAATTAAGAGTTTTTATATCCTCTTTAATTGTTTAGAAAAAGTTGTAATTTTTACATATATAACCAACAGTCAAATCTACTGCCATAAATGTATTATTTCTTTTTATTTACCTTTTAAATATCACCATTTATAATTATGACATACTTAAGCTCTCAGTATTTTTTATTCCTAATATTGTTTATTTGTGTTGTCTTTTTAGTGTGATTTAAATCATTTTTAAAAGTGTTTTTCATTTCTTTTTTGGTTTTCCGAGATCCAACTTTTGTTTTTTGATCTCTTCTACTGTATTTTTAATATCTTGTGTTTTAATTCTAGGGTATAACTTTAATATTTACATATTTATATTTATTCCAAAGATCATTTTATTGTTATTTGTCTAGCTAGTACAGTGGATCTTTTGATCATTAATTTTTAGCTTTCCTTTCTTCCTACCGTAAGTAATTAGGATTAAAAATGTACTTTACTGTTATAAGTAGAGAAAGCTAGAAGCAAGTTCAATTGGATTTTTTAAATTTAGCTGAAAGCTGCTTCCTTATATATGTTTGGCCTAAAGGTTTCTCCATACATAGTGAACTGTAACTCAACCTAATGTATAAAAAGACTGTAACCTACTGTTGTGCCAATCACTGAGTTTCAGGTAATCAAAGGTGGCCAACTGTTCTAACTGCCAAGCTGTAACCAATCCGGCTGTTTCTGCACCTCACTTCCATTTTCTGTACGTCCGTTTCCTTTTTCTGTCCATAAAGCAACCCTGCAGCAGGGTTGGAGCCTCTCTGAACCTATTCTGGTTCATGGGCTGCCCATTTGTAAATCGTATTTTGTTCAATTAAACTCTGCTAAATTCATTTGTGTAAGGTTTTTCTTTTTACAGATTGGAGGAACAAGGTAGCAGAGGCCAGATAATAAAGGGCTTTGTGGTCATTAAACATTCATAATTTACCCAAGATGGTGAAAAGTCAGGAAAGCGTTCATCAGAGAAATTATATGAGCAGATCTGTGTTTTTGAAAGATCATTATGGTTTAATATTGAGAGAAGAATGAAGGATCTAAACTGGAGGTAAAAAAAAATCAATATTTCAGAAGATAGTAACCTAGAATATTGAGCAGTGTCTGGAAGGTGGAGAAAACTACACAATGGACATTAAAAAAAAAAAAAAAGGCCAGGAGCAGTGGCTCATGCCTGTAATCCCAGCACTTTGAGATGCTAAGGCAGGTGGATCATCTAAGGTCAGGAGTTCAAGACCAGCCTGACCAATATAGTGAAAATCTGTCTCTACTAAAAATACAAAACTTAGCTGGGCGTGATGGTGGGCGCCTGTAGTCCCAGCTACTCGGGAGGCTGAGACAGGAGAATTGCTTGAAACTGGGAGGTGGAGGTTGCAGTGAGCTGAGATCGCACCACTGCACTACAGCCTGGGTGACAGAGCGCGCACACACACACACACACACACACACACAAGTCTCACCAAATTAAAAAAAATGGACTATAATTTAGTGATTGGCTGGAAGTTGGTCTGAGAATGAGAAAAGAAAATTGCTAACTCCCATAATCCTGACTGAACAACTATTTGTATTGCATTGTGAGGCCATGCACTGAAGGCATAGAAACACAGGAAAAATGTGAAAAATGTTGTGGTGAAAAGATGGTGCATCCTGTGTAGGAAGACGTTTGAGTTTTAGGTTACTGTAAGTTATGGAAATGCAATAAATATTTGGCAATGTTAGCAGAGAGGTAGGAAAGTAGCCACTGGCTATACATTTAGATTCTAAAGTCATGAAAGTGGAAATCTTCAGAATAATAAGAAGAGATTAGCATTAAGCTCTGAGGGACATCAACGAAGGTAAGAGCTGAAGAAGAGTTTGCAGAGAGCAGTGAAGTAGAGTTACTCAATACAAGATAAAGACCAGGACAGTGTGGAACCGTGAAAACAAAGGTAGTGATATGGTTTGGCTCCGTGTCCTCACACAAATCTCATCTTGTAGCTCCCATAATTCCCACGCGCTGTGGGAGAGATCGGTGGGAGATGACTGAATCATGAAGAGGAGTCTTTCCCATTCTGTTATCATGATAGTGAATGAATCTTACGAGATCTTATGGTTTTAAAAACGGTAGTTTCCCTGCACAAGCTGTCTTTCCGCCTGCCACAATCCATGTAAGATGTGGCTTGCTCCTCCTTCCCTTCTGCCATGATTGTGAGGCTTCCCCAGCCATGTGGAGCTGGGAGTTCCCCATTAAACCCCTTTCCTTTGTAAACTGTCCAGTCTTGAGTATGTCTTTATCAGCAGTGTGAAAATGAACTAATATAGTAAATTGGTACCAGTAGAATGGGGCACTATTGAAAAGATACCTGAAAATGTGGAAGTGACTTTGGAACTGGGTAACAGGCAGAGGCTGGAACAGTTTGGAGGGCTCAGAAGAAGATAGAAAAATGTGGGAAACTTTGGGACTTCCTAGAGACTTGTAGAATGGCTTTGCCCAAAATGCTGATAGTGATACGGACAACAAAGTCCAGGATGAGGTGGTCTCAAATGAAGATGAGAAACTTGTTGGGAACTGGAGTAAAAGTGACTCTTGTTATGTTGTAGCAAAGAGACTGGCAGCATTTTGCCCAAACCCTAAAGATTTGTGGAACTTTGAACTTGAGAGAGATGATTTAGGGAATCTGGGGGAAGAAATTTCTAAGCAGCAAAGCATTCAAGAGGTGACTTGGGTGCTGCCAAAGGCATTCGGTTTTATAAGGGAAGCAGAACATAAAATTCAGAAAATTTGCAGCCTGACAATGCAATGGAAAGGAAAATTCTATTTTCTGAGGAGAAATTCAAGCTGGCTGCAGAGGAGCAGAATGTTAATCTCCAAGACAATGGGAAAAATGTCTCTAGGGCATGTCAGAGGTCTTCATGGCACCCCCTCCTATCAAAGGCCTGGAGGCCTAGGAGGAAACAGTGATTTCAGAGGCCAGGCCCTGGGTCCCCATATTGTGTTCAGCCTGGGGACTTGGTGCTCTCCATCCCAGCTGCTCCAGCTGTGGCTGAAAGGGGCCAACCTAGAGCTCAGGCCATGGCTTAAGAGGGTGGAGGCCCCAAGCCTTGGCAGCTTCCACGTGGTGTTGAGCCTGCCAGTACACAGAAGTCAAGAATTGGGTTTGGGAACCTCTGTCTAGATTTCAGATGTATGGAAACGCCTGGATACCCAGGCAGAGGTTTGCTGCAGGGATGAAGCCCTCATGGAGAACCTCTGCTATGGCAGTGAGAAAGGGAAATGTGGGATTGGAACACCCACACAGAGTCCCTAATGGGGCACCACCTAGTGGATCTGTGAGAAGAGGGCCACCCTCCTCCAGACCACAGGATGATAGATCCACCGACAGCTTGCATCGTGCATGTGCCTGAAAAAGCCACAGACATTCAATGCCAACCCATGAAAGCAGCTTGAAGGGAGGCTGTACCCTGCAAAGCCACAGGGGCAGAGCTGTCCAAGACTATGGAAACCCACCTCTTGCATCAGCATGACCTGAATATGAGACATGGAGTCAGAGGAGATTACTTTGGAGCTTTAAAATTTGACTGCCCCACTGGATTTCAGACTTGCATGGGGACTGTAGCCCCTTTGTTTTGGCCAATTTCTCCCATTTGGAATGGCTGTGTTTATCCAATGCCTGTACCTCCATTGTATCTAGGAAGTAACTAACTTGCTTTTGATTCTACAGGCTCATAGGTGGAAGCGGCTTGTCTTGTCTCAGATGAGACTTTGCACTTTCGAGTTAATGCTGAAATAAGTTGAGACTTTTGGGGACTGTTGGGAAGGCACAACTGGTTTTGAAATGTGAAGATATGAGATTTGGAAAGGGTTAGGGGCAGAATGATATGGTTTGGCTCTGTGTCCCCAACCAAGTCTTATCTCGTAACTCCCATAATTCCCACGTGCTGTTAGAGGGACCCAGTGGGAGATTATTGAATCATGGGGGCGGGTCTTTCCTTTGCTGTTGTCATGGTAGTGAATGAGTCTCATGGATCTGATGATTTTTACAAGGGGGTTTTCTCTGCACAGGCTTTCTCTTTTTGTCTGCCGCTATCCAAGTCAGATGCAACTTGCTCCTCTTTCCCTTCTGCCATGATTGTGAGGCTTCCCCAGCCACGTGGAACTGTGAGTTCTCCATTAAGCCTCTTTCCTTTTTAAATTGCCCACTCTCAGGTATGTCTTCATCAGTGTGTGAAAACAGACTAATACAGGCATCTGTGTTTTCAGAAAGATAAAGTGCAAGTAGTATTAACTACTGCAATAATTTGAACAATATAAAGGATAAAATGTTTATAAACCACAGTGACATTAACATTCTATTTGAATATTTTGAAAGGAATTTCAGTGGAATAAGTAAAAATCTTCATGGGAATTGGATGAGAAGTGAATAGCACTAAGAAAATGGAAATAACTACTATGAGCATCATTTTCAAAAACCTAGGCTTTGAGGAAAATGAGAGACCCATGGCAATGGATGGAAGAGAGTTTGGTGGTAAGAGAGGGCAGTTTCAGAGGTATTTGAATATTTTTGAATTCTCATGGAAATAAGTTTTAGAAATGGGAAATACTGAAGACACTGGAAAGGAGAAAAAATAATGAATTGAGTCCCTTTGAGATGGCAGTAGATCAGATATAGAAACTGAGTGGAGGAAAAAGCCTCATACATGATGTAAATTTGTTCCTCCGGTAAGTTTTTGGTTTTGCTTATGAGAAGAGAAGAGCATTGCTTCCCAATTATTTAAGTCCTTTCTGGTGAAGGCAAAGTCATTTCCCAATAGTATTGAAGAAGTTTGAAAATTTTGAATCATACGGTGGGTGTAGAATAAAGAGTTATTGAGAACTAGAGAGTACTGATTGGAAAAAATATAGTAGGGTTGATGAGAAATACTGAGGGTCTGCTTGAAGTTGGTGACAATGAATTTAATCTAAATGGTTTAGTGTTTGTCTCTAGCACCACTCAACATCTTAAGTGTGTCCACAAAAATAAAAATAATTGGATTAATCCCATATGAGAAAAATTATTCTATTTGGAAGGACATACTACCTATATTTAGAAAAATAAATATGGGATTTGTCAATGATAGGGATACATAGGAGGAAGATATGTATTGGGGGTGGAAAACTTGGATCTTGAATACAATTAACCACACAAATTATAAGAAATGATGTTATGGTCAGTCGGTTTCTATTAATTTGTTATTTAAAAAGTGGATCTGTTAAAGACAAGAAGCTTCATGTTGAGCTAAAGGTGTAGAAGTATAAAAGAAAATAGAAAATATTGCCATTGCAAACATTAAATCAAAGCATTGAAATTTAGTGAATGAGAACCATTTCTAAATACGTTAACATTAAATTCACTGGAGGTTTTAGACCAGCTTTGAATACTGAGTAATCTGGTTAGGCAAGTACCATAGTCTTCAATACATACATGGGGATGCCAAAAAGATGAGTAGCCAGAAACAGAGAAGTTGTCAATACTAGTACACTAAATAGAGTTTACTTTTTTTTTTTTTTTTGAGACGGAGTCTCGCTCTGTCGCCAGACTGGAGTGCAGCGGTGCAATCTCAGCTCACTGCAAGCTCCGCCTCCCGGGTTCAAGTGATTCTCCTGCCTCAGCATCCTGAGTAGCTGGGATTACAGGCGCCCGCCACCATGCCCGGCTAATTTCTGTATTTTTAGTAGAGCCAGGGTTTCACCATGTTGGCCACGATGGTCCCCATCTCTTGACCTCGTGATCCACCCGCCTCGGCCTCCCAAAGTGCTGGGATTACAGGCGTGAGGAGTTTACTTTTAAAAAATGGAGTGTGACACGAAATGGTGAGATTTGGAAGCAACTGTTCAGAGTGAGGCAGATGACTTTGAGGTTGATGAGATATGGAAAAATGAACAACCTTCATTTTGATACTCTGGTAGGATTAGAAAGAACTGAAGAAAAATAATACATATTTTAAAGAAGTTCATATTTATAAGAGATAACTGCTAAATATTTTACTGATATTAGGGAATGTATTAGTTATGATGTGAGAATTCCACAGGAAACAAACATAGATTTAGTAATGAGAGGAAGAGTAAATGTGTTCGGGATAGATCAACACAGAGCAAAGTTGAGATGTGAGTATGAGAGATGTATGAGCTACTGAGATGTCAAAGAAGACCAAACCAAGAGGTTCCAGGCAGAGTAAGATTGGAGATCCTGAGGTTATTCAGATAAGCATACTTGGTATTACTACTTCCCCACTATTAAATAGTTTAGGTAAGTAGGTTAATAGGACTGTTATTGCCAGCCCCTAGGTGGCACAGGAGTACATTGGAATAGAAAGGGTTGCTGTAGTTAAAGCTTTGGTTATATGGTGGCTGAATAATTAATTACATATTTAGCATATTTCTTTTTCTTTTTCTTTTTTTTTTTTTCCAAGACAGAGTCTCACTTTGTCACCCAGGCTGGAGTGCAGTGGCACAATCTCAGCTCACTGCAACCTCTGCCTCCCAGGTTCAAGCAATTCTCTTGTCTGAGCCTCCCGAGTAGCTGGGGTTACAGGCACTTGTCACCATGCCCGGCTAATTTTTTGTATTTTTTTAGTAGAGACGGGGTTTTACCATGTTGGCCAGGCTGGTCTCAAACTCCTGAACTTAGGTGATCTGCCCGCTTCGGCCTCCCAAAGCGCTGGGATTAGAGGCGCTAGCCACTGTGCCTGGCCTAGCATACTTTCAAATAGAAGAAAAATGTTAAAAGTGAACCATTATATATTTTTGGTGCTGCTTAAAAATTTTTGGTGTCTAACAGTGTGTTCTGTGATTAGACCTTAAAATTCCTGATTGTTCACTGATAACAGGTTACTAAAAAGTTAGTTTCATTCTATGATTGGTTTGATGGTTTGACTCTTTCCAGGGAGCAATGATTTTGTTGAACGCTCTTTGTCAGGTAGCTGCAATTGAAATAAATGCTTTTTAGGCATGAAGGTAATTTGAAAAGGCAAAGACATAATTTGAATACATATGTTAGATGATTAAGCATGATTTTCAATAATGCAGTTCGTGATATGAGCAGGATAAATAAATAGCAGATATAATATTATAAGGCCAAGACTTTTATAGGGAGGAGGCTGTCTCCTAGAATAAGAAGGTGAAGAACAACTTCTGACAGCATATGACTTTAGCTTGTCGTTGAAATATTTGAAAAATGGATAGAAAGAGTCCCAAAAGGCAGACCTTTCATAAAGGACATAATATAAGGAAAAACATTTTAATATCAGATAAATATGTAATCACAAATCAAGTGTTCCTTTAAATTGCAAAATCTTCATCATTCTTTTACTTGTCATTATATTAAGGACTTTAACTTTGAATTACTAACCCTAACTCATCCAAATATTCCTATATACTCAGGTAAACTTATTTCATTCTATTTCAATATGCTAAAAGTAAATATTCAAACAAGTGAGCCAAAAAAGAATAGAAAAAAAAAAGCTTTGATAATGATAGTTGAGCATTTTTCAATATAGGATATTATGTGGTATCTGGGGAAGAAAATAAATTGTTGAAGTTTATAACATGTATTCTTAGCTAGTGGGAAAAATAAAATATATTAATATGTAATTTGCCTCTGTTTCTACAATATGTTTTTGTGTCAAAAGGTTGCTTTTTCAAATTATAATTATTGCTTTAACAATGTCCAAAATTGCCCACAGAGTAAGATACATTTATTTACAAAGCCAGCTTCTACATGAGAAATTGGTATTTATTTGAGCAACCTAGTGCCTTAAGTGGAAAAAGTGTGCTTAAAGCTGGAGACTCTTATATGTTATTTAATGGGACAAGCACAGAGAAATTATTATCATAGCAATTTACTTCCTTCAGGGCTTAGTAATTTGAAAGAAGATAGATGCATTTAGTAGTTGTGAAGGGGCTTAGAGAATAATGAAAAAAGATTATTAAAAGGTCAAAGAGCAACAATGTTAGAAACATTATAATGATGAAACAAATGAAAGAGTGAACAAACATACATATTTATTGTATAAAAAATTAAAACTTATTTTGAAGAATGTCAAGGTCATAAATTTTAAAAGGAGAGCTTTATTTCTCATAAATGGCTGCAGCCTGCAGTGTGGCTATTCAGACAGGCTGGAAAGCACAGCCTTGGCTGGAAGCCAGAAACAGACACTTTGAGGGAGGGGCAAAGAGAATAGTAATTTATACTAAGCAGGGTTGCCAAATATACTTATTCAATAAGCTACGGGAGGAATTGTGAATATTTATGGCAAGAGATCTCTGCCCGTGTACAGTTCAGCTTCACGCTCCTTCATGTTTTCCATGTACAAAAAACGGTGGCATTGGCATGATGTGTGGGTAGAGGTGTTGGCTCTTTATATATCAAAAGGTGAAGCAGAGGACACAAAAACCCTTACTGTGCATTCTCTCTAGACTGGCCAGAACCACTCTGTGGTTGGTAATCTCTTATTAGACAAAAATAGAGGGGTGTCAGGTGGTTGACTGACATTAGTGGTAGAGTCTTTTGAAAGGCTTGGTTTTTGTCAAGCACATAGGGAGAAAAACCTAATCATGGTTAGCAAGGGAAGGGGTTTAATGAAGTATGACTGACACCCATCCTATTGTAGCCAAGAATTCAGTTTTCAGGGTTACTCTGGGTTCCTCTTTGCAAAGAGATAATCTGTTCTGTCAGTTGGGAGGCTTGGAATTTTATTTTTAGTTTACATTCTACAGTCAAATATGTGGACCCTTAGATTTTCAAGGTATGTCCTCATTTGAATGATGCACATTAATAGAACTGTGGGATATGATGAGGTTTCTCTTCAAATAACCCGATCAACCTTTTATTCTTTGATTCATAGTATCTCCCCACCGCCTTTTTCCCTTTTTCTCCTTTTTTTCCTTTTTGCCTTTGTTAGATGCCTAGGCACGCCACAGTACCAGGCGTTATCAGTACCAGCTCACATTCCTTTCCCTATTTAGAAAGAAAACTAACTTTCTAGCTCATTACAGACATCCCTTCCCCTTTCCTCTCTGCTTTCATTTACATGCCCAACTTATCTAAAAAAATCAAATGTTTAGCCAACCAGAATTAGTTTAGATTGTATGACCCGACGCCAGCCAATGGGGAAAGGGTACAGGGGCAGGACTTGCATCAGGAATAAAGGCTCTCGTGCCCCTTTCTTCAGGTATGCTGTCATGGCGACTGGCCAAGGAGACACCCCTCTGCACAGAAGTAAAATTGCTTTGCTAAGAATCCTTTGTTCGAGTATTCAGTTTCCTTAAGATTTTGAGCGTTATTCCTAACAGAACCATCAAAAGTACTGTGGGAACTGAGGACATTAATTTGGGAAAAGAACGAGAAGATAGGGAGGAGAACAGTCACACCATAGGAAAAAAAATATGATCCTAGGGAAATGCTGAACTTGACATAGTGATGGTCATACTGTTTCTGGATCGCTATAGATTCTCCTTGACCTGAAAAAGCTTTTTAGAGTACTTTCTTGGTCCCATGTTTGATTTGATATAGTTTCAGCTCAATGCATGCTCCAAGAAAGAAGTCAAAAGCAAATATTTGAGAAAAAAATAGCTATTTTTAATAAAATTTGAAGATAGCTATACCAATATCAATTGATTGAATACCAATAACATAGATTAATAACTCATAATGCAGATTAAAGTCAAACCTTTATACCCACAAAGAGGTGATTCACAGAGTGCAAGTTAAGTTTCCTCAATAAAATTTCAAGCACATTGTCATAAACTTTAACAATACTTGAGATAAAGATAGTTTTAAAGACAGAGAAAGAGAGGGAAAACATGAATTATGTAAGTTTTGGAATAAGATTGGCATCAGACTTCTCAATAGCAGCTGGGAGACAATGGAGCAATGGCTACTGACATTATGAGGAGAAAATGTCCAACCTAAATCTGATAAACAGTTAAAATATAACACCGTTGTGGAAGAGAACATAAAGACATTTTCAAACATGATGTTTAAAATAATTTCCTCACAATGCACTCAAACTGAGAAAAATAGAAAAGGGTGTGTTTAACCAAAAGAAGGACCAAATTTAAAAAGAAAAAAGAACAAGATTGAGGACACAGGGTATCTCACACAGGAAAGGAATAACAGAAAATCACAAAAGTAAAGAAAAATCCCAGGGTGGCAGCTATCGAGAAAGCAGTGACTTCTTGAGCTGGGAAATGGAGGGAACAAAACAATGTATATGCATATGTCTATAGTAGCACAACTCACAATTGCAAAGATTTGGAACCAGCCTAAATGCCTATCAACTAATGAGTGGATAAAGAAAATGTGGTAGACATACACCATGGAATACTACTACTCAGCCATTTAAAGGAATGAAATGTCTTTTGCAACAACTTGAATGGAGCTGGAGGCCATTATTCTAATTGAAGTAACACAGGAGTGGAAAACCAAAACCTGGAAGTTCTCACTTATACATGGGGGCTAAGTTATGAGTACAGAAAGGCATACAGAGTGATATAATGGACTTTAGAGTCTCAGAATGGGAAGGGTGAGAGAGGTACTAGGAATAAAAAACTACATAGTATGTACAGGGTATACCACTTGGGTGATGGGTGCACTAAAACCTCAGAATTCACCACTATGTAATTCATCTATGTAACCAAAAACCACTTGTACCCCAAAAGCTATGGAATTTTTTTTAAAGGTAGTATATATGAAAGAATTGGCTTCTGAAAAACTGTATTGAGATGCTTGAGGATGCATGGTAAAATATTTATATACAAAGATAAAGGCAATCAAGTAGATGAAAAACATGGGTCTACTATCAATGCTAGGAGCAAAAGTTGTATGAAGAAATAATAAAATGACATGGCCAAGGCAATGACCAAAGTTTCATACATACAAAAATGACACCTTGTATTGGAGAAGCAAATCTCATGATGCATAACCACTTCATCCATCTGTTTAGCTTATCTATAATAATTTCTATAAATTTGTTCTTTGGGAGAAGTTCTTCCCCTGACTTCAAAGTGAAAAGTTAACTAATCCCAGAATTGTTCAGGTCATGGTAAAAATAATAATAATTCTTATAATTCCAAAATTCTTCCTCCACCTTGATTCTCTTGATTTCTGTGCAATCTACTTGTGGGTTTTAGATCATTCTAGCAACTTCTGACACACCAACTTTTGCATTTTTGTATTAATTTTTGTCAGCTCACTATAACATTTCATGTTAATATTATGCTGGTTTCTTAATAAGTATTTCCAACTTAACATCGTGCTACAAATATAAATGCAGGTTTTTAATTAAACAACAGTTGTTACTGTGATATCAGTACATTAAAGAGAGCCCCTGCCCCACAGTTGCCTTCTTTCTTATATGAAAAAAAATAGATATATATGACATGACTGCTGGTTCTTCTATTCTTGCCATCCTCTCTTGCCTATACCTACTTTCCTTTGACCTGGAAATTGCCTTATCTTTCCATACAACATTGTTTCTCCTACATACAAGTGTCCCTACTCACACCCTCCAAATATAGAGATATGTGGCAGTACCCTCCATCTTAAAACAATAAAAATAAAAGAAATTTTTCCTCAAACTACGTTCTTCTCTATCTACTGTCTCATTTCTTCTTTTCACTGAAAACTTCATAAAAATCGATGGTCTCCACTCCTCTCATTCTATGCTCTCACTATTAACCCACTAGAGTAAAGCCTTTATCTCCATCACTCATGAGAAATTGTCTTATCAATGCTTCAGATGTCTTTCACATTGCCAGGTTAATTCTTTGTGTCTTCGCTGATCTATAAGTAGCTTATGACATAGTACATCTCTCTCTTCTTGCCTTGATCCTTCCAATATCACTGTTACTCAGATTTTCTACTAATACAATGGTCATTCTGTTCACTCTTTTGCTGGATTATTATCATCTGTCATAACACAATTTTTTAGAATGTCTCAGAGATTAGCTCTGAGCCCTTCCTCTCTTTATTTCACTTGTGAGGTGGTGATATCTAACAGTACACACACGCGCGCGCGCGCACACACACACACACAGTCTCTTATAACTTTCCTCTTCTGAATATTGGACCTAAAAAAGCCAACTGCCTACTTGAATGTCTATGATTATATGAAAATTAACATGTCTAAAATAAAATTACCCTTCCCCCAGTAGCTCTTCCCATTTATGTCAATTTCAGTATCTGAAGAACATTTACTCTAAGTGTTAAGGGGATCTATTTATGCTCTCTTCTTAAGCATTTTCCAAATATGACGTAGTGACCCTGTCCTTTACTAATGCCACCCTGGGCCAACCTGCCAACATCTCTCAACTAAAAAAACTTAGTAGCCTCTTAACTGGTCTTTCTGCCATCCCCTTTAAGACAAAATAAATAGTAAATATATTAAATAAGTACATTACACACTTGGTTACAACCCAATTGTTGCTACAGAAAAAGAAAAAAAGAAAAAAAATGAATAGAGAAAGTAAAAAGGATTGTGAATTCCAGATTGTGTATGGGCGTATTTTAGTAAAGTGGCACTAGAAAGTGGTCAAGATAGGCATTGGCAAGAGAAAGAAGAGTCTTCTAGGCAGTAGCTAGTCCAAGTGGAATAAAGTAAATGAGGAGGAAATTACTAGAGGAGAATGTCCAAGGTAAAAGAATACTCCATTATTTACTGAATTCACTTGTGTATTAGGCTGTTCTTACATTGCTATAAAGAATTACCTGAGACTGGGTAATTTATAAAGAAGAGAGGTTTAATTGGCTTATGGTCCTGCCAGTTCAACAGAGAGCATGGTGCTTCCATCTGCTCAGCTTCTAGGAAGACTTCAGGAAACTTACAATCATGGCAGAAGGCAAAAAAAAGAGCAGGTACGTCACATGGAGAAAACAGGAACAAGAGAATGGGGGTATAGGTGCTACACCCTTCTAAACCACCAGATTTCATTAGAACTCATTCACTATCACAAAAACAGCACCAACGTGATAATGCTAAACCATTCATGAGAAATCTGACCCCATAATCCAAACACCTCCCACCAGGCCCCACTTCCAACATTGGGGATTATAATTACCCCTAGTGACCCACTAGCAAAATTTTTGCTTTCTATTCCTGCGACATTACTTCCTGCTGGCCTAGAGGTCTTAGTTCCAGGGGGAGGAACTCTGCCACCAGGAGACACAACAACAATTCCGCTAAACTGGAAGTTCAGATTGCCACCTGGACACTTTGGGCTCCTTTTACTTTTAAGTCAACAGGCTAGGAAGGGAGTAAAGTGTTGGCTGGGGTGAGTGACCTGGACTATCAAGATAAAATCAATCTACTACTCCACAATGGAGGTAAGGAAGAGCATGCATGGAATACAGGAGATCCATTAGGGCATCTCTTAATATTACCATGCCCTGTGATTAAGGTCAATGGGAAACTACAACAGCCCAATCCAGGAAGGACTACAAATGGCCTAGACCCTTCAGAAATGAAGGTTTGGGTGGCTCCACTGGGAAAAAACCCACGACCTGCCAAGGTGCTTGCTGAAGGCAAAGGAAATACAGAACGTGTAGTAGAAGAAGGTAGTCACAAATACAAGCCGTGACCATGTGACCAGCTGCAGAAACAAGGACTGTAATTGTCATGAGTGTTTCCTCATTTTTTGTTGTTAAAAACGTTTGTGCATGTATACACTTGTACTAAGAAAATATATTTTATTTCATTTTTTTAACATGTGACATAATATTTATTGACTTCATATCAGCATTTAAGTATTCTTAACTTTATGTAATATCATTTGGGTTGGGGATTGATGCATTTCCGATTGTACAAAAGATACTTGTATTGTGTTAAGTGTAATTATGACCTTATTATTGTCTTTATTTGGAGATTATGTATAATCTGAGGAGATGTATATGGGTTCAAGTTGACAATGGGTGGACTTGTAATGGTTAATACTGAGTGTCAACTTGATTGGATTGAATAATACAAAGTATTGATCCCAGGTGTGTTTGTGAGGGTGTTGTCAAAGGAGATTAACATTTGAGTCAGTGGGCTGGGAAAGGAAGACACACCCTTAATCTGGGTGGGCATGATCTAATCAGCTGTCAGCACGACCTGAATATAATGCAGGCAGAAAAATGTGAAAAGGCTAGACTGGCTTAGCCTCCCAGCCTACATCTTTCTCCTACGCTGGATGCTTCCTGCCCTCAAACATCAGGTTCCATGTTTTTCAGCTTTGGGACTCGGACTGGCTTCCTTGCTCCTCAGTTTACAGACAGCCTATTGTGATTGTGTGAGTTAATATTACTTAACAAACTCCCACATGTAGGCGTGTGTATATGTCTTATTAGTCCTATCCCTCTAGAGAATCCTGACTGATACACCTGCTCTAAAAGGCTGTTGAATGCCCATGGCTTTTCCAGGTGCAGGGCATAAGCTGCCAGTGGATATACTATTATTGGGTCTACAAGCTGATGGCCCACTTCTCACAGCTCCACTAGGCAGTGTTCCAGTGAAGGCTCTGTGTGAGGACTTGAACCCCTCATTTTCCCTTGATACTACCCTAGAAGTTATCTGTGGGGGTTCTGTTTCTGAAGTAGGCTTCTGCCTGGACACCCAGGCTTTTCGTACATCCTTTGAAATCTATGCAGAAGGTGCTAAGACTTATTCATTCTTACACTCTGTGCACTTGCAGGCTTAACAGTACATAGAAGACACCAAGGTTTATGGCAGTTTGTACTTTCCAGAGCAGCAACATGAAGAGTATCCGGGAGGTTTTGAGCCAAGGCTGGAGCCGGAGTGGCCTAGACGTGGGGAACAGTGTTTCAGGACTACACAGGGCAGCAAAACCCTGGGCCTGGTCATGGAAACCATTCTTTCCTACTAAGCCTCAGGACTTGTCATGGAAGGGGCTGCCACGAAGGTCTCTGAAATGCTTTCCAAGCATCCTCCTCATTGTCTTGGCTATTAGCACTTGGCTCCCTTTTTAGTCATGCATACTTCTCTAGCAAGTCGTTTCTTCACAGCCTGCCTGAATTCCTCTCCCCAGAAAGGTTTTTTCTTCCTCTGCCACATGGCCAGGCTGCAAATTTTGAAAACTTTTGTTGTCTGCTTCCCTTTTAAATATAGGTTCTAACTTTAAGTCATTCCTTTGTTCCTAAATCTGAGCATAGGTTGTTAGAAGCTGCCAGGCCACATTTTGAATGCTTTTCTGCTTAGAAATTTCCTCCACCAGGTACCTTAAATCATCCCCATGAAGTTCAAACTTCCAAAGATCCTCAGGGCATGAACAGAATGCATCCAGGGTTTTTACTAAAGTATAACACAGATGACTTTTGCTCCAGCTCTCAATAAGTTACTTATTTCTATCTGAGACCTCAGCAGCCTGGAATTCAGTCTCCGTATCACTATCAGTATTTTGGTCACAACCATTTAACCAGTCTCTAAGACATTTCTAACTTTTTCTCATCTTCCTGTCTTCTTCAAAGCCCTCCAAACTCTTTCAAACATAGCTCATTACCCAGTTCCAAAGCTGCTTCCACATTTTCAGATATCTTTATAGCAATGCCTCGATCCTCAATACCAATTTTCTTTACTAGACTGCTCTATATTTCTATGAAGAAATATCTGAGAGAGGGTAATTTATAAAGAAAAGAGGTTTAATTGGCTCCCAGTACTGCAGGATTTACAGAAATAACGATACTGGCATCTGCCTGGCTTCTTGGGAGGTCTCAGGCAATTTACAATCACGGTAGAAGGTGAAGAGAGAGCAGGCATGCCACTTGGTGAAAGCAGGAGTGTGAGAGAGACAATGGGTGCAGGGCAGGGCTAGGGAGAAGTGCCACAAACACTTTTAAATAGGCAGATCTCATGATAATGCACTCAGTATTTTGAGAATAGCACCAGGGCGGTGGTGCTAAAACATTCATGAGAAACTCACCCCCATGATCCAATCACTTCTACCAGGCCCCACCTCCAACACTGAGGATTATAATTCATTATGAGACTTAGGTGGGGACGAATATACAAACTGTGTCAATATGTTATGCCACAATTATAATTATTTCCATGATCTATGTATGCCACATTAAGACATTTGATTTTTACTCTGAGTGAAATGGGGAGACCTTGAAGAATTATGAGCATAGACTGGCCCATTTTAAATTTAGTTTCAAATCAGTCATTCTAGATGATCTGATGAGAATTGTCTAACAACATGGGAAAGCTAAATAAAGAAAGACGACTTGGGAGTCTGTTCACAGCAGTTCAAGATGACTAGTAACTCAAAAAATGTGCCAACTGAGGAAGTGAGGAGGGGTTAGCCATTAGATACATGTCCTGACATACTGGATACTGGACATGAGAGAAATGATAGGTCAAGTTATGACTCCAAAGATCTTGCTCAGCAACTTGAAGAGTAAGCTGCTGTCCATGGACAGTGGCAGGCTGCAGGTGAAGCAGGTTTATGAGGGGATATCAGAATTCAATTTTGGTTGTGTCTGAAATGTCTATCTGACATCTAAATTTGAGAAGACAGTTGGATATGTGAGTTTAAGATTTCTGTTACACATTCAAATTGAGGAGGCAGTTGTACATGTGGAAATCAAGAGAGAGTTCTGACTTAGATTAATTCAGTAGTCTTCAGCATATGGCCTGTATTCAAAATCAAGAGGATGGAATACATTATCAAGGGAATAAGTATTAATTCAAAAGGAAAGAGAAAGTGGACCAAATAATTGAAGAGTACTGAAAAAGAATTGACAAAAATAAATGGGCAGGACTTGGGGAAATGACAGAGAAATCAACAGTGGAGGCTAAGAAGTGACCAGTGATCTTGGGAGAAAATCAAGACATTGTGGTACTCTACAAGCCTAGTGGAAAAAAAAAAGTAACAAAGAGAAGAGAGCAATGAAATGTGTTACTCAATCTTAACACACCAGGTAAAATATCTACTAAATGAGTGTTTCAAAGATAGGTTACAAATGGAAGAATTGGAAACCAGATGCAAAAATAGATTGATATGGTTTAATCTTACCTCAAATTGTAATCCCCATGTGTCAAGGGAGGGACTTGTAATCTCCACATGTCAAGGGAAGGAGGGGATTACATCATATGGGCAGTTTCTCCCACACTGTTCTTGTGATGATGAGTGAGTTCTCATGAGATATGATGGTTTTATAAGTGTTTGACAGTTCCTTTTTCACATGCTTTCTCTCCTGCTGCCTTATGAAGAAGGTGCCTGCTTCCTTTTCCACCATGATTGTAAATTTCCTGAGGTCTCCCAGTCATGCAGAACTATTAGTCAATTAAACCTCTTTCCTTGATAAATTACCCAGTCTTGACTATTTCTTTTTTCTTTCTTTTTTTTTTTTTTCTAAGACAGAGTCTGTCTTTGTCATCCAGGCTGGAGTGCAGTCTGTCTCCCTGTCTCCCAAAATCAAGTGATTCTCCTGCCTCAGCCTCCCAAGTACCTGGGATTACAGGTGTCCACCACCTGGCCTGGCCAATTTTTGTATTTTTATAGAGACAGGGTTTCACCATTTTGGTCAGGCTGGTCACAAAGTCCTGACCTCAAGTGATCCACCCACCTTGGCCTCCCAGAGTGCTGGAATTACAGACGTGAGCCTGTATTGGGCCTCGGGTATTTCTTAATAGCAGTGTGAAAATGTACTAATACACAGATATTCCAAAGAGTTTTACTACAAAGAAAGCAAGGACTGGGGCAGTAGCTAGAGGAAGAAATAGAATCAGCACAAGCATTATTATTGTAGTTGGTATTCTATTCATTTTTAAAATTGAAGAAATAACAGTTTATTTGGATGTTTATGGGAATAATTCAATAGACAGCAAAATTTCTGATGTATGACAGAAAAAGAAGAGTTGCCAGGGAAGTGCCCTGAACAAGTAACAAGTAATAAATTAGTACTTAAGTGGAAGGATGTACTTTGTGTGAGAGCAAGGAAATTTCATCTGCTATAGCAGCAAGTGGGAAGAAAGAGTATGTGAAAGAAACTGCTGATTGCTTTCAATTTTCCAGTAAAGTAGGAAGTAAGTAGGAAGCGAGGTCATATGGTATGACTGTTAGAGGAAGGGCTGAGAGTCACTGGGAGGATAAATAGACTGCTTGCTTGCCTGGCAGTACTGAGAGCCCTCCAAAGCCCGAAGTGATCTGGTCCCTAATATCTCTCTAACATTGTGCTCTATGACTTGCCTTCTCATTGTGTAGGCCTGGCTCTCTTGGTTCCTTAGCCATTTCTAGAAAATGCCAAGCACACTCCTGCCTTAAAAAATGTCAAGCTTTTGCTCCTTCTGCCTAGAATACTTACTCCTGATCTCCACATAGACTCTTCCTCACTTCATAAAGCCTCTGTTCAAATGCGAGGCTTTGCCTGAACAACCACCTTGTTATTCTCTATTCTCTTAACCTATTTTATTTTTGTTTTAGCACATATCAATACTTGACTCATTAATTTGATTATTTATTGCCTGCCTTTTCCCGATAGAATTGTATTTCCATGACACTAATCTTAGGTCCTAGAAAATGACTGGTAGAGAGTAGGTGGTCAATAATGAACCCTGTTGAATAAATGAATAAATGTATGAATCAGTGAATGAATAAATGGTTCTAGGGAAAGAGAACAGAGAAAAGTGGGGTGTGTAGCAGAGCTAAATTTCTATATACTGTAATGGAAAGTGCACAATAGGTAGTATCTGAGTCACTTATTTAAGAGACATGATCTTTAAACAATTGAAGTTAAATTACTGTAGGAACAGATAAAGTATCAAAAATATTTGCCCTTGGGGAGGTGTTGGCATGAGAAAGGGCACGTACTTATTTTTGGTTATAGCCTTTTAACATCATTTGATTTTTTTCAAACTTTGAGTTTATAACATTGGTTAGCACTAAAAGCATATTATTGTAAAAGGCCAGTTTGAATGCAATGATGCATTTTACAGCCGTTTCTGCCATCTAAAGTTGTACGATCTAAGCTTTTTGCTGCCCCCACAGAAGCAACCATCTGAACAAACTGAAGCTTGAACGCCCCATAGTTCAACAGAATTGATGGTAGATTCCTTTCAACTTTGCTCTCTTTTTCCATATTACAGTCACCTTCACTAGCAGGTTGTAAATAGTCATGCAATAATATCTATTTGATTTCATTTCAAAGAACTTTGTTTAATGCATTTGTTGTACTTTTGAATATGACTAAATCCCAGTTCATTCTTCCACAGACAGGAGATGTGAAGGCAGATTGTCCGAATATCAAGATGCTGTCCTAAATTATATGAGGTATAGCTGTGTGGTGGCATGCAAATTATTTTACATCTCTGTACTTTAGTTTCTTTCTTCATTGTTAAAATGGGAATACCTATACTTTAGGCCTCTGTGGGTGAAAGAAATTGAATATGTACGATATTTACAATATTACCTCGTACATAGTACACAATAAGTACTAAACACATCATAGTAATTATTATTATTATAAATACCATTTCAAGCTGTCTCCAAATGGCTAGATGGGCTTGCATTCTGCTCTTCAGATATATAATCAGTTAGACAATGATGAAAGTGGATGCAAGAACACCATGTATTCGGCAGACAGATTAGAGTTTAATCAAGAGTGTTTCTTAAGTTCATCATATAAAACAAAATGAAAATCTGTGGATTCTACTGAAAATGAAAACTGAATATTAAAATTATCTGTAAACTGAGTTTAAAATGCTAACTTTGAAAATGGTGAGCTGAAAATGCTAAGAAATCATCATTAAAAACTAAGGCCTTAATTCTTTGTTTCATTTCTTTGAATTCTTTCTACCTGCATTTGTGAGTGTGTGTATGTGTGTGCACGTGTGTGTATGTGTATGTTGTGCATATGTGTGTATATATGTGTGTGTATGTGCAGTTGGAGCCAAGACAGGCAGATGTATATAGGAATTCCTGCCTTTCAAATTATCTGAATATCCATGCTTTTTCATGGACTATTAACATACATCAGAAAATAATTCCTCTAAATAAAATATCCCTAGCATAAATACTTGGCCAGCGCACAGCTGTATAAGGGCCCTGACATATCAGAGGTGGAGGAAGTCTATAGCACCTTCAGCTCCAGCCCTATACTCTCTATTTTACACAGACAAGCAAGAGATCTGGAGAAGGGGCAGAACCTACTCAGATCCTGATCTCTAGACCCATGGTTCAGAACTATTTTAACTGTGCCATACAGCTTCAAATAATCCAAAAGGAAAAATGTAACAAAGAAGAGAGCAATGAAATGTGTTACCTGATCTTAACATATCAGGTAAAATATCTACTAAATGGAGTAGCATGAAGATAGGTTTCAAAGAGAGGAATGGAAACAGGATGCAAAAATAGATTGAATGGTTTGGCTGTGTCCCCACCCAAATCTCACCTCAAATTGTAATCTCCACGTGTCATTTATCCTTATGGTCGGTTATTGATTGAACTTTATCATCTCCGTGATCTTATTATGAACTATTTTGCTCTCTCTGGATGGCAGTAGTCTTAAATAGACATATATTTTATGAAAAAAATGTTATTTTTTAACCTGCTCCTTCATAAAGAAGTGGAAAAAATGCCACTATTTATAGGAAGATAAAGTAAGTGGACATTTTATGAAGGCATACATTTAAATTAGATGAACACATAAATCTGTTGCTGAAATTACCTGCAAATATACAGAAAATACTCCAGCTCAAGACAATACAACACAAATCAGGTAGAAAATTATTTGCCTATAAATCTTAATCTACTGCAATTTTATTTTCCCTCATCTATTTGCTATGTGGCACTCCTGAATTTTAGGTGCTAGGTCTATTACTTGGAAATTGGCTTGTCCTAATAAAACTGACATTTCTAAAGGGCTGTTTTCATAGAATCGTGCCCCTGTTTCTGAGATCACTAATTCAACACCTTTGACAGTCTCAATTCTTTGCAGGGTACAATACCGGGAACAAAGGGGAAAATACAAATAAAAGCAAAGAAGAAATGGGAGCAGGGATAAGTTCTTAAAGTTGTTTTAGTCCTCATAATTCAAAAAGTTATAAAACTCTCTTACACCGAAACTAAATGTCTCCATTTTAACATCACCTTTTGTCTTCCATCCCTGACAGACAAACTCAGGCAGTCTTTTTTTTTTTTTTTTTTTTAAGCAAAGCAAATTTTATTACACATAAAATTAATATATCAATATACAATAAGTTACACTGTTTTATCTTACTGTACATTAATTCAAGAGGCTATTTTTACTTTATCTTTAATCCTACTTCTTAATCTCAGAAAAACTTTATCAGGCAGTCTTTTAAATTATTTTTGGATAAGTACTCTTTACCTAAAATTTGATTAATTTTTTTAATTCAACCCCAGATTTTATCTCCAGTAATTGATTGATTATATGTTACATGCACTCAGTTTTCATGGAAGTAGTGAAAATCCACCAGTGTTTTTAAGTTAAAGTTTTCATGTAAGAGCATAACATCAAATACCAATGAGCAATCTGAAAGTGGGATGGGATTTCTTATTCAACTCTTATGAAATTCACACTAGCCAATGAATTCTGTTCCATTTAATCACATCATTTCAATATTTCCTGTGGAAGGCACCATTTCAGTTGAGCCAAATTGGGAGCCTTCATCTTCATGAAGTACTTCATCTTTGAAAGAGGCTGCTTATATGTCATGATTTTTCAAGCTTTTAAGCACCTTTAAACATTATACTTCAAGATTCCCAGGAACATGTGATATTAAAATGATTTTGTATATTAATATTTGAAACCAGTCAGAAAAAATAACTTTGCTTTTTCTTTATTTAATTATAGATGCCACAAGCTAACATTTACTTTCATTATTATAGGAGAAATATGAATTGCTATTTAGAAAATGTCAATCATGTGCAAAATATGGTATATCAGGCTTTATAAATAAATATTTCATAAACTAGTTTATGTAATGTCAGGAATATTTAAAAACAAGGTTTTGTTTCAAATAAAATTGCATATCACCTGGTTAAGAACAAGTAGTTTTCTTTAGTATAGGATTTACTTTCTTTAAAACACAGAAATGCTCCTTAAGTATTCACTAAGAAATATATTATGTGGTATAGCCCAAACTTATTTGACTATGGGACCTATATTTCTTGGAGCATCTTTCCAGAAGTGAATTCCAAGAAAAAAGATTTTAAAGCATAGTATGAATAAAAGCAGTAATAGCATACTTCATCAACTTTAATACTTGTAGATGTTTTATTTCCTCTTTCCTTCTCAAATAGGAGTACATCTTTTAGAAAAAAATGGGTAATTTGAAATATGTCTTTGTACATTATCACAAAACATAATACTTGAAGATGGCAATTGTTAGTAGTAAAGCTTTTGTTTTTTTTCTGTTTTGTTTTTTCAGTTTAGCAGTGATATACTGAACTGATAGTAATATTCAACTGCACACTAGTCATTTGCTTATAAATCCGAGATAGCTTTAAAATACTCACCAAAATATTTTCTGTTAACTGCTTGGTCAAAATTTTATCCTTGCAACTAATTTTTCTCCCACCTTCTTATTTGACAAAAAAAAAAAAATTGCAATGTACTAGCAAGAGTGGGTCAGTTAGAAAAATTCAAATATCTTTATTACATGGTTAAATTTTTTTTAAAATCAGGCTACTTAATAATTTCATCTCGTAGGTATTTCTTTACCAGCCTGTCAATGTCATAAGAAAATAGTTATATTCAGACAATGAAAGTGTAAAGTGAGGAATTTTCACAAAAGTATTTATTAAAATGTGAGAAAGTATTGGAAGCTGTGAATAGGATATACCTTCAGGATGATTATTTTTGCAGGTCAAAATAAAATGGCAGTGGTGGATTTCTTGGAAAAGAAACAAATGCTGATGAGTTTAGCAAGTGAGAGGACAAACTAAAACCTACAATTTTTTAAGAAATAGGTACTTTAAAGTTTCAAACAACTCATAAAATGAATTCTATTAACCCATTTATATATGATATAATTTTGGAGTGCTTTATAAGTTCTCACTGATTTTACCACTGACACTAAATAGTAAGCCTTTTTGTTGTTGTAGCTCCATCTTAGAATATCTCTATTCCAAGAGTCTTTAAACCATTTGAATTTACAAGAGAAATCAATTTTTGTTGTTGTTGAGGTGAAATCGTGTCATCAATATACATAGGTTCCTCTTTAATTTTTAAGAATGTTCATAGATATGTAAGATAACATTATTTCAGTTGGCTTAGGAAAATAATTTTTTCTGTTGAATTTATATTTTTGTTATTTTGATCCTAAGTTTAAAAAATGTATTCAGATGACCAACAAATGCCCCCAAATTGAAGATTTTAAAAATTGTTTTTCTTGTTTGTTTATCTGCTCAATAGTTTATGTTCTTTTAGAGGGGCAGAAAAAATGTCGTTCTGAACACTTTTTCAAGATAATTAAAGGAGACAAAAAATATGTGGAATATTCATCTCAGCTATAGAACTAATAGTGTTTTGGTTTTAATGAGCACTCACTAAGTCCTGTCCTCCAGACCTTAAAAATACTCTTGTGGTGTCAAACATTACAGAGGTTATAAACAGATGTATTGATTTATTTTTATAGTATTAAATCATTGAAAACCGATGATAGAAAAATCGGAAGATTTTTGAGATTAAATAAACCAGGCTGCTAATATGTGGACCTGCTTCAAGCGAGCTTAGTAATTAATATTGCATCCTGTTCAACTTTTTCAAGTTTCAGAATCAGAGGAGAACCAAATAATTTTCAACTGTTTTTATTGTTGCTGTTGTTTTGTTTTATTGAGTTTTGATTTTATTGGAGTATAAATTGTTAACCCTGCTTAGCAGTCTTCGGACTGGTTCAAATATTTTTCTCTCTTCTTTGGTTGTATATCCTCACTCTGACTCCTTTGTTTATAGTTTTTATATAATAGTTACATGTTCCTCTCCCCACTTGGGGCTACCAGAAATAATACAAATGAAGAGCCTCTCATCTCTTCAAAAATAGGAGACACAAAATCCCATCAAGTATCCTATCTGTGTCTTCGTATTAACCTCTTTGGTGGGTATACACAGACCATGGGTTTGTTTGGCTTGTTATTTACACTAAATTCAAATGTAAAGCACAACCTCATTCAAAACAGTAATGAAAGATGAAATAGATAGTACATAAATACCTGACTAATAAATATCAATAAATGAATGAATATATAGACGAATGTTATAGTAAGAAGCTTCCCAGAATATCTGATGGACTTTAAGCATTGTCTTCCCTTCTGCTTCACATGCTACAAATGATTTGTGTTCCCTCAGGGTACAATTTCCCAGGGAGCTTCTTAAATATGCAGACTCAAGGTCACACTATTTCTCTTCTACCCTAACTCCCTGCGTCCTCTGCCCCTGACACACACAAACAAAGATTTGAGAGGGTCTAGGAATTAGAACTTAATGCTGGTTGTTCATGAATTTTATACCAAACACTCTAATCACTGGAGTCAGAATAGTCAAAGAAAACGATATATATTTGAATGTGCTTTGCCGCTTATTTTAAATCAATCTCATGAATAGAACAAAAAATAAAATAAAAAAGTGTTTCCTTTTAAACATAAGCCATGGTTTTGAGTTAAATACATCTATTTGTCTCCCAAGAACATAAAGAACCATCTTGTCTCTATTTTGCTAATTGAAGGCCATGGATTTGAAGTCTCCTAATCACTTCTCAACTCTTAGTTTGCAAATTGTGTTTCCTGAAAATAGACTGGAATTGCGTATTCAAATGAAGGTAGTTTCATGGAGTATGCTCCTGGGATTGATTCCTTTGGAATGAAAGGAAAGGAAGCAGGATTGGGAAAGAGAAAAGGTGGGCTGTGATGAAAACTCAGCAAAGCCTTCAGCCAGCCCCGTGAGTACAGTGAGGCTTGCACATTGTGGCCAAGGTGCTGGGCCTTCACATTCCCACTATATCCACTCATCATTAAATATGGGCTGCCCGCAAAAAGGGAATCTGGCCTTAGGCCAGGCAACACTTTTCAGAGCTTTCTCACATTGGAGGCTGTCAGCTGCTAGCATCCCTAATAACCAAAGGCAAGTCTTTCAGTCCTGAGGCAGACCTGGACAGTGCATCACAGCATCAACCATATCTTACTTGTTTTTAAATTTTATATTTTCTTTCTTTTTTGAGACGGAGTCTTGCTCTTTCGCCCAGGCCGGAGTGCAGTGGCTCTATCTCGGCTCACTGCAAGCTCCGCCTCCCGGCCTCACCCCATTCTCCTGCCTCAGCCTCCTGAGTAGCTGGGACTACAGGAGCCCACCACCGCGCCTGGCTAATTTTTTGTATTTTTGGTAGAGACAGGGTTTCACCGTGTTAGCCAGGATGGTCTCGATCTCCTGACCTCGTGATCCACCCGCCTCGGCCTTCCAAAGCGCTGGGATTACAGGCGTGAGCCACCGCACCTGGCAATTTTATATTTTCTTTAAATATGTCCCCCATATCCCTTTCATTCTTTTTTTAAAAATTAATATTATGTTTCTATTATACTTTAAGTTCTGGGATACATGTGCAGAAAGTGCAGGTTTGTTACATAAGTATACGTGTGCCATGGTGGTTTGCCGTACCCATCAACCCATCATCTAGCTTTTAAGCCCCACATGCATTAGGTATTTGTCCTAATGCTCTCCCTCCCCTTGTCCCCCACCCCTCAACAGATCCTGGTGTGTGATGTTCCCCTCCCTGTGTCCATGTGTTCTCATTTTTCAACTCCCACTTATGAGAGAGAACATGTGGTGTTTGGTTTTCTGTTCCTGCGTTAGTTTGCTGAGAATGATGGTTTCCAGCTTGATCCATGTCCCTGCAAAGGACATAATCTCATCCTTTATTATGGCTGCATGGTATTCCATGGTATACATGTGCCACATTTGCTTTATCCAGTCTATCATTGATGAGCATTTGGGTTGGTTCCAAGTCTTTGCTATTGTGAATAGTGCTTCAATAAACATATGTGTGCCTGTGTCTTTATAGTAGAATGATTTATATTCCTTTGAGTATATACCCTGTAATGGGATTGCTGGGTCAAATGGTATTTCTGGTTCTAGATCCTTGAGGAATAAACTTACTGTCTTCCACAATGGCTGAAGTAATTTACACTCCCAACAGTGTAAAAGCATTCCTATTTCTCCACATCCTCTCCAACATCTGTTGTTTCCTGACTTTTTAATGATTGCTGCTCTAACTGGCATGAGATGGTGTCTCATTGTGGTTTTGATTTGCATTTCTCAAATGACCAGTGACGATGAGCTTTTTGTTTTCATATGTTTGTTGGCTGCATAAATGTCTTCTTTTGAGAAGAGTCTGTTCATATCCCTCGTCCACTTGTTGATGGGGTTGTTTGTTTTTTTCTTGTAAGTTTGTTTGAGTTCTTTGTAGATTCTGGATATTAGCCCTTTGTCAGATGAGTAGATGCAAAAATTTTCTCCCATTCTGTAGGTTGCCTGTTCACTCTGATGGTAGTTTCTTTTGCTATGCAGATGCTCTTTACTTTAATTAGATCCCATTTGTCAATTTTGGCTTTTGTTGCAATTGCTTTTGCCATTTTTCATCAGGAAGTCTTTGCCCATGCCTATGTCCTCAATGGTATTGCCTAGGTTTTCTTCTAGGGTTTTCATGGTCTTAGGTTTTACATTTAAATCTTTAATCCATCTTGAGTTAATTTTTATATAAGGTGTAAAGAAGCAGTCCAGTTTCAGTTTTCTGCATATGGCTAGCCAGATTTCCCAGCACCATTTATTAAACAGGGAATCCTTTACCCATTGTTTATTTTTGTCAGGTTTGTTGAAGATCAGATGTTTGTAGATGTGTGGTGTTATTTCTGAGGCCTCTGTTCTGTTCCATTGGTGTATATATCTGTTTTGGTGTGAATGCCATGCTGTTTCAGTTACTGTAGCCTTGTGTTATAGTCTGAAGTTGGGTAGCATCATGCCTCCACCTTTTTCTTTTTGCTTAGGATTGTCGTGGCTCTACAGGCTCTTTTCTGGTTCCATATGAAATTTAAAGTAGTTGTTTCTAGTTTTGTGAAGAAAGTCATTAGTAGCTTGATGGGAGTAGCACTGAA
Organism: Pongo pygmaeus; assembly: GCF_028885625.2. Classification (NCBI taxonomy): domain Eukaryota; kingdom Metazoa; phylum Chordata; class Mammalia; order Primates; family Hominidae; genus Pongo; species Pongo pygmaeus. Next base: position 31,266,649 of record NC_072395.2, read on the forward strand.
TCTATAAATTACTTTGGGCAGTATGGCCATTTTCACAATATTGATTCTCCTATCCATGAGCATGGAATGTTTTTCCAGTTGTTTGTGTCCTCTCTTATTTACCAATTGCTACAAAGAAAATAAAATACCTAGGGATACAACTTACAAAGGACGTGAAGGACCTCTTCAAGGAGGAGAACTATATTCCCTTCTTCTTTATGTGTACTTTCTGGTCTATATATACACATTTGAGGCCTTCTAATAACTTTCTCATATAGTGACTTAAACATATATACAGATAGAGAAATGTAGAATAACATGTGCATAAATATACGTATATCAGTTCTCCACAGAGAAACCACTTGCCCTTGAGACAAGAATAGTAACAATTAGTAATTTGAATATGCAAACAGTTAGCACTAAATTTATGTTTACTAGGGATTATTGTATTTATTTTTCATATATAGGGATCATAAAAATTGTTACTTAAGTGCATTTTGGTTTATTTCTTAAACGTTAAATATTTCTTAAATGTATGTGATGCAACAAAACATTAAGATATTGGTAATTGTGATTGCTACTCAGCCTTTTGGCTAATATCAAGTGAAGATATTGGTAATTGTTGAAACAGGGTGTTAAGTATGTGGGATCACTGTAATATTTAATATTTTTTGCATATGTTTGAAGATAATCTTAATAAAATGCTTAAAATATTTTATCTAAAAGAAAGTACATGTAAGATGACAATGCTGGCGATTTTTTTACTGTCATGATATAACAAAAAAGGTGATGGCAGAAGACAATTCGGCTCACAGAGAATTAAAATTTTTGCAACGTGTAAGTGAGAAAAAACCTGGTAAAATTTTGAGAGAAATAAGACGCCGGAGTATTTATACTGAAGAATGAACAATTAAAATATTCTAAAGTAGATTTATGAAGAAAGTTAAATATATAGAGACCATGAAAATATTAAAAGTTAATGTGCAATAGTTACAAGGCAACAAGATACTGACAAATTAAATTATAGGAATCCTTTCTAATCCACTAAGAGATAAATATTTGAAAATAGTCACATGTATCTACAGTCATATAACCAAATTTAAATTAGCTTGCTTCTTCTACTTTCTCATTTTGGTCCACTGGTCCATGATTATTACACACCAGCAGCATTAATTTTGCAAGTAAAATCTCTTAAATTTTCTTTTTAACTTTACTTTCCATTTCCAGGCCTGTACCCGCAGAGACACATGACACAACACTCCTAGTGCTATAGGAACAATGAATACTAAATAGCTGCTATAAATACAGGCATCATAACATCAAATTTAGTGCCACGTGATTTCAATTGGTTTTCATATTCTTATGCAACTCGCCTCTCTATGTATGGCTTCTAGTTTTTAATAAATCCATTACTACATTTTATGTTTGCAAAGGGTTATTACAGGTTACCTAACACAGTAGACTGGACTGGAAGGTTAATGACAGATTTGCTTTGCAAAATGTCACACAAATTGATGCAGTCAGACCAACCATGGTCCAAAGGTAATTCATTTATAAAGGTACTAATACTCTAATCAATTCTAATCCAAAAATATCTGAAAATGACATTTGTCCTGTAATCCTGTGAACATTATGCAGAGTGGAAAAGCGAGCATGGAATGAACAGAGAATTTGTTTAGCAAACACTCTAATCACTGGAGTCAGAATAGTCAAAGAAAAAGATATATATTTGAATGTGGTTTACCACTTATTTAAATCAATCTCATGAATGGAACAAAAAATAACACATTTCCTGATGAATTTCTTATCTTAGGTATAGGGTTATCTCTTCCAATAGAGGCTGATTATTTGCGAAATGTTTACATTTCCTAGAAAGAAGAGATAGATTATCCAATAATTTTATGAACTATTCTGAGTAGTTGGGTCAGGAAAATCCACCAACAATACATCTTATAGCTTCACTGGTATTCCACATTTGTTTTCACTGGGTTTCTCTGTCTCTGCAAGGAATTAAGAAAACCTGCTGTAATTGCCTTAGAGATAAAGGGCAGATGTAATTGGGATCATGGTAACTTGCAGATCAAAATGACTCCAGGGATTATGGTTCACAAACCAATCCCTCTTTTTTGTTAGTCAATATTTCCTCAAGCTAGACATATTTTGTTCCCTGGATCAGGAAAACACAGGTGTCAATAGTACCCAGAATGAGATACATAAAGGTACAAAGGTTTTGTTCACCAGATATTCTTACATGGGAATGAAAGGAACACTTCCCAAGGAAATGCATGTGGCAAGTCATCTGAAGTACCTGCTCTAAAACTGTTCTAGAACACCTGGGGTAGGTAGCACATGCTCCATGGAAAGGCAACCACCAGCCTGAGGGAGTTGGGAAATTTCTAATAGTGGCTCAAGTGTGAAGCTTTGGAGATAGTAAATAATGTCTAGGTTATATTTATGGGAAGAATTTTTTGTGATGTGCAAAGCGAAATTCCTGATCATAGATTCTTAAGGATAACTTACCATAAAAATCAACACCGCTCTTTTTATTTGTGATTCCTTGCTGATGCAAAGGCTGGTGACTGCTCTACCCAGAATTTAAAAGATTGTATTTAAAGGCAGAACTTACTCTAGTGGGATATTGCTTTTTCCTCTGAGCCTATAATGTGACAAAAACATTATAAAACAGTTATCTAAGGAAAAAAGGACTTTGTAACATTGTTTGTGCATTATAGACAAAAGTCGTCATATACTCTTGAGTCTTATTTCTAAGAATAACGACTGAAGTATGTAGTGTCTGGATTCTTAGTTAGATGCAACAGGAATCAATTGTATGTTATTCAAAAGGAAAAAGTGTGCTGAAATATCCTGAGTATGTCACCTATAGCTAGATGAGCCAGAGAGCTGGACATGAAGAAAATCCAGTGGAGAATTATGACAAAATTTTACCACAGAACTGGTAGATACAGGATAGGTCTGCTGCTAACTTTGAATGTTAGACACTCCAGCTTCCTCCCCAATAGAATTGGTCCTGGCCACTACTCATCAGGAAATACAGTTTGCTATAGTGACCATTGATGAGAATGAGAAATCTTTATTTTCCAGCTTCTTTAAATCACTGAGTACTGTTATAAAATCTATCAATACATCCAATGAATGAAACCTAGAATCTGTGCATGCTCCTTAGCTGTAAGAAAGCCTGGCAAGGCAAACTTCTAATATTTTTTATTTCTAAAGTGGCAAAATTGCTTACTTACCACTCCCCAAGTCTCAGAAGTTGGAAATTACCCAAATAAAAGATAAGATGTCAGAAGCTTCAGTGACAAATATAATAAATGTGCTGAAGTCCATCTGTTTAACTATCCAACATTACATAAATACTTCTACATATACATATATGGAACTCTCATTTGAATAACAAGAAATGTTTTTAACTCAAACATAGAACAACTAAAATTCTCATCCATCTGTTTAGGGATTATCCCAGGTTGCAGAATATCTGAATGACATCAATTCTCATTTCAATATTCTCTAACCAATGGGTTGTACAAAAAATTAATCTCTACAAAGACAAATATCTACCTAGACGAAACAGTGAACAAAAAATATGGCAAAAGAGGAAATTGAATTAAAAAATGTATGCACAATAAAGTAGTTCATGAGGCAATATACAGAAATACATGAAGAAGGTAAAGATATTTTTCTGCACCTGGCTGAAAGGCAGACTTTAACCAAAGTTTTTATTTCTCTGTTTCACTACTAGGATGATTATACACTCTAGATATCTCAGAACAATTATTGTTTACACCTGTCATCCTGTCATCCTGGTCTCCTTCTGACACATTTATTTCCAATTTAAAAAATAGTATTGTTATTAAATGTCATATAACCTGACAAAATAACTTGATAGCAATAAGCTTAAATGTGCTTATTTAATGAAACATTCAGAACATTAGTAGGTTATTGAGGTTCCATTGTATCCAACATCTGTTATGGTTTTGACCAGTGCTGTGTGGAACACTTTACTAACAGGATGATAAATTTGAAATGTCTCCAGTAATAACTTCCCAGATGCAAAGTAGCTAACACCAACCTTTCAAGAATAGCATGAAGGGCATAATTGTTCAAATAAATTATGCTTATAGTTAAAAACAAAAAACAAAAACCAAAAACCAAAACAAAACAAAAAACAGAAAATGAGACCTTTTTGGTAATTGGGTGGTCTGGGAGGTTTATTTGATATTGCTGCCCCTGTCAGCCACGTGATGCTCCAGCCTGCTGTATTATGGCTTAGTTACAAGCCACAAGTCTGCCCATAAGCAGGATCAGCAGGACATATGGGAAATCTCCAGTGTATGTATCAGCAGAGAAGACTGTCTGCGCAGTGTTGCAGAACAACTTACAGAAAGTAATGTGAGTGATCTTGCTACAACGGATTTATTATTTATTACAGAGTGGAAATCTGCAGGTATTTATTTTATTGTTATAGATACATTTTTATTTTGCAATGAAATAACTTGATAGCAAGATGCTTAATGTCGTATTTAAGAAAACATTAAGTACTGATTTTTCTACTTCTCAGGACAACAAGAATAAACATAGGCCTTGCATACAATATTCGCCAGTAGGCTATAGTCATGTCATTTAAGCAAATGACAGTAGGGAGACATAAATCTGCAAAAAAAGCGTCAGCATCTACTTGAAAATCTGTAGTTAAGCATTAAAATCTGTGACCTCCCCAGCACCTAATACGCTTTTTGTCATACAGCACACATGTGCTAAAACTTCTAAAATATAAGAAATATTCAGTACAAGGAACTAGAAAATAAGTAAATTCTAAATTAACAAAATGAAACCATTCTCATAACTAAATATAAACATGTATGAATTATAAAATTTAATAATAAATGTTACCCAGACTTTTTCTGAATGAGATGAGAAATATAGATTATATTTTGGAAAACCTGTTAAAGAGAGAAAGAGAAATAGAAAACGAGAGAGAGAGAGAATGGGAAAAAGAGAGCAAGAAAGGAATGGACAGGGAGGAAGGAAGGAAGGAAGAAGAACGATGGTACAATGACAGTGTCATTAATGAGAAAGGGGAATTACCTACAGATTAGGAAATTTAAAAAATTATATTTCAACTTATTTGAAGACATATAGTTGAGAATACTTACAAGTCTAGGAAGAGTGAATTATTTTTAAGGGAAGACAATTAGCAAATGCAAACTTACATATTTATATTTGCTTATATCTTACACACTTGATAATCTAACAAATTTAGTTCAAGATTCTATTAAAAACCTGAATAGTCCAAGAAACAACAAAAAAGAAGAAAATAGAAAAGAAGGAAAAATAAAGGAAATAAAATTTATACCCAAAAAGATAATTCAAAACAAATAGTTGCTAAAAGTGCTTTAACATATTGTATTAGAAGAATAAGTTTTACCTAGTTTTCTGATTTTCAATTATTTTTGATGCAAAGTTTTTTAAATTATATTTTATTTATTTATTTATTTTTCAATTTTATTTATTTTTTATTTTTTTTTCTTTTTGAGAGAGAGTCTCACTCTATCCCCCCAGCTAGAGTGCAGTGGTGCGCTCTTAACTCACTGCAACCTCTGCCTCCCGGGTTCAAGCGATTCTCCTGCCTCAGCCTCTCAAGTAGCTGAGACTACAGGCATGTGCCACCATACCCAGCTAATTTTTGTATTTTTAGTAGAGACGGGGTTTCACCTTTTTGGCCAGGCTGGTCTCGAGCTCCTGACCTCAAGTGATCCGCCTACCTCGGCCTCCCAAAGAGCTGGGATTACAGGCATGGGCCACCGCTCCCAGCCTGCAAAGTTTTTCTTAAGCATATATAAACGTTAATAAATATTGGTTAATGTGTTGGCTTCATTACGTTCAAAAGAAGCATTTACAAATAGTTAAATGATATTATGTTTTAAGCAGTGTCATCAGATGCTTAAAATAGGAAATCAGTTGTGTTAGTTAAAATAAAACAGCCAATTCATGGAATCACAGTAAATTTAGAAAGTTCATAAAGTCAACAGTACAACCTTTAATATTTCGTAAATGATACTGTAAGTCTAATACAATACCAAAAATTGAATTGAATTGTTCCTGGATTTATAGCACAAAAACAAAATTTAGTGTTTGTAAAGATGAGATCATCTATACTGTATTAAGAATCAAATAATTCAAATAATACACTTAATTATTTGAAACTGATTTTCTACAAGCATCACTCATTCGTGGGTATGTATACATATGCTTACATACATGATGAAACTAAACAAATTACAGTATTTTTGTGATAAAGTTGATAATTTATAAAAGAAGCCTTTAGCATCTCAATATAGACTCTTAGATTATGTTTGAGAATGTGAAGGATACTCTACATATAATAACAATAAAAATATATTATATTATTGAACATACTTCTAGATAAATTCATTCTTATTTATCATTATTTTTAAACATTATTTGGAAGCCTGTAAATGAATTAGAAAATTCAATAGAATACCTCAAACATTGAGCTTTTGAAGCTTATAGGAAATAAATACCAATTATTGAAAACAAAGATTGCAAACAAGGAGACATTGAAAAATTTCCCCTTATAAAAGGATGAGAGAATTTGGATAAATTATACAAAGGGAGCTCAAGCTGTATAAAACATTTATTCTGAAGTCCTATAATTGGCTTTGTAATATATTTTCTTGTGAGAGGGTTTTTTTTTAAAGAGCCCTTATTTTTAATAGGACAAACTTATATTCTGTAACAGATTGAAATGAAATTGTGAAAGCCCTATGAGTTTGCAGCATCTAAATTAGGTATTACGTTCATATTTGCTGAAGAAAGTTTATCTGAACAAAGGCAAAAAATAGCAACTATGAAAAATATTTAGGTTGATATATCCATCCATTTAAATGCAAAAAGAAAGAATTGAAAATATCTTCCATTTAATAAATTTGCCCTGCATTCACCATGTCTCAGCGCCTGTAGACTGAGTATTTCTTGGTTAAAAATAATAGGATATGTAAATAATTTGTCAACCATATAATGCAACTTTTCAGAATATACCATTGGTTATTCTATAAAAACATTAAAAACATTGAAAAAACTTCTAGAAATAAAACCAGTAGCATATTATGAAATATATATATAAATATATATATATAAATAAATTAAAGCACACAATAGAAATCATGAGGCCAGACGTGGTGGCTCACGCCTGTAATCCCAGCACTTTGGGAGGCTGAGGCGGGCGGATCATGAGGTCTGGAGATCGAGACCATCCTGGCTAACACGGTGAAAACCCGTCTCTACTAAAAATAAAAAAATTAGCCGGGCATGGTGGCGGGCACCTGTAGTCCCAGCTACTCAGGAGGCTGAGGCAGGAGAATGGCGTGAACCCAGGAGGCAGTGCTTGCAGTGAGCCAAGATCGTGCCACTGCCCTCCAGCCTGGGCGACAGAGCAAGACTCCATCTCAAAAAAAAAAAAAAAAGAAATCATGAGCAAGTACCAACACTGCCATTTTTAATGTTTACATACTAGAGAGAAATAAGCATCTAATGTTATTTTACTGAGGGTGCTTATGTGTGGATATGCATGCATGTATTGTTTACAGATAGAATTTTATATCTAAGATAATTTTGAACATTGTTCTATAGGTCCACTATAGAAGTAAAATTTGAACTAACAAATAGGTATTCAGAAATGAAATCATTTGAAGTACTTGGGGTGTCTTCAATACTCTTGAATGTGTTTTAGTTTGAAGGATAAATTGTCTCATTTCCCTTTCCATGACTCAGTTCATGTTTCCATCACCTGCACCCAGCTCCTCATTTGGAGGATGGTTTTATTCCAGTGGTGGAGCAAACAATAATCCTATGGGAGCTGCGAGAAGATTTGGAAGAGAATTGACGTGGGTCACACAAATTCTTACATTCGGGCTGCTCTTTGAAAAACAAGAAACAAAAAACAAAAGACCTCAATCTGTACTTGTGAAATTACCAAGGATTGTTAAAGAAAACAAGGGACAGCCTTCTTAGACTAAGAGAATAGACTACTTCATCTGGCAAGAGATGCTCACTGCAGGTGGTGGGTTCCATGATCTGTGCATCTTTTTGTTATTTTTAGACACACATATTCCATTATTCTCTATTTCCTGAATCAATAGCCTAGATTTTACAAGAGATTTGAGGAAGCTGTGAATTCAGCTGATGTTAAAACCTGACATTCTAAAAGCTGGGTTTGGTTTTCAGCCCATCTAAGCCTAAGGAGAATGAAAAATATGAGCACATTTATGGAGTGCCCCTGTTTTCAACTTGGAGCACAGCTCCAAGCTACTTGTAATATTAGGAGGAAATATCTCACACCAGGGAACTTGAATTTCTTAACCTCTTTGTCTTTCTCAAGATTCCCTAAAAAACAGATCCTGAAGCAAAGCTTATGTGTTAAAACTTTATTAGGGAGCATAATCCTAGGAAGAAAACAATGTAAGAAAGTAAGGAGGGAAAATATGGCTGGGAGTGTTACGGTGCCCACTGAAGATTGATAGCAAGCATAACTGCTTGCTCTGAGTGGGATGGGTCTTAATAGGGGCATCCGAATGACTGTATTTCAGAACAATCAATCTGAAGGGAATAAAGAAGAAGAATTCATCCTTGGGTTCCCTCCAGCCCCACATGGAGTGATCTCGCCTCACCACAAGTCCAGATCACCTAATTTGGCCTCTCCAGAGTAACTGCAATCCAGAAGAGCTGGACCAGAGGCATGCAGGCTCGTCACCAGTCAGTGCCATCTGCAGGCATCTGTGATATGTGGCTGTAGTGATAGTAGAAATTAATAACCTGTTTCTATTGTCTCAGGTATGAGGCAACCTTTGCTATGATTACTCTGTCGAGAAAGCAAAGCAAGGGAACAGATGCGTAGTGCAGAAGCTGAGGTTGATATATTTTTCATAGGTTTTCGTGGTAGTAGCCACTTAGTCTCTCAAAGTATTGTCCTCCTTGACCATTGCATTTTATGGGGCCACAGGTGATACTTTCATAAATGGTACTATCACCAATTATTGAAATTAGTGATTTTTTTTTAACCCAAGCAAGTCAGATAACCAACCCAAACTTCCTCCCAGTTCCCCAAGTCATTGTTGCTCGCAATCACTCTGGTAAAGAAATAAAGTTTCTGAAATTTTCAAAAAATTGAATTCTGAAGAATTACATAATCTTGATGTAATATCGTCTTACATTTCACTAGTAGATATTGTTAAAATAATTTCAGGTGCCTTACAAAATATAAATTTCAGAATGAGTTCATTGAAAATGCTTACTGTGGATTTTATTTATTTATTTATTTGTGTTAAATATACACATTGGAATAAGAAGAAAGACCCAAACAGAAAAGGATTTTTGAAAAAGGTAGCATTACACATATGTATTTTATTGCCTAATTCAAATACTTTCTAGCTCCATTTAAAATAAACCATGTGGATTTGAAAGTAAATGACAATTCTTCCTTATTAGTCTTCTCTTTCACGGCAGTTTTTGTGCTTTGAATTTACTGCCTATTCATATTCTTTGATGAGAAATGCAGACTACAGCAATGTGTCTAATGTGTTGACTAAAAATAACCCTCAACTATATTCTAGACAGCTTTAAAGGCTAGACTGTATTATTTTTTGAAAGATCAGAACAAAGACCCTTTCAGTTCATGAAGAATGGATAAAAAATTGCTCTAATTAGTTTATTTTAATCTGTAGAGAGGAATATAAGTTGTCTACACATTATAAATGGCTAATTTTTAGTGATTAGTTTTTATTTCTAGGCATTATACCCAACCACCTGGCTTGCCCTGGTCAAATTTACTCTTTTCATCTTTCTCTTGAATTAGATCATACAAAAAATGAATTACTGTGATTTAAATATAAATGACACTGAGCTCATAATGTGTCATAAAACCTTTTCTCTTAGTTATCTTTATGAGAACAACTTTCTCTTCAGTTACTCAATACAGAGTAACAAATTCTTCACAATTTCTCACCTCCCTTATATAAATATTCACCATGTTTTTCTATTCAGTCTAGTAAATATCTCTCTCCTTTGCTCCTCCATCAACCCTAATTCAGTTTCTTGTTGCTTTTCCCTTGAACTAAAGCAATGCTTTTAACTGTCATCCAACTTCCTTCTGGCCTCTGGCCTCTGGCCTTCATTGTTACTACAAAGAAGGCTTTTCTAAAATGCAAATCTTAACACCTGCTTGTTTGCAAAAGCCAACCAATTACTCTCAAAATAAAGTACAAATAATTATATTAACGTACTTTATCAGTGGTATGGTTAATTTGATGTATCAACTTGTCCAGGCCATGGCTCCCAGATTGGTAAACAAATATTTGTCTTGGTGTTTCTGTGAAGGTTTTTGGATGTGATAAACATTTAAACTTGTGGGCTTTGAGTAAAGCAGATTGTCCTTCATGATGTGGTAAGGACTCATCCAATCAGCTAAAGACCTGTAATAAATAGAACATAAGACTGACTTCTAAATAAGAGGGAATTCTGCAGCAGACTGCCTTTTGACTTGAACTGCAGCACTGGCTCTTCTCTGGGTCTCTAGCCTGCTGACACACCCTGCATATTTTGGATTTTCCAGTCTTCATAATCACATGAGTCATTTCCTTAAAATAACTGTCTTATCTATATATATGTTTTCTACTGGTACTGCTGCTCCGGACAATCCTAAGTAATACAAATGGGCACTTGTATCCTTCCCTACCTCCAGCCTTGACTCCACGTACAGCATTCCTTCCAAACACATGACATTGAAGTTCTGTATATAAAAACCAGCATCTTCTTGAAGACACAGTCTCTTCATATGTTAGCTGTTTGGATATCTTTTAGTTATTATTTGGTCCAGTAATTAAACACCAAAAAATGTTCCTTTCAAAAGCTTTTTAGTTGTTACTCTTAAGTTATTGAGATTTCTGTTGGTTTTTCTTTTGAAACCAATAGAAGTTAGAATATAATACATTAAGAAAAAAAAGCAAGAGGAAATAAAATTTGAGTTGAAATACTCTTCAGGGGAAAAAAAATTTATGCAAATTAATTAGGTTCAAAGGTGATTTCTAATTCCTAATTGTCAACAACTCCCCTCACTTAGCAGGAGTTCCATTTATACACCAAATGTTTATGGAGCATTTACTATATTTGGATAACGTGTCGGCACTGAAAATCTTTTTTTTTTTCAATTTCAACTTTTATTTCAGATACAGGTGGCACATGTGCTTGTTTCTTTTTTATTATTTATTTATTTTTTAGTTATTTTTTATTTTACAGGATACATATGCAGAACGTGCAGGTTTGTTACATAGGTATACGTGTGCCATGGTGGTTTGCTGCACCTATGACCCATCCTCTAAGTTACCTCTCTTCATCCCCCAACCCCAAACAGGCCCTGTTGTGTTGTTTCCCGCCATGTGTCCATGTATTCTCAACTCCCATTTACGAGTGAGAACATGCAGTATTTGGTTTTCTGCTCCTTGTTAGTTTGCTGAGGATAATGGCTTCCAGCTTCATCTATGTCCTTGCAAAGGACATGATCTCATTGCTTTTTATGGCTGCATAGTATTATGTATATATGTATCACATTTTCCTTATCCAGTCTGTCATTGTTGGGCATTTGGGTTGGTTCCATATCTTTGCTATTGTAAATAGTGCTGCAATAAACATACACGTGCATGTGTCTTTATAGTAGAATTATTTACATTCATTTGAGTATATACTCTGTAATGGGATTAATGGGTCAAATGGTATTGCTGGTTCTAATCCTTGGGGAATTGCCACACTGTCTTCCACATGGATGAAATAATTTACATTCCCATCAACTGTGTAAAAGCGTTCCTATTTCTCCACAGCCTCACCAGCATCTACTGTTTCTTGACTTTTTAATAATCACCATTCTGACTGGCATGAGATGGTATCTCATTGTGGTTTTGATTTGGATTTCTCTAATGATTAGTGATGTTGAGCCTTTTTTTCATATTTCTGTTGGCCATGTAAATGTCTTATTTTGAGAAGTGTCTGTTCATATGCTTTGCCCACTTTTTTGAGGGAGTTGTTTGTTTTTTTTCTTGTAAATTTGTTAGAGTTTCTTGTAGATTCTGGATATTAGAGCAAAGCTGGAGGCATCACACTACCTGACTTCAAAGTATACTACAAGGCGACAGTAACCAAAACGGCATGGTACTGGTACCAAAACAGATGTATAGACCAATGGAATGGAAGAGAGACCTCAGAAATAACACCAGACATCTACAACCATCTGATCTTCAACAAACCTGACAGAAACAAGCAATGGGAAAAGGATTTCCTGTTCAATAAATGGTGCTGGGAAAATTGGCTAGCCATATGAAGAAAACTGAAACTGGACTGCTTTCTTACACCTTATACAAAAATTAACTCAAGATGGATTAAAGACTTAAATGTAAAACCCAAAACCATAAAAACCCTATAAGAAAACCTAGGCAATACCACTCAGGACATAGGCATGGGTAAAGACTTCCTGATGAAAATGCCAAAAGCAATTGCAACGAAAGTCAAAATTGACAAATGGGATCTAATTAAACTAAAGAGTTTCCACACAGCAAAGAAACTAAAATCAAAGTGAACAGGCAACCTACAGAATGAGAAAAAATTTTTGCAGTCTACCTATCTGACAGTTTTCTTACAAGAGCATATTATGTGATATTGAGGTTTAAGGTAAAAATCCCATCACTCAGCTAGTGAGCACAGTACCCAATAGTAATTTTCAACCCATGTCGCTCTCCCTTCTAGTAGTCTTCAGTGTCTATTGTCCCAATGTTTATGTCCATATGTGCTCAAAGTTTAGCTCCCCCTTGTGAGAATGTAAAGTATTTTGTTTCCTGTTTCTGTGTTAATTCACTTAGGATTATGGCCTCTAGCTCCATCCATGTTGCTAAAAAAGACATGATTTCATTCTTTTTTATGGCTACATATTATAGTATTCTATGGTGAATATGTACCACATTTTTCTTCATCCAATACATCATTGATGGGCATCTAAGTTGATTCCATGTCTTTACTATTGTGAACAGCACGATGATGAACATGTGAGTGCATGTGTCTTTTTGGTATAATGATTAGTTTTCCTTTGGGTTGAATTGCTGGGTTAAATGGTAGCTCTGTTTTAAGTTCTTTGAGAAATCTCCAAATGGCTTTCCAGTGTGAACTAATTTACATTTCCACCAACAGCATATAAGCATTCCCTTTTCTCTGCAGCCTTGCTTGCATCAGAATTTTTTTTGAGTTTTTAATAATAACCATTCTGACTGCTGCTAAATGGTATCTTATTGTTGTTTTGATTTGCATTTATCTGATGATTAGTGATCATGACCACTTTTTCACATATTCGTTGGCAATCTGTATGTCTTATGTGGAGAAATTTCTGTTCAAAAGTCCTTTGCCCATTTTTAAAGGGGTTATTTTTTGCTAGTTGCTTTTTAAAGGTTTTATAGATTTTGGGTATTAGACTTTTGTTGAATGTACAGTTGGTGAATATGTTCTCCCATTCTGTAGGTTGTCTGTTTGTTCTGTTTATAGTTTCTTTTGCTGTGAAGAAGTTCTTTACTTTAATAGGCCCCACTTGTCAACTTTTGTTTTTGTTGCAATTGCTTTTGGGGACTGCCAAAAATTATTAGCCAAGATTGATGTTGTGAGGGGTATTTACTAGGATTTATTCTAGGATTTTTATAGTTTGAGGTCTTACATTTAAATCTTTAACTCATCTTTAGTTAATTTTTGTGTATGGTGAAAGGTAGAGGTCCAGTTTCTTTCTTCTGAATAAGGCTAGCCAGTTATTCCAGCACCATTTATTAAATACAGAGTCCATTCCCCATTGCTTTTATTTGTCATCCATTTTGAGGATTATATGGCTGTGGGTATGTAGCTTTATATCTGAGTTTTCTGTTTTGTTCTACTGGCTTATTTGTTTATTTTTGTACCAGTACCATGCTGTTTTGGTTACAGTAGCATAATAACGTAGTTTGAATTCAGGTAATGTGATGCTTCTGGCTTTGTTTTTAAAGATTTCTTTGGCTATTTGGGTTCCTTTTTGGTTCTATATGGATTTTGGTGGTTTTGCCTAATTCTGTGAAAAGGGATTGTGGTAGTTTGATAGGAGTAGCACCGAATTTGTACATTGTTTTGAGCAGGATGGCTATTTTTACAATATTGATGTTTCCAATCCATGAGCATGGAATGTTTTGGCATTTATTTGCATTGTCTCTGATTTCTCTCAGTAGTGTTTTGTATACTCCTCCTGGTAGAGATCTTTCACCTCCTTGGTTAGCTGTATTCCTAGGTATTTCATTTTATTTGTGGCTAGTGTAAATGGGTTCATACTGTTGATTTGACTTTCAGCCTGGACATTATTGGTGGATAGAAATGCTACTCAGTTTTGTACATTGATTTTGTACCCTGAAACTTTGCTAAAGTCTTTTGTTAGTTCTAGGAGCCTTTTGATGGAGTCTTCGGTGTTTGAGATACAGAGTCATATCATCAGCAAAGAAAACTTGATTTCTTCTTTTCATATTCAGATGCCTTTTATTTTTTCTCTTGCTTGATTTCTCTGACTAGGACGTTTAGTACTATGTTAAATAGTTGTAAGAATGGTCATCCTTGTCTTGTTCCAGTTCTTAGGGGTGATGATTCCAGCCTTTGCTTGTTCAGTGTAATGTTGGCTATCGATTTGTTAAAAATGGCTCTTATTATTTTGAGATATGTTCCTTTGATATTTAATGTGTTGAGAGTTTTTATTATAAAGGGGTGTTGGATTTTATCAAAAGCTTTTTCTGTGTCTATTGAGACAATTCTATGTTTTTTGCTTTTAATCCTGTTTATGAGGTTAATTACATGTATTGATTTGTGTGTGTTGAGCCAACCTTGAATTTCAGGAATAACACCTACTTGATCATGGTGAGTTAACTTTTTGATGTGCTTCTGGCTATAGTTTGCTAGTATTTTGTGAAGAATTTTCATATCTATGTTCATCATGGATATTGCCCTGAAGTTTTCTTTTTTCATTGCACCTCTGCAGTTTTTGTTATCAGGCTAATACTGGCTTCATAAAATGCATTAAGGAGGAGTCTCTCCTTGATTTTTGGGGATAGTTTCAGTAGGATTAGTACCGGTTCTTTTCCATACATCTGGTAGAATTTGGCTGTGAATCCATTTCATCCAGGGTTTCTTTTTGTTGGCAGGTATTATGTTACTTATTCAATTTCAGAACTTGATATTGGTCTATTTAGGGTTTCAATCACTTTCTGATACAATCACGAGAGACTGTGTTTCCTGGAATTTGTCCATTTTTTCTAGATTTTCTAATTCATGTGCATAGTGGTCTCTGAGGACCTTTTGCATTTCTGTTGAATCAGTTATAATCTTATCTTTGTCATTTCTGATTGTACTTATTTGGATCTTCTTTTTTTGTTAATCTAGCTAGTAGTCCATCAATCTTATTTGCTCTTTTGAAAAACCAATTCGATTTCATTGGTCCTTTATATGGATTTTTGCATCTCAATTTCATTTAGTTCTTCTCTCATTTAAGTTATTCCTTTTCTTTTGCTTGCTTTGGGGTTGTTCTGCTCTTTTTTTTTCTCTCTCTAGTTTCTTGAGATGCAAGTTAGATTGTTACTTTGAGATCTTTCTAACTTCTTGATGATGGCATTTAGTCTTTTAAACTTTCCTCTTCACATTGCTTTAGCTGTATCTCAGTGATTTTGGTAAGTTGTCTGGTGTTTGTTAGTATTTTCATTAATTTCACAAAGTTTTTAAAAAATTTCTGCTTTAATTTTTATGTACACCCAGAAGTTATTCAGTAACAAGTTGTTTAATTTCCATATGTAGTTTTGAAAGATCTTCTTGATATTGATTTCTGTTTTTATTGCACTATGGTCCAAGAGTTTGATTGGTATGATTACAAAATTTGAATTTATTGACACTTGCTTTATGACTGAGCATGTGGTCAGTCTTAGAATTTGTTCCATATGCAAATGAAAATAATTCATACTCTGTAGTTGTTGGGTGGAATGTTCTGTAGATGTGTATTAGAAAGTGCCAAGTTTAAGTCCAGAGCATCTTTGTTACTTTTCTGCCTCAATGATATGGCTAATGCTGTAAGTGGGGTATTGAAGTTTCCCACTATTGTTGTTGGCTGTCTAAGCCTTTTCATACATCAAAAAAATTGCTTTATGTGTCTGAGTACTCCAATATTCGGTGTGTATAGATTTAGGATAGTTAAGTCTTCTTGTTAATTGTACACTTTATCATTTTGTAATATCCTTCCTTTTCCTTCTAAAGTGTTATTCATTTTTAGTCTGTTTATCTTACATAAAAATAGTAACTCCTGCTTTTTTCTGTTTTTCATTTGCATAATAGATATTTTTTCATCCCTTTATTTTGAGCCTGTGGGTATCAATACATGTGAAATAGGTCTCTTGAAGACAGCAGATGGTGAGGTCTTGTCTTTTGATTCAGCTTGCAATTTTGTCTTTGAAGGGGGGCATTTAGCCCATTTGCATTCAGGGTTAGTATTGATATGTGAGATTTTGATTCTGTCATGTTGTTAGCTGGTTGTTATATAGGCTTGATCATGTAGTTGCTTTGTTTGTGTGCTATGTGCTTAAGTATGATTTTGTGGTAGCAGGTGTCCTTCTTTCAATTCCATATTTAAGACTTCTTTAAAAACTTCCTGTAAGGATGGTCTAGTTGAAATAAGTTCCCTCAGAATTTGCTTGTCTTAAAACAATTTTATTTATCTTTCACTTCCAAAGCTTAGTTTGGCAGGATATGACATTCTTGACTGAATTTCTTTGCTTCAAGGACAACTGAAAATAGGCCTCCAATCTCTTCTGGCTTATAAGGTTTCTGCTGAGAGGTCTTCTACTAGCCTGATGGAGTTCTCTCTGTAAGTAA
Source organism: Pongo pygmaeus (assembly GCF_028885625.2). Taxonomy (NCBI): domain Eukaryota; kingdom Metazoa; phylum Chordata; class Mammalia; order Primates; family Hominidae; genus Pongo; species Pongo pygmaeus. Next base: position 31,283,614 of record NC_072395.2, read on the forward strand.
CCTGCTCCTTCTTTCTAGCTGCCTTTAATTTTTTTTCCACTGACCTTAGTGAATCTGATGACTATGTGCCTTTGTTATAGTAATCTTATATAGCATCTAGTTGTGGTTCTCTGTATTTCCTGAATTTTCATGTCATTCTGTCTAGAGAGATTAGAAAAGTTTTATGGACTATCTCCTCAAATATATTTTCCAAATTGCTTATTCTCTTTCCTTCTCTATCAATAATGTCAATGAGTCATAGATTTTTCTCTTTACAAAATTTCGTATTTTCAGAGGTTTTATTCATTTTTTAAAATTCTTTTTTCTTTATTTTGTCAGAATGAGTTGATTCAAGGAACTAGTCTTCAAGCTCCTGAGATTCTTTTCTCAGCTTGTCTGTTCTGCCATCAATACTTCTGATTGAATTATAAAATGATTGTAGTGAATTTTTCAGCTCTATAAGTTCAGTTTTCTTCTTTCTTTCTTGAAATGGCTATTTCAGCTCTTGGATCATTTTACTTAATCTCTTGACTTCTTTGGATTGGGTTTCAACTTTCTCCTGAATCTCCATTAAATTTTTTGCCCTCCAGATTCTGTATTCTGTCTGCCATTTTAGACTGGTTACGGACCATTGATGCTGTTCTGGTCAACTTGGATTAAGGGGACACTCTGGCCTTTTAAGCCGCTTAAGTTCTTGTGCTAATTCTTTCTCATCTTGGAGGGTTGTTGTTCCTTTAATTGTGGTGTAATTTAATTGGAGTCAGTTGGTTTTGTTTATGGATGTTTGTAGAGGGCTAAAACTCTGTACGTGGTCTTCATTTATGGCTGAATTCTTACCCTTGGTTTCATGGGACAGTATATTAGCAAAATATTTTTGGTGGTGTAGTTTGGGCAACTATCCAGCAGATGGCTATCTAGAGTAACTGCCAGTAGGAAAGTTCTTAACCACGTGGCTCCTTTTTATTTCCTGGGTTTGCAGCTGTTCACTGCAGTGAGTTGGGGGAGAAAGGTTACACTCTCACCAGGTTTGCTCCTGGGCATTGGGGAAGTCCCCTCGGATCACTGGCACTGTGCTTGGGAATTTATTTTGCTCCAAAAGTGGATATTCTGGGGTGTATTTCCTTGAGCAGAGGCTGGGGCAGGAAGATAGGCCACACCATTTCTGGACAGGCTCTCTTCCCCAGGAGCCATTCAGGGCTGAGAACTAGCATTAGCATTTGGGTATGTTGCACAGTGTTCCCAGCTTCCTCCTTCTTCAGACTCAGTGTCTGTGTCATGGTTCCATATATTCTTGGTGTTTTCTCTCTGAAGATCCATCCAAATTATGTTTGTTTGCCTTTTGGTCTCTCGATGGGAGCAGCATTTTCTGGCTGCATCTGGTTGTTGGCCATCTTGTCCCTCTAGCACTGGGAATTTCATTGTGAGCTAGATTTAGTCCCTCACTACAAGCTGCATGGAGTCTAGAGTGGAAAATAAACTGGAATGCCAAGAGTTATGATAAAGTATGAGTTCAAGAAAAGGGGTTTCATTATTTTGTCTAAGGCAGGACTCCTAATTATTTTTGCATGGGGTTTGGATAAGAATCTATCAAGAAAACAACTCCAAGCTGTGATGAAGTCAGGGTCAGTCAGCCTTTTTATTATAAGTGATCAGAAATATCAAGATGAGGATACAAAGCAGAGCATGGAGTACTGAAATACTTGTTTCCTGGAAACTTAAGGGACTTTTCAAATTGTACATCATATTTATGTATCATTTTTAAAGGGATATTTTATTACTATTTGAAGGAATAATATTTTCACATATATTAAGTCAGTAGGCCTTGAATGAGCTTATTGAATATACTTTATTCAATAAAGTATACTACTTTCCCTCAAACTGGAGGAGACAGCTAAGGATGGAATCATGAATAAGAAGTGGTTGGAAAAACATAATCCCACTTTTTATTCCTGGATACTGCACAGTCTTTTGTTATTAAGTTTAGCAAAAAGTTCTGAGACACAGTTCTAGATTTCTCTCATTGAACAATAGACTTAATTATCTTAATTTTATTTATCCAAAGTTTGAGAGTTAATTTAGAAACACAATGAATTATTAATAAGTTTGTATCTATCAAAAAGCACTCAAACACATAAACTTGAGTTTCGTAGTATAATACTTATCTTTTAATGTCCAACAAGACGAATTTACTGCCTATAAAAATTTCATTGGTTAATAAAATGTTACTTTGTATTACTCATTCTTATTTAAATCTTGGTCTGGACAATTAAATATCAAACCCTACACATTTATTGGGAATATTGACTAATTAATGACCAACACAAAACTTTCAGTGTAAATAGTACTTGTCTTTCATCTCCTCACCTAGATGATTAGTTATTGTTAACTGGTGAAAAAATCAGGAGCACATACATTAGTATGCATGGTGTCATAAGCGAATACAACACATACATTCTGCTTCCTCTCTTTCCACTCCTGGTATTTCCTTATATGGACTGCCTCATATCCAACCTAGAAGACATGAGACAAAAAAACCAACCTCAACTGATGAGAAAAATTTCAAATAGGATCATTATTTGTCTTACATAGAAAGATCTAAAATGAATGTGAAGAAGAATATTTGATTTGATTAGAACATTACATTTTGTCATTATTTGTGCTAATTTCAATATGGTAAAATGAAGCCCCTGGATTCTCAGTCTGAAGTAAACTGGAGACCACTATTTCAGTACCATTTTAGCACAAATATTTCACTTTTCCCTTGATATTAAAAAATAGCAGAAATGCATTTTCTTGCAATTGTTTTCTTAAGAGTGTTTCATGGGTAGCTCATTTTCCAAAGAAATATAAAGTCTAGTATGATCATCACATTCCAATATTTTTCAGGCAATTTTTTGGCATGCATATTTATTTTATAATATTATTATATATAACTGGATAACAGTATGATAATTAAGCATTTTTTCAGATACATCAAGGAATAATTAAATGATGAAAGAGATTTGATACAGCTATAGATTAATATTTTGTGATCTAGGTTTCAAAACTTCTAATTTTAAAATTTAGACTTTGTATAGCATTTTGATAGTATTGTCGGCTTGATATCAAATGTTTAGAGCTTGTGGATTTTTCTTTTAATTTCAATATGCAGAATATTCAATCATTCTTATGATATATTGATTCAAATTTTCAATTTTTAAAATAAAATTACATTGGTTAAATTCAAGTGTCATTGAAGTAAATTACACTACAGTGAAGAGTAGAAGGGGACAGAAAAAATATGTGTTCTCATAGTGTAGAACATTTATCATAAGAAGAAAATATTTTACGGGTCAGAAACCAGCACTTCTACTTTTATTTAAAATCATTGTATCTAGCAAATATGCATTTGTTATTTGATTTTATTTAAAACAGAGTGACATCTAGGTGACCATCAATAGTACTTGAGTCAAAATTTAAAAATTGACATGAAATTAATCATAATACAAAAGGTTGCTATTGTAAACTATAGTGAAACTAAAATAAGAATAAATTTTTGAAATGTGCTGGTAGAGATATACAAAATGAAAGTTGCTCTAAAACATGGTGTCCCTCTTTGAGTTAGCTGTTGTCACAAAAATGCTGCATGATAATAATATAATAACAACCATAATAACAACCACAAGATCTCAGTGGAATGTACTAACAAGCATTTATTAACTCATAAGTCTACTGACTGGCTGGCAGGGAGACTGACCTAGACAGAGTTCTCCTGAGTATGGTTCTATTCCAGTTGTCTTTCATCTATTTCTTGGGACAGCAGGCTAGCCCAGGTGTATTCTCATTGTGTTGGCAAAGACAAAAAAAAGTTCAGGTGTAAAACTCCCAACATATTTCAATAATATATTATATAATATCTGCTAAAATACCATTGGTTGAAAAAAATTATATGGCTGAGCCCAGCCTCAAAGGGCAGAAAGAATGTACCTCCCAATCTGATCTTAAAGCAAGTTCGTGATCAAGCTCAACTTCAAAGAAGTCAAAACCTATATTCCTTCACCTGAAAGTGAAGGAGAGTGGTGAATATTTCTGACAAAATAATTTACCCAATAACTATATTAGTAAGACTATGTGTTATAATCTATAGTTGGCTATAGTATAATGAGAGTAATCTTATAATTTGCACAAGTGGCTACTAAAATGGTTCACTTAAAAATACTTTTGGTAAACCCATTTCAAAGGTATCATTTAAGTAAAGGAGATAATAAAATTAATCTCAAAATGTATGTTCAACGGGACTTGAGTAGGAGGTCTTTAACTCTTTTTTTTTAGTAGAAGAATTGCTACTGAAAACTTGCAAGTTTTGTAACAACTTCTATGTATCAAAGTGGATATATTGAGTAAAAAAGGAACCAGTCTTTGTGTGGCAGGACATCATTTGACATTAGAAATGGATATGTTTCTTTTTTTTTACCCTGGGGTAGAAAAGAATACTGGGTGATTCTTATCCTGAAAGAGAGGGGGCTTTCCTTGGCTAGTTGTAATGCAGTATTACTTTTTAAAATCTATGACAAATAGGCTTTAGAAAGTTTCAGTGGGAAAGCTTAAATGTTTCTTTTCATAAATGATCATTTATGTATGTTATGAAAATAAAGGAAAGAAACACACGATTTTTCTTTAATCCTTTACATCTCACACTGTGTTATGAGAATATGTGCATGTTTCATAATATTTCTGACAAAGATGAATTTTCACCCTTAATTCCTCTCAATTATAAAGTAAAATATTTAATGAACATATTTTTTGAAGATATCTTGTGGGTAAACAACACATGTAGGACACCCAAAATGAGAACCACATGATGCACTAGGAACTTGCCCACAGATGAATATCTTCTTGTTTGTCTTTAAAAGTGAGGTGGAAGGAGATGACAGGAAATATTTCCTCTCTTTTGTCAGACACCAGGAAGAGCTGTTCATCTAGAAGGTATTTATCTTTGCATCAGAGGACAAAAAACATAACATTTCATGTGAAGAACCAATGACCACAATACTTAGGGACAACAACCGAAGTCATTTCCTGCATCCTTCAATTCATTGGCATGATAATATAAATTGTCATTCTCCTCTGCTCAGTTGGCATGAGAAACCAAAGCTTTTTTCAGCTTCAGAGTAAGTTCAGCTGAGGCCTCCTTTGTGACTGTGTCACGGCTCAACTTCTTTCTGCTCAATTTCTGTCCCTTCCCTCACTGGTGTTGATCCCAAGAGCAATTCCTAATGAACCCATTACACGCTAATCTTCACCTCAAAGTCAGTTTCCCAGAATATCCAAGGACTAACGGGAGTCTTCTAATAAACATTCATGGGCTAGCTCATCCATGAGATTGTAGGCTTCTCAAGCAAATTTAACCTAGATGAATGTTATAGAAGTACTTTAAATAGAAAAGTGAAGTGATCATCTGATAAAAATTGACTTGAAATGGCAGAGTATTAACAGGTAAGAATATGAGGCTATTTTACTCATCAGAGCAAGAAAGAACAGTGTTAATAGCTGATAGCTAACATACATATGACACTGTTCTAAATAAATTAATATAACATGTTATTAATATTCATAAAAATGCTATGATGTAGGTAATACATTTATCTCTATTGCCTCATATTATATGATAAAAATGGACCACAGAAAGGTTTAGTACATTGTCTAAGGTCATGCGACTGGTAAGTGGTGAAGCCAGGACTTGAGCCAGTGGTGTGGCTTCAGAGTTCTTTCTCTTTCTCTCTATAGCCATGATGTACAGTTGACCCTTGAACAATTTGGGTGTCAGGGGCATTGATGCTCTGCCAGTCAAAATCCACTTATAATTTTTGACTCAGCCAAATTTAACTACTAATAGCTTACTGCAGATCAGAAGATTTACTGATAATATAAACAGTAACGCAGTCACGTAATGCATAGTTTGTATGTTATATGTGCTATATACTGTATTTTTATAATAAAGCAAGCTAGAGAAAAAAATTATTAAGAAAATCATACAGAAGAGAAAGTTTATTTACTCTTTGTTAAGTAAAAGTGGATCATCATAAAGGTCTTCATCTTTGTCATCTTCACAGTATGTAGGCTGATGAGGAGGAGGAAAAGGAGGGGTAGGTCTTGCCATCTCAGGGTGGCAGAGGCAGAAGAAAATCCACACATATGTAGACTCACACAGTTCAAACCTGTGTTGTTCAAGAGTCTACTGTGTATCTGGTGATTGCTAAGACAGTAGGAACAGCAAGACAGTTATGTGAGCAGAATAAGATTATAGTAATGAGGGGAAGTGAATAGGCATTTTAAATGTGATTATTGTATTTGGACAAAAGTTCGATGTACCTATGGAATCCAAGAGGAAGTCTCTTGTAGCTAGCTGAAAGTGCAGCTCTGAGCCTATGAGAAATCTATGAAGGTGCTAAAGAGCTGGAAGCCAGAAGGACATTAATGATAGCTGGAGCCATAGCTAGAGATACGATGATTCATGGAGACTGGGTGGAAGGAAAGAGAAATGATAAGGTCAAGAATAGAATCTGGGTTGTCATGATGGTGTTATGTGCCTGTAGTGACAGCTACTAGGGAGGCTGAGGAAGAAGGATTGCTTGAGCCCAGATGTTCAGGACCAACCTGGGCAACATAGCAAGGCCCCATCTCTAAAAAATTAATTAATTAATTAATTTTATTAAAGGTAAAATAAAAAGAAACTGGGTAGGGTGCCTGCACTTAAACATTCTCTGTGCCAAAAATAATGACACAGAAACAAATGAAAATATCCACAGGTTTTAGTAATAATAGAAATAGCTAAGATTCATATGCTTATTTTATATATACATAAGATTATAAGATGTAAGTTACTCAAAATCTATGCCTTGTATCTTGGAGCATCAAATTATTTTTTTCAATTAATAGAAATAAACCTGTAAATACTCATGCTTATTTCAATCAGTGACTCCTATAAACCCATATTTCAGAAGAATTTTCTGAAGTGTTAGTAAACTTCTAAATGTCTTCAATTTCATGGTTTGTTAACTTTTAGAGACATCAATATTTTTTAATAAGTAAAAACATTAGAATAATTAATTACATGGTTTAGCTAAAATTCAAATGAAATATGTATCTTTTCTCTCACTAACTCAAATTTGTTTCAAAAGAATTGTGAGTTTTGAAGGAAAAACACCGATGAGTCAGAGTTTTATGATAATGAACAAAAACTAAGATTAAAACATATATAACAAATAATTTTATTAAAAATTTTCCTTATGTTTGTATTAATTATAACAAAATTATATAAAGTAAAATGTTTTTCCATAAATAGTGTCTGAAAAAAGTCTTTTATTATGCCATTTTTTCACAAATATTTATATCTTATAATACACTTTGTAGTTAGCTGCTTCAAAGAAAAAGTATTTCTAATTTCTTTTGTCCATACTACTCCTAAAAGGAAATCAGTACTGCATCAGTATTCAGAAACCAAAATTCAAACTTTCTGTAAGTTCTGTCTCCCTTCAATGGACTGTTAAAATAATGATGATTTTTTTCCTCCTTGCTATTTCAGTATTCATTATTGTTAATATAAATGATGAATGTGGCACAACCGTAATTGAATTATCCCAGTTTATCACCCCTATTTGTCTTAAAAACTATTTTCCTTATATGTTTCAGTTTATAAGATGTTTGGTCATTTATTTAAAAAACTCTCTAGCATTTATCTGAGGAAAAAAAACACTCAATGGCCTAAATTGATATAAAATTAATTTATAACTGTGCTCTGATTTATTGGTTATTAGTTTTATTTCTGTGAAGAAATAAGTTTAAAAGTACATCAGTTTCATATATTCAATACATGATTCAGAATAATTAATACTAGAAAAAAGGTAATAATATGTCTTGGACTCAAATATTCTTAAATAAAATTATGTGAAATATTCTGTTAAGTAAACTGTAATTACTCTTACCATTTTAAAAATATTCTAAGAAGTAAATAAGTAAAAAATGCACTTACTACAAGAACTTTGTCATTTCCCTGAAAAGATAGAAAGATTTTACCTTAATTCTATATCCTGAGGGACTTGAAATGCCTAAATGGCTAAGAATATGATTGATAATCCAAATGTTTCTTTTTATTAAAAAAAATATAAATATTGTCACATACTGCTTATGGACTTGAAAGGTTAAAAATGTTCAAAGTTTGTTTCCCTTTAAGATATATGGATGTAACCACTTTTTTCTAGCTGTCCAAAATCATTGATATCTGGGTTATGAACGTAGAATATCTAGATATAGATTATCATTTTAAACTACCCTTTCTTTTTCTTTTAGAGGTTTTTATTCAATCCAGAAATGGAATTTATCTCAAGCCCCTTTCCATTTGTTTCACAATATTATCTGAGTGACAATTATTTTATATCATTACGTCATACCTTATAATTCATTTTGGCTGGGTGTGGTGGCTCACGCCTGTAATCCCAGAACTTTGGGAGGCCAAAGCAGGTGGATCACGAGGTTAGGAGATTGAGACCATCCTGGCCAACATGGGGAAACCCTGTCTCTACTAAAAGACAAAAAAATTAGCCGGGCTTGGTGGCGCGTGCCTGTAGTCCCAGTTACTCAGGAGGCTGAGACAGGGGAATCACTTGAACCCAGGCGGCGAAGGTTGGAGAGCTGAGATCGCGCCACTGCACTCCAGCCTGGTGACAGAGCAAGACTCCGTCTCAAAAAAAAAAAAAAAATCATTTCACATGACATTAATGCATACATTGCATTTGATAACTAATTGAAGGCAGTACCATTTTAATAGTATGCTATATTAAACTATTCGTACTCTCTAGGAGATATTTTTGATATGATATCATGAAAGAGAAATCTGCTTCACTGTCTTTCTTACAATTGTCATCAATTGTAAGGTTTGTTGAATTGTTTTGGTCAAAATGCTGTATGAACAATGTAGCCCAAGCTGAAGTTGTCTCAGATGGAGATGAAGAACTTATTGGAAACGGGAGCAAAGGTCACTCTTGCTATGCTTTAGCAAGGAGACTTATCACTTTAACTAAAAGTGATAGCACTATTCATTTCAAAGACAAATTTTATTACATCATGAAATTAAAATAAAAAATTAATTGGGATTGTGCCTTATGAAAATGAAGTCAAAGTATTTTTCCCTATTTCTGCTTCTAAGACCGACTAAAAATCCTGGCTATTACATGTCAAACAAACAGAATCCTGTAAAAGATTAAAAAAAAAGAAACAAAGTAAAAAAATACAGGTAATGACACAGAAGTAAGATCTCTGAATTTTATTTTGCCATGTATATCTCATAATTGGTGTGGGTAAACCGGACTGGTAACCCACCCAGCATGGCCAAGGGGTTCAGAACAAAAACAGAGAGCTTCAAGAAAAATTGATCTTTTTAGCCAAAAGGCCAAGAAAGGGACATCCTAGCAAGTCAGAACATTTTCATACAATAATCACTCTACCTACCCACTCACCACAATGCTTGAGGGAGGAAGGAGCCCCTATTCCCAGTGCACCAGTGAATACCTACTGGGTAACCAAACCTTACACCCTTACCAGGCAGAAATTAGGCACCCCCACCTGTCCTTTTGGGATGGTGACTTAACAGGTTGAACAGGAAGTCACAACTTAGCAGTGTCAGAAGAGCCTATGTGGTAAGCCTGGACTTCTACCCCTTCCTGGCAGTAAAAGTCAATGATAACGGTTTGCCAAATCACATTTTAATCTCAGACATTTTAATCTCAGTGATTAACATTCACTCAATGCCAAAATGTCATCTTCCATTGTAATCCCCACAATACCCAGGTGTCCAGGGTGGGATCAGGTGGAGGTAATTGGATCATGGGGGTGGTTTCCCCTGGTGCTGTATTTGTGATAATGAGTGATTCTTATGAGATCTGATGGTTTTATAAGCATCTGGCATTTCCCCTGCAAGCACTCACTCTGTTCTGCTGCCCTGTGAAGAAGGTGCCTGCTTCTCCTTTGCCTTCTGCCTTGACTGTAAGATTCCTGAACCTTCCCCAGCAATGTGGAACTGTGAGTCAATTAAACCTCTTTCCTTTATAAATTACCTAGTCTTGGGAATTCCTTCATAGCCATGTGAAAATGGACTAATACAGCAAATTGGCACCACATGCTTTATAGTGGCACCAGAGAGTGGGATGCCACTATAAAGATACCCAAAAATGTGGAAGTGACTTTGGAACTGGGTAACAGGCAGGGATTGGAACAGTTTGGAGGGCTCAGAAGAAGACAGGAAAATATAGGAAAGTTTGGAACTTCACACAGGTTTGTTGAATTGTTTTGGTCAAAATGCTGTATGAACAATGTAGCCCAAGCTGAAGTTGTCTTAGATGGAGATGAAGAACTTATTGGGAACTGGAGCAAAGGTCACTCTTGCTATGCTTTAGCAAAGAGACTTATGGCATTTTGCCCCTTCTCTCAAGATCTATGGAACTTTGAACTTGAGAGAAATGATTTAGGGTATCTGAAATGATTTAGGGTATCGAGGGAAGAAATTTCTAAGCAGCAAAGCATTCAAGAAATGACCTGAGTGCTCTTAAAAGCATTCAGTTCCATGAATTCTCAAAAAGATGGTTTGGAATTGGAACTTAGGTTTAAAAGAGAAGCAGAGCATAAAAGTTTGGAAAATTTGCAGGTTGATAATGCAATAGAAAAGAAAAATCCATTTTCTGGGGATAAATTCAAGCCAGCTGAATGAATTTGCATATATAATAAGGAGGCAAATGTTAATCACTGAGATAATAGGGAAAATGTCTCCAGGACATGACAGAGACTTTTGTGGCAGGACCTCCCATTACAGGCTTGAAGGCCTAGGAGAAAAAAATTGGTTTTGTGGACTAAGCCCAGGTCCTTGCTTCTTTGTGTAGTCTTGGGACTTGGTGCTCTGCATCCCAGCCATGGCCAAAAGGGGTCAATTTACAGTTCAGGCCATTGTTTCAGAGGGTGCAAGCCCCAAGCCTTGGACAGTCACACAAGGTATTGAGCCTTTGGGTGCACAGAAGTCAAGAACTGAGGTTTGGGAACATCTGCCTACATTTCAGAGAATGTATGGAAATGCATAGATGTCCAGGCAGAAGTTTGCTGAGGGTTGGAGCCCTCATGGAGAACATCTGCTAGGGCAGTGAGGAAGGGAAATGTGGGATTGTAGCCCCAACACAGAGTTCCCATTGGGGCACTCCCTAGTGAAGCTTTGAGAAGATGGCCACTGTCCTCCAGACCACAGGATGGTAGATCCACCAACAGATTGCATCGTGCACTTGGAAAAGCCACAGACACTCAATACCAGCCCACAAAAGCAGCTGGGAGGGGGGCCATACCCTGCAAAGCCACAGGGGCAGAGCTGTCCAAGACCATAGGAACACACCTATTGCATCAGCGTGACCTGGATGTGAGACACTCAGTCAAAGGAGATCATTTTGGAACTTTAGTGTTTAATGGTTGCCCTATTGGATTTTGGACTTGCATGAGGTCTGCAGCTCCTTTGTTTTGGCCAGTATTTCCCATTTGGAACAAGCATGTTTACCCAATGCCTGCACCCCCATTGTATCTAGGAAGTAACCTAACTTGCTTTTGATTTTACAGGCTCATAAGAGGAAGGGACTTGCCTTGTCTCAGATGAAACTTTGGACTTGGATTTTTGAGTTAATGCTAGAATGAATTAAGACATTGTTAGACTGTTTGGAAGGCATGATTGTGTTTTGAAATGTGAGGACATGAGATTTGGGAGGGGTCAGGGGTGGCATGATATGGTTTGGCTGTGTCCTCACCCAAAATCTCATCTTGAGTTGTAAGTCCCATAATCCCCACATGTCAAGGGTGGGACCAGGTGGTGGTAATTGGATCATGGGAATGGTTTCCTACATGTTTTTTTCATGATAGTGAGTCTCAGGAGATCTGAAGTTTTTATGAGTGTCTGGCATTTCCCCTGCTTGCACCCCCTTCATCCTGCCACACTGTGAAGAAGTTTCCTACTTCTTTTTTTGCCTTCCACCATAATTGTAAGTTTCCTGAGGCCTCATCAGCCATGTGTAACTGTGAATCAATTAAAATTCTTTCTTTTATAAATTACTCAGTCTTGGGTATTCCTTCATAGCAGTGTGAGAACAGAGTAATATAGGCAGCATACACTGTTCCTGTACCAAAGTGGTATCAGAGAAGGCCAGCTAAAATAGTATATTTAAATAAGGTCCACAGTACTTAAAATATCCAGATTTTATTCAAAAAGTCATTAATCATACCAGAACCAGGAATATCTTAAATGAGAAAGAAAACAAAATGACAGAGATGTGTTGACAAAAAAGAGTCTAATTCTGTAAAATATTTGAAGAGATTTATTCTGAGGTAAATAGGAGTGACCATGGCCCATGACACAGACTTAGGAGGTCCTGAGAACATATGCCCAAGGTGGTTGGGGTGCAGCTTGGTTATATAAATTTTAGGGAGGCTTGAGACATCAATCAAATAAATTTAAGAAATACATTGGTTTGGTCCAGAAAGGTAGGATAAGTCAAAGAGGGGGCTTCCAGACTGTAGGTAAATTTAAACATTTTCTGGTTGACCATCAGCTGAGTTTGTCCATAGACCTGTGGTCATAGAAAGGAAATGTTCAGGTTAAGATAAAGGATTGTGGAGACCAAGGTTTTTTTGAAGTCTTATAGTGCTTCCCTTAGTGACAATAGGTGACAAATGTTTCCTACTCAGATTCTTAGAAGTTACTAGGCTTTTATTTAATCTCTTTAAGATCAGGAGGGCCTGGAAGAAAAATATCTAGCTATGTCAATAGGGATTATTTTCAAATGCAAATCCCACCCACCCCCCCCAAAAAAGGACAGCTTTGCATGGCCATTTCAAGATATAGCAAAGGAACATGTTTTAGGGTAAAATATTTTGACTTTCTTATTTGTCACATAATGTTATGCCAGAGTCAGATTAGAAATTAAGTCATAATATGCAGGGTTAAATAAAACCCATCTGATGAGAATTAATGGTTTTTAGGGCATGACACCCCGGACCTCTTACATAGGAATTTGGGAAAGATAAAAATATCAGAGCTTAGTGCTCAGGTGTTAGAATAATCTGACAAAGATTTTAAAGCAGTAACAAAAAAAGATTTAAATAGTGTATCTGTCCATTTTCAAACTGCTATGAAAAGTTACCTGAGACTTGGTAATTTATAAAGGAAAGAGGTTTAATGGACTCACAGTTTCACATTGCTGGGGAGGCCTCATAATCATGGTGGAAGGTGAAGGAGGAGCAAAGTCACGTCTTACATGGCAGCAGGCAAGAGAAAATTGCAGGGAAACTGCCCTTTATAAAACCATCAGATCTCCTGAGACTTATTCACTGTAATTAGATCAGCATGGGAAAAATTTACCCCCAGGATTCAGATTCAATTATCTCCCACCAGGTCCCTCCCATGAAAAGGGGGGATTGTGGGAGCTCCAATTAAAGATGAGATTTGGATGAGGACACAGTGAAACCATATCAAAGAGAAATTATATACATAATTAAAACAAATGAAAACATACAAAGTCTCAGCAAAGAAATAGAAGATACAATAGGGCTGGGCATGGTGGCTTATGCCTGTAATCCCACCACTATGGGGGGCCAAGGCAGGAGGATCACACATGGTCAAGAGTTTGAGACCAGCCTGGCCAACATGGTAAAACCCTGTCACTACTAAAATTACAAAGATTATACAGGTGTGGTTGTGGGCACCTGTAATCCCAGCTACTTGGGAAGCTGAGGCAGGAGAATCACTTGAACCTGGGAGGCAGAGGTTACAGTGAGCCAAGATTGTGCCATTGCACTCCAGCCTGGGTGACAGAGCAAGACTCCATCTCAAAAAAATAAAAAAATAAAAATAAATAAAAAATAGAAGATATAATAGAAGAAACCATATATATGAAGCCAAAACTGATTCAACTAAAAAGTAAAATAGACAAATCCACAACTACAGTTGGAGATTTCAATACCCCTTTCTCAACATTTGAGTAAATGAGACAAAAAATTGGAAGGCTGTAGAAAAACTCAATAGTATCATTAAGAAACAGGATCTGATAGATATTTGTCAAACCTTCGACACAAAAAACAGAACACACATTCTTTCTAAGTGCCTGTAAATATATACCAACATAGACCATATTCTGAGCAACTAAACCATTCTATGCTCAAACAAAAAGATCCAACGAAATTGTTAAACCATTTAAAAGAATTATAGAGTGTTATAGAGTAAAGGTATAGAGTGTTATATGACTACTGGAATCAAAATAGAAACCAATCACAGAAAGAAAACAGGAAAATATCTAAACCCTTGGAGATTAAAAAAAATATACTTCTAAATAATGCATGGGTTGGAGAGAAATGCCTCAAGGGACATTTTAAAAAAATTGAACTGAATTAAAAAATAAAAGTACAACATAGGAAATTTACATGATGCAGCTAAAGCAGTACTAAGATGTACATGTATAGCACTAAATGTTATGTTAGAAATGTCATCAGCCCACATCAGGAGTGCTTTTCAGGATACCCAGCCAGCTTCCTAGAAACAAGGTCTTCACTATTAGCTTTTTTATAAGTTCACTTTGTTGTTATACTTTTTCTTTTTCACAGTATGAAATTACTTTCTTTTCTTATATTCCCATTCACATTATTTTTTAAATTTATTTTTTGGTTAACTGAAACTTTAAAAAACTTACCTGGTACAAATTCAAATGTAAACTTTTTGTGGATAGATATTTAGGATAGTAAAAACAGAGCCTGGTGGTGAACAGAAATCCCTTCAGAGCAGCCTAATGCAGGATAGCTGGCATACTTACACCTTCCTGTGACTATGTTGATGGCCTCTACTGATCCATGGAACTGTTTGTGTTCTAAGTGGCTACACACTAAAGATGCGCCCAACTGGGAAGTCTGCCCTGATTAATGTCCTTCACACATAAGGTGCAGATGGCATGGCACTTCTTGCCTTAATTAATTTATTAGGGATGCCATATGGGAAAAACAGCTTTCCTTTCAACTGGAATTACTTGGGGAAATGAAAGGACAACCCATTGCCATGGGACTACATTAAGTTACCAAACTAGCTGAAGATGAAAGAAATCAATGAATTGCTTGGACAGAAGCCGTGTGCACTGGCATCTTTCCATTACTCCTATTTTTGAAAACCAGATAGAATGCAGTTTTTCAGGTGATGCAACATTTTAAGTGTGGAACTGTTTATTAGAGTTGACATCAAGTAAAAATATTCAAGACTGAGTTAATAAGACTGTTCAGCTGACCATTAGGATGCCATTGTTTAAAATTTTGTGTAATAACAATGTGTTGGAATGACACTGGGGCAAAAGCGTGAGTACACAAATAAGTTTTAAATCTGTGCATTTATTAATGTTTTGCTCTAAATGTTACATTCATGCAATAGGAGAAATATACAATCTGTGCAATTGCTTAGGGAGCAAATAATCAACATTTCTTATATAGGTGTAAGTAACTACAGGTATTAGACTTTTCCTCAAACCTGTGTTTTTCAATCTCAAGTAATTATACAAAGAAGATGCTCAATGAGTATTTGAAGAATTAAATAATCTTCCAATTAGTTTCAAATTTGGTGGTAAATTTTCATAGCCATTTCATAGTTCACTAAATGATCATGGGGTTCCTTTTAATGCACTCTACAAGATATTATATGACTACTGCTCTAAGAGAGTTAGCAGCTTAACTTGCTTGTTAATATTCATAGAAACAAGTCCTTTACACTATTTTTGTTTTATAGTGAATTAAAACATCAGAAAATCTAGGCCATTTCCTGAATAAGGTATACAGGCACAAAGATATATATTTGCTGGAAAACATTTATATTTATTTTTCTTTTCTCTTGTACAAACTATCAGGTATAAGAGCATTATATTTAGAGGCGCAGAATACACAGTAAATATCTTAATTTTTAAAATTGCATTATCTAACTTTCTACACTAATATTAAAATGCTAAAATCTATTGTTTGGGTATTTTTTAGGAAGATATATCTATGAGGATGTCTATGCAAAGCAAACAAATCATATTTCACTGCATAACTGAACATATGGAGATCAGGAATCTTATAAATTAAATTTTAAATGAACTGACCTTATTGGATCCTTGACAAAGGGGAAAAAGAATGTACCAACAAGAATGGAAATATATTAATGCATTAGATTTATCACGAGTATCAAATAAAATAAAATATACTCTGTTAGATAAAAAATGTGATAATATACAGTAATTCATATTCTACTGGTTGGTTTACCATTGACCTCTTCCCTCTCATACTTCCCATTATAAAAATAGTGTGCAGTTATTCAAGAGGTGTTGTTCAGTGTCAGGCACTGTGCTAGGTACTGGATATAGTAAGTATGATGAAGAAAAAAGACAAAGGTGCTGTTCTAATGGCACTTGCTATAAAACGGAACTGCCAGCAAATAAGATGTTAAAATCAGGTGCAACCAGGATAGTGATAGCCAATATATAGAAACTATGGGAACAAAGGAATAACATTTAACTTCTGCTGCCAAAGAGAAATTGTATTTAGGCAGAGACTTGATGGAAGCGTAATCACATGAAGAAAAGGCAGTGTTCAAGGCAGAAGAAACAGCATAAACAAAAGCCTGAAGGGAAAATAGAGCTGTGGATACTTCTGGAACAGCAAGTAGAGTTACGTAATAGGGAAATCCCCAGGCTAAGGATGATGAGATGAGACAGAAATAATCTGCAGGTGGATGAGACGATAAAAGGCTATTTGAACCATATGTAATTGTATTGTGTATGTGTGTGTGTGTGAAATTTACTTTAGATCTGCACTCAATGCATTTAGTATTTTGCCCCGTGGTGATATTCACTATTACATATTAAAAGATGGATTAAAACTGAATAATATTGTGAACACATTAGGCAAATATTGTAAAATTGGACCACTTTTGCCAACCATGTATGAAATAAGCCACAAACATTCACAATACAAAGTTCCAGATTTTCTAAATGTTTTATAATAAATCACCAAAGAGGCACTCGGCATGGCCATTTACAAATATTAAGAACAAAATGGTTTTATAAGCAAATATGAACAATGAAGAATGAATTCAAAATTAGAAACCAGAAATTTCACCATCTGCTAGTCTGGAACTACTGGTCTGTTCTGGAACTGCTTAGTCTGAAATTGACCTTAGCAAATATTTAAGCTTTCTTCCACTGACTCCATTTCTAATGTAGAGAAGCAGATAATTGGAGGCATAAATTTATCATGCACAGAAAGACTTGTAAATATCTTCTGCTATTTCAAGGACCACTAGATAAGACCCTATAGTGATTTTGAATTGTTTCCTTTATAAATAAGAATGAAGGTCTGAGGGTCTCAGAATAGATAATTTCATTGCATGAACTTTTTTCTGCATCTAAAGAATCTCTTAGAAAAGTATTGGGAAGAAAGGATTTGAAGAGAATACTGTTCATTTTTTTTTCCCCATAACAAATTAATCTCCATTAGATGATGAGGTTAGTTAGGAAGTTATTCAATAGTCCAGGCAAGACGTGATGCATGAGGGTGGTGACAGTGAGGATTTAGACAGACATAATTAACAGGCGGAATCAATCAGGTGTAGCAGCCAAATGGATTTAAGGATAAGAAAAAAGAAAGACTTCAGGTTGACGCTGGGATATTAACTCTGGTAATGGGTGATGCTTTGATTGGAGTTAGGGAACATGAGAGAAGGATTAATGAATTTTGCAGAAAAATTACTTCATTTATTCAATCCAGTACAGGTGGCTTTTAGGTGTCTGCAGAATAGATCACTGAATATGTCCAATAGGGAGTTGGAAAGCTGACTATAGAGAAATAAGATGGAGGGGAGAAAGTGAAGGAAATAATTGTACATTTTTTTCAAGTATTTTGAAGATACAATTGGACAAAAAATGATATGGCCATGGCTGTAAGATGTATATTCAAGGTAGGTTATATTTGTGAGTATGTGAGAACCATAAACATATTTCAATATAGATGGAAAGAAAACAGTATGAAGCGGACAACTCAGGAAAAGTAATCGAATTGTATTATGAGATCTTTGCAAAGGTAAAAGGCAATGCTGCCCAGGAGGCACCTGTGGAACTTGGCTTCTGACAGAAGGAGAGAATTCTTCTCATTGTTACAAGAAATAAAAAAGCGGTATCAGAAGGGTGTATATTAGGTCCAGTTTAGATCTGCATAAAAAAAATCAAGGGATTTTTATTTGATGGCAGCAATTTTCTCTGTGACTAGAAGGCAAGACTGAAGGTGTGCTGGTAGGATGGTGTCTTAAGAAGGAATTACTTTGAAAATATTGCTGAAAAGAGAGCATACCAAGTAGACTAAGAGAAGGACTTGTTGGGCAATTTTAAGGCCCCATAATTAGTGAGATTTGAGTCTCCAATACATTTTGTTAGATTTTCTTCATCAGCAGGCTGTAGCCCACATAAAGATTTTTTTTAAAAAAAGGGATATAATTCACCAATAAGGTTTTGATTTAACCTCAGAATTCTCTGTGATTTCCCCCATGAATTACCATTGTGAATTCTGTTTTAAAGTAATAGTTAATTATCACATACGAAGCTGACCTTAACATTATTCTGGTAAAATCTAATTTCTAGAATTACCTTTATATCACATAAGTGATGGTTAATTTTACATGTCAACTTGGCTGAATCACGGTGTGTAGATATGTGATCAGGTATTATTCTGGATATTTTGCGAGGATGTTTTTGATGAGATTAGCATTTAAGTTGGTAGACTTTGAGTAAAGAAGATTGCCCTCCATAATGCATGTGGGGCCTCATCCAATCAATTGAAGGTCTGCATAGAGAACAAGGCTAACCCACCTTGAGCAACAAGTAGTTCTGCCAGGAGACAGCTTTCAGGTGTGAATGGTAACATGGGCTCTTCCCAGAGACTCCAGCCTGTCAGCCCATCGTGCAGATTTTAGACTTGCCAACCTCTACAACTGCATGAGCCATTTCCTTAAGATACATTTCTGTATATATATACCTATTCCATTGATTCCGTTTCTCTGGAGAGGTAACATAAAATATTTACAATTTGCTTACACATCTGTTTCTTCATTTTTGGATTTATTTCACTTGCTTCATTTTGCTAATTCTTCTTTTGTGTGTGGAAGAATATAAATTTCCTTGAGAGGCTGAGGTAGAAGAATTGTTTGAGCCCAGGAGTTTGAGATTATATTGAGCTATGATCATGCTACTTCACTCCAGCCTGGGCAAGAGAGCCAGAGCCTGTCTCTTAAACAAAAGTGAATTTCCATTTAGAAACATTTTACTAATTAGTGAAAGAAATGTTAATTGTCTATTATTCTCCTTAATATTATCCTTAAGCAGAAGACCTCCACCAAATTGCTGTAACATTTTTAAAGTGTTGTTTTCATTCAAGACGGAAGATCTTTCCAGATTTCTCTCTGCGTTTTCTTTATGTTATTTAAAAATGCTCAATTTTATAATTTATTTCAAATTATATTTGACAAAATTTAGCTCCTACTTTTAAAGACCAAATAGGCCAACAGTTTTGATTTTGCAGTATTCTTTGAATGAATTACTAAAATATTTAGCATATGCCAAAGATATCTGGCAAAGAGATTGTATAAAAATAAATGTTCAGAGACGGAAACCAATGTTATAAAACTGGGCCATTCACTGGGCATGTATAAGCATAAGCACATTTTCATATATTTTCTGTTTCAATAATTTTATGAAAGTAATTGATAATTTCTCCAGTAACAACTAATAATGAGCAATGGTACAGAGACCAATGAATTGTTGATAAGAAAAATAATTTATGAGAATGCATTTCCTATTTTGTCTACTTAGTTTTGCTTTGAAAATTCTCAATCTTATAGAAGCATAAAAAATTTAGCAGAAAAACTAAGTAATTTATTTCAGTCACAAAATTTCTCAAAATTAATTTAAAAAATAAATGTGTCTGAGTTAAATTAATTGTCATCAGCATTAAACCTGATAAACAACATTGCATGTTTAATTTATGCTTTGATTTTTTATATAACATCAAGTTTTTAGACCAAATAATCTGTTAATTATTGTAAATTATATAGCACTTTGAATATTACTCTTTTGTGTAAAATCATTTGCAAGATATTTTTTTGAAGTATTCAACTTTTTTCCATTAGACACCTTCCAAAAACTTACAGCCATTTTTATATGGCCTCTTAAGTTTTCCCATTATTCATTACTTAATAAGCTTCTTCTTTTTACTTAGAATCTATTCATTAATTTATAATTCATAAGTTTGAAGGCAGAAATATTGTTCCACTTATCTTTTGTCCTGGTTTCTAATGATTAAAATTTTGTCCTTATTCATAGTAGTTATAGCTTTACAACAACTTAAGGCCTAAGTTATTATTACCTTAATTTAAAGATACAACTTTATTATTTAAATCATAAAACATTCTTATAAATGCATGTGGGGTATATTTTCCCCACAAGAAGTAGATAATACTATGCTAGCAACGTTGGTATAGGAATATTGACATCCACTAACTTTCCAAGAGAACTTGAACCTCTACTTAGAAAAGATTATTTCCAGACAATTTGATAATATTTCTCTAATCCGGTTTACTTTATCTTTCTTCTACTTCTGCCCTCTTCATGAGGACATTAGCATTATTTTCCCTCAGCTATTAAAAAAAGTAAAATTTTAAATTAATAATCAAAAGAAGCATGCCATTTGTGGGAAAAACTATTTATTTCTCTTCTTGTCACATAACACTTTATAAAACACAATGGTTTCAAATGCAATGCTATACAGTTACAACATTTAAACAATAATGGCCACCTGGTATCTCTTGCACGTAGCTCAATCACTCTCATCTAATAAGAACCAAATGGCATGGTGGCACGTGACTGTAATCCCAGCTACTTGGGAGGCTGAGGCAGGAGAATTGCTTGAACCCGGGAGGTAGAGGTTGCAGTGAGCCGAGATGGTGCCACTGCACTCCAGCCTGGGCGACAGAGGGCGATTCCGTCTCAAAAAAAAAAAAAAGAACCAAATGAATACTTTTTGTATAAGCTAAATATATAGAATTTTAGAGAAAATATGTGTAAACGACTTTGCTTTTTTTCCACAGAGGTAGTCAATAGTATACAAAATGCATTAAAGATATTCATTATTATATTAGAGAGTAAAAATGTAAAACATTGAAATCCATTTTAAAGAAATATTAAGGGCTTTTATCTACAAAATAACTTGTATTATTTTCTTTGAAATAAATTAAAATTAGCAGGACTTTTTCTTAGCTTTTATTTACTTAAAAGTTAGTGGGCACTTTTTAATTCAAACCACAATTTAAAACCAGCATCTAAAACAGATGAGGAGTTTGGGTAAAGTATATTAATGTACCCTTCATCCCAATGAAAAGTATGTTTCCACAATTTATTTTACCTATTCTTTTCTTTTGTTAGTAGGCTCAAATATGTCAATAGATATAATTAAAGTTTATACCACAGTAATAGCACTGCTACAGAGTCTTTGTATAGGAGAGTCAAAAGAGACACTTTGATGAGGATATGAAAGGGTTGCAAAAGCTCTAAATAGCTTTGTTTACAAAGGAACAAACTAAATAAAAAGGAGACATTAGCTTGTGAAGAAAGTGGTTGGAACAATTTGAAGTACATTATTTATTTAAGAGGAAACAATAGTCTTTTAAAATTTATTTTCAACCCAGGTTAAGAGTCTTAAAAAAGAAAACAAAATAACTGCATCTGCTAAATAGTTGAAAATTTCAAGTAATATTATTTTTGGCATTCTAGAATTTTTTTCTACTTTCTACTGTATCACAACTTATTTTACTTTACAATGATCAATTCCAATAGCATGCAATGTAAGGGCAGTTATTTTTCCGTCTTAAAAAAGTCTTTTCTCTTACCTTGCTTTTCTCACCATGCATTCCTTATCTGCTCCCCTTAGCAGCAAAACTCCTTGTAAAATATGCATTCTCTTCAATTATTTCGTTCTCTCTTGAATCTGCTCAACTTGCTCTCACCTCCACCAGTACACGGTAACTGCTGAACCCTCATTTTACTAAATTAGCTCTTCCTTTCCAATCTCAGTTCCACATCAATATACATTCAGCAGCACTCACTCCATCCTGCTTGAATGAATTTCCTTCACTTGGCTTGCAAGACTCCAACATCCTCTCTCAGCTTCCCTGCTCCCTTGCTGTTACTCCTTTAGCTCTCTCTTACTGGTTCACCCCCTTCCTCCAATCTCTAAACATTCAGTAGTTAGAGGTAGGGCTAGCATTAAGGTTAGGGTTAGGATTCCGTCTTTGTGCTTTTTATCTTCTAGGTAGCCTCATACACTTAATGATCCCATCCAGTTTTACAGCTTTACATACAATCTCTGCCAACAATTCCAAATACATACATTCAGTATGTCTCCCTTCTGAATTCCAGCCCCATGTGTGCCAGTTCAATATCCATGCTTTGATGATTAGCAGGCTTCTCAAAGTGAACCAATTAACCCATGAAAAACTAAAACCATGATCTTCCATTCCCCTAAATCTGCTTTCCCCCTTGGTGATTTCATTGCTCAAGGCAGAAGTTCAGTCTTCTTTTCCTGCCATATGCCACATCATATTCCCCAGGAATTAAACCTTGGCTCTTCCTTCGGAATACATTGCAAACTGGACCAATTCTTACTTTATTCAGGTAGCATTTCTTACCTGGAAGACTTCAATAACCTTCAAAAAACTCTTCCTTTGTTTCCCTTCACCTCTTTCGGTCTATTCTTAACAATATGGAATAATGAGCCTTAAACAATAAAGATAAATAAGATAAACTGACTTGAAACCATAGTGTCAAGATTAAATTCCAATACAAAAGAATAGATATGAGCTCACCCAGATCCTATGACTTTGAGAAGATGTCTGGACAAGATCTCCACACACTGAAAGCCATAACCATTTATTGGATTCTGTAGTCAGATATCAAAAGTGTTAACATCAGCTTATATTTTTCAAAAAGCAGAAACATAAAAATTAGAGCGTTAATTTACATTAGCTGCAAAAGTAAACAATGAAAATTAAACTGTCTTTCTTCATTATAAGTTTACTATTTTTATTTTAATTGGTCACTTAGAAAATTGACCTGATGGAGCTGAAAGCATGTCTTTGGCCAGTTTCTCATTAAGTTCAAGTCTGTATGACATTCTGACCTTCCTTTTTCTTGACAAAGTTAGAATTCAAAGAAAATACTAGAAATTCTGCTTTCTGATTCACCCATGAAAAAATGTGTCTCAATTATTGTGCCAAACATCAGCACATAAACTTAAACAAATCTTTGACATATAGAATGTAACCTACCCTAAGACATCAGTATTGTGTTAAGAAATGAACCCAGTTTTAAGAAAATATTGTATCATTATTATAGTGCTAACTAAACTTTAATGGACAAAAGTTGATATAAATTTAAAAACAAGATTCAATGTCTTGTTGACATTACATGAGAGAAGCAGTAAGCTTTAGAGAGAGGATAAGTTTGTAGTCAGAAGATATGGAATTGTATACTAGTTTTCTAACTCTAGGAGAAAGAAAATATAATATGACATAACTTTTCTTATCTGTTTTAGATAACTCATACGATTGGGAGGAGCAATTTACCATTAATTTTGGAAAAATAATACAGTTATAACAGTTTATTATGTAAGTGAATATTATATCTAAGCTTTTTTTAACTTTTGCTTTAGGCTTAGGGTACATGTGCAGTTTTGTAATAATATAGGTAGATTTATATTATGGAGGTTGGTTGTACAGATTATTTAGTTACCTAGGTACTAAGCCTAATACCCAATAGTAATTTTTTATGATCCTTTCCCTCTTCCCACCCTACACCCTCAAGTAGGCCCCAGTCACTGTTTTTCCCCTCTTTGTGTCTATGTGTTCTCATCATTTAGCTCCCACTTATAAGTGAGAACATGCAGTATTTGATTTTCTGTTCCTGTGTTGGTTTGCTAAGGATAATGGCCTCCAGCTTTATCCTTGTTATTATAAAGGGCATGATCTCATTCTTTTTTATGTCTGCATAGTATTCCATGGGTGTATATGTACCCCATTTTCTTTATGTAATCTGCCATTGATGGTATTTCATTTGATTCCATGTCTTTGCTGTTATAAATAGTGCTGCAATGAACATATGTGTGCATATATCTTCATAATAGAACAATTTATATTCCTGTGAGTGTATACCCAATAATGAGATTCCTGGGTCAAATGGTAATTCTGTTTTTAGCTCTTCGAGGAATCATCAAACTGCTTCTCACAATGGCTGAACTAATATACACTCCCACCAACAGTGTATAAAAATTCCCTTTCTCCACAACCTGTCCCACATCTGTTAATATTTTTACTTTTTAATAATAGCCATTCTGACTGGCATGAGATGGTATTTCACTGTAGTTTTGATTTGCATTTCTCTAATGATCAATGATGTTGAACTCTTTTTCATATTATTGTTGGCCACATGTATATCTTTTTTTGAAAAATTGTCTGGTCATGTCTTTGCACACTTTTTAATGTTTTTTTTTTTTTGTAAATTTGTGTAAGTTCTTTTTAGATGCTGGATATTAGACCTACGTCAGATCCATAGCTTGCAAATATTTTCTCCCATTCTGTAGGTTGTCTGTTTACTCTGTTGATAGTTTATTTTGCTGTGTAGAAGCTCTTTAGTTTAATTAGATCCTATTTGTCAATTTTTACTTTTGTTGCAATTGCTTTTGGAGTCTTCGTCATAAACTCTTTGTTCCTATGTCCAAAATGATATTGCCTAGGTAGTCTTACAGGATTTTAATAGTTTTGAGTTTCACATTTACACCTTTAATCCATTTTTAGTTGATTTATGCATATAGTATAAGAAACGGGTCCAGTTTTAATCCTCTGCATACGATTAGCCAGTTTTACCAGCACCATTTATTGAATAGGAAGTCTTTCCCCCATTGCCTATTTTTGTCAGCTTTGTCAAAGCTGATTGTTATAGGTGTGCAGCCTTATTTCTGGCCTCTCTATTCTGTTCCATTGGTCTATATGTTTGTTTTAGGTCCAGTACTCCTATGGCTTGGCTATGCCCCACCCAAAATCTCATCTTGAATTGTCATCTCCATAATCCCCACGTATCAAGGGTGGGACCAGTTGGAGATAATTGGATCATGGGGGTGGTTTCCCCCATGCTCTTCTCATGATAGTGAGTGAGTCTCATAGAATCTGATGGTTTTTAAGGGTCTTGCATTTCCCCTGCTTGCACTCACTCTGTCCTGCTGCACTGTGAAGAAGGTGCCTGCTTCTCCTTTGCCTTCCTCCATAATTGTAAGTTTCCTGAGGCCTCCCAAGCAATGTGAAACTGTGAGTCAATTGAAGCTCTTTCCTTTACAAGTTACCCAGTCTTGGGTATTTTCTTCATAGCAGTGTGAGAATGTACTAATACAAGTAGCATGCAGTTTTGGCTACTGTAGCCCTGTAGCATAGTTTGAAGTCAGGTACTATGATGCATCCAGCTCTGTTCCTTTTACTTAGAATTGCCTTAGCTATTTGGGTTCTTTCATGGTTGCATATCAATTTTAAAATATTTTTTTCTACTACTGTGAAGAATGTCATTGGTAGTTTGATAGGAGTAGCACTGAATCTGTACATTGCTTTGAGCAGAATGGTTTAATGATACTGATTTTTCCTATCCATGAGCATGGAACATTTTGCCATTTTTGGTGTATCTCTGATTTCTTTGAACAGTGTTTGTAATTCTCATTGTAGAGATGTTTCACTTCCCTGGCTAGCTATATTCCTAGGTATTTTATTCTTTTTATGGATATTGTGAATGGGATTGCATTCCTGATTTGATTCTTGGCTTGGCTGTTGTTGGTATATAGGAATGCTAGTGTCTTTTTTTTTTGACAGAGTTTTGCTCTGTCATGCAGGCTGGACTGCAGTGGCATGATCTTGGCTCACTGCGATCTCTGCCTTCAGGGTTCAAGTGACTTTTCTACCTCAGCCTCCCGAGTAGCTAAGATTACAGGCCTGTGCTACTACAATCACACCCAGATATAAATATATATTAGTATTCTTACTTGAGACGGGGTTTCACCATGTTGGCCAGGCTAATCTCAAACTTCTGGCCTCAAGTGATCCACCTACCTAGACCTCCCAAATTGCTGGGATTACAGGCATGAGCCACTGTGCCCAGACTAATACTAGTGATTTTTGTACTTTGATTTTGTAGCCTGAAACTGCTGAAGTTATTTAACAGCTGAAGGGGCTTTTGGGTTGAGACTATGTGGTTTTCTAGATATAGAATCATGTCATCTGCAAGCAGGGTTAGTTTGACTTCAAATTTTCTTATTTGGTTGTTCCTTATTTCTTACTCTTGCCTGATAGTTCTGACCAGGAATTCCAATACCATGATGAATAGGAGTGGTGAGAGACAGTACCATTGTCTTTTGCCAGTTGTTAAGGGGAATGCTTCCAGCTTTTGCCCATTCAGTATGATCTTGGCTGTGGATCTGTCATAGATGACTCTTAATATTTTGAGTTATGTTCCTTCAATATCTAGCTTATTGAGAGTATTTAACATGAATGAATATTGAATTTTATCAAAAGCCTTTTCTGCATCTATTGAGATAATCATGTGATTGTCTTTAGTTTTGTTTATGTGATGAATCATATTTATTGATTTTTATACGTTGAACCAAGCTTGCATCCTGGCGATGAAGCCTGCTTGATCATGGCGGACTAGCTTTTTAATGTGCTGCTGGATTTGGTTTACAAGTATTTTGTTGAGGATTTTTGCATGGATGCTCATCAAGGATGTTGGCCTGAAGATTTCTTTTTTTCCTTTGTCTCTGCCAGATTTTAATATTACGACAATGCTGGCCTCATAGAATGAGTTGAGGAGGGTTCCTCTTCCTCAATATTTTAGAATAGTTTCAATAGAAATGGCATCAACTTTTCTTAGTACATCTAGGAGAATTTGGCTGTGAGTCTATCTGGTCTTGGACTTTTTTTTTTTTTTATGGTAGTCTGTTTATTACTGGTTCAAAGTCAGAGTTCATGATTGTTCCGTTCAGAGAATCAAGTGCTTTGTTGTTCAGCCTTGGTATAGTGTGTGTCCAGGAATTTATTCATCTGTCTTCTAGGTTTTCTAATTTGTTTTCATAGAGGTATTCCTCTGTGGTCAGTGGTAACATCGCCTTTGTCATTTCTAATTATATTTATTTGGATCTTCTCTCATTTCTTCTTTATTAGTCTAGCTAGTGGCCTATGTATTTTAATTTTTGCAAAAAAAAAATCAACTCCTGGATTCATTGAGCTTTTGAATGGCTTTTGTGTCTTAATCTTCTAGTTTGGCTCTTTTTTTTTTCTTGTCTTCTGCTAGCTTTGGGATTGGTTTGCTCTTGATTCTCTACTTCTTCTAGTTGTGATGTTAGGTTGTTAATTTGAGATCTTTCTACATTTTTTATGTGGGGAGTTAGTGCTATAAATTTCCCTCTTAACACTAACTGCCTTAGCTGTGTCCTTGATATTCTGGTGTGTTGTATCTTTGTTCTCATGTACTTCCTGATTTCTTCATTTCATCCTTTACCAAAAAGTCATTCAGGAGCAGGTTGTTTAATTTCCATATAATTTCATGGTTTTGAGTGATTTTTTTTGTCTTGATTTCTATTTTTATTGTGCTGTGGTCCAAGAGTGTGTTTGGTATGATTTGTTTTTTTGTTATTTGCTGAGGATTGTTTTATGTCCAATTGTGTGTTCACTTTTAGAGTAGTTGTCATGTGGTGATAAGAAGAATATATATTCCATTGTTTTGGGGTGGAGAGTTCTGTACAGGTCTATCAAATCCATTTGAGTTCAGGTCTTGAATATCTATATTAATTTTCTTCCTCGATATGTTTAATACTGTCATCAGAGTGTTTATGTCTTTCACTATTATTGTGAGTGAGTCTAAGTTTCTTTGCAGGTTCTAAAAACTTGCTTTATGAGTCTGAGTGCTCCTGTATTGGATGCATTTATATTTGGAACAGTTAAGTCTTGTAGAATTTCAACAACCTTTTATGATTATGTAATTCCCTTCTTTGTCCTTTTTTAACCTTTGTTTATTTAAAGGCTATTTTGTCTGAAAGTAGCATTGCAACCCTTGCTTTTTTCTGATTTTCATTTACTTGTAGATTTTTCTCTATTCCTTTATTTTAAGCCCATGAATGTCATTATGTGTGAGATGGGTTTCTTGAAGACAGCTTACTATTGGGTCTTGTTATTTTATCCAGCTTGCCACTCTGTCTTTTAAATGGGGGCATTTACAAACAGCTCCACCAACTGGATGAACCTATAACTTGTTGATAGCTTTTCTCTCTGGTTCTCAGATGAGGAATGATGATAAAACAAAACCAAAAGGCATCCTATTGAGGAAGGTCAGCTCCAGTGGATTTCTTTGAGACAACACAAGTTAGATGGAGCTAGTGGGAAAAAATACAGTAATTCTTTAAACTGTCATTCAAGCAAAACCTCTGGCCTAAGTGTTCCTTTTAAAGTAGCTAGACCTGTTAGAGATTTTATTGAGTGGATATAAGCACTTTATACAGAAACTTTTTTTTAAAAAAGTACATAATCTTTTCATAGAACAGAGGAAGAGCTGTCACATGAGTTCCTGATGCCAAGCATAGCAATATAAAGTATATACCCTATGAGTTAGATGAAGCAGAGGAAAGGGATCAAGAGATTAATATACCTCTTTGAGAAAAGCACCCAAAATAAATAATTGTATTATTTTTTGCAAAAATAAATAAATAAATAAAATAAATAGGGGCATTTAGCCCATTTATATGCATGGTTAGTATTGACATGTGTAATTCTGATCTTGTCATTGTGTTGTTAGCTGGGTATTACGCCGGCTTGTTTGTATGGTTGCTTTATAGTGACACTGGTCTTTGAACTTCAGTGTGTTTTTGTATTGGCTGATAATGGTCTTTCCTTTCCATATTGAAAACTCTTTTTAACATCTCTTCTAAGATGCATCTGGTGCTAATGACCTCACTCAGCATTTATTTATCTAAAAATCATCTTATTTTTCCTTCACTGAATAAGTATAATTTGCCTAGATATGAAATTCTTGGTTGAGAATACATTTTTTTTCTTTAAGAATGTTGAATATAGGCCCCCAATTTTTTCTGGCTTGTAAGTTTTCTGCTGAGAGGTCTGCTGTTAGCCTAATGGGGTTCCCTTTGTAGGGGACCTGCTTTTCTCTCTAGCTGCCTTTAACATTTTTTTTTTCATTTCAGCTTTTAAAAATAAGATGATTGTGTGCCCTGGGAATGATCTTCTCATGTAGGATATTTCAGGGGTTTCCTGAGGCCAGATGTGGTGGCTCACACCTATAATCCCTGAACTTTGGGAGGCCAAGGTGGGCAGACCACTTGAAGTCAGGAGTTTGAGACCAGCCTGGTCAACGTGGCAAAACCTTGTCTCTACTAAAAATACAAAAAAAAAAAAAAAAAAAAAATTAACTGGGCATGTTGGTGCACACTTTTAATCCCAGCTACTTGGGAGGCTGAGGCATGAGAATGACTTGAACCCAGGAGGTGAAGGTTGCAGTGAGCCGAGATTGTGCCACTACACTCCAGCCTGGGCGACAGAGCAAGACTCTGTTTCTAAATAATCATAACCATAATCATAATCATAATCAGTCACAAATGAGACTATTACAGGAGTTATCTGTATTTTCTGAATTTGACTGTTGAACTCTCTAGGGAAACTGGGGATATTTTCAGGGAAAATACCTTGAAATGTGTTTTCCAACTTGTATGTTTCTCCCTGTTCCTTTCAGGGATGGCAATGATTTATAGATTTGCCTCTTTACATAATCCCATATTTCTCAGAGGTTTTGTTTGTTCCTTTTTATTCTTTTTTATTTGATTTTGTCTGACTGTCTTATTTCAGAGAGCCAATCTTCAAGTTCTGAAGTTCCTTCCTCAGCTTGGCTTATTCTGCTGTTAATATTTGTGATTGCATTGTAAAATTCTTGTAGAGTGGTTTTCAGCTCTATCAGATTACTTAGCTCCCTTTTTATATATTGGCTAATTTTTCTGTCCTGTATTGTTTTATTGTGATTCTTATTTTGCTTGAATTGGGTTTTGCCATACTCTTGAATATTGATAATCTTAATTTCTATCCATATTCTGAATTATATTTATGACATTTCAGCCATCTTGCCCTGGTTAAGAATCCTCTTTGGGGAACCAGTGTGATCATTTGGAGGACGTAAGACACCCTGGCCATTTGAGTTGTTGGAATTCTTGTATTGGTTCTTTCTCATTTCTATGTGTGGGTGTTTCTTTAACTGCTGGATTGCCTCTAATTAAAGTGGTCAGGCAGAGGAAGAGTGGTTGTTGGAGTCCCAGGCTCAGCGGCCCTGCTCAGTGAGAAGTGAGGACCAGGACCTATGTGGAGAACAGTCTGGCCACTTTTCCATGAGATGGGTGCTTTGTGCTGGGGGTCCAGATCAGCCCCTGGTCCCCATAGCTCTCTGGAGCCTGAAGACAGCAAGAGCAAGGGCTGTGAGACAGAAAACATGGTGACCCATCTATATTAGTTCATTCTTGCACTGCTTTAAAACAGTACCTGAAACTGTGTAATTTATAAAGAAAAGACATTTAATTGGCTCATGGTTCCACAAGCTGTACAGGTAGGATGGCTTGGCTGGCCTCAGGAAACTCTCAATCATGGCAGAAGGCGAAGGGGAAGCAGGCGTGTCTTACACGGCTGGAGAAGAAGGAATAGAGAGAAAGGGGAGGTGCTACACACTTTTAAATAAGTAGATCTTATGAGAACTCACTCACTATTACAACAACAGCGAGGGGGAAATCTGCCTCCATGATTCAATCTCCTCACACCAGGCCCCTCCTCCAACATTGGGGATAACAATTAGACACGAGAATTGGACAGGAACACAAATCCAAACTGTATCACCATCCCTCCCACTGGGAGCTCTGTCTCAGGGAGTTGCAGAGCTGATACTGGCTCTATAGCCCCAGTTGGGGAGTGGTAGGAGAGCCAAGCAGAGAGGACTTGCCCAGTGAGGAGATGCAAAACTGGGAACCCATGTTACAAATAGTCTGGCTGCTGCAATATCCTGGGGGGCCTCTCCAGTCCTTAGTCACCTCATATTTTCTAGCACCTGAAGGTATCTACAGTGAAGTCTGTAAAACAACAAAGATGGTGGCCTTCCCCTCCCTCTGGGGGCTCCATCCCAGAGAGGTACGTACCTGTTGTGCCCCAAATGCACCTGCAGGAGCTAGTTAGAGACCCCAGTCGGGACATCCCACCCAGTGAGGAGAAATGGGATCTGGGACCCAGGTGAAAAAGCAGTCTGTCTTCCTCTTTGTAGAGCTGCTGTGCTGTGCTGGGGGACTGCTCCAGTCTCTAGTTGCCTTGGACTCCCTGGAGCCCAAAGACAACAATGGCTCTAGCTAAGGCTGCAAATATGGCAGCCTGCCCCTTCCTCTGGGAGCCCCATCTCAGGCAGGTGTAATGCTGCTACCACCAGTGGCTGGCTGGAGTTACAAGCCACTGGGTCTTATCCTGTGAGGGGGGCCTACAGACGATAGCTGCTTAGCCCCCTGGATTCAGTTTGTTTCCTAGGGGTATGCACAGGAGTCTAACTTCTCACTTTGCTGGAGTTGCAGCTGCTTTTTCTGGGAAGCTGAGATATTTAAAGTTCCTAGGGCTCCACGTGTGCCTGAACAGCTGCTCTGCCAAGACTCCACATAGCACTGTGTGTCAGACTGCAGGCCCTGGTGGAGTGTGTTCATAAGGGAATCTCCTGACCTGAGGGTTGCAAAGAACCATGGGAGAAGTGTGGGCCCCCAGGGTTGCTTACTCACTCACCATTTCCCTGGGCAGGCTAGGCTCCCCTGGCTCCATGTCACTGTCAGGTGGGCAGTTGTCCTGTCTTCCCTCCATTCTCTGTGGGTTATTTTCTTGATGAATCCCATGTGTTTACAAGGATGTTGAAGGTGATATATTCACTTCCTCTTTCTATTTTTCTCCATGAGCACAAGGCATACTAGCTGCTTCTAGTTGGCCATCTTGGGAAGTCTCCTCTCTAAGCATTTTTACGTATATATAATCTTTGTTTACTTTTAAAAGAGGACTCATATATCAAATGCAGCTTCCTTTGATTATTGTGGAATAAAGTAGAAAAAAATGGAATGGAAAGGAGAAAAGGAGGAATAAATATATCTAAACATATAAGATATTTCTAAGCATTTTCTGATATATGCTATTATATGTGTAACAATAGTTTCCCTACTTAAAAATAATTTTAAAAACTGGCTTTGATAAAAAGCACAGTAAAGTAATACTAGTAATCACTTCAAGAAATCTTCTTGGTCTTTTGTTTCCAATTTCTGATGTATGTGCATTTAATCCCCCAATACATACATAGAAATAAAGTGAATTAATGGATAAACTAAGTGTAATAAACAGGCATGGGCATAGCCAAACATAATACTCTATCACTTCTCATTAAAAATATTCTAAGAGAAAACTTGAGATTTAAATGTGTAAATAGTCACACTGATTGTTTTTTATTTTTAGGAAGTAAGCAAATCATGTAGGCTACAAGGTAATAATGTTTAATTTAGGAGACAATGGCAGAGTTCCTCAAAAGGAATTGTAAAATATCACACAAAAACTATTTTCGGAAATTAATAAAAGATTATAATTTATGTATAATAATCATAAATTCTTTTCCCCACACAGAATGCAACACTTAAGATTTAAAGGCATGTAAACACCTTATCGGTAAATTCTTTATAATCAATATGAAGAGAAATATTATACAAAGAAAATAACCTGAAATTTAAGAATTGTTGAATTCTGTGGAGAACTATAAAAATATAATGTGTTAATGTTAATAATAATTACCAAATTGTAGGTGCTTTTAAAATTCAGTGGAAGTAATGAACTGAACATGGTGCTAGCTAGTTTTACACCAAAATGTTACATTAGTTAAGAGGAGAGAAGGATGTAAAAAATAATAATAATAAACAAAGGGCTGGGCACAGTGGCTCACGCCTGTAATCCCAGCACTTTGGGAGGCCAAGGCGGGCAGACCACTTGAGGTCAGGACTTTGAGACCAGCCTGGCCAACATGACAAAATCCATCTCTACTGAAAATGCAAAAATTAGCTGGTGGTGGTAGTGCATGCCTGTAATCCCAGCTACTCGGGAGGTGGGGGCAGGAGATTTGCTTTACCCAGGGGGCAGAGGTTGCAGTGTGCTGAGACCATACCATTGCATTCCAGCCTGGGCGACAGGGTGAGACTCTGTATCAAAAATAAGTAAATAAAATAAAATAAAAATAAACATATTTTTGTGTCAGACAGCTTTATATATGATGAAGAGAATATTTTTGCCTAAAGAAATTATATATGGCAGTCATAAGAGACACATATAAAGATTTAGCCTGGGGATTATTTGAAGAGGATCTGGGACAAAAATCTTAAAATCAGGGAAGCAAGTGAAAAGTTAATAAATTACTGTTGGATAAAAAATTATGTATTTTTATAAGTCTGAGCCTAAAGCTCTACTTTCCTAAAAAGCTGGGAATTAAAATTATCCACTGAACAAACTCAGTCTTTCTGTTTACGAATGAAAGTGAGTGATATAACCTGAATGGCACTTTGTTTGACAATCTTAAATAAGTTATTACCTGTTCTGGGATTTTAAAAGCCCAATTAAGCTGTTTCTTTCCAGCATGCAACCAAGCTTTAAGCTAAAGACTAGTATTTTCTCAGTTGGGTTAATGTAGAAGCTCTTAAATAAAACAAGCTCCTCAATAATCCCTGCTGACTTTTAATGCTTCATCTTGATGCTAAATTAGTTCCAGTAGCATAATTCTTTTAGCTCTTGGTCCTTTGGCTCACATCAAGCCTCTTGCCATAAACTCTTGAAAACATAGGATTTTATTTAAACAATTCTTCAAATTTTCTGAGTTGATATTGGCCTAATTTGAAATCCATAGCCCATTAGACTAATATCTGAATGGCAGTGTTGTTATAAATTCATATACCCCCTATTTTGAGAGCCACAATATAAGATAAATTTCTAAATATTAAAAAAGAAGCCTTATAGTCTAAATTGTCAGGTTATGTTTAATATGTAAATATTAGGAGTTGTTTATGTACAACTGTGGTTTTCCAATTTTAGTATATATCAGCATTATCTGGTGGGTTGTTAAACACAGGTTGCTAAGCCTCAAACACAAAGCTTGTGATTTAGTGAGTTTGGAATAGAGTTCCAAAAGTTACATCACTAGAAAGTTCTCAGGCAAAACTAATGCTAGTGGTGTGGAGAATACACTTTGAGAACCACTACTTTAAAATATTTTGACTCTATTAGTGTTGGGATGTTAAGACAGACACTTGATATCTCTGAGACTCAGTTTCCACTTATTGAGATATTAAAAGTATTAAAAGTAATGAGGTATCAAAACTTTGCTTTGATAAGTATGAGACAATATGTAAGTGATTCAGCAGGGATTCTGCACATAGTTGATAATTTGCAAATATTAACTGCCACTCTTTCCCTCTTTAAAGTTCACCGTTACATAGTGCCTAGCCAAACTTGTAAAACCAACAGAAGCAATGCATTTTAAATAGTCTTAAGTGTTCCTTCTGAAAGAATGGGAAGAAAGATGTCTTCAATCAATGCAGAGGTAGAAATTGGCCTGAGAAGGAAACAGATAAAGCTTAGTACTTTCTAACTGTGGGGATGATCAACCCATGTCAGTGTCATCTTGTTCCTCATCAGTACTGATACTAAGACATGTCCAAAAGCAAAAACAAACAATAAAAAAAAATGAAACACTGGGATGAAGAACAGTCTACGTTAGTTACTACTGTCTATTGCAAATTCCAGAAAGCACAACAAAAAACCAGCTTAAACAGATTAAGTTTTACTCATCATACATAACATGGCCAGGCACATACTATTTTCTCTAGTTCTCTCACTTGGCATTCTGTATAGCAGTAGTCTCCCACCTTTATGGCACTAGGAACTGATTTTGTAGAATGCAATTTTTTTCGCAGACTGCAGTGGGGTGGGGTCTGATGGTTTCAGGATGATTCAAGCACATAAGATTTATTGTGCACTTTATTTCTATTATTATTACATAGTAATATATAAAGAAAGAATAATACAACTCACCATAATGTAGAGTCAGTGGAAACCCTGAGCTTGTTTTCCTGCAACTAGATGGTTCCATTTGTGGATGATCAGAGACAGTGACACCTGAAGTGTGTTGCTTATGTCCAGTCTACTTCGTAATCTCCTTTTGTTGCTGTCACTAAAGAAAACCATGATTCACATACATAGGATGTTGGAAATGGAAGCCGACTTTTCAGTTCTTTTGTGGCAGTCTCAGGATATTCTATATTGACTTTAATTCAGAACGTATGGAGATTTGAAGTTGTCTCAAACATACTTTTAAGGCCACCGTTATTTGTGATTTCAAGCAGTTACTCCTCTCCTACAACAAAGATAATTGACCTGGCTTATTTAAAAATGGGTAGCAGATCAATTCCTTCCCAGTTCAGAGGTCTTTTATGCTGGGAAGTAATGCTCAAACTCTTATGAAAGCTGAGAGTGGTGATCATGCACCAGCTGAGAGAAAGAGCCCCTGGCTCAGTCTCTTTCAAAATTGCTGCTGTTTGAAACATGTCAAAACCCCCAATGTCCTGTCATAGCCCCCATAATTCCAATTTGGTTTTGAATGCAACTATTTTATCTGCTGACTTGAACACAGTTGTTGTTCTGCCCTGAAGTGACATATTGAGTTCATTGAGCAGGTCAAACAAGTAAGCAAGTTTTGCAACCCATTCTGTGTCACTGAAATGTTCTGCCAATTGTAACTGTTTTTCTAAAAGAAATCTCTAGAGCACCTCTCATGGCTCAAAAACCGGCCAGTGATCTACGTTTAGAAAGGCATCTCACTACTATGCATAAGAGAAGATGTTTGTGCTCTGTGTCCATCTCACAGAGCTGTGCAAACAGACATGAGTTAAGGACATGTACTTTAATGTGGTTGACAACTGAAAAGTGCTGTTAAGTTCAGGTGAATTGTTTTGGCTAGCCAGCATTTCTCCATGGATGACACAGTGCGTAGACTCACATTCAGAAGTGACCCCCTTGACCCGAGTATTGAAATCAGAAAGCTGTCCAGTCATGGCAGCTGCTCCGTGTGTGGCACATACTGACACAAAATGACCAGTTCAGTTTTTCTGAGAAGTAATCATTAAAAGACTTGAATAGTTTTGCAACCGTGGTGTTGGTTGGCAACAAAAGTGGGTGTAACATATCCTCACGCACATCCTCCTGAAAAATATATCCCAAAAAACAAGCACTGTTGCTTTGTAGTTGACATTAGTAGACTCATCAACCTGGATTGCATACGATGGTAACACATTAATCCTAACAATTGTGCCCAATATCCTCTGCTATTTCATCAATTTGTGTAGTTATGGTGCTAGCTGAAAGAGAAACATGTGCTGCCCTTTGAACTGCAGCCTCTCCTAAAAGTTCAAGACAAATGTCCTTAGCATCAGGCAGGGTCAACTCTTCGTCTTACAAAAGAGCTTCTTAGCTTTAGCAATGTGGTTAGCCACTTACAATAATGTTCTCAATGCAGACACATTCGATGAAGTGATAGCCTTCAATAATTGGTTTTTTCGTGTTCACGTTTTTTTTTTCTTTTGAAAAAACTTCAAAGGCTTGTCTTTTAATGTGGGGTGCTTTGTCTCCACGTAGTGAAGCAACTTTGAAAGTTTCATTACTTTGTTAGATAACCGGTGGCCACATATTATACAAAGCAGACTTGGAGAATGTGAATCACTTGTTACAATGAACCCATAATTTAAGTATGATTCTTGGTATTTTCTTTTAAAGGAAGCTTTCTTTTTGTTTTCAGTCTTAGAGTATTCTGCTTTCTCATCCCTGGGTCTTTTCCCCTTTTCATAAAAGCTCTCCAGTGAAATTGTTTTTTACTCATTTTGGCTAGGATTAGCTTCTGGGCTTAATCAAAACTGTGACTGAGACAAGTGTGCAGTGTAGGAAAGAGTCAAGAATGGAAGTAGTAAATAAAATAATGAGTAGGCCACATGTGGACTAAAATAAGTGTCAGATTCTGACTTAAAGCCTGCCATCAGATGCAGCTATACAAATGAAGTACATCAACTCACTTGCCATTATAAAGGCTGCCACCAGATGCAGCTTAATTGTCGCTTGCCTCCCAATAGGATTTTGATATGAGACTGCAAAGTAATTGATTTATTATGGTCTATGTGCAGTTAAACCTCTCTGATAAGGTTAATCTGTATTTGTAGCCACTCCCCAGTGCTAGCATCACCGCCTCAGATCATCAGGCATTAGAT
Organism: Pongo pygmaeus; assembly: GCF_028885625.2. Taxonomy (NCBI): domain Eukaryota; kingdom Metazoa; phylum Chordata; class Mammalia; order Primates; family Hominidae; genus Pongo; species Pongo pygmaeus. The sequence continues at coordinate 31,321,129 of NC_072395.2, forward strand.
TTTCATAAGAAACATGCAACCTGGATCCCTTCCATGGGCTTAACCAAAATTCACAATAGGGTTCGTGCTCCTACGAGAATCTAATGTTGCCACTGATCTAACAGGAGGCAGAGCTCAGGTGGTAATGCAAGCAATGGTGTGCAGCTGTAAATACACATGAAACTTCAGTTGCTCCTCTGCTGCTCGCCTCCTGCTGTGTGGCCAGTTCCTACTCACCTCCTGTCAGGCAGCCCAGTCCTGGGCCTAGGGTTAGGGACTTCTACTATATAGTTCTCTCCCCTGGCTTCAAAATAACTGCCACATCTCAGGTAGCATGTCCATGCATCATGCAGAAAGAAGGCAGGAGAGAAAGGGTGAGCAATTTTCTCTTAATTTATCTATGCTTTTTGTTTTTAATTTCAATGGGCTTTTGGGGAACAGGTAGTGTTTGGTTACATGAGTAAGTTCTTTAGTGATGATTTCTGAGATTTTGGTGCACATATGACCTGAGCAGTGTACACTGTACCAAATGTGTAGTCTTTTATCCCTCTCCTCTATCCTTCTCCACAAGTCCCCAAAGTCCATTGTATCATTCTTATACCTTTGCATCCTTGTAGCTTAGCTCCCACTTATAAGTGAGAACATACAATGTTTCATTCACCATTCCTGAGTTACTTCACTTAGAATAATGGTCTTCAGCTCCATCCAGGTTGCTGCAAATGCCATTATTTCATTCCTTTTTATGGCTGATTAGTATTCCATGGTGTGTGTGTGTGTGTGTGTGTGTGTGTGTGTGTGTGTGTGTATTCTTTCTTTCTTCTCTCATTGATTGATGGTCATTTAGGCTGATTCCATATTTTCGCAATTGCAAATTGTGCTGCTAGGAAAATGCATGTGCAAGTGTCTTTTTCATACAAGGACTTCTTTTCCTCTGGGTAGATATCCAGTAGCGGGATTGCTGGATCAAATAGTAGATCTACTTTAGTTCTTTAAGGAGTCTGAATACTGTTTTCCATAGTACTTGTACTAGTTTATATTCCAACTGGCAGTGTAAAGTGTTCCCTTTTTACCACATCCACACCAACATCTGTATTTTTTTTGGTTTGTTAATTATGGCCATTCTTGCTTTTGAATTTAGGAAGGAGGGGATGGTTGTGTAGAGTTCTTGCATGGCTAATTCACAGTGCACAGCACAGGAATTTTCAAGGACAAAAACAATTTTCTGGGAAAACTTCAGAAAATATTTTTTCTTTTAAGCACTGGATGCTGACAGGGAATGACTGGGTTAAGTATTGCATGTCAATATCTAATTAGATGTGATGTTTAATAGTAAAAGAGAGCAGGGAAAAGACTGTCAACTTCTATCTCATTAAAAAAACCAAATAATGGGCACTTTAAAAGATAAAATATCCAATGGAAATCAGATGTAGAATGCCTTTAAAATCCAAAAGCCAAAGTCACTTGACTTTCAAAGACAGCCATAACATTAAAAAAGTGCCTAAAATACAGGCCAAGTGTGTGTGTGTGTGTGTGTGTGTGTGTGTGCATGTTTAACATCTATATATGCTAAATTGAAACAAAGATAGATAAATAACAATAAATTATTACATTAATAAATGGGACTTTTAAAGAAGATTTAGAGATAGTCCTTTAAATGTTACATTACACTATACATTTTTAGACTTAAATGACTTGTACAGGAAAATGTTTATAGTCAGCCTGATATTCAAAAGTAATAATAATTTGCTATATTTTTAATAAACAAAACACATATTTTAGGATAATTTTATTGGAAAAAGAATTTTATTAATTTCCTTTCCTATGATACTGCCATATCTTCTTATTTTGATGTCCATTAATATTAAAAATTAACTCCTTATTTTGTGACACCCAGAAAATTACTGCAATGAAAAATAAAATACAGCTTGCATTGCAGCAAATGAGTATCTCATTATGTCCATTGGTAGACCAATAAATAACAATTTTAAATTAATAATGCTATTATCTAATCATGAGTTTTATTACAGAATTCTTTTAGAATAGATACATGTCTTCTGGGCTTGGTTATGTGAAGGTAGAAGTATGCACATTTATTATTGTCGTAAGTCTTTTAAAACAACATTTTTGTGATATTAGCTATACTAAACAGTTATACATAGGATATCATAATGACACTAAGTTTAAACTAATCTATTTACAAATAAATATTATTCACAACAGCTCTAATAATTAACTGTCAGCCCCTTATAAACAGTTATAAATTTTCTTTTCTATTTAAGGATTTACTTATCTTACATAAATGGGGTTTACTTATCTTACATATCCATTTAAAAGTTAGAATATCAAAGTGAGTTTCCTGGAAGTCTTATCATATGAATAGTTGCGTAGTCTCTTAAATGTTATGAATATCCATCTACAAATGCTGTAGACTATATAGATCATGATTTTCTCTAAGTATTTTTATGGTAAAACAGAAATGAAAAGGAATTTTCTGTCAAAATGAACATAAAAGCAGTTAATTAAGGAGTAGGTGACAATGATTCACCTTATAATTATATTTTATATTAGATTTCTTCACATGATTAATTATCTTCTTTATATGTAAGTCTTTCTTTATACTCTAGAAGCTGCAAAGACATGTTAATGTAAACATAATTAAAGTTTTATTTATATAATTCAATGCAGGCTTCAGAAATAATTTTGTAATGTGAAGAAAATTAATGCCATATAAGTTACTAATTGCCTAAATCTGTTCTTCACTAGAGTTCTTGAGCTATTTTTTTCACTGAACTTCTTTTCACCTCTGGCCTCTAGAAAACTAAGGCCAAATTCCTAACAACAACAGAAACTAAATCAGTTTCCTTTGGATGAAGAACTCAGTTATCCGGTGCTTTTAATGATCAGTGTTGGGGTTTGCAACAACAGAAACTAAATCAGTTTCCTTTGGATGAAGAACTCAGTTATCCAGTGCTTCTAATGATCAGTGTTGAGGTTTACTACAACAGAAACTAAATCAGTTTCCTTTGGATGAAGAACTCAGTTATCCGGTGCTTTTAACGATCAGTGTTGAGGTTTGCTACAACAGAAACTAAATCAGTTTCCTTTGGAAGAAGAACTCAGTTATCTGGTGCTTTTAATGATCAGTGTTGAGGTTTACTACAACAGAAACTAAATCAGTTTCCTTTGGAAGAAGAACTCAGTTATCTGGTGCTTTTAATGATCAGTGTTGAGGTTTGCTACAGAGATTCTGTGCTTTGGTCCCATGTTGAGAACATTCTCCTTGTCATGATATTTGTCTTTCTGTTCTGGTCTCCTATTTTAGTCCTGTAGTCAGCTAAGACTTGCAGACTCCAGACTCTTAACCTTTACATTTAACATTTATCTTCTGGGTGTTTCTTGCTTTGTTTATTTTTCTTTCATTTGTTTTTGTTGTTGAATCATAATTCCTACTCACATGACAAACAGATTTTTCTTCTCACTTATACAGGGTTAATGTTGGATTCAATGTGATATATCTTCATAATTGACTTGCCCACCTAAAGAACATCTTTCACAAACTTTTCTATTAAAAAAACAAGTCTTCGTCTCTTCCTGTATGATCACTGCTGTTCCATACGTTCCCATTACTTAAACTTTAGCAGTAATTTGCCTTAAAAAATTTTTTTTTTAACTAAGCTTACCTCTACATCTAGCACTTCAGGCATCTTCTTTACCAGGAAGAGTGCTAACTCAGAGCACGAGTGCTAACTGCTCAACTGTCAATACAGCCCATTCATGGGAACCAGTATATTCATGCTTTCATCATATCCTGTATGTTTCAACACAATCTTTATTCATTTAATAATGTGTGTATGTGTGCATGTGTGTGCATAAACACACCAACTGTATGTCAGAAACTGTTCTGGGGACCAGCAGCACAATGATAAAATGGGAAAATCTCTTCTTTTGTGGACTTCACAGCACAGTGTGGGTGAGAAACTCACAAGCAGGTAACAAATCAGGTTAAATAATGAGATAGTTCAAGTCTGAAAAGGGGACGTATACTTAGTACAGTGGTAAAAGAAGACCCCCTTGGAAAGGTGCATTAGAGCAGCTAACTGAGATTAGAGAATAAGCATTGTTGATATCTACAGCAAGAACATTCTGAGTAAATAAAGAACAACTTGGCCTGGCATGGTAGCTCCTATGTGTAATCCCAGCACTCAGGGAGGCTGAGGTGGGCAGATTCCTTGAGCTCAGGAGTTTGAGACCAGCCTAAGCGACATGGTAAAATCTCATCTTTATGAAAAATAAAATAAAAAAACTCCACCACCAACAAAAAACAAATATAAAATAAAAAATTAGCTGAGCATGGTTGTGCACACCAATAGTCCCAGCTACTGGGCAGGCTGAGGTGAGAGGATTGCTTGAGCTCTGTAGGTTGGGGCTACAGTGAGCTACAATCATGCCACTGCACTCCAGACCTAGTGACAGAGCAAGACCCTGTCACTAAAAATTAATTAATGAATACAATTTAAACATAAAGTATTTCTATGGGAGGCTCAGTTTTCATATCAATTAGAAAAACTCAGGATACCAATGGCTCAAAACAAAACAGAACCTGGAAACTCTCGGTAGCTCAAAGCAGTACGGTGTATTTTTTGCTCACATCACATGCCCATTGTGGGTTAGCACAGGATGTTACTCGTTGTTATGGCTTTGGAACTCAGGCTACCAAAGCTTTATCCCAACACTGGCTTCCACCATCACAAAAGCTGAGAAAAAAGTGAATGGGAATTCCTACACTGATCGATAAAGCACCTTTTGATCACTTGGGGTGACATTTCATTGCTTACTCCACAGAGCAGTTTTGAGTGCAGGATTGGACACAATATAGGTAATAGAGGTGAATAATAATAGTTTAATGCTTATGTGTTCAGAAATTAAACATGTCATTACAGCTTGTCACATATTTATGCTAACCTAACAAAGTCCGAATGTAATTTACAAATGGGAAGGATATAAAGAAACTCATAAAGCCGTAAACTCATAAAGCCAAGGTGGAAGAAACCATTTTGAGTTTTATTCACCAGGAAAGAAAATGCAATATTGCAAATTGTAACTTACATCAATAGATCAACATAACAAACTTTTCAATCATGTAATTTATATTTTACCTTTGTCAGTCACTTATTTGTTTATATAAAATTAGTTATAATATGAAAGGCATTTTTCAATTTTCTCATAATTGCAACTTTCTGGCAAAGTTGTGTTTACATCAGCAACTATGGAATTGCTATATGTTGAAGAGAACTAAGTGTTTTTCGGCAAGCTATTGGATTGGTTTATGGGAGCTCAGATTTTATTTTAAAAGATGATGTGGTCTTTTTTTCCAGTTTGTCATAGAATTTCATTAAGCTACTTTTATTATTGTTTCTTTTTGCGTCTATATAATTCCCTTCAATCTTGATAAGCCTTATCTATGAATGTGCTTGAGAGAGCAGGTGGTGTTTCAAGAGAGACTGGGGCTGGGTTCGCTAATCATGAGGAAAGAGATGGATTTAGATATTTCATTTTTCTTCTCTGATGCAATCCATTTTAATAGAAAGACATGATTTTATAAAGCTGAGTTTGGGTTGTATTTATATAAACACATCTGTCACAATTAGCCACATGCATAATTTCCCTGTTTTGTATTATTCAGAAAAATACTACATGTAGTTAATTTTGCTTTAAATTTTTTTTAAAAGAAAAAAATACTATTATTATCCTGCTAAGAGATGAACTGAAAGTAGATGCACAGTGTATTTGACAGTCTCTGCTCTAGAAAAATCAGTTTTAATGCAAAAAAGCATGATCTCCCTCTGACATTTGGAAAAAAAACTAGTTATTCAATCTGGTTCCTAATAAAATGTGTGTTTCTTTTGTTTGTATTAGGCTTATCAGTATAAATAAAATAAAAGCTACATGGTTAAATGTGATTTCAAATTGTGATAATGGAAACTATATATACATACATTCATGTTGGTATGTGAACATATGTATATGTTCACCATACATGTATGTGAATGTATACATATATTCACATATTCCTCTCAAACTTACATGGAACATTCACAAAGACAAACCAGATAATGAGTCACAAAATACACCTTAACAAATTTAATAGAAGAGAAATTACATAAAGCATGCTTTCAGGCAACAATAGAATTTGAAAATAAATTAATTATGGAAAGAGACCTAGCTAATTCCAAAACATTTGAAGATTAAACATCCACTTGGAAATAACACATAGATCAAAGAAGAGGTCTCAAAATAAATTTCAAAAACTTTGAACTAAATACAAATAAGAATACAATTTATCAAAATGTATGCGATTCAGTGAAAACAGTGCAGACACAGAAACTGATAGCCTTGAATGCGTATATTAGAAAGGAAGAAAGTTATAAAATTAATAATCCAAGCTTCCACCTCAGAAACTGAGAGGAAAAAAAAGCAATGAAAGCCTAAAGAAAACAAAAAAGTGAAATGTTAAAATTAGAGGAGAAAATATTAAAATTATAAACAGAAAATCAATAGAAAAATACCCTTAAAAAGCTGGCTCTTGGAAAAGATCAATAAAATTGATAAACATCTTGCCATGTTAACCAAGAACAAAAGAAAAAAGATAAAAATTGCTAATATATCAAATAAAAAAGGTTCATTACCAATGGACGCAGACTGCCAAAACTCACACAAATAGAAAAATAAAATCTAAATTGGCCTCCATATCCTATAGAATTTGAACCAATAATTAATAACATTCCAAATAGGAAATAACAGGTTCAGACTGTTTCACTGGTAAATTCTACCAAATATTAAGGAAGAATTGATAACAATTCTCTACCACATTTTTCAGAAAATACAATCAGAGGGAACACATCTTAACTCTTTGTCAGTTAGCTTGAGCTGTTACAGCAAAATACCTGAGATTGGGCAACTCAAACAACAGACATTTATTTCCTACAGTTGTGGAGGCTGGGTAGTCTGAGATTAGGGTGCCAGCACGGTCAGGTTCGGGTGAAGACCTGATTATTGCCAAGAAGATGGCTGCCTTCTTACTTTATCCTCACATAATAAAGAGTGGTAGCTCTGGTGTCTCTTTCCCTTCTTATAATGGCACTAATTAACCTCATCTAAACCTAATTACCTTCCAAATCTCCACCTCATAATTTCATCACAATGCAAGTTAAGGCTTCAATATATGAATTTTGAGGGAAACAAACATTCAGCGTAACATTCTTTCTACAAAGCCACCATCACCCCACTACCAAACCAGGTAATGTCATTGTAATAAAGGAAAACTATAGACCAGTATCTTTCATAAGCATACATATGAAAATCATCAACAAAACATTAGCAGACCAAATTCAGCAGTATATAGAAAAGAATTATACACCAAGACCTAGTGGGATTTGTTTCATGTATCTGGTTCAATATTTAAAAATCGATTAATGTAATCCATTATATCCAGCAGGATACGGAATAAAAATTATATGATCATATATAGATGTAGAAAAAGCATTTGACTAAATTTAACATTCATGGTAAAAACTGCAAATTCAAAATAGAGGGAAACTTCATCAACATGGTAAAGAACATCTACAAAAAAAATACAACTAAACAAAAAATAAGAAAGAAGAAACAAAATGCTTTCCCCCCAAGAAAGTGAACAAAAGAAGGATGTCCCCCTCACATCTCCTCTTCAACAAAGTGCTGGAAGTTGTAGCTAATGAACCAAGACAATAATAAAATTTAAAAAATAGAAGTATACAGAATAGAAGGGAAAAATAAATCTTTGTTGATGGAAGACAGGATTATTGATATAGAAAATCTCAAGAAAAATAAAAAAATTTTCTTGGAAGAAAAAAGCTTTTTTCATAACTTCTGAAAACAGAAGCAACCAAGATGTCCTTCAATAGGTGAATGAATAAACAAAATTTTATATCTGTACAATGGAGTATAGTATTGTTCCTCAATAATAAGCAACGAACTATGAAGCCATTGAAAGACATGGAGGAATCTTACTGAGCGAAATAAACCAGTCTGAAAAGTTACTGTATTATTCAGACTACATGCCATTCTGGAAAAGGCAAAAAATAGAGTTGGTAGAAAGATTAATCCATTCTAGGGGATTGAGAGGGAAGAGAGGAGGGAATTGATAGGCGATTGACAGGGGATTTTTAGATTGACAGACTATTCTGTAAGATACTAAATGGTGAATACATGACATTACACATTGATCAAAACCCATAGAATGTAAAACACAAAGAGGGAAACTTATGTAAACTATGGACTTTAGTTAATATTGTATCAATATTACTTCATTCATTATAACAAATGTAATGCAAGATGTCAGTGATAAGGCAAGACAAATTCAGGTAAGGGACATGTATGGGAACTCTGTAATTTCCACTCACCTGTTTACTCTTTTTTTTTTTTTTTTTAAATCTGAAACAGTTCCAAAAAATAAAGTTTAACAAATATTCTAGGTCAGTGTTTTCCTAAAAAAAAAAGAAAAAAAAAAAAGGAGAATAGTCTGAGCTCCATTTTCTTTCTTTTCTACATTTATTGATTGATTGCTTTAATAATTCTATAAAAAATATTTTCTTATATTATTATAAGAAGAAGGCCATTGGATATTTAAAGGAGAAGGGAGAAACACATCTGTGAGTTGATGGTAGATTTTCAAAAATATATATTGATTAATTTATAATTTGTATTGTAGTACCCTAAGGATAGGGACTGAAATGCTGAATAGGTCTACAAAGCTCACAAAGAAAAAGTGTTCTCCTGACCCATGACTTCACAGTTTTCCTCATTGACCACATATTTCATCTTGTTCACCAGCCTATTTAATTATCTGTATTTGATTTCTGTATTGAGATTTCTCAGTTGAAGATTTAGCTCTATTATACAATAACTTACCTTTCAATGATCACTCTTTCTTACCCATCCTCCCAGTATAATTATTTCACTTTTTGGTTATATCAATATTCGGAGCTTCTCTTATGTGACGATGTCAATAATTTCTGAAATTAAAATCTCTAGTGCAATATGAACAATTTTTTGATTTTGTGTTGTAGTTAATAACTACTTTCTGTTTTTTAAATTTATTATTCTATGTTTATAACACAAATTTGTCTCAGTACTCCACCAGAAATCTGAATCACCTCTCAATTTGTGTTGTTATGTTTTTAAAAAACAGCACAAATTAACCATGTCATTTTCTTTCTGGAGGTATACTTCCTATAACCCTCCATCCAGTCTAGATTGTTTGCTTTGTAGTCAGAGGACATATAATGGTCATCCTGAGATTTCTTTTTTGTCTTTGCCATTATTCTAAAGACTTTCTCTGTCTTCTTTTTGGTTAGACACCTTGTTTCCTGGAGTCCGTGTGTTCTTCTGGTTTATTTATTTATTTATTTTTCATTCTCATTTTGATTAAAGCCTACCCTCTTTTTCAGTAGCCTCTTTAGAACAGTTTTTTTCTTTATATAGTTTAAATATCTGAACATGTTCTTGCAACTTTGTATTTATTTGAGTTTGGCTAGATTTAAATTGATGCTCTGTTAACTGCTTCATTCAGAATTTTGAAGGCTGTGCTCCCTTGTGCTACCTTTTGGTCTTGCTCTTACGTCTGACCCTATTGTCATTTTTAATTCTTTGTTTATAACCAATTTTTGGTTTGTTTGTTTTTGTTTGAAAGCTTTTATAGTCTTGGTCATCTCTTTATCTTGGGTGTTAATAATGTTTACAAAAATATACTTTTGTATTTTATAGTTCTAAGCACCACATGGGTTCTTTAAAGGTGGAGACTAATGTCTTTCCTGCTAATTTATATTATCCTTTCTGTTTTCTCAATTCTTTGTACCTGTTTTAATCTGTTGCACCACTTTAATTTATTCATAATTATTAAGCCAAAAATATTTTCTAGCCAATTTTACACCTTTTTGTTATTTTATTCTATTTCCTGGGCTATTCCCTCTATTTTTATCTTCCAACCCTTTGTTATCATATTTTAAATTCCCAAAGCTCTTTTCTTGGTCTCTGAATGTTCCCTGCACTCATCTCATGATGCAATAGCTTTACATTCTTCAAAGTTTATTTATCATGAAGCATCATATTTGAGGTTTCATTTCGTTGGCTACTCGCAGAGAATAACACAGAGAGAGGAATTCTTTTTTTTTCCTTTGAAGTATGTTGATAAATTTTCAAAGAAAATTAATTATTTTCATAGATAGATAGGTGCCTATTTCCTTATTCTAGCAGATACACAAGTATTAATGGCACAAAATCATTTCCACAGGTAGAACTGAGAATGTAGGGGTGGATGTCTGGTGAAAGTTCAAACAAATAGCATTGATATATTTTTCTTTCAAGTATTGTTGAAGCCAGACATTTAAGAGTCCAGCCTCACAGTTTCTCTCAATCTCTGGCCATACCTAAGTCCTCTAGGGATTTTAAACAATATTTTGAAAGTAAATTCCCTGAAAAGACTAATATTACTACTAGTCCATGTGAAGGGGAGTGTCCCCAAAAACAATTGGAATTTGAGGTATTTATTTATTCATGCATTCACTCTCTTATCAATAATTGATTATCTACTATGTGTGAGAAACAATGCTATGCATTTAGGATACAATTATTTAATTCAAATATCATTCATCTCTGTGTTTTTAAGGCTTTGTTTTCCTTGATTGAATTTTTAACTGGCTGGCTCTTTCAATTGAGAATTGGAGAAAACATTTTTTTTAAATAATAAGATCTTAAAACTCTTACATTATTCAATATTATAATAATTCTTAGAAAATAAACTGAGTTCAACCTGGAAAGATCACCTATATGGTAAATAAAGTTGTTGTTGGTGTTACTGTTTTAGACTTGAACATTTTCTGGAGCTAGCAGAGAAAATTTTTAAGAAATCTGAAGTCAGGAACTGATTTACTGGTATTAAAGCTATAGAAAGGATAATATGACTCATATTATGCTCACAAGGAAATGACAGTTAAGTAACAAACAAAATTGGAAAGGATAATTACAGTAATAAGTATATAATTATCACCTGTGAAACTTGCAGAGGAAACTTTCCATTGCAATCATATGTACATCAGATGATATAATCTGAGACAGAGATATTTTAGGCGGAGAGTTGTTTGAGTAAAAATTGAATAATGAGTAAGAAATAACTAGGCTAAGAGTGAGTGAGAAAGAAAAAGCTGTTCTACTTCTAGGAAACAGTCTGTCAAAGAGCAAAGAACAGAGAATATTAAGAAACTACAAGAAGATAAATGTGTGTTTTAAATGTAGAGAGCAAGAAGAGTGAGGATAGATTACACTAAAAAAGAAGACCGGTAGGATCTTGTAGAACATAGTAACAATTTTAGGTTTTATTTCAAGTATTATATGAGCAACAAAATGAGTAATTGATTTCATATGCATTATTAAGACGTGCACATTAACTAACCAATATTTGTGTTTTTACTGAATGATTAAAGAAATATTAGAACTTACAACATCAAATAGACCTGAGCCAAAATGTGATGTTGCTTTTTTCTAATTATAAGACATTAGCAATTTATATTGCTTTTCTGAGTGTGTTTCTCTGTTTGTGAAATAGGAATAATGATATCTACATTCAGACTCTATGGAACTGAAGATCAAATGAGAAATGTATGTGACACATTTTAACAACAAATTAAGTTTTTGGTATTATTATTTCAAGACTATTCTACATTAGAAACTGACATAGTTAGGTAAATATGGATGGAGATGAATTCCCAGAATAGTCAATTCAATTAAATATTAAAAGATAGAGGTTTAAAATTATCTATTATAAATCTTTACTAAATGCCCTAGACCTTTATCACTGTAAAACATCGTATAATTTCAAATTTGATGTCTGAATATTGAAAAAGCTTAAATCCAATGGTAGATTTATAATCTATCTCTTTGTTGAAAATCTAACAATGGAAGGTTTGTATTTTTTAAAATGTCTATGTGGGTAGATTCATCTTCTATAGCTGCTTTCTGAAATGTGCCTACAGATAAATCACTTTGATTTTGTACATAAAAAATATGAAAGTTACCAGGTGACAACTGTACATATTGATGTCTTTATATTAAGCTTCCGAGAAAAAGGACATTTGGTGACACAAATTTTTTGAACAGAAATAGATGAAGATTCAGTGTTTTTTGATTTTTCTGTTTAGATACAGTGCTCCTAAAGATTCAGTGTTTTAAAACATTGAAAAGCCTGCCAATAATGTGATGAAATGGAACACTCAGATCCAGAGGGTGAAAGGAAATTTTTAATGTTCCTTCATTGTACACCAAGAAAGAGAACCAGACAGATCAAATTATGGAATTTATAATTCAGTAACTAGCTTCTCCTCTCTAACCCAATATTCCTGCTTGTATCATATCACATGTTGTTACAAATGAAACAAAAGATACTATTAAACATAAGGCACTGCCTTACAATAAATGTCGAGAGAAATTTGAAATTAAGTATTTGATGCCAATATAATTTATCTTACACTAACGCTGATATTCACTATTACAATGTTTTTATTCATGATGATTTTCAAGACCTTTGCAGGGAGTAATGCATGACTACTAGAACAGTGGTAAGAAAAGGGTCCTACTATGCAGGCAGATGATGCAGCTTTTGTGGGTTTTGATTTCATGATTACTGTGAAAGCATCTTGACCCCCAAGTGCTGTAAGATAGCTGCCACTTCACTAGCAAGCACTAAAGCATCTAATTAAAAATATCTTTGGAAGATGGGAAGCATGGAAATAATTTTCACATTAAACTATAAATTCATATTGAATCTTTTACTCTGTAGAGAAAGAAATACTGACAAGAACAACAAAAAAGTAGAGAAGTACATCTCACTATGAACAGCATAAAAAGAGACAAAATGGTACAGAAAGCTAAATTAGACCATTTGGAAAACAAATTTCTCTTTTTATATGCTGTGTTATTAACAAATGCAGTCATGGAAAGTTTTTTTTTAATTAAGGACATATGTTTTGAGGCAGTTTATTCATTTTTCCTGGAAAGTTAATAAAATAATGACTAACACAAAGTTATTTTTTATCTGATTTTTTAGAGACAAAGAGTAAAAGTGAGTTGCAATTAAGAGGGAGAAAGTTTCAAAGGTCATGCAAACTTAAGAAGATAGCTGAGAAATATTCTGCTTGGATGGAGGGACATAAGTATGGGTACTAGATGGGGTGGGGAGAAATTTCTGTAAAACTAATGAAGTGGGTAAGTTTCTCCTAGAACTTATAGCAGCAAGCTCTTTTGGGCATAGTTAGGAAGCCTTGAGTTGAGATGGACATGAGAAGTATAAGTTTCACTTGTTTAGAAATATAATAGTATATCCTTAATATAGCTCTAGCTTGAGAGTTGAGATTCTTTTATTTAGTTCAGACTCAATTTACATCTCCATGATCACCAAAAAACGCTTTGTGCTCTTGGGGCAATAAGGTCCACCTCTATAAATATAACAGAAATTGTGTAAAGAAAAATATACAAAAATGCTGACTTTTTTGATAAGTGACTGATTAAATTCAAATATCATTCATCTCTGTGTTTTTAAGGTTTTGTTTTCCTTGACTGAATTTTTAACTAGCTGGCTCTTTCAATTGAGAATTGGAGAAAACATTGTTTTAAATAATAAGATCTTAAAACTCTTACATTATTCAATACTATAATAATTCTTAGAAAATAAACTGCATTCAACCTGGAAAGATCACCTATATGGTAAATAAAGTTGTTGCTGGTGTTATTGTTTTACACTTGAACATTTTCTGGAACTAGCAGAGAAAATTTTTAAGAAATCTGAAGTCAGGACCTGATTTACTGGTATTAGAGCTGTAGAAAGGATATCACAGCCACTTTGCCCAAGGTATGCCTGCCTTACTTTTTTATTTATGAGTCACTGGCACTGCTAGAAAACAAACAGATGCATCAGTATTTTCCTGGATATTAAAGTCACTTTTATTGATGCCTTTGAACTTGATGTATCATCTCATAGGGACACTGCAAACAAAGCCCTAGTAAATATACATTTTATTACCAGGGAACCTATCTAATGAAAATCTGTGCTGTGTGTAAGAAAAGCTACAATAGTCTGTTTGGAAAACATTCAAATTCTATTTCCAATTATGTGTCAGTGTGAGGTTTCCTGGGTTTTGCTCTTTATCTTTCTCTTTTAAAATCTCAATGTGATGATTATGGATCTCTCTTCTATAAAGAGACAGCTATAAATGTGAACAAGCAGTATATATTTGGAATATTATGAATGTGTATCCAAATGCACCTCCAAGACACATACAGTCTTCATAAAACAAGGTTTATTTATTTTGTGAGTTAAGCGAACTAAATAAAATGTCATATTTAGGTTACTAACTCAAAATTAGGAGTTATTTTGATCCTTAGTATATTATCAGAAAAATCTTAGTACACTAAGTGAAAAAAAATTTATGTCATTATTAAACACTCAAAAACTATTTTCTCATGCAATGTGAACATTTTAAACTCTTACTGGCTCTCATCAAAAATTGGAAGAAAATATCCCAGAGGATTTAATTCATTCATAAATGTTTTCCTGTTTTTTTTTTCTATAATTTGGCCAATGTCTATCTCTGAAAAAACATGCCCAATTAAGTCCAATATTCTATTTCAAAATATGACATAAATCTTTCTCTATAATGAAACAGGTAGTTTTCTATTGAGGTGGTCCAGATTGCAAGAAGACTAAAATGATATATTTTTTAAAAAGGAAGTGAACATGGTATTCTAATTTCATTTCAAGAGCAAAACAAAAATCATACATATGACTATACAATAGTATTGAACTCCAGTATAAAAGTGAGGTATGAGTTACTATTTTCCTCTTTCTTAAAATAATAACAAGAATAAAAATATAAGAAAATGAGCAAAAAAAGGACAACATTTCTAGTAAAACTGTGAGAAAGGCAAAATTTACACACTCCCAAATACATGTGCATCTTTTCAAAGTTGAGTTTGAACATGAGCTGTGTGGGAGGGCATGAAAAGGACCAGGAGAACACCTCAAAAATCCCCAACAAAAATTCACATGCTACAGATGAGAGTCTTATTTGATGTAGAAACCAAATAACTTGTTCTTTACCCTGTGCCAGCTGGATTCAGAGAAATCTTGCCAACATGGCTGTGTAAAGAATCATCCAGGCCAGACGTGGTGGCTCATGCCTATAAAGCACTTTGGGAGGCCGAGGCAGGTGGATCGCTTGATGTCAGGGGTTCGAGACCAGTCTGACCAACATGGTGAAACTCTGTCTCCACAAAAAAAAAAAAAAAAAAAAAAAAAAAAAGCCGGGTGTAGAGGTGCGCGACTGTAGTCCCAGCTACTTAAGAGACTGAGGCAGGAGAATTGCTTGAACCTGTGAAGGGGAGTCTGCAGTGAGCCAAGATTCGGCCACTGCACTGCGGCCTGGGTGACAGAGTAATACCTCTTCTCAAAACAAACAAATAAACGAACAGAAAAGAATCATCCATATGGCCTCTGAGACTACATAAAAAGGGGAAGAAAGTCAGCTTCCCAGCTCACCCCAGGAAACCTGCAAATTGTCAAACCAGGAAACTGCAATTTATTATGATTAGTAATACAGAGAAACTAAAAACCATTGATAAAATGCTATTTTAAATATAGATGATAAGCAAAATCAGAACTTACTGAAAGATGATTAACACTGACAGAAAATATAGAAATATTGATACAGAAAAAAATTATGATGAGATATTTTGCAATAGTTTTTTTTTTTAATGGAACTTTTACCCATTAAAATATTAGTGGGAGAGAGAGCGAGTAGGAAAGAGAGAGAGAGAACGAGAATAAGGAGATGACATATATGAGCTACCAGTTCTTAGAAAGCGGTGGAAGTAGAATGATCACACTTAAGGACAAAATGAATTAGTGCAGGGGAAAAAAAAAGATGGGGCAGAAAAAAAAAAAAACGGAAACAAAGAGAATAGATACTGAAAAATAAAATAAAATGGCAGCCTAGAGGTAAAAATAAATGCAGGTATGTAGAGTATACCTCGATGAAGTCCTTATGAAGGAAGAGAAGGAAGGAAGACTACAAAGAGACAGAGCCCTTTGATTTCAGTCTGGGCAGCCAAGCACCTGAAGCTACACTGCTGATCAACAACAAGAACAAAAAATCCAGTAGAAATAATTGTATTTCGGCAAAGGCACTTGAGAGTGTTTTATGGTCACAAAATAGAAGGTACATCAGCGCCCAGAATGGAAGTCAACTGTGACTCCATAGGAAAAAAAAAAAATCCAAAATTGCATCAGTTCTTGGTATAAATGGAAATGAAACAGTTGGAAGTGCCTGTTCTGGAGAAGATTCATAAAGATCCAAGTGAAGATTCCAATATTCATCAAAGCACCAAGAAATCAGTGTGAAAGAGAACATCTCAACTGCAGGATCAGTACACGAACTATCATTATATAATGGTATAGTTATTTAAAAAATACATGAAGATACAATCTACATATAGGCAAAGAGAAAAGTAGTTCTAAAATGCAAACTGAAGTTTTGTTGCTGTTTTAAAATTTTAAAAGTCCCTACCATATATATTTAGAGTTTCTCCATTTACAAAGTTTACTTGACTCTATTACTACTAAATTTAATAAATATATAAATCTTCAACATACAAGAATATAATTTTGAGGAATACTGTGAAATTTAGTTTCTCTAGAAATTACTATGGGTGTCCTAAAATTATTAAGTGGACTTAGAGTGAATACTGCGTCGCTAAAAGTACAATATAAAGCATTGCAATGATTTCAATCCATTTATCACCTACCTCGTTTCTTATGCTTTAGATTTCAGAAGAATTACGTCTATATACTATAAACATCTTACAAAACATTAATATGTTTTGTTTAAATAATGATATATATTTTTAAATGTATTAAGAGGAAAAATTGTGGGATTTTTAAACTTTTATTTTAAGTTCACCAGTACATATGTAGATTTATTACATAGGTGAACTTGTGTCATGGGGGTTTGTTGTACAAATTATTTCATTACTCAGGTATTCAGCCTAGTACTCATTGGTTATTTTCCCTGATCCTCTCCCTCCTCTGTTCCTCCAAAAGGCCCCAGTGTGTGTTGTTCCCCTCTTTGTGTCCACGCGTTCTCATCATTTAGCTCTCCCTTATAGGTGAAAACATGTGGTATTTGATTTTCTGTTCTTGTGTTAGTTTATGTAAGGATAATGGCCTCTAGTTCCATCCATGTCCCCTCAACGGACATGATTTTGTTTTTTTTTATGCGTGTGTAGTATTCCATAGTGTATGTGCACACATTTTCTTTATCCAGTCTATCACTGATGAGAAGTTAGGTTGATTCCATGTCTTTACTATTGTGAATATTGCTACAATGAACATACCTACATATGCATCTTTATAATATAAAGATTTATATTCCTTTGGGTATATAACCAATAATGGCATTGCTGGGTCAAATGGTATTTCTGTCTTTAGGTCTTTGAGGAATTGCCACCCTATCTTCCACCTGGGATAATTATGTTTTATATTTACCTGAAGATTTGTCATTTCTGATGCTCTTCTTTTTTTCCTGAAGGTCAAAGTTTCTATACAGTATTCATTTCCCTTAATCTCAAATAATTGCCTTTAACTTTTTTTTTGAAATGTTATTCTTTCAGCAACAATTTTATTCATTTTCTTTGATCAAAAATATCTTTATTTTTGCCTATATTGTAGACTATTTTCTTTGGATATAGATTTCTAAGTTCAGAGTTATTTTCTTTCATCAATTTAGATATGCTGTTTCATGGTCTAGTGCCCTCTGTTTTTTGTGATAAACTGGATTTCATTCAAGACCTTCAAATCTATGCTTTCAATAATTTAATTATGCTGAGGCTGGAACTGCTTTCGCTTGCAAATATCCTGCTTGGGGGGTCACTGGGTTTACTGAATTTCTAAAATATTTGCCTTTTATTAAATCTGGGAAACTTTTGGCTATTTTTTCAAATATGTATTTTTTCTTTTCAATTCTTTCTCTAATTCTGAAATCTCAAGTTTAAAAATATATTAACCTATTTGATCCAGAGTTTGCTGACTCTATGTTTTTCTATTTTTTCAGTTTTTTAGATCAGATGATTTATATTGACTTATCATTTAGTTTAGTGAATCCTTCCTCTGTCTTCTCCATTCTGCTTTACTTCAGATGCTTCATTTTTTAAATCCTGTATTTCCTTTTGCTTCCTTTTTAAGTATGTATTAATATTTCTCTCTGGTGAAGTATCTTTTCTTTTCATTGAATGTGAGTGTGTTTTTCTTTATTGATAATATGATATTAGCTGCCTTAATATCTATGCTTGCTAATATTAATAACGGGATCATTTTTCTTTGTGGTTCTTGCTTGATTTTTTTTCCTCTAAAGACTGGATTACGTTTCACTGATTTTTTATATTCACATGTTGATTAACTCTAAATTTTAGCTTGAATATAGAGAACTTGCATTATGCTATATTCCTTTGAAGAATTCTATTTCTTTGTTTTAGTGGGCACTTAGCTTGGTTGGACAAAAACCAGCAAACTCAGTGTCTTGGAAACATGTCTCAATTCAATTATTTTATCTTCAACTGGGTTGAACTGAATCTGCCTCACACATGCTTGGGTCAGTATTAGTATATCAGACAGGTTTTTGGAGACATTTTAAAAAGAGATTTAGAAACTTGTCAACTCACAGTATCTCCTTTCTGTGAATCCCCTTATTTCTAGCTGTTGTGGTTGCTTCAAACTGTCCTCTAGCTCTAAAATCTGGCAAGAATGCAGGTTTTCTATCAGTTTTAGCCTCCAGGTACAGGAAATGACTGTGGCTGTCAGGTGAATAGTTGTAGAAACATAAAAAAACTTTTCTTGTTAGTTCCTGCTTCAAAGTATTGACTGCCCTCCAAATTTTACTTACATTTGCTCATGATCCAGGGTCTTCAGGTGTTGAGTAAAAATTGTCTAGAGTTTCTGGCTATTGTCTGAAGGAGGAATAATCTTTAGTAGGAAATTACTGACCTCTACGGTAAGCAAAATGTCAAGACAAACAGGCATAAACGTAGAAAAACTGAGAATATTTCATTGCCATGATTCTTTTTTAAGTAAGTACTATAAGGACAAGATATAGTTTGGATATGACTGGGAAAACTATGACAAAATGATTCTTATCAATACTGACAATATTTAGCTGCAAAGCTTATTTAACTGTACATAAAATTGAATAAAATGTTGTGTGCCTTAACTAGTTTGATGAGGTAAGAGAAGAAATGGAGGAGGATATAGATTTAAGTTTGCTGAATGTCCAATCCCTGAGAACAGAGTTAAATAGAGTAATAAAAATACAGGTATATTTCACATTATAAAGGTAAACATGCAAGGCCTAATATTAGTAACTAAAATTGTCAGCAGAAGAGTAGAAGGGGGGTTATAGATGAGAAAACATGTTACTGTTTTATTGCTTACAGTGACTGATACATGTAATATAAATAAATGTCAAACTGAGGAAATACACTTGTAGTGACAAATAACTAAATGATAAACTAATTATATATCTATATCTATTTATTTATCAACATCTATCTATGTATTGAAAGAGTTTTGTGTGGTATATTCATATGTATTATAATACACAAAAAAGTAGAAGTAGTATGGAAAATATTTTCTGATTACAGTGCATGTAATTAGAAATTTATAACAAAATACAAATTTAAAACACCTTTGTCAACAGAAATTTCAAAATGTTTTCTAAGCAATTCTGTGGTCTGAGAGGCAATATTAATTGAGATTTCAGACTTTTAGAACATATCAAAAATAAACACAGTACATAGAGGATACAGCTTAAATTAACAAAATTTAATACTTCTATTGATAATCAAATAACAATGAAAACAAATAACAGCCTATTGAAAAAGATAGAAAAATAACATCAAGATAATAAAAAAATAAACAGAAGAGAAAACAATCAAACACACAAATCAAAGTGTTAAAAAATGTACCCAAAAAAACAGGTTTGAAACAAACAAACAAAACCGGGAAAGATTTGCGACTTGAACCAGAAAGATCTGCTATCTATTAAATACAGAAATCGTACAGAAATTGATTAGTAAAACATTACCCAATAATAAATAGAAGTGTTGAATTTTTTGTACAACATTATCAAGAGCTGTGATAAATGTACAGATCACAGAAAGGGGCATATAAATGGGGTTTAAGCCTATAAAAATATTTAGTTTACTCATAAGATAAAAAAATTAAGGTTTCATTAAGATACTATTTTTGTCTATCATACTAGTTCTAGTTATCAGTGGAGAACATTGCAATTTAGGGAGGTATTTTTAGCGGGCTTCGAATATTTAGAAGATAGGGAACATTGAGGTACAGTCCCTGTAGTAAATGGCATAGATTCACAAAAGGAAAAAAAATAAGCTGGTGTCCCACAGAATTTCCAAATGTCTTGCCAGGCATTCATGTATTAAAAAGAGTTTACGATTTTATGAGCCTAGAACCTCTATTAGGTTTATATATTTCCACAAAATGCACAGAGAATGGGATTCAAATTATATTCAGCATCTTAGTAACATAACTTTACCTTACGAATAAATAGAAGTGTTGAATTTTTTCTGCAACATTATCAAGAGCTGTCCACAATTTGCAATGTCACATCAACCACACAAACTCCGCAGGAGGTATCTGAGTAACCAAAACAACTTGTCTTTGCAGGACACAAATTCTACTTTGTACACACAGCAGATGACATAATTATAATTTCTTATATAGGCACATCTGTGTACTGACATATCAAAACACAAAGATTGTTAAAAGTTTATTTTATTTTCCTTTTTTATTCGAGTTATAACATCGTATTAATTTTTTTTTTTGAGACAAGTTCTTGCTCTGTTTCCCAGGCTGTTGTACAGTGGCATGATCACGACTCACTGAAGTCTCTATCTCCCATGGTCAAGCAATCCTCCCACCTCAGCCTCCCTAGTAGCTGGGACTACAGGTGTGCTACCACACCCAGTTGATTTTTTTTTTTTTAACTTTTAATAGAGACAAAGTTTATCTGTGTTGCACAAGCTTGTCTTGAACTCCTGAGCTCAAGCAATCCTACTTGCCTTGGCCTCCTGGGATTACAGGCATGAGCCACCATGTCCAGCTGAACACTGAATTAATTTATCTTTGAAATTGCATAGATATACAAAGACAAAGTGAATTTCACTACAGCATAGTACAGAGAAGCATGACAATTACAATTTACATATATAGTGTATGTGTACATAAGAAGCATTGTACTTAATATGAGAATAACTGATACATCCAAACGACCACAAAGAAAATGTTTAATAATACACTTACTTTGCAAGCCTCTAGGGAAACAAGCACTTTAATATATTAAAGGTGGGTGTGCGACTTGGTACAATTCTTAGGATTGAAAATATCTGTAGATGTTTGGAAATATCTGTACCATTTTCTAATGTATGTACCATTTCATATCTGAGAACTCACTTGAAAGATGTAATTGCATGCATGAAATGACATTAGTACAAAATTATTCATTGTAGCATTGCTTGTATTAACAAAACATTGAAAACAACTATGTTGTCAATGCTTGGGTTCTGGTGATATAAATAAATTCAAATTTACACAAAAAGATACAGTAAAACCCAATAAAATACAATGAGGAAGCCATTTCTGTTTTGATATAGAGAGGTCTCAAATATTTTATTGAGTGATATAAGCAGAATAATGTACAGACTTGTGTAATTTATTGAGGAAAGGAGGACAACTGAGAATATGTGCTTGTATTTTGTTACATATACCTTTAAAGAAATTTGGAAGAACACAGAAATCCTAAGACACAGTGTTCTCTTTGGTGTGTTATGATGGGAGAGTTGCCAATGTAGAGAAAATGTGCTGTTGTGCACAGAAATGAGTGGCCGAATTTTCAGTGCATGCTTTTTAATTTTAATTACTTAAGTAGTTGGATGTAAGAATAGTAAAATTAAATTAAAATTGAGGTAAAATATAATTAAGATCTCTGCATATAATTTATATCTTGAAACCTTTGATTATAAAGTGTTTCCTAGACCCTTTCACAGAAAAATCTCCGTATAGCTATTAATAAGAGAAAATCCATTAGCACATGAATAACAGATTGTGAATAAAAAGCTAAACAAATACTCATCTCCATTGCTGAATTCATACAGCGCAGTGTTGCATACCTTAATCCTTGTCACTTTATTACAATGACAAAAAAAGTAGCACGTAAGCAGTGAAAAAAATAAAATGTCGAGATATTTTCTGCCTGGAAGGAGAAATCATGCAAAGATTGTCTATTTGTGTTCTTTAAGAAAACATCACCAGGACAGAAAAAGAAAGAAATCCAAGCTTTCTCAGTAGGACGAAGTTTGAGGAATCTGGCTTAAAAAGTCTATTCTCTCCTGCTATCATCTCAACAACAAAAAATACCCATTCTACACTTAAATTTTTCTTGCTTGCTTTCAGCAAAAATAGAGTCATTTTTTAATAAAAGGTTTTTATTTTAGTTTTAGTTAATTATTTGTGATGCCTTCTTCATACACTGTATCCTATTCCAGCAGAAAATCTACTTGGATTTATAGCTGAAAAAATTGTGATACACACATTACCTTTGATCATTATTTTTCATAATGAGAGTCAGCACTAAAATTCCTACATTATAGAAGCTTGGAGGAACAATTCGGTCAGCAAAGGGATGAGTGTGTAGATGATTTTGAATCAGTAGTTACTTAGAAAAAAACTACTTTTACTTAGATTGTTCATTTGAGATTACTAGAAAGAGGCAGATAAAATACATGGTGTTTACAAAGTATGGTAGTAACTCAATGAAAGTCTGAATGCATTAATAAAGATGGAAATATTATAAATAAGAGTAACACAAAATTTGACAGCTATCAAATGTCCATTTGAGGTAGTGACTCATGTATAGCTGTATAATATCAACCTCCTTTACTGCGTATAGCTGAAAATAAGTAGTAGGAAACATAATTTTTTTTAATTTTTAATGGTTTATTTCTTCTTGAATATAAGGATATGTGAGCTCCATCAACAAAAATGCAGTGACTAACAGAAGACAAAGGTAGACAAATGAAACAGATTTGACTTGTCATTTGTTTTCATAGATTCAGATTTCCTGTGTGTTTCCTTTATTTAAAAAGTTTTAGTAGTGTTGTCACACTTCTCTTAGGTTTTAAAAATTAATTTGAAATTTAAATAAACATAAGTCTAATGCTTTGAAGCAATAGAAATGATTATTTGGTTTGTAATTAATGCAGTTGTTTACCATTACTTTTTATAATATTTTACTTAATGTAAGGAATATGATGCTTATTAAACATGAACTATGTATCAGAGTTAGCATGTATATTATTTATTTAATCTTGAAAGACAAATATACATTCACCCACACAGAATGAATAGGGGAAATTGCAAATGTATTGTATGATTTGCCCATACTCTGTGAATCAAGACTCGTTCACACTCTTAAACTTAGTGTCTATGGAACATAGTGGCCTGTTGTGTAAACGATGTCACCCTTTCATTTATTGTTTTATCATTTAAGGTCTTATTTACTTTTATGAGATTTTTCACATGACTGGAAGAGTGTCTTAAGTATGTTTTTCAATTATTTTATTTAAAATAATGACTTTAACAGAGCTGTCATACTTTTAATGGTTTGTCAAATCAATCAGTTACAATCTGTCCAAAAGCATTCTGCTTGTCTATCCCAATTATTACCAGTGTGTCCAGTGAGTAGGTGAAATGTATAATCTGAGAAACTTAAATGAAAAAACAGAAATAGTTCTATTTTATTCGCAAATAAGCAAATCCAAATTACTCATTTTGTATGTTTTTCAACTATTCAATTTGGAGTATGCAATTATATTTGTTTTACTGGCAAAGAGACAATAGCAATGTAACTCATCTCAAATAGGATATCTGATGAATTTATTGGTAAAACAAAACATTAGTTCATAAGTGTATTTGGAGGGTCAAGCTATTTCCAAAAGTCTAAACAATCAAAAGGTAACCAGAGTACTCTTTTACTATTGCTTTCCAATGTTTCTCCAAAGAATTAGAATTATATTTATTTAGAGTTCAATCTAATCCCCAAAAAATTAAGAAAAAAGTTATAATAGTCTAGTTTTAGGTTAAATCATTATTTTTTAACATAATTAAACATTCAAACCTAATAAAGCATTATTTAAATATTAGCAACCTGAATCACTTCACTGACTATTCTAGATAACTATGTAATGTGTTTGGTTTCATGAAATGTTTATATAAATGAATAATTTATAAAAGGTATAATTAATACAAATAATAATACAATATACACTCAAATATTCACTATCTTAAGTGTTATATTCCTAGTATCTCAGAAACTCCTTGTAGAACACTTTTCATTTGTAGCTACTGTTCTCATTCCATGAATGAAAGCCTGTTCATATTAGAAATTTTTGTTTAGAAATAATATTTATAGTTTAGTAATTTTGAAATTTATATTTAAATACAGTCATGTTGTGTGCAATGTTTTGTGATTTGGCTGTTTTTTCCAACATTGGTTTTGTGACGTTTCTTCAGGTTGATTTCTGTAACTACGGTTTTTTCTTTTTTTTATGCATTTTATGTTCGGTCTACTCTTGACACTCATTTAAGGGGTGTGAACGGGTTTTTGTTTGGTTTGTCACCTCTTTTGTTTTTAATCC
Source organism: Pongo pygmaeus (assembly GCF_028885625.2). Lineage (NCBI taxonomy): Eukaryota > Metazoa > Chordata > Mammalia > Primates > Hominidae > Pongo > Pongo pygmaeus. Next base: position 31,345,957 of record NC_072395.2, read on the forward strand.
CAGCTATTTCTAAGAAAAGCTCCTTTATACATAACTCCTAGATTATATACACAGGAGTTTGTTTAGAATTGGAGTTGCTGGGCTGCATATATTTAACTTTAGTAGATGAACTGGGCTAAAATAGATGTCTCCCCATATTTATTGATGTCAGAATCTTGGCTACTTGTTCAGTGGAGAACCTCAGTCATTGTCTTATCCCCAAAAACTTTCATTGTGCTCAACTTGGTAGTTGTCACTTTAGCTAGAGGTTTTGAGACTAATCCAGCCAGATCACACAAGGCCTGAAGCGCCTTTCTACTGCTCTGAAGTGCTCCAGATTTTGTACAGACTGAGATGCCTTTTAATCAAGAAAAGACAGGAAACGGGGCTTAAAAGAGCACATTTCTCACACTCTGTCTCTCTTAATAGTCTTTTCTTCAGTGTGGTGGGTTCATAAAACTTCTCCAGAGAAAATTTACTTCACCGAGCAAACAGCAGTATTTCCTGGGAGGTTTCAGTGCTACTCTACATTACTTTACTCTCTTCCTTCCTCGCTTCCCTATTTCCTTCACTCTTTATTGAGCTAAGACTTTAAGTACACCAAACTCCCTCTAAAGTAAAATGCTCCACTTTCACATGAACCAGCAGTGAGCAACAGATCAATTCCTCCACTACCTCCTTCACACTCTCCATAATCTAACTTCTAGTTTTCTACCAAAATCAAGGACTTAAAAATGGCCTTAATTTTCATTTCAGATTACATTTTTCTGGGTATTATCAGTGTCAAAAGATTAGAGACTATTCCTGTCTCCTCCATGGGATCTCAGTTCACGATGCTTGCATTTCTTCCTTGCTGGTTGTTTGTCTTTTTCTTGTGTTTTTTAATTTGTATGTTTTTTTCATATTTCTATAATGTAGATATTAATGTTCATCAGTTATTTGATTAATATAGCTTATCCTGATTTACTATTTGTACAGTCAGCCCTTTAAATCCCTGGGTTCTGCATCCATGAATTCAATCAATTGCAGATTCAAAATAGTCAAATAAAATTTTGCAAAATTTCAGAAAGTAAAACTTGAATTTGTCAAACGCTGAGTCCTGTGTTGAGCTCATGTAAATGGAATGATATGTAGGCATTGTATTATTTGTTACAAGTTAACCTAGGGATGATTTAAAGTATACGGGAGAATGTGTAGTAGGCTATATGTTAGTACTATTGCCATTTCATATAAGGGACTTGAGCATCCACAGATTGTGGTGTCCGCAGGGGGAGAGGGAGAGTGGGCCCTGGAAAAAAAAATCTCCCATGGATATAGAGGGGGGATGATTACATTTTTACTTTTTATGACATATGCTAAAACAGAAATTTGTAACTTTAATGTTGATAGAGTTATCAGTGTATTTCTTTATATTTTATATGCTTGTTTCTTTTGAGAAATCACCTGCTGTTTCAAAATTGTGGATTATTTCTTATTGTCCTCTAAAGTTTTATAATGTACCTTTCACTTTTAAGTGTTTAGTCCAACTGGAGTTGATTTTCTGCCTGTGTCTTAAGGTGGAGCTAGAAGCCTTGCATCCTTTATTATAAAGTCGATATTATACCCACCTAATATCAATGTCCACTCTGATGTAAATCAAGATTATGTTTACTTATTCTATATTCCATACAACAGCCTAATGTTCTAATTTTGTTCCGAAACTCCACTGTCTTATTTAATAATGCTATATATAAAACGAGGTGTAATATTTTTTAAGTAAAGTCCTACCACATCATTTTTCTTTCTCTGTTTTACTGCCTGGAGGTTCAGAAGCCTTCTTGAAACCATGAACATAGCTGAAAAGAATGTGACCCTAATGTCAATGAGCTTCTGAGTGACTGTCACCATATGCTTATCTCAAGATTTCTCAGTAAACCATGAGAAAAGGAACTCTCTGTTTTAAAGCCAGTGTTATTTGAAACGTCTGTTATGTGCTGCCAAATGTATCCTTAATTGACAAAACCATTCTGGGAGAATAATTTCTAGATTCTAAAAGGTGCTTTTTACTCAGGGCTAATGCCCAGCCACAACACACATTTCAACTAGTGACTTAAACCTAGTGGACATTAAAAGTTTCAGAGTCAACGTCCCCTGTGGTTTGTTGAACTTTTTCATTGTCACTCACATTTTCTCTATTGCACAGTTTTCTACAGAATCACTCAAGATCTAGATGTTCCATATTCTCCCTAAGTACCTTTTCCATATCAAGCCTCTCCTGAGAAAATCTCAGAGAATAAATCTATGAAATGGCAGTTTGCCATGTTAATTTCAAAAACAAAAAATGTCTCCAAAGATTTTGTGATACTTTAAGCAAAAAAATCACAGATTTGAGATTTAAAAATATATAAACAAGAAATATGCCTTATAGAGAATAATGAACAGATCTTACACTTATAAAAGATGGATTTGGGTAGTTAGGACATATCGAAGTGTGTCCAGAGCAATGATGAGTAGCTATATAATCTCACTTAAATTAGTCACATAATTTCCTGGGAGTCCAGGATACCTTCTTCCTAAATGAGAAAGTTTTACTCGGGTCTCAGTGGTTCTTATTTCTTTCATTGTCCAGTTGATACTGTTACATTCTTTGAAAATGAATGTCACAGATTGTTTCGGCACAAATGCTGACCTACCACTTTCCTGCACCTTGTATTGTACCATTCTGTAGAAAACATTTGGCCAGTATTATAAATTATAGAGCCAGAAAGTAAAATAGTGATTGCCAGAGGCTGAATTGGGGGCAATGGGAATGCAGGATTATTATTTAGCCAGTGTAGAATTTGATTTTTACAACATAAAGAGTTCTGGAGGTGGATGATGGTTGTACAACTTTATAAATTTATTTAATACCATCAACTATACACTTAAAATGGTGAAGATTGTAAATTTTATGATATGTGTATTTTATTGCAATAAAAAAGGGGCAACAAGAATTAACCGTTCTTTCTTAATGTTCCCAAGACTGTCATCAGACAATTCCAGCGTTAAAGGCTTCATACCGGCCAGGCATGATGGCCCAGGCCTGTAACCCCAGCACTTTGGGAGGCGTAGGTGGGCAGATCATGAGGTCAAGAGATCGAGACCAGCCTGGCCAACATGGTGAAACCTCGTATCTACTAAAAATACAAAAAATTAGCTGGGCATGGTGGCACATGCCTGTAGTCCCAGCTACACGGGAGGCTGAGGCAAAAGAAACACTTGAACCCAGGAGGCAGAGGTTGCAGTGAGCTAAGATAGCGCCACTGTACTCCAGCTTGGGTGACAGAGTGAGACTCCATTTTTTTTGTTGTTTTTTGTTTTTTTTTTTTTTTAAAAAAAGACTTCGTAACTTGAGTGCAAGCCCACTGCATATAGGAGCTAACTTGAAATGTCATGTTCAAAAGCAGTTTATAAAACACTTAGAGATACTAGTTATCTTTCCCTTAAAATAGCAAGCTGGGGCACAGGCCAGCACAAACTGTTTTGTCTTTAACTGCCTCCATTAGAAGAAACCAAACACACATGTTCTTCAAAATAGTTAATTCTCTAAAAGTATCAGTCAGGAAACACCTATAATATGCGCAGTGTCTTCTCCTATGCATGGTTTAGATTGCAATTTTCCCTCTAACCCAGGTTTCTCATTTATTCCATTACTAATTTTTCCTATATTTTCTAAGAAATTCTGCAAAGTGTCTGGTTTGCTAATGACTCCCTTTCTAGAAATTAACACTGTGGTAGATCTATTTTTGTTTATATCATTGCTATCATTTTAATGCAAGATTATGAGAAAAGAGTGACATTTCAAAAAAAAAAAGAAACAAAGTGTAGAAACATTAGTGTACAGTTTAAAACACTGGAATAGTAAACAATGACCATTAACTTATTTGTCTTTGTAAAAATAAAAGAAAAAACAGTACTCGAATTGTAAACACAGTAGTGGGGAAGTAAAACGTGTTTGGAAAGAAAGAGGAAAAAATTCAGTGCCTTATTGAAATAGAGAAAATTTTGTATTTATTTGAAGAGTGCTCTCTCTATCTCACTGATGCAGTAGGTAGGAATAAAATAAATAGTTAAGGTTACTTATATATTGAGGAAAATATTATGAGAGTTAATGAGCTATTTAATGACATTATCACAATCTTTTCTCAATAAACTAGGAAATGACCTCAGCTTAATAAGAGTGAAGATTGTGGCATGAGAAGAAATGAGACCCTTTTTTTTTATTATTATACTTTAAGTTTTAGGGTACATGTGCACAATGTGCAGGTTAGTTACATACGTATACATGTGCCATGCTGGTGTGCTGCACCCATTAACTCATCATTTAGCATTAGGTATATCTCCTAATGCTATCCCTCCCCCTTCCCCCCACCCCACAACAGTCCCCAGAGTGTGATGTTCCCCTTCCTGTGTCCATGTGTTCTCATCGTTCAATTCCCATCTATGAGTGAGAACATGCGGTGTTTGGTTTTTTGTCCTTGAGATAGTTTACTGAGAATGATGATTTCCAATTTCATCCATGTCCCTACAAAGGACATGAACTCATCATTTTTTATGGATGCATAGTATTCCATGGTGTATACGTGCCACATTTTCTTAATCCAGTCTATCATTGTTGGACATTTTAAGCAGGACAATTAGAGACTAATCAAAATATCAATGACCCACAACAAAAATCAAATTTAAATTAGAGGTCATGAATCTGTAATTTATAAAGTTTTTATGTCTCTTCCTATTTTTCCAACAATGTTTTGTTCCTCTGGAGAGAGAGGCGATGAAAAGAGAGAGAATGCGGCTAGTGTGATATAAATTAATTAATTCATTCCACATTTTATTTCATTCAACAATTATGTAATACTTATGATAAGCTAGGCATGTTTAAATCAAAGCAAATGAGAAGCATTCTCTGTCAGCAATGAATTTTCAGGCTATCAGGCAACCGTTATTTAAAGAGGGTGATAGTATATTTTGTCAAATGTTTTTAAATAGTTATTTAAATGCAGGATTAAATTATTGATTAATTTGTAGAGAAAATATATTTTTGTTTTTAAAAATGTGTATCAAGCTGTGATATGGTTTGGCTCTGTGTCCCCACCCAAATCTCATCTCCAATTGTAATCCCCATATGTCAAGGGAAGGATCTGGTGGGGGGTTATTGAATCATGGGGGGAGATTTCCCCCTTGCTGTTCTCGTGATAGTGACTGCTCACAAAATCTGGTTGTTTGATAAGTGTCTGGCACTTCCCCATGTTTGATGTCTCTCACCTGCCACCATGTGAGACCTGAGTTGCTTCCCATTAACCTTCCACCATGATTGTATAACTGGGAGTCAGTTAAATCTCCTTTCTTTATAAATTACCAAGTCTCAGGTAGTGTCTTCATAGCGGTGTAAAAACAGACTACTACAGGCTCTAATGAAATAATTTGGGCATTTTCAATTGTCAATGGTAATGTTATTTCATTGGAGTTTTCACAAATCAGTAGGAAAAATAAACTGCCCAAGAAACATGGATTGAGTATCATGTCCGTAATTTCCATGCAATGGACACATGCCAGTCTCTGTGCAGATCTCTGAGAATTACGTTTTTATATAGAAATGTTCTAAAGAAAACATATTTGGTATAATGTTTAAAAATAATCTCTAAAAGATCATTCTCTAGGTGAAAATAAGTTGAAATATATAAATTACTTCAGTTCAATGCTCTTATTGCCTTTCCTCTGATGAGGAGATGTAACACATTAAGAAAAAAATCATATGTGGTTTTTGTCCCAGCTTCCTGACACAGAGCTGCTAAAACTCTTGAGGTTTCCTGAGTAATGAGGGTGACAGGAACACCTTACACAGAGCTCCTAAATCCCCTTGATGTGGTTTGGATCTGTGTTCCCACCCGAATCTCATGTTGAATTGTAATCTCCAACATTGGAGGTTTGATCTGGGGAAGGTGATTGGATCATAGAGGCAAATTAGCCAGGTGTGGTGGCGGGTGCCTGTAGTCCCGGCTACTTGGGAGGCTGAGGCAGGAGAATGGCATGAATCTGAGAAGCAGAGCTTGCAGTGAGCTGAGATCCGGCACTGCATTCCAGCCTGGGCAACAGAGAGAGACTCCATCTCAAAAAATAAATAAATAAATAAATAAATAATCTGATCTCAGGTATTTATTTATGGCTGTGGGAGAAGAGACTAATACACCCCTGGAATTTCCTGGGTGATAAGAGCATCACTTATCCTAATCTGGTGATTCCTGGTGGGTTCCTAGATAGCTTCAGGATAAGAGCTGTTCATCAGGAAAACTAAATTATGATGAGAGAAGCTTAGAACTTTCAGTCCAACCCCCATCTATCAGAGGGTGAAGAGAGGCTGGAGATTGAGTTAATAAATGATCATGGCTATGCCTATAATAAACGATCTTGCTACCTGTCATTTTTATGGAAGCTTCCATAAAGATCTATAAACTATAGGGTTTGTAGAGTTTCTAGGTTGGTGAATGCATCCAACATACCAAGACAGTAGAGCACTCCAACTGCGTGGGGATAGAAGCCCCTGAGCTCCAGACCCCCTGGAGCTCACCCTATGTACCTCTTCATTTCTCTGTTCACCTGTACTCTTTAGAATACATTGGTAAATGTAAGTAAATGTTTCCCTGAGTTTTGTGAACTGCTTTAACAAATTATTAAAACTGAGGGGAGAGATGTGGGAACCTCTGACTTTGTAGCCAAGTTGGAAAGAATTGTAGGTACCCTGGAGGCCCATTATTTGTGACTGGCATCTGACATGAGGGCAGTGTTATGGGGACTGAGTCTTTAAACTTGTGGAGTCTGACACTACCTACTTGGTCACTGAATCTGGGTAGATAGTGTCAGATTTGAACTAAATTATAGGGCACCTATTTGGTGTCTGGGGAATTAGAAAATTGGCTGGTGTGAGGAAGAAAAAAATGACAAAGAAAAAAACATACATATGGTATCAGAAATACAAAATTTCTGATCTCTGTTTTGTGAATAGGGATACAATTTTTCCTTTAAGAGACAATTATTTTTCAGAGGAAAAATGTCTGTTTTTTGACAATTAATGGTAATTAGAACAGATATGAAGATTTTAAAGACTTTGCCTGATTTTGCTTTCTTAATAAAATCTGTGTGTGTGTGTGTGTGTGTGTATATATATAGTGAGATCAGTTACCTATTTGAGCATGAAAGTACAAATACTTTTATTTTTTTTTTCCTTAATCATTGCTTATCAATCTAATCTTCTGATAATGATAAAAATACAGGTGAAAAGTGAAAGAACAATGTAAAAATCTAAAGCAACTTGATAAAATACCATCAAAACATACTGATTTTCTATACTTTACAAAATTTTTCCATAAAGAAGTGTGACTTTGGAAAATATTAACATTGCACAATTCATTCAATATCCCATATTAATTAAAATAAGTAAATCTGAGACCCTGTTTTAAGATACTGAAGATCTGCACTAATATGTACATGTTTTATCTGTGTGTACCTGTTTGTGGGAGTGGCATTTTCATTCAATGTAGTTGTAATGCACTTCTTTAGATGTATCAGGGAAGAGGGGAGGTATTTGAGTAATTAGAAGTTAGGACAGCTAGCTTTTGAATGGAATGAGAAATTATGAAATCTTTAACTCATGAAAGCTACTCGAGAAACTGAGAGCACATTTGTAAAATGGAAATTAATATGAAAACATCTTAAAAACTTTTTATTTTTCATTTTTGTGAGTACATAGTACATGCATATATTTATGGAGTACATGAGATATTTTGATGAAGGCATACAGTGCACAATAATTGCATCAGGGTAAATGAGGTATCCATTATCTCAAGCATTTGTTCTTTCTTTGTACTAAATTCAATTATACTCCTTTAGTTATTTTGCAATGTACAATAAATTATTTTTGACTGTAGTAACCCTGTTGAAATATCAAATACTAGATCTTATTAATTCTACCTAATTATATTTTTTAATCCATTCACCATCCCTTCTTCCCTCACATCCGCCCACCATGCTTCTCAGCCTCTGGTAACTATCCTTCCACTCTCTGTCTCCATGAGTTCAATTGTTTTAATTTTCTGGTCTCAGAAATAAGTGAGAACCTGCAAAGTTTGTCATTCTGTGCCTTGTTTATTTCCCTTAACATAATGATCTCCAGTTCCGTCTATGTTGTTGCAAATGTCAAGATCTCATTCTTTGCATGGCTGAATAGTACTCCATTTTGTATAGCTACCATATTTTCTTTATTTATTTATCTGTTGGTGGACAATTAGGTTGCTTTCAAATCTCAGCTATTGTGAACAGTGCTGTAATAAACATGTGAGTGGAGGTATCTCTTTGACATATTGATTTACTTTCTTTTGAGTATATACCCAGCAGTGGGATTGCTGGATTATATGGTAGTATTACTTTTATTTTTTTGAGGAATCTCCGAACTGTTCTCCATTGTGGTTTCATTAATTTAAATTCCCACCAACAGTATATGAGGGTAGCCTTTCTCCATATCCTGGCCAGCATTTGTTATTGCCTGTCTTTTGAATAAAATCTACTTTAACTGGGGTGAGATGACATCTCATTCAAGTTTTGATTTGCCATTCTCTGATGATCAATGGTGTTGAGCATTTGTTCATATACCTATTTTCCATTTTATATCTTCTTTTGATAAATGTTTATTCAGATCTTTTGCTCATTTTTAATTGGATTGTTATGTTTTTCCTATTGAGTTGTTTGAGCTTCTTATATATTCTGGTTATCAATTCTTTGTCAGACGGGCAGTTTGCAAATACTTTCTCTCATTCTGTGGATTGTCTTTTCATTTTGCTGATTGTTTCTTTTGCTGCGCAGAAGGTTCTTAACTTCCTGTGGTCCTATTTGCCCATTTTTGTGTCTGTTTCCTGTGCTTGTGGGATATTACTTAAAAAATATTTGCCCTGGAGTTTCCCCAATGTTTTCCTTTGGTATTTTCATAGTGTGAGGTCTTAGATTTAAGTCTTTAATCCCTTTTGATTTGATTTTTGTGTATGTTGAGAGATGGAGGTCTAGTTTCATTCCTCTGCATACGGATATTCAGTTTTCCCAGCACCATTTATTGAAAAGATGGCCCTTTTATGAATGTATGTCTTGGCACCTTTGTCAAAAATGAGTGCACTGTAGATGTATGGATTTATTTCTCAGTTCTGTATTCTGTTCCATTGGTCTATGTACCTCTTTGTATGCTAGTGACATACTGTTTTGGTTACTATAGATTTGTAGTATTATAATTGGAAGTCAGGGGATGTGATTCTTCCAGTTTTGTTCTTTTCATTCAAGATAGACTCGACTATTCTGTGTCTTTTCTGGTTTCATATAAATTTTAGGACGATTTTTCTCTATTTCTGTGAAGAATGCCATTGGCATTTTCATAGGCATTGCATTGAATATGTAGATTGCTTTGGGTAGTATGGACATTTTAATGTAATGATTCTTCTAATCCATGTACATGGAAAACCTTTCTATTTATTTTGTGTCCCCTTCAATTTTTTTCATCAAAGTTTTATACTTCTCCTTATAGAGACCCTTCACTTCTATGGTTAATTCCTAGCTATTTCATTTTATTTGTAGCTATTGTAAATGGGATTACTTTTTTATTTATTTTTCATATAGGTCCCTGATGGCATATCAAAATGCTACTGATTTTTGTGTGTTGATTTTGTATCCTGCAACTTTACTGAATTTATTTATTAGTTCTGATATTTTTCTTGTGGAGTCTTTAGATGTTTCCAAATAAAAGCTCATAACATCTGCAAACAAAGATAATTTGACTTCTTCCTTTCCAGTTTGGATAACCTTTATTTATTTATCTTGTGTGATTGCTCTAGCTAGTATTTCCAGGTCTATGTTGAATAACAGTGGTGAAAGTAGGCATCCTCATTTTGCCCCAGACCTTAGAGGAAAGGCTTTTAGTTTGTTGCCATTTAGTATAAAACTAGCTGTGGGTCTCTCATATGTGGCTTTTATTGTGTTAAGGTATATTCTTTCTATAGCAAGTTTTTTGAGAGTTTTTATCATGAATGTATGTTGAATTTTGTCAAATGCTTTTTCAGCATCAATTGCAATGATTATATGGTTTTGTCCTTCATTCTATTGGTATGATGTATCATGTTAATTTATTTGCATATGTTGAACTATCCTTGCATCCCTGGGATAAATCCTACTTGGTTATGATGAATGATCATTTTAATCTGTCATTGAATTTTGTTTGCTAGTATTTTGTTGAAAAATTTTGCCATCAAGAATATTCATCAAGAATACTGTCCTGTAGTTTTCCTTTTGTGATGTGTCTTTTTCTGTTTTTGGTATCAAGTTAATACTAGTCTTGTAGAATGAATTTGGAAGTATTCCCTCTTTCTCTGTTTTTCAGAGTAGTTTGAGTAGGATTGGTATTAATTCTTTAAATGTTTGGTTAAATTCGGCATTGGTGCCATCATGTCTCAGGCTTTTCTTTGCCAGGAGACTTCTTATTATGGATTCTATCTCAATAATTATTATTGGTCTGTTCAGGTTTTGGATTTCTTTATAAATTTCTTTATAAATTTCCTTATAAATTTCTTTTTCTAATTTTTTCTAGTTTTTAAAATAAATTTCTTTATAAATTTCTTTTTCTTTATAAATTTCTTTATAAATTTATAAAATTTATATATTTTATGGATTTCTTTATAAATTCCTAGACACACACCAAGGTTCAGCCTTGGTGTGTGTGTAGGAATTTAACCATTTCTTCTAGGTCTTCTGATTTATGGACATATAGTTGTTCTTATTATCTTCTAATGATTCCTCAAGTTTCTGCAGTACCAATTTTAATGTCTCATTTTCTTTATCTAGTTTTGTTTATTTGGGTCTTCTCTCTTATTTTCTTAGTCTGGCTAAAAGTCTCTCTATTTTGTTTTTCTTTTCAAAAACAAAATTTTTATTTGGTTTACTTTTTGTATTTTCTCTTCATTTCAGTTTTATTTATTTCTGCTCTTATCTTTATTATTTCTTTCCTTCTACAATTTTACTTTTGGTTTGCTCTTGCTTTTCTGATTCTTTAAGATGCATCATTAGGTAATTTATTTGAAATCTTTTCTACTTTTTGGTTTAGCACTTTTTGCTATAAACTTTTCCATTAGAACTGCTCTTGCTGTACTCCATATGTTTTGGTACATTGTGTTTCCATTTTCATTTGTTTCAAGAAATGTCTTAATTTCCTTCTTAATTTCTTCATTGACCTTCTGGTCGTTCAGGAACATATGGTTTAATTTCCATGTTTTTGTGTAGTTTCCAAAAGTTCCTATTGTTATGTATTTCTGGTTTTATTTCATGCTGATCACCAAAGGTACTTGCTATAATTTCAACTTCTAAAAAATTTTTAAGACTTGTTTTTTGGCCTAAAATATGGGCTATCTTTGAGAATGATCCCTGTGCTGAGGAAAGGAATGTGTATTCTGCAGCCGTTGGATACAATGTTCTGTAAATATCTGTTAGGTCTATAATGCAGATTAAGTTCAATATTTCTTTTTTTGATTTTCTACCTGAATGATCTGTCCAATGCTGGGGGGCAGGGGGTATTGATGTTTCTAGCTATTATTGTATTGGATTCTAACTTGTTCTTAAGGTTAATAATATTTGTTTTAATATACCTGGATGCTCCAATGTTGAGTGCATATATTTATAAATATATTTACAATTGTTATATCCTGTTACTGAATTGACCTCTTTATTATTATTTAATTACCTTCTTTGTACTTTTTTTTTTTTTTTTTTTGATGGAGTCTCTCTCTGTTGCTCAGGCTGGAGTGCAGTGCTACCATCTCGGCTCACTGCAAGCTCCGTCTCCCAGGTCCACACCATTCTCCTGCCTCAGCCTCCTGAGTAGCTGGGACTACAGGTGCCCACTACCACACCCGGCTAATTTTTTGTATTTTGGTAGAGATGGGATTCCACCGTGTTAGCCAGGATGGTCTCGATCTCCTGACTTCGTGATCCTCCCGCCTCAGCTGCCCAAAGTGCTGGGATTACAGGTGTGAGCCACCACGACTGGCCCCCTCTTTGTACTTTTTACAGTTTTTGTGTTGAAATATATTTTGTCTGATAGTAGAGCTACTCCTGCTCTTCTTTGGTTTCCATTGGTATGGAATGTCTTTTTTCATCTCTTTATTTTCAGTCTATTTGTGTCTTAAAAGGTGATGTGAGTTTCTTGTAGGGAACAAAACACTGGGTCCTTTAAAAAAAAAATCCATTCAGCAACTCTCTGTTTTGATTGGATAATTTAGTCCATTTACATTCAATGTTATTATTGATAAGTAAGGACTTAGGCCATTTTCCTATTTGTTTTCTGGTATTCTCTTTCTTGTTTTCTTCCTTTCTGCATTACTTTTAATGAAGGTGATTTTCTCTGGTGGTATGTTTTAATTTCATGGTTTTTATTTTTTGTGTATCTGTTGCATGTTTTTGGATTTGAGGTTGCCATGAAGCTTGCAAATACCTGACAGTGTTGATGTTGATGATAATGCTGTTTGCATAAACAAACTAACAATCAAGCAAAGAGAAGACATTAAAAACTCCACACTTTTTATCTTTTGGTGTTTCTATTTTTATTGTACTGTCTATGTTTTGAAAAGTTGCTGTAATTATTGTTTTTCATTAGTTCATCTTTTAGTCTTTCTACTCAAGATATGAGTAGTTTACATACTACAATTACTATTTTATAACATTCTGTGTTTTTCTGTGTTCTCACTATTACTTGTGAGTTTTCTGCCTTCAAACGATTTCTCATTGCTTGTTAATGTCCTTATTCTTTCAGATTGAAGGACTCTCTTTAACATTTCTTGTAGTACAGGTCTAGCATTGATGAAATCCCTCAGCTTTTGTTTGTCCAGAAAAGTTTTTATTTCTCCTTAATGTTTGAAGGATATTTTCACTGGATATAACATTCTAGAATTAAAGGATTTTTTCTGTCAGCAGTTCAAATATATCTGCCACTCTCTCCTGGGCTGTCAGCTTTCCACTGAGAATTCTGCTGCCAGAAATATTGGAGTTCCTCTGGATGCTATTTGTTTCTTTTCTCCTGCTGCTTAGAATCCTTTCTTTATCCTTGACCTTTGGGAGTTTGATTATTAAACGTCTTGAGGTAATCTTATTTTGGTTAAATATGCTTGGAATTCTATAAATGTCTTTTATTGAAATGTTGATATCTTTCTCTAGGTTTAGGAAGTTCTCTGTTCTTATCCCGTTTCTACTTTCTACCCTGATTACTCTGTCTACCTCCTCTTTAAGGCTAATAACTCTCAGATTTGCCCTATTGAGGCTGTTTTCTAGATCTTGAAAGTGTGCATCATTCTTTTTGCTTTTGTTTCCTCTGTGTACTTTCAAACAGCCTGTCTTCAAGCTCACTAACTAATTATTTCTTGTGCTTGATCACTTCTGCTGTTAAGAGGCTCTGATGCATTGTTCAGTATGTCAATTGCATTTTTCAGCTCCTGGATTTTTGTTTTTTTTTAATAATTTCAATCTCTTTGTGAAATGTATCTGATGGAATTCTGAATTTCTTCCCAGTGTTATCTTGAATTTCTTTGAGCTTCCTCAAAACAACTATTTTGAATTATCTGTATAAAAGGGCATCTATTTCTTTCTCTCTTGGATTGGTTACTGGTGTCTTATTTAGTTCATTTGGTGAGATCATGTTGTCATGGATGACCTTGATGCTTGTGAATGTTTGTCGGCATTGAAGAGTTAGATATTTGTGGGCCTTGAAGAGTTAGGTATTTATTATAATTTTTGCAGTCTGGGCTTATTTTACCTATTCTTTCTAGAAAGGATTTCCACATATTCGAAGGGGCTTGATTATTGTGATCTACATCTTTGGTCACTGCAGCTGTATCTGCATTGGGGGCACCACAAACCCAGTAATGTTGTGGCTCTTACAGACTCAAAGATGTCCTGCCTTGTGTAGGTCTTGTGTAAGATCTAGGAGAATTCCTTGATTATCAGGCAGAAACTCTTGTTCTCTTCCCTTACTTTTCCCCAAACAAACGGAATCTCCTCTGTGATGAGCTGCCTAGAGCTGTGAGTGGGGTGACACAAACACACCTGTGGCTACCAACACTGGGACTGTGCTGGGTCAGACACAAAGCCAGCCTAAGGGTCTTGCCTAAGGCCAACAATGACCCCTGCCTGGCTACTGCCAATGTTTATTCAAAGCCCAAGGTCTCTACAATCAGCAGGTGGTGAATCATCCAGCCTTGTTTCCTTCCTGTCAGGGCAATGAATTCCCCCCTAGTTAAAGATGGGCCCATATATGTCAACTGGGAGTCAAGGCTTCAAGTCAGGAACCTTAGGAAACCTGGTGCTCTACTGTAGGTGAGCTGGTCCTCAAGACACAAGAAAAAGTCCTTCGTACTCTTCCCTCATCTTTCCTTAAGCAGAGGAGCCTCACCCTGTGGTGATCACTGCCCCGGGCCTGCAGTGAGGAGTGCCTGGCTCCTGCCAATGTTCCCTTAAGGCTCCAAAACTCTTGAGTCAGCTTGTAGTAGATGCTGCTACTCCTGAGTCTGTTTCTTCAGGGGATTGGACTTCTTTGTGGCCCAGGGAAGACCCAGAAATGTCATCCAGGAGTCAAGGCTTAGAATTGGGGACCCTAGGAGTCGGCTTGGTGCTGTACCACACTGTGGTCAAGCTGGTACCCAAGCTTCAATACAAAATCCTCTTTACTCTTCTTTTTCCTTTCTGATCGCAGAAGGAGTCTCTCCTTGTAGCCACCACAGCTTAAAATGTGCTGCATGACACCTGAAACCAGCGCAGCTCTGAGTCTCACCCAAGGACCTGTGGTGCACACTGCCTGACTGTCACTATTGATTATTTAGGGCCAACAGCCTCTCTCTTTAACCAGCAGGTGATGAATTCTGCCAGGATTGGGTCCTTCCCTTCAAGGCAGTGGTTTCCCTTCTGGCCCAGGGAGTGTTTAGAAATGTCATCTGGGGGATGCAATGGGGGACTCAGGACTCTGCCTGGTGCCCTGTTCTTCTGTGGCTGAGCTGGTATCTAAATTGTAAGAAAAAGTCCTCTTTATTATCCCCTCTCCTCTCCTCATCCAGAGGGAAGGAGTTTCCCAGATCTGCCAGCTGCGCTGTGTGGGGCTGAGAGGGATGATACAAATACTCCCTTAGCCACCCTGGCTATTGTCTTGCTATGTCACATACACCACAAGTCCACAAGCTCTGAGTCCAGCACAGCACCAAGACTTGCCCAGAAAGTGTAGTCCCTGTGGCTTAGACAGCCTTTCAAGTTCATTTAGGATCCCAGAGCTCATTAACCAGTGGTGGCAGTGCTTGCTGGAACTCAGTTTCCAACCACTGGGACAGGTGATTTCCCTCTGGCTAGGGCTGGGCTGCCGGCTCCCTCCACTGGCACTTGCTGAGTTCTGTTTCATGCTGCTTTTCACTGCTACAGGGCAGCACTGAGTTCCAATGCAAAGTCCCACATCACTGCTCTTTCCCTCCCCTAAGTGCTCAGATTCTTTCTGTACCATACAACTTTGCCGGAAACCTGGTGAGGGGTGGTGTAAACAGTTCAAGATGGTCTTTCCCACCATCTTCTCTGCCTCTTTCCTTAATATGATGTTAAAACCAGGTACTGTGATCACTCACATGATTTTTGGATCTTATAAAGTTGCTTATAAAGGTTTTTTTTTTGTGTGTATGTGAATAGTTGTTCAATTTGGTATTCTTACAATGCAGTTGTTGGAGGCTTCTATTTGTCCATCCTGCTCTGCTTCCTCCCAACGTAAAAACATTTTAATGTCCAAAATTAGTTAATGGTATTAAAGGAAAAACCCAAGACAAGTTAAATTTAACAGAGTTTATTTGAGCAGGAAAAAAATGGTTCAGGAACAGTGTAGCACTCAGGATAAAAAGCAGTTCAGAGAGCTCTGTTCCGGAAGGAGTTCATGCACATGTACAGAAAGAGAAATGGAAATGACCTACAGAAATAGCCTGACTGCATTCAGTTTAGCTTTTGCCTTATTTGGGCATGTTGTGGTAGTTGTCAGCCTATGATTGGCTGAAGGTTTGGCTATTAAGAGTGGCTGAGAATAGGCTACTTGTTACAAGAGTATACACTCAGGTTAGGTTGCAGTTTGTTTACACATTAAGTTAGGTAATAATTCACTATGTATGGAGGTAGCTTTCCACCAAACAATAGTTAGTAGTAAGTAACAATAGTAATAAGGAGCAATACTTAATATTGCTTGTCTATTTCATGATTTGCTTAGAACCTGCTCTCAATCAAACAAATTAAAGGCATTTTTCTCACTATGATTTGCATATTAAAACATTCTAAAAAATAAATGTTGGCATTTGGAAGCTATTTGCAAGAAAAAATTAGAATTTCAAATTTATATCTTTCTTACATTTCAAAGATGCGTAATAAAAGTTAGTTGTGAGCAGTTCCAATTTAGGTCTCTATTCTTCCTCTTCTCTCATTTTTTTTTTTTTTGTGATCGACTATATTCCTCCATTTTTTTCCCTCCATAAACTGAGAACAATTTCAAGTTTATTTTCTGCACCACAAATTTCCTTTTTCCTACAAATGTGAATGTGGTAAATCTTAATTATGTTGTCTTTCTGAGTTCCTTACAATCTGTCCTAATCACATCCACCTCTATTTTTGTATCTGTAGAATTATCTTGTTGTTTTTCTCAGAAAGCCTAAGATTTTTTTTTAATTAAACTAAAGGGAAAATAGATAATTCTTTAAACCTTTTTTCAAACATTTATATAATTGTCTTCTATTGTATTTACTATTTTTTTTCCTAGAGTTTGAGTTTGTTTGTTTTGTTTGTTTCCACTGGATGAAAGATGCAAGCTGGATTTGTGGACTGTCCTTGAATCTGCAACCCCATTCCTGTGCCCCCTGGTTGCTGGGCTTCCTGACTCTGTATTATAAACTTAAATGGTCAGTTCATAAATTCTCCCTGAGAGAAATGATAAGGAAATATGGAGATTTCCACAAGAGAGGTAGGGAGGTTAACCTATATGCTGGTATTTTCTGTGGGCCTCATTATTTCTCTTTTTCTGTCTCTCCTTGTATATACACATTATTTATATATGTTACATATATTATGCAATATATTATTCATGTTGTGTATGTGTGTGTGTGTGTGTGTATATATATGTTCACTGCTCAATCCAGCTTAGTGCTCTTGCTTGAAAGATACATGTAATTTATAAAACATTATCTTAGCTTTACAAATCAGTATAACCATTAATTTAGTAGCATAATAACAGTTGGAGAGATCTGATTCCTGGCACTACAAGCTCCCTGCCCTCACTTAGGGCAAAGACTACCTCAGACATGGATGTGCTTTGTGTCTAGGTGTACTCTGAGATATGTAAGCAGTTCAGCACAGAGTTTGGGGTGTTCCAATTAAATGTAAAGGAGATTTTACTGTAGATAAAAGTTCTTGTTCTTCTTTACCTTATACTCACCCTATACTTCTTTACCTTTTACTCACATAAAGGAAAAGAGAGGACCGGTTTCTTGTTCAACTACTATGGCAGTATTAGTTTGATGGAGTAATGTCTCTTGTAGAAGCGGTGTAGAAAAATATGTAGCACAATAAACATGCTACAAGGCTTGTTAATGTATGTGTGGCAAATGTTCATTCAGACTGTTTCTGGATGAACTGGTTGTTCTGCTGCAGAGCCTCATCCTTCCTCAGTCACAGCACATTTGGTGATGGCCTGGAAGGTTTCTTTAAACATTTTCCACACATACATTAACAAGCCTTGTAGCATGTTTATTGTGCTACATATTTTTCTACACAGCTTCTACAAGCGACATCACTCCATCCAACTTCTACTGCCATAGTAGTTGGACAGGAAACCAGTCCTCTCTTTTCCATTATGTGAGTGAAAATATTATTTCTCAAAGGCAAAGTCTTGCTAAATATACAAACAATACATAATAAAATGATAATATTTTAGCATTTTAGTTTTCAGCATCTGTATTTACATGTACAATGACACCACAGTTTTGTTTTTTATTTCCCCCAGGAAAAATATGAGGTTATTCTATAATTTTTTTGTTAGAAAAGATTCCATTTTGAAAGTATTTCCAAAATAAGGGAATCTGTCATGAAGATAAACTGTTGAAATTGAAAATCCAAATGATTCACGACTTTTACAGAAAAGTTCTGCTAAAAAAATAAAATGTCATATCACAACCTCTACGTGCATGCCCATCATATCCATATATCTGTCTGTCTTTCCTCTGGCTTCGGTGACACATGTCACACGTGTCTGTCAGGGAAAGAGGTGGTGGCTGTGGAGATGGAGGCAGCATTCTGTCTTGTTTTTGCTGTCTAGTCTGACCTCTCTTGTGGACACATTATGGCTATGCATTGCCACTGGCTGGGCTTCTGCCTACTGCGTCAAGGAGGAGCCTCTACTGGTTGTAATTGCAAGGACAATCAGAGAGGTGCTACGTTGGAATTCCACGGGTATACAGTCATAAATTGCATTTTAAATAAAATTTTTCCATGCCTACAAGACCCAGGCTCCAAACTGAGGGCTTTGGGGTGATGGGGATCTTCTTCTGCTTGTTTCTTTTTTACATAAACCACACTGGAAGGTAAGAATTTTCAGGAGGAAAAACATTGTCTTACTTCCGTGTTGCCCACCTGCTCTGTATTTTAGCTGAACTTCCTAACCACGGTGTGTGGAAGGTACTATCCATGATTTGGGGCTGGACTTGGTTTGCTGATGCCCTTTATAGGCCTAGAGATTTCAGTGTGACCCAGATGTCAGGCAAGGATGGGGAAGTACTTTGTCTGGAATAATTTCATGAGTGTCAGCAGAAAAGAGCCTACAAAGGAGTGCTCCAAACCATCCCAAGATCGGGCTGTTTGAGATTCCAGAGAAGCACAAAACACCTGGTGGACCAGCCCGAAGCATTTATTACACCGTGCTTCAGCAATCCTCTAGAAGACAGCGAGAGAAATGCACGTTCTACCTAAATATGGCTCTAGTGAAGGAGGTCCAGTTATGGCATTTTCAGGAAGGTTTAAGAAATTTGGCTCAGGGCCAAGGCCAGTTTCTTTCAGTGCTTTGGGCAAAAACCTAGAAAACTTTATCAGTGCCTGGGAATGTTTGAGATCTCAGTTTTGTTTGAAGCTTACTGGGAAAAATCTAAAGTTGGCTGGGTCACAGAGCTGTCAAAGCATTCTGTGATTTTCCACCAGGAGAAAGAAAAAAGACAGGGGAAACTGGGAGACCCTGCAAAGAAACTAGACACATGTGTTCGCATTGCTTGCAGGCAGTCTTCTAGATTGGAATGAATCTTTTTTGATATTAACTAAAAAGCTGGTAATCATTCACTTTCAATTATAGTAAAGAAAGTTGACTGAGGTAGTACTGCAATGGTTCCAAGTTAAGCCGAACATATTATTATAACATCTTGTGCAGTTGACTTGGTGCTTAATCACTTAGTTTCTTCATCTGTAAAAGGGATAGGATAATAATAGTATAAGTCTCAATGGTCTCTTGCAAAAATGGAAAACAAAGCAAAACATATCGATAGTATAAATAATATGAACAGGTCTGGCATACATTAAATTTATATATTCTTTCTCTTCCTCTACCCTACTTTTTCATCATTATCATTACAATTATAAACAAAATAAAACCCTAAGTCTTGCAACTGAATAAACAAACCCCATCTTGGCCAAAGGGATCCCAAAGAAACCTTAAAAATTAATTCCTAGTCGTGATGGGATGGAAGGTCAGACAGGCCTCACCCACATTATACCCACTCCCTTTTCCAGACATTAACCAGCATTCACGTTAAAATAGAGATCGTTAGACTGACAGAATGGACTCTTTGTGTCAATAAGATGCCAACTTATAAATAAGACCTAAGACCATGCCAGGCAAGGGTAAAGTCACACACCCCTACACTTAAAGAATAAACTATATACTAACTGCCATAGGTTTTTGTTTTGTTTTGTTTTTCTCTGGTAGCTAGACAAACACTGGCCTAAGACAAGAATTTTAAAACAATTTTCAGCCCAGCCACCACCAGACGTAGACCTGCAGCCTGTGTTCTGCAAGCCATAACTACAGCTTTGATTGCACAAGAGACTGATACCAGTGACTTTCTCGTGATAAGACCACTAACTATGGACTGATTCCAGCCAGTTTACAGAGGGTGCACACTTGAGCCCCTTTGTGTCCTGAAAAGACCTTTTATATGGATAGGGGCTAATTGTATACCTTTAAATGATAAGTCTTGGGTGAACATGGGTGTTATGTAACCTGCATGTTTATTCAGTACACATGTGTTAGGACCACCTTCATGAATAAATATTCATAGCTGCTCCTATAACCTGCTGAATATGTATGTTTAGCCAGCCCATTTAGCATAAAGCCACCTCCCCAATGCCTCCTCCTTCAATGTGTCCGCTGACAGCTGAAGGCCACACTTCCCAACCTGTCAGGAGGGCCACCTTGTAGGTGATAAGCCTTTATATAAAATAAAATCTTCTTTCCAAATGTATAAATTGTGTGAATTTTTTTAAGTTAGCACAAGGGTGAGTACTATAATTATCAATGGCTTGAACACTTAGATGAGTGACGCCACTCAAACTGAATTTAGAATTCAAATTACTTCACTATTCTAATCTCATACTTATAGCAGTTAAATAATTCCAGACTAAACAGAGGAAAAGCATTAATACCATCTAAATTTTAGTCTTTTTGATGTACTAGTCCACTGTGTATCAGTCTTTTTAAATTAATTCACTCCAATCTTCCCAGCCTTCTCTAAAGAAAAGACAAAGTGGACAAATGGTAAGATTGAGGCTTAGTGGGGAGGAGCCAAGATGGCTGAATAGGAACAGCTCCCAGCGCGAGCGACACAGAAGACGGGTGATTTCTGCATTTCCATCTGAGGTACCGTGTTCATCTCACTAGGGAGTGCCAGACAGTGGGCGCAGGTCAGTGGGTGAGTGCACCGTGTGCCAGCTGCAGCAGGGGCGAGGCATTGCCTCACTCGGGAAGTGCAAGGGGTAAGGGAGTTCCCTTTCCAGGGGTGACAGACGGCACCTGGAAAATCGGGCCACTCCCACCCGAATACTGTGCTTTTCCGACGGGCTTAGGAAACGGTGCCCCAGGAGAGTATAGCCCGCACCTGGCTCAGAGGGTCCTACGCCCACAGAGTCTTGCTGATTGCTAGCACAGCAGTCTGAGATCAAACAGCAAGTCGGCAGCGAGGCTGAGGGAGGGGTGCCCGCCATTGCCCAGGCTCCCTTAGGTAAACAAAGCAGCCAGGAAGCTTGAACTGGGTGGAGCCCACCACAGCTCAAGGAGGCCTGCCTGCCTCTGTAGGCTCCACCTCTGGGGGCAGGGCACAGACAAACAAAAAGACAGCAGTAACCTCTGCAGACTTAAATGTCCCTGTCTGACAGCTTTGAGGAGAGCAGTGTTTCTCCCAGCACGCAACTGGAGATCTGAGAACGGGCTGACTGCCTCCTCAAGTGGGTCCCTGACCCCTGACCCCCGAGCAGCCTAACTGGGAGGCACCCCCCAGCAGGGGCAGACTGACACCTCACATGGCCGGCCAGGTACTCCAACAGACCTGCAGCTGAGGGTCCTGTCTGTTAGAAGGAAAACTAACAGAAAGGACATCCACACCAAAAACCCATCTGTACATCACCATCATCAAAGACCAAAAGTAGATAAAACCACAAAGATGGGGAAAAAACAGAGCAGAAAAACTGGAAACTCTAAAAAGCAGAGTACCTCTCCTCCTCCAAAGGAACGCAGTTCCTCACCAGCAACGGAACAAAGCTGGACGGAGAATGACTTTGACGAGTTGAGACAAGAAGGCTTCAGACGATCAAATTACTCCGAGCTACGGGAGGATATTCAAACCAAAGGCAAAGAAGTTGAAAACTTTGAAAAAAATTTAGAAGAATGTATAACTAGAATAACCAATACAGAGAAGTGCTTAAAGGAGCTGATGGAGCTGAAAACCAAGGCTCGAGAACTACGTGAAGAATGCAGAAACCTCAGGAGCCGATGCGATCAAATGGAAGAAAGGGTATCAGCCCTGGAAGATGAAATGAATGAAATGAAGCGAGAAGGGAAGTTTAGAGAAAAAAGAATAAAAAGAAACGAGCAAAGCCTCCAAGAAATGTGGGACTATGTGAAAAGACCAAATCTACGTCTGATTGGTGTACCTGAAAGTGACGGGGAGAATGGAAACAAGTTGGAAAACACTCTGCAGGATATTATCCAGGAGAACTTCCCCAATCTAGCAAGGCAGGCCAACATTCAGATTCAGGAAATACAGAGAACGCCATAAAGATACTCCTCGAGAAGAGCAACTCCAAGACACATAATTGTCAGATTCACCAAAGTCGAAATGAAGGAAAAAATGTTAAGGGCAGCCAGAGAGAAAGGTCGGGTTACCATCAAAGGGAAGTCCATCAGACTAACAGCGGATCTCTCGGCAGAAACCTTACAAGCCAGAAGAGAGTGGGGGCCAATATTCAACATTCTTAAAGAAAAGAATTTTCAACCCAGAATTTCATATCCTGCCAAACTAAGCTTCATAAGTGAAGGAGAAATAAAATACTTTACAGACAAGCAAATGCTGAGAGATTTTGTCACCACCAGGCCTGCCCTAAAAGAGCTCCTGAAGGAAGCGCTAAACATGGAAAGGCACAACCGGTACCAGCCACTGCAAAATCATACCGAAATGTAAAGACCATCGACACTAGGAAGAGACTGCATCAACTAACGAGCAAAAGAACCAGCTAACATCATAATGACAGGATCAGATTCACACATAACAATATTAACTTTAAATGTAAATGGACTAAATGCTCCAATGAAAAGACACAGACTGGCAAATTGGATAAAGACTAAAGACCCATCAGTGTGCTGTATTCAGGAAACCCATCTCACGTGCAGAGACACACATAGGCTCAAAATAAAAGGATGGAGGAAGATCTACCAAGCAAATGGACAGCAAAAAAAGGCAGGGGTTGCAATCCTAGTCTCTGATAAAACAGACTTTAAACCAACAAAGATCAAAAGAGACAAAGAAGGCCATTACATAATGGTAAAGGGATTAATTCAACAAGAAGAGCTAACTATCCTAAATATATATGCACCCAATACAGGAGCACCCAGATTCATAAAGCAAGTCCTGAGTGACCTACAAAGAGACTTAGACTCCCACACATTAATAATGGGAGACTTTAACACCCCACTGTCAACATTAGACAGATCAACGAAACAGAAAATCAACAAGGATACCCAGGAATTGAACTCAGCTCTGCACCAAATGGACCTAATGGACATCTACAGAACTCTCCACCCCAAATCAACAGAATATACATTTTTTCCAGCACCACACCACACCTATTCCAAAATTGACCATATACTTGGAAGTAAAGCTCTCCTTAATAAATGTAAAAGAACAGAAATTATAACAAACTATCTCTCAGATCACAGTGCAATCAAGCTAGAACTCAGGATTAAGAATCTCACTCAAAACCGCTCAACTACATGGAAACTGAACAACCTGCTCCTGAATGACTACTGGGTGCATAACGAAATGAAGGCAGAAATAAAGATGTTCTTTGAAACCAACAAGAACAAAGACACAACATACCAGAATCTCTGGGATGCATTCAAAGCAGTGTGTAGAGGGAAATTTATAGCACTAAATGCCCACAAAAGAAAGCAGGAAAGATCCAAAATTGACACCCTAACATCACAATTAAAAGAACTAGAAAAGCAAGAGCAAACACATTCAAAAGCTAGCAGAAGGCAAGAAATAACTAAAATCAGAGCAGAACTGAAGGAATTAGAAACACAAAAAACCCTTCAAAAAATAAATGAATCCAGGAGCTGGTTTTTTGAAAGGATCAACAAAATTGATAGACCGCTAGCAAGATTAATAAAGAAAAAAAGAGAGAAGAATCAAATAGATGCAATAAAAAACGATAAAGGGGATATCACCACCGATCCCACAGAAATACAAACTACCATCAGAGAATACTACAAACACCTCTACACGAATAAACTAGAAAATCTAGAAGAAATGGATAAATTCCTCAACACATACACCCTCCCAAGACTAAACCAGGAAGAAGTTGAATCTCTGAATAGACCAATAACAGGAGCTGAAATTGTGGCAATAATCAATAGCTTACCAACCAAAAGAAGTCCAGGACCAGATGGATTCACAGCCAAATTCTACCAGAGGTACAAGGAGGAGCTGGTACCCTTCCTTCTGAAACTATTCCAATCAATAGAAAAAGAGGGAATCCTCCCTAACTCATTTTATGAGGCCAGCATCATCCTGATACCAAAGCCTGGCAGAGACACAACAAAAAAAGAGAATTTTAGACCAATATCCTTGATGAACATTGATGCAACAATCCTCAATAAAATACTGGCAAACAGAATCCAGCAGCACATCAAAAAGCTTATCCACCATGATCAAGTGGGCTTCATCCCTTGGATGCAAGGCTGGTTCAATATACGCAAATCAATAAATGTAATCCAGCATATAAACAGAACCAAAGTCAAAAACCACATGATTATCTCAATAGATGCAGAAAAGGCCTTTGACAAAATTCAACAACCCTTCATGCTAAAAACTCTCAATAAATTAGGTACTGATGGGTCGTATCTCAAAATAATAAGAGCTATTTATGACAAACCTACAGCCAATATCATACTGAATGGGCAAAAACTGGAAGCATTCCCTTTGAAAACTGGCACAAGACAGGGATGCCCTCTCTCACCACTTCTATTCAACATAGTGTTGGAAGTTCTGGCCAGGGCAATTAGGCAAGAGAAGGAAATCAAGGGTATTCAATTAGGAAAAGAGGAAGTCAAATTGTCCCTGTTTGCAGATGACATGATAGTATATCTAGAAAACCCCATTGTCTCAGCCCAAAATCTCCTTAAGCTGATAAGCAACTTCAGCAAAGTCTCAGGATACAAAATCAATGTACAAAAATCACAAGCATTCTTATACATCAATAACAGAAAAACAGAGAGCCAAATCATGAGTGAATTCCCATTCACAATTGCTTCAAAGAGAATAAAATACCTAGGAATCCAACTTACAAGGGATGTGAAGGACCTCTTCAAGGAGAACTACAAACCACTGCTCAAGGAAATAAAAGAGGATACAAACAAATGGAAGAAAATTCCGTGGTCATGGGTAGGAAGAATCAATATCATGAAAATGGCCATACTGCCCAAGGTAATTTACAGATTCAATGCCATCCCCATCAAGTTACCAATGACTTTCTTCACAGAATTGGAAAAAACTACTTTAAAGTTCATATGGAACCAAAAAAGAGCCCGCATCGCCAAGTCAATCCTAAGCCAAAAGAACAAAGCTGGAGGCATCACGCTACCTGACTTCAAACTATACTACAAGACTACAGTAACCAAAACAGCATGGTACTGGTACCAAAACAGAGATATAGATCAATGGAACAGAACAGAGCCGTCAGAAATAATGCCACATATCTACAACTATCTGATCTTTGACAAACCTGACAAAAACAAGCAATGGGGAAAGGATTCCCTATTTAATAAATGGTGCTGGGAAAACTGGCTAGCCATATGTAGAAAGCTGAAACTGGATCCCTTCCTTACACCTTATACAAAAATTAATTCAAGATGGATTAAAGACTTAAATGTTAGACCTAAAACCATAAAAACCCTAGAAGAAAACCTAGGCAATACCATTCAGGACATAGGCATGGGCAAGGACTTCATGTCTAAAACACCAAAAGCAATGGCATCAAAAGCCAAAATTGACAAATGGGATCTAATTAAACTAAAGAGCTTCTGCACAGCAAAGGAAACTACCATCAGAGTGAACAGGAAACCTACAAAATGGGAGAAAATTTTCGCAACCTACTCATCTGACAAAGGGCTAATATCCAGAATCTACAATGGACTCCAACAAATTTACAAGAAAAAAACAAACAACCCCATCAAAAAGTGGGCAAAGGACATGAACAGACACTTCTCAAAAGAAGACATTTATGCAGCCAAAAAGCACATGAAAAAATGCTCACCATCACTGGCCGTCAGAGAAATGCAAATCAAAACCACAATGAGATACCATCTCACACCAGTTAGAATGGCAATCCTTAAAAAGTCAGGAAACAACAGGTGCTGGAGAGGATGTGGAGAAATAGGAACACTTTTACACTGTTGGTGGGACTGTAAACTAGTTCAACCCTTGTGGAAGTCAGTGTGGCGATTCCTCAGGGATCTAGAACTAGAAATTCCATTTGACCCAGCCATCCCATTACTGGGTATATACCCAAAGGACTATAAATCATGCTGTTATAAAGACACATGCACACGTATGTTTATTGCAGCACTATTCACAATAGCAAAGACTTGGAACCAACCTAAATGTCCAACAATGATAGACTGGATGAAGAAAATGTGGCACATATACACCATGGAATACTATGCAGCCATAAAAAATGATGAGTTCACGTCCTTTGTAGGGACATGGATGAAATTGGAAATCATCATTCTCAGTAAACTATCGCAAGAACAAAAAACCAAACACCGCATATTCTCACTCATAGGTGGGAATTGAACAATGAGAACACATGGACACAGGAAGGGGAACATCACACTTCAGGGACTGTTGTGGTGTGGGGGGAGGGGGGGAGGGATAGCACTGGGAGATATACCTAATGCTAGATGACGAGTTGGTGGGTGCAGCGCACCAGCATGGCACATGTATACATATGTAACTTACCTGCACGTTGCGCACATGTACCATAGAGCCTAAAGTATAATAACAATAATAATAATAATAATAATAATAATAATAAAAAGAAAAAAAAAAGATTGAGGCTTAGCAGGGGGTCAGTAGCAGGTGCTTGTGCTGGTTCAGATCATACTCCTGGATTTGAATCCAGCTCTACTACTTATTTTCTATGTAAATTTGGGCAAGTAGCTAAAAATCTGTATGGCTCGATCATCTTTTGTAAGTCAGAGAATAATAGCCCATACCTTAATGAGTTACAGGAAAATGTAATAAGGTGATCATTAATCACTGAACATACAGCCTGGCACATGAATTTAGTTTAACAAATGGCTGTTATTCTTTCATTAGGAGTATTATTAGTGATTAAAATTTTGAATAAATCAGGGCTTTAAGCTTATGCTGCTACTTAACAATCCTTTTAAAATTTCTCGTAATTTCTCTGCTCTCTGTTAGCCATGAGGTTTGCCCCAGATTTTCACCCAGGGACAGGTGAAGATGGCCACTCCCATCCCTTACAGCCAGAATAAGTTTTAAAGGAATGATAAGAGGCCAAGATAAAATTGTGTGTGGATTAGCTGATTAGTCTTGATTGTTGGGCCTGTTATATACATTATCACTGTCTTCAAAATCCGAATCTCCATCTCTGACAGCACATAACTGAGAATAATGAGATATAGTTTTTATAAATAAAAAACATCTTGTTAATCAACTAACCTAGAAATTATTTATATGAACCTTAATATGCGTGTGTGTGTGCATGAATATAATGTAAAAACTGTGTACATATCTTAATTTTTTCTACATAAGTTGAAACATTAAAGCAATGAATTACTTTCAGGGTTAAATTACAAGTATATCCCATATTCATCTAATATATATAGTTGTTTAATCACATTACAAGTTATTCTAAATAGTTTATTGAGTTTTTGAAGATTCAACTAGTTAAAACATGCAAATCAGCCAGGTTACTTTCTGGAAGACATTATGAAATCACTAATATATGGATGTGCCAATTGTTCATATTTTGAGATTTAACATTCAATACCATTTTCTAGAGGCTTTAGATGTGGTTGAAAATAAAATATAAATTCAGAAGGAAAATAACTGTTTGAGTGGATATCTTCCTTCTAAGAAAGACTGTGTCCAGTGGTGCTACTTTTTTATGGGAAAGGTGCTTTATATCATCATTGCCCTCCAAATAGAGAGAGAGAAAGAACAAATATTTCTAATAAATCAATAGCTTCCAAACTTCCAGCACATTAATTGAGTCCTAAGTAGTATTCGATTTTATACAAGTATTCAAAGAAAGGTATATTATAAAAGTATAACTATTTATAATTCTACATGTTCTACTAAAAATGCAACCTTCATATTCCTACTTCTCAGAGGTGTACTAAAAATGTAAAAAGTAATTGTGTTGCAATCAGTTACATAAATGTAATATTGCAACGGAAAAGCACCAGTATATCATTATATTTGAAATATGACAAAATATTTAGGAGGTTATATTTGTTTGCCAGGGCTGACATAACAAAATAACTAGGTGGATTAAAAAATAGAGATTTTTTTTTTTATTGTTCTGGAGGCTAGCAGTCTGAGATCAAGGTGTCAGCAGGGCTGGTTTCTTCTAAAGCTCTCTCCTTGACTTATAGCTGGCTGTCTTCATGTTCATGCTATACACATATGTGTCTGTGTCCTAAATTCCTCATATTAAAATAGGGCCCACCTAATGACCTCATTTTAAGTTAGTTATCTATTTAAAGGTTGTATCTCCAAGTACATATTCTGAGGTGCTGGGTGTTAGAACTTCAATATATGAAACTTCAGAGGAACACAGTTCAGCCCATAACAGTCAAGAGAAGTTACACCTTCTGAGGAAATGTGTGCTATCTGGAGAATGCAATTGCCTTTTCCAGCCTCTAGAGGCAGCTTGCATTCCTCGGCTTCTGGTCCCTTCCATCTTAGGGCCAGCAGCAGCAGTGTTCTCCCCGACATAGCATCACTCTGACACTGACATGTTTGCCTCTGTCCTCCACATTTAAAGACCCTTGTGGTTACACTTAGCCTCCCTGCATAATTTAGAATAATTTTCCTAGTTTAACATCAGCTGATTAGCAGCCTTAATTCCATCTGCTACCTTAATTCCCGTTTATCATGTAATATAACCTAGTCACAGGTGTCTGGGAATAGAACATAGACATCTTTGGGAGAAGAGAAGTTACTCTGGCTATCACACTTACTAACTGAAATAATAAAAATCAGTCTTCTGTATTGAGATTTAGAGCCATCCAGGACGCCAGTCTCTGACAAATATTTTTGCTTTGGGGCTTGGAATAAGAATATTAATGACACAAGCTTCATAAAAATCTATTCTTAAAAGAAGATTATCTTAAAAGTTACTCCATCAAAATGATGAACCAAATTGTATAAATAATTTCAAACTGATATATAGCTTCCATTTGAATTCCCATCAAAAGTAGCACTTAAGTAACCCTTGATCAGGCAGTTTATGTGATAGATATTGCTAGGAAGTACAAGCGAGGCACATGGGATTGTGATACGTGAAAAAAGGAAAGTAATAACAGGTTCATTAACTAATAGCAATGTTAAAAGCAACGAGGGCTCACTCATGCTGTGAGCCTTTTGCAAACTATGTAACCCACATCGGAATGTTTTCTTAAGAAGCCAGGGAGGCTGGCTGTTTTCTTCTGACTCTTATCTTTTATTGTTTGACTATTAACCCTAGGAGATTGAAAAAAATCACAATTCCAGGTTGCACCTGAGTATGGCAAAGTGTGGTTTTGTCATGCTTGAGAAAGACCTCAGTCAGAGGAGCAGAGAGATATAGAGGTAATTAATGTAGGAAGCTGTTGGCATGCAGAAAACTGTGTACAAAAGTTGCAAGTCAATCCAGAAGTGTTCTCGGCAGATATGCGTGAGCAACTCTACGACTCACTCCTTGTTCATTTTAATCTATACATGTCCTATACCAACCACACTCTGTTACTTCAGAGTAATTGCCACAATTTCTATGAAAGCCATAAAATGAAAGCTTAGTGAAACCAGCTACAGTCTGTGTTGCTCTGGCTGATTCTGATGCCATAATAAATGTACATCATTCTCCCT
Organism: Pongo pygmaeus; assembly: GCF_028885625.2. Lineage (NCBI taxonomy): Eukaryota > Metazoa > Chordata > Mammalia > Primates > Hominidae > Pongo > Pongo pygmaeus. The sequence goes on from NC_072395.2 coordinate 31,375,938, forward strand.
CTCTACCACCCATTCTATATTTCCCAGATCCTTGGCTAGCAGTTCTGAACACCTTGCCTGTACCCAGGCCCTGCTTATAATGCTGGGACTGCAATTGCTCTCTGCTGCTATCATCAGGCATGGACACACTATGAGGCACTGAAGTGAGGGTCTCATATTCAGATCTACTGCTTCTTGCACCTCAGTAGGTTGTGACAATCTTAGCTCTATGTAATAATTACTGCTGAGAACCTAGTAGCTCCTTTATTTGGTCTGATATTTTTGATATACATGAGGCCCAAAATTGCTAGATGGCAGTCATAGTTTTAGGACAAGAAATATTCTGATTTTATGGATCGTCATAGAATCTTTTACCTACAATCCATCCCACAAAGGGACCATGACATTTAATCCTTCAGAGACTAAAATTGCAAGGTTAGGAGGCCTAAACTTCTCCAAAGGGTCAAGAATGATAAAGAATGCTGTTAATCCTACTTTCACCCTTTCTTTCATTTTGCGTTTTAGCTATTGGGGACACGTGATGTGTACTGCATTCCAGAGGACAGATTGGCAGCCCTACAAAATGCCATCTCCAGGCTGACATCCTAGCTAAAAAGTCGTTCCACATTCTATCAATTAGGCCACTAACTTTTGGGTGATATGTAAAGATATAGATATAGATATAGTAATAGATATAGGTATATTGGTTATAATGGTTTCACTTTTTATGCATCCAATGTCAAAATTATTAGCTACAAAAGGATCCTTTGGTCCAAAGGGAAGTTTTACAGAATTCCAGCCACTCAGAAAGCCCTGGCAGAGGCATCGTGGGCAGAAGAGGCAAAACCACGTGCAATATATGTATGAATCACAAAAAGATGAGTTATTGCCTTCTCCAGGAAGAAAGGGGTTTTAAGTAATTAACTAGACATCAAGTGGATGGTCTCTTCAAAGAATGGTACCATATTGAGAGTTGGGGCAGTCGCCAATACTGGATAGGTCAGATATTCAGCAGTGGGAATAATTTTATCAGTCTTGATGTAAAAACAAGCACATGAGTGGAAGCAATGCTAGTACAGTCATTCCTAACCTCCAAACCAGCCACCAAGGATTCACTGTGGGAGGATAGGGTGGCTGAGGACAAATGCTGGCTGGTGTACTTTTAATGCACCATTATTTCCGTTTGGTTTTTGGTGGCTCTGTGCAGTAGATACTCTTTGGTGGGTGGTGATAGGATACACCAAGATCCACCCGCTTTCAGTGCCTTCCACTAGTCCATTCTCATTCCACGTTCACAGACATTATTGTTTTCAAACTCGCTCCTCTCAGGTACTTGGTTATTCAGCCATGTCATGGCCAGTACCCATTCATAACTCAGAAAAGCAACTAGAAATTGATAGGTTGGGTCTAGGAAGATTCACATGTATTTATGTTCTTTAGTTAGTAGAGAACAACGAGTAATTTTCTTTTTTGAATGTAGATAATAACTTGGAAACATCTATTTTCCCCATTGGCTATTAAAGAGATATTTATTAAAATAGTTTAAGCCCAAAGCCTCACACTAGAAAACTACTAAGGTAAAATACATGAATTTACATAATACGTACTCTACAAATAATATTAACTCTAATTATTTTAAGAAAAAGTGTATGAGAAAAGGATTGGGAAGCCCTGTTACACAAATATGAAATATGCATAACCTAAGCACAAAACACTGATTCCCATTAAATTAAAACAACTGTCTAAACATATATGTAATTCCCATTTACATAAAATGTACAGAACAGGCAAAACTATAAAGGCAGAAAGTAGACTAGTGGTTGCCTAGGAATGGGCTGGATGGAGTGGCGTGAGAAGTGGGGAGTGTAACAGGGAGTCATTGCTAATGAATGCAAGGTTTATTTTGGGAAATATTAGTTCATGTTAATGCTCATACAATTTTGTAAATATGGTAAGAACCATTGCATTTTATGCTTTAAATGGAGGGATTTTATATATGTAAATTATATCCCAAAAAGGCTGTTAAAAATGAAAGTAGAGGAACCAAATATGTGTCCCATAATATGAAAGGCTCAATTATTAAATATCTCTCTTTTTTACTGGAGGTTGGAAGGGGATAGAGCATGACATATTGGGATATACCTGGTTTTCTTTGCTCCTGCTTATAATACTGAGAGGGCATTAGGGCCAGACCTGATATTTGATGGAAAGGCTAAGCATGTTCCATTAGGATGTTAACATAGGTTGCTAATTTTAGGAGATCAAGTGTTACACTTCTTGCTTTGTTAGATAAATTGAATCACAGCAAATTTTACAAACATAATTTGTCCATATTTTCATAATAAACTCTATGTAAACATCAGTTTTCTTGTTCCTTTAAAAACAAAATAATTCATACGAAACTATCTTGAATAGGAAAGACAAACCAGTCTTGTTCCTTTAAAAACAAAATAATTCATATGAAACTATCTTGAATAGGAAAGACAAACCAGTCACAAGTCCACAATATTAAAGCAGAAGTAAAGTGATGAATTTTCTGCTTAATTTTCAAGTTCAGGATCTTCAAAAGTTAGTTTCTAAAGGGTACAGCAATGCTGTTTGTGTCAAATAACTAGCTCATCAGCTGAATAGTCCACACCAACTTTCCAACAAAACACACATCACCTATACTCAATTTGTGGCATCCAGGGTGAAATGATGTTAAATCTTTGTGGGAAGTTTTCTCTGATCTTCGTCAAAATCCAGATATGTTTATTCTCTTAATTAAAGTACCTAATTATATCCAAAAATATCAAACTTCATCATCTGATGGTAAATCCTTGTCATGAAATATCTTATTCTTTTCTTCATTATATATGGTTTCTTTTCTTTGCTTTATTTTGTTTTGCATATGTTTCTGTATCCAGTCAATATAGTTTCTCTATTTTGTAATCCTTTCTAGTTTAGGACCATTGTAATGGTTGACAGCTTTGAGCTTAATGCATTTCAGTCTTCAGTTCTGCAACTGTTCCTGGAAAAGTCAGAGAGCATCCAAGTATTGCCAAATCCTTTGTTCACTCTAAATTTATTTTTCATAGACATAATGTCACCGAAATCTGAGTTAAATAACTCAACTTCCATGAATTACACTTTTATTAATCAATTACTCCAACCTGGCAATTGTTGCAGCAGAAGTTTCAACAAGAAGAGCAACTCCCAGAATATTTAAAATGGTATTTTTTTGAGCCATTTTGTGCCCTTGATCAATACTACTTGGTCTGTAATTTTTCATTGAAAGGTAGATATTTTATATTATTTATAGTTTAGGTCAAGTAACTTAACATATTTTGTTATGCGTTTACTATTTTTCAGTGTCAGAAATAATTTCAAGAAAGAAGGCTAAATTTTAGTAAAAAGTATGTATGTGCAAATATGTCACATAAAAGACATAAGAAAAATACTACTTAGATGTAGAGGTAGATGTGTTAAATTCTAATAATTTTGGAGAAATCCAAGAACACTTTATAAAAGATACAGAATCGTATTATTTCTTCAACGTAAGCAGCATTCCAGCTGTAAGAACTATGATGAGCAAAAACGTAAGGGCAAAAATACTCAGAGAATGATGAACACAGCCAATAGCAAAACCATATCCTTCCTTTGTACTGGTAATCTGATTTCAGATTAAAAATATGCATGTTGAGCTCAGTTTGTAGAGTTGTTTAACCTCAGTTTGTAGGAATCCTCATGCAAGACTGCTCAAAACATAAAATCTTTGATAGAGAATACTCCTTCAGTCTGGCAGTCTTTTTTAGAGCCACGCTGCAATCTGAGGCTCTTCCTATTCAATCTTCCTCATTTCTTTCTCTCCTTTTGTAGGTGGCTGAAGGCTCACCACACCTGTTCCTGTTTCTTAACTCTTTCATCCTTCACACGTATTTACTGTAATAAGCCTGGTACATGTCTAATTCAATCTTCATGATTGCTTCGAAGGGTGACCAAACTGACATAGCACGCCCCTAGTCTTCCTTTCCAATTTCCCTTAACACTGACCTTTTCCCAATCGTCCCAGGCAACTGAATGCCTCTTTGTCTTGTTAACCGCTATTTCTTCTGCCTGAGATTCCATTTTTACATTCTATTCGTTTTAGTCAAATAATATTCATCTTGATTGTGATTTCTGTGATAACATAATTCAACAAGACATTCTCTCACCTTTTTACCAAAATATGTAAACCTCAGAAAGTTATCTATAAAAGTCTGTATTCCTAAATGGTACAAATTTAGAAATGGAAACTGTAAGTTATATCACTTTGGGCTTCAACATTTTTATATGAATCAGTATACATGACCTTTTGGGGATGAAGACTGTTATTAGTAATAATTAGCGTGTGAAAAGCATGGACTTAAAATATATTTATGTAAGTTCTTCCTCCCTCCCTCCCTCTCTTTTTTCCTTCCTTCCTTCCTTCCTTCCTTCCTTCCTTCCTCCCTCTCTCCCTCCCTCCTTTCCTTTCTCCCTCCCTTCCTTTCTCCCTCCTTCTTTCCCTCCCTTTCTCACTCCCTTCCTCCCCTCCTTCCTTCCTTTCTCAGTGGTATGGGAGAAAGAATAGAGAGTAGGAAGACAAGGAAAGACAAAGCCATGATGCCTAAGGGAGAGACTGGCCTGAGTAGGTTATTAATAGAGAGATCTATGAGCAAACAAGGTATACCAATAATATGAACATCAGCAGGGTATTGATGAAGAAATCAAAAAGACAGAAGGAAAAATAATTATAAGAGATTTTCATTATACTTTCTTATTTTCTAGAGGTCTAACACTAACCTTAGAAACTTGATTTGGTCATGGCTGCCCATTCAACAAAAGGAATATTATCTCTACATAATACAACCTTCCTGAGCATATACTTTCAAAAGGCCTGAAGCATTCCTTCAGGCATTCTGGAAAGAGGTTTCTGAGGAAACTGAAAGGAAAGACAAGGTTGCAATGTTAATATCTAGACTTTTTGAAGACGTATGTGTAACTTCGGGGTGTGTGTGTGTGTGTGTGTGTGTGGTTTCTTTTCTACCAGAAACTCATTATAGAAGGCATATTGCAGGGCCGGGTGCGGTGGCTCACGTCTGTAGTCCCAGCACTTTGAGAGGCTGAGGCGGGTGGATCACGAGGTCAGGAGATCGAGACCATCCTGGCTAACACGGTGAAATCCCGTCTCTACTAAAAATACAAAAAATTAGCCGGGCATGGTGGTGGGCACCTGTAGTCCCAGCTACTCGGGAGGCTGAGGCAGGAGAATGGCGTGAACCCGGGAGGCGGAGCTTGCAGTGAGCCGAGATCGTGCCACTGCACTCCAGCCTGGGAGACAAAGCGAGACTCCGTCTCAAAAATAAAAAGAATGCATATTGCATAACTTTATCACTTTAGGGATAGGGTAGCCAGATCACGATGTTTTAGCAATTTGCCAAAGGAATGTTAGAATATTAGAAATCAATAAGTAGATAAAAACCGTATTTAATGTGCCAGAGAATACGACATGCTGCAGTACTATTTTGCAAAAAAAAAAATTTTGCTTCATATAATTTTTGAAATAAACTCATACATCATTAATATATTTAACTCATATATACATACTTCTAAGAAATATACCTGCAGACTTACGTTTCTAACACATTTTATATCATCTCCCAAGTTGGCAGTTGCCATAAGATGCTTGGAAAATCAAGGTTTAATACTCAGCACCATCGATATGACCTTGTGTCCCTGATAAATGGATGCATTAAGACTCTACCAAACAGGGTTGCATTTCCCACCTGCATTTTGACCTGTTTCCTTAATGACCTTGCCAGCTGATATAAATTGCTCTTTGGAGGGAGCCCAGAGGAGTGATAGCAAGCTTGAAGGTTTTGCTACATGTTACAGTAGATGGCTTTTAATGGTGAAAAAAAGTGGCAAATTCTGACATATTAGATATGCCTCTTTATCTGGACAGTAGAGAACAGCACCTCTTCTTTTAAGTATCAGGGAAGGGGTGTTATTTAAAAAGAGATATGCTAAATAAAATACACTAATGAAAATGATGTGCCACTTTTTCTAGTATTTGTATTGTGACCTCTGTATAGGCTGTCCCCATTGTGATCACTTACACTTAACTAATCCAATATATTGTCTATTGTTTTCAACATAAAAACGGTATGTATCTCCAAGACAAGAGGTGTTTCAATCTCATAATTAGGCATGCAAAATATTATCTTCAAATCATATGCATGAGGTCCAGGGAACAGCTGAAGATCATTGCTCCTCTGAGGTTTGTAAAGAAACATAATTTTGTGGTGTTCCAAAGTGACTTCATAATTTTGTCATGTAGTCTCCTATTTTGACTTGAAAATCTATTATAAATAAAGTGATAAAGTAAAAAACATCCGTAGCAGGAACAAGATAAAGCTAATTTGGCATTTTCAACCAATGTCCATATTAATATAATTTACTTTTATATTTATCATATCAAATATAATTAAGATGTTCCAGGTCTGCCTAATGTATGAATGACTTATTGAAAAGATATATATGCCAAATAAAGTATTAGATGATTTCACTTTAATGTAGACTTACGCGCACATACACCCACATGCGCACACACACGTACATACACACATGATGTTAATTTATTTACCCTACATGATGTTGGAAATTATTCAGGCTTTCAAAATGTATTTACACAACAAATTTACATTGTTTTATCCAGATTCTATGTATATTATACATTTTTTGTCATGCACAGTCTGTTTTTTATTTCTGTATTTTTTGGCAGCATCAGAAATAAATGCCATCTTTACACATACATGTATTCATCATTCCTCACCCACTCCACCAACACACAATCCCAAGAGAACAAAAAAGATGTGAAAATGAAAGTAACAGAGTGTATTACATTCCTCTGAGTAACTGAAATATCTTAAAAAATAAATTGGACAGCAAAATGAAAAATGTAGAAACAGACCTAATGTTTTAAAATACAGCAATCAAATGTGTAAAGGTATGATTCACTTGGGAAACATCGCAAGCAATTTAAATAAAGTTTAACAAAACACTTGAGACAATAAATTGCTTTCTGTTCAAGGAAATTTACCTTTTACCAGCCTGGCATAATGTCATCTGGCAAAATGTACCCCATTGGTATTTCCTGGAATACTTCTTTCCCCTAGAGATTCTATCAGAATATTCTATATTCAAACATGCATAGAAAACAGAACAATATAGAAACAAAAATACCCCCTTTAAATCCAGACTATCACTACAGAGTATCAACACAAAGTTATGGTATAAAGTTAGAGTTATTCAAACCCCAATTGATCGATATATTCATTTCACTCACATGATATAAACAGATTGAAACTTTCACAGTAAAAATCCAATTTTACCTATCAATCATTGTGGCATAGGCTGTGACCAAAATTATGGGTCCAGTAGCCATTTTCAATGTAGCTCAAACATTTGGTTTCTGTGAGTAAGATATAATACAGCTAGAAAATTATAAATTGCTTTTCATTGGTTTGATGCATGAGCAGGTAGGCAATATCATAAAACTGTCTATTTCATGTGGTTAATATTTTTTGTTTCTGTAAACATTAATTCACACTTCTTTGGAAAGTTTTGCTAACAGAGAAAGAAACTAATGAAACTACTGATGGTGTCATAACTTTTTTCTAGTACCTTTTGTTAGAACATAAATATGGGTTGACATTTCTTTCATTTCCACATAAACCTGTGAAGGTTATCAAAAAACCCAAAGATGATAGGTTTAAAATTACAGTGAGGATGGGTTAATTAGTTGGAACATCATCTTGATAGGAAATTCATACCCACTCATTTGAAATTCATGTGCAATTTTTGTTATGAAAGTAGGGAAAAAATCAAAGTGCCATGAATGCCTGACAAACAACAGAGTCCTTCTCTACAAGGCTGACCTTTTTTAAAGTTTATACTTCCATTGTATGTGATGATTATAACAAGTGTTACTGTGTTCTGGCTTCTTTGTATTCAAGAATTGCAGTGGAACATTTAGATACATTGTTGGACATCTAAAAGAACTCAAATTTTCAATCAGATACAAATTTATATAAAATTGTACTTCAGAGATCCTTAGACATCATTTTATTTTTATAAATATTAAGATTCAGAGAAAAGGAAGCTCAGAAATGGGGTGTAAAAAATTCTAAAGAGATGATATAAATTATTCTCTCAAACTCCAAATCAGCCTCCATGCCTTAGCAATAAATGCCTTCACTTTTCTCTCCTTCACATCAGGCTTCAATATTCTTTTCTAAGGAAAACTTGTTTTCAGTTATCCTTAGTCTCAACAGGGGTTGCAAACTGAAAGAGAGGTGTTAGGTTTTGAAGCACAGTTGCTTTTTCAGTCATGAAAGAAAAAGAAGAGAATTGCTAATAAAGATAAAATTTAAAGTAAAGATGATATGCTTTAAAATAAAGAGTATTCAAAATGAAAATTGGCATTGCCTGCATTTATATTTTATGCTATTTTTCTTTTGATATAAGAAAGCAAAGATTTTCAATTTTTTTTAATTTTTATGAAAATAACTCCCTGTCTAAACATTTTCACCTATATAAGGCATGTGTAGCCCATTCTAATTCGAATACATATATATTTATTCAAATAAATATAAAATTATATATTATATATAGTTAAAATATTTTTATTATTATTCAGAAGCAATTTACAGAGCTTCTATTATGTATAGGCATCATACAAGGTGTGTTGATACTAGGTGAATAAAATCAGACCTGGACCTTGCCTTCAAGTAGAGGAGAAAACATGATACCTATCAACTATAACAGAAAGCAATATGGTACCATAAGCATATGCAAGAAGAGGATATAATATAGTTGATTCCTGAGGAAATGCGATTTGAGATGGAATCCAGAGGTTGCATAGTAATTAAACAACTCAAAGCAAATAAAATTGAAGAATCCCTATAAATATTATAAGCAAGATTAGTTCATGTGATAATCTTTTAACAGGATGGTGTAAGACACAGTCAAATGTGAACAAAGTTCAGTATGGAAAGAGAGAAGCAGGTTGTAAAGGCAACTGTTAATTTCTAACCAAAACATGTCATTCTTCTTCACACACATTCTGTCATGTTTCACACACAGCAATTTCCTGTCTTACCTTACAATCGTGTGTGGCCACGTGACTGAACTTTAGCCAATGAAAAATGGATGGAATTTATATGTACTGATTCCAAGTGGGGTCTAGTAAACTTTCCTCTCGTGCTTCTCCAGACTGGTTGCCTTTCCACCAACTGGTTGGAGATGACCATAATGACTTTGAGCATTACCTGTTGAGATAGGCAAAGTATCCATCTGCTTCTGTTACTAAGTGACAACATGGAGTAGTATTTCTAAATCACTGGTGTGCGACAGAATCATCCACAAAATTAGTAAATCACAGATTATTAGGCTCTGCCCCAGAGTTTCTTGTACATTAGGTCTAAGAAAGATCTGAGAATGCTGTTCATAACAAGTTCCCAGATAATAATAATGCTGTTGGTCAAGGAACCACAGTTTGAGAACCATTTGCGTACAGCAGAGTACTTCCTCTCTCCTAAGAAAAATCCTGAATATTATTGAGTATGTAAGAGAAACATTTTATCTCTTTTTTATTGTATATATTTGGCTTGTTTGTTAAAAAGGAAACGTTACCTGAATTACCAATATGGAACTTCATGTAATATAAAGTGGGTAGTCTTCTTTGTAAAGATGCCTGTTCTCCAATCACTACCACTGCTTTACACAGTCAGCATGTGACTCAGTTCTGATTAATGTTAAGAAAGAGGGAATTTGTTGTGAATGATTAGAAACTTTTTTTAAATTGCACATCCACATAGCAGGTATTGTGGAGACGGTCAGTTTCTGCCTTGTCTGAAGCCAGTGCCTAGACCTCCTGCAGCCACCTTGTGATAATGAGAAAAGACAAAATGAGGGCAAAGCTATGTCAATAAACGTGACAAAGCTGCTCTTCAGAAGGGAAATCTTGCCCAGAATAATGGAATGGAGACCAGAGGCACTGACATTAGAAACCAAAAGAATTCAAGGGTTGTGCTAGATGGCAATATTTCAGTGCTTCTTATAGTATTAGTTAAAAACTGTATGCATTATTATATATATGTGTGTGTATGCATATATATGTTACTTTTATATATACATATTTAAATATATGTTACTTTTAAGTTGTTTCTATAAATAAAATCAAGGCTGGGTGCGGTGGCTCACACTGTAATCCCAGCACTTTGGGAGGTGGAGGCAGGTGGATCATGAGGTCAACAGAACGAGACCATTCTGGCCAACATGGTGAAACCCCATCTCTACGAAAAATACAAAAATTAGCCAGCGTGGTGGCACGCACCTGTAGTCCCAGCTACTTGGAAGGCTGAGGCAGGAGAATAGCTTGAACTCGGGAGGCAGAGGTTGCAGTGAGCTGAGATCGCACCACTGCATTCCAGCCTGGATGATAGAGTGAGACTCTGTCTCAAAAAAAAAAAAAAAAAAAAAAAAAATCAAATAGAACAAAGGAGATATATGCTGAAATAATGGACCATTATCTAGTTTATTAAGATGAGTACTCAATTTTTTCTTCCGTGAGTAGTTACCTAAAATTTTTTCAGGGCTGCTAGAGCTGAGAAATTAATCGCTCCAGCTCCAACTGACTTAGAATAACTCATATTACTAATATCTTATAATAATTTAACTTACCTTGCAATATTTACTCTAAGGTATGTAACTTCGATTTTGCTACTATTTGAGGCATAAAATGCCATTACTTCTAGTTCAAATCACTAATTTTATAGAGACTTTCATGAATAATAGCAAAAACAAGTTATTCTTAATATATTAGAGAGTTGTAAGATTTGCATTATTGACAAGGAACTTAAATGAAAAATCTTGACTTGAGCTTTAAGAGATTATTCATCAGTTAAATCCATTTTTCCAGAGTAAATAACAATTTATACAAACATGCTTGATACAAAGTACATGGGCAAAGTCTAAAGGCATTTCTGAAAGGAAAAAATAAATAAAAGTAAAAGAAGATAAACTCGAGATAATTAAACTTCAATGTTAACAAATATAAAATTTTCAGTTATTCAGTTTATTAATGATTAAGATCATGAATTACTAATTCTCTTTTTTCTTCCTTTTACCAAAAATCAACTCATTCATTTTTTTCTCTCGATCCCAGTCTTTCTCTTTCTCCAGAATTTGTAAATATTTCTTATTTCTACTAAGTGTTCAACCTCACTCTCTTACCTGTTTTTATCCTATAATCACTTAAAGTTCCTAGCTTTCCCATCCAAAAGAGAGAAAAAAAATGCATCAACAACAATCTGAACAATTCATTCACTCTCTCTTAGTACCTCATCTTTCTCTTCCTTTATATAGCCAGACTTACTTGAAAGTGAATATCAACATTAAAAATGCAAATGACTACAACAGGCAACTTATTATGTCAACTGTGATGGCCGCCAAATTTCTATTTTACTTGTATACTTTTTATATAAGCTTAGTTTTGATTATTAATCGTGTATCAATATATTTTTCTGTCTTGAAGTCATATTCTTCCTTCATCTTTCTTAATATTGGTGGAGCTTTTAATGTATCTTTAATTTGTCTGTTTTTGTTAGAGGCAGTGGGTGAAGCAATATTTTTACCTCTTAATTTTCCAATAAGAAAACAAGACCATGAACAATATGCAAAATAGCAAGTGATATCCAACTCGATGTCAAGGAGATTGCAAAGAACAGTTGGCACGGAGGCAAATTCTAGAGCAGTCCAATTCAAAATCACATTTGTGGACTTTGCTGACATAGACACGCTTTGTCAGTGGTGCTCACAGAAGTAAGTATAGAAATCACGAATAGGCTTTTATCTTATCTCTTTACTGATTGACAGTTTTAAAGAGCTCTATGTGATTATCTCATTGTGAACCAATACAAAAACCAGACCCCACACAGAGAAATACTTTCCAAAGAACACTATCTATTGAACAGAGACAGCAGGTACTCATTTGTAGCCATTCTTAATTGTCTATGGTGTAATGTGAGATAATGCATTATTGAATTATGAGATTTTTCAAGAAAAGCCAAGGAGCTGAAAGTTTATATAAAATAATTTCATGTTTAATATTGTTAACTAATGCCATTGAAATAAAAGACTCATCATAGTGGGTTAAATGCGTTCTATAGTGCCTTTCTGGTAAACAATCTTTCTCTCAAATTTCTCATTTCCTATTCCAGTATCAAAATACTCCAAATTGTGTTGTGTTTTTACATTCTACTAAGATTGTTCTCACTAACATCATCATTAATCTTCATGTGGCTAAATACAGTAAATATATTTTTAAATTTTCACCATATTCTATATCTTAGCAGAATAGGGCACCCTTAACCTGTACTAACTACTTGAAGTATTTTTTTCCCTCAGGTTTCCTTCCATGTCTCCAGGAGTTCCTTTTCAACTATATTTATTGGCTTTTTTTTTCTCCAAGTTTACTTTTAAATGTTGAAGTAAATCAATTCTCTTCCTACATTAGAATCTCATCTAAGAAGTCTCATGTTTTCTTATGACTTAATTTACCATCTGATGCAGACAGGACACATATTTATATCAGAATCCCAGATTGACATTTCTTGCATATCCTAAATACCTTTCATTAATATCATCTCCAATATATTTTATTAGTCATTAACTCTTACTTATTCCAACTCCTAAATATTGCTGATTTCAATCTAGTTTGGTATACCTTTATTGTCCTTATCTAAAACAAACTGTATTGTAAACAACCTTACTGATTACATTACCAGTAAGAAATCCAGTGAATGTATTGCCCACTTTTAATATGTTATACACAGCACAGCCAGAATAGTTTGTTGAAAACACTCATGTGAATTAGGGAATTTGCTCTTAACATCGTTCAGTCTTCCCCTTTTCCCTCTAGAGAAATAAGAAGCAATAGCTTTACGTATTTCTCTTCAGACTTGTTTTGTGCCTTTTTCTCACTTGTCATTTAAGATCCATCCAATGCTTGGCTTCTTTTATTTCTCAAATGGGTTTTTCAATTTCCTACCTCAGTCATTTTACTTTATCATTTCTTTTTCTTGAAATGTTATTTCCACTTCTTCAGTTAATTCCAGCTTTTTTTTCCCCCAAGAATTTTTCCTTCTCACTCACTCCATTTCCCTATCTTTTTTTGTTAGATTTTAGTTATTTTTTTAAATTTTATTATTATTATACTTTAAGTTTTAGGGTACATGTGCACAACGTGCAGGTTTGTTACATATGTATACATGTGTCATGTTGGTGTGCTGCACCCATTAACTCATCATTTAGCATTATCTCCTAATGCTATCCCTTCCCATTCCCCCCACCCCACAACAGTCCCCGGAGTGTGATGTTCCCCTTCCTGTGTTCATGTGTTCTCATTGTTCAATTCCCACTTATGAGTGAGAACATGCAGTGTTTGGTTTTTTGTCCTTGAGATAGTTTGCTGAGAATGATGGTTTCCAGTTTCATCCATGTCCCTACAAAGGACATGAACTCATCATTTTTTATGGCTGCATAGTATTCCGTGGTGTATATGTGCCACATTTTCTTCATCCAGTCTATCGTTGTTGGACATTTAGGTTGGTTCCAAGTCTTTGCTATTGTGAATAGTGCCGCTATAAACATATGTGTGCATGTGTCTTTATAGCAGCATGATTTATAGTCCTTTGGGTATATACCCAGTAATGGGATGGCTGGGTCAAATGGTATTTCTAGTTCTAGATCCCTGAGGAATCGCCACACTGACTTCCACAAGGGTTGAACTAGTTTACAGTCCCACCAACAGTGTAAAAGTGTTCCTATTTCTCCACATCCTCTCCAACACCTGTTGTTTCCTGACTTTTTAATGATCGCCATTCTAACTGGTGTGAGATGGTATCTCATTGTGGTTTTGATTTGCATTTCTCTGATGGCCAGTGATGATGAGCATTTTTTCATGTGTTTTTTTGGCCACATAAATGTCTTCTTTTGAGAAGTGTCTGTTCATATCCTTTGCCCACTTTTTGATGGGGTTGTTTGTTTTTTTCTTGTAAATTTGTCTGAGTTCATTGTAGATTCTGGATATTAGCCCTTTGTCAGATGAGTAGGTTGTGAAAATTTTCTCCCAATCTGTAGGTTGCCTGTTCACTCTGATGGTGGTTTCTTTTGCGGTGCAGAAGCTCTTTAGTTTAATTAGATCCCATTTGTCAATTTTGGCTTTTGCTGCCATTGCTTTTGGTGTTTTAGACATGAAGACTTGTTGAAGTCCATGGCTTCTACATTACAGTAGCTACTTGGGTTTCCTCTCGATGACAATTGCATTCATTTATTCACATCTATTTTCCTCATTGCACTGTAATCTCCATGCAGGCAGCCATTGCACTGGTTTTCTCTTTCACAACTTGAAGTTTTTCTCCTACATAGTGTATGTCACACATATATCTGTAAAATGCATGAATAGATGTTTCCAAATTTGGGTGGAGGTGAAGCTAGCTTTCTTTTATTTTTATTTTCTTCTTTCTTTTCTTTTAACGCTACAAAATAAACAATTACTGATTACACATTTAAACTATTTTCACATGTTCTAACATATTTAACCTATTAAATATTCTATTGATATTCTGATATGATTTTACAAACCATATAAAATTTACCTTTCATTTGTTTTATTTAGCTAGTTAAGATATACATATATCTTGTTTTTAAAAAATATTGAAACAATTGTATATGTATTCTAATTTTACTCTAACTGGTATACTTATTCCATAAAGTTTGTCAAAAGTAACTTCTTATTACTGTATACATATGTGTGTGTGTAAAAACAGATAGAATATAAAGCTATTTTTAGAAAGCCAAGATTCTAGTATTGACTCCAGGTAAACATCATTGGTAGTTCATTAAACTATGCCACCTTTTGATTTCTATCCACGTAAAATGGGAAATAGAAAAATGGAACAGTGACAGCATAATTATTCAGTATTTCTAATGAACTAATAAAATAATGTGAAATGCCTTTGTTAATTTTAAAATCTTAGTCAATTCATCCTACCATTAATTATTATTAAATTAAACCTGTAAAATTATTCCACATCTTTATTGTATATTAAACTCAGATGTAGCATTTAAATATATAAGAAAAAGAGTTACAGATTATTTGTTATACTTTTAACAATAAATGTAATATTCTAATCTTTGGAGTGATACAGATCTGGTTTTGAGGATTTTCTTTCATTTTTGCATATTTAGGCTGTTGTCTCCACTCAAAAATTCCTTACACAGTCTCACATATTTTCTCTTTAGACCAACCATCTAATTGCCATTTTTATTCTCTGCTTTATAATAGCTGTCATTGGATAATGGAAGAATCAATCAAACTCTCTTTCCTTCATGTCCCTGCAGCAACAGAACTTCATTATTTTTACTTCAGTGACACTGAGAAGCTTGAATCAATATTGACAAAACATCAAGTCTTTCTGAAAAACTTTGCTATGATAGCACTCAAAGCTTAACCATTTCACATCTTTTATAGCCATGGAAACTCAAAATTTATTTTTCCCACAAACACGTACATCTTAATCCCTTGGAAAATCATTCTGCTGCGTTTGAAATGCAGTTACCATAATTGACTTTCAAGGCACAGAACTGGGATTCATCTCCATATCTGAGAATAGAATCAAGCCCTAAACAAAGGGAACTTTATAATCAGGTTTTGAAGATTAATGTTTCTTTAGAAGGGGAAGCTGGCCTTGGAAGCAATCTGATTTTCTTCCTGCTATTGATAGGAAAGTTGAGTTTCTAGCTGAACTAGTAGAAAAATTTATTTGTAGATAAGTGGACACTTCAGCCCTCAAAACAATTTACACTTAACCCTTATTGTTCATTGATATTGATCACTTGAAAATGCTCTGAACCACATGCATAACAAAACCTCTTCCTATTGAACTACTATTAATATAATTCAATATGTTTTAATTTTTAAGCAGCAAGATGAATAATATAATACCCTGTTACTTGAATAGCTCACATACTTTACTATCCAATTCTATGATTACTCTAATAAATTATCTCAAAATCCAGCATCAGATCCCGGAAGCTGTTTCGTGGTTTGGTTCGTTTTGTTTGTTTTGGTTTGTTTCTTCGGCTCTTTTTGCCCTTTAGTGCTGAAAAAAAAATTATGTTACCTAACTGAATCTCCAGCGTTGCCATTGAGTAATGCTCCTCAAACAGGACATATCACTCAATAGTTGATCTCATACTTAGTTATGAGCTTAAAACTTGAAAAGAGACAGAAAATCTGTAATGCAGTAAATGGGAAATCAGACTATGGAGCGTGAATGCATAAGGATATTTGTTTTGTGAAACTCATTTACACGAGTCTTCTTTGGTCTTCAAAGCAACATGTGTTTTCACTAAATACACTTGTGCTAAGTACACAGCCTGTGATGCTGGCATCTTCCTCCTTTTACGAGTATGGATCCTAAGTCAAATCTCATTACACAGTGTAGTGTAAAGAGTTGATAGATTTCTAACTGTAACGTAGGCCTCCCATCCATAGTTTCAGGGTTCTTTGTATTATAGCATACTGCCTATTCCAATTTAAATATAAGTGTGGAAGTTCTCATCCTCTGTTCTTTCTGAGTTTTGACTTTATGTGCCAATTATTACTTTTTTTTTCTGATTCCCTCGCTCTACTTTCTCTTCTTTGTAATCAGTGGCTTTAATATCTGAGATCACTGGCTTCTGTGTAAGAAAGAGTTACTGTTTTTAAAACTAAATAGTATTTAGTGATTTGCAAACTGTTGAATATTTAAATTGATGTGATTGTCATCAAAACCTTAAAATTAAAAAAAAATTTAAATCATAGTGCTTTTAAAAAGCACTGAGAGTAAATACTTCTATATGTATCTTTTAGTTATGCAGCATTGTATAGGCATCCAAACTATGTTCTCATAAAACCAATTTTATTTTTTAAATTTATTTTTTCATTAAAGCCAATTTTAATGTGTTTGAGTTCATGGTTAAAATGTTTCTTGATTTTTATATGTGACTCATAATAATACCTGAATTAATCATGGAGCCTGGAAAATTAGTAATAGCAGTTCTAAAAGGGAAAATAGGTCTATTATGTATGTGTGTGTGTGTTTGTACGTGTGACACATTTTTACACATTTAACAGAGAGATGAATTCTTATATCTGTACCTATTTATTAATCTATGTAAAAGTAAATGCCACATCCTTTCAAATTAGCCTCATTTAATATGTCTGCATCTATATTATCATTTAAATTATCTTTTTTAACAGCTATGTACTGAAAACAATCACAAAGTTGATTTTCTCACATGGCAAAAATGAACCCCTCACTTTCAGTTTATATTGGTCTAAGTATATAGTGGCTTGCAGAAGGAATTTTGAGCAAATAAATTAGAATATAAGTCAAACCTCTTGTTTCAAAAGAGTCAAGCATGATAGAAAACACTAAATTTATTTAACCTCCATGTTCCATCTAGCAGAATTAAACTTTCCAAAGAGAAAAAACATAGATTGATGTTTTTAAAATTACTAAAGGGTAGAAACTATGCTTCTAGTACTCTACAACAAGCCAAACTTATTGGCAGAAATTGTCCATAAAATTGACATTTTTAAGCAAATTTACATTCCTTCATCAGTGTTATGCATGCTATTGCGGATAAAGTTGATGATTTGAATTCCTAATTGATTTATGAGTGTCATAGAAATGAGGCAGAAAATATTGGACTTCGTTGCCAAGGAGTTCAATTTGGGCAACCAGTAATTACACTGAGGATTAGATTGTATGAATTTGGGAAAGTGTAGAAGAGTCCATGACATCAGTAATTACAATGAAAATAAAATGAATATCATATGGAATATGCTTTCATATATAATTCCTCCTCTGGATATTGCATTTTCTTTATGTCCATTTTCAGAGCTGGCTCATATTACTCTACTGACATCTGTTTTAAAGTGAAGTAAGAAAAAAGAACTAAAGTAAATTTTTCTTTAAACTTCATACATGAAAATAAAAGTAAGTTTAGGATGCAATTTTTAAATTAATATTAATGCACTTTCATAAACACAATCTCTGTCATTAACCTATCTTTCTGTTAATAACTGGCCAGCTAAAAGTTGGCAAATTCATTCATTTTAAATGCTAGAGGCATTAAAAGTTCTTGTTGAATAGGTTATTTTGTTTTCTTGGTTAAACATACACATACATATACACGTAAACATTTTATTCATTCTATAGTTCAGAAAGTTTTAACAATAAGATGTTCAAATCTTACTGTCAGCAGCAACTCTACAACTAAATCATCTTTTTAGTAGGAAGCTCCAAAGTTAAATACAGAGTTTTTAGGAATATTGAAATTTCCTTTAAGCCTTACCACATGTCATTCAAATCAGAATATTTGATATCACTTTATTATAATGTTAAGGAAATACAATTTATATATATTTTTTAAATTATAAATTCAACTAATTATAATTTAAGTGCATGAATAAAATAAGTATATTTATAAGTTTGGTTACATACTATTTTCAGACTGAAATACTCTTCCAGCCATGTCAAAATTTTGCCTAATGTCTCCTAAAATGTTTATTTAGTGATAGGAACTAAAAATGTTTTAGATCAACCACAAATTGTTTTGCTTATGACCAGTAGATTAATCTTAGTAAAGAGATGTTTTCAAAATGTCATTCTCTATTTCAAGAATCTACAATCACTCTGAGTTTTTTGTAAAATAAAGTCCAAAATAAAATTATCTTAAAATGGATTTACTGAAGGTGGCCAAATAGGAACAGCTCTGGTCTACAGCTCCCAGCATGAGCGACACAGAAGACGGGTGATTTCTGCATTTCCATCTGAGGTACCGGGTTCATCTCACTAGGGAGTGCCAGACAGTGGGTGCAGGACAGTGGGTGCAGTGCACCATGCGTGAGTGGAAGCAGGGCAAGGCATTGCATCACTTGGGAAGCGCAAGTGGTCAGGGCGTTCCCTCTCTAGTCAAAGAAAGGGGTGACAGACGGCACCTAGAAAATTGGGTCACTCCCACCCTAATACTGTGCTTTTCCAACGGGCTTAAAAAATGGCGCACCAGGAGATTATATCCCGCACCTGGCTCTGAGGGTCCTACGCCCACGGAGTCTCGCTGATTGCTAGCACAACAGTCTGAGATCAAACTGCAAGGTGGCAGCGAGGCTGGGGGAGGGGCGCTCCCCATTGCCCAGGCTTGCTTAGGTAAACAAAGCAGCCAGGAAGCTCGAACTGGGTGGCGCCCACCACAGCTCAAGGAGGCCTGCCTGCCTCTATAAGCTCCACCTCTGGGGGCAGGGCACGGACAAACAAAAAGACAGCAGTAACCTCTGCAGACTTAAACGTCCCTGTCTGACAGCTTTGAGGAGAGCAGTGGTTCTCCCAGCACGCAGCTGGAGATCTGATAATGGGCAGACTGCCTCCTCAAGTGGGTCCCTGACCCCTGACCCCTGAGCAGCCTAACTGGGAGGCACCCCCCAGTAGGGGCAGACTGACACCTCACATGGCTAGGTACTCCTCTGAGACAAAACTTCCAGAGGAACGATCAGACAGCAGCATTCGTGGTTCACGAAAATCTGCAGTTCTGCAGACACTGCTGCTGATACCCAGGCAAACAGGGTCTGGAGTGGACCTCTAGCAAACTCCAACAGACCTGCAGCTGAGGGTCCTGTCTGTTAGAAGGAAAACTAACAAACAGAAAGGACATCCAAACCAAAAACCCATCTGTACATCACCATCATCAAAGACCAAAAGTAGATAAAACCACAAAGATGGGGAAAAAACAGAGCAGAAAAACTGGAAACTCTAAAAAGGAGAGCGCCTCTCCTCCTCCAAAGGAATGCAGTTCCTCACCAGCAATGGAACAAAGCTGGACAGAGAATAACTTTGATGAGCTGAGAGAAGAAGGCTTCAGACGATCCAACTACTCCAAGCTATGGGAGGATATTCAAACCAAAGGCAAAGAAGTTGAAAACTTTGAAAAAAATTTAGAAGAATGTATAACTAGAATAACCAATACAGAGAAGTGCTTAAAGGAGCTGATGGAGCTGAAAGCCAAGGCTCAAGAACTACGTGAAGAATGCAGAAGCCTCAGGAGCCAATGTGATCAACTGGAAGAAAGGGTATCAGTGATGGAAGAGGAAATGAATGAAATGAAGCAAGAAGGGAAGTTTAGAGAAAAAAGAATAAAAAGAAATGAACAAAGCCTCCAAGAAATATGGGACTATGTGAAAAGACCAAATCTACGTCCGAGTGGTGTACCTGAAAGTGACGGGGAGAATGGAACCAAATTGGAAAACACTCTGCAATATATTATCCAGAAGAACTTCCCCAATCTAGCAAGGCAGGCCAACATTCAGATTCAGGAAATACAGAGAACGCCACAAAGATACTCCTGGAGAAGAGCAACTCCAAGACACATAATTGTCAGATTCACCAAAGTTGAAATGAAGGAAAAAATGTTAAGGGCAGCCAGAGAGAAAGGTCGGGTTACCATCAAAGGGAAGCCCATCAGACTAACAGCGGATCTCTCGGCAGAAACCCTACAAGCCAGAAGAGAGTGGGGGCCAATATTCAACATTCTTAAAGAAAAGAATTTTCAACCCAGAATTTCATATCCAGCCAAACTAAGCTTCATAAGTGAAGGAGAAATAAAATACTTTACAGACAAGCAAATGCTGAGAGATTTTGTCACCACCAGGCCTGCCCTAAAAGAGCTCCTGAAGGAAGCACTAAACATGGGAAGGCACAACTGGTACCAGCCACTGCCAAATCATGCCAAATTGTAAAGACCATCAAGGCTAGGAAGAAACTGCATCAACTAACGAGCAAAATAACCAGCTCACATCACAATGACAGGATCAAATTCACACATAACAATATCAACTTTAAATGTAAATGGGCTAATGCTCCAATTAAAAGACACAGACTGGCAAATTGGATAAAGAGTCAAGATCATCAGTGTGCTGTATTCAGGAAACCAATCTCACATGCAGAGACACACATAGGCTCAAAATAAAGGGATGCAAGAAGATCTACCAAGCAAATGGAAAACAAAAAAAGGCAGGGGTTGCAATCCTAGTCTCTGATAAAACAGACTTTAAACCAACAAAGATCAAAAGAGACAAAGAAGGCCATTACATAATGGTAAAGGGATAAATTCAACAAGAAGAGCTAACTATCCTAAATCTATATGCACCCAATACAGGAGCACCGGATTCATAAAGCAAGTCCTGAGTGACCTACAAAGAGACTTAGACTCCCACACAATAATAATGGGAGACTTTAACATCCCACTGTCAACATTAGACAGATCAATGAGACAGAAAGTTAACAAGGATACCCAGGAATTGAACTCAGCTCTGCACCAAATGGATCTAATAGACATCTACAGAACTCTCCACCCCAAATCAACAGAATATACATTTTTTTCAGCACCACACCACACCTATTCCAAAATTGACCACATAGTTGGAAGTAAAGCACTCCTCAGCAAATGTAAAAGAACAGAAATTTTAACAAACCATCTCTCAGACCACAGTGCAATCAAACTAGAACTCAGGATTAAGAAACGCACTCAAAACTGCTCAACTACAAGGAAACTGAACAATCTGCTCCTGAATGACTACTGGGTGCATAACGAAATGAAGGCAGAAATAAAGATGTTCTTTGAAATCAATGAGAACAAAGACACAACGTACCAGAATCTCTGGGACACATTCAAAGCAGTGTGTAGAGGGAAATTTATAGCACTAAATGCCCACAAGAGAAAGCAGGAAAGATCCAAAATTGACGCCCTAACATCACAATTAAAAGAACTAGAAAAGCAAGAGCAAACACATTCAAAAGGGAGCAGAAGGCAAGAAATAACTAAAATCAGAGCAGAACTGAAGGAAATAGAGACACAAAAAAACCTTCAAAAATTAATGAATCCAGGAGTTGTTTTTTTGAAAAGATCAACAAAGTGATAGAATGCTAGCAAGACTAATAAAGAAGAAAAGAGAAAAGAATCAAATAGACACAATAAAAAATGATAAAGGGGATATCACCACCGATCCCACAGAAATACAAACTACCATCAGAGAATACTACAAACACCTCTACACAAATAAACTAGAAAATCTAGAAGAAATGGATAAATTCCTCAACACATACACCCTCCCAAGACTAAACCAGGAAGAAGTTGAATCTCTGAATAGACCAACAGCAGGCTCTGAAATTGTGGCAATAATCAATAGCTTACCAACCAAAAATCCAGGACCAGATGGATTCACAGCCGAATTCTACCAGAGGTACAAGGAGGAGCTGGTACCATTCCTTCTGAAACTATTCCAATCAATAGAAAAAGAGGGAATCCTCCCTAACTCATTTTATGAGGCCAGCATCATCCTGATACCAAAGCCTGGCAAAGACACAACAAAAAAAGAGAATTTTAGACCAATATCCTTGAAGAACATTGATGCAAAAATCCTAAATAAAATACTGGCAAACTGAATCCAGCAGCACAACAAAAAGCTTATCCACCATGATTAAGTGGGCTTCATCCCTGGGATGCAAGGCTAGTTCAACATATGCAAATCAATAAATGTAATTCAGCATATAAACAGAACCAAAGACAAAAACCACATGATTATCTCAATAGATGTGGAAAAGGCCTTTGACAAAATTCAACAACCCTTCATGCTAAAAACTCTCAATAAATTAGGTATTGATGGGATGTATCTGAAAATAATAAGAGCTATCTATGACAAACCCACAGCCAATATCATACTGAATGGGCAAAAACTGGAAGCATTCCCTTTGAAAACTGGCACAAGACAGGGATGCCCTCTCTCACCACTCCTATTCAACATAGTGTTGGAAGTTCTGGCCAGGGCAATTAGGCAGGAGAAGGAAATAAAGGGTATCCAATTAGGAAAAGAAGAAGTCAAGTTGTCCCTGTTTGCAGATGACATGATTGTATATCTGGAAAACCCCATTGTCTCAGCCCAAAATCTCCTTAAGCTGATAAGCAACTTTAGCAAAGTCTCAGGATACAAAATCAATGTACAAAAATCACAAGCATTCTTATACACCAATAACAGACAAACAGAGAGCCAAATCATGAGTGAACTCCATTCACAATTGCTTCAAAGAGAATAAAATACCTAGGAATCCAACTTACAAGAGACGTGAAGGACCTTTTCAAGGAGAACTACAAACCACTGCTCAATGAAATAAAAGAGGATACAAACAAATGGAAGAACATTCCATGCTCATGGGTAGGAAGAATCAATATCGTGAAAATGGCCATACTGTCCAAGGTAATTTATAGATTCAGTGCCACCCCCATCAAGCTACCAATGACTTTCTTCACAGAATTGGAAAAAACTACTTTAAAGTTCATATGGAACCAAAAAAGAGCCCGCATCACCAAGTCAATCCTAAGCCAAAAGAACAAAGCCAGAGGCATCACACTACTTGACTTCAAACTATATTACAAGGCTACAGTAACCAAAACAGCATGGTACTGGTACCAAAACAGAGATATAGACCAATGGAACAGAACAGAGCCCTCAGAAATAATGCCGCATATCTACAACCGTCTGATCTTTGACAAACCTGACAAAAACAAGCAATGGGGAAAAGGTTCCCTATTTAATAAATGGTGCTGGGAAAACTGGCTAGCCATATGTAGAAAGCTGAAACTGGATCCCTTCCTTACACCTTATACAAAAATTAATTCAAGATGGTTTAAAGACTTACATGTTAGACCAAAAACCACAAAAACCCTAGAAGAAAACCTAGGCAATACCATTCAGGACATAGGCATGGGCAAGGACTTCATGTCTAAAACACCAAAATCAATGGCAACAAAAGCTAAAATTGACAAATGGGATCTAATTAAACTAAAGAGCTTCTGCAAAGCAAAAGAAACTACCATCAGAGTGAACAGGCAACCTACAAAATGGGAGAAAATTTTCGCAACCTACTCATCTGACAAAGGGCTAATATCCAGAATCTACAATGAACTCAAATTTACAAGAAAAAAACAAACAACCCCATCAAAAAGTGGGTGAAGGATATGAACAGACACTTCTCAAAAGAAGACATTTATGCAGTCAAAAAACACATGAAAAAATGCTCATCATCACTGGCCATCAGAGAAAGGCAAATCAAAACCACATTGAGATACCATCTCACACCAGTTAGAATGGCGATCATTAAAAAGTCAGGAAACAACAGGTGCTGGAGAGGATGTGGATAAATAGGAACACTTTTACACTGTTGGTGGGACTGTAAACTAGTTCAACCCTTGTGGAAGTCAGTGTGGCGATTCCTCAGGGATCTAGAACTAGAAATACCATTTGACCCAGCCATCCCATTACTGGGTATATACCCAAAGGGCTATAAATCATGCTGCTATAAAGACACATGCACACGTATGTTTATTGCGGCATTATTCACAATAGCAAAGACTTGGAACCAACCCAAATGTCAAACAATGATAGACTGGATTAAGAAAATGTGGCACATATACACCGTGGAATACTATACAGCCATAAAAAATGATGAGTTCATGTCCTTTGTAGGGACATGGATGAAACTGGAAACCATCATTCTCAGCAAACTATTGCAAGGACAAAAAACCAAACACTGCATGTTCTCACTCATAGGTGGGAATTGAACAATGAGAACACATGGACACAGGAAGGGGAACATCACACTCCGGGGACTATTGTGGGGTGGGGGGAGGGGGAGGGATAGCATTAGGAGATATACTTAATGCTAAATGATGAGTTAATGGGTGCAGCACACCACCATGGCACATGTATACATATGTAACAAACCCGCACATTGTGAACATGTACCCTAAAACTTAAAGTATAATAATAATAAAAAAAATGGATTTACCTTCGTGGATATTTGTGCTTTGAACATTTATACTTGGAATTTTTTTTGAGATAGAAAAAAATAACCTGGAAGATATTAATAAATTATTTTCCCACTCTATTGGAAAGTCCAGTATAAATGAAATAAGAGCAGTGTCACCATAAACAGGAAATACGTGGTATCTATTCCAAAAATATGAGTATAAGAATAATAAGTTTTGATATATTTGGAATTGTGTTTTCATGGCCAGTAAATGTGCATATCTAAACTCTTAATTAAATGGCATCTATCACTTCAAAAGGTGAATGAAAACTACCAACAATAAAAGGGTCATTGTAACTTGAGTTTCCAAGCTGGCTTTATTTTTCAAACCATAGAGAGGCATAATCTTAAGAGATAGCTATTTCCCTAAAAGGAAAGAGAGGTTCAAGTTCATTAAGAGAGCCTTCCATATCCGAAGTGTAGGTTGACAACCTTCATATAGAAAAGAGAGAAATCAGAGTATTTTATTACTATAAAATGAAATCCAACCCGACAGAGGTGGTGGAAAACCTATTCATTATTGTTCCATAGATAGAGGAAAGAAAAAGAGAGAAAAACGATAATACATTTACTCTAAGAGATCAGTGTCCTTGTTTTTTTCTACTTCTCTGAAAGACCCTTAATAGGGGTATGAAAGAAATACACAGACATAGTTTAAGGAAGCCTAGGGCATCAGAGATGCTGGCTTGCCTTGCTTAGAAGAGTCTGGAGATTTGTATACTTCATGATAAAGCCTCACATCCTCACATTCAGCTTGGCACAATACCCTGTATGTAGTAATAGTGAATCATTGTCCAAGGAAAGTGTTCAGTTGAATGAGTCTATGGACGATCTCATGGCTCTTGAGACACCGGAAGTGATGCATAGGTAATCCAGAAGTTCATGCACGCTCAGGGTCATATATGAGCTGAGATGAGCCACAAACAGCAAATTTAGAAGCCAAAAAACAGAGTTCACAACCTTTGTGATCAGAGTCAAATGTACTTCATTTGCAGTGTTATGAAGAAAGAACCAGTTAAGACCAGTCCCATCTCATAGATACCAGTTCAGTGATAAAAATAGACAAACTGTGAGACGAAAGTGGATTTGTGGCACTTCTATGTTACTGCCATCAGACCCCATCCCAAATATAACCAGATACTATCCTAGAGGTAAGTAGGAGGTGATGGGGGAAGGATGATGTGAAAGCATGAACAATAATCATGAGACAGTTTACACAGAAGAAACTGAGACGTAATTAGTTTGCAAGTTGAATTCTCCTCTTTACCTTAATAAGGTGATCATCCAGAAGACAAATTAAGCACATTTCAGAAAATAAAGAAGCTAATTTTATTTGAACATTTAAGTTGTTAACTCTTACTTGATCGATAGTATGTTATTTTCCTATTGCTTCTATAGCAAATTACCCTAAATTTAGTGGCTTAAAACGACATAAATTTATGTCTACAGTGCTATGGGTCAGGGGTCACCAACGGCTGGGCCACAGGCTAGTACTGGTCTGTGGCTTGTTAGGAACCAGGGCCCACAGCAGGAGGTGATTGCCAGGCAAACAAGCAAAGCTTTCTCTGTATTTTCAGCCTTTCCCCATTGCTTGCATTGCTGCCTGAGCTCTGCCTCCTGTCAGATCAGCAGTGGCATTAGATTCTCACAGGAGCATGAACCCTATTGTGAACTGTGCATGTGAGGGATCTAGGTTGCACGCTCCTCATGAGAATCTAATGCCTGATGATCTGTCACTGTCTCCTACCACCCCCAGGTGAGACATCTAGTTGCAAAAAAACAAGCTCAGGGCTCCTACTGATTCTACATGATGGTGAGTTGTATAATTATTTCACTGTGTATTACAATGTAATAATAGTAGAAATAAAGTGCACAATGTATGTAATGAGCTTGAATCATCCCAAAACCATTCCCCCCAACCCTAGTCCATGAAAAAATTGTCTTCCACAAAACTGGTCCCTGATGCCAAAAAGGTTGGGGACCGCTGCTATAGGTCAGAGGCCTCAGTTGGCTAAAATAAAGGTGACAGTGAGGCTTCATTCCTTCTGAAAGTTCTCGGGGAGAAACTGTTCCCTTACCTTCTTCAGCTTCAGAGACTGCTTGCATTCCCTTGCTCATGACCTTTTGCTGCATTTCCAAAGCCAGCAATATAGCATCTTCAAATCTCACCCCCACCCAATCTCTCTCTCTCTCTTGCACTCCTGCTTCCCTTTTAAAAGGACTCTTTTGATTACATTGGTCCCAGGGCGATAATCTAAAATAATCTTTCCATCTCAAGGTCTTTAATCACATCTCCAAAATTCTTTTTGCCAGGTAAATTGACATATTCACAGTTTTGGGGGATTAGAATGTGGATATCTTTGAGAGAGATACTTTCTGCCTATCACAAATGTGACATGTATATAAAAAAATCCAAACATTCTTCCTAGCCCACAGGGATCTTTACTTAAATATTAAGAAAAGAATTGAGACTTGTTGGATAAAGAATAAATATATCACACTTATATTGGGTCAGAGAATTTACAACTTATTCATTCCAAGATCACCTTCAAAAATTGAAATTAAGTTCTGTACTTAAGTACACAGTTGTGGCTATTGTTTTGGAGCCTTTTGTTCATCCCCCACAAGATTAATTTAGAGCTCATTTTATTCTTTGATGTGTGTTGAAGGTAAATAATATAGAAACCTGGTCAGAGACAACAAATTTTTTCTTAATATCTATACTCCTCATCATCATAGGTCACAAAACACAGATTTTTGTTCAGCAATATTTCCTAATTTAATAAAGCTTATATTTCTCAACTTCAGTTTCAAATAGGTATGGCCATGTTATTAGATTCTGAATGAAATTTATGTAAAGTAGTCTATCAGATGTCCATGAACAGCTCTTTAAAAATAAAAAAAGAATGTCTTTCTCTGTTATTTCCTCCTGGAAATTGCTACAGTTTTGTGTTATAAGGCATTATCTAAGACTGTAGAACAGTAAGACAAGGGGCCCTGAGGTAGTTTACCTCCAAAATGTCTACCTTTTCATTTCTATTTATAAGAAAAAATAAACTTTTATCCATTTTTACCACTGTTAGTTTGAATTTATATGTTGTATGTAATTGAATTTAAATCTGACTAAAGTAGGCCTCATAACAGATCAAAAATCTATTATGTCAGTGAAAAACTTAGTGCAGCAAAGTAACATTTCTATACTAAGTGAACAGTCAAACCTGAAGACTTCTTTAATGAGTGGTTGCTAAGATTATGGAGACATGAGTACAGTTAAGAGGGCAAATAAGAATAAATGGGTTTCTCCATACAAAGAGATAATATTGTAATAAATGAATTTATATTGCAATAGCTATATATTTTTCTCATACTTTTAAAATCTGTTAGCTAGTCTATAGAAACACAAGAACAACATAAAAGTGAGACCTAAACTCAGCTTTCATGATAGCATCTATCTGTTAGCTATAGATTAAAAGACCACAAGAGTGTGAGATGATGATGTACCTCCTAATTCGCTGGGGGACCTCATATGAGATGCCCATCTCCCAGTTGGCAAGAAAGTGGCAGAGCCACTGTAGCTGAAGAAGCTATGACACATGGGACAAAGGAATACCTTGTTAGTAACTAGATTTGTGTAAAGGGTGCTAAGAGTAGAGTTTAATTGTCTGTACCATTGAATTCATGGACTAATATGCATTTCTTTTTAGTTTCATAGTAGTAGACTATACATATATTTCTATTGTGAGAGCCTGAATGTTATATTTTTGGGCCCCTTAAAATTAAAGAAGATTAAATATTCAACTTTATTTCTGAGTGCTATATTTTTTATCATCTACTCAGGCATAGCAGTGGGCATTTTATTAAAAGAATTATTCAAATTATTCATGTTTTGAACCTACATTACCCACTTGTAATGTTTTCCTTATGTAATCTGTAGCACTTTCTGTAGGATCAATTTTGTGTGGTCCTCAGTGTGCCATGCCCCTACACCATCGCTCACGCAGCTAATCCCCCAGTTAATACCCTTCCCATTCTTATTCATTTTATTTCTGAATTTAAGAAGGTAGGAAAATATTTTATGAATAACTTCAGCGAGAATATTCAAAAGTCTCTGGGATTATATTAAAATTTTATACAGGTTCTTCAGAAGATATCCATTTTTGTTTCACACCCCCACCACACACACGCGCACACACACACACACACACGCACGCACACATTGCTGCAAAGGTTAAATAGAAGCAGAAATTTCTAAAATTTCTTGCAATATGTAATTAAAAAAAACATGGTGTAATCTCCTAGCCACATTCCAAATTACTAAATTTCACTCCAGAATAGATGATCAATACACAGATAGATAATAGATAAACAAATATGCAGACATGTACATGTAAATTAAATATATATTTTTATTTATATTTGGCAATTTTATAGAAAAATACTTGTATCTACATCTGTATCTGTAGCTATATTTACATGTAGTCTGAGTTTGTATTTATTTTTACATTTCACCATCTTACATGTTTATTTACGTATTATATTTTCATTAAAATTTCCTGTCCATTTTCCATTAACTTACCAAATGTACATATTTTTCCCTCTTGGGTTCTGGCATTCTTGTCATATTTATGAAGTTCTTTCTTATCCTATGTTTATATACACAATTAAATATATTGACTTCTATTTATATTTTAGAAATATTTGATATTTAATTTTTCTAGAATGCTTTGATAGCAAATGAAGAGTTACTTTTCCCAATAAAATGTATCTTAACGTTTATTTTTGAACAAATCTCATAATATCTGTCACCCGCTTCTACTGTACTTTCAGAAATGATTTTCATTTTATAAGGAATTGCAATTTCTTTGAGGCAAAATGACAGGTAATTTTTCAGTTAGTAAATTCATCCATAGGGGACATTTTTTTGGCTCCCCAAAATCTTTACTGAAACCACATTTACTCCTCAACTTTATTTTTTTCTAACACATGTATCACCCAATCCTGAAATGTTCATTTTCTCAAAAATTGCAATCCCAAGCTCAGCAATGTCACGGCCATACCTGTCCAGCTTGTGAGTTCTTCTCAAACCTGTCAGCCTGGGTCAGGATGCCTCTTCCACTTTCCCACTGAATTCCAATGGGATGACAGTTCTGTTAAAAGTGTGCCCTCTGCTGAGGTCCAGGTAGAAACATAGGATTTTAACCTGTACAGGTGAGCACAAAAATCTGAATAACCTCACAAAATATAGCCAGAAGAAATTCACAGCCCCATGTGGCCCTATTTCAACATTCAAAAAGAACCATCCATTAATCAAAAGTAGCTTAAAATAATTCTAATATTCTTGTGTCTCTTGAAACTCAAAGTACAGTACTTCACAGGTGCTGTGTTGCTCTTCCTCTTGTTCTCTACATGGCTGATCCATGAAGTGGCCTTGAACCTCTCTCTGCCTCTAACACACTTCCCTTCACTCAATGTCACTCACAGGACCTGGGCACCTGGCCCTCTGCTTTCCTCCTTTTTTCTATTTCTTTCCATTTTCTTTTTTTCTCAGTAGCAAATATGTCTGTGCCTACAAACACCCCATTTTCACTTTTGTCCTATCCTGCTCTAATTAATTTGATTTGCATCATAAATTATAACTCTGTGTGTGTGTGTGTGTGTGTGTGTGTGTGTGTATGAGAGAGAGAAAGTGAGAGAGAATCAAGTAGTAATTACCAAAATGTCCTTCATATGTAGAGCTTAGTAAGTCTATCAATCCTAACATGAATTTTTGGTCTATTTTTATTATTTGTTGTATTGCATCTTTATATAACAGTATGGGAATATAGATAGAAACATACTTCCAGCTCCAATTTCTCATTATAAAAGATGAGAATTTAATATAATTTTGCTTTTATTTTAAAAAAGAAAATGAACTCTATAACTATTCCTCAAGTATGGCTCAAGTATTCAGAGATTCAAATTATATTTTATTTGCACGTTTTCAGTTTACAGATTTTGAAATTTAAAATAAAGATTTATTTGGTATTCCTTCTTAATTAGAATGACTAATTTAATGTTTGTTCTCTTGGGTTTGTCTGTTAATAATTTGATTTAGGTGCATCTGTCATACAATTTAGAGATTAATATTTTTTTAACCCCAATTGAAGTTTTGGCCTTTATTGTGGAGGTTAAAATGCTGATATTTATTGTTTTAATGTGTTTATTTTGTTCTCACTATCTTCGTAGACTTGTGTTTTTCCACCTTTACTTTTCATTGTTTATAGTTTTTTAATTTTAATAACAACATGTTTTTATTTTTTCAGTATTATACAAGTAATACATCCTGTTTTTAAAATGTAAATACAATTATTTACATTTAATTCTTTAAGCAACATATTACTAATTGTTAAAATACTGAATGATATTATGCCTTTTGTGTTTTCATACTATATTTAAGTAGTTTAACATTTTTGTGAACAATTTTGCTCATTCAAAGCATTGGTAACTTTCAATAAAATTGAAGTGCTGAATCATAATTAATTTTTAATATTTTTACAGTGTATAGTTTCTTGTTTTGCACTATACTTGGCTTTAATATTGCTGAAAACAAGAGTAATCTCAGACCAATATACCTTACTGTGGAGATTATATATATGTATTGCTATTGTGAATAGTTTTTCAATAAACATGCATGTGTATGTGTATTTATACTAGAATGATTTATATTCCTTTGGGTATATACCCAGTAATGGGATTGCTGGGTCAAATGGTATTTCTGGAATGTCTTTCTGAACTGCGTAAAAAGGCAAGGACATTTTTTATGTATTTTATGGATAATGATATTTGAATCTTAATAAAATTCTTACTTATATGCCATATACTCTGTTAATTGATTTATCATTAATGTTCCATCTGTTCCACCAAATTCTCCTCCAAATTCCATTGGAACAAGTTATTTCTATGACGAGATACTTATTAACATCATTCACAGATGAGTGAACTAAAACTTAGACTAAGAAATTTGCACATTTGCAATTCTAGAAATTGTCAGAATTTCAGTTTATTACAGGAGGTAGCTAGACAGGCGTGAGCAGAGCAGGAGAGGACTCCACCCACCCCCCCACCAGGAAAGTCAGATGACCATCAGGTGATGGTCAGGCCGTTGTTAACTGTCTCTCTAAAATACTAATTGGTCACAGCCAGCACCAGAAAAAGGCAGTCTCCCTATAGATAGGAAACACCTGAAGCTGGTGATCAGCAGTTTCCTGATAAGATCTCATGAGCTGGCTGAATGGGCTCAAGCATGCTCATTAAAAAGCAAAATGGCGGAGTTTAACTGGTATATGACCCTCCGGGGATATGCTGCAGGTAAAGGGAAGAAGCTTCCACGGAAAGCTTCAGGTGAGCATGCATAAACTCCAGGAAACACACTGAGCAGACTCACCTCCCAAGTGCCAGCAGGTCACCGCGCATGCGGGAAGGTCACCCCAAGGGAAGAATCAAGGGAAAAGGGACACAAAGGTGCCGGAAGCAGGCCAACATATAAAACCCTAAGTCCAAAGTCACATGCGGTGCTTGTCCTGCAAGAAGAGGTCAGGTTGGCCCTCTTCTAAGTGTACCTTTCTTTTTATTCCTGCTCGAAAGCTTTTTAATAAACTTTCACTCCTGCTCTAAAACTTGGCTCCGTCTTCTTTTTCTGCCTTATCCCCTTCAGTCTAATTCTTTCTACTGAGGAAGCAAGAACTGAAGTTGCTGCAGACCTGTACAGATGCGTTCCACCAATAACAATTTGAGCCAGTGAACGGCAGATGGAAAAGAATAAGTAGATTTGAGGGCTATTTTTAAAAGTATAACTCTGTTGGTTGGTATAACCAACTCTGTTGGTTATACGTAGGTCGTCACTGTCCCTATCCATGTAGTACTGCATTTGCAGTTCTGGTACACAGCTTATGAGAAAGCACTAATGAAAATCTCTCATTCAAGTTTCAGTTTTTAGTAGGCTTCCATTATTTCTTGAGTCTGTTTAATCTTACTGACTTTCTCTGCCATCTCTCAAACTAATTATTTTTATTTTTAAGACAGTCTTTCTTTGGAGTGCAGTTGCATGATCTTAGCTCCCTATAATCTTGAACTCCTTCCCTCAGCCTCCCAAGTAACTATGACTGCAGGTGTGCACACCATGCCTGGCTAATTTTTTTTTTAAATTTTTTTGTAGAGACAGGATCCTGCACAGGCTAGTCTTGAACTCCTGGCCTCAAGTGATCCTCCTGCCTCAGCCTCCCAATGTCCTGGGATTACAAGTGTGAGCTGCAGAGCATGTCCAGTTTCTTCAATGCTCTACATTATCAGAATATTTTAAAAACTATATTTCCCACAATGTCTTGGCAACAATATGTTTCTTATCCGTACTGCTTCACAGAGTGAATCCTTTGTATGGAGGTAATGTCCTAGAAAATAGTGCAATTGCCAATCTGTTCAGCCTGTGCTGCTTCTATCCTGATCCCTACATTGAACCATACACAGACCTTCCAATGATCTGTTTTGTGGAAGTTGTCATCACTGATGGAAGAGATATAGGGTATCTTCCTGTTTTTATTTAGTTAGACTATGTTTTATGAGGTCAATTCTGTATTATATTTTATTCCAATGCAAACCCCTATGCCTTAAGAAAAATGGAGTTTCCTTAAAGTTCTTGACAGCATGTGTTTCTTAGTCTTGTTTTTTTCTTTGTGATTTTTATACATTGAGCTTTTATTTAGTCTGTATCATCATGAATATTTTAGTATTAAGTTAAGAAACTGATTTGAGAGCTGCTAGATTAGGTGTAGTTTATTTTGGAAATTGTCTTGCTGGAAGAAATTTAATTTACTGAAATGGGAAAACAATATACTCTATTTCTGGCTTCAGATAATTAAAGCAGTGCTCACTTCCTCATTAAAATATTAATAATAATAGCTAGAGTTTTTTTTCACAGCATTATTGAGATATAATTTTTATACTACACAACTGACATACAAAAACGTACAATTCAATTTTTTTGGCATATTCCCAGAGTTGTACAACCATACCCCAGTCTAATTTTAGTAGATATTCATTCCTCCATAAGAAACCTTATATTCATTATCAGTAATTTACCTTCTATCTCTATAGATTTACCTATTTGGAAATGTCATATAAATAGAAGCATACAGTATGTCATCCTCTCTGAATTGCTTTTCTCACTTAGTATATTGTTTTCACGATTCATCCATGCTGTGTGATATGTCAGTACTTCATTCCCTTTTGTTGTGAAACATTCTTCCATTGTATAGATATACCACATGTAAACTACCCACTCACCGGCTGATGGCAACTTGGATTGTTTCTACTATGTATTTATTATGAAGCAGGCTTCTATGAACATTCATGTAGAAATTTTCGTGTGGATGTGAATTTTCATTTCTCTGGCATGTATACCTAGAAATGGAATTGACAAGCTGTTTTCCAAAGTGGCGGAACTATTTTACACATTCCCACTAGCAATGTGTGAGAGTTCCACAGTTTCTCCACAATCTTGCCCATGCTTGCTTTCTGTCACTTTATTATAGTCATCTGTGATGGTGAATATTAGGTGTCAACTTGCTTGGATTGAAGGATGCATAGATAGCTGGTAAAGTATTGTTTCTGGGTGTGTCTGTGAGTGTGTTGCAGAGACTAACATTGAGTAGGGGAACTGACAGAGGAAGACCCACCCTTAACGTGGGTGGGCACCATCCAATCAGCTGCCAGCACAGCTAAAACAAAGCAGGCAGAAGAAGATGGGTTAGATAAGCTGGCTTGCTGAGTGCGCTTTCCTCTTTCTCCGGTACTGGATGTTTCCTGTCCTGGGATGTCAGACTCCAGGTTCCTTGGCCTTTGGACTCTTGGACTTACACCAGTGGTTTGTCAGGGGCTCTGGAGCCTTTGGCCACAGACTGAAGGCTGCACTGTTGGCTTCCCTACTTTTGAGGCTTTCGGACTTGTACTGAGCCACTACTCGCTTCCTACCTCCTCAGCTTGCAGATGGCCTATCGTGGGACTTCACCTTGTGATCCTGTGAGTCAATTCTCCTTAATAAACTTCCGTTCATATATACATCTATCCTATTAGTTCCGTCTCTCTGCAGAACCCTGACTAATACACCCTCCTAGGGGTTTTGAAGTAGTATCCCCTGGCGGTTTTGATTTGCATTCCTTTAATGACAAGTTATGTTGAGACTCCCCTTGTGCTTATTGGCAATCTACATATCTTCTTTGGAGAAACGTTTATTGAAACCCTTTGCTCATTTTTATATTGAATTATTTGTCTTATTATTATTAAATTAGGAGAGGTATTTATAATTTTGAATTCAAGTCCCTTGTCTGATATATGATTTGTAAATATTTCCTTCCATTGTGGAGGTTGTCTTTTCACTTTCTTGATGATGTTGTTGGCAGCACAAAAAATTTTACATTCTGATGTACCGCCATTGGTCTACTTCTTTGTCACTTGTGTTTTTCGGAGTTTAAACCTAAGAAACTACTTCTATCTCTTATTCTAAGAGTTTTATAATTATTATTCTTACATTTAGGTCTATAATTGATTTTGAGATAAATTTTGCTTGTTTTTATCTTTAGCCTATCTACTCAGGGTTTACCCCTTTATCAGTAAAATTTACTTATTATTTAAAGATTGTGCTGTATTCCTCTTAGCTAGTTAGATTCGAACCCTTTATTGCCAACTATGAATGTGGCTTGGATACTGCTATCATTATTTAGGGAATTTACTTCTTTATTGGTCTTAGCCAAGTACTAGTACCTTGGAGGTTCCCCCTCTGATTGCTTCATAAACCTTTCAGCTTTGAACAGGCACACAGCGTCCACAGCCATGGATGTGGGTGGTTTTATTTTTGATCTTTTGTAGTTACCTCTGGTTCTGAGTAGCTTATTGTTCAGTCATCCTTTGGTCAGAAGTCGTGTTTAAGCTCCTTGTGTCGGTGAGCCTCCCCCTGTATTGATGGGTCATTGTGCAACATGAAGAATGCTTTAAATCCTTCCCATTTCCCACTTTGATCACTTCTGCGTGGGTGCAAACCAGCGCATGCGCACACCCTTCTCAATGCTCAGGGTTGCCTCTGATCTCAGGACAGCTCTTCTTAGCTGTCCTTTCCCCTGATTTTCTCTTTTAAACTTCTGGCTGTTCTTCTGTCTTACTAGTATCACTGAAATGCCACTTTACTCTTAATTGCTTTCCACCAAGATCTTTATTACTTTTGACAACGCCCTTGGATGAAGTTCTTCATTCTCTGTTCTAAATAAAGTTAGTCCCCTCAAACAAAGCTGAGGAGCTCATTATACTTCAGTCCTGACCTCTCTCTCATCAGAACTTACATGATACTGCACCCGAGCTGAGGGTAGACACCCGCCTTTTCCAGAGTCACATCCCTACTCCAGTAGAGGGCAGTGTTTGCGTTAGGTTTGAATGTTTGAATGAAGACTGTTCCTCTCCAAAATTCATGGTGAAATTTAATCCCCAATGCAACAGTGTTAAGAGGTAGAACCTTTAGGAGGGGATGAAGCCATAATGGCTCCATCGTCATGAATGGATTGGGGCTTTATAAAAGGGCTGGAGGGGACAAGTTTCTCTCTTCCCTCCCTTCTGCCACGTGGGGGCACAGTGTTTGTCCCTTGGGAGGGTGTAATGTTCAAAGCATCATCTTGGAAGCGGACAGCAGCCCTCACCGGACACCAAAACTGCTGGCACTCTGATATTGGACTTCCCAGCCTCAAGACAAGTGAAAAATAAATTTCTGTTGTTTATAAATTACTCGGTCTCACGTACTTTGTTATAGCAGCACAAACAAACTAGACGGAAACTGTGCCTGTGTTTGTGGGAAGTAGCAGACCCTGGTCTTATTGGCTTGCCCTTTATGATGTGAAATTGAAGTCCTTCGAAAAAGATGGGGGGGTGTGATTAGGGCCCCAGTATTCTCAGCTTGCCACACCTGGGGCCACCTTTGGCTCCGAGAGTGGGAGCTGGATGGAAAAAGGCATAGCTGCTCCTCTATACCACACCTGCCTAGAATGGAGCTTCTGCAATGTGCAGTTGGTAGTAGAGGGTAAAAAAAGCAGGCAACCTGTCCTTCCAGGGATGAAACGTGAAGCTGCGGGGAGAGGGCAGTGCAGTAACTCAGTGGGTTATGACTCAAATGCCCCACCTGGCTGCTGCTCTTACTGAGATTTAGCAGATTTTCTTGATTGAATGTTTTACCATTTGCTATATGCCCTTTGGACAATTTCCAGACTTTAAATGATTGTGTTTTAAAATGTTCACCAGTTAAAAGGCTGGAAAAAAAGGGCCACTGTTCTCCTTATTCAACCATTCTATAAGTCCTACCTACACTACTCTTTTGATATTTTTGAAATCTTGATTATTACAAAATATAGCAAAACTTTGTCTTCAATGTTCCACATACTGATTCAGAAATACACCGCTCTTAGAAATCAAATATAAGCCTACAAATATTAATAAAAGGATAGATCTTAATATTAAAGAATCTAGTATTTTCTTAAATTAGTTATGTGCTGTATTTGGTTATAGTTAAATGTTTAGTTTACTTGCGCAGCCTAATTTTATTCACTAATACACCTATTTAGTGGCAATTACCTAGGACTCTAGAAACAAATTTCTGTGTGTATACAGGATAAAAGTTTGGTCCCAAGTCAAGAGATTGCTTTATAATTGATAGATTGCTAATGTTAATTTAAAATAAATGCCACCCAATATACTTGATAATAGTACTTATATAGCAGTATTCCTTTCTTGCGATTATGTATTTAAAATATATTGTCCATCAAGTATTAGCTATTAAAAATATTATCTTCTACAGAATTGCTTTATTAATTTCTTTTACATTTTTTATGCTTAGCCAAGTTTATTTCATGAACATTACTTTTGTTATCAGTTCTTATAAATTTAATATATCAGCCACATTAATAACAGAGTAGCCTAGGCAAAATCCTCCAAAACAATTCTATCATCTTCCTCTTTACTGTATATCATATTTCTTAAACCTAACAATATAATTTTGTTTCAAAGTTTGTAGAGAATGGACTTCAATCTCTCTCTAAGATAAAATTATTATCTTGAAAGCTCAGGTGAGATAAAGATGAAATGAGTATAGGCAAACCTAGAAGGAAATATAAAAAGCAAGAGTTGTAAAAAAAAAGTTTGAGAACACATTTCTTAGATTTTTATTAGGAGCTTTTTTATCTCTTATCTTCATATTAGAAGCATTGATACTTATGAGTTTGTTATCACATGAAATTTTGCAGTTAGAGACATAATTATATACACATATACACTTATATGTACATATGAACTATACACTGAAAGGGTTTCCCTGAGTAATGTAAATTGACATATAATTAATGTCTAACTCTATTGAAATTCACAGGGTCACACTTATATTTCATGCATCTTTTATTCACTATTACCTAGAAAATAGACTGTAGCAAAAGCAAATCAAAACCTAGGTTTGGAAACATAGATCAACCAAATATAAACTTGCCTATGTGGGCTACTGCAGTGACTTCAGCTTGTATGAAAATTCTTGTGAAGACCCACTAAAAGGTATTATTCTGGTAGCTTTCCATTTTATTTATTTGTTTTATTTGTGTATGCACACATGTGTACTCCTGTGTATCTATATCTAAATTTCTATCAGCAAATTTTGCTAATATATGATTCTGTAGTGAATTCAGCTTCTATAAAAGTTCTTGTGAAGACCCACTACAAGATACTATGCTGGTAGCTTTCAGTGATGTGTGTGTATTCTTATCTGCAAAATTTGCCTATATATAATACCACAGCAGCTTCAGCCTTTACAAAACGTCTTATGAGGATGCGCTGTAATATACTACCCAAGGAGCTTGAATGTGATTTAAGTTGAGCTATTATTTATCTTTAGCCTTTCTGTCAGTTAAAGTTCCCACATAACAACTCCAGAATTTTGTGTCTTTTAACGACAGCCAGTGATTCAGCCCATGATTCTGCAGACTGGCAGTTTGAATTGGGCTCAGTTGTTAGTTCTTTTGGCTTCTGTGTCTGTGGTAAGCTATATGATTGGTGGCCGAGGCAAGTTGGATTATGAAGGCCTTGTCTGAGAATGCTATTGACTAGGCTCCTCTCCAGGTAATGGCTTATCATCAGGCAGGCTAGATGCATCTATTCACATGATTACAGGGTTACAAATGCAATAAGAGAGTGAACATTAAGGTGTCAGCACTTCTCAAGCCTCTAGCTGTGCTACATTTGCTACTTTTCAATTGTGCAAAATAAATCACATGGTCACACTGAAAGTCAGTAGGAAAACAGACTGCACCCTTGATGACAGAAGCTGCAATTTGCAATGCAAGGAAAATGAGTAGAGCAGGGAAACTTTGAGGCTGTTTGCAATCTACTAACCTTTGGACCTGTTGATTACATTTCATCTGAATAATACAGCAATTGAGTTTTTAGTTTATTGTTTAAACAGCAAGAACGACATCCTAATTGTATTGTTCTGAGTGGTAATTTCAAAACAATTTATTTCTTCAAGGATTAGTTTCTCTGGCTGTGGTGGTTGTTTTCTCCACTATTCTGAAATTAAGACCTTGAACCTTGAAAACAAACAAATTGAGCTTCAGAATAGTATAAAGTGCACTGTGGATAAGTTTCTTGTTTTTTTTTTTTTTTATTCTTTAAATATTTTTCTAGAGTCATGTTTTTTTCTTTGAGATTAAAACAATTTAACTCAAATTCTAATATAATTGAAATAGGACACGATCACGTTAATTTTCTCTTTCAAATATTTCTACTTAAAAATTATTTGTATTAAAACAACCAGATGGATAGATATAGCAATGTGTGATATGTATGTATATAAAATATATGTGTGCATCTATAGATCATATATTTTTATATATGTACATGTATAATTTATATGGATTTATAATATACAGTCATATATAAATATATACATCATGCATTTATAACATATATACATGTATGGGGCAAAATTAATGTTACTATGTGTTTGAATTATCCTAGAAATATAATAAAAGTTTAAGTCGATTATAAAAAATGTGACAGTATAAAAAATCAAATCTTCCAAATATTATAAAAGATTATATTTTGGCTTATTTTATTTTTTTCCAGATAAAATAAAAATCTAGGTGTCTTTAGATTTTATTTTTGGCACAGCATTTATTGCACCAGGAAAAATACATGTTAAGTTACTTAAAATAATTTTTATTAAATTGTTTAAAATAATTGTGCTTTATTTTTACTAATAACACCATTTTCTTCCTTCCATTGAATTTCAGCTCTCAAAACATACAATTTACTAATTATTAATTTTTAATGCAGAGATTCTCAAACACGGAATTGGGAAAAATTTCAGTGCCATATTTAGTTGTGAATTATGTAGCAAATAATTTGTGCTGACATTTGATCTATATATATAACTTCAAAACTTCAAAATATATATATATGTATAACAAAATTATATCTACATATAACTTAGAGCAAAGGCAACATTTTCCAGATAATCATGTCATTTTTACTTGTTGTCAGTCATATTTTTTTTGGAATAGACTAGAATGAGGCAGCACCTGATCCCAGGGAAACGCATGGGAATGCTGTACAGGAGAATGTCATGCTTACTGTCTTTTAAGATGATGAGAAAAACAAAATAGAGAAAAACTACTTTAATATACGTATTATATAAATTTAAATCTTAAGGAAACATAGCATCGAAGAATGTGTCATTACGCTATTCACAATAAAAAATGACAGCAGTTGAATTTGTCTATGAATATCTCCACATATATTGTCCCACATATATTGTGGGACATAGATTTGCTGTTGCAAGGAGCAGGTGTCTAGAATTATCTCATTATTCAAAGAATCAAAGGTTATGGAGACAGCACCAAGTAATCTTTAAAGAAAGCTCATAAATAGCTAGCAGATGATGCTTCCATCCCCCATTTCCACCAGGATTAGTCTAATAGAATCTGAAACTATTCATCAAACCATGGCCTCGTCAAAGACAACCTGAGATCCTTTCAAAAAACCCCATCTGTGATACTGTGATAATGCTTTTCCTTCCAAAATACTTCCACTTGTTCTTAACCCTGACACTTCCTTCCTCACATTGTTTTACACCATGAATACCACGGAAAAAAGGAATATAAGCAGCAAAATTTGCTACGGACTTTCAATTTAACCACAAATCTCTGCGTCCTAACCCCCTACATTTTTTAAGGTCAGTCTTCCTCTTTTCAACATATATAATAGAAAATGTTAAAATGTACACTTCCAAAGAATAGTATACATAATATTTATCTATTTTCCAAAATAAAATTTTAATTCAGCTTCTCATACGCAACAACATCAGTCAGAATTCCATTCTTGCTCTTCTTGTTGAGGTTGAGGGGTTTTCTTGATTATTTTCTTTGCTGATGCTTCTTTGATAAAAACACCTTTCTATTTTATTTTTTGCCTTACTGCTTTTAAAATTATTATTTTTAATTGATGCATAGTAATTTTATGTATTTATAGGACACAGTATGATATTTCAATACAATATATAATGTATACAATGTGTAATAATCAAATCAGAGTAATTAGCATATCCATCACCTCAAACATATTATTTCTTTGTTCTGGGAACATTCAAAATCCTGTCTTCTAGCAATCAGGAAATATATAAAGTAAATGATTGTTAACTTTAGCCACCCTACAGTGCTATACAACACTAGAACTTATTCCTCCTATCTAGTTATAATTTCATATCTGTTAAACAACTTTTCTCTATCTCCCCCAAACCTCTACCCTTCTCAGCCTCTAGTAACCACTATTCTACCTACTACTTCTATGAAATCAACTATTTTAGCTTTCCCATATAAATGAGAACATATATTTATCTTTCTGAGCCTGCTTATTTTACTTAATGTCCTGCAGCTCCATCCATGTTGCTATTAATGACAGGATTTCATCCTTTTGTGGCTGAATAGTATTCCAATGTGTGTATTGCACATTTACTTTATCCAAGCATCCTCTGATGGACACAGGTTTATTACATGTCTTGGCTATTATGAATAGTGCTGCAGTAAACACAGAAATGCAGATATCTCTTCAACATATTTATATCCTTTCCTTTGGATATACAGTAGTTCTATTTTTAGTTTTCTGAGGAACATCCACACTGTTTTTTATAATGGCTTACTAATTTATATTTCCACCAACAGTGTATAAAAGTGTCCTTTTCTCTGTATCCTTGGCAGCAATTGTATAATAAATTATGTCTTTTTGATAACTTGCCATACTAAATGGGGTGAAAAGATATCTCAGTTGGTTTTGGTTTGCATTTCCAATGACATTCTTTACATAAATCTTAAAAACAATTCTAAAATTTTTATAGAACCACACACACAGAAGAAAAACAAAGCCAAAAAACAATCCTGAGCAAAAAGAGGAAAGCTAGAGTCATCACACTATCTGACTTCAAAATACACTACAAACCTATAGTAAGAAAGATAGCATGGTACTGGCATAAAAACAGACACATACACCAATGGAACAGGATAGAGAACCCAGAAAGAAGTCCATGTATTTACAGCCAATTGATTGTCAACAAAATCTCCAAGAACATACATTGGAGAAAGGGCACGCTCTTCAATAAATGCTGCTGGGAAAACTGGATATCCATGTGCAGATGAATGAACCTAGACCCCTATCTCTCACCATATACAAAAAAAAAAAAATCAACTAAAAATAGATTAAAGACATAAATGTAAAATCAGAAACTATGAAACTATTAGAAGAAAACAGGGGAAAGATTCAGACATTGTTTTGCAGGAAGATTTTATGATGAAGACCTCAAAAGTACAAGTAACACAAGCAAAAATAGAAAAATGGGATTATTTAAACCTAAAAATCTTCTATATAGAGAAAAAAAATCAACAGAGTGAAGAGACAACCTGCAGAATTAAATAAAATATTTGCAAATTATTTATTCAACAAGATATTAATATCCAGAATATACAGGGAACTCAACTCGATGGCCAAAAAATAATCTGATTTAAAAATGCATAAAGGATCAAAATAGCCATTTCTCAAAAGAAGTCCTACAAATTGTCAAGTACATGAAAAAAATGGTTAACATCACTCTTAATTTCTGACAAAGTAAATGCCAAATTTCTTATTTTAGGATTGTTGTTAGTATAAAATGTGATAATGTAAATATCAGACATAGACTCTATTTCTAAATCACTAGATTTTTGGAACAAACTCTTCACCGTTAAACTGATTATGAGGAGTCACAACATATAGTAGGTAAAAGCATTTTTTATAAGGTTAAGTAGGCTTAATTTCTGCCTCTGATCCTTTAAATGATGTGTTAACTTAGATTCACTTAACCTGTCTGCATCTGTTTCTTCAGATGAAAAATAAACAAATAATATATAAAAAGAACTATTTTGATAACTAAACGAGTAAACAAGTGAAAAAAATTGTAACTGCATTAGCTCATGTTCACTATTTAATAAAATTTAGTGTGCATGAGTGTTTGTACATGCATATGTAAGTTCAATAGCATATTATAAATATTTAATTGAGCCAGAAAATATCAGCATATGCTATAGGATATTTATATTTGTATTGTATTTGTTGTATAAAGATTTCATTTCAGATTTCATATATATAAATATAAATCCAACATTTTGGCCCCAAACTGACTCAATACATATTGTCCATTTAAATTATTCCAATTACAAATTCAGTACAGCTAAATCAATACTCAGCTCTCAGGAATTTGTAGGCCACACATTCAAACAGAAAGAAGACATTGTACCTTATGTTTATTTCAGAAAAACAAACAGCTCTAGTTACTTCAAGAGAAATTAAGTTATTATAGTTGGGACTTAACATTATACAACCAAAAAGCGGACTGGAGAAGGAGTGGTTGAAGAAATATCTATTGGCTTTCAGGAAAGCTGGAAGAAAACTGCTCTGATAACACTTGACGACCAGCTACGTGCAGGCAAAGTGGATGATTCTCAGGAGAACAAGCAGAAGCTTCTGGAAAATGCCCATGACTCTCTGCTGATGCTTGCTCAGCATTTGGGCAAGTCAACTTTTTACCTAGAGCTCATTCGCTTCAGAACCAGTGTCTCTAAATTTTTTATCACTAAATATTAAGGGACCTGGACAAGATTTTT
This sequence comes from Pongo pygmaeus, assembly GCF_028885625.2. NCBI lineage: Eukaryota > Metazoa > Chordata > Mammalia > Primates > Hominidae > Pongo > Pongo pygmaeus. The sequence continues at coordinate 31,420,189 of NC_072395.2, forward strand.
TTTTAAACCTGCTCTATAACCCTAAGATTTTATAACTTTGTAAAATTTTGTACTTTATTGCCATTAAAGATCAAAATGTATGGAAATAGCATGAGTTACAAAGATACCTCAGCACGCCTGTTACATTGCTGCAGTGTCATTTTCCAAAAATATTCTATTTAAACTCAAGAAAATCGCCACTGTTTCTTTCTAACACCTGTCAGCAACTGCTCATAGCTCACTGATGTAACTGTTTTTGCATTCTGACACGTGAGGTCTACTCACATTTTGTAAGACATGTCACTGTCAGAAGCTAAAAATAAAAAGGCAAATGTGACAGCCCTGGTGCCACCATGCCTAAGAGCCACAGGTAATTGTGATCAAGAGGGGTATTTTTAAATGTTGCAAAAATATCAAACTTCTACTGCTTCCTTTTAATTTTTTTGTGATTTTTATTGAATTTCATCTTTTACTATTAGCCAAAAATTGTTCTATGATTGTAACCAGTGAAAACCACACAAGATTATTTTTCTCAAGAAAAAAGACTGATATAGTTTTGAGATCTTTTGTTGAGAAAGCTACACTAAATTGAAATCACTTGGCTTAGCTACTTCTGAGGAAAGGCCAGATAGCAACTGTAATGGAGGCTATAAAAATGCATAGGACGCCAAGTAATTCACAAGTGATATGGTAATACAGAAAAGACCTTTGGTAATAAATACACTACTGAGTTTAGAAAATACAACAAAGAGTAATTAGATTAAACTGAGTTGTAAACAATGAGCATCTAAAAAAGATACCAAAAATAACAGATTTTGATATTATGCTTGTGCTCGTATTACCAAAAGCATAAATTGTTGCATAAATGGAAGGACTGGTATGATTTAAGTACTTTTGAAGCAGAAAACTCATTTAGTTATTTTACGAGATAAAGACACTCATTGTAAATCATTCCTACATTTGTATGAGGGCAAAATAAATTGCCTTGATAAAATCAAACTGATTTAAAGTACAATTCTTTAATAGCACTGGATGAATTTAAAGTGTCTTGTATCTTCGATCAAGGCTAAACCAAATTTCTCTCACACACGGAAGTGCACACTGACACTCACACACACACACATACACACACACTCTGATACAAGTATACTCATAAACGTAAACCTGATCATCTCTCCTCAAAGACAAATTCACACCCTACTTTCATAAATAATTATTTTGCTTTAAGCAATTATAACTTGAATCCAATTTTTAGTTTCACATTAATGCTAAATGTCTTACAATAACAACCAGAAAAAATAGGTCTGTTACAATTGTAATAAAGATCTAAAAGAAGTCTAAATTTTACACCTATAATTTGATGAGAATTAAAATAATAAAAAATGTTTCATATGGAAAGAGATATTGTAGTTTCTAAAGTGAATTCCAGCTCAGTTTTGAACTCTCAATACTTTCGTGAGATATACAGTGCAGTAACTGTTATTGTAGGGAAAATAAAGCTCACAGGCATAATTGATTTGCTAAAAGTCGCAAAACTAGCAAATGCCAAAAACTAGCCACTAAATCTGCTCTGAAGGCTCTAGTCGAGGACAAATAGTCTTTCCCCTATTTCAGGGTCCTTCTTGAAAAATTCAAGCTAAAATGGAATTAAAGAAAATAAATTAATATACTGTATTATATAGAAAGAAGGATAATTAATATTTTATAATTTTTAACATAGCCCATTTTGTCCTATTAACCACATACTGCAACACATATGTAGTAGCTAAAGAGTTGAAGCCATTTCATGTTGTTATAACGTACATTTATTTTGTCATTCTTCTGTAGTCCTACTCCTGGATCAAGGTTAAGACTTTGAGTTGCTGGTCAAATTTTCAAGTATTTTTATTTTTTATAATAATATCTAGTAATACACATGGAATGTTTCTCAGAATTCATCTCAGTAGATTTATCTGTAATTTCATTTAACATGGGGGTCTGTTTGCCTCCTTATTTATTCCTTGCCTTTCCTCATCTCTGCTAGGTGTCTCAGGGGCCTGAACACTAGAGGTTTTCTGTATCCGTCTCCCATGTCACCTTACTTTTCTCTGGGTTATGCCTATGGCAAGCACGCTAGGGATTGGCGAACAGGTGATTCCAAGAAGTCCGGTTACTTCTCCCCCTCCTGTTCTGTCCTAGGAGGCATATCTGGCAGACAGACAAAGTCTCTGACTCCAGCTTCTACCTGGTGATCCCGGGCTCCAGGCCCTAGTATGTTCTTGCAGTTTATGGAAGCGGAGACTTCCAGCAGTTGCTAATTCCTGGGTTGTGTTACCTTCCTTTATTTGTCAGTTCAGCCATCTTTATAGTTTAACTAATACCTTGCTTTACATATCCTTCATGTTAGACACAGACATTCTGTTTGTGACTAATACTACCCAAAATAACATGTTTGTCGTTTATTAAATGAATATTAAATGAGCCAGTTTTGGTCATCAGAGTGGAGAGCTGGTTTGTATATATTGCATTAATCAAAATGATGTAAAAATAAGGATCATAATATTATGATACAATAAAATAATAGCATATATAGAATATCTTTAACTGATACCACTCTGCAGCTCTTTTTCAATTGATGTAATTTCTACTGTAGACATAAAGGATAAGTTAAATTTTAAAATAGCATGATTTACAGAAATTTCGTTTTTGACAAATGCACATTGTACTATGGTTTTCAAAATGCACCTTTTAATAATTTTTTTATTGCAGTTACCTAAAGAAAATAAATTTCATTATATAAATTATTAGAAATCAAACAGCCTCCCATATTCAATAGTATTTCTATGTGATATTGAAATTAATAAAAGTGTTCAACTTTTAAGTTGTTTAATATTGCTATGCTCTGGAAGAGTCTTGTAAGCTAAAAAATGCACACATTTGTGTAGCATAGAAAAAAATTTAAGTGTGCTTTCAGGCTGAATATATATTACAGAACTTAGTACACCAGGGATACATTGCATTGTGGTTCTGCTATATTTGGATGGATGCATCTCTTCATTTACAGCCAATAGGGAAATAAAAGCTCACTGCTGCTACACAGTGAGGTAATAAACAGCATAAATAGTTCATATAACTTCTAGTTATGCATCATCTATCCAATAACAATCCACATAATACATGAAAAAGTAATATTACTGTTTTTGAAATAAATGTTTATACAGAGATAATTATTTTTTTCCTTTCATGTATTGTGTGAGGTTTTAATGTCTTTATATCTCAAATTTACTTGTTTTAATATTCAATAATAATACCCTACCTTGATTTCAGCTTACACAAATATTCTTTCTGAATCTCTATTACTCTTCTTTGTCAATTCCATGCCTTTGTTTAGTTGCTGTTTATTTTACTCTTTTGTTCTCTTCTTATTTAGAAAAATTATATCATTTTTAGCCTTTTTATTTTTGACATTCATTTTCTAACATTGGAAACTGTGCTCATCATGTTATGCCTTAAACAAGCTTGTGTTTAGATTTCTTCTTTGTAAGAAATTACACATTAATTCTACCAAAATACTGGTAACATTTTTACATTTTTTCGTTGATTCCTTCCAATTTTCTCCCAAAAGTGGGCAGTTAAAAAGTATTCTTCCCCATAAAGACTCCTACACCCATCTTTTCTTCCCCCATCCCTTTTTTTGAAGTAAAGATGAGGTGTCACTATGTTGTCCAGGCTGGCCTAGAGTTCTTGGGTCTAAATGATCCTCCCATCTTGGCCTCCCAAAATTGCTGGGATTACAGGCTTGAGCCATCGCACCTGGCCCACACATCTTTTCTTCTGCTTTTGCTTTGCCACCATCTAGGACTCTTAACTTCTCATTTTTCTTCTAGTGTAAAGTTGTAACTCTACACTGTACTGGTATCATGTGATTGTATTTTTTAAATGCCAATAATAAGAAAGTAATGCCATGGTTGTCTTTTAATTGTTTACACTGGTTTCCATCTGTCATCCTTTCTTTCGAAGTAATCTTTCTGAAATAACTTATGATTCCGTTCCAACTTCCCTCCAGCATTCACCCTCAGATACTTTCAATGATTTCTTGTTTCTTACAAGATAAAATTTAGTCTCATCAATTTGGCCTTCAAAATGTTTTCATTAACTGGCCTTGGCTATGTATTTAAAATTTTTGTTACTCCTCATTATAACTTCACTAAACAACATTCAATTTAGCTCAACCATTTCCATTGATGCTTCCTTGAATGTGGTGAATTTTGCATTCTAATTGCTTTGCTCACATGTTTTTCTCTGAAAGGAGAGGGGAGTGAAGAGGAGGTACAGGGAAAGGGAAAGGGGAAGGGAGGAAGGGAGGAAAGGGAGAAAGGCAGTTAACATGTATGAGCACTTTCTATTTATCAAGCACTCGGAAGTGAGTTAAAGAATGAGCATTTGAGCAATTTTTCCCTATAAAAAGCTGGACATTTTCATACGGAAAAAATTATAATCTAGATGTTTCTAAGATATCAGTGGATGCTAACATATTTAAGAAACTAACTCAGTGGAGAAAACTGTTTTCTCAGAACCTTTTTCAAAAGGTGTACAGTGTGCAGATAATTTTATGAGCGCCTGATAAGTATGAAAGCTAAATTATGTCATCCGTAACCTTGCTTTTCCTCTCCTACACAGCCTTCACCCTACTCTCTAATTAACTATCAAGCCAATGTTTAAAGAACAATAATTCTCAGAGACACCAAAATATTAGATAGCAAAGCAGGCCAATGGATTTTAATTGTTCCCTTGTTATTATATGAAATGCTTTAAAATACATTATTTTATGTAATACTTATGAAACCCTTAGAGTTAGTATTCTAATGTTGCATATGGGCATAGCTAAGCTGGACTATAATTAGTGATACTGTACTGTATACTTACAAGTTGTTAAAGTGGTAGATATTAAATGGTGTCACCACACACACACACACACACACACAAACAGATGGTAACTCCATGAGGTGATGGAAATGTTAACTAGCTTGATCATTGTATTAGTCAGGGGTCTCTAAAGGGACAGGACTAATAGGATAGGTTTATATATGAAAGGGAGTTTATTAGAGTATTGAGTCTCACAATCACAAGCTGAAGTCCCACAATAGGCCATCTGGAAGCTGAGGAGCAAGGAAGCCAGTCCAAGTCCCAAAAACCTGAAAAGTAGGAAAACTGAAAGTGCAGCCTTCAGTCTGTGGCTGAAAGACCCAGAGCTTCTGGCAAATCACTGGTGTAAGTGCAGGAGGACAAAGCCTAAAGAACTTGAAAGTCTGATGTTCAAGGGCAGGAAACATTTGGCGCGGGACAAAGATGAAGGCTGGAAGACTCATCCAGTCTAGTCCTTCCGCATTCTTCTGCCTGCTTTAATCTAGCCACGGTGGCAGCTGATTAGATGGTACCCACCCACATTAGGGGTGGTCTGCCTCTCCCAGTCCACTGACTCAAATGTTAATCTCCTTTGGCAACACCCTCACAGACACACCCAGCAACAATAGGTTGCATCCTTCAATCCAACCAAGTTGACACTCAATATTAACCATCACAATCGTGGTATCATTTTATAATATATACGAATATCAAAACACATTGTATATCTCAAATATATATAGATAGATAGATAGATAGATAGATAGATGATAGATAGTCAGTTATACCTCAAAAAAGCTGGAGAAATAGAATAAAAATGATTAAGGATTGTTTTCAGGATCACTAAGTTCAGAGTTACAAGACAACTTGTCCCTTCTTATACTTGATGCTTTTGAAGAATTATTCAAGACTTACTGACTCTTATCAGTGAACTTAGTGCAACCCGTACATGTAACATATTCTTGCTTATCTTGTTACAAGTCTTTTTTTTCTTTCAATAAAGCTATTATTTCTGGATTTAGTCAGGATTTCTCCTTCATGACTCATCTACCTTCTTTCCTTCTGGACAATTTCATATAATAAAAAATCAGATATTTTCATTGTGCAATAAGGTACATTTTGCTTTATACATAAATGGAATATTATGTTTATACCTCATTAAATGGTAGACCATTGATGTATTTTAATAAATGGAGATTGGTAAGAAAATTATCCAGAACTACAAAATTATAAGAGTTTATGCACCTGAGAAAACTCAGGTAAATGTCTAAAGTTAGCTTCTACAAAACAGCACTGGAGTTGTTTTAAACTTAGTAACTATCATTCAGAATTCTAAGATGAAAGAAATAATTGGCAATTTCTATCAAGTACACAAGTTTCTCCCTTAAATGAAATTATCTGTTTACAGAACCACTTCTAATCAGGAAGAGGCCATTCTGGGTTAAAAGACAGATGCAGTAAAGAAATAAATGCCCCCTTGGTGAAATGAAGAAGTTATTGCATTTCTTCATTACTAGACCAGAACAACAAAGCCAAAGGCAGTAAGAGAATAAAACTGATTGCAGACTGTATTCCCCATGTGGAATAAGGGATTGGATAGCTGCTTATTTTATTTTGCCACTATAACTAAAACTCTTCTAACTTATATTTTCACTTATATTTCAGTCCTGAGATTTTTTTCCTTTCAATATTGTAGGCCTTTCTAGATACATCTGCAGAAAAAAAAAATTTACCTTGAAACTAAATCATTGTCCTAGGATTTGGACATTGGTAGAAAAATGGTGGAGTCTTGGATGTGTAAGTGAAGTCTTCTGGGAATGCTATAAAGAAAGGCAGAGCTAGCCAAGTTTCTCTTAGTTCAATAATAATGCAGAAATCAAGAATCTGTGGATTTCTTCTAATATCTATTCTTTGACTCAGTTTTTTTTAGACTGAGTCTCGCTCTGTCACCCAGGCTGGAGTGCAGCGGCACAATTTTGGCTCACTGCATCATCCGCCTCCTGGGTTCAAGCGGTTCTCTTGCCTCAGTCTTCTGAGTAGCTGAGATTACAGGCGCACGCCACCACGCCCAGCTAATTTTTGTATTTTTAGTAGAAACAGGGTTTCACCATGTTGGCCAGGCTGGTCTTGAACTCCTGACCTTGTGATCCACCCGCCTTGGCCTCCCAAAGTGCTTGTATTACAGGCGTGAGCCACGGTGCCCGGCCCTAATATCTATTCTTAAAGGGTTCTTTGAACGAAACTGATTTAAGAGATTGTCAGTACAAGGTATCCCCTAGGGGTTGGTAGGGGACTTTGTATCACACAATGCGGAGAAAAGATATTGTCCTTTGTGTCAACAGAGAATACAGCAAATATACCCATACATTAGATTACTAAAAACAGCGCTGGGATGATTGCAGTCCCACTGATTCCTCATGGCTTTAAAGAACATCAGTGGGAGATGGGGGCCAAGGACTGCAGCCATGGACAGGACACTTGGAAACAGAGGGAAAATGCAAGAATATGAGGATTCCAAAGAGATACTTAATGCCTTTCCCACTCAAGTTTTCCACAAATAACTTTGAGAATTCTGGCATAATCTCTTTTCATAAATAAAGATCTAACTTTTAAAGGGGTACTTGGAATAGATGGATTCAGAGCCCAATTTTATTATCTATATTGCTATTTCATATCTGTGTCTATGGATCTCTGTATTTGTATGTATCTATACTCCAATGAGAAAATATGGAAATCAACTAAACTCATCTTTTCATTTAACACCAAAACATTTTAAACACAACTTTAAATGCTGTGAAATAATCTCATTTATAAAATTAGAGAAAAAATTATAAATAAATTGTCAAAAATAGGAATCAATAGTCTTTCAGAAGAGCAATACCCATCGAGACTATCCTGGCTAACACAGTGAAATACTAAAAATACAAAAAATTAGCCAGGCATGGTGGCAGGTGCCTGTAGTCCCAGCTACTTGGGAGGCTGAGGCAGAAGAATGGTGTGAACCCGGGAGGCGGAGCTTGCAGTGAGCTGAGATCGCACCACTGCACTTCAGGCTGGGCAACAGAGTGAGACTCCATCTCAAAAAAAAAAAAAAAAAGAGAAATATCCAGAAATACTGGAATTGTTTATTCTAATGGTGCCCATATGGCTCAAAAAGAGAAAAGAGTATAATTGACAATATAATTGAATTACAGAAAAAAAAGTTTAAAATATTGCCAACAGCGAGAAAGCTTATGTAATATAGCAGCCATTTCAAATAAAACACTAAATATCACAGAGATAAACAAAATCTACTTAAATGTAATGCACATAATTTTCCAAAAGATGGAGCAAATATCTTAAATTGTAAAAAATATTTAAGGAATGAGAGATGGATAGTCAGCATTATTATGCAATATTGACATGAGTTTCTAATAAATGGAATAAGAAAAAATTGGAATAAGGGTATAGTTAGTATTGAAAGATAAAAAATAACTTTTGTTTCTAATAATACAATTATATATATGGAAGATCTAAGAAACTGTAGAATTGTAGATGTATCAATAAGACGTATGATAATAAAAACCAGTATAAAGTGACTGATTTATAATTATTATAATCACATTGTACAAAGATCTATAGCTTTACTGTAACAATAAGATTTTCTAAGTGATACAGCTAATCCTTTGACAATAAAAAGGCAAAATCTGCAATTTGTAAGAATAAATGTTTACAAATCTATGATTTGTAAGAATAAATAAAATTCATATTTTTTTCAAGGAAGAGAACCATAAAATCTTATTTAAAGAACTAATAACTAAACAAATAGAGAGTTCTAACATGAAATTAAAATATTAACAGGGCTTTTTCTGGAAGTGAATAAAATTGATTTTAATTGTATTTTAAAAAGTGATTACTGTATGCTGTTTAGTTTGGACTTTTGTGTCTCTGTCTATGAGTGAAGTCAGCCTGTACTTTTTCTTCCCTAAATCATCCTATAATGTCATTTACAATTATGAATCAGTAAAAATTTAATTTTTTAGAGAAATCATCAATGTCATGGTTTTTACTCACATGTATTTTAAAAGAACATTTACTTACTTTATAAATTATACTTTCTTCCAATTATGATCCTGTTCTTGTTTTATTTTGTCTTTCAGGTATTTTTGTTGTTTTTATTTTGTTTCATTTGTTTTGTTTTTTGGAAGGAGGAAGGTAATAGGTAAACCAGTGTTTGATTTAGAACTTATTTTAAATCTTCATTTTCTGTTTCAATTATTTCTGGTCTTTGTTTTATTATTTAATTTTTTCTATTTTTCTTCTGCTTATTTTGGTGTTCTAATTTTGAAGTTATGTTTAGTTTGTTATTATTAGACTTCATTCAAATATTTATGAAAATGTCGCATATGTTTTAAAATGTAGCATTACATATATTTACATTTAATTTATATTTAGCTCCTAGCACATATCCAGAAACATATTAGTAGTTAAATGGCTATCTGTGAATGTATGACCAAGACCTTGGGAATGTAATAAAAGTGGATTTAGGTTGTAAAAACTGTGTAGGTTTTATAGGTGAAACTGCAGGAATACCATTTCATGAATAAGGCAACTTTAGCAGGCATTCTACTGCATTACTTTGAAACTGTTGACATTAAATCAATATTTAAAAGTTAGTAGTGTTTGACAGTTATTTAGAAAAAAAGTTTTAATTATTTTGCTATATAACCAAACATCCAGATGAATATCCCAAAGAAGCTAAAAAAATTGCTCAGTTGTCAAAAAGTAATCAAAACATATCAAATAAATTAATTCCTCAGTTTCAGAATGGAAATTAACTGAAAACTACCTTGTAAATGTGATAAAATCTGTTTTCTGACAACATATTCAAGCACATGTTTGATGTGTTACTTACCAGTCAGGGCTAAAAATAACAGAAGCTGGTGAAAATAAATCCAAAAACATGTCTATCAAATAGAAGCTTTCATATCAAGATTGGATCAGCAAGCATTCATTTCTTTAAGAAATTAGTTGCAATAACCCATTCTTCAGACCTGAGTCATTTATTAAATAACTCTATAACTAAAACACCTTGACATCCATGATTTATTATTTTACTATTTTAAACAATATTTTATTTTTTATAAACAATATATTTTGGTGTATACTTTTCTTAAATTAGATAGGTATTTACTTTTTAAATTCTATGCATGGTATCTGGAAAATTGTTAACTTTCATTTTTTTAATTTTTACATTTAACACCATTTAAAAGACTTCATGTAAGAAGATTTAACTTAAGCCATAGGGTTTTTGTTTTATTTTAAAATAATTGACCTTCACACACACTACTGTTGATTATATTCTAGTTAATATCAGGAAACACTGACAAGTTAAAGATACCTACATGAGGTTTACCTGATGCATGGTTTGAAATACAAAACAAATGTTCCCTAGAATGCTGAAAAGGAGACTAGAATATTCTGCAGATTACAACTTTAAGAATTAATAGGCCGGGCGCAGTGGCTCAAGCCTGTAATCCCAGCACTTTGGGAGGCCAAGGCGGGCAGATCACGAGGTCAGGAGATCAAGACAATCCTGGCCAACACGGTGAAACTCCGTATCTAGTAAAAATACAAAAAATTAGCCGGGCACGGTGGCGGGCACCTGTAGTCCTAGCTACTCCGGAGGCTGAGGCAGGAGAATGGTGTGAACCTGGGAGGCGGAGCGTGCAGTGAGCAGACATAGCGCCACACTGCAGTCCGGCCTCTAGGCCAGACTCCGTCTCAAAAAAAAAAAAAAAAAAGAAAAGAAAAAGAATTAATAATGAAACATTAAAGATGGTAGAGCAACAGATCTAGATAGTTAAACCAGAAATGAATTTAAGCCAATTAGATGTCGTGATGCACACAATTGTTATAATGCCAGAAGAAACAGCCTCCAAAATGAGCTTTCAGAATCCCCAAAACATAAAACTCACAGACCCAGTCTGTCATGAAATCTTCTGCATCTGCCATGGCCAGGAAGCTGCAATCACACCTGTGGCCTCACAGACCACCTTAGTATTCACATCAGCAAAACAGATGCAGAAATCCTAGCACTTAACACCTTTGAAGATAAAATCTAGCCTTGAAGGTAAAATTTAATGAGACCTAAGTTAAAGCTCACTCTGACAAACACAAATGTCACCAGCACCATTGATTTCAAGAGAAAAAGCAGAAGCAGCCTGCATCAACTATGCTCATTTTCCCCTTTCAATTCTCAGGCATAAATATATGCTTAGCAGAAGTTATGTCACAGGAAAGTTTTGAGAGACTCTAGAAAATACATTTAGCCTTCTAAATGAATTTGCATTAGAGCATACTACAGGAGCTTTGGAGACAGTGGGGTAACATAATCTTTATTCCCACAGTACTTTGCAGCCATTGGCCAATTGGAGGCCCCCCTCCCCACACTCACAATTTTTTCCTAAACTTTCAACTATAAACAAACAGTAGCTGTATTCTCCAACCTAAGATAATATGACCATACTTAATATGATAAGACTGCTTACCTCCTTCTCTAAATAAAGGAATCATTAGTCATTGAAACCCGTTTGACAAGTGTTTATTTCTCCTCTATCTCAGTCTAACTATCTTGTAATCAAAGAATGGAATATTAAGTTACATATGGTACTACCAACATGTCTCATATAAAATTGCAGAGGAAAAGTTTACACACACATACACACACACAGAGAGAGAGAGAGAGAGAGACAACATGTTATTAAAAGAGTATGGGTTACTTCTATAGCTTTCATTTATTGACCTTGTCATGAAACTAACTGTATTTGGTATTTTTAATTTTTTAATTGTTCATTTTATGTTTTCTTGTCCTTCACCAATCCCTTAGCTTGTCACGGTGCTTTTACTGATGATGTAACCCGAAAAATTTTCAAAGAATTAGAATCCTTTCAGGTCTTCCCTGCATGAGGTTCATATAATCAGCTACTATATTTTATCCCTGGACATACTTACACTGTACTAGGAAGCTCCTAATGAATTTCCCTGTATTTCAGATATATTTCTATACCAACGTTGTATTATAATACCAACTATATTTTTCACTGGAAATCAGGGGACCCTACAAATGTGTCTTTACCAGTAAATTGCCTTTGCCATTACCCAAAGATGGCTACATGTATCTCAAAACTATTGACTCATAACTGTAGCCATAGCAGCTGAGGAACAATCCATATCCATAAAATATGTGCTTGATGTTATGCTTTTCAGTACCCACAAAACTAGGGACTAGACATTAAATCTCTTTCACAGCTGTCACAGGTAAATAAAACCACATAAAGAAGTAGTGGAAGTGGGGAAGGGAGAAGGAAGACACTTTGGTCAAAGGATACCCAATTTCAGTTAGATAAAAGGATATAAGTTCAAGAGTTCTCTTAAATAACACAGTATGTGTAGTTAATAGCAAACACCATATTCTTACAAATTGCTAAGAAAATAGATTTTAAGTGCTCTCACTACAAAAAAAATAATAAGTATGTCAGGTTATGTGTGTTAATTAGCTCAATTCAGCCATTTTGCAGTATATATATATATATATATATATATATATATAAAATACATATATAAAACAACACATTTTCAATTTTTTCATTTGTTGAACTTATAGAAAACAACAGCAGCCCAATGGAAGACCAGTCTGACTGTTAAAAGAAAAACAAACAAATAGAAAACAGCAACAATAAAAAGGACCCCACAAAAACCCCATTCAGAGGTCAGCAACCTCAAAGAATGAAGGCAGATAAGCCCACAAAGATGAGAAAGGATCAATGCAATGATGCAGAAAACTCAAAAAGCAGCAATGCAGAAAACTCGAAGAGCTCCCCCAAATGACTGCAACACCTCTCCAGCAAGGGCATAAAACTGAGCTGAGGCTGAAATGGCTGAACTGACAAAAGTAGGCTTCATAATGTGAGTAATAATGAACTTTGCTGAGGTAAAGGAACATGTTGTAACCCAATGCAAAGAAGCTAAAAATCATGATAAACAATATGGGAACTGATAGCCAAAATAGCCAGTTTAGAGAGAAACCCAGCTGAGCTGATAGAGCTGAAAAAACACAACACAAGAGCTTCACAATGCAATCACAAGTATCAATAGCAGAATAAACAAGTGGAAGAAAGAAACTGAGTTTGAAGACTATCTTTCTGAAATAAGACTGGCAGACAAAAATAGAGAAAAAAGAATGAAAAGGAATGAACAAAACTTCCAAGAAATATGGGACTATGTAAACAGACCAAACCTACGACTGATTGGGGTACCTGAAAGAGATGGGGAGAATGGAACCAATTGGAAAATATACTTCAGGATACCATCCAGGAGAACTTCCCCAGCCTAACAAGACTGGCCAACATTCAAATTCAGAAACTGCAGAGAAACCCCAGTAAGATACTCCACAAAAACATCAACCCCAAGACACATAATTATTAGATTCTCCAAAGTCAAAATGACAGAAAAAACAAACAAACAAAAAAACCAAAAATAAAAACAAAAAAAATGTTAAGGGCAGCCAGAGAGAAAGACCAGGTCACCTACAAAGGGAAGCCCATCAGACTAACAGCAGACTTCTCAGCAGAAACCCTGCAAGCCAGAAAAGATTGGGGGCCAATATTCAACATTCTTAAAGAAAAGAATTTCCAATCCAGAATTTCATATCCAGCCAAACTGAGCTTCATAAGCAAGAGAGAAATAATATCCTTTTCAGACAAACAAATCCTGAGGGAATTCATCACCACAAGGCCTGCCTTGCAAGAGCTCTGAAGGAAGGACTAAATATGGAAAGGATAAACCATTACCAGCCACTAAAAAAGCACACTGAAGTACACAGACCAGTGGAAGTATGAAGCATCCATATAACCAGCTAGCATCATGATGACAGGATCAAATCACACAGATCAACACTACCCTTAAATGTAAGTGGGTAAATGCCCCAATTAAAAGACACAAATGGCAAGCTGGATAAAGAGTCAAGATCCATTGGTATGCTGTCTTTAGGAGACCCATCTCACATGCAAAGACACACATAGGCTCAAAATGGAGGGATAGCAAAAATTTACCAAGCAAATAGAAAACAGAAAAAAAGCAGGGTTTGCAATCCTAGTTTCTGACAATCCGACTTTAAAGACAAAAACAACATGATTGTCTCAAAAGATGCAGAAAAAGCCTGTGAGAAAATTCAGCATCCTTTCATGTTAAAAACTCTCAATAAACTAGGTATTAAAGATACATAACTTAAAATAATAAGAGCCATATATGACAAACCCACAGTCAATATCATACTGAATGGGCTGGAAGCATTTCCCTTGAAAAGCAGCGCAAGACAAGGATGACTTATCCCACCACTCTTATTCAACATAAAATTGAAAATTCTGGATGGGGTAATCAGGCAAAAGAAAGAAATAAAGTGTATTCAGATAGAAAGTGAGGAAGTCAAATTATCTTTGTTTGCAGACAACATGATCCTATATCTAGAAAGTTTCATAGTCTCAGCCCAAAAGCTTCTTAAACTGATAAGCAGCTTTAGCAAAGTCTCAGGATACAAAATCAATGTGCAAAAAACAAATCATGAATGAACTCCCATTCACAATTGTTACAAAAAGAATAAATACCTACAAATACAGCTAACAACGAAAGTGAAGGACCTCTTCAAGGAGAACTACAAACCACTGCTTAAAAAATCAGAGAGAATAGAAACAAATGAGAAACATTACATGCTCACGGATAGGAAGAATAAATATTGTGAAAATGGCCATACCATCCAAAGCAATTTATAGATACAATGCTATTCCTATTAAATTGCCACTGACATTCTTCACAGAATTAGAAAAAATATTTTAAAGTTCATGTGGAATCAAAAAAGAGCCCACGTAGCAAAGAAAATCCTAAACAAAAAGAACAAAGCTAGAGGCATCATGCTGCCCAACTTCAAACAGTACTACAAGGCTGCAGTAACCAAAACAGCATGATACTGGTACAAAAACAGACATATAGACCAAGGGATCACCATAGAGAATTCAGAAATAAGGCTGCACACCTACAACCATCTGATCTTTGACAGACTTGGCCAAAACAAGCTACGGGGAATGGATTCCCTATTTAATAAATGGTGTTGGGAGAACTGATTAGTCATATGCAGAAAATTGAAATTGGACCCCTTCATATCATAGACAAAAATTAACTCAAGATGGATTAAAGACTTAAATGTAATATCTAAAACTATGAAAACCCTAGAAGAAAATCTAGGCAATAGCATTCAGGACATAGGCATGGGCAAAAATTTCATTATGAAAATGTAAAAGCAATTGCAGCAAAAGCAAAAATAAATAAATGAGATCTAATGAAACTAAAGAACTTCTGCACAGCATAAGAAACTATCATCAGAGTGAACGACATCCTGCAGAATGGGAGAAAATTTTTTTAGAATCTATCCATCTGACAAAGATCTAATATCCAGAGTCTATAAGGAACTTAAGCAAATTTAAAGAAAAAAAAAACTCATTAAAAAGTGGGCAAAGGACATGAACAGACACTTCTCCAAAGAAGACATACATGTGGCCAGTGAACATCTATAAAAAGCTTAATGTCACTGATCATTAGAGAAATGCAAATCAAAACCACAATGAGGTATTATCTCACGCCAGTCCGAATGGTGAGTATTAAAAAGTTAAGAAACAACAGATGCAGGTGAGGCTGTGGAGAAATAGGAACACTTTTACACTGTTGGAAGGAATATAAATTAGTGCAACCATTGTGTTAGACAGTGTGGCAATTCCTCCTAGACCTAGAACAGAAATATCATTTGATGCAGTAATGCCATAACTGGGTGTATACCCAAAGGAACATAAATTGTTATATTGTATTATATTTATATTATAAAGATACATGCACAAGTATACTTATTGCAGCACTATTCACAATACAAAATACATGAAATCAACCTAAATGCCCATTAATGATTGATTGGATAAAGAAAATATGGTACAAATACACCATGGAACATAATGCAGCCATTAAAAGGAATAAGATCATGTCCTTTGCAGGAACATAGTTGGAGTTGTAGGCCATTATCTTCAGCAAACTAATGCAGGAGCAGAAAACCAAACACCACACATTCTCACTTATAAGTGGGAGCTGAATGATGAGAATGCTTGGACACAGAGAGGGGAACAACGCACAGTGGGGCTTTTTGAAGGGGAGGCATGGGGGAAGGAAGAGCATCAGGGAGAATAGCTAATGGACTCCGGGCTTAATACCTAGGCGATGGGATAATTTGTGCAGCAAACCAACATGGCACACATTTACCTATGTAACAAATTTGCACATCCTGCACATGTACCCCTGAACTTAAAATAAAAGTTGAAGAAAAAAGAGAAGCAGTGGAAGTAGAAGAATCATAGTCTCCAACTAAGCTTGTTGAATTAATGTCACTTTTTGAACCCCATGCATATATGAATGTATGGTATAATATTAAAGAAACCAAGCAGTAATGAAGACTAAGAAATGTCGTTCCCAGCACTTCCTCCAGAAAATATGGAGTAGACACACCACAGAGGGTTGGAAAAAAGTTAAACGAGGAATGAGAATTAGGAGGACAAACAAAGTCTTCTATGGTGAATGAGTAAAGAAAAACAAAATGTCAAAAGTCGTTCAAATCATAAAGTTCTAAGAAGAAAAGATGAAAACATGAGTGTAGCAGAAACTGCTAGTTTTAGACCAATATCCATTCATTTTTGCAAGTGAAACTGTGAATTTTAGATGGACTTGTGACCACCTTTCGGGATACTGTATTTTTTGAGTTGCCTGAAAGGACAATGTGACCATGTGACTGTATTTTGGTCAACAGTAGAGGGATAGAATATGTTATTGCAAAGAGGCTTTTCTTCACCTTCTCACAGGCTGGAACATGAACACAGAGAGGTGATCCAGATTTGATCACCTGAATGAAGACAACGGCAAGGAAATGGTAGGATAATAAATAAAGAGAAATCTAGCTTTATGGACAACTTCATAAAGCTGACCCTGGAACGTTGACTACCTCTGAACTTACATGAGGGAGAGAAATTTTATCTTTTATAAACATATTATTTTTTGATTTCTACATTAAAGAAACTTAGTATATCCTAAATAAAGCAAGAAATATTCTGTAAATCACTTTGGAGAAGAATTTCCAGAAGGAAAGGTAATCTACAATGTCAAATTCTACAAAATGTATATTAACTTAATAATCACAATATATCCATTGCACATGGCAATCAACAAATAATAACTAATAATGTTATAAAATGAAGCCAAAATTGAGTAATGTATGAAAAATTCACATGGGCAGCGATTGACGAGTGCACAGGAAGTGTGAATTCCAGATTCTCTGGGCTGATCTGTCCATTCTTGCAGGTCATTTCTAGGCATAGGAGAACTGGGTTGTGATGGGGTCTGGTTTTTAAAAAATGGCTCAAATTACTTTTAGTTATAATTTTATTGTCTTATATTAATAGCAAGATATATACTATACATATACAACCTGTTTCTTTATTTACATAAGCTTCTTTTTTAAAATTGAAGAATAAGAGGTTATCTTCACTTTCATCACCTTGACTAGAACCATCCAAGCAAGTAATCATACTTTCATATAAAACAGTTTTGGGCCATGCACAGTGGCTCACACGTGTAATCTCAGCACTATGGGGGGCTGAGAGGCAGGTGGATCACTTGAGCCCAAGAGTTCTAAACCAGCCTGGGCAACATAGTCTCTACAAAAAATACAAAAATTAACTGGGTGTGGTAGCACATGCCTGTAGTCCCAGATACTTGGAAATCCAAAGTAGGAGGATGCTCGAGCCCAGGAGCTCAAGGTTGCTGTGAGCTGTGATCACACCACTGCACTCTAGCCTGGGTGACAGAGGGAGACCCAGACTAAAAAATAATAATAATAACAGCTTTGAACTCTAATAATAATAACAGCTTTGAACTCCAATAGATGTGGCATTTAATCCTCTGTCACTTAATAGTGCTATGAAACTGGTGAAAATACTCCTGTGTCTACATGTGTAAAGTGCCAATAGCAATAGTGAAATCATATCATTGTAATAAATTCAATAATTAATAATAAAATTAATTTATTAATTTATTTGCATATGAATAATAATACATACACCTGGCAATATGTAAGCAATTAGCAAAGTACTTGGTCTTTGATAAGTTTTTAAATTATTATGTTTATAATTATAATCATGGTTACAAACAGCATAATCATCATGAGAATGACTGATAGGCATGTTTCAAAATGTTCTAAATAAGAATTTTAGGTGAGACTACAAATATGTTACTAAGCTGCTATTTACTCAGTATCTTACCATTTGTGCAATAATAGATCCTGAAAATTAGAGGGTCAATCCTATATTTCAATACTATTGAAGATTTCTCCCATTAATATTCAAAATTTGATAACATTATGTAGGAGAGATGTAAACATATTCATGATGGAGTTTTGTCTAAATCGAGTTTTACTGTTGATTCAACATCAAAATAGTTTTAGGAGCTATTTCACTGCACCAAAGTGATTTTATTGTTCTATAATCAAAGCTATAATTGTAGACTCACGGAATTCTAAATGGTTCACAATGTATTTCACGTGAATGAATTGTCAAGGTCTGTTTCTCAAGGCACGGGGATGTGATTTTTGGGATTGCGTTTGTTTACTGTAGTGACCATGTGTTAACTGTCATTTGGCAGGCACAGACCTAAGCTCCATTTATTAGTTTATTTTATTTTTATGACAAACCTATGAAAACACATTGTTTTACATTAGGAAACTTAGCATGTTGAGGTTATTCTAAGATTTCAATGAGCTCAGTGTTGGCATCTAGGGCATGTACTCTTGCCACTTATGTTTTATTACCTCTCTGAATAGTTGTGTCTTAATTGATGCACTCTGTTACCATTTACGTTAATCCCATGACTCAATGGTGAGCAGAATGAGAAAAGACTAGAAAAATAACTCATCATTCCTTTTAAGAAATTTGTTAACTGTTTTATTTATTTTTGTTAAGCCCCTGTGGTTGGACAGTACAATTAGTTACTTAATATTTTATTTTCTCCTCTACAAAATTAATCTTTTTAATAACTACCCTCTTTTGACTAGTTACTTCTATTCCCAAAACAAAATGTATTAACTAAGTTCCTATGTTCTTGTCAAAGAAAACGTTAGACGTTTCTGAAGAAGTGCTTGGGTAGGGTGGGAGGAAAAATGTATTCCTGACAGTATAAGAAATATGCTTGCCTTCCAGTAAATTTTTTTAGCTATATTTTGATATCACTTTGTTCTGTAACCTACTTTTATCTTTTTCTAGCCAAGAACACACTGATGCCAAAATATCATTATAAGTTGAACCACATTCTAATTTAACTTTTTTGAAAAAAATGATAATATATACAAAATGAGACTTAGAGACATCTTAACATCACTGATTTTTGGAATTCTAATAGTCATGAATAAGAGACATTCATGTCATTTGATAAAATATTAAAGTATAAACTTAAGGTATAACAATTAAAGTATGAATTTTAGCCGGTATTATGTTCCATAATCCTGAAAATAACATCATAATGGCATAATGTTTATTTCCAGTAGTGGCTAGCAAAAGGCTACTCATTGACCAAAACTAAATGCTTAAACAGAAAACATACATTTGCTAAAGACTTTTTAGTACTAATTGTTGTAATAAGTTGCATTATATACATCCTCCTAATGTTAACCATTATTCATAGAAGGAATTTATAAGAACGAATAATAGTTAAAGGGGCAAATAAATGACACTTTTTTATAGAAGAAACATACACATTTAAATCCACATATTTATACTATATAGTGTAAATTTTCCCAGTGAAAATTATGTATCTATGGGTGTTTTGTTATGTATGTTTTATTCAATGTAACATTAAAGTTATTGCCCCCAAAATCCTTCAAAATGGTTAGAGTTTCAATGGTATGGGAAAAGTAATGAAAACATTATTTTCATTATTGTTACATTGCTGTCATTGTTACCACTAAAAACAGAATCTATAAAATAAAAATATATGGTGTTCCTGTAGGCTTGCCACGTTCCAAGCTTTCTCTCTTTTTCTGTACTCAGGTAGGGCCCCAAATTCTCTGGAACCATATTATACATTACTGTTTTGCAGAGGTTTGCAAGTTCTTAGGAACTTCAGAGAAAGCCATTTGGGGAAAAAGAGGCATTTCAAATAAGTGGGGCTCCAGCTTTCGTGTTCTTATAGTTATGTACTGAACCGGACTGGAATTGAAGTCTGCTCCAAAATATTGTAAAAGACCGTGCTTATTAAAGGGATCTTACTGCCAAAGAAAAAGTAGTTCAGAAAGCTAAGAAAGCTAAAGTTCAGGTTTTAACATCATAAAAATTAAATGGTATATGTTACTAGGTGGTACAGTTATATTTCTAAACTGATTGTCTAATTATTTTGTATCTAAGGATGCCAGATGATAAATATATCTATACTATTCTATTTTATGAATATAAAATGATTTTATAAAATTAGAAAAATCCAAAATTTGACCTGAGAGTTAAATTGTTTCTTAATTATGATGTATAACTTTCAATACAAATAATTTTTAATTAAAAACTTCCTACTTATTTTCAGTAGAAATGAGCAAAATACCAGAGCCATGTGTGGCTAAAGAACTTCCTTTTTATTCTTTTGGTAGTTTCTTTTTTCTGGGTATCCTAATGTCACTTGATTTTTAGGTTAGATAGTGTCAAACACATTTCTTCTTTATTTTCAACATGTATTTACATTATATTTTCTAGCCTTCTATGCAGTTAAATGTGGCTGGCTTTATGTTTGAGTTCTAGTTCAGTGAATAAAGAGAACACTTTTTCGAGGCTTCTATCTTTAAAATATTTCTCATTTGATTGCTAATATCTTTATTTTACCATGTTAATGCATTAACGATAATGTATTTGAAAGATGAATGGTAAAGATGAAGACCCAAAATGGCCCCAAATCAGCACTTGCAGAAGACTTGTATAAATCAGCATAAAACCACTGAGTGGCAGCTAGTGTATGTTAATCCTTAACTAAGTTAGAAACATGTTCCTTGAAGTAAGATAATACCATTAAAAGTGTGCAGGTACATACCTAAATGATAAGAACATAAATAACCCACCCAACTAGTGAGTGAGTGCAAACTGATATTAGATGCTAAAAATGGGAAAAACCAGCCGGGCGTGGTGGCTCACACCTGTAATCCCAGCACTTTGGGAGGTCAAGGCGGGTGGATCACAAGGTCAAGAGATCGAGACCATCCTGGCCAACATGGTGAAACCCCGTCTGTACTAAAAATACAAAAATTAGCCAGGTGTGGTGGCACATGCCTGTAATCTCAGCTACTCAGGAGACTGAGGCAGGAGAGTCGCTTGAACCTGGGAGGCAGAGGTTGCAGTGAGCTTGGATTACGCCACTGCACTCCAGCCTGGCAACAGAGTGAGACTCTGCCCTCCCCCCCCCCAAAAAAAAAGTGAAAACCCTTATTATGCAGCAGCAAAATGCCACATAACTACTGAGCCTGTAGCTCTGGGACAGGTGGATGAAAGGGGTTGATGTGCAATGTGTGGGTTGGTGTTTAT
The DNA here is from genome assembly GCF_028885625.2 of Pongo pygmaeus. NCBI lineage: Eukaryota > Metazoa > Chordata > Mammalia > Primates > Hominidae > Pongo > Pongo pygmaeus. The sequence goes on from NC_072395.2 coordinate 31,441,725, forward strand.
TTTTTTTTTATTAGAAAGCTATAACAAGAAAAAGAGAATCCCAGATCTACGGAGATTTACTTGATCTTCTGGTTTCAGAAAAACACAGGAAATGTTCTCTTCAGAAAAAAGGAACATGGGAAAACAAAAGTAATAAAATGGAGGAGGATTTCCATTTTCACCAATGGCAAAATTCAGATTCACTCATTTTATTATTTCTGGAATTAGAATGCACCTATTAATTTCTACTGGCCATATGGCAACAGTGAAATGGCTATTGGTATCCATTTATACACATATAAACTTGCAGATTCGGTTCTGTGGCCTGAATCTGCAGAAGACATGATTTGAACATTCTTAAAACATGCTATGTCACCGACACTTTTGATGACACAGATCCCAATATTGCATGAAAGAACATGGAGATGAAAAACTCTGAGTTGAAATTCAGAAGAGTCAGTTTCTAATTTTGAATGAGTCTCAGGAATAATTTAACCAATTTACTTTACTCATATATTCATTTTATTATGCACAAGTATTATGTTCTATGTAAATTTGTATCTAAATAAGTCAAATATAATTATTTTGAGAAACATAAAATAAAATAAGTTATAAGAAAGCATAAGTCAGGCATTTTTTCCTTAGTAGTACATAAAATAATAGTGTCTTAAAGCAGATGATATTTTTTATTCTAAGGATGCAATAAATACTAGGAAGAACTTTAGGTATAGTTATCGGCACATTAAATTAAATAAAATAATACAGATCAGAAGAAGGGTAAATTTATAGGGAATAACATTCCCATCAAAACAATGTACCCGAGATAATAAACATTTCACTCTTTAAGGCTTAAAATATCTCTTCTCCTTCTAAATTTGCCATGAAAAATAAAAGAGGATGTGAATGTTATACTATCCAAATGGGGCATCTCTGCAACTCTAAACACGTGTGTAAATATAAAATTACTAGCCAAAGAGGAAACTGTCCAGGGGTGTCTGAAAACAAGGGACCATGTAGTTTTTCCCAGAGCGTAATAGTAAGGTTAATTACAGGACTTTGTCCACTTGCAGGGCTGAGAAAACTTTCCATGTTGACTTGCCAGGATATTATGATTTCTCTGAATCACTGATTACTATATGCCTTCTTCTCATCCCATTCTTTGGGGATAGGTATCCTGTCCTCAAATTAGTTTTGTATATTTATTGAGAGAAGATAAAACTTGACAGACTTCAAAGGACAATGGTTCATGAATATTACATCTTAATGGAGAGAACTGAGGATTACCTAGGATAATAGACTCCACTTGGTAAGATGTTGGGTCCTCTGTGTTAGTGATAATTGCTGAATGGCTCTATGTATGAGAAGAAGGTTGGCATAAATAATTGGAAAAGAGGGAATGTGGCAGAGGTTTCTTTGAGTTCACAAAACATTTTTTTCTTGGACACAGATCTGGACTACATCTTTAAGTTCTTTTGTAGTTGGCCATGTGACAGTTTTTGCCAGTGGGGTATGTGCAGAGGGTGTATGTCATCTTCAGTCCTAGACCATTAACATTTCTGTAAATTGTTCTCTATGTTTTCTCCTTTCTATACAATTAATGCAGGAAAACATGCCAAGTTTGGAGGGTATCTATAGAGATTTGCAAAATCCTAAGTTCAAAGGTGCCTAGGTCCTTATATCATAGCTTACAGGAAAGTTACACGTTGATCAGAAACACTCATTTTAAATAAATTAAAAGAATAGATCCTACTATGTGAAGCCAATGAGATTGAATTTTTTCCTCTTGTAACAATGTTTTATCTTAAGAAATTCAGTCTTCATTATAATAATCCAGAATATCTATTCCTTGAAGCAGAAATGAAATCTCTGATGGCAAACAAACTCATGTCCCCTTTGTCTGTTATCAGAAAACAATCCAATTAGAAATCAGACAAAGGATTTAAACAAATGCTTCATCAAAATAGATGTAGGGATAGTTCTATGATTCAAATAATGGTGTTCCCCCCAAAATTCCTGTTGAAGTTTTAACTCTGATATAACATTATTAAAAATGCGGCCTTTGGGAAGTGATTAAGGCATAAGGATTCTGCCCTCATGGATGAAATTAGCACCCATATAAAAGGTAGCAATTGTTGTTGAGGGTGTGGAAAAACTGCATGCTTCATACATGGCTGGCCAGATTGTAAAATGGTTCAATCACTCTGGAAATTAGTCTTAAACTTTCTTAAACTGTTACACTTACAATTGAAACTTAGCAGTTGAAACTGCCTTTGCAAATTCATTACAGTACAAAATCTGACATAGCTGTGAAGCCCGAACATCTGAGACAGTTCTCAGTTCATTTAGAAAGTTTATTTTGCCAAGGTTGAGGACGCACACCTGAGACACAGCCTCAGGCGCTCCTGACGACAGGTGACCAGGGTGGTCAGAGGATGGCTTGGTTTTACACATTTTAGGGAGATGGGAGACATCAATCAACATATGTTAGATGAACACCGGTTAGGTCTGGAAAGGTGGGACAGCTTGAAGCAAAGGTGAGACAACTCAAATTGGGGAGGAGACTCCCAAGTCATTGGTATATAAGAGACAAATGATTGAGTTCTTTTGAGTTTCGGATTAGCCTCTCCAAAGGAGACAATCAGATATGCATTCATCTCAGTGAGCAGAGGGATGACTTTGAATAGAATGGGAGGCAGGTTTGCCTTAAACAGTTCCCAGCTTCACTTTTCCCTTTAGCTTAGTGAATTTAGGGCCCCAAGATTTATTTTCGTTTCACATAGTTAACTCCATCTTGCTTCCAACCTCCAAGCTGTTTTTGGCTACTCTTGAGCATAGGCAAATTTACCTTTGAGAGGAATTTAGTTTATAATTTAATTTGAAAGCAAGGACGATAATAATCCATCTCTATAGCTGATCCTCTCCTTGTTTGGGGACTGAAACTGCCTTTGTAAGATTAATGAAAGGCCTCAAGAATAGGATTATGGGAGTGGTTTGAACTCTACCAAGACAGTTTCTGCACACTTTTTCTGCTCAGGAGTTACGTGGCCAGAGGTCAAACATGGGCATAGATTTTATAATTTATTAGTTTTCATGGGGTATGTGGCCAGAGGTCAAACATGTGTGCCTTTCCCATTTGCTCCTATAGATAACATCACTATTGAGGAACCCAACATGAGTTTATTTGAGATGATTTTCAGGCTAACCTCAGCATGACTTGTGACTCATGACTCAACTGATCCTGTGGTCCCACCCAGAAGTGGACCCAGGACACAAGGACCATTTTCCACACCCCTATGATTTCATCCCCAATCAATCAGCAGTATGCATTCCCTAGCCCCGTGCCCACCAAACTGTCCATAAAACCCTAACTTTCGCACAGTCTGAGAAAATAATTTGAGTGATAACTCCAGTTCTTGGACATATACCAGGACTTAAGTGAATTAAACTCTTTCTCTACTGCAATGCCATGGTGAGGTAATATGAGAAAGAAAGAAAAAAGTACAATCATTATATCATCGTACTCGTCCTTTGGCAGGAATTGCATAGTTATACCAGCATTCTTCTCTCCTCTTCCCTACTCCCTCTTCCCCTTATCAACTCATGTTGAGTCTGAACATGCACTTGTGAAGATGTGTAAACCGGCCCTTTATGCTTTTACAGCCTCTTGTTTTAGACAACCAATGTTCTAATTGCTCATTTTACTTCTCTATCAAATCATTACTCTGAGAAAAATATCACTTTATCTATTACTGGACATTATTGGCTGAACTGTATGTTGCTTGGTCTGAAGAGATGATGATTGGCCTCTGGCTATCCAAATTCATGTAATGTTTAGTGTTCTCTCTTTTTTTTTTAATGGCACTGTGAGCATTTTCATCAACCAGTAGGTAAGCAAAGTCCAGTGCAGAACCAATGTCTATTCCTGTCAAGACCCATATGTAACCTCCCAGGGACACCAGCATTAATCTTACTTGCCAGCTATGTTACTTGCCAGTATTAGTCTTACTTGCCAGCTATGTTCAGGGCATCCCTGCTAGGATATCTATTCCACAGTTATGTGCAGTGTCTGACTCTCTTGTTGATGAACAAAACAGTTCTTACTGGCATTTGGTGCCTTAGAGGGTACAAGAAGAACACATCTAGATTCAGCCCATCTCTGCATTGTGGCAGTACCCCCATATGCACTTATTTCGTGGATCTAGGTAGTCACCTCAAAGAAGCACATGAGGATATCTGCTTATCAATTTGAATTACCTTCGAAACCTGGAAGGAGGCTGCTCTGATGGCATGGAAATGTCCTACTCTAATCTGCCACTCCAAGTTCCATAAAGCCACGCCCCATACGTTTAATAGGCCGGGTTTCCATTGTCCTCCCCTCTGACTATATTGATAAGCCATTGACCACCACTCATGAGTTAGTAAAAACCCAAACACAGGGGCATTTGTCACTGTTCAATTCTTTAGCATGCTATTCAGCCCACCAAGCTGATTTGTTTTTACCTTTTTTTTTCATCAATGTGTCATCCTTTGAAACAGAATGTTGTTTATTTACTTCAGAACTGTCTTCCACACACTAAGCAGTTCTTTGCCAGTCAGGTGAGAGGTGTTTATAGGACACTGTACAAGTGACGATAGAATCCAGCAACTCCTCATGAAGCTCTAAAATGTGCTCTGGAAGAAAAAGAAGCTTTCTGTTACTTAACATCTCTCCTTTGCATTCCCCAGGTAGCATGCTCCTGTGTAAACCATTTTTTATTTTACTCTAAAACTCCTTGGGCATTTCTATTCTCATTAGAGCATTTCTCTGACATTACCCAAGACATCATAAAAATTTCCAGTTTCATTATTTAACATGTTTCAGTCCTAGGGGTAGCTTCAGCGATGTTAAGAAAAGACCATGAGATCTGCAAGAAAAAGAGAGAGCTTTACTTGCTTTAAAAAATTACCTGTAGATTGGGGAAATGCAGCCTCTGGTATAAAAGAAAAATATGCTCCTAAGAACAAATAAGAGAGTTTGGCTTAAAATGAAGAAGTTTCTGTTTAGGTTCTCAATCAGTTTTATTATGGAAATGAAGTATTCAACTTGGTCTGTTCTAAGTTGTTGAAACAGTCCAACTCTGATTGGGTGGTTTCCAAGTCCAAAACCAGAAGCCTTTGTCAGACGTTTTCTTTTAAATGGTTGTTGGGGAGCTTCGTAGCAATTTATTTTGGCTCTGGTTGCAGGAACTGTTTCAGCTCAGAGGTGTAAAACAGGATGTTTGTCTGAGAACCTACAGCGCCTGGCCACTCTTTCTGACTGTGCTATGGTGTCTGGTTCTACTTCTAAATTTAGAGCATCTCTATTAGCCACAGGGAGTCCATCTCATCGGGAGAGTCTGGGGTCTTAATCTAGAGTTTTATTTTATAATAGCAAGGTAGTAAATTTACCTCAAGTGGAAATTCTCTAGTTCAAAATCCCAGTAGTCATCACTAGGAGGAACTCACAGGTTTTTGCAGTAAGATGCAGTTTACATTTCACATAGGGCTATCAAACAGAACATTTGTTTATACCAGCACTCCAGTTTCTATTTTACGCTCTCTGAGCTTGGGCAGTCTTACTGGTTCCCATTTAGCACATGCAATTAATATAGCTTGAAGGGTGGATTTACATGCCTTTTATTTTATAGTACTAGCTAGGTAGGGAAAATATTCTCCAGTCAGACATAATATTCACTCCCATAAAGCATTTAGGTAAGTGAGATACAACTTATCTACGTAATGCCTAACATTCTAACTTTCATAATCCTATTGATACTGACGGGGGCAGGGAAATTCTGGCAAAAAATGGCAGGTACCCAGCGAAAACCCACCCTCAAGCCGACAAGTCTGAAACTGGCCCAAAGTGGGAATTTATATCCCTGTTTTCCTGCTGGAATGTTGCCTTTTCCTAAACCACCCATGGCCCCGCCCTACATCATCCTGTACCTATGAAAACCCCAGATTCAGCCAGTAGACAGGACTATGGTTGGACAGTGGAGAGAAGCAGCTTGATGGCTTAACACTGAAGAAGAATCCAGCCAGAGACAGCCAGACTTCGGGGGAGGATTACCTACCGACCCTGTCTCCTTCTCAGCTCCCCTTCCTGCCGAGAGCCACTTTCATTAACAATAAAATCCCCCACATTCACCATCCTTCAATTTATTCGTGCAACCTCATTTTTCCTGGATGCTGGACAAGAGCGCGGGAGCCACAAGTGGAGATACAAAAAGCCCTTTGCCCTTGCTGGCGGAGGACAGCCGCCTCACACAAAGAGGCAGAGGGCCCAGTGAGCTGTTAACACTTAAGCCATCTGCAGATAGAATTTTAACACCATAAACACAATTTTATTTCACTTATCTCATTTTAAAATAAGAATCTAAAGATTTCCGGTCCCGGCCGGGCGCGGTGGCTCACGCCTGTAATCCCAACACTTTGGGAGGCCGAGGCGGGCAGATCACGAGGTCAGGAGATCGAGACCATCCTGGCTAACAAGGTGAAACCTCGTCTTTATTTAAAAAATACAAAAAAATTAGCCGGGCGTGGTGGCGGGCCCCTGTAGTTCCAGCTACTCGGGAGACTGAGGCAGGAGAATGGCGTGAACCCGGGAGGCGGAGCTTGCAGTGAGCTGAGATCGTGCCACCGCACTCCAGCCTGGGGGCCAGAGCAAGACTCAGTCTCAAAAAAAAAAAAAGATTTCCAGTACCATGACTTTCCCATTTTTTTCAATTAGTCTTTTTTGCTGTTTTTCAGATCTCCACCTTTATTGAGATTCGTATGTGGAATTTAAATGTGTTATGTATTTTTTGTACAAATGCATGCTAGCATCCATAGAACAAATTTCTTTTTTTGATATCTGATCAACATTTTATTTATTTATTTATTTATTTTAATTATACTTTAAGTTCTGGGGTACATGTGCAGAATGTGCAGGTTTGTTACATAGGTATACACGTGCCACGGTGGTTTGCTGCACCCATCAACCTGTCGTCTACATTAGATATTTCTCCTAATGCTCTCCCTCCAATTGCCCCCCACACCCTGACAGGCCCCAGTGTGTGATGTTCCCCTCCCTGTGTCCATGTGTTCTCACTGTTCAACTCCCACTTATGAGTGAGAACACGCAGTGTTTGGTTTTCTGTTCCTGTGTTAGTTTGCTGAGAATGATGGTTTCCAGGTTCATCCATGTCCCTGCAAAGGACATGAGCTCATGTTTTTTTTACTTTTATTAATTTCTTCTTTATACACCTTATGTCTTAATAATTCTTTAATAATTTCCACCTTCTAGAATAAATCCTTTGACCTTCCCTTTGGCCTTTCTCCACTCTCTTGTTAATCACTCTAATGTTTTCAGCTGTGTCTCTAAGATCCGTGAGGGAAATCTGAAACAACAAATCTGACAAGGCTTCCTAAACTATCCTTCGGTTTTGCAACAGCAAGATTATATGAGGCATACACGTTAAAGGGGCACCCTTAATCACAGCATTTGCCATAAAAGGCATATTCAGCAGGTGAATATTTTGGTCACCATAAATTCAGTCCCACATGGCTTGCATATGAAAGGTATCAGCTGCTTCATCTAAGGCGTTCCACTTGGCATTTACAGAGGGAGTCAAAAAATCTCCCTTCTCCTGGTAAACAGATGTTCTAGTGGCTTTTTTTTTTCAGTCCACTAGGCTGGTAACTCCCTTAAGAATAACCACTATGTGTCTGGATTGTGTGTAACTATATTTGATTGTTCCACGGTGAGCGGTGGGTCTTGCAACAACCCAAACATGCTCTTTCAACTCTGCAGCATGTCAAACCAAAAGCACTGCTCCTAAATTTGATTGTCTCACAATCCATTTTAGTAAATGTTCCTGAGGAAGCTGATGAAATATATCTACAAAATAAAACAATTTCTTCACGCTATACCCTCTGGTTTCAATATATTACTCCCCTAAGAAAACAGGGTTCCTTCACTTAGTAACAGATGACTCTCCATGAGAAGACAGGTTTTGATCAATAGGAATTTTATTACTTGGAACGGACAAGGAGGACACTGAAAGTATTATTCAATTCAAAGCACTGTATCTCTGAGAGAAAGTGACAGAAGGGTTTTATGGGGTGATGGAGAGGACGGAGGGTGAATCATTGCATGTAGAGAAGAGGTCCCAGTGTCAAAGATGTGGTGAGTCGCCCCCGTCCCTCCCAGGGTGGATATTTTAGCATGGTAATGAGGAAAGTTTACGTGGGTTAATCTATAAATTGCTGGAATCTGTCAGGAGCCGGTCTGAACCAACTAGGTGACCACATTCCACACAGGGTTTTGAAAAAACCAGGCTGCAAAGCAGGAGGCTATAGAACAGGCTGATTGCTCAAGGTTATTAAATTCCTATACCCTGGAGACCCTCCCTGTCTGCTTAAAAAAATGTTTCTTGGTTTTGTCCTTTCCTCACATTGACTATTTTCTTGATAATCACAGGTTCTAGAAGTATTTGCTTTTGTCCCTGCATAAATTTGCCCTTGGGGAATTTTGCCAAAGTTCAGACTGGCTGAAATATGAGCTCAGTATAGCATCAAGTTTTGACCCAGCACTCTCTTTTAACTTCATTTTAGCTATTGCAGAAAACAATAACCAAGAGGCTGAATATTTCACTGTTTTCTTATTAGTTTGCATTTCCCTATGTGCCCAGTGAACCAGCTCTGTGGGAGTTTGATCCATCACTAAATTCCACTGGTAACTTTTACCTTTAGTAACTTCTTGTAGCACAGCTGTGGCTCCATATCACGGCTGGCCAGATAGTCCACGAAGTACCAAAGGTTTTCTCCTGCCCTACCCACTCATCCTTTCTCTTGCTGAGCCACAGTTTTCTGTGAGCCAGGGCCATTTTGACAACTTCTGATTCACTGATACCAATTTTGAATTTGTGAACACCTAAAGTGTATCAATCTTAGAATTTGTTCAGTAACTAAATGAGAAAAGACAAATGTTTTGTTAAAATAAGGAGAGCATGATTAGCATAAAGTTTCATGTGTCTATCTAGGAGTAAACAACATAGAGCAGTAATGATCATAAAAGAATAAGGTGAATGAAAATATGATTTTCTTTTCATTGGCAAATAAATAAATTTAGAAAGATACATGTGAAAGTCAGAAAAATGTTCATTAGTATTGACAAGAAGGGCAATTAATTTGAAAGAGGGAAATATAACTAGTTTATTTGTGTTTTTAAATCTGTTATGTCTTTAAAAATAAAAGACCATGCAAAAATAAAGCATTTGTTTTGGAAAGGCAGCCAATATAACAACAAAGATTAAATGGGGTTGTATAATAATCAATTGAATTAAAAAATTCTTGTGTCTACAATACTAAGCTTCGTCATAGAGAGATAATACATAACTACTCTGATTTCAAAAGAAAGTGATACAACTATGAGATGCAGTTGTTAAGAGGATTTGGATTGAAAATTCTTCTTCAAAGTGTCACGTCAGTCACATTATCTATTTCCTAGGAGCTCATGTGGAAATCATAGAAAACAGACATTTGGATTTGGGATTCCACACATCCCCCAGCTATTGACCTCCTGGTTCCAAGCTACTACTTTTATTATGGCACCCATATCGACTACAAAAGTGTACTAGACAGACAGGCTTTCTATATTTGGTTTTTACATTGTCTGGGTTCCATCTCTGTGAATCTCTGGTCTCATTATACCTCATGGGCTTTTTTCCTTCTATTGACTAAAGATTTTTCTGTTGGTGTTTATTTTTCAGGGGTGTTATGTCCCTCCATTGCCTCTCAGCTATTACTACTTTTCTTTTAGTATCTTCCTTGGCCTAGCCTATAGTTAGAGTTAGTCACACTGTAGAAAATTTTAAAAATGAAAATAAACAAATACAAAAAATAAAAATAAAAATTTCTACTACTTGGAAAATGTATCTTGAGCACATTTAAAGTAGATTCAATTAGAATTTTAAATCCAATTTTATTAAATTTAAATTAATTATATTAAATCAAATTAACAAAATGTGTTAAAATTAAAAGTTTTTAAAATATTAATCTATATTTATTATATTTCAGTTAAATATATTCTATTTATCTAAATAGATCCAACTGGGTCTACTCTATCCATATGGGACTAGAAAACCTCATCCTAACCATTTTGCTATGGTTCGTCTCCAAACATATGTATATAGGTTATCCTTTGTATATGCTCCATATATTATATCATGCATGTATTCATTATGCCCAAATATGGAAAAGAAATGGTTATACTGACAGAGACTAACTATTTTGAACTGCATCGATAAAAATATGTTAACAAGAAGAAAAGCTGTAGATGAAAACAGAATACTGGTCAAATTCTTCCTGGAATCAAGTCTCAATCTTTGACCCTCACATAGTGAAAAGAAATGTATTGAAAGCTGGATAATCAGGATTGAGAGGACTTTCTTTGTATTTACTAGTTTCTCTGCCTGGAATATTTTTCCACAGCTAACTCGATGCCTGGCTCCCTCCGTGCTGTTTTATTTTTTTATTATTTTATTTTATTTTGAGACTGAGACTCGCTCTTGTCCTCCAGGCTGGAGTGCAATGGTGTGATCTCTGCTCACTGCAACCTCCGCCTCCCCTCATTGTCTGGATGCAGTGATCTCGTGAGTTTCAGACCTTGATACTTTTTGAGAGATCTAGGGGGTCCTTTCTGGAGGATGAAACTCAGATAAAATAAATGTAAGTTTCAAGCTTTAAGACTGGAGGAGTCAATTTCTATGTTTATCCAAAAGAGCTGTGTATGGGACTGTTGGATCGGTTTCAAGGCTTGAGCTAAAAAAACCTATTGAAACTCTTCTGAATCTTCCTATATGCTTCTTCTGGGGGTGATCACTGAAATCAATATATATTTTTCTAAACGAAAGGGAAAGCACAGTTCTTACTTTTCAAAATATCTTTGGATAAATGTATATAGTTGAAATGCTGTCTCACATTCGCTACTTCAAATTAAGAAATAACACTGCATCTAGCTCTAATTAAACAAAACAAAACAAAATATAGTGACTATATTATCCAGTTACTTTTCATGAAAATAATTTTTAAATATAACCTATTTTTACATCAAGAAATTTTATCTAATGTCACTTTGATTATAATTTTACATTTGCCTGTAAAGATCACAATGTATCATTTATTTTTCCAGAAGCTATCTAATTTTGAAGTAACAAAATGATTTTCTGAGAATCCAAATACAAAAGCTTAAGCATGAGTAAAATGTTTGCATATATACTTGAACATACCTGTTATGTATGTTGGTGTACTAAGACAAGGGCATATGTAGTTTATTTGTATTCAAACTGCTAAACATACACAAATTACCAAGATACCCAGAATAAAATACCTCTTTGACTTTTCTGGTGGTTTGGTTTATAATAAATTTTCAGTGAAACATTTTGTAAAAAATTAAAATAGATATGAAAGTAGCTTGACATAAATATTGTAAAAAGCGCTTTTGCAATTTTCTGCTAGTTTATATATTTTAAAAATTTCATATTCTTAATTATCGTATTTTAAAGATCATATTTCTCCACACGTGAAAATAGAAACCAAGTGAGTGTGTATATGTATTCATTTAGCTTTTGTGTACATATGTACACATACATATACAGTTATATATGTGTATCTGCATGTGTGTGTGTGTGTTTGTGTAACAAGATAATAGATTAAATGAAGCAGAATATGGCATACTATTGGTTAATAAGTATATTTATATTGTGTGTTTAATAGGAAGTCTTACATATAAATTCTATCTTCTTAAAGATGTCAGAATAACCATTATAAGCCATAAACTGTCACATTCTTTTACAAAGTTGGTAACATGAAATTGGATGCTTTTGCACAAATATCTCAGCCCTGAAGAACATTATGTTCTCAAATGATTTAAAAAAATTTTTTAGTCATCTTTCCTATAGAGTTGAAGAATAAGTCCCAGTATCATTCTGAAAGGCTGTTTTATGGTATGTATTTAATTGGTACTCTAAGGAATTCAGCTTTTGAACAGTAAAATTTTCACTTGTGATGTTTATTTATTGAATGCCAAATGTATCAGAAATTATTCCAGAGACAAACTGATTTTCCTATAAAATTAATATTTAAACTATTGAAACCTTTGATAATTAAGTCCTCATATCTTACATATATACATTTTATTAACTAAAATTTTATCTCTCAACTCCCAAATTATAACTTATTTTCTTCCACCCATTCTTCTGAAAGAAAGCGCTTGGTTTAACACAGCTCCTTAAATAATTTTTTTCCAATAGTAATCTGTTCAACATTTTTAATTTGACAACCAAAATATTGATGTTATAGCTGCCTTCACTAATATGACTTATGATTCTGTAAAAGCCTAGCTTGATTTATAGAAGATACTTCAACTTCCATTAAATCTTCCTTTAATGATCTTGAGTTCTATCTTTTTTGTAAAAGCATCAAAATTTCTAAACAAAGCTAGATAGAAATGTCTGAGGAGGCCAACCATTATTTCATCAGAGTTACGGGAATAGAGTTTGTTTTTGTTTTTGTTTTTCCAATGTGATGCCTTTTGGAGCAACAATTAATTTGATATTTGAAGTTCTTTGGCCAGAATGTTAATGTTTTATGCATTATAAAGCCTTGCATATTTATTTCTCTTTAATAGATACCAAAAGAAAGTAAATACATTTAAATAATTAAAATTTCTTGTAAGATTTCTTACTGTGGTTTAAATGTGTCCCCCAAAGTTCATGTATTGGAAACTTAATCCTCAATGTAATAGTCTTGGGAGCTAGGACCTAATAAGAGGTGATTAACTTATGAGGGCTCTACCCTTACAAATAGATTAATGTTATCATGAGAGTGAATTACTTGTCATGTAAGTGGGTTTGTTATAAACGTTTGATCTTTCACTCTTGATCTTTTATCTTTCACCATAGAATGATGCAGCATGAAAGCCATCACCAGATACTGGGGCCATGCTCTTGGACTTCTCAGCCTCTAGAACCATGAGCCAAATACAATTCTGTTGTTTATAAACTACCCAGTCTCAGGTGGTGTTATAGTAATACAAAACAGATAAAGACATTGCTAAATTGTTTTTGTTTTTTATTCTTTCCTTTATTTTTTCTCCCATTACCTAGTATTATTATTAGGCTCCATAATTCAGAGTAGTATTGTTATATTCACTAAAAAGCGTATATTTGATCATATGCTAGCTAAAGGATTCTAGATACATTAGAATATAAAATTTAAAACTTTTACCTTTGGTGATCCATTCTATCAAGAAACTAATAATCTTAAATAATTCTCATGGAAAATATTTTTCACCAAAAAATTCTTTTGTTTAAAATTAGCTCTCTAAACTCAAACATGCATACCTAAATAATGAACTTATTTTATACCTCTCCATTTTAGTGATTACAAACTAACTACATAATAGAAAATAAATCCTCACTTAATATTGTCAGCAGGTTCTTAGACATTGTGACTTTAAGTGAAACAACATATAACATAACTACTTGTTTTTCATGAGTGTTATAGAAAATGAAGTTGAAGAAAAAGATGTCCTTTGAGGACATGCTGCATATTGTTTCTTTTAAAGTTTCAGTTTCCAAGAAGCCATCCATGGTGTTAAATAAAGAATTGCTATATTTAATTTAATCAGTGTTTGCTTGTGTTGGAAAGGAGTTTTGAGACACTATTTCATTCTGTTCACCCTCTTGCTCTCTGTCCTATTTTCTTGGATTTCTCAGTATATAACATTATGAATAAAACTGGAATAAATTAAATGACAACTCAATAAAAATATTTGTTCCCCAAAACTGATATTGCTGTAGAAAAAACTTGTTATTTTAATTACATTTTTAAAACAAAATGTAAATAATAACTTCCCAGGTGCTAGCGCTCTTGATACTCTTTACTCTGCTCTGATTGTTCCAAAATGTATATGCTATAGTCAGAATGCTTTTGTCCCCATATAATTTATATCTTGAAATCTTAATATCCAAGGTAATGATATTAGGAGGTTGGTCTTTTGGGAGATGATTAGGTCATGAATGCAGAGCCCTCATGAATGGAATACTTGCCCTTATAAAATAGGCCCATGTGGGCACAGTGGCATAGCATGGACCTGGAGTCCCCACTACTCAGGAAGCTAATATGTAAGGATTGCTTGAGACCAGGAGTAGACCAGCTGGGGCAACAGAGTGAGACCATATCTCATAATGAATAAATGAATTAATGAGTGAATGAATAAATAAATAAACAAATAAATAAATAGGCCCAATAGGCCCACTTACCCTTGCTATCATGTGAGGACATCACAAGAGAAAGCACAATCTATGAATTAGGAAATGGGCTCTTACTAGAAACCGTGTTTGCTGGCACCTGAATTTTGTGTTTGCCAGTCTTCACAACCATGAGCAATAAATTTCTATGGTACTTTATATTTCAGCCCAAATCAACTAAGACAATATGTCTTCTAAAATACTACATATAAAATGTACTTATTTATTTGTAAAAATTGTATTGATTGGTTATCTCTCTAGAAAGTAAGTTTTATGGAAGAACTTTATAAATAAATAAGTGAGTAAATGAACAAATGAATAAGCTGGTTTTACACTTAGTCCCTGAATTATACGGTAATTTCAAATATAACGTCTCTTACAATTTTGCTTCATATTATATGAGTAAGTAAAAATAATCTGGAAGCATATGAACTTTTCAGTGAAACTTTAAACAAAAGTATTCTAAATTAAGTTAACTGACAAGGATTTATTATAATGGAAGAAATATATTGGGATATAATTGGTCAAAAGATATAAAAATTATGACAATAGTTATTTAGGAATAAAAAGACATTTATTAATTATACATTAAAATAAAAGAACTAAAATAGCTATAAAAAAATCTTTTGGAATTTTTACAGGCTCGTAGTAATTCTAAATATTATTTACACAATATTTTAACAGTGAACACTCAGTGCCTATTCTGTACTTTTATCCCTTTACATACAATAATTTCCCAAAGTGTCATAGCAATATTAACACTAGAAAATGGCTATTAATACTTGTTTATATAAAAGCTAAATTTCATAATTTTAGAATGTTATAGAATGCAACATCTTTTCTAGGTGAGTTTTTATGATCTCTAGTTAAATCACTGCCCTAACATTTACAACAGTACAGATGCAGTTTCCTCACTTGATTCTGTTTCTTACTGTGATTGAGGCAAAGGGCAAAAATCAAAACCTCACACTGGAAGTCAATCAGGAAAGCAAGTGTCTGCTTTAGCTACTCTGTGACTGTACCTTGCCTTTTTAAGGATACAATAGACTATGTGTTAAAAACTGGGATGTTCCTCTCTGGAATGTGTGCGGAGTGTGTGTGCGTCACGTGCACACACATGTATGTGTGTGATATATTAGAACAAAAGAGAGATTATCTTGCTCAATTTACCCTCAACTTAGATATTGTTTTCCTGAAAACAGACTAAGTAAATTACTCAGCACTAGGCCTAATTAGTAAAACAACCAGCATTACAAATCATCTCTTCAGACTCATAACTCATTGCTTCTTTACCATTACAAAAATCTTAGAATCTAAATATTTTCAACGAATGATGATGTTCTCTGTTGCTACATGTATTCAGTTTAAAGTACTATTTTCCCTTTTCCCACCTATAATAATTTTGTGTATTTTATTATCAGAATCTCTTATGAAATTTAAACTTTGTTTGAACTTAATAAAAACTAGCAAAGAGTATTGAATATTCAGAAGAGTGATTTTCCCTGCAAACTCTGTAAGTGCTTCTAAAATTATACTGATTAATATAATACGTATAGATAAAAAGCTTCTCCCTCTTATAAAATGTGTGAAAAGTTACATGTATATTAAATAATACTATATTTAATTTCCTAAGTAATGAGTTCACAATGTAATTCCTTATTTAAAAATTTGAAATGATGATGATGAATATGTCAAAGATTATTACCAACAGAAAAATATTTGTTCATCAACTTAGATGGCAGTAGAAATGATGATAATTTTGAAATAGGGCCAAGGCACTAGCTCATGCTCTGTAAGCATACTTGTACTAATAGGCTGAAGACCAGTGTTAAAGTTACCTTTTAGAATTGTAAAACAGCATATGAAAGATACTGCAAGAGAAGGAAATCAAGGGTATTCAATTAGGAAAAGAGGAAGTCAAATTGTCCCTGTTTGCAGATGACATGATAGTATATCTAGAAAACCCCATTGTCTCAGCCCAAAATCTCCTTAAGCTGATAAGCAACTTCAGCAGTCTCAGGATACAAAATCAACGTACAAAAATCACAAGCATTCTTATACATCAATAACAGACAAACAGAGAGCCAAATCATGAGTGAATTCCCATTCACAATTGCTTCAAAGAGAATAAAATACCTAGGAATCCAACTTACTAGGGATGTGAAGGACCTCTTCAAGGAGAACTACAAACCACTGCTCAAGGAAATAAAAGAGGATACAAACAAATGGAAGAACATTCCATGCTCATGGGTAGGAAGAATCAATATCATGAAAATGGCCATCCTTCCCAAGGTAATTTACAGATTCAATGCCATCCCCATCAAGCTACCAATGACTTTCTTCACAGAATTGGAAAAAACTACTTTAAAGTTCATATGGAACCAAAAAAGAGCCCGCATCACCAAGTCAATCCTAAGCCAAAAGAACAAAGCTGGAGGCATCACACTACCTGACTTCAAACTATACTACAAGGCTACAGTAACCAAAACAGCATGGTACTGGTACCAAAACAGAGATATAGATCAATGGAACAGAACAGAGCCGTCAGAAATAATGCCACATATCTACAACTATCTGATCTTTGACAAACCTGACAAAAACAAGAAATGGGGAAAGGATTCCCTATTTAATAAATGGTGCTGGGAAAACTGGCTAGCCATATGCAGAAAGCTGAAACTGGATCCCTTCCTTACACCTTATACAAAAATCAATTCAAAATGGATTAAAGACTTAAATGTTAGACCTAAAACCATAAAAACCCTAGAAGAAAACCTAGGCATTACCATTCAGGACATAGGCATGGGCAAGGACTTCATGTCTCAAACACCAAAAGCAATGGCAACAAAAGCCAAAATTGACAAATGGGATCTAATTAAACTCAAGAGCTTCTGCACAGCAAAGGAAACTACCATCAGAGTGAACAGGCAACCTACAAAATGGGAGAAAATTTTTGCAACCTACTCATCTGACAAAGGGCTAATATCCAGAATCTACAATGAACTCCAACAAATTTACAAGAAAAAAACAAACAACCCCATCAAAAAGTGGGCGAAGGACATGAACAGACCCTTCTCAAAAGAAGACATTTATGCAGCCAAAAAACACATGAAAAAATGCTCACCATCACTGGCCATCAGAGAAATGCAAATCAAAACCACAATGAGATACCATCTCACACCAGTTAGAATGGCAATCATTAAAAAGTCAGGAAACAACAGGTGCTGGAGAGGATGTGGAGAAATAGGAACACTTTTACACTGTTGGTGGGACTGTAAACTAGTTCAACCCTTGTGGAAGTCAGTGTGGCAATTCCTCAGGGATCTAGAACTAGAAATTCCATTTGACCCAGCCATCTCATTACTGGGTATATACCCAAAGGACTATAAATCATGCTGCTATAAAGACACATGCACACGTATGTTTATTGCAGCATTATTCACAATAGCAAAGACTTGGAACCAACCCAAATGTCAAACAATGATAGACTGGATTAAGAAAATGTGGCATATATACACCATGGAATACTATGCAGCCATAAAAAATGATGAGTTCATGTCCTTTGTAGGGACATGGATGAAGTTGGAAATCATCATTCTCAGTAAACTATCGCAAGAACAAAAAACCAAACACTGCATATTCTCACTCCTAGGTGGGAATTGAACAATGAGAACACATGGACACAGGAAGGGGAACATCACACTTCGGGGACTGTTGTGGGGTGGGGGGAGGTGGGAGGGATAGCATTGGGAGATATACCTAATGCTAGATGACGAGTTGGTGGGTGCAGCGCACCAGCATGGCACATGTATACATATGTAACTTACCTGCACGTTGCGCACATGTACCATAGAGCCTAAAGTATAATAATAATAATAATAATAATAATAAAGAAAAAAAAACAACAAAAAAAAAGAAAGATACTGCAGTGGCAAAATATGAAGTTGGAAGTTGACTTGAATCTGCAAGAGTGGACCTCAAGAGGTTGTTTCTGAGAATAAGTAATAGAAATATTTGAGAGTCATTAAATTGGTAGAACTGTTTTATTCACTGTCATAATGGGTTTGGAATAGAGGAAGTTAAAAAGGTGCTACAGGGTGCAAGTAGGTCTTCATGCTTGCAGGATGCAGGCAGAGAGACACAAGAAATGAGTAAGACAAAAGAATATCAAACCATTTTCTAAGCATGGCCATTCAGGCTGTCAGATATAAGACAGAGGTCAGATGTGTAAGACCAGAAACATGGCTTTCATTTATAATACATGTTTCAGATTTAAAATTATTATTAACTGACATAACTAAAAAAAAAAAACACTCAAAGTAATAAGATAGTAATTGTATTCATAGATAAATATAATGCAGTGGAATAATTGTTTGCAAATTAAACTAAAATAATGAGAACAAAGGAAAATATTTCTTTTTAAATTAAAATAATAATGTTTAATTTACAAGAGCAGAATTTGAAGTCTCAATATTTGATTTGAGATAATCTGAGAAGCCATTTTATAAATACGCAAATGAAATTTCTGAAACATTTGCTGGAAACATAGATGTTACAATTATCAAATCCAATCTGTACCTTGAATATTTAGAACTACTCTAAGGTTGACATCCATTTAGCAAATGAAGTAAACATAAATATTTCATAACAGATTTAAATTTAAAACAAATTTTAAAGAATAAGACAATTAAAAATTGTGCTAATGACATATTAGATGAGCTATAAAATAATAAAAGAATAGCAAATTCAACAAAATAAAATCTCACTACTAAATACATGAATAAATCTGCTTACCAGTCATCTATTTACATTAGATAATAGTTTATATTTTGTACATGCATGTAATTTATGTAAAGCAGATTTGTAGTTATTCATTTTAACTATTTGAAAGCTTTCTATGAACATATTTTATGGCGGACATTTTCACTCATATGATATTACTGAGACCTGATGTAATCAAAGTTTTAAAAAGATATATATATATATATATAAAGATATATATATAAAGATATATAAAGATTATCCATTTGTTTTCTCCTGTTTGGTTCCTCCTCAGTTAGGAATAACTAGGTGTTTAGGAAGCAGTCTTGGGTAATGAAAACAATTAATTACCTTTTTGTAGTGTTTTATATTTTAACAAGCAAGGACTAGTAATTATCTTGCTAAGGGAAAACTTGATTATTTCTTTATTTATAGAATAGTCTCTCATCCCTCATAAAATGATCAATAAAGCTGTATCTTGGCTTTACTAACAATTTCTTCTTTATCCATCTTTATTGTAAGCAAGCATCTTTTGATATCCATGCCCTGTTATGCTTACGCTTTTAGGAAAAAATTCTTCCTCAAAACAGTTCAAATAATATTATTCACTAGTGACATTTAAGACTTATTTGCTTTTCTAGTTCATTACCGAGTGAGGTTTGTTTGTTTACTTGTTTATTTGTAATAGTAGAGAATTCTGAAAAAAATTATAGGGTGAAAATGAAAAGAAAAAGTCACAATCTTTGAATTGTAATAAATATATTATGACATTATTATAGAAATGCAGTTTAAAATCTGTTTAGTGGCACTAGTACACATAATTAATTATAGTGTATAAAGAAAAGTCACTTGTATTTGGCTTTAGATAGCAATATGATTTCAACCCATTTCTACCTTTCTAATAGTTTCCCTACAGTTAAATGGACGATAAGGTTTACTTTCCTGAACATATTCAATCTGATAGTTAGGTGGAGGAAGCCAACAGAATGTTGCTACCCAGTGTGGGTGGAAGAATGAAGTCAACATTGGGTTTCATAAAACCAGAATGATTGATAGAGGTAACCAAGAGGTAAATAGAGAGAAATACACTAAAACCAAATATGAAAATTAAGATTTACTAAAAAGTTCATTTGGGAAGTAATATTTTCTTTTGTATTATATGTAATCTTTAAATGTATGCTTTAGAAGTCAATATTACATGTAATTTTATCATTGTAGTTATATAACATTAATGTCTTCTCTTTCATTAAATCAAAATGGAACTATACTTTTTAAAAAATATAAATATGGATAGTTTGCATTAATACATTAAACTCCCCAAATGGGCTTTTCTCTACTAATGGAATTAAGAATACTTTATTTTTCTTAAATAAAAGCCAACCTGTGTAAGTGCAATGATAAGACCAAAAATGTCAGCAATAATGTTGGAAGAAAGGTTTTAATAAAGTAATGCTTATTTAATTTCTACTGTTAAAGTATAAAATCATTATAATGAAGTAAGAAAACAAAAAATTCATGTCATTTGCAGATAAGAACTGTGAACTTTTTCTTTTTGGTTTTCAGGCCACTTTTAAAATTTTTAATTTAATCTTTTTAGAGATCAATTCTCCCTGTGTTTCCCGTGCTGGTCTCAAACTTCTTGGCTCAAGTGATCCTCCTGCCTCAATCTCCTAAGAAGCTGGGACATACTGTGCACTTTTTGATGTAATTATTTTCAGTGATTGTGTGTGTGTGTGTTCACAATATGATTTTTAGTGTAATAGTTTATTATAATCATTCTCCATTTTATTTGCTCTCAACCAGTGTTGTAGACATAATTCCATGATTGCCTCAAAGATTCCACTTCCTGGTGCATGGTCCCTATGTAATTACTGGAATTTGACAATACAATGGGCTGGTCACGCCAGTCATTAGGTTATGTTATATGGTATAGGGATTTTAAGAAAGGGAGGTTATTTTGGGCATACCTGAACTCTCAGGTGAGCCTTCAAAAGGCTCTTCCTAGAGAAGAACCTCAAAGCATAAGAGAGATTACATGAAGAAGATTCTCCATTGCTGGCTTTGAAGATGGAGGGGCCACATGACAAGGAATGGGACCAGTCTATAAAATTCAATAATGACCATCAGTTGCTAGCCTGCAAGTAACTGGAAATCTCAATTCTACAACTGCAAGGAACTGAATTTGGCCAATGATCTGAATGAGCTGGGGAAAAAATGATTCCTTTGAGTCTTCAAAAATAAATAATATCTTGTGGACAACTTGATTTTAGCCTTGTAAGACTGTCATCAAAGAACTCAGCTGTACTTTTCTCTAGACATCTGGTTCGCAGAACTCATCCTAATAAACGGATGTTGTTTTAAGCCATGTAAGCCTCCACGTTTGTGAAATTTGTTAGAAAGCAATGGAAAACTAATACAACTAGTATTTTTACACTGTATCTTCTTAACCTGAAATTAATTTCAAATTTCATTATATGCTTATTGGGCATGCTAAGAAGATGATCACGTCGTTAAATATTCTAGTAAATAGATGTCGCTCTTTCCTGTTTTCTCAAATCACATTTTTAAATTATCATAATCACATTAATGAGAATTTTGCAAGAAAATTTAGACACACTCCCTCATGTAGCTGGATTAGGCGGAAGTGAACATCCGTTATTTTGCTTTTGTGCCTAAATATTAGTGCCTTACATAAAAAATTGACATCTTGTATTTTAAAGCTCCACAGAGAACAAATGTCACCATTTTTAGGTGACTTAAATATGGTTGTGACACTTTATAAGAAAGGGTTCATAAAGTAATGACTGTGAAAACTGCTACGTATATATTTATAAGCTACACTAAAGACATCTTGGAAATGGATATGTGGTTATTAGTCTAACATATGGAATCACAGACATTTTCAGAAGTTTACTTCATGAAAATACATTTACTTATGTTTTAATCAACTATTATTTAAATCTATTGGTGCAGTATATATTTAGCTAAATAAATAACTGTGTCAACCATATATAAGCATCAACCATTTTATTCTGGAGCAGGTTTTTCTTTTAATTTTTATATTTTTAGCATTTCTTTTATTTTTATATATTTTTATTATTTTAACTTTTATTTTCGGTTCAGGGGTACATGTTCCAAGTTTATTATATAGATGAACTTGTGTCATGTGGATGGGTTGTACAGCTGATGTCATCACCCAGGTACTAAGCTTAGTGCCATTAGTTTGTTTTCTGGAGTCTCTCACTCTTCCCATCCTCCACCTTCTGATAGGCCCCAGTGTGTTTTCCCCTTCTATATGTCCATGTGTTCTCATCATTTAGCCTGGAGCAGATTCAGATGACACTCTAAATGCTCTTGTAAAAGTAAAAAGATTAGTCATTTTAAACTCTCATTATATTTTAGTATTGATCTGTCGGGAACTTCTTAAGTGAGCTCTAATCAATGTTTTCTTCTTATATTCTTTTAATTTTCTATTGTAATTTAAACAGTTATGTGGTACAAGTTTCTCTGAGATTCTTTATAGAAAAATATAGAAAAATCATTTTAAACAGAAGCTTTTCAGAAATACCAACTTTATAAAGTTTTAATCTAGATAAAAATAATTTATTGGCTGACATGCCTTTACAAGAAAAATGTTCTTTTTTTCATAAGTTTGTGAAAAACAAAGGCAACACAAAATTTAGTTAAAAGCAACTATAATTTTCTCAGCATAGATTACTGCCTATACATTTGTTGCTTGTGAATACCTATAAATGGACTTCAGACCCTAAAATCATGGATATAATTGGGGAAAAAAAGAATAAGCAAATAAGCATTATGTCAAATTCTAATTATACTCTTTTATATAATTAAAATATTTAGGTTACTTCAGTCTGCATTTTAATTGTTAAATATCATTTAAAATAATTTTTTGTATTCGTTCATACTTACTGAAATATGTCCTGTCCTATTTTCTGGTTGTTACTAAAATTCTGTGATACTATTAAATTCAACTCTGGAAAGCATTGAGTAATTATATGACCTTTTTAAAATAAAATGGCATACATAGATTCCACGCTGAACAATGCACCTAATCTTATAGCATTTTATGTTACTAAAAAATGCTTTAATAACATATATTTTCTTCACAGTATGAGTATAAATTAACTAATGCTTGTCAAGTATAGTAATTTAAATTATTTAGGATGTCAGTAAACACAGCTTAACTCTCTCCATCATCAGGAAAAAGTGGTTTTTCATGAAATAGTGAAGAAAAATGTATTTCCTGCCTATGAGTAGATAAAGTGACAGACATTATAATGACTTTAATCAATGTTTCATATAGATTACATTACGGGAAAGAAGGAAGGAGACATTTGTATTATAAAACATATAAATGAACACACACACACACATACACACACACACACACACACACACACACAAAATTGTAACCTTAACTTCTGGTTACAGTCTGGCATGTAAAGAGCTTAGCCAATCTGTCCTAACAAGTAAAAGCTGAACACTCTGAAAAACTGACAACTCTTCTTGTATCTATCAGAGAAGTGAGGTAATATAGCAAACCACTGCCATCAAAATTGCAGAGACAAACAAGTGAATTCAGAGAATCACGACCTACTGGAGCAGAATCACAACTTACTGGAGCAGAAACCTCCATGGGAAACAGTACCAGGGCGGAAAATTCTAAACTGTAATTGACAAATTGCTGGAGGCTCAGCGTGAACAAGTTTGAGACTTAAACACTCCAAGGGGACCCATTCATACAGGTGCCTGCAAACTTGTGTGAGTTTTACCTCAAGGTGCTCATGTTGTCACAGTAAATATCAGAAAAATCTCCCTTCCTGCAGGAGGAGGTGTAATAAAAACACTAAAATACGCCAGAGCACTATTTTCTTCCTAACAAGATCCACCCTCAAGACACTCTTTTACCTCAGCCTAAATTATTAGATTTTTTAAAGAGTCTAACTGATCGGAAGGGAAATACCCAACTCCAGCTCTCTGCAGTCATCCTGCCTCACTAACAGGGAGTGGAGGACGATGCTGAGAATCATATGTAAAGTTTGTAGACCAAAGGCACAGGCTTATTAAAAAATTGAAACCAAATTATAGGACTATAGAATGCTTCCCATTCCCCCCTTAACATTACCACAACGTTACTAAGGGCCTATTTACTACAGTAACTTTTACCCAGTGCATCACATCTTGCTATCAATAAAAATAATAAAGTATATTAAAAGGTGAAAACCACAGTTTAAAGAGATAGATAAACATCAGAACTAGATTCAGATATGGCAGGAATGCTGGACTTACCAGTCTAGGAATTTAACGCAGTTATTTTTAATATGCTAAGGACTTTACTGGACAAAATAGACAACATGCAAGACAAGATGTGCAATGTCAGCTGAGATAAGGGAATTCTAAAAAAGAATCCAAATTAAATGCTAGAGATCAAAACATTGTAACAAAAATGAAGAATGTCTTTGACAGGCTTATGAGTAGATTGAAATCTCTGAGCTTGAGATGTCAATGGAAACTTCAAAGATGGAAAAGCAAGGAGAAAAAAGACTGGATAAATAACAAAGTATATCTAAGAACTGTGGGCCAAGTACAAGTGGTATAACATATATGTAAAGTGAATACCAGAAGGAAAAGAAAGAGAGAAACAGAAGCAATATTTGAAGTAATAATGACTAAGAATTTCCCTACATTAATGTCAGACATCAAACCACAGATCCAAGAAACTCAGAGATCCAAGAAACTCAGAGAACGCCAAGTAGTTTAATGCAAAAAAGAAAAAGAAAAATATGCCTAAGTGTATTTTATTCAAATTGTAGAAAATAAAAGAAGAAAAAAATTTAAGGAAGGCTGGGGAGGTTATTAGGGAGTACACCATAATTATAGAGTAGCAAAATTATAAATTATATCTGACTTAGCCTCAGAATCTATGCAAAGAAAAGGAGAATTGATTGAAATATTTAAAGTATTGAGAGTAGAAAACCACCAATCTCAAGATCTGTAACCTGCAAAATTATTGTTCGAAAATAAAAACTTTCTTAGACAAACAAAAATTGAGGGAATTTGTGACCAGTAGACATGCCTTACGAGAAATCTTAAAAGTTCTTCAAACAGAAGGATGTAATATAAATCAGTAAAGAGGATCTACCTAAAGAAAAGAAGATCGAGTTTGAGCCAAGATGGCCGAATAGGAACAGCTCCGGTCTAAAGCTCCCAGTGTGAGCAACGCAGAAGATGGGTGATTTCTGCATTTCCATCTGAGGTACCGGGTTCATCTCACTAGGGAGTGCCAGACAGTGGGCGCAGGACAGTGGGTGCAGCGCACCGTGCGTGAGCCGAAGCAGGGCAAGGCATTGCCTCACTTGGGAGGTGCAAGGGATCAGGGAGTTCCCTTTCCTAATCAAAGAAAGGGGTGACAGACAGCACCTGGAAAATCGGGTCACTCCCACCCTAATACTGCACTTTTCCGACGGACTTAAAAAACGGCGCACCAGAAGATTATATCCCGCACCTGGCTCGGAGGGTCCTACGCCCACGGAGTCTCGCTGATTGCTAGCACAGCAGTCTGAGATTAAACTGCAAGGTGGCAGCGTGGCTGGGGGAGGGGCGCCCGCCATTGCCCAGGCTTGCTTAGGTAAACAAAGCAGCTGGGAAGCTCAAACTGGGTGGAGCCCACCACAGCTCAAGGAGGTCTGCCTGCCTCTGTAGGCGCCACCTCTGGGGGCAGGGCACAGACAAACAAAAAGACAGCAGTAACCTCTGCAGACTTAAATGTCCTTGTCTGACAGCTTTGAAGAGAGCAGTGGTTCTCCCAGCATGCAGCTGGAGATCTGAGAACGGGCAGACTGCCTCCTCAAGTGGTTCCCTGACCCCTGACCCCTGAGCAGCCTAACTGGGAGGCACCCCCGAGTAGGGGCAGACTGACACCTCACACGGCCGGGTACTCCTCTGAGACAAAACATCCAGAGGAACTATCAGACAGCAGCATTAGTGGTTCATGAAAATCCGCTGTTCTGCAGCCACTGCTGCTGATACCCAGGCAAACAGGGTCTGGAGTGGACCCCTAGCAAACTCCAACAGACCTGCAGCTGAGGGTCCTGTCCGTTAGAGGAAAACTAACAAACAGAAAGGACATCCACACCAAAAACCCATCTGTTCATCACCATCATCAAAGACCAAAAGTAGATAAAACCACAAAGATGGGGAAAAAACAGAGCAGAAAAACTGGAAACTCTAAAAAGCAGAGCGCCTCTCCTCCTCCAAAGGAACGCAGTTCCTCACCAGCAACAGAACAAAGCTGGACGGAGAATGGCTTTGATGAGTTGAGAGAAGAAGGCCTTAGACAATCAAACTACTCCAAGCTACAGGAGGAAATTCAAACCAAAGGCAAAGAAGTTAAAAACTTTGAAAAAAATTTAGACTAATGTATAACGAGAATAACCAATACAGGGAAGTGCTTAAAGGAGCTGATGGAGCTGAAAGCCAAGGCTCGAGAACTATGTGAAGAATGCAGAAGCCTCAGGAGCCAATGCGATCAACTGGAAGAAAGGGTATCAGTGATGGAAGATGAGATGAATGAAATGAAGCGAGAAGGGAAGTTTAGAGAAAAAAGAATAAAAAGAAACAAACAAAGCCTCCAGAAATATGGGACTATGTGAAAAGACCAAATCTACATCCGATTGGTGTACCTGAAAGTGACAGGGAGAATGGAACCAAGTTGGAAAACACTCTGCAATATATTATCCAGGAGAACTTCCCCAATCTAGCAAGGCAGGCCAACATTCAGATTCGGGAAATACAGAGAATGCCACAAAGATACTCATCGAGAAGAGCAACTCCAAGACACATAACTGTCAGATTCACCAAAGTTGAAATGAAGGAAAAAATGTTAAGGGCAGCCAGAGAGAAAGGTCTGGTTACCCTCAAAGGGAAGCCCATCAGACTAACAGCGGATCTCTCGGCAGAAACCCTACAAGCCAGAAGAGAGTGGGGGCCAATATTCAGCATTCTTAAAGAAAAGAATTTTCAACCCAGAATTTCATATCCAGCCAAACTAAGCTTCATAAGTGAAGGAGAAATAAAATACTTTACAGACAAGCAAATGCTGAGAGATTTTGTCACCACCAGACCTGCCCTAAAAGAGCTCCTGAAGGAAGCACTAAACATGCAAAGGAACAACCAGTACCAGCCACTGCAAAATCATGCCAAATTGTAAAGACTGTCAAGGCTAGGAAGAAACTGCATCAACTAACGAGCAAAATAACCAGCTAACATCATAATGACAGGATCAAATTCACACATAACAATATTAACTTTAAATGTAAATGGACTAAATGCTCCAATTAAAAGACACAGACTGGCAAATTGGACAAAGAGTCAAGACCGATAAGTGTGCTGTGTTCAGGAAACCCATCTCATGTGCAGAGACACACATAGGCTCAAAATAAAAGGATGGAAGAAGATCTACCAAGCAAATGGAAAACAAAAAAAGGCAGGTGTTGCAATCATAGTCTCTGAGAAAACAGACTTTAAACCAACAAAGATCAAAAGAGACAAAGAAGGCCATTACATAATGGTAAAGGGATCAATTCAACAAGAAGAGCTAACTATCCTAAATATATATGCACCCAATACAGGAGCACCTAGATTCATAAAGCAAGTCCTGAGTGACCTACAAAGAGACTTAGACTCCCACACATTAATAATGGGAGACTTTAACAACCCACTGTCAACATTAGACAGATCAACGAGACAGAAAGTTAACAAGGATACCCAGGATTTGAACTCAGCTCTGCACCAAGCAGACCTAATAGACATCTACAGAACTCTCCATCCCAAATCAACAGAATATACATTTTTTCAGCATCACACCATACCTATTCCAAAATTGACCACATAGTTGGAAGTAAAGCTCTCCTCAGCAAATGTAAAAGAACAGAAATTATAACAAACTGTCTCTCAGACCACAGTGCAATCATACTAGAACTCAGGATTAAGAAACTCACTCAAAACCGCTCAACTACGTGGAAACTGAACAACCTGCTCCTGAATGACTACTGGGTACATAACGAAATGAAGGCAGAAATAAAGATGTTCTTTGAAACCAACAAGAACAAAGACACAACGTACCAGAATCTCTGGGACACATTCAAAGCAGTGTGTAGAGGGAAATTTATAGCACTAAATGCCCACAAGAGAAAGCAGGAAAGATCCAAAATTGACACCCTAACGTCACAATTAAAAGAACTAGAAAAGCAAGAGCAAACACATTCAAAAGCTAGCAGAAGGCAAGAAATAACTAAAATCAGAGCAGAACTGAAGGAAATAGAGACACAAAAAACCCTTCAAATAATTAGTGAATCAAGGAGCTGGTTTTTTGAAAGGATCAACAAAATTGATAGACCGCTAGCAAGACTAATAAAGAAGAAAATAGAGAAG
Organism: Pongo pygmaeus; assembly: GCF_028885625.2. Taxonomy (NCBI): domain Eukaryota; kingdom Metazoa; phylum Chordata; class Mammalia; order Primates; family Hominidae; genus Pongo; species Pongo pygmaeus. The sequence continues at coordinate 31,470,227 of NC_072395.2, forward strand.
AATCAAATAGACGCAATAAAAAATGATAAAGGGGATATCACCACCGATCCCACAGAAATACAAACTACCATCAGAGTATACTACAAACAACTCTACGCAAATAAACTAGAAAATCTAGAAGAAATGGATAAATTCCTCAACACATACACCCTCCCAAGACTAAACCAGGAAGAAGTTGACTCTCTGAATAGACCAATAACAGGCTCTGAAATTGTGGCAATAATCAATAGCTTACCAACCAAAAAGAGTCCAGGACCAGATGGATTCACAGCCGAATTCTACCAGAGGTACAAGGAGGAACTGGTACCATTCCTTCTGAAACTATTCCAATCAATAGAAAAAGAGGGAATCCTCCCTAACTCATTTTATGAGGCCAGCATCATCCTGATACCAAAGCTGGGCAGAGACAAAACCAAAAAAGAGAATTTTAGACCAATATCCTTGATGAACATTGATGCAAAAATCCTCAATAAAATACTGGCAAACTGAATCCAGCAGCACATCAAAAAGCTTATCCACCATGATCAAGTGGGCTTCATCCCTGGGATGCAAGGCTGGTTCAATATATGCAAATCAATAAATGTAATCCAGCATATAAACAGAACCAAAGACAAAAACCACATGATTATCTCAATAGATGCAGAAAAGCCCTTTGACATAATCCAACAACCCTTCATGCTAAAAACTCTCAATAAATTAGGTATTGATGGGACATATCTCAAAATAATAAGAGCTATCTATGACAAACCCACAGCCAATATCATACTGAATGGGCAAAAACTGGAAGCATTCCCTTTGAAAACTGGCACAAGACAGGGATGCCCTCTCTCACCACTCCTATTCAACATAGTGTTGGAAGTTCTGGCCAGGGCAATTAGGCAGGAGAAGGAAATAAAGGGTATTCAATTAGGAAAAGAGGAAGTCAAGTTGTCCCTGTTTGCAGGTGACATGATTGCATATCTAGAAAACCCCATCGTCTCAGCCCAAAATCTCCTTAAGCTGATAAGCAACTTCAGCAAAGTCTCAGGATACAAAATCAATGTACAAAAATCACAAGCATTCTTATACACCAACAACAGACAAACAGAGTGCCAAATCATAAGTGAACTCCCATTCACAATTGCTTCAAAGAGAATAAAATACCTAGGAATCCAACTTACAAGGGATGTGAAGGACCTCTTCAAGGAGAACTGCAAACCACTGCTCAATGAAAAGGGAAGAACATTCCATACCCATGGGTAGGAAGAATCAATATCGTGAAAATGGCCATACTGCCCAAGGTAATTTATAGATTCAATGCCATTCCCATCAAGCTACCAATGACTTTATTCACAGAATTGGAAAAAACTACTTTAAAGTTCATATGGAACCAAAAAAGAGCCCGCATCACCAAGTCAATCCTAAGCCAAAAGAACAAAGCTGGAGGCATCAAACTACCTGGCTTCAAACTATACTACAAGGCTACAGCAACCAAAACAGCATGGTACTGGTACCAAAATAGAGATATAGATCAATGGAGCAGAACAGAGCCCTCAGAAATAATGCTGCTTATCTACAACTATCTGATCTTTGACAAACCTGAGAAAAGCAATGGGGAAAGGATTCCCTATTTAATAAATGGTGCTGGGAAAACTAGCTAGCCATATGTAGAAAGCTGAAACTGGATCCCCTCCTTACACCTTATACAAAAATTAATTCAAGATGGATTAAAGACTTACATGTTAGACCTAAAACCATAAAAACCCTAGAAGAAAACCTAGACATTACCATTCAGGACATAGGCATGGGCAAGGACTTCATGTCTCAAACACCAAAAGCAATGGCAACAAAAGCCAAAATTGACAAATGGGATCTAATTAAACTAAAGAGCTTCTGCACAGCAAAAGAAACTACCATCAGAGTGAACAGGCAACCTACAAAATGGGAGAAAATTTTCGCAATCTACTCACCTGACAAAGGGCTAATATTCAGAATCTACAATGAACTCAGACAAATTTACAAGAAAAAAACAAACAACCCCAACAGAAAGTGGGCGAAGGACATGAACAGACACTTCTCAAAAGAAGACATTTATGCAGTCAAAAAACACATGAAAAAATGCTCATCATCACTGGCCATCAGAGAAATGCAAATCAAAACCACAATGAGATACCATCTCACACCAGTTAGAATGGCAATCATTAAAAAGTCAGGAAACAACAGGTGCTGGAGAGGATGTGGAGAAATAGGAACACTTTTACACTGTTGGTGGACTGTAAACTAGTTCAACCATTGTGGAAGTCATTGTGGAGATTCCTCAAGGATCTAGAACTAGAAATACCATTTGACCCAGCCATCCCATTACTGGGTATATACCCAAAGGACTATAAATCATGCTGCTATAAAGACACATGCACATATATGTTTATTGCGGCTCTATTCACAATAGCAAAGACTTGGAACCAACCCAAATGTCCAAAAATGATAGACTGGATTAAGAAAATGTGGCACATATACACCATGGAATACCATGCAGCCATAAAAAATGATGAGTTCATGTCCTTTGTAGGGACATGGATGAAATTGGAAATCATCATTCTCAGTAAACTATCACCAAGAGCAAAAAACCAGACACCGCATATTCTCACTCATAGGTGGGAATTGAACAATGAGAACACATGGACACAGGAAGGGGAACATCACACTCTGGGGACTGTTGCGGGGTGGGGGGAGGGGGGAGGGATAGCTTTAGGAGATATACCTAATGCTAAATGACGAGTTAATGGATGCAGCACACCAGCATGGCACATGTATACATATGTAACTAACCTGCACATTGTGCACATGTACCCTAAAACTTAAAGTATAATAATAATAATATTAAAAAAAAAGAAAAGATCATCAAAGAAGGAAGAAGTGAAGGTAAAATAATTTCCTTTATTTTCTTATTCTTAATTGATCTAACAGTTAACAGTTTCTCAAAATAATAATAGCAACAATGTGACAATTATGTATGCTTATGTGTAAGTAAAATGAATGACAGTGAGAAATGAGTGATCCAAGGAATAGTAAGAATTGCTAAGTTCTGACACAAAGAATGGTGGAATTAGGAATATTTTTTACTAAAAACTACTCTTATTATTTATGAAGAGGTATAGTGTTATGTCAAAATATACTTAGATTAATTGTAAATGTATACTTAGGTATAAATCTAATAAAATGTATGTAATTACAAAACCGATGGAAAAAAATCAAGGAACTAAATCAATGAAAAGATTCTTTATGAATGGGAGGCTTCAATATTTTCAAGATGTCAGTTCTTCCAAACTTATCTACAGATTCTATGTAATCTCAATCAAAATCCTAGTAAATGGTTTTGGGAATATCAACAAACTATTTTAAAGTTTATACGGAGAGGCAAGAAACTCCAAATAGCCAGCACAATATGAAGGCGAATAAACACTACCCAACTTTAAGACTTAATATAAAGCTACAGTGATCAAGACAATATGGTACTGGTGAAAGAATAGACAAATAGTTCAATGAAAAAGAATAGAAAGCCTGCAATTAAGCCCATGTAAATATAGTTGATTTATGTTTAACAAAAGACCAATGACAACACAGTGCAGTAAAGATAGTCTTTTCAACAAATAGCGCTGAAATAACTCGACATCCATATGCCAAAAAATAAAAATAAATAAAATCTAGACACAGGTCTCACACCCTCCACAAAAATTAAGTCAAATGGATCAAAGATCTAAAAGTCAAATGCAAAACTACAAAACTCCTGGGGAAGATAATATATGAGGAAGCCAAGATATACTTGAGTATACTGATGACTTTTTAATACAACACCAAAGATACAAATCATGAAAGAAAAAATTGAGAAGCTGGACTTCATTAAAATTAAAAACTTGCTCTGCTAAAGGCGTTGTCAAGAAAATGCGAAGATAAGCCGCAAACTAAGGGAAAATATTTGCAAAAATGTATTTGGTAAAGTATTGTTATCCAAAATATACAAGGAACTCATAAATTCAATAAGAAAATGAACAACACAACTAAAAAAGTGGACAAAAGATTTGAACAGACACCTAGCCAAAGAAGATATACAAAATGCAAATAAGCACATGAAAAGATACTCCATGTCATATGTCATTAGAGAGTTGCAAATTGAAACAACAATAAGATACCCCTACACAGCTGTTAAAATGTTGAAAATACAAAACATTAACAATACCAAATGTTGATAAAAATGCGGAGCAACAGAAACTCTTCACTGCTGGTACAAATGCAAAATGGTACAGACATTTGAAAGGCAGATTAGCAATTTATTATAAAATTAAACATATTCTTACCATATGTTCCAGCGATTACACCACTTGTTATTTACCCAAATGAGTTGAAAGCATGTCCATACAAAAACCTCACAAATGTTTATAGCAGCTTCATTCATAATTGTAAAACTTGGAAGCAACTAAGATGTCCTTCATCAGTGAGCAGATAAATTGGAGTTCAGCCATTCAACGGAGCTTTATTCTGTGCTAAAGAGAAATGAGCTGTCAAATTATGAGAAGACATGGAGGAAACTCAAATGCATATTACTTAGTAAAAGAAGTCAATGTGAAAAAGCAACACACTGTATGATTCCAACTATATGACATTCTAGAAAAGACAAGTTATGGAGACAGTGAAAGGATCAGTAGTTTCCAAGGGTTTAGGGGAAAGAAGAGATGAATAGGAGGAACACAAATATACAGTCAGGGAAGTGAAACTACTCTGTATTATACCATATTGATGGATACTGTCATTATACATTTGTTAAAATTCATAGAATTATACTACTCCAAGTGTGAACCTTAATTTAAACTGTGGACTTTGCTCACATGATAACGTCAATGTGGGCTCATCAACCTTAACAATATATGAGATACCTCTCCAGTGATAGCAAGCAAACATGTGCAAATGTGAGTGCAGGGAAAATCTCTGTAACTTCAGCTCAATTTTGTTGTGAACCTAAAACTTCTCTAAAAAATGAAGTCTATTAAAAAGTTTTCAATAAAATAAAAAATCTTATTTTGCTCATTTTCTAGACCAGAGATTATTAGCCTGGGGTAATTTTGTTCCCCACTGTCAGGGACATTTAGCAGAGACTGGAGATATTTTTGATTGTCACACTTTCATGAGACTATGGGAGTGTTGCTGATGGCAGTCAGTGGGTAGAAACAAGAGATATTTCTAAACATCCTATGATGTGTAGTTAACAAGTGTTAACCAACCTCAAATGTCAACAGTGCCAGGATGAGAAACACTGCCCTAGAGCACGCGAACTAGATTTCTCTTGACCAGTGCATATCCCGAAGTAAGCAAACATTTGTTTGATAACCTTTAAAAGCCTGGAATCTCTCATTACAATTCTGCTAATTCTCCATGGAAGCATGGGCCAATACTTTCATTTGAGATGTCATGTGAGCATGTCATTATAAATGACAAATTGCATGTAGTGCATTAGAATTTGAATCTATATAAAATTCATGAAAAATGATATTGCCAGGTTCATCATGCATATGCAGAGGTTTAACTTCAAAGTGATCCAACTACAAACCAAGTCTTTAGGCTTATCAGGTTTAGTTCGTATGCCCGCATATACCACCACAAAATGTCCTATGCCCAGCTGGCTGCTTGCCTGTGCATCTCTGTTTTTGTTGGTCCTGGCAGCCCTCTTCCAAATGTTAACACTGAAGCACGTGAGCCCTCAGGATAACAAACTTACATGCTAGAGATAATCATAGAGATTGCAGTGCCAGCAGTTGGTGAGCAGATTTTGAGTCATGTTTAGACTTGCCACTGAAATTCTGCAAGAAAAAAACATCAGAAGTGAGGAAAAGACACATAAAAATATCTTCAGGATTTGGCATTATAAACTATATACAGTCTTAAATTTTTAAATTTTGCCGTGGACTTCCTGTTACCATTCCATTGAAAATACACTAATGTGAAAAGTTCCTGAAGAGTCCATGTTTCTTTCTAACTATTTGATAATCACAAAGATGGCATCTCTTTTTCTTCCTCCCATTCTTCATATTCCTCTTCCTCTCAATTCCACAGACGGGAAAAGTAGCAAAATGTGTTTGAGCCATAATTTAGTGGAGTCCCAGGTGTCACAAATAAATGTTGTGCATTATTTTCTCACACATCACTTGAGTGAAAACTCTGTGTATCGAATTTAGGAAACTACTAATTGCTTTTCCTCCTGGAGAATAGTTATAGACAAAGTTTTATTTTAAAAAAATCCCATAGTTACTGAGGGAAACTTAGGGAAAGAGGAATAGAACAGTCCAGTTAAAACAAAACAAAACAAAACGAACAAACAAAAAACACTAGAGCGATAATGGGATGACATCTGTTGAAAAGAAATTCAGTACGGGGTCAGAAGTGAGCAAGCTGGCTTGTCAAACATTATGCACTGTGTAATATATTGGATCCATTGTGACACTATGCATTTTCAGTTAAATTTATGAAATTTATGATATCAATTGCTCATATGATTTTTCTTGTAAAAAAGCATGTGAGATAGAACCAAAATCGGTAAATTGTTTTGAAAGCCTGAAGCACAAACACAAAAGTTTGGGATTATCCAGAGGATGTTTGGAGAGTCTTATTATCATCCCAGTTCACACTGGGATAACTTATTGATTTATAGACAGAAAGCCCATGGTATACAGGAGACATGTGGATTTAACTATTTCAAAATAAAATTAATATCCTACTTGATGTATTTCTCAATCTTATAATTTTTCAGATGTGAACAAAAATTACTCTGGTAAAATGAATTATTTCTAACATTATAAATCCAAGAATAAGAGGATTAAAAATGAAAAGAACATATAAGCACCTTGAAGGAAACCTGACCTTAGGAATTCCACTGTAAATAATCTTTCAGTTTACTGCTATATACAGTTTTTAAAAATTTGCAAATAAGGCTGGGCGTAGTGGCTCATGCCTGTAATTGCTTTGGGAGGCTAAGGTGGGAAGATCACCTGAGGTCAGGAGTTCAAGACCAGCCTGGCCAACATGGTGAAACCCCGTCTGTACTAAAAATACAAAATTAGCCGGGTGTGGTGGCACGTGCCTATAATCCAAGCTAATTCGGAGGCTGAGGCATGGGAATCGCTTGAACCTGGGAGGCAGAGGTTTCAGTGAGTCAAGATTGCACCACTGTACTTCAGCCTAGGCGACAGGAGCAAAACTCTACCTCAAAAAAAGAAAAAAAAAAAAGAAAATAGAAATACAGGATACTCAGTTAAATTTGAATTTTGGTGAACAAATATTGTTATTATAAGTGTATCTTATGCAAAATTTGGGACATAATTATACCAACGTATGTTTTGTTGTTTATCTGAAATTCAAGCTTAACTGGTCATCCTATGTTTTATCTGGCAATTCTATCTTTTCTGTCATCTTTGTATCCATTTTGTGAATACATTTTATCTATTCTGCCTCATATTCATCTACTGAAAAAAAAAACGCATTTTTGCTTTTCAATAAATATTCAAGATCTGGAAAGAATATAGAGCTTGGAGAAAAATAGCAGACAAGAACAACATTTAATAGGACTTTTTAAATGAAGCCCCTGGCAAAGAGTGGAAAGAAATATTTCACTCTCTGTGCTAAAGTATTGAAAATGTTCAGATTGTTCTTATTTTTCAAGATTCAAGTAATAATGTATTAGGATAATTTTATCTTTTTTTAGTGGAAATGAATGACTAAAGGAACAATTAAAACACTTTTGCAATATTGAACTGAAAAAAAAACTGTTTGGGGTAAAGAAGACTAACTTGAATGTTATTTAGTTTTTAACATTCATGTTATTTAATTCTAAACATTTACTTCATCTTTTGGAGAAAAGAGTGAAAACCCTTCATTCATCATCTGTTAGTAAAATTGTTTCTAAAAAATATATTTATCCACTAGCAAATATTGAATTGCTTGATTTAGTGATTTAATTTGACTTAGAACCATCATGACAATTACGAAATCACATTAAGGTTACTTAACTTAAGTGCTAATTGGTTTCTATGAGTGTTGTAATGGTGCTAATTACTCTCCCTTTCCTTGGGTTCTAACCAGTTGAGAATGACTCCACTGGGATACAAGTATTAGGTTTGTAAATTACCTGTGTGCATTTATTTCCTACGAAGTGTTTCTGCTAAACTGAATCAGATGTTGGATAAGCAGAAGGTCAAATGAGGTTTTCCATTTTTCTCTCTGTTGTACTGAAGACAGCTGCATCCATACAGCTCACTTAGCACTCCACGGCGGGCTGAGCATGTAGCCTCCCTGTTCCCCTTGCCAGTGGCAGTTGTGAATAACTGCAGAAAGGCTGGCAGCCTTGAAAATTCCCTGCAGAGGTGAGTGTGCTAGCAGAATTATATATCATATAAATAATCAGAGGCCAGGTTGACATATATAATACTTGATGCTTTTATATTTTCAGAACGGAACAAACATTTCTCTGCAGGGTGTGAAACCCCTAAATATTGTGCTGCTTGATGCCTAGACCAATGGTTTGAGGACACATCTGTTGAAGTGAGGCTTTGCAAAGAAGATAGCAAAAACCTTTTTACAATGTCCTTGTGAATACAATACCTACTGGAAGAATTCTAATTATGAGGCAAATGGAAACTTATGGGCTAGAATGGTTTAGGACAAGGACTTCTTGATCAGTTCCTTGTTCTTTTCTTGTAATGGACTAGGCTGATGGGGTCCATCTGTTGACAAATAGTTTTATTTTATATTTTCAATGTTTGGCTCACTGACTACTGTATTAAGCTGCGTTCAAAGATTTATTTTAAGCATCAGCTGGGATCTAATGTTAGGTAATCATTTGTAGGTATTACAAATTTTAAAAAGTATTTTTATTTGAGTTTATTTCCAGTGCCCTTTTTTGTACTAATGCTGCTTTCCTCTCTTCTAGTTGTGGGTGATAATAAGTTATTTGTTCTTGTTCTTCATATGTTTACATATTACCAAACTTCATTAGTTTTAAGCCACATATATTTTCATATATTGCCATGTTTGAAATTGGATTGGGTCTTACAATCAAAAGCATTGATTTTATTGATTTAAACAGCAAATATTTTTTCTTTCCTGATGATCATAAAAATCAAGAAATCAAATGTTAAACAATAGGACATTTTGCAATTAATAACATCTTAGACCTAAAGAAATATGCTATTTTATGTGAGGCAGCTCTTATTAGCCGTAAATATGTTTCTTTTGCCAATCTTACTGATACCCTGATTTTTACAAACTCCTTCCTAATTTAGTAGTTCTTTCAATTCTAACCATGCTTTCTGGTGCCATTTTGTGTGTTTGTGCATATTTTTCTATTTGTATATGCACATTGATGGACATTTAAAGATAGAAATTTTGAGTAGTATAATTGTTCCTTTAATTATACCCAGTTAATATAAAGCAAGCTTTAGTTCATGTCTCTTCCAATTTGATAGCCTATCATGAAAAATGTCAGAGGCTCCTGTTGGTCTTACATATGGAAGAGGAGACAGACAACAACCCAGGAAATATATTTATGTAGAATGTTTTTTCAAACAAAATTATGTTTTAAAATGCTGTACAAAGAGTAAAAATTTTTCTTGACGTCTCTAATTATTTCTCACACTCCAACTGCCAATTAGTTGTTCTAAACTTTAAAAGGTTGTCTTAATGTTGGCGTAAGTGATATAAGACTATTGATATACATGAAGATGTTTTGTCAGAATTTTATTCTCCCTTTGAAAATCTTCCCAGGAAATAGCAACTAAATAATAACAAACTCAAACAAAAATTATATTATTGATGTGTAAATAAAACTCATTTTTTAAGAAAAATCATAAATGTTTAGGAACCACTATAGTTTTTTCTAAAATCCAAAGAAGGAAGATTCCAGAATCTTTTTAATGAGGGCCTGCTGTCAAGAAATTTGTAATATTCATTGTTACATTCTGGAGGTTTAGTTGAGGAAATTGTATTTTTCATTCATTAACTCTACTACCTTTGACTTTTCTTAATTGTGTATAATCAATGTTATAAATAAAAAGAAATAAAATTTAAAAATTAATTATAAAACGCTTAACCAAAAAGTATATTTTGTACTGTCACATTTGATATAAAGATAAATTAAGTATAGGATGAGGTTAAATAAGAGACTTAATAAAAACTATGTTACTTTTATTTAATAATGATAAAAGTTTGGAATTCAGCATATGTACAAAATGCAATTGTAAAAATAACATAGAAATTGGATAACATAAATAATGAATGAAATAAATTATTATTTCAAATCTGTGAATTGAAAAATTAATATCTCCTTGTTTTCCTAAAATTATTAATTTTGTTGTCTTGTACAAAATATATCTAAATTGTCACTCTATAGCTTATATTAGAATGGATAGACAAAAATACATCTATATAATTATAGGTAAGATGGCATTAATATACTAACAGTGATTATGCCTTTGGAGATGACATATTATCTAAGTCTTTGCCATTGGATAACTAATACAAAATCTAGAAAAAGATATATTCATCAGTGTACATGAAATACATTTGCGTATACTTTTAATGAGGATATATTTAGAAGTTTTTTCTCAATGTGACTATTATCTTCAAAGGATAGAAGTTGTTTTAACAGAATTTGAATGATTCAAAATATGTCTAAAAAGTAGTTTAGCCATGAAGTGGGGGATGGAGAATGCCGTGAATATAGGCTATTAGCATCTCAGTATGTTGCCTATTATACTAATATGTACACCCTTCAGAAACCTAAATAAAGGAGAAAATTGCTTTCTGCAAATTGGACACTGTAAGCACACACAGAGTGTGTAATTAATACAAAGACTGAAGGGTGTATTCATTAGCCATTTTTGTACTATAATAAAAAGGATTAGTCTTGCTTATAGAGATATTAAAAGGAAACTAAGTTTAATATAATTTTTTGTAGAAAAAATGAAACTCTAGCATTTAGAATGAATGAAATCACAGTTTTGAGTTTTTATGTAGTAACTGACTTTAAAGGAATTCTTTATCAAATTATTAACAAATTCTTTAGAATAATACAGTAATAATATAAAAGTCTCTTTCATGACTTTTATATTACTGTATTTCAAGTCTTCTCATTCTTCATCATAAAGATTTATGTTTTTTTCTAAAGATTATTTTGTGTCTGTTAAACTGGCATTTGCCCTCATCTACCTGCTAACCTGGTATGTCTCAATGGGTGTCTTAAAAAATTTGCTCTGCTAAGAGAATAGAAAACTCATATATCATTGTGTACATCTATCTATAGATGGTGATGATATGAATACACTTTCATTCCTCTTCCAGTCATCCAAACTAAATTCTACAATTGTTTGTGGAAGACATTGTTACTCTTTAATTGTTACCCTTCAAGGCAAACAGAGAGTATACTTCTGCTCACATTTTATTAGTTAAAGCAAATTTCCGAGTCGGGACTCACTTTAAAGTACATGCTTTAAAAAGTCAATACTTGATTTTTTTTGTGCCTCCTAAACTTGGCTTAAATAATTGCCATAAAATGATAAAATGAATGTTATTTTCCTTTTTCTCTAAATTCACTGGGGTTTGATTGAAATTGCACTGAATAAAAAGATCCATTTTAGGAGAAATATCAACTCTATGATATTTAGCCTTTCAATCCAGGTACATGGCGTCATTTATCTACGTATCTTATAATGTATCTCAGTAATGATCTATCTATTTTCTGTATGGTCTTGTATATACTTTGGTAGATTTATTACTAAGTAGTTAAATTTGTTGCTATTGAATGGTTGTTTTTTTTAAATATCATTTTCTCAATTTCTGTGTCTCATATATAAATATAAAATTGTTATTGAGCTTGTATTTCAGAACCTTGATAAATTCACTTATTCTAACAAACAGTATAACTACAAATTTTAGATTTATTCCATGTTATAATCATAAGACCTTCAAATTTTTCTTGTAAATATTTGTTACTTGTTTTCTCGTTGCTTTGTCTTGACCTGAGAAGAATGAGAAATAATGCTGTCCATTTGAATTAGGAGTCCATCTTTAAAAAGGGATAGTACAAGTAGTGAGAAGAGCTTTGGCCTGGAAATTATGCTTCAGCTATAGCACAGATCATCTGTACTACATCACAGGGCAGCTATACTATATTGTGGAAGTAGTTTCAGCCTCACACTTGTCATCTTTCTTTTCCACATAAAACAAAGTTTAAAAGATTCCACAGTTTTTCTTAGTGATAATATTCTATTATTTTAATCTATAACTGGTTCTTATAGGATTTTAAATTTTACTTCTATAAAATATCTTAATGTTACCTTAGAAGAAATATATACTGAAAATCTAACTTCAAGGGAGCTATGTATCTCCTGAAGACATGAGGAATAAAATAACCTGAAAAGAGCATGTTCAACTAAATCATCCTGAGATATTTATTTGTATGCATGTTAAACCTACTCATATAGGTCAGGCAAAATATTTTTATATTAAGAATGTTTCAGTGGATAATATTTTTCCTATTCTTTGTGCTATTAACCTCTCTTATAAAGTTTTTTTACACATGTATATATAATGATGTTTTGAATCCATGGACACAGGTTTAGAGTCAAGTTCAGTTTCCTTGAAATAGTGAAACCTAAATGGACAGCACTTAATGAAAATGAGACTGGCTGCACCACCCCATTCCACACACCATATGTCCTGAATAGCCTCTACTCTCTGCCAAGATGTAATTCAAATCAGTGACCTAGAAATGAAAGACTACATACCCCATTACCAATCAATTCCGCAAGCCATTCAGTCTCTACTCAGTAATATTTTAATAAATCATTTTCGTTTATATTGATGAGCCGTTAATGCAAATTGTAAGTAAAAGGACAGTTGACTTTTATTAGCAAAGACATGAATATATAATATGCTATACCAAAAATTCCATGCTCTATGCTCTATATGATACCATATAACTCATTCACCAGAGGAAAAGATGAAATACTAGTAATTTTAAAGAACTTCGTGAAATCATATTTTTACATTTCATTTAATATCTTAGATTGTTTCTAAATAATTGTAGATAAAATGTTTGAAATTTGGGTTACATTCTATGCTATGTTTCTGTTTCATTCATGTTAATTAATAAGAGGTAGTTCCAATGATGGAAAGAGCTTGACAACTCCTAGGCACTCTTTTAAATGCCAATGGTTTGTACCTTGTTTGCGTAAGCCTAAACCTGTAGTTGTGTAATTCCATATCCATGTGTTAATTCTGCCTGCCTCCTTCCCCCGAGTATAAGCTTTACTTATACTGGTAGTATCGCTCACATTATTAAAACAATAGTGACACTAATTAACAATGAGTATTTTAGAGGTTTTGAAGTTATAAGTTGCTGCCACATTAATTATCTCGTTAATTAGCCTTCAAACCCTGTAATTTGAGTGATTTAATCATTCACTTAACATTATTTTAGCTACTTTATGGAATTGTAATAAATGCCAGGAATATAAAAATAAAGATAAAAAGCCAAAGCCCTAATGAGTATGTCAGCAAGGGTTATTTTCCCTGGACAGTTGTGTTATTCTTACTTCCTCAGTGCTATCAAGAACCAAAAACTAATCATCTTCTTTAAGTGTGCAGAAAAGAAAATAAAAACACACCTTTCTGCTTAGTTGCAGAAACCACCTCTGCATGAGCCAAGCTCTCTGATGAATGAGGAAGGTAAAAACACTATATTAATGTTTCTCAAATTGGATTCCATGTAATTTAGAGTATGGTGCAATATTAATAAGAGTTTTGGTCAAAACATTTTGTAGATGAAAAAAGTTTGATAACTTTTCATATTACATTTTCTTATAAGATTTTTGCAATATGCATTAAAACTTCTGAGAAATACTGCAGTAAATAATGTAGTTTGACTTTGTTATTATTAAACTTTCTCAAACACAAAATCACTTTCTTTTTGGAAATCTTACAGTAATATAGTGCAGGTATTGTTCTTCTATAGACTAATAGAAGCATTCAGCTAGACAAATTAAAAATGGTTTCTAGTATTATTTTACCTTTGGCTTTTAGTGATGTTGTATCTGTCTCAATGTTTATTAAAAATAGACCATTAACATTCATGCAAGCTATTTAATTCCATTGAATTTGTTGAAAATGCAAAATATTAGGTCTCAGCCCAGATTTATGATTTAAAATTTGCATATTAACAAGATCCCAGGTGATTTGTAATCATTTTAGAATTTGAAGCATTAATTTAGATCAGTTGTTCTCAAAATATGACCTCTAGACTAACAGCATTAACATTACCTAGAAATGTGCCAGAAATGCACATTATTAGGCCCTACCCCAGACATAGTGAATCAGAAATCCTAAAAATGGGACCTAGTTATCAGTATTTATAAGGTTCTTCCAAATGATAATGATGGAAGCTAAAATTTGAGGATCACTGTTTAACAATGGGTTTACATTAAGTCATTTGGAGGATTTTGTTTTACTTCAATATTAATATCTAGGTCTTGTGCTCAAATGAAGTAAATGAGAATGTGGGTATGAGGATGGAAAGGTGCTAGTCATAATGTGTTTTATAACCTTCTAAAATGATAGTCATTCACTGTCAAGATTGAGAATCACTAATCTTCATAATAACTCCATCTGCTGTGAAGATTGAACTATTTTATAGAGATAAGGACTCATTTAATGACCAGGGCAATGGGGACAGGACAGATGTGTAACTCATGTTAGCAGAGTAACTTACAATGCATCTAATAAAGAGATGAAATTAGCCATTACTATGGTTCAGGTATGGTTCGTTGGTCCCCACCAAGTCTCATTGAAATTTAATCCTCATCGTGGTGGTGTTGGGAGGTGGAGCCTAATAGGAAGTGGGTGGGTTAGGGAAGCAGATCTCTCATGAATGGCTTGATGCTGTTCTTGTGGTAGTGAGTGAGTTCTTGCCCTTGTGGGACTGGATTCTCAGGGGAATGGATTAGCTCCACCAAGAGTGGGTTATTATAAAGTGAGGTTCTTCCCCCTGTTTCATCCCTTTTCATGTGCCTGCTTCCCTTTGACCTTCTCCATCAAATTTTGATGCAGAACAAACGTCCTTCCCGGAAGCCGAGTAGTTGCTGGTGCCCTGCTTCAGCATCTTCTCTGCAGAACCCTGAACCAAAGAAATCTATTTTCTGTATAAACTACCCAGCCTCAAGTATTCCTTAACAGCAACTCAAAATGGACTAAGACAGCTGTATTCATTTGCCAAAGCAAGAAGTTCTCTTGGAATTAGTTAAGTCCCACTATTGTTTCGGGAAGCTGGAAAGTGGGCGCTCATACCGATATGCTCAGATTACCCTTTAATCAGGAAGCCTTTTCGTCTCCTTCCAATCCCTGTGCCCCAATTTTCTTTTCTTTCTTTTTTTTTTTTTTTTTTGACGGAGTCTGTCCCTGTCGCCCAGGCTGGAGTGCGGTGGCGCGATCTCGGCTCACTGCAAGCTCCGTCTCTGGGGTTCACGCCATTCTCCTGCCTCAGCCTCCCGAGTAGCTGGGATTACAGGCGCCCGCCACCACGCTCGGCTGATTTTTTTGTATTTTTATTAGAGACAGGGTTTCACCGTGTTAGCCAGGATGGTCTGGATCTCCTGACCTCGTGATCCGCCCCCCTCGGCCTCCCACAGTCCTGGGATTACAGGCGTGAGCCACCGCTCCGGCCCCAACTTTGCTTTTCTAAAGCCTCACAGCTGGTACTTACATACTTTTACCATTGTGAAACCCAAAGAGCTAGAGCTGTCTCTTAAGTGATCTAACATTCTTTATTCCTATGGCATCTTCTGTCTCTTAGACCTCTGTTACAACAGTGGCAATACTGCTCTGTGTGTCATACAGAAAACTCAAGACCGTTTTGGTTTCACAAAAGATAAGCACACATAACATGGGAGAAGTGCCCTCAAAAACTTTCTGTAAAGTAAGAAAATTACCAGTATTGTGTGGAGGGAACAGCTAAAAGTGAAATTGTATGGTATGGCAACACAAACATCTTAGAAATATATTTAAGAAGTTTTTGTTCTTTAGTAATGTTCTTTAATAATGTTCTCTGGTCACGAATAAATATATTTAAGAAGTTTTTCTTCTTTAATAATCTTCTTTAATAATATTCTATGGTCACAAAGAGCATGTTGGTTGGAATCAACATGGTTTTGGCCACTCCTCTTTCCAGACACACCCAAGAGTACTGGTCCTCCCTGGTTTCCCTCCTTTATCTGCTCTTTGCTCTGACTGTCTCGTGATATCCAACTTCGTATATCAGTGCTAAGAACAAAACACCTCTTCCTAAAAGTAAGCAGCCTAACCCACCAAGGTGATCAGGAGATAAAAGTGATTTCACTCCAGCATGAAATTCTTTCCTTAGAAAGCCATTGTATTTATATAAGGTGCCCAGATGTGTACATTGTTTAATGTGACAATTGCATGCACACTTGTTGTCCAGGTAGTCTGTCACTTGGTATTTGTTTGTGTGTGTGTGTTTAAATTTCTAACAAATTATTGTTAGTGATGGCATAAGAACATATCATTTTGGGACTGATACCATTTACTTAGTGCTGTCAGCTTCTGCCTTGGGTTTGGTAACATTTACTTAGCGCTTCAAGCTTCTGGCATGATATCGTATAATTGCATGTGAGACTCGTGTGCAGTGAATAGAGTCCTTCCTTTAACTTGGTTAAATCTGAAAGACAATCACTCTCGACAACTTTATCATTACTGAGTAGCTACACCTCGTTTTCAAGAATGGCATAGAGGTGCCTACTGATAAAAAGTATTACACTCAGAATCCAACTGTCAGGGACTGCTGACTTCTTACTATCTCAGGTGATGGTAGAAAAAATATTCCTACCGTCACCTGCTGCTCCCTTTGCTAGTCATTTGATGTACCATCCACGGCTCCACAGGCCATGCTACTGACAGCATGATACAGAGAAGAAGGGAATGACCAGGCCAGCAGTCCAAGGATCAGAGGGAAAAGAAATAAAATAAAATAGAACCAGAAAATTATAGATGAGATATATAGAACGAAAACAAGGCAATACAAAAACTCTCCTAGAAAACAGTCTGAGCAGCCTACTGTTGAGTACGAAAGCTGTTGGAATGTGTTTCCTGTAGTAGGATTGTCACCCTGTGATGTAGATCTGTATTTCATATATTTCACTCTTCTGTGGCAGTTTTTCACATTAAATACTGTTTCTTGACTTGCTGAACATGGTATCAACATATAGACAAAATACAGAAGAAAATTTCAATTATGGAAAAGAAAGTAAATAGTTTCAAGTTTGGCTTTTTAAGGGCACATTGTCAAGTGTCAGTGCTCTGGACAGAAGTTGGTTGTTTCTCATTCTTTGTTGGTTTTGAATAAATCTGCTATAAATATTTGGTTGAGATTTTGTGTGTGTGTACACATAAGCATTCAAATCAGCTGTGCAATACTTAGGAGCATAGTTCCTAGATAGCATGCTACGACTATGTTTATATTTGTAAGAAAAAAAAAAGACCACCAAATTGTCTTCTAAAATGTA
Source organism: Pongo pygmaeus (assembly GCF_028885625.2). NCBI lineage: Eukaryota > Metazoa > Chordata > Mammalia > Primates > Hominidae > Pongo > Pongo pygmaeus. The sequence continues at coordinate 31,487,821 of NC_072395.2, forward strand.
TCATTGTGACAAAAGATTCTTACTCTATTAAGAATGTATAAAGTATAATCTCATTAAAGATTAGGGAAAAGATACTGACTTAGGTAACCTGGAAATGAGTGGAGTCTGTACAACTAGACGCAAAAGAACTGCACGTAAGCACTAAACTCTAGTAGGAAATGTTGTTCCCTACATGAGTACAGGCTAAGGATTATGAAACTGCTACACATATACACTGAAATTTAACAGTTAGGTAAATGGAGGCAATCTAGAGAGTCATGTTTCTCACATTTGAAGTGTGAAGTTATAAGCAAGCAAGGGAGGATGCGTTCCCAGTAATGACTTCAACGCTAATCCATCACCACGTAGATCATTCGAGCATCCTCCCTTGCTTGCTTATAACTTCACACTTCAAGTGTGAGAAACATGATTCTCAATATAGATACTAACAGTTACATTTATAAGAATGTGTAAATGTAAGGGTTGGAATCAACACGTTGTCTTGCTCTGTCAGTTGAGAGGACCTTGGAGCAATGCCACACCAGAACAGCATATCTAGTACCTGGATCTTGGTTTCTAATGTCACTCTCCAATTAAAGGGCACAGAGCTTTCTGGAGAAATGACTGATTCTAGGACAGGGTAAAGGATATACAAGATGGGACTGAAAAATATTTTAGTGCCAGAAAAAAATGGCCTTCTTGAAAAACTAAAGAAAAAAATAACAGAACAAAATGCACAATGATAAGGGAAAGACAAAGGGAAACAGCGTCAACTGAAAGAGTTCTCAATGGCCAAAGCTGGGGTGATGTGACAAATGAAATAAATCAGTGTTGGACTATAACACAAAGTATAAAATAAATACTTAAGAATTCATGATAATATAAAATATTGAATAAATAAATTAGAGAAAATACACAAATCTCTCTCATAAAAACATGAAAAACAATTCATGGGAATACTCAGCCCTTAAATAAATGGAGCATAACTCCTCATTCCTTAAGTATGGGTTGCACATAGTGATTTCTTTCCAAGGATTACCATATGGAAAGGCAGGGGCAGGCCTTGGGGAAAGAGTAAGTTTATATTCAAGAAATCCGATAAGCACTATCTCTGCCAGGTGAGCAAGGATAATATCAACAGTGATAATTAATATTGATTGTATTTGTACTTGCTGTGATACAATGAGAATAGCACTTCACTTCTGTGGTCTTCTTCCCAAAATTCATAATAAAAAATTAACCAGCCGGGCACGGCAACTCACGCCTGTAATCCCAGCACTCTGGGAGGCCGAGGCAGGCAGATCACCTGAGGTCAGGAGTTCAAGACCAGCCTGACCAACATGGAGAAACCCTGTCTCTACTAAAAATACAAAAAATTAGCTGGGCGTGGCGGCGCATGCCTGTAATCCTAGCTACTTGGGAGGCTGAGGCAGGAGAATCGCTTCAACCTGGGAGGCAGAGGTTGCGGTGAGCCAAGATGGCATCATTGCACTCCAGCCTGAGCAACAAGAGCTAAACTCTGTCTAAAAAAAAAAAAAAAAAAAAATTTAACTGAATTTACATTTTTAAAGAAAATTGATAAGGGATAAGGAATATATAACTTGCAAAAATGTTTATTGCCATTTATATTCCACCAAAAGGGCCATAATGAGACACAACAGTCATAAGATACAGATCTAGTGAGGAAGCATCAGAAGCTATTTTAGAGTTTATAGTTATATTGAGCAAACTATAGGCAAACGTCATGGTGTAATTCACCTGCCACTGCTAGCTTTACAGTTATCCAACACTGTGATGCTGAAGTTTCTTATATAGAAAAACTGAATGTTTTAAAAATTAATTTGGATTATTTTAAATTCCAAGGTTGCTTGTGTACACATTGAAGGTACATTACTAATATTTTTAAATACCTTGGCTCAAACAACAAAAGAAGTTTGCAAAGAATTAATATGCAGTTTTACATCAGTACCTTTGAAGACTGCAAGTAGAATACAAGTTAAGGTAGTGCCAAAAGTCATTTGATTTTAAGTACAATTTATGTCATCGAGTAAAATTTGTCAAAGTATTAATATATGCTTGTGAAAGAAAATACCTGATATTATTTTGAATGCTATTCTAAATATAGTTAAGAAATTAGTTGTAGGAAAATAATATTTTTTTTATTATGGTAATACTAATAAAAGTTTTGATGGAAAACAACCTGTGATAAAAAGAATATCCTTGTTAATACATTCAAGAAGACAGTATGAAACACACATAATTCATGGTTGTGTCTAATGAAGCTGTGATAAGCTACTAAATGAAATAGAGACTATGGACAACAAAAGTTTAAAAGATAATGTATGCTTTTCTATGTAGATAGTTTATATATTATGTATATAAAGTTTAAAAAATTATATATATGCTTTCATAAGTTTAAAAAGACATATCTTTTAAAAATATATAAATATTTATATAAGTTTACATATATTTTTAAATAAAGTATAGATCTTGTTATTAAGCAGAGGATAAACATAAAAATAAATCCTTCATTATGGCACCTCTGATTTGGATGATAAATAATATGGGAATTCATTTTAGAGAGGCAAATATTGTCACCAAATGTCAATTTCATTATGTTTTATTTATTTATTTGTTTGTGGTTTTTTTAGTGCTGATTGCCAGATTAGAAGTTGGTTGGATTCAATGCTTTATCCCAGCAAGTTAAAATCCAAATATCTATATATCCCAGGCTTCAATCCTTCTGGTAATTTGTCTGTTATAAATTCCTGCTACCTGAATTAAAATATCTTAACTGCTCTCCATAGTCTGACCTTTGACAGACTAACCAATGCCGTGCTCTTAAATTATTCCTGGCACACAGCTCCCGTGACCTCCTTCGTGCTCAACTCAATCTTCACTTCAGGTCACCCTTACAGAGTCTACCACAAAATTAGGATAGACGTCTACTTGAAAAAACTGAACATCACATAGATGTGGCAAGATGAATAAAGATGCCAGGTAACAAATGGCATGTGTTTAACACAGTCATGTGCAAATAGCAGGTGTTCAGCAAATGCTCACGGAATAAATGAAAGGCTGAATCTGAAGCACTAACTGGAAATTGAGAAATTATTATTCCAAATAATAGGGATGTCAGTGTGTTTAAAGACATATGTAATATCATTCAAAAGCAAATATATTCCACATAGACACATTCTTATTTTGATCTTCAGAAAGTGCTCTACATCATTTTACGTGATTCTCTAATACATTTATTACCTTTCTCGTTATATATGTGGCTCACTTTCTTGTTATTTTCCTGGTTAAAATACATTTGAAGCTTAAAATATAGCATTTCTAGTGATCATTGATCACTTCTGTTTTTTACACTGCATTTTCAAGCAGCTCTTAGCATACACTATAAAAATACTCACATTTCAAGTATTTCTAATGGAGTTTATCTTAAGTATAGCAGTTCCCCTCTTGAGGATTATAACACTATGTGATTTAATTAAACTGATCAAATTAAAGTAAATGGTGGCATAAGCCCTAGAGTGATGTATATTTCAATTATGAAAAAGGCCACTGGTGTGCTTTGCTTACACTCTCCATTTGACATACTTTCAGATCTTACTTTCTAATAGAGTATTCAACTACACTGAATAAAAGGAATGCTGACAATTTGAACTATTTTTGTTAATTTAATATGTATTTCTTTATTGCTAAGTGAATTTATTTATAATTATTGTTCTATTGCCCTAAGTTACGACATTTATAAGTTGAATACCTAAATGCATACATGAGTTTAAAAAGTTGAGAAAAAATTTCCAAGTGCTGAAGATGTATTTTGTTTAGTTTCAGGTATATTGTGGAGGAACATATCTACTTAAGAGGTAAGAGACCATTGGATGCTTTGGGAGAGAATGTCTAGATCCTGCTGTAAAACATGTTAAGTGATGATAAAATAATTGGTCACCTTCCAAATCTTAAAACATGTCAAAAGCATTAGAGCTCGGACTTTATTCTCTTCCCAATTTTTTGAGATCAAAATTGGTGCAGATGCTGTTATCTTGCCTGTGTTTAATATTTAATTTAGTTTTTTTCCTTAAAGTTTGAATATTTAATATTTGAGAAAATACATGATTCATGCAACTGTGAAATAATTCTATCCTTTATAGTAAGTATTTAAACAAGTTGCAGTATTAACTTGTCTGTCAATGTAAACCATGTTTTTTGCACTGGATCTTCATATTACAGTCTTCTACCTATATTGTATGTACTGAGTTTATAAGTTATAAGCAGTATAAATATCATTTCTAATATCTATAACTTTCACTGAAATTGTACTAGGCTGCAGATAGGAAGACTGCTTTTATTTTCTGGCTTAGCTTCAAGAACTAACTGCCTGTGTAACTAGAAAAAGTCATTACACTTTCATTTCTCAATTTCTTCATATATTGAACTAGGAGAGTAAGGGCAGAGAGGATGCATTAAAAAAAATGCAAACAGGGAGGACAATGACCACCAAGCACCCTAGAAAACGACAGAGGAGGAAATAAAATAACAAAAATTAAAGTAAATATCTGAATTATGACATAGTATTACAGTGAATGTTGATACTGATGAAGCTATAGTTATGAATTTTGGAGATTATTTACAAAACATTTGCATTCATTCTCTACTACTTTTTCATAGATGTCTATGACATAACCAAAGAAGAAATGTATTAACCTCATTTTAGAAAGGGGGATAATATCAGTTTGAAAAGTGAAACCACATATTAAGTTGTAAGCTAGAGATTGGATAACAGGTTTTTATAGTACAAACGTTGTTTGAATTGCTCATTCTCATTATCCGATTAATCCAGTATAATTGAAGATCATCTGGTTTATTCACATAAGCAGAGGATAGTCTTTCTCTGTGTGCATGGCTGAAGAACTTCAACCTGCCTGTTATGTAAATGCCAGGTGAATCTTGTAGATGCTGGGATGATGAATATGTGAGGTACCCTACCTACAGCAGAGGTAAGAAAAAACTTCTGAGACAACAAAGTAACTGTCATTCCAGCACCTGAAAGACAGGAGCAATGTTTGAAGTGATGGGCCACATATTAGGTTAGATAGGAAATAAATTGGTTTCCAAAAGTAGTAAATAGACCAAAAGTGAAGGAAGAGATAGAAGACTTGGAAATTCCAATGAAATTATAAAGCAGTTATAGTGAAAATAGCAGAAAGAAAAAATTGGAAAGATATGATTACTAACAAATAATGGGATATTGATCTTTAAAGGTTAGGAATGATCACTATATGGTCACACCCATCCACAGAACAAAGTGATTGCTTCACCCCATGATGTGAGAAAAATTGCAGTGGGTGCTTTATTTTTCTTTCTTTCTTTTTCTTTTTTTTGTTTTTTTGATTGTGTGTGTGTGCGTGCATGTCTTGATTGCAGGTGGTGTATTTTTAAGTTATTTATAAAAGCTATGTGAAAGCAGCATTTATGTGAAATTGGTAAATATACACAATGTGAGATAGGTTGGTAAGAAACTGAAATTGTTAAATTGCAGCACCCTCTTCCATCCAGTTAGTTAGCCAAGATAGAAATTTCTACTTCCATGCACTCAATTGCCATATCTTCCAGATTTTGATTTGTAAACGTTTCCAGAATCTGTTCACTTTTCTCAATTCCGGAGCAAACTACTGCGATCTCTCACTGAGATAAGCACCTTTCTACCTGGCTTAACTGCCTGTAATCTTGCCCTCTTCCATTTACATGTTCCATATGCAGGAAGGGTCTTCATCCAAAAACAAGAGAGTAAGTTTCATATATCACTATATTGTTCAAAAATTTTATTTACCCATTTTCTTTAATATGAAAGCATGCACTCTTCCACGTGGATTTACAAGGCCCTCTATATTAACCTGTATCATCATCCTCTTCTAACTATTGCCTTCCTCACATTCTTTACTAGACTGTGAACCTTCCAGTTTCTTGAATATGCCATACTCTCCCTTACCTCACAATTTGCTCATATACTATATCCTCTGCATGGAACTTTTTTTAATGATATGCTCCCTGTAAACCTTAAAATACCTAAGCTTCCTCACAGAACTCTTCCCTGGATGCTGGACTAACTTAATTACAGTAATTTATTTTCCCACAAGGTGTTGTTTATTTCCTTTTATAAACCCCATCAGAAATTTTTGACTTAACACTTCTATCAAATATAATGTTAATTTTTTGCATATTTAAACTATTTTGTCTTTTTTTTGTTATCATTGTCAAGTTGTCATATTAGAATTTCAGTATCTTTGTAAACTTGTTTTAAACTCCGGAAAAAGCACAAAACTATATCCACTGGATATATTTCCCTAATCTCTTGAGACACTAGGAAACCACAGAGCTGAGATTCATGCTAATGTTAATGTGTCATCATGAGCAATGTTCTTTCCATAACAGTGTGTTGTTTCCCAACCCAAAACATTTAAAGAAAGATAAAAAGAAAACAGATAAGCGGGAACACCTTCTCAACATAGAAATTATAGGGGACAAAGAAGACTTGGTCTTGTATAACTACATGCCTTGCTTCCAAAGTTCTTATGATGAATGAAGCTGTCCACTCAATGACAAAATATGCAAACTTACGTCTTCTCTTTCGGGTTTTACTATCTTTTTTAGGCTCTTTTTTTTTTTTTTCCATGTCAGATGTTTTAGGATGTTTAAATAAAAGAGAAAGATATCTGAAAAGTCTTGAAGGACAATATAATTAATGAAGTCTTTAATGAGTTAAGTTTTTACAACTGTGGATTCCTGCGACACCCTATTGAAATACCCAATTAAAAGATAATTAGGATAAATTACGGTGAGAAAGGAGATAACCTTACATCTTCAAGTACAGACCTTCTTGCTTCACATAAAACTTTCAAGGTGACTCTTACAGCTTCTTCCAAAGAACAGAAATGAAGTACAAAGATGAGATCCATTTTAATATTAACGAATTTAATTTAAAATACACCATTTTAAAACTAACGTGATTAGAAATATATTTTACAAGGTTGTATGTTAACAAAATTTCTTGAAATGAAGTAGAAGTTATCTGTCACTTGTTTTCTCAGTATTCACGTGACCAATTCATTATAATTTTGTGGTAGTCATAGCTGATTCATTCACTCATTTATACATTGGGTGTCAGCTATGAACCATGGCAAGACCAAGACCTCTGTGCACAATATAAATTTAAATTTGGTCTTTTTTTAAAATACGTATGTATCAAAATTTTTCTCACATTTTCTAACCATTTTTAACAAGACCACACTGTGGGAATAAGTTGTCTAAATATAACTAGCCATGAGAGACTTCAATTATTTGGAATTGTGTTAGATATAATTTTTAAAATTCTTAATTACATCAACCGCTAAGTAAAACTCCAATATGAATTTTAGTAGCTGAAATTATTAATAGCACATTCTAAATCATTAAAAACAAGAAATGTATCTTTGTGTAATATATTCATGCCTACAAATTTATGATATGTCTTATATTCGTTCATAATAAATAATCAGGCAAATCAAATAAGTTTAGGCCTGAGTATATTCATATGTGTTTATGTATATATGTGTGTTTATATGTATATGTGTATATCTGTGCGTTTTTGTAAATGTATACATTTATATTCAGTATATAATAATAAATCCAGATGACTTACATTCAAATCCTGGCTCATTTACTATCTTAGTGACTTTACACAAGTTGCTGACATGCTTTGCTCTCATTTCTCTTTAAAATAAAAATAATACTAATTCTTACCTGGGAGAGTTGTTGTAACAATTAAATGAATAGATGTATTAAAGTAATTAGAATAATGTCTGGTACACAGCAAGCGTTCTAAATATTGGCAATTATATTGTGTGTATTTTACTATGGCTGGACATGTGTTCACACCCAGTGGTGACAGGGAGATGGAGAAGGAATGCTTTTTTTTAGATCTGAGTCTTTATGATATTGAGAAAAAATATTCCAAGGTATCATCCAAAGTTTTGTCTTAAGTTATTTAATAAACTGGCTTGTTTTAAGTAGAATTTGTATCCAAAATCAATCATAATCAAAATTAGGAATTTTAGGAAATTTGAATGTTTTACAAAACAGATTTTATATATGTTTACATATAAGATGGTGTACCAGATCAACTGCTACTTGCTTTTTCTCCCCCTACTTTCATGTTCTTTTCTACTGACTGAGAGACTTTCTCTTGTAACTGAAATTTTAAAATCATCTTTAGATTATTATAATCCTCAATCAATTTGCTTCTGAAATTCTGTTTGAAAGTCTTATTTACTCTCTGATAGTTGTACTGACCTTCTTCCATTGTTGTCACATTTTTAGCTAGGCATATGGCCATCGATAATAAATATTTTTTTTCCCAACCTTCCTTGCATCCAGTCATATCCATATTACTAGCTCAGGCCAATAATATGTAAATGGTCATCTGGCATCTGGCCATCTGGCAGCATTTGAGAGATGCTCTAATGAGTGAGTTGAGACATATTCTTCACAGTCCTTTTCATCTCCCCATCTTTCTTGCTTCCAGAAGAACATATATGAGAGCTGTCAATGCAGACTATTGAGGCTGAGAGCCACAGAGTAATTAGGTGTGTGAAGTGTCTTACTGTAGGCAAAGTGCTAGATAAAATGAAAAAAAAAATAGCAAAGCATATTTTACCTAGTCTAGGAGCTGACTGATCTCTTAGCCAAGGAAATTGTTTTAGCTAAAGAAAGAAAAATCAATATTAGCCTTATGGTATTTGCTCTGCCTGTTGTCTCTGCTGGAATGCTTTTCTTCCAAATATTCTCATGGCTAACTCCTTCATGTATTTTTAAATTATAATCTAAGACACTCTAGTACTCCTGTTTCCTTTAACTAGTCCTACTCTGCCCCTTTCTTATTGTACTTACTACCTTCTAAAACATTATTTAATTTATTTATGTGCCATGATTATTGTACCTATCCCACTGAGATCTAAGTTCCGTGAGGTAAGATTTTTCTTTCTTTTGTTCATTGATGTGTTTCACACGCCTAGCACAGGATATAAGACAGAAGCTTCAATTAATAGTTTTTAAAACGGAGGGAAAGTAGTCAATCTAGATAGAGAAATATGTGTATAAAGACAACGAGTTAAAATATTTTACAAGGACATATAATTAATCCTAGAATGACTGCAACATAGAAAGAAAATAGAAGAGCAATATGGGCTGAAACTTGAGATATTGGGAAGTTCAAATAACGGAGAAATTTCTAGGTCTTCACAAGATTCAGGGCTTTTAAGTAACATTAAAAGCCAATGGGGGAAGAATAATGTTTGGACTATTGGCGTGAAAACGGCTGAATTGATAAATAGGATTTACTTAATAAGGAACGAAGTGTAGACAATGGATAAGTATGCATGGTGGTAAACAAGAGCTCAATTCAACAGTGGACTGGCTCAGCTACAGTGTGAAACTACAGGTGTCAAGGGAGTAAGTGTGCAAACAGGCCAGAAGTAGAAATAGTTATCAGAGAATAGAATGTATGAACTAATGTTTTCGGTAACTTCGAATGTCAAGTGATGGCATTGTCCAGGGTTTGGCTCTGGAATGGGGAATGTGGCTCAAGTGAAGGGAAGGAATTTGTGGGAGGAAAATGCCAGTGGGAAGTCAAAGAAGTGGGAGATGACCATGTAAGTTGAATCTTGGGCATTTAAGTTACTCACACTATTTTTAAGGAAATGACTGGTACAGGCAATAAAGACCCAATACATTAAATAAATAGGGGGAAAAATGGCCTTATTCAAAATCTCTGAGTGTGATATGAAAAACAAAATACATCATGCCTATAGTCCCAGCAGTTTTGGAGACCGAGATGGGTAGATCACCTGAGGTCAGGAGTTCAAGACCAGCATGGGCAACATCGTGAAACTCTGTCTCTACTAAAAATACAAAATTAGCCAGGTGTGGTGGCAGGTGCCTGTAATCCCAGCTCCTTGGGAGGCTGAGGCAGGAGAATCATTGAACCAGGGAAGCAGAGGTTGCAGTGAGCCAAGATCACACTACTGCACTCCAGCCTAGAGGCCAAGAGCGAAACTCCATCTAAAAAAAAAAAGATATTTGAAAAGAGCAGTTTTAGGGGAAAAACCAAACCAAACCAAAAAAAAAAAAAAAACAAAACAAAAAAAAACACACAGAAAATAGAATGAAAACCTGAAAACAGTTTTATATTTTGAAGAAAATTACAAACCATCACATTTTATGAAACAAGATGTCACTAAATAGTAAGTTACTGGAACAATCCAGTGAGATGGAAAAGGAACTTGTGAATACCACAGAAATACATTTAGGAAAGAAAATGCCATACTGAACAAGAACAGGCAGAATCATCAGGAGAGAAAAGTAATCACTGACAAGAAGAAGATTAATAATTTTTACAACAGAATTTTAACATAGCCATTGTCTCCACTTTCCAGAGGAAGAAACCAAGGCCCAAACAAGAAAAGGATTGAACAGCAAGTAAATCACAGAGCTCTTCTTCTTACCTGGCTAAGTATCCATTTTTAATTCAAGTAAAGTGGCCTTAAGCTTCACTGTTAAATCACGTGGTTTGATGTTCACGCTTCTCTATTAATTAGTAACATTCTATAGGGATTATGGTGAGAATGCAATACACTAAAATATGTGAAGCACTTAGAAAGTGACTCATACAGCAGTCAGTGATAAATGATAGCAGATATTATCATTTTTGTTGCCATTAATTTACTACTATTGTTATTAGTGAGTCTCTGTTAAAAATTATCTCTTTAAAACCCAGTTTTATAATCAGTAAAATGAGAAAACAATGCATATTTTTGATAAATGAGGGAATAAAGCCCACCTTGAAAAATTGTAGTAAAGATTAAGTGTGATAATGGATGAGAATGTTCTGAAAAGCACTTAACTTGGGAGGTTAAACTAATCGGTAAAATGTTTGAATCTCATGCAATTGAATGTATGCTCTCCTTAGAATAATATTTCTGAATTCTTCACTACATAGTCTACACCCGTCTATTCTGTTGTAAAGTACAATTCGAAGGCTTGAATACAATATTTCAGAAGCGGCTGGCATGGACGTTGCTTGTGCTTGATCACATCTCTATTTCCTACTGCAGTTTCACACCACATTTAGCAGCTACAGCATTTTGGTTTCATATTGAAGTCATGCTCAATTAAAACTACCTGGTCTCTTTTTTTCTCATAAACGTTTTGTCTCTCTTTTCCTCTGCCTGATGTTTGCTAAGACTATTACAAAGGAAATCTTACAGAAGCTTGTACTGAAACATACTGGACAAATTATTTTCACTACATAAAGTAAATTGATGATATGTGAAGTGTGTACTTGTTTTTGACCAGAGTTAACACCCGGTTGAAATGTAGACTCTGCTTATCATTAGCGATTCCTATTCTGTGTTCATTCTTAATTCTCCATCAACAAAGCTAAGTCATTTCTCACTTGTAGCTGTTAAGGCCATGTGGCTACCTATCTGATTCTTTTTCATGGACTCATCTTTACCTTCACTGGAAGAAACATCTCATACTAAATTGTATACTTGAAAATAACATTAGAAACTGTACATCTAAAAGCATTTTATGAATGGAAAGAATATGTTTTCCTTAAAATGACTTCACAGAAGGATTTAGGTTATTAGTAAATTAACTCTTTTTATTATTAGAAAATGAAAATATATACTGTGGAAGCATTACGGTGAGTGCTGCAGTTTCCATACTCAGACATCTAGGTTTTAATATGGGTTACACAGGTTACCCATATTAGGCCTCTCTGCCTCAATTTACTCATTTGCAATATAAGGATAATGATAGCACCTCCCATTTAAAAATCTTTTTTTTTTTTTTTTTTGAGATGGAGTCTTGCTCTGTCACCCAACCTGGCATGCAATGGCGCAATCTTGGCTCACTGAAACCTCCACCTCCCGGGGTCAAGCGATTCTCCTGCCTCAGCCTCCTGAGTAGCTGAAACTACAGGCGTGTGCCACCACGCCTGGCTAATTTTTTGTATTATTTTTACTAGACATGGGGTTTTGCCGTGTTAGCCAGGATGGTCTCAATCTCCTGACTTTGTGATCCACCCACCTTGGCCTCCCAAAGTGCTGGGATTACAGGCGTGAGCCACCACACTTGGCCTAAAATTCTTATGATAAATAAATGATACAAATATCCAAAAGTGTTTATGAGTGTGCTTAATAAACACTAAATAATGTTAGTTATCATTATAAAATTTATATAATTATTAATGTCTGAAGTATTATGCATGCCATAGTTTTATGTGACTCAAATATTATTATTTTCTTCTTAATATCACTTATTTAATATTGAAGGAGAAGTTTTAGTAATATTTTTACTGGCAATTTTTAAAATAAGTAAGTTCTTTTGAATGCTCTGTAGAGTTACGGAAAGTAGCATTGCACATTCTAATGAATATTTGTAATTTCTAGGTCAGAAAGAAATTAAAGGAGGACTTAGTGTCCACAGTTATCCTTACATAACTTCTCTGTCTTCTCAATAGCTTTGATCAGTCATGCATCAGTTTGCCATCAAAGGAAGAGGAAAGAGTTTGCATTTTACAATGAGAACATATCAGCACTTATATTTAATTTACAAAGTGAAGCTTTAAATATTTTTAAAGGAAACTGAGAGTAATCTGATTGAAAAAGCATCTTCTGACATTTCACTTTCTGCAAATGCACATTCATCGTGGTGATGTATGGCTTGCTTGAAATGATAACGAATTTGGATTTCAGTTGGAGAGAATAGTGCTAACTCCACTAAAAGTATCACTTATATGTTCTCTATTCCTCTTCTCTCATTTCTTTATACATTACAAAATACATAACATTTTCTGACCAGAAACTAGCATTGCTTAGACAAAAAAATTCAATTATAACATAAAGTGGTGGTGGTGTGGGGATGGTCGCTGAGGTTTTCTTTCTTTCTTTCTTTCTTTTTTTTTTTCTTTATTGAGATGGAGTCTTGTTCTGTTGCCCAGGCTGGAGTGCAGTGGTGCAATCTCAGCTCACTGCAACATCGGCCTCCTGGTTTCAAGCAATGCTCCTGCCTCAGCCTCCCAAGTAACTGGGATTACAGGCGCCTACCGTGCCTGCCTACTTTTCTTGTATTTTTAGTAGAGATGGGGTTTCACTAGTTGGCCAGGCTGGTCTCGAAATCCTGATCTCATGGTCCGCCTGCCTTGGCCTCCCAAAGTGTTGGGATTACAGACGTGAGCCGCCACACCTGGTCCGGTTTTCTTGATTGTGGTATTTGAGTGTACACTAGAAGGGTAATAGGCAAATTTATATCCCAGTCATTTTGTGAGAGAATTTCAAATCTTCCCTGTTATTTTCAGCTTTGAAATTTGTTCCTCACATCTAAAGTAAGAAGAACATAAAATATATTTTCCCTGGTGAAAACTTTCCCCATTCTGAGTTTCAATGAACATTTATGTCCTCAGTAGAGGCTCAATAAATACAATTAGAATGAAAGAAATCTGAACATGATAGAACACCTGTAATGAGCCATGTGAATTTGTTCTCATACTAATAGATTTTTCTTTCCTAGTGACAATCTCAGAGGATATTCTTTTTTTGTTCTTTTTTTTTTTTTTTTTTTTTTTGAGATGGAGTCTCACTCAGTCACCCAGGCTGCAGTGCAGGGGCGCAATCTTGGCTCACTGCAAGCTTCGCCTCCCGGGTTCATGCCATTCTCCTGCCTCAGCCTCCCAAGTAGCTGGGACTACAGATGCCCGCCACCACGCCTGGCTAATTTTTTACATTTTTAGTAGAGACGGAGTTTCACCGTGTTAGCCAGGATGGTCTCGATCTCCTGACCTCATGATCTGCCCGCCTCGGCCTCCAAAAGTGCTGGGATTACAGGCGTGAGCCACCGCGCCCAGCACTTTTTTTGTTCTTATCTTTCCTTTTCTTTTTTAAACAGGAAGGCCTACTGCCTTTTCTCATACTGTTTTGACTTTATTTAGTTTTGATTTATTTTATTAGGGATATAAGTGTAATTCTACAGTCTCTAGAATGTATATGATACATAATATTTGTATAGTTGATGTCTAGAGTCTACTTTCTCGCGGTGGTTTCAGCCCAGTGAATGCAGGTTACTGTCATTACAGACTCATGGCATTAATGCTAAGACACAGAAGGTGTAACATATATACATTACTACATGGCAAGTATAATGAATGATATTGGTACCTGTCCCACTCCCCATCTCCCAGCTGCTGTGAGAGTTGACTGATAACAGCTCACAGATTCTCCCTTGTATGAAGGGTTGCCCTTGGCCAGTTTGGAGATACTTGCCCAGAAAACTACAGCCTCCCGAAAACCCTCCTGTAGGTCTGCTTTTCGTTGGAATACGAGACTGTTCTCTTGCCTCCAGGTGGGACTGTCTTATCTCTCAGGTGCTGGTGAGATCCCAAGACTACACCATTGTTTAGCATTCTTATATTCTTCATAGCTGTGTCCCTCACATCTCTTCTGCTGAGAGTACTCCATCAGTAAGACATTGAACAAAATTCCTTATCTCAGGTCAGCCTTTACAAAACCCATCCTGAGCTAGCAAGGGACGCATCCTGATTTCTGATCATGGAAATATATTCTACTTAGGTTCACCATCATTCTATCCGTTTTACATTTTATTTTTATTTACAATCACATATTCATGCAGAATGTAATAGTAAATTCATACTCATATTTATATTCTCATTGAATGTTAAATTAAAATCACTTAATATTTTTAAAGATAATTTTTTAACTTCTTTACACATACAGTTTATTTTCTCTATCTCTGGCCACCACTCTAACACTCTAAAACAAACAAAATATCATGGACTATTCTACAAAATTAATTTCTGAAGCGTTAATATAAATAACTTAATTAAAAAGAAAACATTTCTAAAGGCTTAAAATCTTTTTTTTGATCATAGAAAGTGGGACTAAAATAATGAAGAACATAGAGCTCTAGTACTTATCTATCATAAAAGGCATAGGCTTACAACACATTCTCCATATGTGGCATTTCTCCATTCCAAGTTCTACACTAGAACTCTAAATCCTAGAATTCAACTTGCATACCAGGAACCACACTATTGAGATGAGTTCCAAAATGGGTTTTGAGTAGGTTTGAATCAAGGATCACGGAGAAAGAAACAATCTTTTTTTTTTTACAGTGCAATGTCAGGATTTTTAAAATTATTATTATTTTTTTAACTTTGATTTTAAGTTCAGGGGTGCATGTGCAGGTTCTCACATAGGTAAATTTGTTTCATGGAGGTTTGTTGTGCAGATTATTTCATCACCCAGGTATTAAGCCTCATCCCAATTAGTTATTTTTCTTGATCTTCTTACTCCTTCCACCCTCTACCCTCCAAAAGACCCCAGTGTGTGTTATTCCCCTCTATATGTCCATGTTTTCTCATTATGTAGCTCACTACTTATAAATGAGAACATGTAGTATTTGGTTTTCTGTTCCTGCATTAGTTTGCTAAGGATAAGGGCTTCCAGCTCCATCTATATTCCTGCAAATGGTATGATCTTATTCTTTTCTATGGCTGCATAGTATTCCATGGTTTTATGCCACATTTTCTTTATCCAGTCTATCATTGATGGGTATTTAGGTTGATTCAATGTCTTTGCTATTGTGAATTTATCTTACACATTAAGAAGGGACCTATCAGTTTCAGTATGATTTTACATTTCTACGGTTACATGTAGTTCACGGCTGTCATATTGTGCTACTTTAAGATATTTAATTTAGAAAGAATATAACATGCAGCTTAGTGGAGCTCTTATAAGTAATAGTGATCTTAGCCTGAGCTTTTCAGGCTCTGGAGCTTTGCAGGAAAAGGAGACTGGGAGGTTTTTGCATGAATTTTTTTAAAAAATTATACATTTTGAATACACAAATCATTTTTTTTTTGAGACGGAGTCACACTCTGTCACCCAGGCTGGAGTGCAGTGGCATTACCTTGGCTCACTGCAACTTCTGCCACTCGGGTCCAAGTGATTCTCTGCCTCAGTCTCTGGAGTAGCTGGGATTATAGGTGCCTGCCATCATGCCAGGCTAATCTTTTTTTGGATTTTTAGTAGAGATGGGGTTTCACTATGTTGGCTGGGCTCATCTTGAACTCCTGACCTTATGATCCACCCTCCTCGGCCTCCCAGAGTGCTGGGATTACAGGCGTGAGCCACCACACTCAGGCACAAATCATTTTTTATATTTGAAAGAATATAGAATAAACAAATTGCAAACCTGAATTCTCAATCCAAATTTGTAAGATCTTGCACAAGTCAACTTATATTTCTGATATTTAACTTTCTTGTTATAAAGTGAAGGACTTACTGTTAAATGTGCAGGAGAACACATGCATTTAAATTCATTTCCTCTCTAATCTCTACTAAAATGTCACTGAAAAAATTAACCCATACCCAAACTTCCTAATAAAAATGTAATTCCATGAAGACAAAGAGAATAGGAAAAGAGATGACCCTCTAGAAGGAAGGTGATTTAAATTTTGCTAGCCGGAATGCTGATGCACAAGCAGTAAGGAAGTAGATAGGAGAAAGCTGTAAATCAGGCTTGAGTGATAAAGGTGGTGAAGTCACCCCTGCAGCAAACTTGTACCTGGACATCCAGACGTTTCCATACATCATCTGAAATCTACTTGGAGGTTCCCAAACCACAATTCTTGACCTCTATGCACCTGCAGGCTCAACACCACATGGAAACTGCCAACGGTTGGGGCTTGCACCCTCTAAAACCACTGCAAGAGCTGTACCTTGGTTGCTTTTGGCCATGGCTAGAGCAGCTAGGTTGCAGGGCACCAAGTCCCTAGGCAGCACACAGCAGAGGGGCCTTGGGCCGAGACCATGAAATCATTTTTTCCTCCTAGACCTCCAGGCCTGTGATGGGAGTGGCTGCCACAGAGGTCTCTGATGTGCCCTGAAGACATTTTTCCCCATTGTCTTGGCAAATCACATTTGGCTCCTTGTCCCGTATGCAAATTTCTCCAGCAGTCTTAAATTTCTTCCAGAAGATGGGTTTTTCTTTTCTATTGCATCGTCAGGCTGCAAATTTTTTAAACTTTTATATTCTGTTTCCCTTTTAAAACTGAATTCTTTTAACGGCATCCAAGTCACCTCTTGAATGCTTTGCTGCTTATAAGTTTCTTCCACCAGATATCCTATGTCATCTCCCTTAAGTTCAAAACTCCACAAATCTCTACGGCAGGAGCAAAATGCCACCAATCTCTTTGCTAAAACAGCAAGAGTCACCTTTGCTTCAGTTCCCAACAAGTTCCTCATCTCCATCTGAGACCACCTCAGACTGAATTTCATTTTCCAAGCCATTATCAGCATTTTGGTCAAAGACATTCAACAAGCCTCTAGGAAGTTCCAAACTTTCCTACATATCCCTGTCTTCTTCTCCACCCTCCAAACTGTTCCAACTTCTGTGTATTACCCAGTTCCAAAATTGTTTCCACATTTTTGGGGTATTTTTGTAGCAGCACCCCACTCTACCAGTACCAATTTACTGCATTAGTCTGTTTTCTTGCTGCTGATGAAAACATATCCAAGATTAGATAATTTATAAAGAAAAAGAGGTTTAATGGACTCAGTTCCATGTGGCTGGGGAGGCCTCACAATCACAGTGGAAGGCAAAAGGCATGTCTTACATGGTGGCAGACAAGAGAGAACGAGAGAACCAGGTGAAAAGGATTTCCCCTCATAAAACCATCATATCTCATGAGACTTATTCACTACAACAGTATGGGACAAACTGCCCCCATGATTCAATTACCTCCCACCGGGTCCCTCCCACAACACAAATCAAGATGAGATTTGGGTGAGACACAGCCAAATGATACCACTCTCTCATCGGAAAACTCTAGAGGTTAAATGTGGCATGAAACCAAGTAATGAGCCTCTTTCCTCCTTCCTCTCACTCCAAGAGTTGTAGTATCGCCTGGCAGGTAGGTCATGAAATCCATTCCGGCTAGGGCCTACATTTGGTGACCACATCATCTTAAGGTCTGGAAGGCTGCTCCTAGTGGGGGATTCCTTGTAAAGAAAAGTAGGATTTCTGGTTATTATCATTATAAACTAAAAACAATTAGGAAATTTCAGGCAAAGACTATTGAAATTACTACACTCATGCAATAGTCTTGTATAAATCCTACATTTAAGCAAAATCAAGAAAGACCTGTCTTTGAATGACATCAGAAGACTGTGATAATAATTATTTAAGTGTATTATTTAATTAGTCTTTAAATATATTTTAACAATACATTTTAGATAAAAACAGGGACCGTGACCTGCATCCATGTGTAGACTGGGCCCCAATGGGATACTTTCTGATCCTCTTCCCAACCCCTAGACTTCCACTGTACCTATGGTTCACTGGATGCCCCAAGGTTACCTGATGCTCATGTTTACAATGTTGTCCCTGGGCTACGTTTCCAGGCTAGATCCAGAGGGGTGGTTGGGAGAATAGTTCATTTTCCTGGCTAGTGTGGCCAGTGTGGCTGGCAAAGAATTTCTTCCTGGGATCACATGCAATTCATCACTAGGATGATACTGACACACTGATTTGGGGTGACTCTCACCTAAGTCAGAATCTGGAAATGTTCAGGATTCTGATCTACCAGTGATTCAATTCTGAGCCTTGAACATGAGCCACGTGTATGAGCTGTGATTTAGCCCTGATCCATCAGTGTTCCAATCACACTGCTGTCTGTGGCCTATAGAATAAGAGGGGTGCAAGGGTATCAGTAGGCATCCTTTACCCTGTGCCTCTCCTCATCTGCCACTGAAACCCAGGGAGGTTACCTCAACCCTTACTGCAAATGCCTTTTCAGTGTCAGTCTTCCCACCAGGGATGGCTGTGTTTGTTTCTTCTGAAGGCTCCAAAGAGAATCCAAATGTAAAATTTTGCTTTATGACTTAAGTGTTATTTAACACAATGAATAATGCATTTATAAAATATATCTACTAGAAACTTGGCTGTCAGGGAATGTGTATGAATAAAAATTAACCTAAGGATATAAACAAGTGACTGTGTTGTATTTACTTATTATAATAAAACTCTAGGAAAAATAACTATCTCATCCTCAGTTAAGTTCATCAAATACTGAGATTCCATTATGCGCAAGGAACTGTGTGGATATAAGGACTAAGCATATTAATAACAGGTTCTGTCCTTAGGAAACATCATCTTGGAGGAATACAGACTATAAACATAATTTTATTGTAATGGCAACACTCTGTATATAATGCTATGAATGGATACACTGAGCCCAGAAAAGAGTGGCCACATCAGATCTTTCTAGTGAATGTTTTCCTAATTGAGTCTTAGAAAGAGTTTGTTATACGAAAAAGTGTGGAATAAATGTGACAGTCAAAGGGAAGTACATAGGAATATTGTTTAGCTATTTCTATGTAGCAGACCACCCAACTTAGTCCTTAAAACATCAGCTCTTTGTGGTTGCTCTCAATTATGTAGACCTCAATTCATTTTATTGAAAATTTCTATTTGGAAATTTAGACTTGGCTTAGCTTTCTGATCCTTCTGTTCTTAACTGAACTACCACATGCATTTACAGAGTTCTGGGCAGCTCTGCCTCTGAGGAGTTGGCTAGCTTTTCACTGAGGGAAGGGGATGGTAGAGGAGACTCAGCCTCATGTTTGTCAACATTAGGGGACTATCCCAAGTTTGTTCACATAAAGGCTTGGCAAGAATTTAAGAAGGATAATGGAATCAAAGCCTATTCAAGCCTAGGCTTGGTATAATGCCACTTTCACATGTTGACCAAAGCATTGGCTACAGGCAGTCATGAGGCCAGCCTAGATTCAGGGATAACAAATAGATCTACCTCTTAATCAAAGGAACTGCAAAGTCTCATTAAAAAGTGGCAGGCTTGCAGGGAAAGGTGAGAACAAGTGGCATGTATTTATTTATTTATCCATTTGTTTATTTAATGCATTTAACCACAACACATAAAGTTTCTAAACATAAGATAATTTTGTGTAAAATTAATTAACTGTACTAACACAACTGAACTTTTATTATAAACTAAAACTTTAAGTGGAATATAAAGTAGGAGATTAGAAAAGATGAAGCTGGAGAGGTAATAATCCTGAAAAAAAGGGTTAACTTAATAAGATGTGACATTTTTTGTAGATTATAGTATTTCCCACCAAATTCAGACATGCAGAAATCTCCTGCAGAATAAGCTAGAGATACACACACACACACACACACACACACACACACACATACACAGAATTATTTGCTCAAAGACAACAGGGAAAAACAACTTCATACTTTACCCGCTACTCTTAGAGATTTCCAAGATAAATCAATATACTAAATCAATATACTAAAGGTGTCAAAAAGTCCTGCAAAAAAAGAGAAATCTTTATTTTCATAACAAAATAGTTATGCTTATTAAAACAAAGACTTTTTTTTTCCTTTTCACCAAATACTAATATTGAAAGGTGAATAATGCTTTTGAGGAGAAAGTAAAATATTCTAATCAGGTTGTTACAGGTAAGATTTTTACTTCAGACAGATTACCCTGGCAGTGGGCTGGATGAAAGATTAAAAAATGATTAAAACCAGCAAGATGAAAAATAGATGACTATTGTGATTATCTAAAAGAGAAAAAAACAAATTTCCAATCTTTGGCATTGATTGCAAGAATAAAGAAAGGACAAACAGATTTTAATAAAACATAACTTAGTCGTAGATTGGATGTGGGGAGTGAGAAAGAGTAGAATTTTGAATAACAATCAAGTTTCTGGATTGAGAGATTAATGTTATCACTAAGACAAGGAACAGGAATACCTCTGATTTTCTTTTGTCCACTACACATGTGTTTTTCCCCACTCTCAGACTCAAGATGAAATATGAAAGGAGATTTAGATTCTGCCCGACTAGAACTCATATTCAAACTAAAAGTAGAAACTAATCAAAGAATTTGTTGTTTGGGAGCAAGATTAAGAATGAGGTAGGTATGGTGAGAAAGGGAATTTCTTAAAGTCGTCTTATAATATTTAGTTTCTTTCCTACACAAGTATTAATATGAATTTTTTTTTTTTTTTTTGAAACGGAGCCTCACTCCATCGCCCAGGATGGAGTGCAGTGGCGCAATCTCAGCTCACTGCAACCTCTGCCTCCTGGGTATAAGCGATTCTCCTGCCTCAGCCTCCTGAGTATCTGGGACTACAGGTGTGTGCCACCACACCCGGCTAATTTTGTATTTTTAGTAGAGGCAGAGTTTCACCATGTTGGGCAGGCTGGTCTCGAACTCCTGACCTTGTGATCCTCCTGCCTCAGCCTCCTGAAAATTTTCATATAAAATAAAAGAACAAAGGAAAAGGCTTTCTGTTTCATTCAACCATGACTTTATTTAACATCATTGTAATTAAATACATATTAAATTTTTAGACAATGAATAAGAAATACATTACCTAGCAGCAAGTTTGCTTGTGTCTGGAAATTATTTTAAAACATGTCCAGGTTTATGTAGGAATCTATAGCCAAAGCAATTTTTGTGGCACATACTTTAGGATAGATTTGAAGATGTGTGACCAAGTAGAGAATAAATACTATATGGGATAAAGTGGATGTGCTATTTTATGTCCTGTATCTGAGAAAACAAATTATGGAGGGAAAAAAAAAACACTTTCAAATTTATTGACGTAATACACATTTTCCAAGAGTTTGCTTCATTGATGCTCCACATTTCAAAGACTAAATGCAAAATGTTTTCTAATATATAAAATTCATTTAACTGATATAAATTTTTTCATATTAATATCTGTGCAAAAATGCAGTACACATTATTTTATTTGTAGGGAGATCTTCTCTGTTCATTTTCAGGTAATAAAGTCAATAATGCCCTAATACCAGGGTTTTGTGTTATTTTATATATCAATATCAATATCAATACAAAGGATCTTGATATTTTTGACTCACTGGCTTAATAGTTTCTAAAAATACATATTTCCAGAAATGCATCTTATTGCATACACTATACACATTCGTGTGCAGGTCTACATATAGGCATATGTTAATTACATATAATAACCAGAAACTACTTGCTTGAAGGCAAAAATTTTTATGTCATCCCTTTCTTAAAACAGTTTTCTGATACAACTTTGGGCTTCACTGACAACCTAGAGTTATTCTTTTTTACACAACTGACTGACAAAATGGTTTCAAGTGTATTTAATATATAACTGATAGTAATTCAGAGACTCCTGGGATAAAGCAAGCGGAATTCAGTGCAAAAGAATAATATGGTAGATTATTAGCTTATAAGTAACAAAAATCAGGATATATACCTCTGCATTAAAAAAAATCAGTTCAATGTCTGATCACGAGGCAATGACATTGCTGGTTTCCATAGCAACCAAATCCTGAGTATTCTTCATTCATCTCTTTTCTACCAGAATCCACCTCATTATGGTAAAAAGAAATTCAGTGTCACATCAATGAAAACTCTAATATTTATAGATCCAAATACATTTTTTCTGTCCAGGGTGACTAAGTAAAGATGCTAAAATCGAGCATTGGCTTGAACAAGAAAAGTTAATTTCAAAGTGAGAAGAACTGAAGCTTTCTTGAATTTTACTTATGTATGCAGCATTTATTATTTGAGCATTTGAGAGAGATGTTTTTTTCATCTACTTTGACAGGCTCAGCTCTTTGGAGAGTTTATTTTATCTCCCCTAGTCAGAAGTTGATTTCTGTGGCACTTCTGCCTCAAACTTAAAAGTCAAAATACAAAAGAACTAGCACACTTATTCTTGTCTAGCAAAGATAAGATTTATTCTGTGTGGTATAAAAACACCTGACAAACTATCTACTTGATACTGAACTTTCAAAATACTTTCGTACCACATTTTTGAGTGGGAAAATACGTTAACATAATTGACTATGAGTTGTGTTTCCTGTGATTATGTATAAAAATACGTACATTTTAGTTATAGCTATATTACATAATTTGACAGCACTGCCGTTTTGATTGATCCATTGATGGATTTTTTTTATCACAAGTTGCAAAGTAATTTATTTTAGAAGCACAATTCAAATTTCTCTAGCTTTGTCATATACTAGTCACAGAGTTCAAATACATAGTTTTGATGCACTGATCTTGTACAGTGTATCACATTCTGTGCATATTCTATTTCACTAGTGTATTTCCATAGGACTCTCTACAGTTTTCTGCATAACCATTTAAATAATTATTTTCTCTGGTTGTTGATCTAATAACTTTAATCCTCAGAATACTCCAGGTTTCATGCAGGAAACAAGTCTCCTGTTTTATGCTGGATCTCAGTACTCAACATAGAGGCTGGCACACAAGAGAGGTCAATACATTTTAATGAATGAAAGAATGAATAATGAGCCAAAAATTTACTGTTTCTATTACTTGTTAATTTTATAACCAAATTCCAATGGCTCTATTATCATTATTGCCTTTAGATTTACAGTGCATAAGCATTGCATTTTGTGTAAAGTCATAGGGAAATGGGTATGCACAGCTAAATAAGAGTATCCATCATGTCCATGACTTGCTACTGTTTATAGATATAACACAATACATAATATATCGCTGAACTGACGGGCTGGAAGAAAAAAATGTAAACTTATCTTGAAATTAACATTTTTAGCAAAGAAAAGAGAGAACCAAGAAACCAAAGTAAGAGAATAATAGAGATCAAAAGTAAACAGCATATTTTCTTCTAGTTTTCTCCCATGAAGGCTAGGAATTTTAAGTCGAGTTCATAATCAACTTTGCATCAAGCAATTAGCTGAATAGATACCACAGACAGGTGCTTTGTATGATGCTTAGAGATGATATTAGTCCATTTTCACACTACTATTAAGATGCTACCTGAGCCTGGGTAAGTTATAAAGAAAAGAAGTTTAATTGACTTATAGTTCTGCATGGCTGGGGAGGCCTCAGGTAACTTACAATCATGGTGGAAGACAAAGGGGAAGCAGGTACCTTCTTCACAAGGTGACAGGAGAGAGAGAGCAAGAGAGAAAGAAAGTGCCACACTTTAAAACCATCAGCTCTTCTGAGAACTCACTCACTATTGCAAGAACAGCATGGGAGAAACTGCCTCCATGATTCAATCACCTCCCACCAGGTCCCTCCCTTGACACGTGGAGATTACAATTTGAGGTGAGATTTGGGTGGGGACACAGAGCCCAGTCATATCAGAGACTATTTATTTATTCAGTATAAAACATCAACTATGTAGCCAGCGTTTTTCCAGTTACTTTGCTTACAGCAGTAAACAAACAAACAAATTCTCCATTCTCAAGATTACTTTTTAGTGGGATTAAATACCATAAATCTTAAAACTTTTTAAAGGAAATATACAGAACAATTAGACTAGTAGAGAATAAATGGAATGGGAAATATTTTATAAAGGGTCATCAAAAAAGCATCACTGATAAGATACAATTTGAGCAGAGAGCTCAGGAGGTAAAGCATTGAAATAGGCAGACATCTAAGGAAAAAGCCCAGGCAGAAAAAATAACAAACAATGAGGTGAGAGTATGCTTAGCACATTAAGGAAATAGTTACAGAGTCCAAGAGCCTGTATGACTTGTACAGAGTGAGGCAAGGGGAGAATATTAGAGTATGAGATCACAGATATAATGGGGAATCTAATCATTAAGGCCTTGTAGGTCGTGGTTGGAAATTCAGGTTTTGACTCTGAGTGAGATGAAAGCTGTTGGCTGGTTCTGAACAGAGCAGTGATATGTTCTGATTGACAATTTAATAGGATAATTTTGGCTGCTCTCTGGGAAGTAGGTTTTATGAGGGCAAAGGTGGAAGGGAGACCATCCAACAGGCTATTGCAATAATCCAGTTGAGAGATTATTGTGTTTCGGCTAGGATGGTAGTAGACCAAAGGTGGAAATGCATTGGACTCTGGACATATTTTAAAGATAAAATGAAGGGTATTTGTTAATAGATTGGATGTGAGATGTGAAGGAAAAAGTAGAGACAAGAATGAGTCATGGTTCTAGGTCTAGAAAATGAAAGATGAAGTTTCCATTAACTCATGAGGAAAAAGTAGTAAGTGTGAGGGCCATAGCACACATCTTAAATTCGTTTTTGTTACTGCTAAATTTGAGATGCTCATATATTTAAGTCAAAATGCTAAAGGAGTATTTTTCTATGTTTTATCAAATGTTGAGAGGAACAAGGATAGAAGAGTAGAATTCAGAATTTGAGTCTGGTTTTGGATATATTATCCTGAATTCTGGGAAGTAAGGAAATGTTGATTTAAAAAAAGTTAAAGCCACAGTGGCCAATAAAAAAGGAGCTACAGCTATGCCACACTTCTTCACCCAACATAAATTGATGAAGGGCAGTCATAGGATGAAGATGTGCTGTCACACAGTCATTTATCCAAGAACTGATTGTGAATTTACAAATCTATCATCCATTGTTTTTACTTTTCTTTCTTTTTTTTATGGGGGATGGCTGTTAATAATTCATGCCTTCAACATACATTCAGGTTCTAATTGCCTGATAGTTACTCAACACTCTGAACCTCTGAATGCAGGAGATTTAACAAGACAAATAGATATGGATTCTTACAAAACTTTTAACTTTCTATTGGAGACTATAGATAAATAGTCATTATAAATGGCTGTACATTTTATGATAGGAAAAATAAAGTATTAGGAAAGAATCCATAGCAGCTATGTACTCCATCTAGGAAAAAAATCTTCCAAAACAAGTAGCTCTTAAATTAAACTTTGTCCTCTTATTCCCTTATGATTTAAAAAAATTCTACTGTCTCTTTTCTTACCCCTTCCAAGCTTATCAAAATTTGAGAACGTAAGAAATCTTATTATCTAAATTGAATTTAAAAGAAATTACAAATGCATCTTTATTAATTTTTTTAATTGCAAACAAAATGTCACTATAGTGTTATCTCGTTCAGCGAGAATTTTCTTACGTTGTTATGGACTGAATGTTTGTGATCCCTTCCCCAATTGCATATGTTGAAACTCTACCCTTCAATGTGATGGTTAATAGGAGGTGGGGCCTACAGGAAGTAATTAGGATCAGATGAGGTCATGAGCTCAGGATCCTCATGAATGGGATTAGTATTCTTATAAGAGTGCTGAGAGAGCTGCTTTTCACCATGTTAGGATACAGTGAGAAGACCAAGTTCTGTCACCTGAAAGAAGGGTCTCTCCAAAACCTGAACATGCTGGCACCCAGATCCTGGACTTCTAACCTACAGAACTGGAAAAAAAAATTCTATTGCTTAAAAGCCGCATAATCTATGGTATTTTTGTTTATAGAAATGTAAAACAAGACAGAAAACTGGCACTGAGAAGTGAAGGTGCTGCTGTAAAAAATATCTAAAAATGTGGATGTACTTTTGGACTAGGTATGGCTAGAGGCTGGAAATATTTTAAGGTGCATGCTAAAGGAAGGTCTACATTGCCGTGAAGGAAGGACGTTTCCTGAATTGTAGAAAATTTATATCTCAAAGGGACAGAGAAAGAATTTAAATTGAAAATTTCCTGAAGTAAGGCTCTCAGGAAAAGGTAGTCAGGAGCCTATAGTCATGTTTTTGCTGGAACAAACACTAAATACTTTAGGCAGTTAGGGTTTTTTAGGCAGGCGCGTTAAGGAGTATATGGTCATTCTAAAGGAATGAGCTTGGGCCAATAGAAGTCACCCTAGAGTTTGGTCAATTCTGCTAATGCATGGTGGGGAGAATGAGTGTGGACAATCATCTATGCTGAGAATTTTGTGGTTCTCATGGATCATTTTTGAGAGAATCAACTTCATTACAATATTGAATTTTCTCATGCATGAACATGGAATACCTATTCATGTAATTGTTCTTTAATTTGACTTAGTTAAGGGTTTCTTTTTAGTTTTTATCATACTGTTGTGAAATTATCTTACTAAATGTAACTTTATACATTTTGTTTCACTGCTATTTTGTTTTAATTTCTAATTTTTTGTTTCTAATATATTAGCAATAAAGTTGATTATTTTATTCTAACCTAATATCCATTTACTATGGAATCTTGGTAAACTTAATTTTTAGTTCTTACACCTTTTTTGTTAAATACCTTTGGATTTTCTATATGTATAACCAGGTTATCTCTGAATTACGATAATTCTAATTTGTTTCTACTCTGTAAGCTTTTTATTTTCATTTCTTTCCTTCTACTACTGAATCAGACCCAATGTGTAATATTGCCTAAAAGTGATAAGGATGGACAACCTTAACTTGTTCTCAAACTTAGGGGAAAAGCATTCAGTCTCTTATGGTTAAAAATGATCTCAGCTCTGGAGCTTTTCATAATTTTTTCCCAGGTTGAGCATGTTTCCTTCTACTTTTAGTTTGCTAAGAACTTTTTTCATTAAAGTATCTATAAAATAATCTTATGGCTTTACACATTAATTTGCTCATATGATTATTCAAAAAACTGAATATTGTAAAACGTTAAACCAACCTTGCCTTCCTGGAATAAACTGTGCATTATCATGATGCATTATTCTTTTTAAATTACTGGACTTGAATTGCTGCTGTTTTTTTTTTTTTTTTTTTTTTTTTGAGATGGAGTCTCGCACTGTCACCCAGGCTGGAGTGCAATGGTGTGATCTTGGGCTGTTGTTTTAAATAAAGAATTAGTTCTCTCTGTGTAACTGTTTTTGAGTGTGACATTTGTTTTCTTGTGAACTTAGAAGGAAAATTACACCATTTGTTCTCCTGGGTCTTTGGCTTGCAGACAGCTAATCATGAGACTTCTCAGCCTCCATAATTGCATGAGCAAGATCTTTATAATTAGTCTATTTATCATAATTGCATGAGCAAGATCTTTATAATTTGTCTCTCTATGTAATATATATATATATTTGTTTACATTTAATTTTAATGAGTTTAAGTCTAGACCCTATATTTTATGGTGTTCAGAAGCAGAAATCTACCGTCTTAAATTTTGTTTTTCCACAGTATTCCCTACTGTGCCCTTCACACTGATGTATGAACTCAAGACAGGCCCACTTCTCTGCAGAAGAATGTCCTAATATCAAGTAAATAAGTATTCTCTATTATATATATAATATAATATATATTAATTTGATAAAATATGTATAATAATTAATTAATTATTTTATATATATATAATAGAAGGCTATGATTGGACCCCCATGGTAATCCAACATCCACCAAAAATATTTATGTAATAGAAAAATTTAAAGGTGACATTTGACTTTTTGATTATATATTTAAGAATACATTATGATGTTTTGATATACATATATAGTTAACTGATTACAAAAGTCAAGTAAATTAACCTATTTATCATCTCACATAGTTACCTTTCTCTTTTTTTGTGTGGTGAGAATATCTGAAATCCATTCTTTTAGCAAATTAACAGTATGCAATACAATATTATTAACTATAGTCCTTGCACTTTACATTAGATCTCTGTCGAGTGATGGATATCTTTATGGGGTGGTGATTTTATTTCTTTTGGTTGTATAACCAGAGTAACCAGAAAAAGGATTGCTGGGTCATATAGTAGTTCTACTTAAAGTTTATTTATAGAAACCTCCATATAATGGCAACACGAACCTACACTTCCAACAACAATGTACATGAGTTCTTTTTACTGCATACCCTCACTGACATTTGTTATCTCTTGTCTTTTTTTATAGTAGTCATTCTAAAAAGTGTGAGGCGATATTTCATTGTGGCTTTTGATTTGCATTTCCCTTTTGAATCCCTAATGTTGAACATCTTTTCGTGTATCTGTTTGCCATTTCTATGTCTTCAGAGAAATGTCCCTTCAGATTGTTAGCCTTTGGTTATTTGCTGTGGAGCTGTGTGAGTTACTTACACTTTTTGGACATTAACCCCTTATCTGATATATGGTTTACAAGTATCTTCTTTTACTCTGTGGGCTGCCTTTTCACTCTATTGATTATTTCCTTTGCTGTAAAAAAAAAAAAAACTGTTTAGTTTGATATAGTCTAACTTTTTTAGTCTTGTTTTGTTGCCTGTGCTTTTAGGGTCATTTGGGGATCAAAAATTATTGCCAAGGCCAACATCAAGGAGCTTTTTTCCTATGTTTTCTTCTAGGAATTTTAAGGTTTCAAGTCTTAGGTTTATATCTTTAATCCATTTTGAGTTAATTTTTGTATATGGATAAGATAAGTATTCAGTTCCATTCTTTTCATGTAGATATCCAGTTTTTCCAACCCAACTTTTCAATAAGAGATGTTTTCATCCATTGTGTCTTCTTAGTGGCTTTACTGAAGGTTAACTGATCATATACACTTGAGTTTGTTTCTGGGCTCCCTATTCTGTTTCGTTGTTCTATATATTTGTTTTTATGCCAGTGCCATACTGTTTTTATTACTATTGTTTTGTGGTATACTTTAAAATCATAATGTGTGATGCTTCCAACTGTTTCTTTATCAAGATAACTGACTTTTGGGCCTCTACAATATAGATTATCTAACTTAACTCTAACTTGCTATAAATGTACCAATTAGCCAATCTTCAAGGTCTTGTTCAGTAATGTGGTTTAAATTATTGCACCTCACTTTCTACACAAACATAAGTATGACATTATGTTGATGAAATTCTTCTCCAAGGAGGTTCACCTGCCACAATCATTCAGGACATACAAAATACTCAAAACGGATCTAACAAAAAAGACATTAATCAGTAAATACCTATTTACCCTCTCAACACCACTTAAGATTGTGAATGCTAACAGGGTCAACAGGTATTTCTTGATGACGGGACAATTGTTGATCTTTTTTTTTTTCAATAGATTTTGTGCTTCTACAACAGAAGTTATATCAATTAACTCCTAACAAGTGCTAAGATGTACCAATTGACAAACATTCAGTGGATACTGAGATTCAAATTACCAGAGCCAATAAATATTTATATACTCTCTTGGTGCATGTATGACATCATCAGCCTTGACTTGTGAATTAATTTTGAGTAGCAGGAATTGATCCTGCCTCGTGAGTATGGCCACAAGGTACATTGTGAAGTGTCTGAATTGCTTTATTCCTTTAAAGAGCATTGAAGTTTGTTTTTGTGTGCAAGGAATTTATTTGCTTACCAGTGTAACCATTTGGAAGCTTTGTGCCATGCTTTGTTTTATTGTTTCAATAAAACTTTACTTTGTATAGTTTTGCACTTCTACCAAGGTGGTACCCTTCTAGTTTCTCTATTAAATGTCCTGGATAAACCGTAAGGCTGGAGCTCAAATATCTACATGCTCTCTGTAACCTTTGGGAACTACTCAACTCATAGTTTCCCTGTCATTTTTGCCTGACCTTATAGAATTTCACCATACACACAGAGAACTTAGTGTTCAACAAAGATACAAGAGGACCTCTATGAAGATATCTGAAACATTTTCTGGGTACATTTAATCTTTCCAGAACTTCTTCCTCCAACGTTCATACACTAAAGCCTTCCTAAACTTTTATTTCTGTCATCTCAACCAAATATGTTAGTAGACTGTCTCTGAGATTACTGCTTTAGTCTAAGGCCATACCACCCAAATGTGCCTGATCTCATTTGAGAACATTGTTTTGTGCTCCAGGAGCCAAAAATGTGTCTGCAGGCAGACATCTGAGAAAGCTGTAGTGCCTTCCAGACTCATTTCCTTCTCTTGAGGTTCACAGAACGAACCTTGTTATGTACATACTGAAACCTATTACTTTATATATTTTGTTTTGATGTTTTGTTTGTTTGTTTGCATTTGAGTTTAATGAGTTTAAGTCTAGACCCTATATTTTATGGTGTTCAGAAGCAGAAATCTACCATCTTAAATTTTGTTTTTCCACAATATTCCCGACTGTGCCCTTCACACTGACGTATGAACTCAAGACAGGCCCACTTCTCTGCAGAAGAATGTCCTAATATCAAGTAAATAAGTATTCTCTGAACAGAGCTTGGAAAGGAGCTTGGGAAAGAGCTAAGTTGTATCAGAATCACTCAAATAGGAATTAAAAATATTTCTAACAATGTAAACAATATATGTAAGCCCAACAAATTCAATGAACAAGTATTGGATGTATCCTTGTGCCAAAAATACTATAAAGACAATGAGCAAAGTAATGATGAAATACCATCTGGTTTACACGCACACACATACACACACAAACATACACAAACACGTATATAAACTGAATTTTACATATTACAAAAAAATCCGGGATTATAAAAGTTTCAGCTACTGCTTTTAAATTGATTTTGTTTTGCATTTAAAAACAAGAACTAAAAAGGAATACAAAAATGGAGGGGAGGGGAGGCAGAGACATTCTAAGTGAAACGAAAATGTTACCAGACCCTTTTCTCAGCAATTCTTTCATCTGAATCAGTAGATGCAATCTGAGTAGGAAAGCAGCTTTCATTTGCCAGTTATTTTCATCACCTAGCTGTTAGTATAAATTATTTAACAATTCAGTTGTGTGCATGCCGAGCATGGTGTATAAACTAGTCTGCCTGATTCATATTTGTGAAGTGTATGCCATGCATTTGAGGTTGTTGAAAATAATATCTCAAATGTTCAATATGCACATGAAAATAAACTCAACTTATAGGAAAAGTGTGCAAATATTTGACATCATTAAAGTCTCTGTAGTTACTGTTTTTAAGAATAAAATGTTACATATTATATTATATGTATAATTTTAAATTACAGTCATGCTTTATTTTATTGCAGTTTACTTTGTTGTATTTATCAGATACTGTGTTTTTTATAAATCCAACGTTTGTGACAACCCTGCATCAAGCAAGTTGAAAAGCACCATTTTTCCGATGGCATGTGCTTACTTCATGTCCCTCTGCTACATTTTGTTATGTATTGCAATATTTCAAACTTTTTCATTACTATTATGTCTTTTATGGTGATCTGTGATCAGGGATCTTAGCTCTTCCTAATGTAATTGTTTTGGGGAGCCATGAACTATGCTCATATAAGATGGCAAAGTTAACTTCTAAATGCTGTGTGTGTTTTGACTGCTCCAGCAATTGACTGTTTGCCTATCTCTTTGCCTCTCCTCAGAACTCCCAATTCCATGAGGCACAACAATATTAAAATTAGACCAATTAATAACCCTACATCAGTCTCCAAGTGTTCAAGTGAAAGGAAGAGTCATACATCTTTCGCTCTAAATCAAAAGCTAGAAATGACTGAAGCTGAGTGAGGAAGTCATGCCAAAAACCAAGAGAGGCCAAAAGCTATGCCTTTTGTGCCAAACAGCCAAGTTGTAAATGCAAAGAAAAATTTCTCGAAAGAAAATAAATGTGCTAGTGTAGTGAACACAGAAATAATAAAATAAAAAAGTAGCTTTACTCTTGATATGGAAAATTAGTTTTAGGTGTCTGGATAGGAGATTAAACCCAGCCACAGCATTCCCATAAACTCATACCTAATCTGGAGCAAGATTCTCTCTTCAATTCTGTGAGTTCCAGAGAGGTGAGAAAGCTTCAGAAGAAAGGTTGGAAGTTAGCAGAGGCTGGTTCTTAAATTTTAAGAAAATAAGTGATTTCTATAATATAAAGTATAAGATGAGTTAGCAAATGCTGGTATAGAAGCTCTACAGCAAGTTATCCAAGCAATCTAGCTAAGTTCTTTGATGATGGCAGCTACACTAAACAACAGATATTTAATGTGGACAAAACAGCGTTCTATGGGAAGCAGATGCCATCTAGGACTTTCTAGCTAAAGAAGATAAGTTGATGCCTGGATTTAATGCTGAAAAAACAGACTGATTCTTTAGTTAGGGGCTGTTTCAGCCAAAGCTCATTTACCATTCCGAAAAATCCTAGGGCCCTTAGGAAGTATGCTGAAATATACTCTGCCTGTGTTTATTAAATAGAACAAAGACTGATGACAGTACATTTGTTTACAACATGATTTACTAATTATTTTAAGCCCATTGTTGAGGCCTACTGCTCAGAAAAAAATATTCCTTTCAAAATATTACTGTGCACTGACGATGTACCTGGTTACCCAAAAATTCTGATGGAGATGTACAAGGAGATTAATTCTGTTTTCATGCCTACTAATAAAACCTCCATTCTACAGCCCATGGATTAAGAAATGATGTCAGATTTCAAGTCTTTAAGTATGAAATTGTTTAAAACTTAATTTTTAAACATTCTTTTAACTTTTAAGTTCAGGGATATAAGTACAGGTTTGTAACATAGCTAAACTTACGTCATAGGAGCTTGTTGTACAGATTATTTCATCACCCAGGTATTAAGCCTAGTACCCATTAGTTATTTTTCCTGATTCTCTTCCACCTCCCAGCTTCCACCCTCTGAAAGGCCCCAGTGTATGTTGTTCTCCTCCATGTGTCCATGTGTTCTCATCATTTAGCTCCCACTTATAAGGAAGGACATGAAGTATTTGGTTTTTCATTCCTTTGTTAGTTTACTAAGGATAATGGTATCCAGCTCCATCCGTGTCCCTGCAAAGGACATGATCTCATTCTTTTTCATGGCTATGTAGTATTCCATAGTGTATATATCTTATTATTTAAAGAACACATTTTGTAACGCTATAGCTGCCATAGGCAGTAATTCTTTTAATGGATCTGAGCAAAGTAAATTTAAAGCCTTCTGGAAAAAATTCACCATTCTAGATGTTATTAATAACATTCATGATTCATGAAAGGAGGTCCAAATATCAACATTAATAGGACTTTGGAAGAAGTTGATTCCAAACCTCATGAATGACTTTGAAGGGTTCAAGACTTCAAAGGAGGAAGCAACTGCAGATGTGGTAAAAATAGCAAGAGAACTAGAATTAGATGTAGAGCCTGGGCTGGCACAGTGGCTCATGCCTGTAATCCTAGCACATTGGGAGACGGAGATGGGCTGATCACTTGAGGTCAGGAGTTCAAGACTAGCCTGGGCAACACAGCAAGACAAAAAATATAAAAACTATCCACAAGTGGTGGCAGGCACCTGTAATTCCAGCTACTCAGGGGGGCTGACGTGGGAGAATCACTTGAACCCGGGAGGCAGAGGTTGCAGTGACCAGAGATTGCACCATTGCACTCCAGCCTGGGCGAATACTTTTGGCATGATGTTGAGGCGTCCTAAGTAACAGTGAACATTGATCACGTCTATACATTTTTAAAATATTTCCACCAGTAGCAGTGTGAAAGATGAACTGAGAATGGAGAAGGAGATGTAACTAGGAGCTGAAAGCCCGGAATGGAAAGATCAATTGAAAGATCGATATAGTAAGTCCAGCAAGAAATCATATAATCTTAACCAAAGCAATGGCATTGGAGAAGGAAAACTAAAAAGATTTCAGAAATATTCAAAAGGAAGAATGCAAAAAAAGGGTTACTACAATGAAATAAATATAAGAAATAAGCCTGGAAAAGTAAAAGCCACATGACTTGTCATGTCATAAAATCAATTTACCAGATTTCAAAGTCATGCCTAATATTAAGTACAATTTGAATGTGTCCTTTTCTTTCCCCTATTTTTTTATCCAGCTAAATCTCATTCACAGTTTGGGTCTTAGTGCAAACATTACATCTATATAGAAGTTTTGTTTAAATACAATGGCCTGTATTAGGTCCAGATTTATTTGTTTCCATATTACCTTTCTCCAACTATAATCATAGCATTATATATATTTTTCAATTTTGTTGTTCTTCACTGGAATGTAAGATCCATGAATAAAGGGTCTTTGTCTATATCAATTCACTTAGACCCCCTAGTTGCTAACATGGCAATTTAAGTGGTATAATCGTGATAAATATTTATAAAAGAAATAACTAATAAACTAAGAAATTAGAAAAAATAATCCTGAATATTGTAGATGTATAAATACTATGAATTATGCTTTTAAATGTAAGAAGCAAAATCTACATTTCCTGTGAGGTAAATCTGAATAATAAATTCCTGCAATTTATACCTTGGGGGCAATCCTAAAAGGACATTTTGAACTGCTATGGCCATGATAAATGTGATTTCTTTAATCATGTCTCCCCTGTGAGTTATATTACTTGCTTTAAAGAGTGTGGGGGCAACCATTTTGCTTCTCAGAGCAGTTCAAGTGTTAGTTTTGATATGTAGCTTAGTCCTTAGCTATCTTTAAGATCATTTTTCTTCACATATGCAGCTATAACCTTTGAGAATTTTGAGTGTTTCTAATCTAATATTCCTTGAATTAGAGAGCTGAGAGCTGAATGAGAAGTATTCAAGGAGAAAGATGCTTACCATAATATGATTCTTAGTTCAAAAATTCATTCATCCATAGCTTTAAAAAGACCCAAGACACTGACCTTCAGGTCAGGGGAGCAAGTCACATTTTATTGAGAAGGACGATTTGAGCCTATAAAAATGTCCTGTAGTTTATCATTTCTCTTTAAAGAAATAATAGCTTTAAAGTGTAGTAACTGTGGACCCAAAGGAAACATTTTTTTTGGATCATTTTACCATAACATTTTTTAAAAGGCCCAGAGAGTAATGGAAAGTAGGTAACCACCGCCCCCCCTCCCATATCTGTCTATTGAATAGATAGGCAAACCTAGCCTCTTTCTTTATGTAGCAAATCATTATAAGTCTGATCAGCTTTCACTGGCATAACTGCTAAGAAATACGACCTATTTCTTTCTTTGTAGCTTTGAAGCCACAAAGGAATTTATTTCTTGATCAATTTTAACTATGTTAATAAGACAAAATAAGCAAAGTAACAAAGTTATGAATTTATTTTGAAAGTGTTATGTAAGATATCCAGATATTTAGATATTTAAAAGCACCTGGATTAAAAACAAACAAAAAACATTATGTGTGTTATTTTCATGGGAATATACAGAATTAGCATTTGAAAGACATGGGTCTAATCCTGATTTTGTTTGTTCCTGCCTGTTAAGTAGGTAAAATAAAATCAGTCCCACTTTTTTTCTGCGTATTATGAGAGAAGTTTATTAGATGTGTCAACTCAATCAATTTCTTAGTCATAAGAAACAAAACCTATTCTAGTTTGTTAACAAAAAAGGAAACGTATAGAAGGATATTATGTAAAATACCTTATCATCATGAGGTCATGAGAATTATAGAGCCTCCCTAGCTGGGAATAATACTCCATTGCCACTACAAGAACATCATTGCTACTGGGAACCAAAAGGCACCATTTCTGTCTCTGCCACTGCTGTGTCTGAAAGAGGCACATCAGCTGGGCTGTGGCTCATGGTTGTAATCCCAGCACTTTGGGAAGCTAAGGTGAAAGGATTGCTTGAGCCCAGGAGTTCAAGACGAGCCAGGGTAACATAGCGAGATTCTGACTCTACAAAATAATAATTTTTTAAAACAGAAAAAGGAGAGTCTCTTCCCCCACTTTTACCAGAATGAGCTCCACTGTTGCTTCTGACTCAAAATCTCACTCACTGATGAGATTACAGAAGCCAGTTCACACACCTGTGAACTATGCAAAGTAATTTTCTGGCCTATACTTTGGGAAGGCATGGACTCAGCTGGTTATTTCTACAAATACATAAAGGTTATTAGAAAGTTTTGGTGGCTACAAAACACAAAGTCAAGCTTCACTGTACACCTTTAGTCCTAAAATTATGGGTATCTGTTAATATATAAGGGATGTAATTTACATGTAATTAAAATTTTCACTTTGCATGGAGCTATTTTGACATCATAGAAATGCAATTTTGATCAACTACATTAGCTAGGAATTGGACATATAAAGAGATTTTTGTGCCACCCAATAGATTTTGCTACCTCAAGTTATGACGGTGCCAATGTAATTAATTGAATGGATAAATGGTCAACCAGTTGTTCTGTCAAATGCTTCCTCCAACCAATTTAAGTGAAAGACAAAGGCAGATAGTTATTTATTGAATGATAAAGACAGAAATTTTAATTACACTTAAAGCTATGGGTAAAAAATTTTGATAAATAACCAGAACCCCAGAGCTGCATAAAGAATCACAAGATAAAACTACTTTTTAGATTTTGGTAGTTTCTAGTTTGTTTTTTAATTTTTACACATTTTTGCATGTTAGGTAATCTATAAACATTTTTATGTTTTTAACTAGGATACTTTAATTAGTATAGTGAATAAAATGTAAAATTATGAGATTAATTTGAGTCTAGTTGGTAAAATTAGATTTTTTTCCTATTCCATGGGAATATTTACAGTTGTTCTAAAACCACAAAGTAAATTTTATTTAGAATTTTCCTGTGCATATCAGCTGCATTTTTGCTAGAGTTGTGTGTCACTCAGTTGTTATCAATTTTGGTCCCTGTGGGTGCCCAGCTGTTCTTCTGTTGTTGTACATCTTACAGAGTGTATCTGAGCATGGAACGTCTTTGAAGCTAACATTAATCTCATGCTAGGACCAGTTCAAAGGTGTGTGCACTTCTTTCCCTCCTCTCTACATCACACCATTCTTATGCCTATAGTTTTATTTTATATTAATTTCCAGGAATATTCCTGGAGCAAAAATAAAGCCCATAAGGCCTATGTATGTAGTCTATTAGTCAATCTAAAAATGTACCATTTTAAAGAATATCTAGCTCATAATTTAATATTACAGATTGAATCAATTTGCAAATAAATTTTAAAATTATTTATACACACAAACACATATATATATTTCAGATAAAAGAAATAACTACATCATTGGTTATATTCATAATTAAAAAAAAATTTTAATGGAGATGGGGGTCTTGCTATGTTGCCCAACCTGGTCTCAAACTTCTGGCCTCAAGCAATCCTCCCACCTCAGCCTCCCAAAGTGCTGGGATTCCAGATATGAGCCACCCACACCTGGCCTATATTCATACTTTGCCTTACTCCTTTTATGTATTTATATTGCAGGTAAATGAAATAATTGCATTATTGGTCATGTTCATACTTTATCTTATTGCTTTAAAATATTTATATTAAAAATAAATTTAATAATTAAATCACTGGTCATATTCATACCTTGTCTTACTTCTCATTTCAGCAATTATGCTGAATTCAATTGTCATTAAACATGAATCTTGGGTCCCAGTTCTGACAGCCCCACCAAGATCGTAAGAATGAGGAAGTGGCACTTAAGTAATGCTTAATCAAATAAGCAAACAAACAAACAGAAATAAATATCCAATACGTAACTTCTTTAGATATCCTTTCTTTATTTAACTGTTGCCTTCTTTATTTCTTTTTCTTTTTCTTCTCTTTTTTTTTTTTTTTTGAGATAGAGTCTTTCTCTGTTGCCCAGGCTGGAGTGCAATGGCGCAATCTCAGCTCACTGCAACCAACCTCCGTCTTCTGGGTTCAAGCTATTCTGCCTCAGTCTCCCAAGCAGCTGGAATTACAGGCACATGCCACCATACCCAGCTAATTTTTGTATTTTTAGTAGAGATGGGGTTTCACTATGTTGACCAGGCTGGTCTCGAACTCCTGACCTCAGGTGATCCACCTGCCTCGGCCTCCTAAAATGCTGGGATAACAGGTGTGAGCCACTGTGCCCGGCTGCCTTCTTTATTTCTTTGTGGTAATCAGTGAAAAAATCTTTGATTTTTTTTTCAGGACATGAGAGAGATTGTACCCTAGTAATGTAGTAAATTTTGAAGAGATAGGAGCCCTAAGAAAAGGTGCAGAATGAGGTAGGCCTGCAAAGGAGATGAAAACAGGTAGCATCCTTGGGTCTATAAAGGAAATGGAATGAAAACAAGTATTACAAGATGCCATCCCGAGATATGGAAATGAAACCAGACAATAACAAGCACACCAAGTTAGCCTTATAAGAGACCTAGTCCATTTCCAACTGTTTCCAAGCATGTACAATTATTATTGTTATGCAATCTCTTCAAAAAGTGCTTGTATACACAATAAAAGGTGGCCAAATATGCCTGCAAAAATATACTGTTTTGGTTTAAGAAATATTTTGAACTAAAGACATTTGAAAAACAACAGATGAAAGAAGGGCATTCTAATTTCCCCATTGCTTCTTGAAAACAGATGAAATCTCCCATGTGAAAGATGCCCTTCCTGTATTAGGAGAAAACATTCTTCAAGGGGAGTCATGGTCAAGAGACTTTGGCAAAATCAGACTTTGTTAAAATAATTCCTCTTTTCCTTTATCCTCCCCACATAATTCAGTTACTT
The DNA here is from genome assembly GCF_028885625.2 of Pongo pygmaeus. Taxonomy (NCBI): domain Eukaryota; kingdom Metazoa; phylum Chordata; class Mammalia; order Primates; family Hominidae; genus Pongo; species Pongo pygmaeus. The sequence continues at coordinate 31,527,049 of NC_072395.2, forward strand.
TTTAACAGTTGCATCTCTTTATTCCATATAATATAAAATCTTTTGGGTTTTGCCACTTTTTTAGATCTTCATTTTCTTATGAGTGGTTCTATGTCATGTAAACTTACATATTAAATGTGGATGTTTTTCTCCTCTTATCTATCTTATATGTCAATTTAATTCTCAGGCCTCACCAAGAACTTTAAGAGAGTAAGTATCAATGCGTTATAGGCTCAGTTTATGATTTTCCATTCCTTCCTTTAAATATGTTAAGTTTAGCCTACACCTGCCTCCTTACATATTTTAAGTTTGGCTTGAAGGTTTCTCTGTACTTAGTGAACTGTAACTTAACTGGATGTATAAACAGACTGTAACTTTCTCTTGGGCCAATCACCATGTTTCAGCTGATCAGAGGCTCAAATTGTGTTCAAATAAGGCAAAGCTGAGCAGTAATCAGTTTGGCTGTTTCTGTTTTGTGTATGTCAGTTTTCTTTTTCTATTCATAATTCTTCAACCATGTGGAAACCCTGGAGTGTCTTTGAACCTATTCTGGATAAGGGCCTGCTCAATTCTCCAATCATTTTTTGCTCAGTTAAACTCTGTGAAACCTAATTCATCTAAGGTTTTTCTTTTAAAAAACTTAAAATTTAGTTTTCCTGGTTTGAAATTGAGTGTAGAGAAAATATTTTTGCATGTCTGCACAGTCATGGCTTTCTCAAAACGTTTTCCTGAAAAAGTGGAATCTTGGTCTTATAGCCAGACTTGCAAGTTAATTTGCAGCTGTATTCATAGTGAAAGAACTCCATGGAAATTTACCTAACTCCAAAGATATTTGTTTATATTTCAAGGGCAAATGAGGCCCATTACCTTGGAGACAAATCTGGCTGCCGATGCTGGACTTATCAGCCCTTTGGAAAATATATTTTCTTACCAAAGGACTGGAGTAAGGGTCCATTCTCTGTACTTTCCAAAAAGCACTCTCAGAAAATGAGGAGGTAGAATAGTCTTTTTGTCTTCTAAAAGCAAAGAACAATTCATTTTTTATTATTTTTCTCTTGTGTAAGAAGGATCTGACCATTTACATAAGAGACTTTTTCATTTGGCTTTCCTCATATCATACTAAAGATAAAAATTAAGGCAAAAAGGACCAATAGTTATTAAAATGTAAATAATAATATTTAATCTGTGTCTAGCCCAGAACACTTTCTGTTGACATTCACTATAACATTAATATTGATCAATATTAATAACACAATGTGTTGGGAAGAGGAGTGTCAGAAATGCTTGCTACATTCAAAAGTTTCAACTGTAGGACAGTTCTTATCATTAGAGGATTTAATAAAAGTTGCAATGGAATAAATTGTTTTGGACAGTAAAGCAAAGAAACAAAAAAAGATGAAGGTACAGCGAGCAAACTATTATCATGTAAATTAAGAATTTATTTCTTCATTGTATTAGAGGTTAATATCCAGGAATGGACAAGGTTTAAAAAGGTTGGGGAAGAAACTGGAGGGTGAACTCAGGTCAGATGGAGACAGATCATGTGTGCAGTAATAAAGGCTTCAAATTTTTAAGATAATAAGTGCTAATATATAATAAAGATAATAATAATAATAATGAATAGTAAACAATGTTAGTGGCAGGAGGTAATCAAATGCCTAGGCAGAGAGAGGTACATCCCTGGTGAAACCCCACCTTCGAGCCAAAGACAGTTTAAAGCCTGAAAACCAAGCCACAAGTCTCGGATGAATCTTTGAACTGGGAACCTCTCTTCCAGTTTGGCGAGCTTTCCTCAGTTTGATCCCCATCCTTCACCTATTTTACATATACCTACCTGTCGCTAATTGGTTTTTTAACACTGTCATGCTCACCTTTGAGTGGCGTCTTTCTTGCATACTCACAGAACAATCAGCACACGCTCCCTCATTATGAGCCCATAAAAGCCCCAGACTCAGCCGTACTTGGAGGGAGACTAGCTGCCTTTGATAAAGGGACCACCTGCTTCTCCACTGTGAGCTGTCCTGTCACTCAATAAAACTCTTCTCTGCCCTTCTCACCTTTCAATAGTAAGTGTAACCTCATTCATTTTGGACACAGGACAAGAACTCGAGACCCATCGGGTGCAGGTACGAAAAAGTCTGTAACACTGTGGCTCTCTGTCCTCTGCCAGAACCCAGCAGCCACCCCACGTGATGGGAAGCAGCAGTGGTGCCAGGCCAGTCCTGGAGTCGTGGGCCAGAGTGGAGCAGTGGGACTGAAAGGGCTGTTAGCATGCTGTAACACCCACTTTGGGGCTTTGAGGTCACTGGCATCCCTGCTCGGGTTCCACTGTGTTCCCCTTGTCTGGATGCCAGCGTCCCCCATGGGAGTTGCTTGTGGCATGCCTGATCCAGCCACAAGTCCTGCATAGAGCCCACTCCTATGCCAGTGCTTAGAGTGGCCAACTGGACCCCACACTCGCATGCTCACACCCACTACCACCACAGGCTGAGCGCACAGTCGTAGTGGCCATGGGATCCATGCTGGAGTGCCAGATGGGCACAGTCTGCGGGGGCCGAGTCAGCAGGGCACCTCTTGTGGCAAGCCATGGCCTGAGCGAGTCCTGAGAGGACATGTTGCCAGCCACATTGGCCTCCAGCTGACAAAGCAGCACCAAAAAGAAATCCTGTATCAATAATAAAGATACTAAGGACTTTTTAAAAAAGCTTTTGAGTTAATATTTATGATTCAAATATATAGAACTAATAATACAATAAATACTAACATATTTTTACACCACTTTTCAAAAAGGTAGTAAAGTGAAAATTCTGCCATTTTTCAGAGAACAAAAATGTTAAATATACAGATTTATCACCTAATCCATCAACTTCCTTCTCCCTATCTTGTCACAAAACTACTTGTCTAAATCTGATGTTTATATTTCTTATGCATTTCACTAACTGTACTAAATATATGGGTCAAAACCAATATGGAGTATAGGTTTTAAATGTAAAATTAATTGGTGGTATTTTATGGAAAATTTCTTTTATAATTTGCTTTTCTACTCAAATTAGACTTTTGGTTTGTTTTGTTTGTTCAAATATCGAAATGATCTAAGTTTCTATTTATTTATTCAATTTCTTGTGTCTTTTAGAAATGTGTCTCTGATGAATGTTGGACCAAAGGGAGTAAACAGAACCCAAGACATCTAACAAGATGTTCCCCAGAATTAGGTTGAACACTAAAGAGAATAGATAATTTTACGGAAACTATGTTGGTGGGATCCACTTCAAGCTGTGTGGTAAATTTCAAATAGAAATTGATTTGTATTTCAACATAAAAATGGAAGTCAATATTGAATAATAATTACCTGAGTAGCTGGGGTTTTTGCTCTTTTTTATATTTGTTTTTATTTTAAAAAATGAGGACTGTTGTAAAACTAACATGTATTTATAAGAAGTAATACTGAGAGAATACCCTTTACCCAATATGCCTCAATGGTAACATCCTGTAAAACTGTAGTACAGTATCACATCCAGGATATTAGCATTTAATAGTCAAGGTGCATAACAATAGAGTTACAAGAAAATACGTATAAAGCAAGTTATGCTTCCTTTAGGTTTATTTTGCTCTTTTTCTTTTCTAGGCACTTGTCATGAGACCTTATATTTTGAATTGGAGACTTTTACTCTAATATATGCATAGATTTTCCACTCATTGGTGCTTTAGCTTCATTCAACAAATGTTAATGTTCTGTCTTCATTTATATACACTTTAATGTAATTTTTAGAAATTTTATCTAAGATTTTTTTTCTTTAACCCATGGATTATTTATTTCTAACACTGTCACATAGATGAAGTCAGAGTGTCTACTCATAGCCTTGCAAGGGTAAAACTGTAGGTGCCCCACTTGATTGTTTTTTCAAGGATGGAAGTTGGGCCATAGATATTTTCTGTGTTGTTTACCTGAGTAAGGATGTTATTCTCTAGAAGCTGTCTCTCCTGCTATGCTACCTCTTTCTTGGCCCTTTTGCTTCAAAAAAGGAGGCTTTCTGGGGGGATATTTCTCTATCTGTTCTCACTGATGTTTCCAGATTGCTGGTTTCCTCAATTTCAGGATTTTCATATATGACAGAAAAAAAAAAAATCCTGTGGGCTCACCACTATGTCATTCCTTTGGATCCAAGTCTCTAGTGGGTCCAACTTCTCTCCACATTTCAGAGTCTTAAGTGACTTTTAAATTATTATTCATTTATACATAAATTAATTAGTATAATTAATAATTATAAATAATAATTTAAAAGACATTTAAGAAGACTCTGAATTTATTTATTATTTTTAAGTATTGCTTTAAAATTTAAGTAAAGCTTAGTATTGCTTTAAAATTTCAAAGAAACAACCATCTCTTTTTGTTCTACTTTACCATACACACCTATTATTCTATTTTTTTCTCCCATCTTTACCCAAGGCTTAGAATTACATTTTACTTATGCTTTTCATAATTCAGTGAATATAACTTCTAAATCATGCATAGTCGTTATAATGCCTCCTTGCTGTTACATGTTATTTTTCCCTTTTCCAATATTGAACAATATTAGTGTAAATTAGAAATTAGTTTATTTCTTCCATAGTGAGATGTTCTATAATTTTTATCTTATTTTTATCATTTATTGAAATACTATTCATGTCTGAGTAGGACACAGAAAGAAATTTCTCAAACTTCTAGTGACCCATACTTTGACTACAAATATTATCTTTAAATATTGCTGTTAATGTTTTATACACACAAACTACACAAGAAAAATATGAAAGACATTTGATTTTGGAATCACTAGCAGGGTACCTGGCATACAGATGTTACAAAATATTTAAAATGCATCATTACATTATCTCAATTGCAGAGGAAAAAAATGAGAAACTTCTACTTGCTTATTGAGAACTACTTCTAATGTTTATACAACTTCCTCTAAATTTACTACATTTGGTATTATTTTGAGGACCCAATGTAAGAAAACCATGTTAACCTATTTTACACATAAAGTTAGAAAATATCCTAATAGTAAGTTTTCTGCACTATACTTTTGAATATAACTCAATATACTATAAATATAAAATATTACTAGAAAAATTATCTTAAGATTAGATTGAACCTCCTGTGAACATATGTACATGTACTAATGGCAAGCATAGATTTCTGTTTATTTCCGTGTTTCAGTGGTAGATGGACAAATTTAAGATGTAATACCTGTTTTTATCTTATTATTTCAAGTAAGTTTTAGATGCAAAAATGTCCTATTTTTAATACTTGTGGCTGAAAATAGTATTCCATCAAAGACACAAATCACAATTCTCTGTGTCTCAAACTTAACTAAAGGGTTGTTATAGTAAATCAACCAAATATACTTTTTTTTCTATAAATATATGGAGTGGTCCTAGAAATAAAAGCATCATGGTGCTGGATAATGTAGCTGGCCAAGTGTATATGTTTTAAGGTGTATGTAAGCTGGATTTCTATGAAAGATAGATCAATTGATAATAATAGGAAACAGAGGTAAACATTCTTTTGAATAAATTTGCATTAAAAATTGTAAAGTTAATTAACAATTATGAAATTCTTTTTCAAAAATATGTATTCAATTCCTGTTTGCAGTGAAGATTGTGACTTCACTTCTAGAATTCCCAGATAATTGTTGGAAAGAACTACAGTAAACATAAGTCAAATTATGATAAAGTTATGAAGGAAAGATGCAGACGGCTTTGAAAATATGTACAAGGGGCATCTGTCGTCCCTGAGCAGATGATTGAAAAAGGCTTTCTTAAGGCATCTAGAAACAGCATAACATAATCATTTGGTACTCTGTGGTTCCTTACCATGGCAGCAGGCTAGGTTTCTTCATGTTATGGCCTGCAGCAAGATGACCTGTATTTGAATTCTAGTTTTTGTTGTTGTTGTTGTTGTTTGTTTTTTATTTTCAGTTTGAGACCTTAGGGAAGGTATCAAATCCCTTCGTGTTTCAATTTTTATAATCTCTGAAAATAGAGGCAATAATACCTGGTTATTAGGATTACATGGTGTAATATTTGTAAAACATTTAGAAATGTACCTCACACATAGAAAATGTCTTTTAAGTTCTGGATTAAATAATAAAGATGATCAAGGGCTTAAATCTAAGACCTGAAACTATAAAAATTCTAGAAGATAACATTGGAAAAACCCTTCTAGACATTGGCTTAGGCACAGATTTCATGACCAAGAACCCCCCCCAAAAAAATGCAATAAAAAAAAAGATAAATAGCTGGTACTTAATTAAACTAAAGAGCTTTTACACAGCAAAAGAAACAGTCAGCAGAGTAAAAGACAACCCACAGAGTGGGAGAAAATCTTCACAATCTATACATATGACAAAGGACTAACACCCAGAAACTACAATGAACTCAAACAAATTAGCAAAAAAAAAAAAAAAAAAAAGAACCCAAAAATTCCATCAAAAAGTGGGCTGACCTGAATAGACAATTCTCAAAAGAAGATGTACAAATGATCAATGATCAACAAACATTTGAAATATTGCTCAGTATCACTAATGATCAGGGAAATGCAAACCAAAACCACAATGCAATACCACTTTACTCCTGCAAGAAGGGCCATAATAAAAAAAATAAAAAAATAGTAATGTTGGCATGGATGTGATAAACAGGGAACACTTTTACACTGCTGGTGGGAATGTAAACTAGTACAACCACTATGGGAAACAGTGTGAAATTCCTTAAAGAACTAAAAGTTCTATCATTTGATCCAGCAATCCACTATTGGGTATCTACAAAGAGGAAAAGAAGGCATTATATGTAAAAGATCCTTATTCACACATGTTTATAGCAGCACAATTCACAATTGCGAAAACATAGAACCAACTCAAATGCTCATCAATCAATGAGTGGATAAAGAAACTCTATGTAAAAATTGTAATAAATTGGGTTATTTATTACTTTCTAATATGATTGCTTTTTGTCTTACAATCTTATAAATATTTTTCTAAATGAATAATATTAAGAAGATAAACAATATCCAAATCATTTTCTTATTTGTACTTCAATATGTCATTATAACAAATGTAATAAAAACAAAATAGCATAAGGTTCTGTTGTAGTAATTTTCTTGCTGCTACAAAAAGGCATATGTTCCCATTCACTGAATAAATACTAATAATAGTATTGGAAGACCTGTATTTCATTTCTGGAAAATAACATTAAATATATGTACTAAAGTACCTTTTAAAAAGGTCTCATTATTGCAAATTATATTACATATTTTAATATGTTTTACTTCTAAGATCTGGAAGATGTAGAATGGTAAATAGTAGTTAACTGTATCTATATAATATATCCATTTTTATAATACTTTTTACTATGTTATTTACTTCATCAGCTGGCTTTTGCTGTATAATCAACTACCCAAAATTTAGTGGCTTAAAAGACCAATCATTTTAGATAGATTCTGATACTTTGGGTTGACTGGGCTATGGTCTGTGTTTAATTTCCACTGTGTTCTTTCACGTGTGCGTCTGTGGTCAGCTAGCAGGTCAGTTTGTGGCTGCATGATCTGCATAACTGTCTTCATATTTCCTTAGTTGGCAGGTTGTTTGGTCTAGGGACCTCAGCTGGGGTGACTGATTTGCAATCTGTGGTTTCTAACCATGCAATAAGTTCGGCTTGGTTTTTTCACATCATGGCCAAAGTGTTCCAAGAGCAGCAAGAGAGGGTAGGGTCCAACATACAAGTTATTTTCAAGTCTGTGCTTATGTGTCATGTGTTACTGTCCCATTGGCCAAAACAAGTCATGTGGCGATGCAGTACAGCATTGTGGATGAGGACAATATCCAACAGCATAAATATAGGGAAGAAGACTATTGCATGCACTTTTCAAAACAATAATCCTCATGGTTATTAACGTTTGCTCTAAAATGTACTGCATAATAAAATATATAATATCAATACATATCTGCCTGAGCCTTATCTATACCTTTAAATTAAGATCAGAGATGATGGTGTGGGAAATGTAGGATGAAAAAAGCCACATCAGGAATTATATAGTTGATATGGTCTGGATATTTGAGCCCAAGGATGAAGGTGGGGCATGGTTGGAGGTGGTTTGATAATGAGGGCAGACCCTTCACAGCTTGATACTGACCTTGTAATAGTGAGTGAGTTCTCAAGAGATCTAGTCATTTAAAAGTTTGTGGCACCTCTCCCCACTCTCTTTCTCTTTTGCTACTTCTTTTGCCACATTAAGTGCTTATTCTTGCTTTGTCTTTCTCCATGATTGTGAGATTCCCAAGGCCTCTCCAGAAACCTAGGAGATGCTAGCACCTGCCATGCTTCCTATAAAGCTTGTATAACTGTGGGCCAGTTAAACCTCTTTTATTTATATATTACCCAGTCCCAGGTAGTTCTTTATAGCAATGTAAGAATGGACTAACTGAAAAAATTGGTACAGAAGCCTGGGACTTTGCTATAAAAATACCTAAAAATATGGAAGCAACTTTGGTACTGGGTAAAGGCAGAGGTAGGAAGAATTTGGAAAGCTCAGAAGAAGACAGGAAGATGAAGTTTGAAGCTTGAAACTAGTTGAATGGTTGTGACCAAATGCTGTTGGTGATACGGACAGTGAAGTCCATGCTGCCGAAGCCTCAGATGGAAATGAGGAATTTATTGGGAGCTAGAGCAAAGGTTACACATGTCATGCCTTAGCAAAAAGCTTTCTGCATTCTGCTCATGCCCTAAGGATTTGGGAAGTTTGAACTGAGAGTGATAATTTAGGGTATCTGGCTGAAGATATTTCTAAGCAGCAAAGCATTAAGAGGTAGCCTGGCTGCTTCTAGCAACTTAAGCTCACATGTGGGAGCAAGAAAATAACTCAAATTAGAAATTTATATTTAAAAGTAAAGCAAAGCGTAAAAATTTGGAAAAATTTTCAGCCTTGCAAGTGGCAGAGAAAGAAAAAGCTTTTTTAGCAACAGGAATTCAAGGAGGGTGTGAAGCAACCACTTGCAAAGAAATTTGCATAACTATAAGGGAGCCAAATGCTGACAACCAAAACAAGGAAGAAAAGGCCTGGAAGGTATTTGAGAAACCTTCACAGCAACCCCTCCCATCACATTCTCTAAGGCCTAGCAGGGAAGAATAGTTTCCTGGGCCAGACCAAGGGCCCTGCTGGCCTGCACAACTTTGGGACACTGCTTCCCTCATCCCAGTTGCTTGGGTTCAGCCTTGTTTCAAGGGGCCCCAGATGCTGCTTGTGCCACTGCTTTGGAGAGCACAAGCTACCTTAAGCCGTGATGACTTACATTTGGTTTTAAGCCTGTTGGTACACAGAGTGCAAGAATAAATGAGGCCAAGCACCCTCTGCCTAGGTTTCAGGAGGTACATGGAAAAGCCTTGGTGCCCAGGCAGGAACCTGCATCACAGGGAGATCCCTTACAGAGAATCTTACTAGGGCAGTGTGGAGGGAATTTTTAGGGTTGGAGATACCACACAGAGTCTCCAATGGAGCACTGTCTAGTGGAATTGTGATAAGGGAGCTGATATGATTTGGCTCTGTGACCCTACTCAAATCTCATCTTGAATTGTACTCCCATAATTCCCACATGTTGTGGGAGGGGCCCCGTGGGAGATGATTGAATTACGGGGGCAGTTTCCTCTATACTGTTATCATGGTAGTAAATAAGTCCCATGAGATCTGTTGGTTTTATCAGGGGTTTCTGCTTTTGTGTCTTCCTCATTTCTCTCTTTGCCTGCTGCCATCCATGTAAGACGGGACGTGCTCCTCCCTTTCTTCCGCCATAATTGTGAGGCTTCCCCAGCCACTTGAAACTGTATTAAACTTCTGACTTTTGTAAATTGCCCACTCTCGGGTATGTCTTTATCAACAGTGTGAAAATGGACTAATACAGTAAATTGGTACCAGTAGAGTGTGGCGCTGCTGGGAAGATACCCAAAAATGTAGCAGCAACTTTGGAACTGGGTAACAAGTAGAGGTTGGAACAGTTTGGAGGGCTCAGAAGACAGGAAAATGTGGGAAAGTTTGGAACTTTCTAGAGACCTGTTGAATGGCTTTAGCCAAAATGCTGATCGCAATATGGACAATAGGGTCTAAGCTGAGATGGTCTCAGATGGAGATGAAGAACTTGTTGGAAACTGGAGCAAAGGTGACTCTTGTTATGTTTTAGCAAAGAGACTGGCAGCATTTTGCCCCTGCCCTAGAGATTTGTGCAACTTTGAACTTGAGATAGATAATTTAAGGTATCTGGTAGAAGAAATTTCTAAGCAACAAAGCATTCAAGAGGTGACTTGAGTGCTATTAAAAGAACTAAGTTTTAAAAGGAAAACGGAGTATAGAAGTTTGAAAAATGTGCAACCTGACAATGTGATAGTAAAGAAAATCCCATTTTCTGAGGAGAAATTCAAGCAGACTGCACAAATTTGCCTAAGAAACAAGGAGCCAAATGTTAATCCCCAAGACAATGGGGAAAATGTCTCCAGGGTATGTCAGAGGCCTTCAGCCAGCCCCTCCCATCACAGGTTCAGAGGCCTAGGAGAAGAAGTGATTTTGTGGGCTGGACCCAGGGTCTCTGTGCTAAGTGCAGCCTAAGTAATTGGTGCCCTGCATCCCAGTCACTCCAGCAAAGGATGAAAGGGGCCAATGTAGAGCTTGGACCATGGCTTCAGAGGGTGGAAGCCCCAAGTGTTGACAGCTTCCAGGGGGTGTTGAGCCTGTGAGTGCACAGAAGTAAAGGATTGAGGTTTGGGAACCTCCACCTAGATTTCAGAAGATGTATGGAAACACCTGGATGTCCAGAAAGAAGTTTGCTGCAGGGTTGGAGCTCTCATGAAGAATCTCTGCTCAGGCAATATGAAAGGGAAATGTGGGGTTGTAGCCCCCACATGGAGTCCCTACTGGGACACTACCTAGTGGAGCTATGAGAAGAGGGTCCTCCAGACCCGAGAATGGTAGATCCACCAACAGTGGGCACTTTGCACCTGGAAATGCCACAGACACTCAACACCAGTCTATGAAAGCAGCCAGGAGGGAGGCTGTACCTTGCAAAACCACAGGGGCAGAGCTTCCCAAGACCATGGGAACCCACCACTTGCATCAGCATGACCTGAATGTGAGACATGGAGTCAAAGGAGATCATTTTGGAGTTTTAAGATGTGACATCCTTGCTGGATTTCAGACTTGCATGGGCCCCCTAGCCCTTTTGTTTCAGCCAATTTCTCCCATTTGAAACATTGTGTTTAACGAATGTCTGTACCCTCATGTTATCTAGGAGATAACTAGCTTGCTTTTGATTGTACAGCCTCATAGGAGAAAAAGACTTGCCTTATCTCAGATGAGACTTTGGACTGTGGACTTTTGAGTTGATTCTGAAATGAGTTAAGAGTTTAGGGTACTGTTGGGAAGGCATGATTGGTTTTGAATTGTAAGGACATGAAATTTGGCAGGGGCCAGGGGTGGAATGATATGATTTGACTCTGTGTCCCCACCCAAATCTCATATTGAATTGTACTCCCACAATCCCACATGTTGTGGGAGGGACCTGCTGGGAGAAAATTGAATCATGGGGGCAGTTTCCTCCATATTGTTCTTATGGTAGTAAATAAGTCTCATGAAATCTGATGATTTTATCAGGGATTTCTGCTTTTGTGTCTTCCTCATTTCTCTCTTTGCCTGCTGTCATCCATGTAAGATAGGACATGCTTCTCCTTGCCTCCTGCCATGATTGTGAGGCTTTCCCTGCCACATGGAACTGTAAGTCCAATTAAACCTCTTTTTTTTTTTTTTTTTGTAAATTGCCCAGTGTCCAGTATGTCTTTATCAGCAATGTGATAACAGACTAATACAGGAACCCCCATAATTCAGACTCTAAAATAGGAGATCCACCAGCTGCCCGCACTCTGCACCTGGAAAAGCCACAGGCATTGAACTCCAACACATGAGAGCAGGCCTGGGGTTAAACCCTGCAAAGCCACAGGGGTGGAGCTGTTTAAGGCCTTGGGGCCTTAAACACCCCTTGACCAGTGTGCCTGGGATGTGGGACATGGAGTCAAAGGATAAAGTTGCCATTGCAAAATTGTAACTGAGACAGTAAAACAGATCTGACTTATCCAACTCCATCTTGTTTCTAACCTCCAAGCATTCCTTGTTCATTCCTGGGCATAGGCTGAACTAACTTTGGAGGAACTTAGTTTATAGTTTAAAGCAAAGACAACAACTCTTTCCCAAAACAAACCTCTTTCTTGCCTGGGGACTAAACTACCTTTGTAAAACTAACAAATTAGCCACAAGATTAGAAATTATAGTATAGGAGTTATTCAGCTGGAGGTGACAAGATTTTGACAGTCCCTAAACTGCTCCTAAGATCATTGCTTGAGATATTTTGCAGACCCTGTACTTGATGGATCAGCTTGCACCACCTAGATTATTAACTGGCTCATCTAATCCTGTTGCCCCCAGCGCAGGAACGGATTCAGCACAAGCGGACAGCTTTCATTTCCTATGATTTCATCTCTGACCCAACCAATCAGCACTCCTAACTCACTGGCCTTCCTCTAGCCACCAAATTGTTGTTAAAAACTCTGAACCATGAATGCTCTGGAAGACTGACTTGAGTAATAACAAAACTCTTGTCTCCTGCACAGCTGGCTCTGTGTGAATTACTCTTTCTCTATTGCAATTCCTCTGTCTTGATAAATCAGCTCTGTCTAGGCAGAAGGCAAGGTGAACCCACCGGGCAGTTACAAGGAGATTATTTTGAGGCTTTAAGATTTAATGGCTGCCCTGTTGAGCTTTGAACTTGTATGCAGCTTATAGCCCCATACTTTGACCAATTTCTCCCTTTTGGAATGGGAATGTTTATTTAATGCCTATATGCCTGTTGTATCTTGGAAGTAGGTAAATTGTTTTTTATTTTACAGAGTGATAAGTATAAGGGACTTGTTTTGTCTCAGATAAATCTTTGGACTGTGGAATTTTGAGTTAATGCTGAAATGAGTAAAGACTTTAGGGACGATTGGGAAGGCATGACTGTATTTTGCAATGTCAGAAAGACATGAGATTTGGGAGGGTCCAGGGGTGGAATTATGTAGTTCAGATATTGATGCCCTTCCAACTCTCATGTTGAATTGTAATCTGCAATGCTGGTGGTGGGGCCTGATGGGAGATGTTTGGGTTATGGAGGCTGTATTATTCTGTTCTCACATTGATATAAAGAAATAATTGAGACTGGGTAATTTATAGAGAAGAGATTTAATTGGCTCATGGTTCTGAATGCTGTACAGAAAGCATAATGACTTCTGCTGTTGGGGAGGCCTTGGGAAGCTTCTGATCATGGCAGAAGGCAAGAGGGAGGAAAGCATCTTTCATGGCAGGAAGAGGAACAACAAAGAGAGAGAGGGAAGAGGTGCCACACACTTTTAAACAACCAGATGTCATGAGAACTCATTCATTATCACAAGAACAGCACCAAGGGAATGGTGTCAAAACATTCATGAGAAATATGCCCCCACAATCCAATCACCTCCCACCAGGCCACACCTCCAACATCGGGGATTACAATTCGACATAAGATTTAGGTGGGAACACAAATCATATCAGGGTTGGATTCCTCAGGGCTTGGTGCTGACTTCAAAAACAGTAAATGACAAAGGATAAATGCTTGATGGAATGGATACCTCATTTTCCATGGTGTGCTTATTTCACATTGCATGCTTCTCTCAAAACATTACATGTACCCCACAAATATACACAGCTACTATGTACTCACAAAAATTAAAAATCAGAAAAAGAAGAAAAAAAGAAAAAAAGATAGTGATTTCTCACAAGATCTGGCCCTTTAACAGTGTGTGGCACCTCCTCCCCTACAATTTTCTCTCTCTTTCTCCTGCTTCCTCAATGTGACATGCCTGCTCTTGCTTCATCTTCCACCATGACTGTAACCTTTCTGGGGCCTCCCAAGAAGCTGAGCAAATGCCAGTACTATTCTTTCTGCAAAGCCTACCAAACTGTGAGCCAATTAAATCTTTTTTCTTTATAAATTAACCAGTATCAGGTGTTTATGCAATGCAAGAATAGCCTAATACAATAATTATTCTATAAAAGCTTGTTTGTTGTAGGATCTATCAAATAGGCTAATAAATCCTGTAGGTACTTCTGGTCTGGTTGTCATAAACGTTAGCAATGTCATTATCAGTATATTCTTTGTTATCAAATCAACAGATATATCTCAGGAGATATTAGAATAAAGGTAATAAATAGAAATAGGCTGAAGTGTTCCTCCCAGAATATTACAATGTGTCAAAATAAACATAATGATATTCTGAAATAAGGGTCCCATTCTAGCTTCAGCTGCAGATGCTAACCTTTCTAGGGACATGTTCTAAACATTCCTACTCCAAACAAAGCAGAGAGATGCGAAGAGAATTTTTTTTTTTTTAGGTAGAAAAGATGTACTATCATGTAGCCATTTGTGCTTACCAGCTCCAAATTAGACCTCTCTGACATCGGTAATGAGGGCTCAGGTAAAGAGATAGATATGAAGAACTGAGTGATTCTTTCTACACTGCTGATGGTAGTAAACCTTCTGGCAAAGAAGCAGTATCCAGAATTTGGGGAATATAAAATTTGGAAAAATAGAATCCATCAGTTCATCCTTTCAAGCCGCACTGAATTCTTCTGTTTCTTAGTAACTGCTCTACCAAAGAAGATTTCAGAATTAAATATAACACTGCTGACATCCTAATTTTATTTATTTTATTTTATTTTTTGAGATGGAGTCTTGCTCTGTTGCCCAGGCTGGAGTACAGTGGCATGGTCTCAGCTCACTGCAACCTCCACCTCCCAGGTTCAAACAATTCTCCAGCCTCAGCCTCCTGAGCATCTGGGATTACAGGTGCCTGCCACCACCCCCAGCTAATTTTCTGTATTTTTAGTAGAGATGGGGTTTCACCACGTTGGCCAGGCTGGTCTCGAACTCCTGACCTCGTAATCCATTCACCTCAGCCTCCCAAAGTGCTGGGATTACAGGCGTGAACCACCGAGCCCGGCCAACATCCCAATTTTATTCTGCCTCAACACAAAGTAATTTGCTCTCATATGTTCTTTTCTGTACTGTTATTCTCTTGCCAATGTGTAGGTTTTCACCACTGAAGTCACCTTTCTACTCTTCTACTCTTCCCTCCAACTAAAAAACTCCTCAATTAGCTCAGGCTTATCTCCTAAAATTTCTTCTCCTGTCTTAATTTAAATTTGATAATAATCCAGTAATAAAGTGTTTCCTGTTATGTTTTTGCTAAAGACTGCTTTTCATTTTATTTTATAAGGAATTCAATATTGAAGGCATTTCAGGTTTTTTTTGCTTTAAAATGTCCCCATTACTTCAATAATTAAAACAACACTATACACAAACAGTATATCCTTTGAGATTCTTGTGTCCAGCATCATCTTAATTTGCCCTCACGTCATTTTACCTATCTGCTCACCAAAGTGTCTCAATTATTTATTATTTTGCCTCTTAACTTATAAACTCTGATGTTACTCTTGCCATTGTTATAGATACATTCACCATTCAACAGAGTCACTGTATTAGTTTTCTGGCTGTTGACAAAGACATACCCAAGACTAGGCGATTTACAAAAGAAAGAGGTTTAACCGGACTTACAGTTCCACGTGGCTGGGAAAGCCTCACAATCATAGCAGAAGGCAAGGAGGAACAAGTCACATCTTAACATGGATGGCAGCAGACAAAGAGAGAGCTTGTGTAGGGGAATTCCTCTTTTTAAAACCATCAGATCTCAGGAGACTTACTGTCATGAGAACAGCATGGGAAAGACTTTGCCCTCATGATTCAGTTACCTCTGACTGGGTCCCTCCCACAACACATGAGAATTCAAGATGAAATTTGGGTGGGCCTCCAAAGACTATTTCCTTCATAGCTTCTCCTTAATAAATAAAATCTTATATTTTTAAAATACCAGACTAAAAACTTTGAAGTCGTCTTAGATTCTGCTGTTACTTTCACACTGCACATGCAGTTCCACAGCAAATGATGCTGGTTTTGCTTTCAATAATATATCTGCAATACAGCCAATACTTATCTTGTATATACTAGTTGAAATCACCATGATCTTACACTTAGATTATTGCATTAGGGCCCTTACTGGTTTTTTTTACTTCCACCCTACAGTTTAGTGTGTCTCAAAAGAGGTATCAAAATACTTTCTTTAAAATAAATATTGCATTATGTCACTTCTCTGATCAAGACCTACCAAGGACTTCCTATTCATTGAAAGGAAAATCTAAATTTTGTAAAATACCTACTAGCTTTTACATAATTTATATAAATACATACACACTTTATGATCTGGCCTCAAGGCTGTCATGTGCAGGATATAAATTGTGTAGTACACAATATAAAATGAACCAGCAGATCGAATCTTTATAACCATACATGGCAATCTTATATCTTGTTATGTCCTTTTCCCTATTTGTTTTTAAAGTTCAGCCATGCATGCCCTCTTGATTTTCCTCAAAATCATTGGAACCTCCTCCTCAAGTGATTTACATTTTGTTCCTTCTGCTAAAAAATGAATGCTCTTACTTAACTATATGACTTGCCCCTTTGGTTTCTTCATATCTTTGCTCAAATGCTACCTTATTACACAAGCCTTTCTTGACCACTATGAATAAAATGACAACACTGCCTGGCTCACTCGACCCCCTGAATCAATTCTGGAATTGTTTTCATTAAGATTCTCTTTTGTTCTGTAGTTTATGTCTAGAACGCTGATCCCTGCAGGCTCTGTTTTCCAGATTCCTGGGCTAGCCGGGTTCAGTTGGGTTTGTTTCATGAGAGGGACCAACAGGATTTTTGGAGACCAGAAAAATAAGAGAGGCCAAGTTAATCATTTTCTCCCTCTGTATCATAGTGAGTCTTTCTAGCAGACATTGACTTCTCTGTGTGGCTGTCTTAGTCCACTTTGTCCCGCTATTAAGAAATACGTGATTGCAGAGCCGAGATGGCACCACTGCACTCCAGCCTGGATGAAAGAGCGAGAGTTCATCTCCAAAAAAAAAAAAAAGTACCTGAGGTGGCATAATTTATAGAGAAAAGAGGTTTATTTGGCACATGGTTCAGTATGCTCTACAGGAGACATGACACCAGCTTCTGCTTCTGGGGAGGCCCACAGAAACTTTCACTCACGGCAGAAAGCAAAGGGGAAGAGGAATCACACGGTGAGAGGAAGGAAGCAAAGACGGGGGTATGAGGTGCCAGGCTCTTTTTAGCTGTCTCTAACAATCAGTTCTTGTGGGAACTAACAGAGCAAGAACTCACTCACTATCAGGCACGAAGTCATTCATAAGGGATCCACCTCTACAACCCAAATACCATTCACTAAGCTCCACCTCCAACATTAGGAATCAAATTTCAACATAAGATTCAGAAGAAACAAATATTCAAATGATATTAGTGGTTTTTAGCCAGACTCAAGGATGGATTTATCTTTCATTGGGTATAAAGTCTTAATAATGACCTGAAATAATAACCTGGAGCCTATGAATGTTATCTTTTAAAGCAAAAGGCACTTTGCATATATGATCAAGTTAAGAATCTTGAGTGGCAGAGAGCTTGGGTGACTTTTGTCCTAGTTATGCAGAAAACAGAACTTGTAAGCAATAAACTTGTATATTTAGTTTAGACTATTTCTAAGTAAAATGTTGAAGTTCCAGCCTGGCTTCTTTTTGCTGCTTATAGTAAAATGTTAAAGGAAAAAGATAAATTGAAGAAAGAACTGTTAAACAAAAATAAACCAGAACTTGATGACCTGAGAAATTCTTTTATTTATTTCTTTATTTTTTGAAACAGGGTCTCACTCCATTGCCCAGGCTGGAGTTCAGTAGTGCTATCTCAGCTCACTGCAAACCTCCACTTCCCTCCTGCCTCAGCCTCCTGAATAGCTGGGATTAGAGGAACATGCCACCATGTCTAGTATAGCTGATTTTTCTGTGTTTTTAGTAGACACAGGGTTTCACCATGTTGGCCAGGCTGGTTTCAAAGTCCTAACCTCAAGCTACCTGCCATCTTTACCTCCTAAAGTGTTGGGATTACAGGTATAAGCCACCATGCTTGGCCAAGAAGTTCGAATACTATCCCACTTTCAAAAGATGCTAAAATTAGGAGATTCACTATCCAAAAAGCATGCTTGAAAGGAAAATTCAAGGATGTGACCAAACAACTTTTGAATAGTGCTTCACAGTATTAAAAGATCATAATATACATTCACACTGAGGGCTCTTTAAAGACATTAAGAATATGATTCATGGGTCCTTTCAACTATCCTAGGAGAAACCAGAAATAAAGATGGTATTATCCAGGAAACATCTTGGGAGGACACTCGTGTTTAATGGAATAAATCCCCATGACTTTCACAGGAGATCCACGAGGTACCTGAGATGTTATGTCGGCAGAAACACTGCCAGTTAGCCCTGAAAAAAAGAAAGAAAGGAAACAAAATAAAGAAAGGCAGGCTGTCAGACTCCCAAATTTCCATAAGCAGGAAAGAGGGATAAAACTTCTCAGCAGTAAACACGTGCACCTTTCAAGGGAAAAGGAGGCTAATTCATGAGTACAGCCTCAAGATCAGAGGGCAGATCCCGTAACCAGAGAATGCAGTTGTGGGTCTAGAGAATGGAGCCAAAATCCACAGAGGTTTGCTGCCAGGTCTTGAACCGTAATGGACTCTACTAAACAGTAGGATTTCAAAATTACTTAGGACTGGAATCTCCTTTCTTCTTTTAGTTTTCTGTCATTTATAATGGGAATGTCTATATTATTATCTGATGCCTGTTTCTCCATTGTATTTTAGGGGCACATTATTTTCTTTCTTATTTCCCAAGTCCACAAATGGAAAAAGGATTTTGCTCTAGGATGGATGATTTAGATAATGAGAGTTAGGACTGTTGAGCTAATAACATTTACCCAAGATTTTTGGACTTGAATGACAATGTAATAGGTTAAGATATTTGGTCATACTGGGATGGGGTGATTGCATTTTGAATGTGAAATAAATATTAATCTTTGGACACTAGAGGGAAGATTATGGTAGAATGAAAAATGGCTACTCAAAATAATTCGGGTCTTAATTCCTGGAACCTGTAAATGTCAGCAATATGGCAGGACTTTGCACATGAAACTAAGGTAATAATCTTGAGACAGAGAGATCATTTTCCATTATTTGGATGGGCCCTAAATCACAAGTGTCCTTGTAGGAGAGAGGCTGAATGGATATTTTTCTACGAAGAGGGAGGCAATATGATAACTGAAGCAAGATGCTAGTTGAGGTTTTGAAGATGGAGGAAGGGATTGCCAGTTGAAGAGTGTAGCTCTAGAAACTGGAAGAGGCAAGAATATAAATTTTCTCTTAGAACCCCTGGAAGGATTATGGCACTGCCGTAACCTTGATTTAGATCAAATGAAACTGATTTGAGACTTCTTACTCCAGAATTGTAAAATAATGAATGTTTGTTGTATTAAGCCAATAAGTTTTCCATAATTTGTTACAGCCAAACATGGGAACAAGTACATTGGGTAAACTTGACTGTTCGGCTGTGGTTAATTCCCCCTGCTCCTTTTGTCCCTGTGGCTTTGCTGCTATAAAAACTCTTGGTGGCATCACAGTCTTCTATTTAAGCTCCCGTCTCTTCCACCAGTTGCGTTATCAATTTGCTACACTGAATTCCCTCTTTTAAAAAATAATTAGATTTTTTTCTTCTAGTTTACATCCTGCATAATATACTTCTTCCCTTACCTTATTATTTTCTATAGCACTTATTTATTTGATATGTCACCAGGTTGAATGGGCTACCTAAATGAATATTGAAATGACTTGGAATGATCATTGGAGTAAGAGTAAGTCAGAAGATTCTAAAGTGGTCACATCATTTGAGACCACCGACAGAGGTCCAGTATCAGATGTAAGTAGAAAGGAAATAGATTGTCTGAGAGCATGCATCATTTGTGAGATAATTTAAATACAGGTGGTAAAAGAATAAGGTCTTGATATGATAGTGGAGAAAAGGACAGCACCTAATCTCAGTCGATGACTCCTTCTCCCTAGTACAAACGAATAGTTTAATGGGCACCTAGAAAGTGGTGGAGGGGAACAAGGATAAAATTAGCATAGTCAAAATAAGTAGACTTCATTTAAGGCTGTTATTTGAAGTTCTCTGAAATAGTTGTGAGTGTTGGCTTACAATACAAAGGGAGCTTAGCAAGCACTGTGGATAGCATTGGCAAGTAGGAAAACAATGAAAACCTGAGTTTGAAAAAGCTTTAGGATGTTTTTAAAAATATCTTTTTTGAAAACATAAATTCTGTGAATGTTGAAAGTTAGAAGCTAATATCTAAGGATTATTTATTTTATTCCAAGCTAAATTATTGTTTCATTTATATCATCTCAATTACTTCATTATGTTTTAAGAAGTAAATATTGCTATTTCTCCCATATTGCAGTGTGAAAATTGAGGTAAGAGAGTGAGTTAACTTGTCCAGAATGACAGATTGTAAGTGAAATGGACTTATCAGTGGAGTCAGATATTTTACCTTTTCTTTTTTTCCTTAGAGCCAACCTAGACAACCACACTGATGTATTGTCCCCTCACTTATCCCTTCTATCTATATCCACGTAAGAGTTAATAACATCTTGAGGACCTTCATAGGAATTTAAAAAATGTTTGTTTTTTATGAATGTTTTAGTTCCTTTGGTGAAGAGACCACATAAATACATGAAATTTATTAACAGCAAAATATTGATGCAAGCATTACAATACCATCAGAGCCACTCACAAGGAACAAACATAATTATGAGAATTATTTGATATTCATCCAGAGGTCTAGTGATTCCTTATGCTTATTTATTATGTTATTTTACCATGATGTGATTTAAAATGCAACAATAGTGCTGCTATAATGTCTCTGTTCAGCCATGCTTCTAGAAACTCTCCTTGCACTTCTCATCTATTTTATTTGCCAAGCAGTAAGCAGTTTATGTAATGCAAGGAGGCACCTGACCTGCAAAACTATTAACATTTACTCTCTGGATGACCAATTCAGGTACAGTAATTAGAAAAGTAACAATGTCAAAAGGAAATCCATATATTGTTTCCTTATTTGCACTTTGTAAAATGCTTCAAATGATATATATTATGTGAAACATATACATAAACTTAATCACACTAAAGTTTATTTTTATAAGCAGTATCTGCACATGAACATGTATTAAATAAAATATTGAGTGTTCTTAATTCTGCAAAATGAGAGGCCATAGTTAGTGAATAACTTTTTATTACCCAATATCTTCCCAGTCAAGTAGCTAAATTTTAAACAAAAACTTCCATAGTTGTAGATGCCTTCAGAAAACGATTGTATTTTATGTCACAGGACATACAGAGAGACTAGTTAGAATACATGTGTAGAGTAAGTATTTGTGAAACAACTATTTCTCTTTCAATATTTGTTATAAAACTTAAGCTTCTCATGAGTCCATTTTGTATCCAAAATAACTGAATAGGGCTAGCAAGAATCCTGAAATAAAGATTGTTACAGCAAACAGCTATTGGGACCATTAACAACAACAAAGTTAATGACAAAATGCACTAAAGTTCTTAGGCTTAATTTAGTTTAAATTTCTAATACATTAATCTAAATATATAAGATGCTTCTTGACTTACGATGGAATTACATTTTGATTAATTTATTATAAGTTGAAAATGTTTTAAGTTGAAAATGCACTTAATGTACTTAACCCACTGAACACCAAAGTGTAGCCTAGCCTATCATAAATGTACACAGAATGCTTACATTAGCCTACAGCTGGCAAAATCACCTGGTAACACAGTACACTATAGAATATTATTGTGAGGCTGACTAGAGCTTCGGCTCACTACCACTGCTCAGCATTACTAGAATATCAGATCACTTTATACCGAAGGCTTATCACTTTTGCAACCATTAGGAAGTGAAAAATTTTGAGTCAAACCATTGTAAGTTGAGGACAAAGTATAGGTGACAAAATATGATATTTTAAACAACTTCAATGTTAGAAACAATAGCGATAATATCCTATATAGCTTCAATGTTAGAAGAATTTTTTGCCTCAATATAGGTGTCATGTGAAGATGCGTTTGTCTAAAACAACTTATTCAAATATGGAGTAGTTTTACAATAAACTTTAATACACACACTAAAAAAGAGTAAAAATTAAATATTATGTGTAATAATTAATTTTATATTAATTTGCTAGATTATTTTACCCAGTTATTTAATCAAACAATAATTTGTGAAAGTATTTTATAGATGCAATTAACATATACAATCTGTTGACTTTAAGTAAATGAGATTACTCTTGATAATATGAGTAGGACTCATTCAATTATTTGAGGATCCTACAAGCAAAAATTGAGCTTTCCCTGAGAAGAAAAAATATACTGCTTTAAGACTGTATCATCAACCACTGCCTGAGTTGATGAGCTGCTGGCTTGCCCTACAGATTTCTGACTTGTCAGCCCCAACAATTGTGTAAGCCAATTTCTTAAAATAAATTTCTTTATGTCGATCTATATCTATATTCAAATCTAAATCTATACATCTATTTCTTATTGTTTCTGTGGAGCCCCATAACTGATATTGATTTTGGTACCAGGAAGTGCGGTGCTGCTAAAACAAATACTTAATACTATGCAAATGGTCTTGGAATTCACTAATGGGTACAGGCTGGAGGAGTTTTTAGATGTATGATTAAAAAGCCTAGGTTGCCTCAATGAGGCTGTTAGAAATTCGAATAAGGAGATCCTGGTAAGGACTTAAAAAAAGAAGTGAATAAAATTGTAGAGAAAGCTTCTATCATCTTCAAGAATACATATATCATCATCGACAGAATATTGGTAGAAAAATAAATGTTAAAGGTGTTTCTGGTGAAGTCTCACATAGAAATGAAGAGAATATTAATAAACACTTGAGGAAAGTGATCCTTGTTAATGAGTAGTGGAAAAATTGACTAGATCATGTTCTAATATTGGATGTAAGAAATTAGTTTTTATGTTTAGCGGAGGTGATTTCCATGCAAATTATAGAAGGTGTGTCTTAGTTTTTCCTTGCTTCTTATATTAAAATGCAAGGTGAAAGAAATACACTAAGAAGAAAATGCTAAGCAAAAAGTAACCAGAACATGATCATTTGAAAAATTCTCAGCCTATATTGCAAAAGGTGTTACAGTGTGCTCTTGAGGAAACACCTACAGATGGCTAGACACACTTTCACTGGAGAGATTAGGTGTGTGACTTATGTGCAATGGTTTAGATACGGTATGTTTGCCCTCAGCAAAACTCATGTTGAAATTTGATTTTTAACATGGTGGTGTTGAGAGATGAAGCCTATTTGGAGGCGTTTCGGTTATTGGGGCAGATCTCTAATGAATACCTTGCTTCTGTTTTTGCAGTAATTAGTTCTCACTCTCATCAGACTAGATTAGTTCTCACAGGCATGGATTTGTTCCCACAAAAGTACATTATTATAAAGCCAGGGCGTGTTTTAGGTTTTCGTTTTTTAAGTGTTCACTTCCCCTTTGATCTTTGTCATGTAGTGACACAGTACAGAAACCCTTGGCAGAAGCCAGGTACATGCCCTTGAATAGCTCAGCCTGAAGAACTATGAGCTAACTAAACCTCTTTTCTTTATAAATTACGCAGCGCCAGGTATTCTTTTATAGCAACACAACACAAACTGGGACACTCATGTATTCAATAAACAATCTCATCAGAAGCTAGGAGTATAGTTGAGGTCATCCAGGAAGGTTCTATGGAGAATCTTTGTATCTAACAACATGGATCTCCTTGACATATAGAGATAACCCACAGGGTTTTAAGAATGTTATACCAATTAAAAAACTGCCAAATTGGACTAAAGAAGACAGATATGGAATAAAATGAAAGAAAGACTCTCAGACTCTGAGGGTTCTACTGGTAGAAAATGGACTGACAGGGCTACTTGGTTTTGAACATATGTTCCCATTTTAGGGGATGTTGGCATGGGGTGAAGGTATTTTGCACATGGGACAGAGATGAATTTTGGAAAAAGCATATTGTACTGGAATGCCTAGTGTCCCCCAAACTTAATATGGTCCTCCTAAGTTTATGTCTATCCAAAGCCTCAGAATGTGACCTTATTTAAATATCAGGTCACTATAGATATAATTAGTTAAGATGAAGCTATACTGGATTAGAGCAGGCCCTGAATCTACTCAGGCACTTATAAGGACTCCACCATGTGAATGTGGAGTCAGAGATTGGACTGATCTGCAAGCCAAGGAATTCCAAAGATTTCTGAAAATCACTAGAAATTAGAAGAGAGGCATGGAAAAGATTCTCCCTCGGAGTCTCCAGATGAAACTACCACTACTGACAACTTGATTTCATAGTTTTGATTTCCTGAGTGAGAGAGAAAAATCTGTGTTGTTTTAAGTCACCCAGTTGGTGATATTTTATTATAGCAGCCTTAAGAAACTAATAGATCATGATAAAATTACTTGAAATTAGAGTCCGTAATCAATACATTCATCATCAGATGCTTTCTTAGGTAAAAGAAAAAGAAAAATACATTTCTTGTATTTTCTAAATCTTGTGCCTGAGAAAGATTAAAAAGCATGAATAACAAAAATTAAGATTGTTTGTATTTTCACATTCAGTGAAAACAAATATATTAAAATAATAAAATAGTGGTAAATGATCATGTCAATTTATTACATTTTGATAAAAACACTTGTTTAGTTTGAATAGAAGTAAGTCAACACAACATGATGTCTTTAAACATTTCCACCTAAACTGCTTTTTACCTATAATCAATCTTTTAAAATGTAAATATGTTTCGATTTTAGATCTTATCAGTTTGCTTGAGGCACAGATGTCAAAATGAGGTATTTTTCAAATGAATGATCATGAGGAATTTTAGCTGTATTTTTCAAAAAGCATAATTTCAGCCTGGCAATAAACTTAATTAGAATAGCTATTATACTAGTGATAGAAATAATTACTGATATCAGAATGTAATATATTCAGTAGGATGTAAGGTCCCCTTAGTATTTTGACAGCTAAAGAAGCATTGAGGCCATATTTTCTATTAAAACAAATGCAACTTATTAAATATATGATTCAAGACATTTTGCATTTGTATCTCATTATGAAAAAGAGGCACGTTTCATTATCAAATGCTCTTTTTATCTTTTCCAATTACCCTGCAGCATTAAGAAAACACATTTTCCCACATTTAATTAAAGTTACACATGATCAGCTTTAACTGGTAAGCACAAATAAACCTTTGTAACTTCTATGCTATTCAGTTCATCTACAAATATCCAGTCTCTAAAGTATCTTGTTGCTGATAATAGGCTGTTAAAATCAATTACTACAATCTATGAGGTGATCTAGACTAAATTTTTCTTTGTATATATATGTACTGAATTCAACTTGCAATAATTCCACCCAACGTAACAACATTTTACATTTTTTATGCATCACTTTCTAAAACAGAAGAGAATTTTTAAAATACAAATTGCAGAGTTTACTCCCATATTCACTGTTAAGAAAATACTAACTTATTAACCATTTACTATACCCCACACTCTGTTTTGTGCAGATAACTTAAGTAATATAAATCCACACTCAAAAAAAAATATAAAAGATAGTCATGCCTGTTACATTACAAATGAGATAAATATATGTATAACATAATGTTTTGAAAGCTGGTAAGAGTTAGAAATGTACCAGGTGAATTGGAAATGATTACAAAGAAGAGAGATTGAATTAAAATATTAGAAGTCAAAAGAAAGGATTCCAGACAATGACTACTGCCTTAACATAAACAAGAGATGAGCATAGCTTGGACCAGTGTAGGTGATGAAAACAGGTTTGATTCTGGATATATTCTGAGGGTTGAACTAATAGGAAATGCTGGTAGAACACACGTGGATTTCTGTGAGAATGTTTTTTATTTTTTTGCTTTAAAATATTTTGACTTCTACTGAAAATGGAAATGCTTTGGAAGAGATAGTACTGGGGAAATCTTTGTGTACATATTAAATTTTGAATACTTATTAGCCATCCAGGTTGAGACAAAGAATAGACAGTACATTTATGAGTCTGAATTCAAGAAAGACTTAAATATAGAAATCAC
The DNA here is from genome assembly GCF_028885625.2 of Pongo pygmaeus. Taxonomy (NCBI): domain Eukaryota; kingdom Metazoa; phylum Chordata; class Mammalia; order Primates; family Hominidae; genus Pongo; species Pongo pygmaeus. Next base: position 31,553,283 of record NC_072395.2, read on the forward strand.
CAACTTTTTTTTTTTTTTTGAGAGGGAGTCTCTCTCTGTTGCCCAGGCTGGAGTGCAGTGGCACGATCTCGGCTCACTGCAACCTCCACCTCCCGGGTTCAAGCTATTCTCCTGCCTCAGCCTTCTGAGTAGCTGGGATTACAGGTGCACACCTCCAAGCCTGGCTAATTTTCATATTTTTAGTAAAGATTGGGTTTTGCCATGTTGGCCAGGCTGGTCTTGAACTCCTGACCTCAGGTGATCTGCCTGCCTCGGCATCCCAAAATATAGGATTGCAGGTGTGAGCCACTGTGCCCAGGCCATCAGCTTTTAAGTGATATTTAAAGCCATGGAAATAAAGATCACCAAAAAACGATTCTAGATCATGATTTATCAATGTTGGCAATATTGCTATGGAAGGGTGGATAATTCTTTGTTTTAGAAGGCTGTCTTATGCAGCATTCCAGGCCTCTACCCACGATATGCCAGCAGTGGTAACCCAAAATGTCACCAGACATTGCCAAATGTCCCATGGGAGAACAGTCATCTCCAGTTGAGACCACTGACTGCTCTAGAATAGAAAAAAGAAGCTCCAGGACTAACTTTTAGGATTCTCCAATGTTTAGAAGTTAAGGAGAACAGCTGGGCTTGGTGTCACATGCCTGTAATCCCAGCAGTTTGGGAGGCCGAGGCAGGTGGTCGCCTTAGGTCAGGAGTTCGAGACCAGCCTGTCCAAAATGGTGAAACCCCATCTCTACTAAAATACGAAAAATTAGCCAGGAAATGGTAACAGGTGCCTGTACCCCCAGCTACTTCAGAGGCTGAGGCAGGAGAATCACTTGAACCTAGAAGGTGGAGGTTGCAGTGAGCTGAGAAATTGCGCCATTACACTCCAGGATGGGTGACAGAGTGAGACTCTGTCTCAAAAAAAAAAAAAAAAAAAAAAAGAAAGAAAGAAAGAAAAAAGTTAAGGAGAACTGAAGAAACCAGCACTACCTCTGCAGGGAGGCCAGAGAGGGAAACAAAGAATCAAACAAGAATAGGGCTCTGCAAGCAAAAAGAAGAATTTGTTACAAGAAAAAAGGAGAAATAATCCGTGCCAAAAGCCATGGTTTGGTTAAATAATAGCTGAGATAGGACTTGACCATTGTTTTACTAACATCAAGATGACAGGAAACCTTATCAAGAAACACTTTTGCTGGAGTAGTGTGGGGACCTGGATATTTACACTATACTAAATTATACCCCACCGATTACATGGAGATTGTAGAATAAACGGTTCAAATTGCAATGTGGATATCTGACTGTCCCCTCTTGAACTGGCAATTAGTCTTAGAATCTTTTAACGTGAAACAAGCAGATAGCATATTCCTCATGATTAGATGAAATGTAAAGTACACAGTGTCAGGTATAAAGTATTATGTAATATTCTATCTATAATGTTGAACTCAAATATGATCAAGCCTCTACATGTAACCTACAGTTTACAAATAATGGAATTAAAAGGATAAGTCAAATGACACTACAACCAATGAGAAAAAATTATAAAATGTGACATTCTACAACATCTGACATCAGCAATAATTTCATGACATTGAGTATAAAAGATAGAAGAAGATGCAAGAATAAAACAGGCTTATAAAACATTAAAATGCAATTTGTAGACCTTGAGAAACTCTGACTTCTTAACAAATCAAATGTAAGGAAGAATGAGATAACTGGACAGATTTGAGTATAGACTATTAGATGACATAAAGAGTTAATGCTATTTTTGTTGTTATGTCTGACAAAAGAGTGTGGTTGTATTATGCAATGAAGTATTTAGAATACAGAACTGCCTGACTCTACTTTTTGATGTTTGATTGCTGACATCTTACAAACCTCACTGCTCCCTTCTCTTCTTAGGCCTCACTATTAAGCAGGTTGACAATATTCCTCTTTCGGCTGGTAGAAGATTCGAAACACTCGAGCCTCTTGAATATTCCTGGGAACCCTCACCTCACCCCCAATTCTTAAACACAATGACATCTCCAAGCTAGTCTCTTTCCCTTACTCTCTCGAGACATTTTTCAGACCAGCTTGGAAAGGGTGTCTTGTCCTCAAAATGCTTTATTCTGTTAGTAATAAATATTTTCATACCATCTTGGGGTGTTTGGGGGGGTGTGTGTGTGTGTGTGTGGATGTGTCTGTACCATTATCGTTATTGACATCTGGATCAAATTTTGGGTGGAAGTCTGTCCTTCTACTCAGAGTGTCCAAAACAAGATGTAATGCTATAATGTTTGAAATTTATTGTAGTATATTTTAAAAGAATAAAAGAAGAGAGAGAGAGGAATAAAGGAAGGAAGGAAGGAAGGAAGGAAGGAAGGGAGGGAGGAGATAAAACAAAAGAAAAGGTAATAAAAATAAAGGAATAAATTTTAAATGTGGCAACTACTGTGCTCAAATTTCTTAATTCTCTTCTTTCTGACTTTTACCCCGAGGCTGCAGAGGAAGTTTGAGTGTTATTAAAATGCTGGGGGAGAGGATTATCAACTGCTCTTCTTCAGTTTCTTGACAGACTTTTTACTGTTACAGCATTTCCTACTTTTCCATTTCTGTTCTCACTACATGTACTGAGCAAGCCCAAGCATATACTGCCCTGTCCTTGTTACCTTTATGTGTTGAACTTAGAACACTATATGTTCTAAAAAAAATCACAGATGTATTCCAATGCCTAGGTCCTGTAAGTATACCCCTAGCCTAACTACTTTCCTGAGTCATGACAATTCCTGCAGGGTATAATCAAGTTCTACCCTTTAACTTTAAATCCACACACTCTTTTTGTCTCTAACTCTGGTTGTACTTTGAAAGACTTTCTTTTCCCGGATTTCCAATCAAGGGTGTAGAATCATCCTCCTTTACACTAGAATGTTCATGTTTGTCCAGGGGTCTGTGTGTCACTGCCACAGTAACAGAAGATTAAGAGTCATTCATTCCTTTCTCAGTTCATTCTCTCCCCTCTCACTGGGCTTTTCTGCAGGCCCGATAATGTTTGTAAATGCTTTCCCAGCCTTTTAGAATGCTGAGTCTTGTTTTGTGCTTTATGGACCACTTTGCAATTTGAGTTTGCCAGGTGTTGGTTATTGCCTTTCCCAATTCTCAAACCATTACAAAAATTTCTTTCCATTTGGTCCTAGGTTGCAATACAATAAGAATTACCACTGATATGGTTTGGCTGTGTCCCCACCCAAATCTCACCTTGAATTGTAATAATCCCCATGTGTCAAGAGTGTGGCCAGGTGGAGATAATTGAATCATGGGGGTGGTTTCCCCAATACTGTTCTAGTGGTAGTGAATACATCTCACGAGGTCTGATGGTCTTGCCTGCCACCAAGTAAGACATGACTGTGCTTCTCCTTTGCCTTCCACCATAATTGTGAGGCCTCCCCAGCCACGGGAAACTCTGAGTCCAGTGAATCTCTTTCCTTTATAAATTACCCAGTCTCAGGTATGTGTTTATTACCAGCATGAGAACAGACTAATACAACCACAAATTAAAAATACATCTGAAGGCTGGCTGCATGGCTCACCCATGTAATCCCAACACTTTGGGAGGCCAAGACAGGTGGATCACATGATGTCAGGAGTTTGACACCAGCCTGGCCAACATGGTGAAACCCTGTCTCTACTGAAGATACTAAAATTAGCGGGGCCTGGTAGCACATGCCTGTAATCCCAGCTACTTGGGAGGCTGAGGCATGAGAATCGCTTGAACTGGGGAGACGGAGACTGCAGTGAGCCAAGATTGTGCCACTGCACTCCAGCCTGGGTGACAGAGCAAGGCTCTGTATCAAAAAGAAAAAGGAAACAGCATACATCTGATCTTATTTCAAACCCATTCTATCACATATACTTCTAGACAATCACATTCTACAACTACAGTAAAATCCTAGATGTTCACCAAACTTGACATTGTTCATGTAAATTAACCAGTAAATAAACGTAACTGTATGTCTAATAAGATAATATTTTATTTTTTACTCATACATATGTTAATTCACTGATATTATGTAAGAAAATAATTATATATCATTCACTATTTAGGTATTATTGAAAAGTTTTGAAGCTATAAAATAAAATACAACACATCTTTCCTCCTTCAAAGAAATCACAATTGACAGTGAAAATAGTTTAATACATAGATAATTTTGAATAACTATGAAAATAGATGTAACCATATGGCTTTGTGGGAATGCTGAATATTTGTAACTAACCCAGCCGAGAGGAGTTACATGGATCTTGACCTTGCCTTGAAAGGACTTTGGCCAGTTGGTCTAAATCTGCTCCTGGCTCTCTGGATCATGTATGATAGGAAAAATTCCACAGGAGATGACCACACGGGAATGTGTTCTCAGTTGAGGACCAAGTGCTAGTCAAAGCAAGCAGGTAACAGAAAATTGTGGTAAAAAGGAGAAAGTGGTTAAGTTTATTTTTAGTGGTACAAGGGTTCCATAAAGCAGAGGAAAGGACTGAAGGGGAATCCATTTTAGGAGCTTCCAGGAAATGGAAGTTTTTTTTGCTCTAAGAAGATAAGAAAATAAGAGGGCATAAAATTTAGACGAGATTGGGAAGAATGGCTTCCAAAGGAAAGAAAAGATGAGGGTAATGTTTAGAAATGACTGGATTCAAATATTTTGTTTCTGGCAGATGTTATTTTGGGGACAGAATGACTAAGGGTTGATCTCAAATAATACTTGGTCTATGAAACTGGTATAATGGGTGACAGTAGCCATGTCCTTAAATAGAGATGCCCTATTCTCATGAAAGAAACTGAGGAACAAATTAGACAGAACTCTTTCTGTGCAAAGAATGTTTCATGGTGTTCAGAAGAGTAGAGGGAGTGTGTCTTCAAGTGGCAGACCCTGTTAAAACTTGGGAGAACAGGTAAAATCCTGCCCTAGGATATGGGTTAATGATTTGTTTTGATTAAGAACCATATTCTGAGAATTCTACTTATTTGAGAAGGTAAATATCATCTACCATAGATTATAATTTTAAAAATGAATACTAAGGCAATTTAAAACATAAGTATCTTATATAAGGTAACAGTGTTCATAAATATAAAATTTCAATATTACATAAATTCAATTTCTATGAGTTTCAATATGTTTTTTTTTTTTTTACTATATATTCATCAGAGTTCTCTGGAGAACAGGACAAATGGAGCTTTTTAAATTTACTTATTTACTTTAAGGAATTAGCTCACATGATTATGGAAGTTTGCAAGTCTAAAATTCTCAGGATGGGCTGGCAGGCTAGAAACCAGGAAGAAGCTGATACTGAAGTTCAGGTCCAAATGCATCTGCTGAAGAATTCCCTTTTGCTGGCAAGAGGTCATTCTTTTGTTCTATTCAAGACTTCAACTGACTGGAGAAGGCCCATTCACATTATGGAGGGCCATCTGCTTTACTTAAAATCCATCAATTTAAATGTTAATCTCATCCAAAAATATCCTCATAGAAACATCCAGAGTAATGTTTGAACATATATCTAGGCACCAGCCAAGTGGATACATAAATTTAACCAGGCTGCAGTGGAATTAGCCTACAATCGTTGATCAATGTTTAATGTTATAGTTTATGTATTTAAGATCTGAAAAATGCCATTTTTAAACATTTGTATAGCAATGTATAAGTTATCAATTGCTGTGACATAAATAATTCCAGTTTATCCTGAATACTACAGTCTGAAGGGAAAGAGAACTAAAAATTTATAGGGTCCATTATAAGAATTGCCAGTAGAAATATTACTTTTACAGGTTTGGAGATAATGAGCCCCACATGGTTTAAACAAATATGCAAGATAAAACAGCCAGTAAATTAGTGCAAATAAGACTTGAATGTCAGCCTTCTGACTACAAGCCTAAAACTTTTACCACCATAGCTGTGCTTTAGAGAGAAATGTGTCTATAGTTGGAATCAATTTGTAGAATCAGAGCACTGAGTCCCTTTAAATTTAGGCAGAGCATCATTCTTCATTAGGGAGCCAGTATGTGGTAGGAAACTGATTAACTTATAGCTCTTTTAAAGGTACCCACAGGTATTCATGTCAGCAATGTACTATTTACCAGTCACAAATCTAGAGGTGATCTTAATATGGAAATCCTTAATTTGAAAATAAGGACGATTTCATATTACATTCCAAAGACCGTAATTGTCTTTAAATTGCCCTTTTTTACTCTGAAGATTTGATCTCTGAAGCCTGAAATGAAATTTTAACATTTTCAATTAAATTCAAGCCTTCAAGGTTTGGTTGAAACTAAGAAAATGATTTGTGAACCTCTTTTTAAACTCCCTCTGAAATCAGCTTCAAGCTAGTAAAGTTCTCATTCTTCACATTTAGTCGAGTTATAAAAGAGAAGTTCCTCAATGCTAAACTTTAGTCATAAAGTTCAAGCTATGCCAAAAAAAGATATTTTTTCCAATTAATCATTAAGCTTTTATTTCAATATCTAAAACTTTTTTTTTAATAAAAAAGAACACAGCTTATTGTTTGCATGCATTGTTTAGGAGGTGAAGGCAGTAAAACAAAGCAAAATTAAATAAACAAAATTATCTTGCTTTCTATTACTTGGCATCTGAGAGTTACATATCCGGCAATTATGATGCACACTATATATTTTTAAGGTTCTCCTAAATTCTGCGAAATATTTTGGGATGTTTCATTTCAAACACCTCAGAAAGCTTCACTCCCTTACATCTTCAATTTACTCTTTCTAAAGTGATAACATGCTTTTGCTCCTTTGAGGAATAAACTGTTATTGTGATGTATTTTTTCAAGATGTTCAGAATGTGAGAATATCATGTAATGACATTCATAACTTCTGTTATCTGCCCTATCGGTAATAGGAAATCAGACATGAAAAGTGATCATGGAATCCCCCGTTATGTTGCCTTCAGTCTTCATGCTACGATATATTAATATATTCCTTTCTTAGCTCCTCCTTCTTTGACTTTATCATTCATTAGAAATCCTACTCTCCTATTTTTGTAAGATTTTTAGAGAACTGAAGAATACTTCTGAAAGTGTGATACAATTTTGAAGTTCATCAATTAATTTTTTTCATTTCTCATCTATTGGCTTATTTGTTTTTTTGTTTGTTGGTTTTGAGACAGAGTCTCTTACTCTGTCGTCCAGGCTGTGGCGTGACCTCGTCTCACTGCAAGCTCCACCTCCTGGGTTCAAGCGATTCTCCTGCCTCAGCCTCCCGAGTAGCGGGGACTACAGGCATGTGCCACCACACCCAGCTAATTTTTGTATTTTTAGTAGAGATGGGGTTTCACCATGTTGCTCAGGCTGGTCTCAAACTCCTGACCTCGTGATCTGCCTGCCTCAGCCTCCCAAAGTATTGGCTTATTTAATATCTCTGCAATGATAGACTTTTTATCATTCTATAAGATTAAAGATTGTTGTGTTATAGCATAGGTACAAATTTGTGAATTAAATGTAACAGATATTAAAGGAGAATTCAAAGAAGTTTATTTTATCACTATATCCAAATATACTGCTAGGATTTACACCTGGCCTTCCTTGTCAAGTGTTGGACTTTTTATAGGCTGTCTTGCATCTTGAATCTATGGATTCAGGAATAAGGATGAATATGAAAATATTATAAAACCGAGTGGGTTCATGTTGCAATGAAGTCGGACATGATTCGTCCTCTTAAATACCTTCATAAAACCAAAAGTGAGTTAGTAAAAGTTTAAGTAAAGATAAAGTGCCATTTGTTTTCTGGTGCGAGATATTAATAGAAAATAAGACACAAAAATTGGTCCTAAATAGAAATAGCCAATAATTTTTATGTAAACTGAACAGCTGTGAAAACACCAAATATAAATTTCCAAGTTCATGTTAACATATAGACTGGAGTATTATGTATTAGGTATAGTTGCTATTTTGACACATTTTCTTCTACAATTCTAGAAATTTCTTATATTTACCTCCAATAAAAATTTCACAAATACCTAGATTTAATTTTGAAGAAATAAATAAATGTATGTGATTACACAGGCTTTAAACTCCAGTGGTAATTTGGGTATCAAAATTAAAGCCTTTATATTCATTTATTATAAAATTTAAAGAATAGTCATGTGTAAAATTGTCAAAATATTCTAAAATAACAGGTACCACTAATTATTGTCTTATATTTTGGCTACTATCACCCTATACCAGTTTGTAACAGACTAGCAGAATTTACCATAGAAAGTCAAATCATGAATATTACTGGTTTTATGTAAAATATCAAGGAGAGATGACCTTGTACTTCTTCTTACTGGCTTACACAAAATCAACCTGATAATGGATGTATGCTGTTTCTAAATAAGGTGTTTAATATTCAAATATTTTCAGTGACTGGGATAAATCACCCATTTCGTATCTTACCCTAGTACCAAATGCACGGCCATTCATTCCGTGCTAAATATAGATCTACTAGAGGGCCAATAATTTAGCATTTTAGTTAAATAGTCTGGTCATGTTAGTATTTATTTAAAGAAAAATTCTGTCCCATATTATCTCTCATTCTATATATCATGACTTTGAATTGGTGAGGGCTTTTGTGTACTTGGAGTTTAGGTCAAAGTAATAAATGGTAAGATTCAAAGTTGTGGAAACTCCATATTTTCAAAGCAAGAGAAACCTAGCAGTGTGAACTTCTAAACTTTAATATTTATATTGTCTCATATAATTGTGTATAAATTAGCATATGTAAAAATGTCCTTATTTATGCTAATTTATGGTCTCTTCAAAAATAACACAAACTCACCACAAGTCACACATAAGCTATTATAGCACTGTGAAGAATAAAGAAGGTCATCAGAATTTGTTTCTCAATAGAAGAGTTAATTGTAGTAAGACTTTGAAATGAAAATAGGCACTTAAAAATGGGGCATTTATATAAAATATAAAGACTTTGACAAATCAGAAAAGTTGAAAAAGAAGAAGGGAGTAAAAAAGGAAAACAATTAATTAGAAAATAAGTATTAAAAAAGAAAAATAACAATGGATTATTATACTTCTTTTGGTTTACAAATTCATAAAATTTCAGACGAGAAATTATTTGGTACTAGAATTCTGGCAGTCACTGACCCATGCATTCTTACATGTGTCCTGTTTTCTTAGTTTTACTTATTCTTATAGGTATCCTATTTTCACGGGAACATTTTTGTTTATCTCTATTGTCTCAGCTTAATTATGTCGCTCTCCCAATATTTCTCAAAATAGCAAAAAACACAACAAATTATAAATTACATTCCCAAAAAATGTGTTACTGAATAGCCAGGAACAGTGCTTCCAAGGTGTTTCTTCAATAAATACAAAGATATATTCTTTAAATGACTTCTGTTAAAAAAAAAATACAAGAAAAATTATCATGTGGTGTGAACGCATTTGATATAGCTTGGATGTGTGTCCCTGCCCAAATCTCATATTGAAATGTAATCCCCAGTGTTGGAGGTGGGGCCTGGTGGGAAAGTTATGGCACCTACCCAGTGCTCTCTTGGTCTTGCTTTCATTGTGTGACCTGCCTGTTCCCCTTTCACCTTCCACCATAGTTGTCAGCTCCCTGAGGCCTCACCAGAAGCAGATACCACTATGCTTTCTGTATAGCGTGCAGAACTGTGAACCAATTAAATCTATTTTCTTATATATTACCCAGTCTCGGATATTTCTTTACAGCAATGCAAGAATGACCTAATACAGCATGTCAAAACTTAACATTCAAATTATGTTGGTTTGGTTTTACCCTCATTCAGATCTTTATGATCTCTTATCTGGATTATGGGAATCTATTTAATATTACCTGTAGGGAAAAGAAAGAGAGATTAGACTCTTACTGTGTCTATGCAGAAAAGGAAGACATAAGAAACTCCATTTTGACCTGTACCCTGAACAATTGCTTTGCCCTGAGATGCTGTTAATCTGTAACTTTGCCCCAATCTTGAGCTCACAAAAACATGTGTTGTATGGAATCAAGGTTTAAGGGATCTAGGGCTGTGCAGGATATACTTTGTTCATAAAATGTTTACAGGGAGTATGCTTGGTAAAAGTCATCGCCATTCTCCATTCTCCATAAACCAGGGGCACAACGCACTGCTAAAAGCCACAGGGACCTCTGCCCTAGAAAGCCAGGTATTGTCCAAGGTTTCTCCCCATGTGATAGACTGAGATATGGCCTGGTGGGATGGGAAAGACCTGACTGTCCCCCAGCCCGACATCTGTGAAGGGTCTGTGCTGAGGAGGATTAGTAAAAGAGGAAGCCCTCTTGCAGTTGAGATAAGAGGAAGGCCTCTGTCTTCTGCCTTCCCCTGGGAACGGAATGTCTCGGTATAAAACCCGATTGTACATTTGGTCAGTCCTGAGATAGGAGAAAAACCGCCCTGTGGTGGGAGGCAAGACATGTTGGCAGCAATGCCGCTCTGTTATTCTTTACTCCACTGAGATGTTTGGGTGGAGAGAAGCATAAATCTGGCCTGCATACACATCCAGGCATAGTACCTTCCCTTGAACTTATTTGCTCACATGTTTTCTTGCTGACCTTCTCCCCACCATCACCCTGCTGTCCTGCCACATTCCTCTTGCTGAGATAGTGAAAGTAGTAATTAATAAATACTGAGGGAACTCAGAGATGAGTGCTGGTGTGGGTCCTCCATATGCTGAGCGCCGGTCCCCTGAGCCCACTGTTCTTTCTCTATACTTTGTCTCTGTGTCTTATTTCTTTTTTCAGTCTCTCATCTCACCTGACGAGAAATACCCACAGGTGTGGAAGGGCTGGCCCCCTTATTCTTGATTACACCTGTTTATCTACAACATTCAATAATGCAAGCCTGATTGTGTCAATTCCCTCCTTTTTTTCCTAGAGCAATGATGCCTTCTTATTTGTATTTTTAATTGACCTAATAGTCTTATATATTTGTGGAGTACAATGTGATATTTTATATAAATATACATGTGGAATGATTAAATCAAGAAAATTACACATTTCTCACCTCATATACTTATTATTTTTAAGGTAAGGAAATTGAATTTTGAAATATACATTATTATGAACTATAGTCACCCTGCTGTGGAATAGATCTCAAAAACCTTGTTCTTCCTGTTTAACTGGAACTTTGCACTTTATGACTATCACCTCTTTCTCAAAATAGTGAAAAGCACAATAAGTTATAAGGTCAGTCTCAGCAAATGTGTCACTGAATAGTAAGGAACAGTGTCTCCTATGTGTTTCTTCAATAAATACAAAAGCAATTATGATATACACTATTTTTTTTTTGAAATTTATCTCTCCATTCTATCCTGTATCCTCCATCCCTCTATTCTCTAGTAGCCACCTTTCTGCTTTCTGCTTCTATGAGTTTGACTTATTTAGATTACACTTACAAGAAATGATATTATAGTATTTATCTTTATGTGACTGGCTTATTTCACTTAGCATACTGTTCTTCAGGTTCATCCATGTTGACTCAGATGACAAATTTAGCTTTAAAGCCTGAATAGTATTTCATTGCTATCATTTGAATTTGTTCCTCAAAGTTCATGTATTGGAAACTTGATTATCAATGAAGGGGCATTGGGAGATGGCACTTAATGGAAGAGGTTTCGGTCATGGGGCATCCTTCTCATTAATGGATTAATACCACTATCTCAGGATTGGATTCCTAAGAAAAGAGTGACTTCAGCCCTCTCTCTCTGTCTCACTCACCTTCTGTTGCTCTTCTGCTTTTCACCATAAGACAATGCAACAAGGCCCTTGTCAGATTCTGGTCCCTCAATCTTGAGTTTCAGCACCAAGAACCATGAGCCAATATATGTCTGTTCACTATAAATTACCTGGTCTCTGATGCTTTGTTACAGAAGCACAAAATAGGCTAAGTCATTGATTGTGCATATATGCCACATTTTCTTTTTCCATTCATCAATTGATAGATATTTAGCTCTATTCTATGTCTTGGCTATTGTGAATATTGCTGCAATGGAGATAGGAAGGTAGATATTTCTTTGCCATACTAATTTCAATTCCTTTTGGAATACAGAAGTGGATCATATGATAGTTCTATTTTTTGCTTTTTGAGGAACCTCAATATAGTTTGCTATAGTGTCTATACTAATTGACATTCCCACCAATAGTTTATAAAAAATTCCTTTTCTTTGTATACTTTCCAACACTTTCCAACACTTGTTATCTTTTGTCTTTTTGATAACAGCCATTTTAATAAGTGTGAGGTTAAAAAAGAGGAAGAGAGAAAAATATAGAAAATAAACAAATTTTAAATTGATATACAACATCTAAATCTAAAACTTTAAAGTGAAAATCATTAACAAATTACATCACCCATCCCAGGCACTCTACCATGACTTCTCCACCCTCGCCACCTTGTACTGTCCTCGGTTCTCTGAATATACTGTGTAATATCTCATATAATATCTCAATTTAACTTTTTGGACAGGCAAATACTACAGACCAGAGTGTTCTTATCCCATGGAACTCTCACTGCCACACAAACACACCAGTTTCTTATTTATCTACCTGGTATAATATTTTTCCATCTTCAAGGATTATCTCAAATTTGACCTCCCCAAACTATAAATGGAATTAATCATTTTTTCCTCTCTACATTAACATTCAAACAAGCATTCGCCAATTGTGATTCATTCCCAGACTAATAATTACTTTAAAAATTATTAACAAAATATATACAATTAATAATCCAGTATAAAAATTCTGATAAAAAGATATTCATAAACATAAATGAATGGAGAAAGAGAACAAAAATAGTTTTTAAAATGGAAAATGAATAAAAGTTTTTGGTGTTTATCTTTTAAAAACAACAATAACTTAAACAAGGTGGAAGCTAAATACAGCTGCACTATGGAAATTTATATATATTTAACTGGTGTGAGACGGTATCTCATTGTGGTTTTGATTTGCATTTCTCTGATGGCCAGTGATGATGAGCATTTTTTCATGTGTCTGTTGGCTGCATAAATGTCTTCTTTTGAGAAGTGTCTGTTCATATTCTTCTCCCACTTGTTGAGGGGGTTGTTTGTTTTTTTCTTGTAAGTTTGTTTGCATTCTTTGTAGATTCTGGATATCAGCCCTTTGTCAGATGAGTAGATTGCAAAAATTTTCTCCCATTCTGTAGGTTGCCTGTTCACTCTGATGGTAGTTTCTTTTGCTGTGCAGAAGCTCTTTAGTTTAATTAGATCCTGCTTGTCAATTTTGGCTTTTGTTGCCATTGCTTTTGGTGTTTTAGACATGAGGTCCTTGCCCATGCCTATGTCCTGAATGGTATTGCCTAGGTTTTCTTCTAGGGTTTTTATGATTTTAGGACTAACATTTAAGTCTTTAATCCATCTTGAATTAATTTTTGTATAAGATGTAAGGAAGGGATCCAGTTTCAGCTTTCTACATATGGCTAGCCAGTTTTCCCAGAACGATTTATTAAATAGGGAATCACACCAGTTACAATGGTGATCATTAAAAAGTTAGGAAACAACAGGTGCTGGAGAGGATGTGGAGAAATAGGAACACTTTTACACTGTTGATGGGACTATAAACTAGTTCAACCATTGTGGAAGACAGTGTAGTGATTCCTCAAGGATCTAGAACTAAAAATACCATTTGACCCAGCCATCCCATTACTGGGTATATACCCAAAGGATTATAAATCATGCTGCTATAAAGACACATGCACATGTATGTTTATTGTGGTACTATTCACAATAGCAAAGACTTGGAACCAACCCAAATTTCCATCAATGATAGAGTGGATTAAGAAAATGTGGCACATACACACCGTGGAATACTATGCAGCCATAAAAAATGATGAGTTCATGTCCTTTGCAGGGACATGGATGAAGCTGGAAACCATCATTCTCAGCAAACTATCGCAAGGAGAAAAAACCAGACACTGCATGTTCTCACTCATAGGTGGGAATTGAACAATGAGAACACTTGGACACAGGAAAGGGAACATCACACACTGGGGCCTGTTGTGGGGTGGGGGTAGGGGGAAGGGATAGCATTTGGAGATATACCTAATGTAAATGACGAGTTAAAGGGGGCAGCACACCAACATGGCACATGTATACATATGTAACCAACCTGCACGTTGTGCACATGTACCCTAGAACTTAAAGTATAATAAAAAAAAGAAATTTATATATATTTAAAAGGAAAAAATAGCTAAAAATACTCAGCAGACATAAAATAAAATTTTAAGTATAATCTCCATTAATCAAGGGAGCACTAGCTGACTAACAGATAAATTAGCGTCTTAAGAAAATGAAAATATATTTTCTACAAATGAGCAGTCCAAAGTAGCTCTTCCTGACATGAAAACAGCTCTCTTCCAAATGGCAGTTTAAATACTCAAACACTTTTCATCTCGTAGCTCCACAAACTTCAATGAGTGGCTTTCAAGAAGAATAAACATGGGGAAATAATGTTTGTGAATTTTTATATGAGTCATGTCTAAACATAGCATAATCCACTAGGAGTATTTATTTCATTGACTAGAACCAATCTAATTGCAGGCAAATTTGAGAACTATAGCCTAATGATAATGTTAGAATTAAAAGAAAATTCAGTTAAAAATTAGCTATATTTTGTCACATCATAGAATTTTACAGCTTATACAATTGAAATTATTATTTAAAATTAAAATATAAATTTAAAAGCAGAGACATTTTTATACATTTTTAGATAAATAAACTCATCTGTCATAAGACCTGTAAATTTGTGGTTCCAAATACAGGTTCTATGCTGCCAAACATTAACCCATCTCCTTTAATTTCACATTAACTCAGTGAGATGGGTTGAACTTTAACAGTAAAAAAGATAATTCTTCTACAAAAAGTAAACCATGTGCTTCAAGAATCACAGCAGTCATATGTGACCAAAGTGGTAGTCTATTTGACAGCATGGCACCATTAAAAACACACAGATTTTGTGGCTTGTTATAGTGGATTTTATAATGCACTGGCCATAAGCATATCCCTTCAAGACTAAAGAATTTATTTTTCTAGTTGCTGTCATGTACCTGGATGATAGCCTTCAACTGGCAACTCTCTATGGAAAGTGCCTTGGCTATAGAGTGCTACCATGGGTATTGACAAGCCACCTACAAGGGGCAGTCTTCATTCAAAGATTGTGATACAGTGGTATAAAGGTTCTCCTTCTTGCCTCATTTTGGAATAACTCTCGAGGGCCATTGTTGTTTGGCTGACACCTTATTTGAGGCTGTATCGCATCCTAAATTATCCTTTGACCTAATACTACATGTTTTTCTAATCGCACAAGAAAGCCCTCTCTGATCAACATTTCATATGCTAATCTTCTCTGGGTCCACATCCTAAGGAACTTTACCTTCAATTGTTGGTACAAGAAGTGGGAGAAAAAAAGTAGAATATTAATTGGAATTTTCTAGCTGGGTCTTTTATTGGCTAGATAACAATAGGAAGTCTATTGCTAGTAGTAATTGGAGCACAGATATATTCTGACACATAGCAGTAGTGCAGTTGTTTAAATTTTCACAGGCACAGGTCTCATATCCTATATATGAGTTAAAATTAAATTATCAGGGCTTGGTGATATAGGTAAGGAGTAATATTTATAAGGATAATAGAATTGTGTACTTTTGCAGGGGGTAATTGATGTTTTGAGCAACGATAATGAAAGCCTGAGTGTGATTATCACCTAAAGTCTGGGTGAGAAGTCTAAAAAGGCTCCCTCACAGTGTATAAAGAGACTTATCTTGTGCAGTCAGAAGGCAAATAAACCTGAGGAGCAGGTCTGAGGTTTAATAAGAAGAACAGCAGAGCTTGGGAGAAGGTTGATCTTTCCAACTAGGGTGCGCTGATATCTAAGGTTAGGGCCTTAGTTGGTGTTATATGTGAAAATCTTGACTTTCTATATTCTCCAGTATCTGCTGAAATGACCAACTTCTCTCTTTTAAAGGCTAGCACTCTCCTCTGCTCCATGAAAATGTGCGTGATGAGATAATGCATACAACCCTTCAAGGATCTGCTGCTACATAGTTTCCTGTACACCAGACCATAAACTAGGATTAATTGACAACATAACTTTTCAAGGTAAATTTCACCAATCAAGAAAGACAAAGTATCATGAAGAAGCTGCAGGACCTAAACAACATGTACTGGTAGGAAATGGAAGAGTATCTATCTCTACTATCTATCTATCTATCTATCTATCTATCTATCTATCTATCCATCTATCTACCTATCATAAGATATTAACATTCTAGATCAAAGGAGGCAGAATATATAGTTTAATAAGGGATAATTAATTAATGTATATTTGAAGCATTTTCCTAGAATTAAATGTTTAACATTCTGATACCTTCCCTAGACATGTTGTTTTCCTGTTGCTACTGTAGATTTCAGTACCTTGGACAGAGTGAGGATCTACTATGAGAATTGCCGAAATTGCCACGTCATATGATAAAAGAATAAATAACAAGTTTCAGAATAATAGGCAAGCTAGAGAGAATATAAAATGTAAGATCAGAAAACTCAACAAAGGACTCTTTTCTGTAGCAGGGCCTAAATTTACCAAAACAATAAAAACAATGTGCTTAAAACAGTAAAATAAGCACCCATAAGAAGTTCAGTGTTGGATCTTCTCTGTAGATAAGAGCTAACTTTAGAAAACTCTATTATAGAATTGGACTCATTGAGTATATTACTGTCTGAAGCAAGACAGTAGAAATTATAATATGAGTCAAGGTCAGAGGGATAGTCAGGGAGCCTAACTCGCAGAGAGTTGTGGGGAGGATTAGAGAGCACAGTGTCCTTAAGGGAAAAATAAGTGGGCAACCACTCTAATATTTATAATTTCTTTATCAATTTTTAGACCTGAGCCAGTTTTCCAACCTGATTGTCACTGACAAAGGAAGAGGTTTTGTCTCTAAAAGGACAGATCCTGCAATACTAGACTAAATATATGATAATTCCCCAGTCCTTTCCCCTAGGAAATCTATAGTCATTTGCTCAGGTAATTATACAGTGAAAAAAGAAACTCCTCCAAGTTTTGAGGACTATTGGACACAGGATCCAAGCTAACATTTATACTGTTCATGTGAAGCATTAACATGGATCCCTTATTAGAATGGGTCATATAAGAGCCAAACAATAAATAAGAGTCCTGGCCCAGGTCTGGCTAGTGGATCCACTTGTTTGATGGATTCACCTGGTGATCCTTTTTTGGGTTCCAACTGTAAGTCAAAATGGGCATATAGTTGGCAGTTTGCAAAATCTCTTTATTAGTTCCTTAGTCAATGAGATTACACTATCACAGTGGGGAAAACCAAGTAGAATTCTTTGAAACTCCCCCACTTACCATCTGAGATAGGAAATAATATTCACCATAGTAAATATGAATCAATCAGAGACACCTGCAAAAATAATAAGATATAAGAATGGTGGTTACCTCGTATCACCATTTATTTTGTGAAATTTGCCACTACAGGCTCATTGAAGATGGATTGTCGAGAATGACGGTACACTCCCACAAACTCAGCCAAGTGAAAAACAGTTGCAGTGCGGGATGTGCTTTCTGTGCATGGTTTCAGATACATGATAAATGGACATTTATCCAACAAATATGTTCTTTACATTTATATTAAAAAGACAACTCAAAAATAGTTCACATTTATTGTTCCAGAGGGCAGGGGATAAGCCCTATGAAGCCTCAGACCTGCAGCTTCAATGACATTTTCGAGGCTAATGATCTGAAACTTTCTAGCACATGTCCTCTCAAGCTCTAGTTTTGACTGGGAGGAAGGGAGATTTTGTGCCTGAGTGTGTATTTGACAATATCTAGGGGTATTTTTGGTTGTTACAAGTAGGGAGGCATACTATTAGAATTGACCAAGTAGAGTCCAGGAATCCTATAATGCATAGAGCAGACCCTCAAAAAAAAAAAAAAAAATTTGCCTGGCCCAAAGTGTTGATAGTTAAGGGTTGCAAAGCCCTGCTCTGAAGTAAGGGACATTTTTTTTTTTAGACAGTCTTGCCCTGTCACCCAGGCTGGAGTGCAATGGCACGATCTCAGCTCACTGCAACCTCCACCTCCTGGGTTCAAGCGATTTTCCTGCCTCAGCCCCCGAGTAGCTGGCCACCACGCCCAGCAGATTTTTGTATTTTTAGTAGAGATGGGGTTTCACCATGTTGGTCAGGCTGGTCTCAAACTCCTTACTTCAGGTGATCCACCTGCTTCGGCCTCCCAAAGTGCTGGGATCACAGGCATAAGACAAAGCACCCAGCCAGTAAGGGACAATTTATTCTATTGCACACTTTGCAACATGAAGGGTTACTACTTTTGGAAGACTTCCTGTTCTCTCAGAGCAATTCTAAACAGCTATGTCCATTTTAGAAATTTTCATGGGATTGGTCACAGCCTTTGTTAAGCCTGCATGACAGTCATGCTTCTCCCTCAACCCACTTCCTTCACAACCCCAGCAGGACTTGATTTCAAGAACATACCCTAAAAATTTTTGCTTGTTAACCTCCATCTCAGACTCTTCTTCCAAGGAAACCCAACCTGCAATAACAAATAAGAACTTTAACATCTGGTTTAGCTTCTTAATAGCTGAATTACCCTGGGTATTTCAATTAGCATTTCTGAGCATCAGGTTTGTCATTAATAAAACGAAAATAATAATAATCTTATCACAATATTATTTAATGAGATGATATATTATGCAATAACGAGTTAATAAGCTATAGTACTAGACTTCTATTATCTAACTGAAGTATTTTGCTTGAGAAAGGGAAAGGAATAAAATCTTTAATATTTAAAGGTAATAAAGAGTAGGTTTACTACAATAGTATATGCAGTAAATTCACATCAAAAGACATTGTAATTCTTAAGAATATTAACATTTTGGTTCCTTTAAATTAGCTAATAATTTTTTTTAATTCTTGTAAATTTATTTGGATTTCTCTGGCAATTCCTCGTTTTCCACTTTTTGTTTCTAGAATGAAATCTCCAATTTAGTTATTTAATCCAAAAATAATGCTGTTTTTTTACCTACAAAATAATTATTTTTAAAGTAGTTATTTATAAAAAATAATTAAAGTAATACAACCTAAACTCTATGTCAACCCCTAACTTGCCAGACAATTTGTAAAGGATTCAAAATACACCTGAACATGACATTGCATTGGCTTCAAGGCCTATCTAATTACAAATTACACATAGAATTTTAAAATATTCATATTTGTAAAAACTGTAAATTTTCTAAACATCACTATGTCACTATTTTACATACAACGAAGAAAGTATATAATTAAATCTAATTAATATTAATGGTGGCAAAATGAGAAAAATAAACACAAATGAATCCTATTAAGAGCAACTGCCAAATTAAATTTAAAATTTTATTTAAATAAAAACCAAAAATATTGCTTTACCAAAAAAATTAAAAATAATTTAATAATAAAGAGCATGATAAGTTTTAATTACTTCATGCTATATAGTAAATGCAATTTTTAATATTTCAAATAAAGATGCCATTGTATTATATGAAATTGATAATATAATGGCCTTAGTACAAATAAATAAAATAAAAAAACTTTAACTTCGATCAAACTTTTCACAAAAATTATTTATTCTAGTAAAAAAAGAGATTTGACAAATATTTAAAAGTATAATTAAAGTGTGAATTGTTAACAATCAGTAAAGGTGCCTCATAGGAATGTAAAAGTAATGTAGAATAGTAATAAGAATAACTAAATCAAAATGTTAGTGATAATTAGAAATTATTAAGTTAAAATTCTAATCATAAAATATAATGATTTAAACCTATGTTTTAATTTTATTATTACTAATTTTTTCAACTTTTCATGTCAAATACACTAATTGTATCAGCATGTATACTTTTTAAATAAAACTGAATAATGAAATTTAATGGGCAAGAAGAGGATGAGGGCAGAAATGCCAATGATATTGATCTGAATATGAGACAACTACAGTCACAATATTGTTGACTTTTACTCTTTGGTCTATGCAGAGTCATAGACTCTAAAGTTGAGTTATGATGCTGGCTGAGAATTTCATTAAATGCAAGGAAAGAATGAATTGAACACTTATTGAGTACCAAAGGTTACTTACCAGATACCTAACTTATTATTTTCTTATTTAATACCAATAGCCATTAGTAATAATCACAAAAGCATCATTTTCATTTCATACATGAAAAAATTGAGGTTGAGTGAGATTAAATAATATGCTCAGTGTCAACAGATAGACATTTTTGGAATTGAGAGTCAGACAGCCTTGTTGAATTGGACAGTCCCTGCTTTCTTTATTAACCAAGATTTTTCTATTTAAGTTCTTTCTAGTTTTCTTGTAAAGATAATAAATTATTTTCAAAAGCTACCTACAGCTGACACACTATTTATAAGAGAAAAAGGTGGCATGGTACAATACAGTATATCATCCATCCTCTGCATGATGCAAAACAGGGGCCATATGGGGGGTAACCATAGTAATATTATTGTTCTCTCCTGACTTTGAACAGTAGCTGCAGCTTGAGCCTTAAATAACACAGAGCACAAGAGGTCCCAGGACATTGTACTTTGGTTATACGTAGCCAGATTTTGCTGTCACTGTTTTGGTAAAGATCTAAAACCTCGTGTTCTCTTCAGCACACCCTCGGGATGAGACAAATTTTCTGATTAACTGGCATTTCTCCCTCTCCTGCGTTCTGACATTTAGACGTTAAATACTCTTCTTATACTTTGCCTTTTCTCCAGCCATCTATTTAGATGACATCTTTCATACTTAAGTTACAGTTCTTTGAGGATAGGTAGAGATTGAGCTTTTTACTCTTTTGTGTCTCTCACAAAATCCAGGTGTGCCTTGAGCACAACGGGAACCTAACTCATTGATAGCTAAATTCATTGAAACTACATGTTTTTGTTTGCTTTCAGCCACCAATCCTCACGATAATATATAATGTCATTTATTTTGTGCAGATGATACATTAGAAAATAATAATGCAAGTCCCATTATTTAATGCTTTGTTGATACAATCTTGATGATGTTAATAAAAATGTTGTATTATCAGGAAGACAGCTTTTGAGTTCATGAAATACAACCGTTTGTCATTTAGTTATTGAATGTAATTTGAACTGTTTTCCACAAGCTCATAACCAGTATCAGCTTTTAACATTAAGCAGTAAAACAGAAGCAGCAATAAAAATAAAACAATATTTTATTCAAAATATTATCATCAAATTATGACTCTTGCATAAGACTGGAGAAGACTTGGTTTCTTTTAAAATTATTTTCTTCAATTTCCTCAAAAAATTGTTTCTCAATGGATTTATTAATTTTTAGACGCATGTAATTAAATTAATGTCTCAGAAATTTTAATTTCTTATACAAGTTTTGCCTAAATTTTCATACAATAAAGACATTTTTTCCTGTTTCGTAGTATTTACATTTAAATGAAAGAAATGTAAAAAACATATAATGGAATTAACACTGACTTTTGGAGTCAGAAGATCTGTTTTAGTGTAGTTTCTTACGTTACATAAAAATTAATCCTTAGCTAAATATTTTTTGTTTGTTTCCTTCAAAATTTAACACACCCATTTACCTGGGATTGTTTGTGGAAGTTAAGAAATGTAGATGAGGTGAAAGTGATTTGCATGCTGCAGAATTTACATATCAATTATTTAATTTTGGATATCAGGTATTTGACTATTGAGATTTAGGTAACAGCATAATTTTAGTAATTTGTAAAATTTAATAGTGTTTAATCGTTCTTATTTTTGGTAGAATTTTGTTGCAGTATTTTTTCCAATATTTTTAAATATGGTAAAACAGACGCAACATATAATTTACCATCTTACCATTTTTAAGCATACAGTTCAATGGTATTAAATACATTCATAATATTGTGCAAATATCACTAAGATCCATCTTCATAACATTTTTTATTTTTGGAAATCTGAAACTTTATACCCACTAAACAATGACTCTACATTTTCTCAGCCACTGCCAATGGCCATTCTACTTTGTGACTGTATGATTTGACTACTCTATGTATCTCATGTAAGTGGACTCATGAAATACTGGCTTTTTGTGACTTACTTATTTTACTGAACATAATGTCCTCCAAGATTATGTATGTTGTAGCATATGTCAGAATGTCTTCTCTTTTTAAGATTAAATAGTATTACCTGCATAGACTACATTTACTACATTTTGTTTATTCATTCCTTCATTCGTTGATGTTTGAGTTGCTTCTATGTTTTAGCTATTGTGAATAATGCTGCTATAAACTGTTCTTTAGGGTATGTACTCAGAATTGGAACTGCTGAATTATATGACAATTCTATTTTTAATTTTTGAAGTAACATCTGTACCATTTTATATTCCCAACAACAGTGCACAAGAGTTCCAATGTTTTCACATCCTTGCCAGTGCTCATTTTCTGTTTTTCATTTGTTTATTTTTTAAAGTAGTCATCCTAATGGATAATAGGTAGTATCTAATTGTAGATTTTATTTGCATTTTCCTAATGTTTAGTGATGTTGAACATTTTTTCATGTGCTTATTGACCATTTGTCCTTCTTCATCTTCTTTGGAGAAATGTTTATTCAAGTCCTTTGCCCATTTCTGAATTTTGTTGTTTGATTTACGTGATTGAGTTTTGAGAGTTCTCTACATATTCCGTATATTAACCCATTATCAGATGTATGATATGTAAATATTTTCTCCCATCCTGTGGGTTACCATTTTACTCTATTGATAGTGTCTGTTGAAGCACAAATTTATTAATTTTTATAATGTCCAACTGTCTATTTTTTATTTTGTTGCCTGTACATTTGGAGTCATATTTTAAAAGTCAATGCCAAATTTAATGTTGTGAAGCTTTGCACTACATTTTCTCCTGAAAAGTTTTATAGTTTCAGTCTTACATTTTAGTCTTTGACCATTTGAATTCATTTTTATATATGGTGTTACAAAAGGGTTCAACTTATCATTTTGCATGTAAATGTCCAGGTTTTCCCTGCACCATTTGTTGAAAACACTATTGTTGCTTTCATTGAATAGTGTTGGTACTCTCATCAATAATTATTTGACTGTATATGTAAATGTTTATTTCTAGGACCTCTACCTGTTTCATTGGTCTATATGTCTGCGTTTATGCCAGTACCATAACATTTTGATTACTGTAGCTTTGTAGTGAATTTTGAAATCAGGAAATATGAATCCGCCAGCTTTGTTCTTTTTCAATATTATTTTGACTGTTCAGTCTCTTGAGACTATTTATGCAAAATAGATCATTGGTATTTTGATAGGGATTGCATTAAATCTGCAGATCACTTTGGGTAGTATAAACAGCTTAATATTAAATCTTTCAATCGATAAATACAAAACATATTTTTATTTATGTCTTCTTCAATGTCTTCTGGCATTTTCTTCCAGTTTTTATTGTACAAAACTTTCACCGCCTTGGTTAATACCTAAGTATTGTATTCTTTACATGCTAGCATACACTGAATTATTTTTACAATTTTCTTTTAAGAATGTGCATTATTTTTATGTAAAAATGAAACTTTTTTGGTGGTAACTTTGTATCTTGCTACTTTGCTGAATTCATGTATTACTTCTAACAGTTTTTTCTGAACTCTCTAGAGTTTTCTAGAGATAAGATCATATCATCTGCAAACAGATAATTTTATTTTGTTATTTCCAACTGGATGCCTTCATTTATTTTCCTTGTGTGAATACTCTGACTAGAACTTCCTGTACTATGCTGAATAGAAGGGATAAAACTAGTCATGCTTGCCTTGTTCCTGATTTTAGAGGAAAAGCTTTCAGTCTTTCACCATTATGATGATCACTGTGGATTTTTAAAAATATATGACTTTTATTATGCTGAGGTAGTTTTCTTCTATTCATAGTTTGTTGTTTTTATCATAAAAAGTGTCAATTATGTCAAATGCTTTTCTGCATCAGTTGAGATGACCATGTGTGTGTTTTTTTTCATACTTGGAATGTGGTGTATTACATTACTTATATATGATGAGTCATTATTGCATTCCAGATACAAATCTCAAATTGTATAGTACTTTGAATTTGAATTTTAGTACTTTCTTAAATTGTATAGTACTTTGAATGAATGTGGTTCTGAGTTTGGTTGCTAGTATTTTTACATCAATGTTCACATTAAACATTGGTCTGTAGTTTTCTTATAATGTCTTTGTCGGGTTTCAATAGCAGGCTAAGGTGATTTCCTCTTTTATGTATTGATTGTTTAAGAATGTGTAGTTTATTCATTATTTTATCTCTGACAATCTCTGCTTCTAAATTAGCATGTTTAGACTATCTGCATTTAAAATTATTATGGCTACAGTTAGATTAATATCTATAAAGTTTGTTAATGCCCTTAACAAATTAACAGTAGTTATTTTAAATGTCCTGCCTGATAATCCCAAAGTGTGTGTTTTATCTAAGTTTGGTTCTTAAGCTTGCTTTTTTAAAAAAACAAATTAACATGCCTGCATTGGTCCATTCTCACATTGCTATAAGAACTGCCCGAGACTGGGTAATTTATAAAGCCAAGAGGTTTAACTGACTCACAGTTCCATATGACTAAAGAGGCCTCAGGAAGCTTACAATCATGGCGGAAGGGAAGAAGAGGCAGGCACCTTCCTCACAAGGTGGCAGGAGAGAGAATGAGTAACTTATCAAACACTTAAAAACCATCGGATCTTGTGAGAACTCACTTACTATTATGAGAACAGTGTAGAGAAACCTCCCGCATGATCCAATTACCTCCATCTGGTCTCTTCCTTGACATGTAGTAATTATGCGAATTACAATTCAAGATGAGATTCGGGTGGGAGCACAAAGCCTAACCATATCAATACCTAATAATGTTTGGTTGAAAGCTGGACATGATGTATTGGGTAACAGTAACTGAGCTAAACAGGCTTTAATGGAAGGTTTTATGTTAGCCTGGCTTGGAGCTGGGCTGTATTTAATGTTGGGGTTATATATACCACAGATTTCAAATTCCTTTGGTGACCTTATTTTTGTCTCCCCTGTTGATTTTGGGGTCCCTTAAGTACTACTCTCATAAAGTCTGTGCCTTGCAGCTATTTCAGCTATAATCCACTGGGATTATATCTACTATAATCCACTGGGATTATAATCTACTGAGTCTTGACTGGCCTGGGGGTATATTGTGGGGTAGAGGAAACAGTGTGTAATCTTATTATTAAATCTCATTCTTTTAATGTATCTGTCTATTTTCCTGTACTGTGACTTTCACAAGTGTTTCTTAGCTTTCCCTTAGGTGAAACAGAAAATCTAGAGGATTTTAGAGTGGAGAAATTACCTTTTCTTAAGGTGGAATAAGGCTCTAGTTAAATGGTTTCTCTGCGGAGTAAGGCTTTGTTATGGAGAAGACTTTGGGTGTTTTTCAGAACTGTTTCTTTTCCCCTCTCTGTGCCAGAACCAATAGGAGATTATTCTCAGATATTTCCTAGGGATTCTTGGAAAGATTGCCCATAAATATATATCCCACCCACCTGAAAACTGCAGCCCCTGGTTTATCATTCTTACACTAGTCCACACCTTGCATCTAGTAATTTGTTAATTTGTTCAAATTGTCAGAAGTGTTTGAACCAGAGGAGCTCCATTTTGTACAGGGGCTGGATAAAATGAGGCTGAGACCCACTTGGCTGCATTCCTGGAAGGTTAGGCATTCTAAGTCACAGGATGAGATAGGAGGTTGGCACAAGATACTAGTCGTTAAAGAGGCCCACAAAACCCACGAAAACCAAGATGGCGATGAAAGTGACCTCTGGTTGTCCTCACTGCTCATTATACGCTAATTATAAGGCATTAGCATGCTAAAAGACATTTCCACCAGCACCATGACAGTTTACAAATGCTATGGCAATGTCAGGAAGTTACTCTATGTGGTCTAAAAAGGGGATGAACCCTCAGTTCTGGGAATTGCCTACCCCTTTCCCAGAAAACTCATGAATAATCCACCCCTTGTTTAACATATAATCAAGAAATAACTGTAAGTATAATTAGTTGAGCAGCCCACACCACTACTCTGCCTATGGAGTGGCCATTCCTTTATTCCTTTACGATTTTAATAAACTTGCTTTAACTTTATAGACTCACCTCCAATTCTTTCTTACACGAGGTCCAAGAACCCTCTCTTGGGGTCTTGATTGGGACCTGTTTCTGGTGAAAAAGTTACGATTCATGTTTTCCTATCAGTGTAAGAAGACAGGGAGAGTCGCCAGGAACTATAAGAATGTAATCAACTTGAGCAATCAGCCTGTTTTATGGCTTTGCTGCCTGTTTTTGTAACCACTCAATGAGTTCTTGCCCACTGTTCAGATGGAGCCAATTTATGAAGACAGGGGAATTGCCATAGAGAAAGAGTTTAATTCACAGGGAGCCAGCTAAATGGAAGACCAGAGTTTTATTACACAATTTATCTCTCCCAAAATTTGGAGACTGCGTTTTTTAAGGATAATTTGGTGAGCAGTGGGCCAGGGAGTTGGGAGTGCTGATTGGTCAGGTAGGTGACAAAATTGGGAGGGTCAAAGTGGGTACTTTTTGCTGTCTTCTGTTCCTGGGTGGATTCACAGAACTGGTTGAGCCAGATTACAGGTCTGAGTGGTGCCAGCTGGTGCCTCAGAATGCAGGATCTGGAAAGTATCTTAAGCACCAATCTTAGATTTTATAGTAGTGATATTATTCTTGAGAACAATTGGGGATGTTCTGAATCTAGTGGTCTCTGGCTGCGTGACTCCTAAACCATAATTTCTTATCTCGTGGCTAATGTGTTAGTCTTACAAAGGCAATCTGGTCACAGGCAAGAAGGGGGCTTGTTTGGGAAAGGGCTGTTACAGTCTTTGTTTCAAAGTTAAACTATAAACGAAGTTCTTCCCAAAGTTAGTTCAGCCTATGCCCAGGATAACAAGGCCGGTTGAGGGTTAGAGGTAAGATGGAGTCAGTTAGGTTAAATCTCTTCACTGTCATAATTTTCTCACTGTAATAGTTTTTTTAAGCGGCAGTTTCATTTTCCCCCAAACTCTGTGTAGAATGTGTTCACCTAATTGGCTGGAACAAGCTCCTAACAGATCCCAGCAAATTACAGATTAACCCAAGTAAACTTTTCCTATTATCATGCTAAAATCTCCACCCTGTGAAGAGCAACAGTTTCATTATCATAACATGCAACCTATGTGCGAGCGTAATGACTTACTGCATCTGCCCCACTGGGACCTCTCCTCTACATGCAATGATGCACCTTCTCCCCTCTCACTGCCACATGAAACCCTCCTTCAGGGAGACACTGCCTTGGAGAATACACCCCATGCACTCCTTACTTGTGGAAAGTAATGAAACTCCTATTGATCAAAACCTGCATTCTTGAGAGTCATTTGTTACTCCAGGTAAATGAACCCCCTTTTTTGGTAACATTTGTTTAAGGTTCTATGAGATTCTTCTCCTGATAAGCAGATCTCAGCTCTGATTCTCTGCATGGGCACTTTTTTAAGGATTTCCAGATTTCAAGGTAAAAATTTGCCCAACAACCTTAGCTCTTCAAGAACCACCATTGATTTTCAGTTTGTACAATCATTTCTTGTTAGAAGAATATAAGTGATGACTATTAAGCTCTTTAAAATTGCAGCTGAAGTTGGAAATCCACGAATACTGATTGGTTAAGTGTTAGCTTTTATCTTTTATAAAATTTGCTTCTGCCTCTGTGCATGTAATTTTTGTCTATGTGACATTTTATCTTTCTTCTATTAATTTTTCAGTTACTTGATAAAAAAAGCTCTTGTAATTTAATTCCTTTTCACATCCACTTGTTGGCATTTGAAACATCCTTACATTAAATTCTCATGCTGCTCCTCTTTCTCTTGCCAAGTGAGAGCCAGTTCAGCTTACACTTGTCAGGAAGCGTCCATTTCCACATTTAACCAATTTAACCATCTATGTTCTGCTTTTCTCTATCTGTTGAGCAGGTGCACTTCTGTGAGTTCCTTAACCCTACATTTCACAGTCTTGCTTGTCTTGCTTAGTGGGGCTCAAGGGTCTCAGCTCCTGCCATGGTGCCTGGCACCTAGTAACACAGTTGATGTTCAGCTGTTACAACATGAATAATTATCTTCCAGCAGTAATTATTCACAAAAGTTTGTTAAAATAATATAACTTTATTATGACTATTTTCCAAATTTTTTTTGAGAATGAAGATGATGGGGAAAGGCACCTGTTAACCTAAAAACATAGGCCATTTAAAAGTCTCTTGTTTTTCTGGTGTCAACAAGTTCAGTGTTCACACTGGGCTTTTGAACTATAAACCTGAGTAAAGTGCAAGAAACATCTCATTCAATTCTCTCAATTTTGAGTTCACTCATTTTAGAGATAGAAAAGTGAGCCCCAAAGAAACAAAGCGAGTAGCACAGACTGCACAATCCCATGATTTATAAACCAGTACTCTTTCATTCTATCACCTTGCCTTCTGACACCTCTGAATAATTTGCTAGTTCTAGACAGATAAATGAAGGCTATGGATTGCTACAATTTTTAGTCAAGGCAGACTGGACCAATAACGTTACCAACAATATCCCCCACAGAATTATTTATTACAACTATTCCCTGTTTTGTTCTGCATCAGCAGGTCCATCTGGCAGTAAAGGATTGACCAGGTGTTCTGGGAATAGTTGGCACACAAATGCCTTGAACACTGTGATGTGAGCAGGAGGGGGAGATATTTTCAATGAGACAAAATTAGATTATTCTTGGTATGTATGAAGGTGCAAGACATTTTTAGGTGATAGCAATTATGAAACATCTTTTTGCTTTATTTGTAGAGGTTTTTTGGCTTGGTTTATAAAATCAGAATGAAGTATAAATATTCAAGGGAACTAGAGTGTCATCCCTATTAGTGTAGAGTATAAACAAAAATCTAGGTAGACATCCTTGAAAATTTGCAGTAAAATAAACAAGGCATATATCATCAAAACCATTTGTTATTCTAAAGAAAATAATAATAACAAAACCTCTCTCTTGATTAGTCTTGATTAGTTGGTACCTGACTCAGGGTTTTCAATCAGATGCTCAGAATATAGTTTACAAGTGACCTTTCCCTTACTAAATTGAATTTTGTGGCCTGAATTAGTTAATCCTTTTCCCAAAGTGAGCAATTTCCTGTGTATTTTAGCTTATCAAAGACAATGAATGTATTAAGAGGGCAGGATTCATTCTAATACTGCAGAACTTAGACTGAATAACAAATGTAGTACAAGTCCACTGAGGTTTCAAGCAGCCACTAAGAAGCTGTCACCAGGCAAGAGAATGTTTCTTTGTGTAGTGAATCTGTACACATTAATGAGAAACTTCCATTGCTGGCACCTGCAGTCTGCAATGCCCTTGACTTTCATTATGTAAGAATTAATTCCACGGCAAAGGGCTTTTATCAAGCTTGAATGTGCATACAGGAGTCCCCCATTATTTGTGGAACATATGATTTTAGGCCCCCAGTGGATGCCTGAAACCACAGATGGTACCGAATCCTATATCTACTATGTTTTCTCCTATATATACAGACCTATGATAAAGTTTAATGTATGTTAGGCACAGTAAGATATTAGAACAATAATAATAAATTAGAACAATTATAACAACATACTATAGTAAGTTTTTTTTTTTCTTTCCTTATTAAATCAAGAATTTTCACCCTTTCACTTAAAGGAAGAAATTTACAGCTTCTCTTTGGCATATCCGAATTACCAGCATCACTATTCTTGCTCTTCGGGGCCATTGTTAAGTAAAATAAGAACTATTTGAACACAAGTGCTGTGATACCTCAACAATGGATCTGATAACTGAGACGACTACCAATTAACTAAGGGGCAGGTGGGCAGGCAGCTTAGAGAGTATGGAGCTGCTGGACAAAGGAATATGAATCTTATCATTTCTGGGTAGGACATAGTTGGATGGTGAAAGATAGTACCACACTGCACAAAACAACATGCAACTTAAAACTTATGGATTGTTTATTTCTGGAATTTTCCGTTTAATATTTTTGAACTGAGGTTAACCCAAACCATGTGTAACTGAAACTGTAGAAATTGAAATCGTGGATAAGGAGGAACTCATACTGTATGATATATTGTGAAATATCCAACCACAAAATGTTTCCATACCGTTTTAAGACAGAAACAAAAATAATTTTCTAAGATTTGGTTAATTTTTATTTAACATTTATATTTATGTATTTTAACCTTTTCATCATAATCACCTACATTTTCTTTAACCTGTTTCATTTTGAACATTACTTAGTGATTTTAGAAAAAACAACTAAAATGTTAAATCAAAATTGATGAATCTACTATTTAGAAACAACATTGACATGTATACCTTTCTTTTGTGTATGAACATATGTGTTCCTTCACATCTTTTCTAAATATGAATTTTATTATAACTGTTTTGTAACCTTTCTCCAACAAATTATTTGCTGTTTTTTAACTTTGTTAACGGATAAAGATCTTAAACAGTAATTATCTTAAAAAACAAGAAAATATAAATTCAATTTAAAAAGCATCCAAATTACACTTATATATATTTCAATATGAAATAACTTAATAATTCCTTGCAATGAAGATGTCAAGCTCTTAGCATCCATATTTCTTCAACATCTTCTCTCTTGACCTGCTAATTTTGTTGCCCAGACTATTTTAAGTTTGATAGCAATCATAACACTATATTATCCAGTTATATTTCCACCAGGATTTATTCTTGTCTTTATATTTAAGTAAATTTAATAGTCATTACCAATAAATCACCAAGGCTTCTCCATCCTCAAGTTCTTTATATTATTTTTTAGATCGTTGAATTTAATTACCAAGAATTTTTCTTCAGAATTACTCATTTTATATTTTCTGACTCTTTTATATTACAGAATGTCAGCCAGTTGCTTTAATTCTTTTATGACTATTGAGATGGGTGTCATATTCTTGGATCACACTTTCTTTTTTTCAAGACTTGGCAATCACTGCTTTCCTTATTTTCTGGCAAAGAATGTTTCTGTAGAGAAATCTAAAGGCTAGCCTGATTTTACCCTTATAGCTGATGTTTTCTTGCTACTTATGATCTAAAAAATTATTTACTTTAAAGTTCACTGGTTTTGGTGTACATAATATGAATCTCAATTTTGGCTTATCTTTATCAGCTTTCTGGGTATGTGATATATCCTGAATTCTTAAAAAATTGATCTGTATATTTTTCCTGTGAATTTAGTTTCTATATAATTTAAAATTTTTTTTCCAAGGTATCTCTCCGAATATTATTTGTATTGTTTACTTCAGGGACATCAATTACCTTATGTTACATCATTTTTGTTTTTTATATAAATAATATTCTGTGTATTGATTTAATATTTTGACTTTCCTCCTATGTTCACTATGATTTCTGAAGCCTTTTCCTCATAACAGCAACTTGATTTTCAATTGCACTCATTCTTTTTCTTTCAGTTTTTATCTTTCTGAGTTTCAGTTTGTTGACTTCTGTTACTATCTTTACATTACACATCTTTTAGGTAGTTATTTTGTGCTGTGATTTTATATAAGTAATTTTATTATTAATTTCTTTAATAACTCAATGATTTTAAGGAAGTTGTCTGTTGTTTGCTGTTTAGTTTGTTTTTGCTTCTGCTATTTTATGTAACGCATTTACTCATATTTTGTGATATTCCTCATTTTTATAATCATGGATATTATGAACAGCATTCTGTAGGTCCTATTTGTTTTATCATAGAGCAATCAAATTATCTTTGACACACATCCTAATTTAACTGATACTTCCAGTAGCTTGAGGATGTGTGGTTAGAGAGGTTAAAAGGCTGGCAAGCATTACAGGGTGCTCTTTTCTGTACTCTTAGTTGCCACTGGACGTACCCTCTCCATTCTGCCAGGTTTCTGTCACTCCCTCCATGAGGTATCCCTTGTACTCCCTTCTCAATCCAGTGACTGATTAAGTTAAATGACCAATGTGCAAATTGCAACTCCTTGAAAAAATAAATAAATCAAGATGTTTCAGGACTTGAAGTTAGAGTACAATGTATGATGGCCATAAGAAAGTGAGAAATGCAAGTATATTAAAATTAAAGCCTTTTGTATATCCAAGACACTTTAATAAAAGTGAAAACTGGCAGAAGTTATTTGTATTACAAATAATTAGCAGGATTCATATAGTTTTATAAAGACCTCAGAATTCAAAAATAAAAATGCTAACTGTATGAATAGACTACTGGGGAGTGTAAATGAGCACATTCTTTACAGAATAGTCAATGTGTGTGGCTAACATACACATAAAGAGACATCCAAAGTCATTGACACTGAAGGAAGCTGGAAGCAGGACTCTAACGCGATGTCATTTTATACCCATTCAATTGTTAAATAAGAAGCCTGAAATGCAAAATGTCACAGCAGATAAAGATTGATTCATTCTCTCATGCACTTAGGGGAATAGAAAATAGGAACAAAAAATGAACAGTCTCTTTGAGTATAAAATACAGCATTATTCTCTAGGGCTGGTAAATTCATATAATCTTTGTGACAGAGATGTAGTACAATGACTGCATTTTGACTGTAATAGGCACTCAGGGACTGTATATCCTAGCCCTCACTGTGGTAAGAAAAGCCATGTGACTTGTTTACTATTGGAATAAGAGCAACAGTGAATGTACTAGCTTGCCAGGGATGGCCACAAAATACCACAGACAGGGTGTCTTAAACACGAGAAATGTATTTTCTTATAGTTTTGGAGGCTAGAATTCCAAGATCAAGACATCCCCAGTTCAGTTTCTCTTGAGGCCTGTCTCCTTGATTTACGGAAGCTATTTTGTCACTGTGTCTTGACACAGCCATTCTTCTCTATGTGTGCATGTCTGCTGTATCTTATACTTTATTATAAAGACTTCAGTCATATTGGATTAAAACCCCATCTTCATGACCTCATTTTTATCTCCAAATACAGTTACTTTCTGAAATACTGAGATGTGGGACATCAATGTGTTAATTTTGTGGAAATATAATTCAGTTCATCCCAGTGGGGTACACCATTATTGAGCCAAGGTTTCTGGGAGATAGATGTGCTACCTTCATGTTCTCTTGAACTTCTGATAATCATATATATATATATATACACACACACACACATAATTATGTGGTACAAGAGGAAAGAAACTTTGATTTTTGAATTACTGAATGGAGATCAGGCACCTGCTTTGAACTGATACATAAGCAAGAAAGAGAGGTTTAATATATTTGAGTCATTTACATATTTTGGTCCATTTGTTAAGTTTTTGTTAAGTTACCTTAACCTATAATGAACATAATTTAAGCCTCATAAATATCATTCATGCACAAAATCAACTTTTGCACTTAGTATCAGCAGATATAAAGAAGAATGTTCAGGCCGGGTGTGGTGGCTCACACCTGTAATCCCAGCAGGTTGGGAGGCCGAGGCAGGCAGATCACGAGGTCAGGAGTTCGAGACCGGCCTGACCACATGGTGAAACCCCGCTTCTACTAAAAATACAAAAATTAGCCAGGCATGGTGGCATGCACTTGTAATCCCAGCTACTCAGGAGGCTGAGGCAGGAGAATCACTTGAATCCAGGAGACAGAGGTTGCAGTGAGCCGAGATCACACCACTGCACTCCAGCCTGGGCGACAGAGCAAGACTCCGTCTCAAAAAAAAAAAAAAAGAAGACTGTTCAGAGCAATATTACTCATGAGGGGAAGAAAACCAGAAACAGCCTAAATTCTCATCAATTTGAGAATGAATAAATAAATTGTGGATCATTAAAACAATGAAATATTGCACAGTACTAAAAATAACAAATATACCTACTTCAATCATGATAAATTGTAGAAATATAAAATTAAGAGAAAAATTTCACAGAAGGCTGCATACAATTTTCTACTGTTTTTATAAACATAAAATAAATAAAACATTTTAAGTACGCATATATATATTTATATGTCATAAAATGATAAAGAATCTTGAGGGCATGATAAAAACATCAGCTTGGCCATCTGCTCTTCAGAAGAGGGATGAGGGCCTGCTCAGGAAGTTGTATGGAGTGCTTATGTAGTATAAACACAATACTCTGTTTATTGTGTTTTGTAATGGGTTCTGTTTTATTCTTTCCAAGTTGATATGTGAAATACATATATACAATATTTATTATAGTATTATGTATTAAGCATTTTTATTTGAATAATTTTAAACATCTCCAAAATAATCATTTTGTCCCTTTTAAACATTGTAATAGTAAATTACAGTTGGCATGGCTATATTTGTTTAAGGTCTAATAAAAATTTTTTAAAAATCAAATTGTCATTAACAGGTTACTCAGTAAGATATCACATAATTTTGAAAATAATTTGGCCGGCCGTGGTGGCTTATGCCTGTAATACCAGCACTTTGGGAAGCCAAGGCGGCGGATGGATCCCAAGGTCAGGAGATTGAGACCATCCTGGCTAACACGGGGAAACCCCGTCTCTACCAAAAATACAAAAAATTAGCAGGGCGTGGTGGCGGGCGCCTGTAGTCCCAGCTACTCGGGACGCTGAGGCAGGAGGATGGCGTGAACCCGGGAGGTGGAGCTTGCAGTGAGCCGAGATCGCGCCACTGCACTCTAGCCTGAGTGACAGAGTGAGGCTCAGTCTCAAAAAAAAAAGAAAATTAAAGAAAATAATTTTGATGAATATAATTTTGATCAAAATTAAGTTGCTAAAAATAACATTCAACTTCATCTTTATAGATGAAAGACTGAATTTAGGGTGGGATTCAAAAGTGGTAAGTAGTTAAAATCATTTTAGGTGAAAATAATGTAAGTTGATAATTAAAAATACTATATGATTGCACAGAGACGAGTTGTCTTTGCCAAGAACATCAGTATAACTATCAGATAAAGCTAAAGTTCTTGTCCTTGTGTTTTAGTGATTTTACAGGTAATGCTTATTGATTGAATAATAGTTAACAGGTTAAATGTTTATTATTTCTGACTTTCTAATAATTATAAAATCATTTGCATAAGGTGCATAATACTGGAAGGGAAAGCAATAAATACTAAATAATATACATATCTAACTGGCATTTCTATCTCTACTAGAGCTAAAAAGTATTAACCTGTTCAATAATATTTCTGTATTCCATTAAGAAATCATGATACATATATACTTCTCCAAAGGATTAAAAATCAATTCCTGTGTAGAAAGGATCCTGTGATAATTGGGATTGAATTTCAAAGAATATCCTTATGATTTTATATTGAAAGATTTTTCTACAAGAGTAGTGATGTTCACTTTTATTAGTTTAATTACCTTGAAATCTTAAAGACAGAAGAATTTTTAAAGTTAGTCAAAATATAGGAGTTAAATATATTCATTATTTTTCAACTCTTCTTAAGGAGGTATGAAGGACAATTCAGAAAATAAATATTTATAATGAGGATTGGCTTAAGAATGCTTGACCTCAGAACAGCACTTCCATTATCCTTTAAGAAAAGTGTCTGCATTTCAAGATTAGATACTCTAATTAATTTAACATTTAATTTACAGTATTGGGGTGTATATTTCCTAAGGAATTGATGAAAGAAGTTTCATTATTTCTTACAATTTTTTAATATTTTTGCATGTTTCTTAGTGTTTGTAGTCTCTAAAATGTACTCTTCAACATTGATATTTCTTGAACATTCTACCCTATTTTTCATCTATTTTTAATTTTCCCTGTTTTTCTTTAGATTCATTTTGCCTTAACCTGTTCATTTTATCCTCCTTCTCTAAAATGCTAAAATAAAGAAAGAGGGAGAAACAGCTTTGTTGGGGCCATGGCTGCTATTTTATTTTTGATGGCAGGCATTATATCTTAGTGGAAATTGTGCAATCTTTGATAAAACATACATTCGCTTATGGAATAGGATATGTTTTATACAAATTTAACTTCAACTTCTTCATCTGTAAAACAGGTTAAATAATATTGAATTTGAGTTATTAAGGCAATAGAAAGAATATATTTAAAGCTCCTAGAACATATTCAATATTCATTTAATGGTAGCTATTATTGATTATATTATTGGTCTTGGTATCACTATGGAGTATAGGAGATAAAATATATTATTAAATGTAGAATTAGTAGTTAGAAGTAAAAAAATGAGTGATATTCAGCATTGAGAGATTTTTATAATTTGGTAGTGATAGTGACAGGAAGCAGAGAAATTCCTGGGCAGACAGGGACAGGTGCTTGGTGAAACTCAACCTTCAAGCCAAGGACAGTCTGAAGTGTAACACCAAACTACCAATCCTGGATAGAGTCCGTGGACCAGGGTGGGAACTTCCACTTCCATTTGGTTCAATCAGCCCCTGATTGCTTCTGGGCCAAGGTCCTGGGCCAAGCCTTCACTTCAGCTCTCTATTGATTCTTTACACTCTTGTACCTCTTTCTAAACGGTGTTTTTCCAAGCCTACCCACAAACAAATCAGCATACATTTTCCCATTCTAAGCCCATAAAAACCCTGGACTCCACCTCGCAGCCAACAACTCACTTTCAAGTTCCCTGTTGCTCCTGAGAGCTTTCTTTCTGTCACTCAATAAAATTCTCCTCTGCCTTACTCACTCTCCAGTGTCTGCACACCTCATTCCTCTTGGTCGTGAGACAAGAACTCAGAACTTGCTGAAGTGCAGGAGTGAAAGAGCTGTATCACTCCATCCTGCTGAACTATGGGAGTGAAGAAGCCACAGTAGGACTTTACTAGAAGTGGGGATTGGAGAACAGAGTCTTTCCAAAACGTAAGATTACCAGTGTCTCATTCCTAGAGAAGTTTTTAAATGAAACTACCTGATTTTGAAGCAAGAACATAGACTGAGTTGAACAACAGGGAGGATCAGTTGTGCAATCTCATACACTGCTGGGGCACCCAGACTCAATGCTGGTGTGCAATGTCTGGTGATCATGAAGAATATGTGTTGGGTTAGAAGAGAAACCAGCAGCTGGAGTCATTGACTATTAACGTAATTTCTGTTTTCAGAAAGTGTTTCAGAACTGAGTCAGCTTCAGAAGCCCATCATTAATCAAATTCAGGAAGAAAAGAACAGAAACATTAAAAGGAAGACAAGTTGTAACTTAAATCACATGAAACTGTAACTAATTTCTTATTTCAATTAAGATTTCTTAACAAAGGTTTTTGCATTTACATCTACCTGAATTTAATCTGCATAAACTTCAAATTTCACCCTCCAACTGGTTGAAACATACGTGTACTAAATTTAGTATTATCCTAAATAAGAACAAGTGTTTCTAAAGGCACAAGTTATTTATAGTGTATCCTTCTACCAACTACTCTGATAGAAAAGGAGATTGGAGGAGTTAATTATGTTTCATAAAAATAAAACATCCTAGTTCATAATATTTTACATGCATCTACAGGAGAGTGAGACCTGTCTTTGAGAATAGAAAAGATTATATTATTTCCATAATTATTTTCTAAATAAACTAAAGCTAAGATACAGAAATTTAGAGAATACAAATTTTGACAGCACTTTCAAATTTTAGAGACATAAAATTGTACAGATATGTTTTGAGACATAATTAAACATACTATTAAATACAAATTATGATCACCATGTAAACATAAAAAGCACTAACAGAAATAATGCACAAAATATAAAAATCTAGATACTAACGGAATTTGGTAACTGAATGACCTTGAAAAGTAGAATAGTCATTAATTTAGACTAACTTGAACGATAGCTTTTTCTCCAATTACAAAGCCAATACATGCACATTGAATAGAAAGATAGTAACAAAATTCAAAAGATATGCTGGTTGTTTTCCTACTAGTAGTTTTATTCCTATATTTTTAAATTTTATTTGTAATTTACAGTTATTATGAATATATAATTGTTGTATGTACTTATGAGGTACACGTGGCATTTTGATACAAGCATACCATGTGTAATGACCAAATTATGGTAACTGGGATATCTGTCACCTCAAGCAGCTATTATTTATTTGTGTTAGAAACATTCCAACTCTACTATTTTAGTTATTTTGAAAGACACAATAAATTATTGTTAACTATTAGTTTCCCTATTGTGCTACTGAACAGTGGGTCTTATCACTTTTAGCTGTATTTTTGTACCCATTAACGAACCCCTCTCTGTCTTCCCCCACAACAATCCCCTTCTAAGCCTCTGGTAACCATTATTCTACTCTTTGTCTCTAAAAGTACAATTTTTAAAAGTGTATGTTACATGAAATAAGCCAGGCACAGATAAATATTACATATTCTCTCTAATATATGGGAACAAAAAATTATTTGTTTTTTAAGTTAACAGTGAACTATTTCAGAACGCAAATAGGTTTTGAGGAAAGTATTACTATACCCCAAGTGCCTTCGTGAAGCTGAAGAAACAAATCTAACAAAAATGAATGAAGTCTTTGTTCTCCTCTCCCAAATCTCTCTCCTTCTCCCACATAGTTAAACACTAAACAGAATTTGGTTTTTATTGTTTATGTGCCTTTTCTATACTTTTGCTGTGTAGTATTATATGATTATGCTAAAACTATTCTTTTGCAACCTATTTTTTATGCTTAACATTGTGTTTGAGATTTATCCAAGTCAACATTTTTTATTCTAGATTCTTTATTTCAACTGTTGTATCACATTTTATTATATAAATATACTACAATTTATCTATGCAAATATTAATTTGAATATTTTTATTTAAAATTTCAATTTAAAATGTTAATAGGAATTCTTCACAAATAGCCCTGTAATGGTTATTTAACATTTAACAATGTGAACATAATATAAGATGCCTAATGATTCTCCATTATTAGATATTTGGGTTAAGGTACTCTCTCCACTTCTCCCAAGAATTTAGAATATTATATAGTGCATAATAGATGCTTAGTAAAAACATTTATTTTCAAAGAATAACTTTCTAGGTTTTCACTGTTATAATTAATAATTCCAATAAATTATACATTACTTTTCATGTGATTATCTCACAATTTTTATGCTATATTATAGAGAAGGTTGTTGTAGGAAAAAATATAAAATTATGTAATTTTCTTTCCTGTTCTTATACTTCAGAGGTAGAATTTGGGAATTACATGAGCACTGCTTAGCCCAAAACTTTGGAAAAGAGAAATTGGCTGCTGACTGTTGGACTACCTCGTCCTTTAACAAATGCTTGATAAACAACCTTTGCTCAAAGGTGTCACTCTGTCATTCTGAAGAGCACATGTAAGATTAAATTTCCATTGGAAAAGATGAAAGCTCTGCCACATTTACAGTGGGCTCAGATCTTTCTATTTTAGCAGGAAAAAAAAAAAAAGTGCCAAACTCTGTTGGCTTTTAAAAAATAAATCAAATAATGTTCAAATCTAATTTGTAAGAACACTTCCCTTCTCCCGTGGGGCTTAATAAAAACACTTTCATTTTCTCCTAGGGTGGTGGGAGGGGTTGTTGCAAATAAATACTTTTATTTATCCTGAATTGATTCTTGTAAGGAATAAAAGTCACTTCCAAAGGAAAGAGTAAAGAGCCATTATTGCCCAGATGAGCCCAACATCTTACAATGTGGACAATTTTCAAGCACCAATTACCAATGTGAATTTGCCTGGAGCAACCTGCATCTCTCTCTCCACGGTCCCCACCCGTCATATTTATTTCTTATAATAAGTGACAGCTGGCTGAGTGTAGCAGATATCTAGGCAAAGTAACATAACTCAAATGAAGAAAACGTTTGTCTATTGTCAGTGTTCTGTTAATGATTTTAACTAACTTTCATCCCAGCCCTTATCTTATTTGAACTTAGGACACTGTGACTTCAGTGGATTCCTTCTCTATTTTTTCATATATAAAAAGAATAAGTTGAATATTTTCTATACTTAATTATCACAATTCCATCTTCGTCAAGTAGACCTTGAAATGACCCCAGTAATTCCCACCATCTGGTGTTCACTTCCTGCATTATCTTCTCCCTTTGAATGTTAATTGTTTCTCATCAATGAGATACGGTAAAGATGAAGAAATTTTGGAGATGTAATTAAGATCCCAATTAAGTTGCTTTTGAGTTAATCAAAAGGGAGATTAATCTAGGTGGGTCTGGTTTTACTGATAAAAAAACTCAAAGAGAAAATGGATCATCCCTGAAGTAAGAGTTTCTCTCTCTCCCTCTCTCTATTCCTTTCTCTCTCTCTCTATTGCTAGTTTTGAAGAAGCTTCCATGTTGTGAGAGAGCGTACAGAGGGGGCCACGTGGCAAGGAACTGTAGTGGCCACTGAGTACTGAGAGTGCTGAGTGCTGAACATAGAACTTCAGGGCAACCTTTGCAAAGACATGAATTCCACCAACAACACGAAGGCCTTGGAAATGGATTATTCTCTAGTCCAGGCTCTGATCACCACAGCCCCCAGCCAACACCTGAATTTCAGCCTTGTGAGACCCTGGAGTAGAGAACTTAGCTAGGATATGCCTGACTTCTGCCCTACAGAAACAAAGAAATAATAAATGTGTGCTATTTTAAGCTTCAAGTTTGTTTTAATTTACTACACAGTATAGAAAACTAATACAATATCACTTTTCTTTCTGCAACATATGTTTCCATTAGTCTAATTTCTATCCTGATTCAACAGATATTTTTTGAAGTCTTATGCCAAGTGCTGTTAAGAATTTATCTCACAATCACATAGGTCAGTAAATAGCAGCGACCAGATGGGAGTTCAGGCTCTTTTATTCATTGCTCTGTGATCATTCCCTTACAATAAACATCTGTGGATGCACTAATCCAAATATCAAGTGTGTGATTGCCACAAATATTTGAGTTATAAGATGTTAGAAATGTTTCTTATATATGTGCCAAATTTGGAACTGTATTGATACTTATGGAATGCTATGCTAGGAAAAGAGGTTAAGTGAGCCATTCTTTTTGTAAATAGTCATCAATATTTACGGAATACCTATGTTCAATTTTTGTTTTGCCTGAAGGTCAAAAAAGAAGTGAGGATCATGTGGGAAATATACCTTCTTAAGAAAAAAGACACTTAATGATCTCCATTCACAAAACTGCTAATATATCTATGAGCTCTGCTTCATAATATTTCTGGATTTTATAATTAAACTTTCCTATGAATTTTCTGGGTTATTTTTGTGAATTTTCTGAGATATATTTCAAATTTTGATGGGGAAGCTTAAATAAGTTGGTTTTTCAATCAAAATTATTATCATACAGCTAGGAAATAATTTGAACTATATTAATGGAGCTGCAATAAAATTAATTGAAAATTTTATGGACAATAAAAGCATAAGTGGGAATTTAAAACTAGATTTTGTTTTAATATAATAGCTTTTTAGAAATCTATAATGTTACAATAAAATACTGTAAAATGAATGATTTGGACACAATTTCCTACTTGATAGGATCTAAAACTTGTGTGGAGTTGAATAAAAAAGTACATTATAGATTTCCTTTGCTTTAATTTCATTGAGAACTACATTTTAGACTGCAATAAAACAAAGGTCAGATTCAGAGAAAATTGCATTTTAGTAGTGGTGGCAGCAAAAATATGAACCAGAATTTACTGCAGTTTTATGAGTTTTTATTAATATCAATGATAGCACTGAGAAACAATGATACTAATTGAATTACTTATTTTTGCTATACTTGAAGTTTTAGAATAAATGGGATTATTCCAGGAGTTTTTTTATTTATTTCACTGAAGATACTAAAATCTGTTTCACTAATTAATAAATTAGCCTACATGTTCTGTTATTAATGATATTGGTAGCTGAAATATTTTGTTTATTAATAGATATATATTTTATAATGACTTCTGCGAAACAAAGCAAATGCATCGCTTATGTTCCATTTTCACAATGTAGATTGCATTGTAATTTAATATCAGTTGCTATTTAAACACTTAATTGGTCACAAGACCTGAGTAAACTGGAAAATAATGGCATTTTCACCAGGATGTTTTTGAGACTGTTCTAATATAGTGAAAGCAAGCAAAAATTGAAGTAAAACTGTCAATCAGTAGTTTTCTTTTCTTTTTTTTTTTTTTTTTGAGAGGGAGTCTCACTCTGTCGCCCAGGCTGGAGTGCAGTGGCACAGTCTCGGCTCACTGCAAGCTCCGCCTCCTGGGTTCATGCCATTCTCCTGCCTCAGCCTCCCGAGTAGCTGGGATTACAGGTGCCTGCCACCACACCCGGCTAATTTTTTGTATTTTTAGTAGAGACGGGGTTTCACCGTGTTAGCCAGGATGGTCTCGATCTCCTGACCTTGTGATCCGCCCCTCTTGGCCTCCCAAAGTGCTGGCATTACAGGCGTGAGCCACCGCGCCCGGCCAGTCAGTAGTTTTCTTTAAAATGCCTTTGCTGAATGACTTTATAAATGGAGTGAACTAGGTTTCAACAACTTTCGTTTCTCTTAACAGCATGTAATGTT
Source organism: Pongo pygmaeus (assembly GCF_028885625.2). NCBI lineage: Eukaryota > Metazoa > Chordata > Mammalia > Primates > Hominidae > Pongo > Pongo pygmaeus. The sequence continues at coordinate 31,595,848 of NC_072395.2, forward strand.
TTATTATTATCATTTTGTAGTGGATGTTTTTGGGATAAAAATTCCATATATTTTTAGAATTAAGTGCTATGTATTTTAAGTCTTGTAATTATTTTGAGAATAGGAGACAAAAAAAATTGAAGAAATTCTATCGCTAATAATAGTGAGCAAAACTGGTAAGCTTATACAGGGAAGATCATTTGTTATGCAATAGACAATTTTTTTTTTTTTAGTTGCTTGCTATTTTTTTCCCATCTATAAGCTTCTTGAGGTCAGAACTACAGTTTATTGCCCTTTATCTCTTTGGCAATTAGGGAACTATCTGACTTGAATTTTGATTAGAATTGAACCAGGTTTTCTGCTTTTGTTTTATAAGAGACAAGTTCTCGCTCTGTTGCCCAGGCTGGAGTACGGTGGTATGATCATAGCTCACTGTAACCCTAAACTCTTGGGCTAAGTTTTTAAATTTTTAAAATGCATGGCTAAGTTTTTCATTTTTTGTAGACATGGGACATGGGGTCTTGCTATTTGTCTCAGGCTCGCCTTGAACTCTTTGTCTCAAGTAGTCCTCCCACCTAGGCCACCCAAAGTGCTGGGAATATAGGTCTGAGCCACTGCTCCCAGCCTAAACCGGGTTCTTCATAAAATTCCTGAAAAAAAATGAAACAAATTTTCATCAGGATAGTCAAATTGACATATTTATCATAATCTTTGCCAAATTAAAAATAATAGGACTTATATTGGGGGCCAAGGTCATCTACTTTGTAGTACTTAAGCATTTTTGTGCTTATGGCCTCTCCATTTATGGAGGAAGCATATATTCTTAAATTTATTAAGTTCTTCTCTATGGTACATAACAATCTTCATTATTCTAAAGCTTTATTTTTCTGAATCCTAAAAGATTGAGTCTCCTAAACAAATCATAACTATTTGCATATTTACCCAACCAAGGAGATCTGAGCTACGAGCTCAGTAGTAACATATTCTCCAGGCTCCAGTGAGCAGGATCCAATGGTAATGGCAGAGTAATCTAAATTTCAGATTTGGCATACGAGATACATACATTAACCCTTTAAATAACTGCTGAAGTAATAGGCAAAACTATGATCTATGCCAGCCTCTACCATTTCTAAAATGGTATGACAAAACCATACCTACCCAAGTGTTTTATGAAAAATAAAATAAGATACTGGTCATAACATTATAGGAAATTTAAACTGTATTGTTTAACTTAATAATATTTTATTATGATGATGCAGATTAGCAATGAATATAATACGCATATAAGCAATTAAGAATCAATTATAGAGTTAACAATTATGTGATTATGATGTTAACCTATATCAATTAGCTAGTCCATTTAAAAACATATTTGCATATTTTCATATATTTTACTTAACCTTAAAAGTCATGGTTAGAGATAATTTCCCCAAATTATTGAATTATCTAATCAATGTGATATTCTCCAATATTTGGTGGAAAAAATGCTACTGGTGGTCTTCAGGGTTTAGCTATCTTCTTCTTGCCTAGAATTTTAAAGATATAATTAGTCATATAAATAAAATGTTTTGATTCTGTTTTGTATACATAAGCAGTGACTGTAGAATATCAAAGGCAAGTATGTAAAAACAATTGTTAATATTTCCTAATATTATGGATATTGATTATAATGTCACTACTATAGGGTTTTACTTCATTGGAAATTAATGGATTGTGAAATATAAAGATTACTTATCATTCTGAATTCAGTATGCATCAGAATGATTGTTTACTATAGTAAGGCATTCTTTTAAAATAAATCAGAAGGTGAATCTTTTGGTGGTGTTGAAGAAAAATTATTTAATTATACTTGTTAAAGCACAAAAAGGAAGACTTCTTTATTCAGGACCATCATGATAGATATAGGCACCATTGCAATGGGATTTTGCAGTCAGGGAGATATTGGGCTCAACTCTGAATACAGCATGAGAGAATGAGAATTTATAGTCAAGGGGCAGGGTGGGGATCAGTGGATAGAAAGTTACTAAGAGGAAACATCAGGGGTAAGATGGAGTGTAACTAAACCGACCTAACAGTATTTTTCCTGAAGACAGGCCAGAACGATCAGATATCAGCTGGGGAATTGAAGAGAATGAGGAACCCAGTCAGATCATGAGGGTGATCAGATACTAAAGGTGAGGGGTGATGCTTGTTAAACTGACTTGTAATTTTGCTAAAACAAGATTTTACAAGAAAGTGCATAGATGGTGCTAAGAGATGGTTCTGCAGCATGACTAATGTTTGTCACACAAAGAGTCTTCGTTAGTGGCAAATACTCCGAGAAATATGTTTAGCGTTACTGTTATTTGAAAAGGGTGATGGCTAAAAGGCTTGTTGGATGAGGCAATTTTCAGTGGTCCTTGAGCATCCCAGCAGTAACTGTGCAGTAACTGTGTTACACTGCAAGGTTTGTCTGTCTCCTGAAACTGACCAGTCTCTTCATTTAGTCACATAGGTAATGAAGTATTCAAAGCGACTGAAGTATAAATACCTTATAATTGCTCCTCCCTTCGTACTGGCTTGCTTGTTGCTTGTGAAAATATTTGTTGCTTGCTATGATGCTTGGTTCTTGCTCAAAAAGTGCTAGGCCTTGGGACTGCATTTCTCACCTGCAACCCAGCCCACTGTTTGCCTAATATTCATCTGGGCTAGTGGTATCTCCTTGGAGACATGGAGGTAGTGTCTTTGCTTATGCTCCTGATGTACACAGTTCCTTGAATAACAAACTATCTGGCCCTGGTCCATTGAGTTTCTTGTCCACTTTCCACAGAATAACCATGCTTTTATAGCAAGCCAACCTGTTTTCATGCCTAGTTACATGTTTTGCAGCTTTGTAATGCTTTGGTATCTTCCAGAAGATTGGGGTCCTTCCTTCACAACTCTTCTGGAGAACTTTTCTCTTCTGTGAACAATTCTATATATTTTTTTTACTATCTTTAAATTTTAATTACTATTTAGTAATTAAATGTAGTTATCTTGCATCAGATATGTTCCATTTCAAAATTAATTTTAGAAAAAATATTTACCACAAACTGGTGACAATTTGGCTTGTTATCCCTGTTAACATTGGTTTTTACATTTAATTTAATTTACTTTTAAAATTTGTTTTCCTTTTTAATTTTTAGAATCATGGGGTACATGTGCAGGTTTGTTGAAAAGGTTTATTGCATAATGCTGAGGTTTGGGGTGTGATTGAAATTGTCACCAAGTGTATTAGTCCATTTTCACACTGCTGAAAACAACTACCTGAGACTGGGTAATTTACAAAGAAAAGAGGTTTAATTGACTTGCATTTCTGCATTGCTGGGAGGCCTCAGGAAACTCACAATCATGGTGGAAGGTGACAGGGAAGCACATCTTACATGGCAGTGGGAGAGAGAGAGAGTGAAGGGGGAAGTGCCACACTTTTAAACCATCAGATCTTGGGAGAACTCACTCACTATCATGAGAACAGCAGGGGGAAAATCTGCTCCCATGATTTCATCACCTCCCAACACGTCCCTCCCCTGACATGTGGGGATTACAACCAGGTCCCTCCCCTGACATATGGGGATTACAATTTAACGTGAGATTTGAGTGAGGACACAGAGCCAAACCATATCATCCAGGTAGTGAGCATAGTACCTAATAGGTAGTTTTCCAGCCCTTGTTCCCCTCCCTCCATCCCCAGTCTAATAGTCCCCTGTGTCTATTGTTCCTATGTTTATGTCCATGAGTATCCAATGTTTATCTCCCACTTATAAGTGAGAACATACGGTACATGGTTTTCTGTTTCTGCACTAGTTCTCTTACAATAATGGCCTCCAAATGCATTCATGTTGCTACAAAAGAAATAATTCTGTGTATTTGTGTATTTGTATGGCCACATAGTATATGTACCACATTTTCTTTATCCAGTCCACCATTGATGGGCACCTGAGTTGATTTCATCATTTTGCTATTTTACATAGTGCTGAGATGAACATATGGGTGCAAATGTTCTTTTGGTAGAACAATTTATCCTCCTATGGGTATATACTTGGTAATGGGATTGCTGGGTCAAATGGTCAACTACCACTTTTTGAGAAATCTCCAAACTCCTCTCCTCAATGGCTGGAATAATTCACATTTCCACCTATTATGTAAGTGTCCGATTTTCTCTGCAGCTTTGCCAATATCTGTTTTTTTTAATTATTTTTTACTTTTTGACAAATACTCTTCTGACTGGTGTGAGATGGTATCCCATTGTGGTTTTGATTTGCATTTCTCTGATGATTAGTGATGATCAGCATTTTTTTGTGTTTGTTGGCCACTTGTATGTCTTCTTTTGAGAATTGTCTTTTCATATTCTTTACCCACTTTTTAATAAGGTTCTTTGGTTTTTATTCATTAATTTGTTTAAGTTCTCTATGGGTTCTGGATTTTAGACCTTTGTTGGATGCATAGTTGGTGAATATTTTCTCCAATTTGGTAGGTTGTCTGCATACTTCCTTGAAAGTTTTTCTTGATGTGAAAATGCTCTTTAGTTTAATTAGGTCCCATTTATAAATTTTCATTCTGTTGAAATTGCTTTTGAGAACTTAGCCGTTAATTCTTTGCAAAGGCCAATATCAAGAAGACTGTTTCCTAGGTTTTCTTCTTTTACAGTTTGGGGTTTTAAGTCTTAATCCATCTTGAGTTAATGTACATGGTGATAAGTAGAAGACTAATTTCCTTCTTCCTCCTATGGCTAGTAAGTTATCCCAGTACCATTTATTTAGTAGGGAGGCTTTTCCCATTTGCTTATTTTTGTCAAGGTTTTCAAAGATCAGATGGTTGTAGGTATGTGGCTTCATTTCTTGGTCCTCTATTCTGTTCCATTGGTCTGTGTATCTATTTTTATACTAGTACCATGCTGTTTTTGTTGCTGTATCCTTGTAGTATAGTTTGAAGTCAGGTATTGTGATGCCTCCACAACATTGATTTTAATACTCAAGTAATGTTGTCAGACAAGCCACTATCCTTTAAGTTAGAGAGAAAAGAAATAATGATTCTCTAGAACATAGCATAAAATGTGGAAATTTGTGTTCTAGCCACTAACTAGGACTGGAATTCTGTAACACTCTGCAAATTTACATTTTTCTTGATCTTAGTTTTCTCAAGAGGTTGTTTACAGCCTTCAAGTTTTAAAATGACACATACCATGTGTCAGGTGCTGTGTTTATACATTGCACTGTGAGCATCAGAATGAGTAGGACTCATTGCAAAACTCAGTATTTTTAGAATCTATAGAATCTCTAAGAAATGCCAATTTAATAATTTTAAACTTTATAAATATCATCATTGTCTTATAATCTGTTGTGTGGTATTTATTTCTCCTACTGACATTAATCAAATGCTGATCATGTGCTGGGCAGTGTGCAAGGTGCTTAGGATCCAGTTGTCACTGATATCAACACAGTGCTTCATCATGGATTCATGATATCCATGATATCAACACAGCTCATGGAGCTTCCTGTTTAATGGAAAGGGACATTTTTAAGACAAACACACACCAGTATACTTCATGAAATGGAAGAACAGAGGGATTTAGAAACATAATGGGGACAGCCAAATAATTGGATTTTCAATATATTAAAAGTTTATTATGTACCCATAGAATGTGTTCCTTTTGGGTTCACCTTCTGTCTAGAACAGATGTTTTTGCTATAATTTCACAAAATAATGATTTGCTACAGTCAGTTGATATGCAGATGTTGCTCTTTTTAAAAAATTGCTATTTTGATTTTACTCTTTTTATTTTACATTTCCCTGATAGTATCTTCAAAAGGGTTAAAAAACTGGTGTCACAAGGAGACAATTATCCATGGGTTTCTTACATTTTTCTATGTCTTGTAAGGAAAATAACTAACTGCTTTGTTCTGATCTATCTTTTCAACGATGTCTGTAAAGCAAACAGCCTTGGATGATCTAGTGTCCACCTTGACCCCACCCCACCTCACTTCAGAGCAAACCGTGGATTTTTAAAATGTTAAAGGATAAAGTACCTCTCTCTGGAGCAAGTGGCATGCATGCAGTCATTGGTCTCTCTGGAGCAAGTTTGGCAGGATATGCATCCCAAAATATACCATTTTGGTATAGAGATTCTTTTGAGCTTTAGCACTTGAAAAACAGCAGATACAAGAAAGACACTGTAATTTCCTTCATCATAAAAACCTGAGAAGAAAACTCCTTGTATAAATGATGTCCTCCCTAGGCCGGGCGCAGTGGCTCACGCCTGTAATCCCGCCAGTTTGGGAGGCCGAGGCGGGCAGATCACGAGGTCAGGAGATTGAGACCATCCTGGCTAACACAGTGAAACCCCGTCTCTACTAAAATACAAAAAAATTAGCCAGGCATGGTGGTGGGCGCCTGTAATCCCAGCTACTTGGGAGGCTGAGGCAGGAGAATGGCATGAACCCAGGAGGCGGAGCTTGCAGTGAGCCGAGATTGTGCCACTGCACTCCAGCCTGGGTGACAGAGTGAGACTCTGTCTCAAAAAAAACAATAAAATAAAAAATAAAAATAAATAAATAAATAAATATATAATGTCCTCCCTATACCAAAAAGAAGCAATATTCTTCAATGAGAAATCAGAGCTAAGAAAATTCTGTATAAACGGACTGTTAAAGTAATTATTATATTCCTTTAGCCTTTTGTGGAAAATTTAGTTGCTTTTTCACAATTCTCCCTTTTGTTCAACCTAATATAAAAGCGTTTAGGTTTTGCTACTTCTTTGAGTCTTTATTTCATTATGATGGCTCCCATGTCATATAAACTTATATTCAATTTGTATGCTTTTCTTCTGTTAATCTATCTTATGTCAATTTAATTTTTAGGCTCAGTCAGGATCCCAAGAAGTTAAAAGTAAAATTTTCCTCCCCTATCTATGCATACTACCCAGCATTAAAAATGTGGGTTTTGTAAACTTAGTGTTTCTCTTCTATAATATAATCCACTTCGTGGGCAGGTGTCACTTGTTCTTTTTGCCTCAGCTGGTGAAAATTGAAATGCAAATGCTAATATTCTGGTTATTGGTGTTGGAATGAGTAATAAACTATTATTTGTTTCTAATAAAGATTGTACATATCTGAAACTATGGCAAGCTGACTTATTAATTTGCAAATAGGGTAAAAAATTTAGATACTTTACAGTTTTTAATATCATATCAGAACCATTGGGCATTGCAAACACAGATGGGACATTTTTACATGTCATATTATCAATCATGTTGATCAAAGGAATAGAAAGGAATAACCAGGTTAAGCAATGCTGATCTGGAAGTTTTAAATATAAGTCACAATTATATTTCCATTTTCTCCAAAATGCTAAGAACAGATATATATGCTATATGCATTAGAATTCGAGACAAGATTCTAAAACATTCGTTTCCAGTTTTATTTGTCCTTACTCTTTGCCTTCACTATTGTGAAGCACTATTGTGCTTTTTTTTTTTTTTTGAGATGGAGTCTCACTTTGTCATCCATTGCTCAGGATGGAGAGCAATGGCACAATCATAACTCACTGCACCCTTGAACTCCTGAGCTCAAGTGAGCCTCCTGCCTCAGCGTCCTGAGTAGCTGGTAGTACAGGACAGATATGTGTCACCATGCGGAGCATCTCATGCTTCCTTTTCCTTCATGGAGATAAGGACACTCATACAATTGGACCTCATTGGAGGAGTGTATGTGTGTGTCTGGCTGTGAGGGTAAATCCATATCCTTATACATTTTTAACCAACTATTTTTGTTACAAATATAAATGGTTAAAAATAGAGTTTTCATACTTTTCTGCCAAGCCATTGGGTCTCTTGTATCTGCATAAAGGCCCATTGAGGATGGAGCCCAGTAGAATAGATTACACAATTTTCATACAAACTTTAACCAGAGTAACTTTGCCTTTCTTCATGTCATATGTTGTATTTTTAAAAGCACAAGGAAAGAGCTCTTCAGATAGTAGAAATTTACGAACCACTGTTCCTTCAAAATTCAAAAGCTCACTTTATTGAGTGAAGCCAACATGTTTATAAGACTTTACCTATTATTAATCTGATGACACTAGTAATTCCGTATATATGTATTCATTTCTTAAATTTAGAGACTATTCCAATAAAATTTTCACTAAGCAGATAACAGGATTACTTCTATTTAAAAACCTGTCATTCTAAATTACAGCAGTCTCCTTTGGAGGCAAATAAACTGTAGAAAGGATAAAATAATATCTCAGTGTCTTATTTCTGTACTCTTAAATATTAGTATTTTAGAACTAACAGTGAAACTCCATTGAATGGAAAGCATTTTGGTGGGGTACAAATGCTCCAAAAAAAATTCAGTGGGGTTAATCTTTGAAGCAGAGGAAAAATAAACTGCATGATTGTCTTACTCATACTGATAAGGTTGATCCATTCTGAAAGCTTATCAGTACATAGTGTTGTCAAAGACATTCATAATTAAAGTCCAAATTGTGTGATTTATAATGTTCACAGCAGTTGCTTTTGATTGTCTTGCTATCTTTATTCCTGCTGCATTATGAATACATTTGTCTAACATATTTTAATTTCATTTAGTAGCTCTTTCCTAAGAATGTAAAAGTCCCATACTAACATTGACTTTTTAAAAAAAACTTTTAAGTTCAAGGATACATGTGCAGGTGTGTTACATAGGTAAATATTGACTTGTAAAGCTTCACACTTTTGTTAGGTTTATGCTCATGTTGGAATGTTTACCAGCTGTTCCTTTTGCCATCATAATTATTCAAACCTGATTTTCTTGTGCTTGACAAAAATAGGCGATTTCTGTAATATTTTAATCAATTATAAATGAAAGAATAATTTCTCGTTATTCACTAGAACCATGGATTTTACTGTATAGTCATTATTTTTTCAATCATCAAGCTTTTTAAAAGTATAGTAAATACAAAATATTCCAGACTTTCTTAAAGCATGAAATTTGACCAAAACCATTAAGATTTATTATTAACTTTGATAATAAACACAAATTAAATATATAGAAATGAAAACAAACATACATTAAAATGACTTAATGGTTAAAAGTTCAACACATCAAAAACTGTTCACATAAGAAACAAGTGAAATGATAGATAAAATCAGCTATGGTTATCTGATACCTACTAATAAACACACATAACACCTGACGTCCACAGAAGGCTCTCGAATGTTGGGGTAGGGGTATTATATTTAAAAATTATGTTGATTTTTTTTAATGTTGTTACCTTTTAGCCTAGGTCGTTCTGGAACACCTTGGCTACTTTTGATGTTTCTAGACACACATATTCCAATTTTCTCTTTTTAAAAATATACAAATTCATACTGATTTATTTAGTACCATCCAACTAATTAGGGATAGGGCGAAGACCAGAATCCAAGACTTTTACATTAATTTCAATATTTTTGGATGCTTTTCCAGCTATGTAGTAGTTATTTTTGCATGACAAGTTATTGTCATCAAACCAGCATTGGTTGTAAACAAGCCCCTAACAGTTCATCCCAACATTTTATCAGTACTATTGCTTCCAGGGAGGGTGTACATAGCAAGATCAGTGAATTTCTTGATAGTCTAAGTCCATTCCTTTGCTGCTTCAGTTGTAAAACGGTTCGTTGTTAAGGGGCAGTGATGTGTGAATACCATGATGTTGAATGAGTATGAAACAAAACCAATTAAAGTCATGCTAAAAATAATTCTGGGCAACTTAAAAGCATCTGTAATATAATATTTGATAGATGTTTTTAGTGATACACTGAATCACTATTACAGTGAAGATGGATTATTGTCTGTATCCTTCTCCACAAGGTGATGAGAAGAATTCAATATAATTAAACGGCCATTGGGTGTCAGACTGGTCCTCTTGGGAAATGGCAGTTTTGAATATTAGTCACTCAGCTAGATATGTCTTACTTAAGGGAAGATCTTGTTGTTCACCTCATGTGTAACATTCATCCCTTCTGAATTTTCACAGGTTTTATTTCCCACCATTTGACATATAGATTTTACAAATACATCTAGAGGTTATTTGCTATATCTTGCTCACCAAATGCAAGTTTTGTGATATTATTGACATAATAAGATAATATATCCTGAGGGATGGTGACACAGTTGAGGTGAGCAAGTGTGCTATGTTATGACACAAAAAGTGACACAGTGCACTATTTTATGAAACAGAACAGAGACGACACATTCCTGAGGTAATACAGAGAAGATGTGCTGCATTCCACACAGTATGAAAGCAAACTTTGTGGTGGTCCTTTGTAATACATAGATGCAAGCAATTGCCAATCAATAGTTTGTTGTTGTTGTTTGTTTGTTTGTTTGTTTGGATGGAGTCTCACCCTGTCGCCCAGGCTGGAGTGCAGTGGCACAACCTCAGCTCACTGCAACTTCTACCTGCTGGGTTCAAGCAATTCTCCTGCCTCAGCCTCCTGAGTAGCTGGGACTACAGGTGCACGCCACCATGCCTGGTGAATTTTTTGTATTTTTAGTAGAGACGGGGTTTCACCATGCTGGTCAGGCAGGTCTCGAACTCCTGACATCATGATCCGCCTGCCTCGGCCTCCCAAAGTGCTGGGATTACGGGTGTGAGCCACCGCGTCCAGTCCAGAACAATAGGTTTACACCAACTACGGAGCTTCATACTATCTGCTCCAATATATATACAACATTTGAAACAACAGCTGCAATTGGAGGCAATTGCTAATTAGGTTTACAATAGTTCCTTTCGATCTATAGCATCAATATTTCTTCACAAGCCCAAGTGGCATGTTAAGTGAAAATAAAGTAGAACTCACTTTTCTTGTATCTTTGATGGTGGCATAATTCCTTGCGATTGTACTACAAATGACATATGACTTTTTTTTCTGCTATTCATGTAAAATGAGATCAAAGACCTCTACTTTTTTATTGTACCATAAGAGCCTTTTCACCATAGGCCAAGGAAGCAGTGTGAGGATTCTGCTAGCTATGGAGTATGAATATTTCAACTATGCATTCAGAACTTGGGGAGGTAACTACAGAATGGTTTTGCAGATTTACTGTGCCCACTTACAGATGGATTCAGACCAACATTCCTTTTCTCAAATGACCTCCATAAACCCCCACTCTGAGTCATGGACAGCAGCGGCCTGTTGAAGTATGAAAAATTTATGTCAGCTCAGAGCCAGTGTATTGAGTAATACTTAAAAGGTCTGGATATTCAAAGCGATTTACTTTGGAAAATGTTCACAGGTTTCTTTGGGTAAAGTTGGAAAGACTCTTTTCATTGCATATTTGTAGGTTTGTTTCTAGGGTCTACCTTCAGGGGGAACCCAGTTTCTACTTTATTTCAGGAGCTCTAGAATCTGTCTTTTGAATCACATCTGGGAAGTAGGTTAGAGGTCCTTGATTCTTTAACTTGGCGATTCCCTCAAGTATCTTCAGCCCACTTACATTTTGTCTTAGTCTGATTGTGGATCTATAGCAAAATACCAGAGATAGGGTAATTTATAATGAACAGAAATTTATTTCACATGGTTCTGGATGTTAGGGAATCCAAGTTCAGAGTGCCAGTGGGATTGATGTTGGGTGAGGGCTGCTCCCTGCTTCCAAGATGGACCTTATTGTTGCATCCTCCAGCTGGGAGAAACGTGGAAGAAGGGATGGAAAGGCAACTTTGAGCCCTTTTATAGGAGTGCTAATCCCATTCAAGACAGTGGCGCCATTACGATTTAATCACACCCTCAAGGCACACCTCTTAATACCTTTATATTGGGTATTAAATTTTAAGATGAATTCTGAAGGAGATATTATTTTTCAAACTATAGAAAATTTGTTTTTAATCTATGTTTTCCCTGTTTTACTTATTAATAAATAATTTACTTGATTCCTTCTGTTTCAATCAGGGTTCACTCAGAGGACCAGAACAAGCGGGACATTTATTATGGGAAATGGTTTATGGGAAATGGAAATTGACTAGCCAGTCTTTGCAAGGATATTTCTATATCAAATGCTGGAGGCCAAAGTCCACAGACAGACAAGCAGAGAGAAAAGATAACAAGAAGTCTGGAACCACAGGAGGACAGACTGAAAGTCATGTTTCGTCTTGTTACCACTGACATTAGTGATGAGGGCATCCTCGAAAACAGAGTCCTTTGCCATAGAGGTGGCCTAAGGTGACAAAGAGTCCTTTGTTATAGAAGTAGCATGTAATACATGTGGCCTAAGATTCAGACAAAATAAATGAAGGTATAGCAAGAAGAGAATTGAAGACCTAGCTGCTGCTTTATGCTAATGAGGTGAGTTAACAGACTATCCATGCACATCCTACAAAACGGTTGCTTCCTGCCTTGCTGGCACCCTTATTAGAAGCATATAAAAAGGGAATTCTGGGAAATACTCTTCAGCTTAGCCAAGTGAGCACATAACAAAGCCATCATATCTATTGTTCTCATTCCCAGGAACACCTCGAATACTCACTTCGTCAAGTCTCTGCAGACCAAAACATTGTGATTACTGCTAACCACACCCAGCTTAAAGATACAGGTAAGAGCTATTAGATGTTGGCCTACGCCACTGCACAATCTCATTACCACCACTTAAATTAAGACGTAACACCTGTTATCATGGACCTGACAAAGACAGCCATTATAGGGCTATCCTTTCCAAGCATGTTGGTACTGTTCTCATCGTTGTTAACTTTTCAAGTCACTTATAAATGAACTATCTTCTGGATTCTTCTCAATTCACTAGTGAAGGAGATATTCTCCGAGCTTTTCTTGGAAATATGATTAGCTTGGATAAGTGAATAATCCATGCTGAATCTACTGTAGTTACTTCCTCTTCCTAAGCACTTTCATTTTTTCCCCTGCTTTACATGCCAGTTAAGTTCTAGTATTTCCATTCTATTTAACGTAGGCCAACATAGCATCCAGATTTCAGTTATTCATCAAGGAAACTATTAGAGATACTCATTGTTGCTCAAGCTGTAACCCATATTAATAATTAAATCCCATCTAATATTATAATATTTTTTCCTCATAAAATAACACACTTAGAATTCTTCCCCACATGCATTTCCAGGTTTCAGTTGATACGAATTGAGAAAAATCAGGCAGATCTTTTGGCTTTTCTTCTATCCCCTTTCAGGTTGTGATTTATCCTTATTCTTTTGAGAATATGCTGGCTATTTAATTCTGGGTCAGGAAGACATGAGGGATGGTACCTGTGAGTCTTAAAAACAATCAGCATCCCCTTGAAAGGCATCTGCCTCAAACAAGGGATCAATTCAACAAGAAGAGCTAACTATCCTAAATATATATGCACCCAATACAGGAGCACCCAGATTCATAAAGCAAGTGCTTAGAGACCTACAAAGAGACTTAGACTCCCACACAATAATAATGGGAGACTTTAACACCCCACTGTCAACATTAGACAGAACAATGAGACAGAAAGTTAACAAGGATATCCAGGAATTGAATTCAGCTCTGCACCAAGCGGACTTAATAGACATCTACAGAATTCTCCACCCCAAATCAACAGAATATACATTCTTCTCAGCACCACACCACACCTATTACAAAATTGACCACATAGTTGGAAGTAAAGCACTCCTCAGCAAATGTAAAAGAACACATATTATAACAAACTGTCTCTCAGACCACAGTGCAATCCAACTAGAACTCAGGATTAAGAAACTCACTCAAAACTGCTCAGCTACATGGAAACTGAACAACCTGCTCCGGAATGACTACTGGGTACATAACGAAATGAAGACAGAAATAAAGATGTTCTTTGAAACCAGCGAGAACAAAGACACAACATACCAGAATCTCTGGGACATATTTAAAGCAGTGTGTAGAGGGAAATTTACAGCACTAAATGCCCACAAGAGAAATCAAGAAAGATCTAAAATTGACACCCTAATATCACAATTAAAAGAACTAGAGAAGCAAGAGCAAACACATTCAAAAGCTAGCAGAAGGCAAGAAACAACTAAGATCAGAGCAGAACTGAAGGAAATAGAGACACAAAAAACCCTTCAAAAAAATCAATGAATCCAGGAGCTGGTTTTTTGAAAAGATCAACAAAATCGATATACCACTAGCAAGACTAATAAAGAAGAAAAGAGAGAAGAATCAAATAGATGCAATAAAAAATGATAAAGGGGATATCACCACCGATCCCACAGAAATACAAACTACCATCAGAGAATACTACAAACACCTCTACACAAATAAACTGGAAGATCTAGAAGAAATGGATAAATTCCTAAACACATACACCCTCCCAAGACTAAACCAGGAAGAAGTTGAATCTCTGAATAAACCAATAACAGGCTCTGAAATTGAGGCATTAATTAATAGCTTACCAACCAAAAAAAGTCCAGGACCAGATGGATTCACAGCCGAATTCTACCAGAGGTACAAGGAGGAACTGGTACCATTCCTTCTGAAACTATTCCAATCAATAGAAAAAGAGGGAATCCTCCCTAACTCATTTTATGAGGCCAGCATCATCCTGATACCAAAGCCTGGCAGAGACACAACAAAAAAAGAGAATTTTAGACCAATATCCCTGATGAACATCGATGCAAAAATCCTCAATAAAATACTGGCATACAGAATCCAGCAGCACATCAAAAAGCTTATTCACCATGATCAACTGGGCTTCAACCCTGGGATGCAAGGCTGGTTCAACATATGTAAATCAATAAACGTAATCCAGCATATAAACAGAACCAAAGACAAAAACCACATGATTATCTCAATAGATGCAGAAAAGGCCTTTGACAAAATTCAACAGCCCTTCATGCTAAAAACTCTCAATAAATTAGGTATTAATGGGACATATCTCAAAATAATAAGAGCTATTTATGACAAACCTACAGCCAATATCATACTGAATGGGCAAAAACTGGAAGCATTCCCTTTGAAAAGTGGCACAAGACAGGGATGCCCTCTCACCACTCCTATTCAACATAGTGTTGGAAGTTCTGGCCAGGACAATCAGGGAGGAGAAAGAAATAAAGGGTATTCAATTAGGAAAAGAGGAAGTCAAATTGTCTCTGTTTGCAGATGGCATGATTGTATATTTAGAAAACCCCATTGTCTCAGCCCAAAATCTCCTTAAGCTGATGAGCAACTTCAGCAAAGTCTCAGGATACAAAATCAGTGTGCAAAAATCACAAGCATTCTTATACACCAATAACAGACAAACAGACAGCTAAATCATGAGTGAACTCCCATTCACAACTACTTCAAAGAGAATAAAATACTTAGGAATGCAGCTTACAAGGGATGTGAAGGACCTCTTCAAGGAGAACTACAAAACACTGCTCAAAGAAATAAAAGAGGATACAAACAAATGGAAGAACATTCCATGCTCATGGATAGGAAGAATCAATATCATGAAAATGGCCATACTGCCCAGGGTAATTTATAGATTCAATGCCATCCCCATCAAGCTACCAATGACTTTCTTCACAGAATTGGAAAAAACTACTTTAAAGTTCGTATGGAACCAAAAAAGAGCCCACATTGCCAAGTCAATCCTAAGCCAAAAGAACAAAGCTGGAGGCATCATGCTACCTGACTTCAAACTATACTACAAGGCTACAGTAACCAAAACGGCATGGTACTGGTACCAAAACAGAGATATAGACCAATGGAACAGAACAGAGCCCTCAGAAATAATACCACACATCTACAACTATCTGATCTTTGACAAACCTGACAAAAACAAGCAATGGAGAAAGGATTCCCTATTTAATAAATGGTGCTGGGAAAACTGGCTAGCCATACGTAGAAAGCTGAAACTGGATCCCTTCCTTACATCTTATACAAAAATTAATTCAAGTTGGATTAAAGACTTAAATATTAGACCTAAAACCATAAAACCCCTAGAAGAAAACCTAGGCAATACCATTCAGGACATAGGCATGGGCAAGGACTTCATGTCTAAAACACCAAAAGCAATGGCAACAAAAGCCAAAATTGACAAATGGGATCTAATTAAACTAAAGAGCTTCTGCACAGCAAAAGAAACTACCATCAGAGTGAACAGGCAACCTACAGAATGGGAGAAAATTTTTGCAATCTACTCATCTGACAAAGGGCTAATATCCAGAATCTACAAAGAACTCAAACAAACTTACAAGAAAAAAACAAACAACTCCATCAACAAGTGGGCAAAGGATATGAACAGACATTTCTCAAAAGAAGACATTTATGCAGCCAACAGACACATGAAAAAATGCTCATCATCACTGTCCATCAGAGAAATGCAAATCAAAACCACAATGAGATATCATCTCACACCAGTTAGAATGGCAATCCTTAAAAAGTCAGGAAACAACAGGTGCTGGAGAGGATGTGGAGAAACAGGAACGCTTTTACACTGTTGGTGGGACCATAAACTAGTTCAACCATTGTGGAAGACAGTGTGGCAATTCCTCAGAGATCTAGAACTAGAAATACCATTTGACCCAGCCATCCCATTACTGGGTATATACCCAAAGGAATATAAATCATGGTGCTATAAAGACACAAGCACATGTATGTTTATTGCAGCACTACTCACAGTAGCAAAGACTTTGAACCAACCTAAATGTCCAACAATGATAGACTGGATTAAGAAAATGTGGCACATATACACCATGGAATACTATGCAGCCATAAAAAAGGATGAGTTCATGTCCTTTGTAGGGACATGGATAAAGCTGGAAACCACGATTCTCAGCAAACTATCGCAAGGACAAAAAAAAACAAACACCACGTGTTCTCACTCATAGGTGGGAATTGAACAATGAGAACACTTGGACACAGGAAGGGGAACATCACACACTGGGGCCTGTTGTGGGTTGGGGGGAGGAGGGAGGGATAGCATTAGGAGATATACCTAATGTAAATGATGAGTTAAAGGGGGCAGCACACTAACATGGCACATGTATACATATGTAACAAACCTGCATGTTGTGCACATGTACCCTAGAACTTAAAGTACAATAAAAAAACACATATATATAAAAAAAGAAAGAAAAATATAGATCCATAAGTAGCAACATGGAAAGTTATCCAAGATACATTGTTAGATGAAAAAGCTATTCACCGAAGGATATATAGAAAAAAAGTGATTTTACTTTTATAAAAATAAATACTGCACTATTTAAAAAAAACATTTTAAAGCAAAGGAATGTTAATATTCTTAGTCGGGGAAGTGACTTTCTTCTTAAAAGCAAAGTAAAAGAAGATGGGGGAGTGGAGAGTGTAAGTAATCATCTCTATAAGAATACGTATGAATTCTCTCATTCTATATTCAGGGTTTTTCATGTTTTCCTAATAAACATTCTCACATTCACGTAAGAACCCCACAGAGTTTCCTCATTTCATTTGCATGATACATCTTTACTTGGAAAGTAATTGGTTTTTTTTATATCAATCCCATGGCTACAGAAGATAAAATATTCTTTTAAGTCATCATGGGAGTTCATAGAATCATATGTTTCCCTTATGTAAAAAATACCTCCTTCTATCTTTTCCTCCCGTGGATGCCTTTGTTGTCTCATGCTCTTTCCACATCAATTTTCAAAATTTTTTTATGAATTTCAAAGTGGGATACACATTTAATACAATGTAGGAGAAAATTTTAAAGAAAAGTAATCAGATGAATGATAATATCAGAAAATACAATGAGACGGGGATGGAGGATACCATGTTTTACTTTTTTCATGTATGTTGAATAGTATATATATATATATTTTGAAGGTTAATAACTATCATTGTAACATAATAATAATTGTAAAATGACGCCAAGATTTCCAACCTTTGTTCCACATGACTTATATAATTTCCTCATCTTAAATGTACTCAGAACCTTTGAGTTTGATGCAATAAAACTCTCATGATTATGCCATATTACATGAAAAAGGAGATTTTGCAGATGTACTAAGGTCACTAATTAGTTGACCTTGAATAAATAAAATAGGAGATTATATATGTTGGCCTGACCTATGTGAGTCTTTTGTATATAGGTCTAGAAGTCAGAGTGAAGGAACTTCAGGTTAAAAGCAACAAAGATATTTTCTTTCTGTCCTTGAAGGAACAACTGCCATGTTGTGGAGAGGGCAGAAAACAGCAGGCAATCTCCCAGCGCTGAGAATGGCCTCCTCTTCCCAACAGCAAGCAGGAAGGCTGGAATCTCAGTCCTATGACCAAAAGAAAATATTCTAACAAGCCAAATCAGTCTGGAAGAAGATCTTAAGCTTCAGGTGAGGCACCTTGCTTTCAGACCATTAGCAAAAAATGTACCCACTTTGTGCAAACTACTTTCAAGAAAAGCTGGACTAATTTACATTCCCAACAACAGTGTATAAGCATTTTTTTTTCTCCACAATTTTGCCAGCATGTTTTATCTTTCCAATAATAGCCATTCTGACTGGTCAGTGATGTTGAGTATTTTCTCATATGTCTGTTGGTCATTTGTATATCTTTGTAAAAGGGTCTGTTTAAGTCTTTTGACACTATTTAATGGAGTTGTTTTTCACTTGTCGAGTTGTTTAATTTTCTTATAGATTCTGAATATTAGACCTTTGTCAGATGCATAGTTTGAAAATATTTTCCCCATTCTGTGGGTTCTCTGTTTACTCTGTTGATAGTTTATTTTGCTGTGTAGAAGCTCTTTAGTTTAACTAATTCTCATTTGTCAATTTTTGTTTTTCTGCAATTGCTTTTTTTTTTTTTTTTTTGAGACAGTCTCGCTCTGTCGCTCAGGCTGGAGTGCAGTGGCACAATCTCGGCTCACTGCAAGCTCCACCTCCCAGGTTCACGCCATTCTCCTGCCTCAGCCTCCCCAGTAGCTGGGACTACAGGCGCCTGCCACCACTCCCGGCTAATTTTTTGTATTTTTAGTAGAGACAGGGTTTCACCATGTTAGCCAGAATGGTCTCAATCTCCTGACCTGGTGATCCACCCACCTCAGCCTCCCAAAGTGCTGGGATTACAGGCGTGAGCCACCGTGCCATGCCTCTACAATTGCTTTTGAGGATTTAGTCACAAGTTATTTGCCAAGGTCAATCACCAGAAATATATTTCCTCAGTTTTCTTCTGGAATTTGTATAGTATGAGGTCTTAAATTTAAATATGTAATCCAGATTGAGTTAATTTTTGGATATGGTGAAAGGTAGGGTTCAGTTTTATTCTGCCTGTGGCTAGACAGTTATCCTAGCACTACTAATTAAATAGGAAGTCTTTTTACCACTGTTTATTTTTATTGGCTTTGTCAAGGATCAGATGGTTTTATGTATGTTACTTTATTTCCAGGTTCTCTAATCTGTTCCATTGGTCTACGTGTCTTTTTTTGTACCAATACCATGCCATTTTGATTTCTGTGGCCTTACAGTATAGTTTGAAGGCAGGTAATATGATGTCTCCAGCTTTGTTTTTTTTTTTTTTTTTTTTTTTTTGAGGCGGAGTCTCACTCTGTCACCCAGGCTGGAGTGCAATGGCGCCAGCTTTTTTCTTTTAACTTATGATCGCTTGGTAATCTGGGCTCTTTTTTAGTTCCACGTGAATTTTAGAATTTTTTTTGAATTTTATGAAAGAGGATGTAGGTAGTTTGATAGAAATAGGATTGAATTTGTAGACTGTTTTGGGTAGTATAGCCAGTTTAATAATATTAATTCTTCCAGTCCATGAGTATGAGATGTTTTTCCATTTGTGTTATCTCTTATTTCTTTCAGCAGTGTTTTGTTGTGCTCCTTGCAGAGATCTTTTACATCCTTGGTTAGATGTATTCCTTGATATGTTATTTTATGGTATTGTAACTATGGTAAATAGGATTTAGTTCTTGATATGGCTCTCAGCTTAAATGTTATTAGTGTATAGCAATGTTAATCATTTTTTACATTGATTTTTATATCCTGAAACTTTACTTAAGTCATTTTTTCAAGTCTAAGAGGCTTTTGGTGAAGTCTTAAGGGTTTTCTAGGTATAGAACCATATCATCAGCAAAGGAAGAGTGGAACTTCTTTTCTGCCAGGCTCACACTTATAATCCCAACACTTTGGGAGGCTGAGGCGGACAAATCACCTGAGGTCAGGAGTTCGAGACTAGCTTGGCCAACATGGTGAAACCCCGTCTCTACTAAAAATACAAAAATTAGCTGGGTGTGGTGGCGGGGAGACCTGTAATCCCAGCTACTTGGAAGGCTGAGGCACGAGAATTGCTTGAACCTGGGAGGCGGAGGTTGCAGTGAGTCTAGGTTGTGCCAATGCACACCAGCCTGAGACACAGAGTGAGATCTCCTCTCAAAAAAAAAAAAAAAAAAAGAGAGAGAGAATGGGACTTCTTTTCCGATTTACATGTCTTTTATTTCTTTGTGTTGCCTGATTGTTCTGGGTAGGTCTTTCACTCCTATATTGAATAGGAGTGATGAGAGTAGGCATCCTTATCTTTTTCCTGTTTTAAAGGGAATGCTTCCAGCTTTTGCCTGTTCAGTATGATGTTGGCTGTGGGTTTGTTATAGATGGCTCTAATTATTTTGAGGTATATTCCTTTGATGCATAGTTTGTTGAGGGTTTTTAACATGAAAGGATAATGGACTTTATGAAAACCTTTCTCTACATTTGCAGAAATAATCTTATGGTTTTGTTATAAATTCTGCTTATGCAAAGATCACATTAATTGATTTGCATATATTGAACTAAACTTGCATCCCAGGAATAAGCCCTACTTGATTATGGTGTATTACCTTTTTGATGTGCTGCTGGATTCAGTTTGCTACAATTTTGTTGAGGATTTTCAAATATATGTTCATCAGGGACATTGGCCTGTGGTTTTCATTTTTTCTTGTGTCTTTGCCAGTTGTTGATATCAGGGTAATGCTGGTTTTGTTGAGTAAGTTAAGTAAGGGTTGATCATCCTCAAATTCTTGGAGTACTTTTAGTATAATTAGTACCAGCTCTTCTCGGTGTGTCTGGTCTAATTCAGGTGTGAATCCACTCATACAGGATTTTTTTTTGGTTGGTAGTCTTTCTTGACTGATTCAATTGTGGAATTCTATTGTTCTGTTCAGGACTTCAATTTCTTCTTGATTCAATATTTGGAGATCGGTATTTCAATAAATTTATTCATTTCCTCTATAGTTTCTAGTTTGTGTGCACAGAGGTGTTTATAATAGTCTGAGAATCTTTTGTATTTCTGTGTGATCACTTGTAATATCACGTTTGTCATTTCTGATTGTGCTTATTTGATTCTCTCTTTTGGTTAATCTAGCTAGCAGTTTATCATTGTTGTTTATCCATTAAAAAATCAACTTTTAATTTGCTCATCCTTTGTAAGAATTTTTGGGTCTCATTTTAGTTCAGCTTTGCTCTCTTATTTATTTCTATTGTCCTGGTAGCTTTGGGGTTATTTTGGTTTTGTTTTTCTAGTTCCTTTAGGTGTGATGTTAGATTGCTAATTTGAGATCTTTCTAAATTTTTGACAAATGCGTTTACAGCTATAAATTATTCTGTTAACATTTTGCTACATCCCAGAGATTTTGGTATATTTCTGTATCTGTTTTCATTTTTTAAAAATTTCTACCTTAATTTTGTTTTTTACCCAGAAGTCATTCAGGATTAGTTTGTTAAATTTCCAACTAATTGTGTCATTTTAAGAGATCTTCTTAGAATTCATTTCTACTTTTATTCCACTGTCATTTGAGAGTATGGTTGCCATGATTTCAATTTTAAAATTTCATTAAGATTTTATGTCCAAGAATGTGGTCAATCTTATAATATGTACTCTATGCAGATGAGAAGAACGTGTATTCTTGGTTGTGTATATATGTGTACTTACGGTTGATGGGTGGAATATTCTATGGACGTCTATTAGGTCAAATTGGTCAAGTATTGAATTTAAGTTCAAAATTTATGTTGGTTTTCTCTCTTGGTGATTCCTCTAATGCTGTCAGTGGAGTATTGAAGTCCCTCACTATTATTGTGTAGCTAAGTATTTTCATAGGTCCAGAAGTACTTGTTTTATAAATCCAGGAGCTCTAATGTTGGGTACATATATATTTAGGACCCCTAAGACTTCAATCTTACTCCACCCCTTTACTTTGAGCCTATAAATGTTGTTACATATGGGATGGGTCTCTTGATGACAACCAACAGTTTGGTCTTTTATTAAATCCAACTTGCCACTCTGTTCCTTTTAAGTGTGGCAATAGGACTGTCTACCTCCAAAGTTAATATTGGATATGTGCAGCCAGGCACAGTGGCTCACACCTGGAATCCCAGCACTTTGGTATGCTAAGGTGGGTGGATCACCTGAGGTCAGGAGTTGGAGACCAGCCTGGTCATCATGGCAAAACCCCATGTCTCTACTAACAATACAAAAAATTAGCCAGGTGTGGGGGCAGGTACCTGTAATCCCAGCAATTTGGTAGGCTGAGGCAGGAGAATCACTTGAACCTGCGGGATGGAGTTTGCAGTGAGCCGAGGTCACGCCATTGCACTCCAGCCTGGGCAACAAGAGCAAAACTCCATCTCAGAAAAAAAAAAAATTGATATGTGAGGTTTTGATCATCTTATGGATTTCTTAGCAGGTTGCTTTTCAGTTTCCATTGTGTAGTTGCTTTATAGAGTTTGTGGATTATGTACTTACATGTGGGAAGATTTTTTTGGTAGTAGGTATTTTTCTTTTGTTTCCACATTTATAACTCCCTTGAAGATGACTTATAAGGTTGGTTTAATGGTAAAAAAAATCCTTTTGCAATTGTTTGTTGGAAAAGATTTTATTTCTTTTTTACTTATGAAGCTTAGTTTGACAGCTTCATTCTTGGTTGGAATTTCTTATTCTTTTTCCTTTTTTTGTTTTTAAGAATGCTGAAACTAGGCCCCCATCTCTTCTGGTTTCTCCTAAGAAGTCTACTGTTAGCCTGATGGGGTTTCCTTAGTATATGACCTGACCTTATTCTCTAACTTTAAGATTTTTTCTTTAGCACTGACCTTGGAAAGTCTCGGTGACTATATGTCTTGATGGTGTTTATTTTGTATATTATCTCACTGATGTTCTCTGGATTTATTATATCTGAATCTCTATTTCTCTGGCAAGACTAGAGAAATTTTTTTATTTATCCCTCAAATAAAATGTGTTTTTCATGTTGTTTACTTTTCCTCCTTTCTCAAGAATGCCAGTAATATACAGGGTTTTTTGTTTGTTTGTTTGCATGATCCCATATTTCTCAAACACCTTGTCCCTTTCTTTAATTATTTTTCAAATTTTTATCTAACCAAATTACTTCCAAAGACTTGTCTTCAAGCACTGAAATCATTTCTTCTGCTTAGTCTTGTATATTGATACAACTTTCAATTGAATTTTGAAATATCTTAAGTGAGTTTTTCAATTCCAGAAGCTCTGATTGATTTATTTCCAGATATTTAGCTCTTCCTTAATTTCCTGGATTGTTTTAGAAGTTCCTTTCTGTTGATTTTGAACATTTTCCTGAATCTTATTGAGCTTCCTTGCTTTGAATTCTTTGTCTACCATGTCTGAGTTTCTGTTTTGGTATAGGACCATTGCAGGAGAGCTAGTATGATCCCATGGTGGTGTCACAGTATTCAGATTTTACATGGTGCTGGTTCCTTCTCATCTGGAGATGCTGGCACTTCTAGGTTTTGTAACTGTTTTTATGGAGATGTCATTTTTCTTCTTTTTTTCTTTCCCTGTCTTATTATTATTTTTCTACCTCTACCTCTTTCCTAGAGGATATGACTGCACAGAATGTCTGATGGGATCTTTTGGCTTTGCTTCTATATCTCTATGCACTGATGTTGGCTGGTTTTATATTGGGCTGTATGGTTCAAACTACAGGCTACCAGATTGAGCTAATGGGTATGAGCCAACTGTGGCCAATGCAAATGGGTAAACATATAGTCATTGTTTACTGGGAGAAAGTCTCGTTGCTTCAGGCAATGAGCTAATCCATGGAGTGCACAGTGGTCTGAGTTCCCTGCTTATCCCTGTAAGGTGGGGACCCATATGGGCAAGGCCAGACTGGCCATGCCCACTTACAGATGGGCCCCATTGGATCACAATCTCTGCACAGGAGGGATGGGCAACTTAGGCTGCTGATTCAGGTGTACAAGTGTTCTGAATGCCTGGAGCTCTATCTGAGTGTTGAGTAGGGAGGACCTCACTGCACCACAATCTATGGAAAGGAGGGTTAAGGTGGAAAGGAGGGTTAAGCCTGGACATGGAGCAGAGAGGCCCCCACTGCATCAGCTTCTTAGAGAAGCATGCTGTGACACACAGGAATGTCACATACAGGCTAGTTCCTCCCTGTGTGAGGGAGTGTTTTGACTGCCTGGAGATCTGCCCGGGCATGGAGCAGGGAGGGCCACACCAGTCCCCAATCTATGTGTAGGAATGGTGGGGTGGCTCAGGCTGCTGATCCTGGAGAGCAAGTGCTCTGAATGCCTGAATATCTGCCTAGGTGCAGAAGAGAGAGGGTCCTGCTGCACCCCAATTTATGCACAAGAAGAGTGGGACAGCTTAAGCTTTTAATTCATGTGAAAGGGCACTCTTAGTGTCTGGACATATGCCTGGGCATGGAGCAGAGAGGGCCCCACTGAACCAGGTTCTTCGAGAGGCAGGCTGAGACAGCCAGGAATGTCACATACAGACTAGTTCCAGGTTGCCCAGTTGGCCTTAGCTACAAATCTCAACACCCAGGAAAAACTATGGCAGCAATGGCTCTCCTGTTCCACATGTGATGAGAGAGAGCACCATTTCAGTGCATACACCTGGAGCACTTTCCACACTTGTCACTTAATTCTGGTTATGGAAGTTACTAGCCAGCTCCATAGCAAGTGCTGTAATCCCTGGACTAATACTAAAACACCTGCACAGACACACTGCTGGGTTGCCAAAGAAAGACTGACTGTGTACAATCCCAGATCAAAACTGGCATCCTGCTGTCTGTCACATGAAAGTATATTAATACTTTCTTCTTAGTACTGCTTTTGCTGTATCCTGTTGATTTTAGTAAGTTGTGTATCCATTTTCATTTGTTTCAGGAAATTTTGTATGTCCTTCTTAATTTTTTCATTGACCATCATCCTTCTTAATTTTTTCACTAGTCATCCAGGAGCATATTGTTTAGTTTTCATGTTTTTGTGTAGTTTCCAAAGTTCTTATTATTTACTTCTGGTTTTATTTTATTGTAGGTAGAGGAGATACCTGATGTGATTTCATTTTGTTTTTTGTTGTTTTTTTTTTACTTTTTTAAGACTTAATTTTTGGGCTAATATATGGTATCTCCAGGAGAATAATGCATGTGCTGAGGAAAATAATGTAGGCATTGAATGAAATGCTCTGTAAATATCTGTTAGGCCCATTTGCTCCATAATGCAGATTCAGTTCGATGTTTCTTTGTTGTTTTTCTCTCTGGAAGATCTGTCCAATGTTGAAAGCGGGGCATCAAAGTCTCTAGCTAGTAATGTAGCCTTGAATTTGTATGACATGACTGACTATATTAGTCTGCTCTTGCATTACTATAAAAATACCTGATACTGGGTGATTTATAAAGAAAAGATGTTTAATTGGCTCATGATTCCAAAGGCTCTACGGGAAGCATGATGCTGGCATTTGCTCCATCTTTTGGAAAGGCCTCGAAAAACTTTCAATCATGGCAAAAAGTGAAGGGGAAGCAGGCATGTCACACATGGCCAGAGCAGGAGGAAGAGAGACGGGGCATGTGCTACACACTTTTAAACAACCAGATCTTGTGAGAACTCACACACTATACAGTATCAACGTCGGGGGATGGTGCTAAATCATTCATGAAGAATCCACTCCCATGACTCAATCACCTCTCACCAGGCCCAATCTCCAACATTGGTGATTGCATTAGTTCATTCTTACACCGCTATAAAGACATACCTGAGACTGTGTAATTTATAAAGAAAAGAGGTTTAATCAACTCTCTGTTCTGTGGGTTGTACAGTCTTCTGCTTCTGGGGAGGCCTTAGGACATTTATAATCATGGCGGAAGGCAAAGAGGAAGCAGACACATCTTCACATGGCTAGCAAGAGAGAGAGAAAGAGTGAAGGGGAGGTGCTAGATGCTTTCAAACAAGCAGATCTCCAGATAATTCTAACATGAGACAGCGCTAGGGGTGATAAGTTACTGCAGAACTGAGTTCTTCCCTTCAAGATGGCAAATTTCCTTCTGGGCCTAGGCTATGTCTAAAAATGTCATTTGGAAGGTAGGGACTAGAATGAGGACCTCCGGACTCTGCATGGTGCCCTGTCCTTCTGTGGCTGAGCTGGTGTTTGAGTTTCAAGACAAAGTCCTCTTTACTCTCTCTTCTCTCCTCAAGCAACAGGAAGGAGAATGTCCCAGAACTGTGAGCTCTGCTGCCTGGGGGTGGGGGAGGGGTGACACAAGCACTCCCTAAGCTGCCCTTGCTTGTATCTCAGTAGGTCACAGGCACTCCAAGTCTACTGGCTCCAAGCCACCACACCACCAGAACTTTTCCAGTAATTGCACTCCTTGTGTCCTAGATTGCCTTTCGTATTTGTTTATTTATTTATTTGAGACGAAGTTTCGCTCTGTCGCCAGGCTGGCATGCAGTGGTCCGATCTCCGCTCACTGCAACCTCCGCCTCCCCGGTTCAAGTGATTCTCCTGCCTCAGCCTCCTGGGTAGCTGGGACTACAGGCGCCCACCACCATGTCTGGCTAATTTTTGTATTTTTAGTAGAGACGGGGTTTCACCATGTCGGCCAGGATGTTCTAGATCTCTGGACCTCGTGACCCGCCCGCCTTGGCCTCCCAAAGTGCTGGGATTACAGGCGTGAGCCACCACACCCGGACGCCTTTTATATTTATTTAGGATCCAGTGTGCTTTAGCACATGGTGTTGGGGCTTGCCACAACTGAGGTTTCAACCACTTAGATGGACAATTTGCCTCTGGCTAGTACTGGTTTAAATGCTGCCTCTGTGGGCTCTGACTGAATTCTGCCCAGTGTTGCTTTCCAGTATGTCAGGCAGCTGTGAGTTTCAATGCAAAGTCCCACAATCACGGCACTCTTTCTCCCCTAGCTCACAGATTCTCTGCCTGTGTCGTACGGCTAACGCCAGCGGATGAACGAGGGTTGCTGTTCGCAATTCAAGACTGTCTTTCCTACCCTCTTCAGTGCCTCTTGATGTTAAAACCAGGTACTCTTATCGCTCATTTGATTTTTGGTTCTTATGAAGGTGGCTTTCTGTGTGAATAGTTGTTTAGTTTCGTGTTCCTGTGGGGAGGGGGAATGGTCTTTAAAGGGAGTCTACTTAGCCATCTTGCTCTGCCTCCTCTCTAGAATCTCTCTCTTAATCAAATGCAGTAACTTCCTACATTCCTCTGCTGTATCATCTTATCTCCCATGAATCTGTTTATACCGTAGCAGAGAAAGTGATCTACCTTTTAAAAAACCTGACCATGTTGCTGTCACCAAAACATTCTATTGTTTTTTAGCTCCTCCTTATGTACAAATTCTCAAACTTCTTAACAATTTTCTTTCATAACTTTGTACTTACTGATCTATGTCAACTTTTTTTTTAAATCCTAGCTTTGCACTTTATATTTAACCACGCAGAACTCTTGTGAGACTGAGCCCTTAGCCTATGAAATCTGTCGCTATCTCTGGATAGATACTTGTATTGCTTCACCAATACTGTGATGTTTCTTTCTTGTCATAATTATTTACTCAGTGTTCTTTTCTTCCTGAAATGTCCTAGAGTTTTCTTTAATCAACTTCTCTTTATCTTTTCTGTATCATATCTAGTACCACTTCACAATCCACATTTCAGGTTCTCTCTCTAATAACATCCCAAGAATTTCTCTAACACTGAGCTTTGTTTCATAATAGTTATCTATGTGACTATAATTCTTGAAGAAAGAGACTGCCTCATCTCTGATTCTACATTGCTTTATGCAGTTTGTGTTAATGGTATAAAGATAACAAATATTTATTAACTAAATGAGTACACTGTAAGCTGTATTTTGAAAAAAAATCATTTTTTTCAAAATAGAGTTAAATTACTGAGAAACAAAGTTGCTGATAATCTTTATGATCCTTATTTTCTTTTAATTATTTTGTCAAGTTTTGTCTCTTAATGCAGAGCTAATGAATACATGGAAATTCAACTCAAATCAAATTCAGATTTGAGATAATCAACAGTATGTTCTATTGCCAATTTTGCCCAAATAGTATATTATTCAGTTTCTCATAAATTGGCACCAAACTTACTTGTTACTTCACTTCCAAAAAATAATCTTAAACATCATATCAGGTAACTGTGGTTTGCTTATCCTTCATATTCATTAATTGGTCATGATTTCTTTTACCTCCTAAGAGATTAAACAGCTAAATCTTCTCTGCAATATTGTATATTTCTATAGTTCATTTCCAAATAATCAAATATCATCCTATTTCTTCAGTATCTATCAAAATGTCATCCCTGCTTTTAGATTTACTAACTCAAATTCATCATCCACATGATTTTTATTCTTATCTCTTTAAAGGAAATTTAATGCTGTATGATGTTTCCTTTATTGAGTTTGGTGTCCGGAGATCTATAGGACTCTGGTGAGAGAGTGTTGGAAGTGAAGATCGAAGGTTGACTTTTTCAGAAGGGCCTCAATGAGTCGGGATTCAAAACAAGAAGTGAGCTACTTCTTCATTGATAGGATGGTTGGAAGTAAAACAATATCTGAGAGCAGAAAGCCCTCTTCTATTTCTCTAGCTCAGTAGCGGTGAGAGCCTTTCATCTGTAGCCTCCCAGCGAAGGAGTCCCATGTACCTCTAAGATCCTGAGGGTTCTGGCTATGAAACATATGTAAACATTAAAATCGAAGTCTAGATTCACTGACATAATGAAATTGCAGCTTTTCTGATAG
Source organism: Pongo pygmaeus (assembly GCF_028885625.2). NCBI lineage: Eukaryota > Metazoa > Chordata > Mammalia > Primates > Hominidae > Pongo > Pongo pygmaeus. The sequence continues at coordinate 31,624,781 of NC_072395.2, forward strand.
GCCTCAGGAAGAAGAGAGAGAAAAATAAGATGGAAAATTTGAAACACATGGCAAGGGAAAAAAGCTGCTGAAAGAGACAGATGGACACTTGATTTGTTTTAAGCATTTAGGAAGATGCATTCAGAAATTAGATTAAATGAGAGAAAATTCAGACCAACGTTAATGACTTAACAGGTTTAGGAAAATTTGGAGGAAAAGAATAGGAGCTTCAAAGGGAGCAAAGGGGACAGATGGAGGATCAGAAATAACAAAACAATTGATTGAAGAAAATTTGAACTAAATGAAGAACTGTGTTTTCATATTGAGAATACTCACTGGGTCAGTCCTAGGCTGCACTAATGAGAAAGAATTTCTAACTGGGCAAAGCCTGATAAAATTAATGATAATGATAAAGAAAAAAATTTTAACTGTATATGTAAGGATAAGTCATCAGTAAATAAATATATTTGCATTACCAGTAGTTATAAAATATCAGTTACTCAAGATATTATTTGCATCTCAGATGCAGAAAGGTATTTGAAGATATGCAATAATTCAAAAGTGTATTATATAAGTATCCCATCTATGTAATATCTATTATCTATCTATCTATCTATCTATCTATCTATCTATCTCTGCCCCCAGTTCCTGGCACAGATGGCACAGAACTTCAAAAACTCTTGTAGTTTCCTCAGTGTTATGTGTTTTAATGTTTGGTTTTAATATTTGTTCTCTGTACCAGTTCCTGACACAGAGCTCCTAAATCCCTTGGAATTTCCTGGGTGATAAGGGCATCTTTTGCTCAAATGAGATGACCCTTGGTGGGCTCCTGAATGGAGACCAGTCAACAAAAGACCAACCCATAATAATAAGCTCAGAGCTTTCAGCCACACTTCCCATTGTTTAGAGCGGGGAGATGGACCAGAAACGGAGTTAACAATCAGTCCTGCCTTCATGACAAAGCCTCTACAGAAATCCCTGAACTATGGGGGTTAGGAGAGCTTTGGGGTGAACGACCACATTCATGTGCCAGAAAAGTGGCATGCTCCAACTCCATAGAAACAGAAGCTCCTCCACTTGGAACCCTTTCAGACTTCACCCTATGTATTCCTTCATCTGGCTGTTCATCCATATCTTTTTTTATCTCCTTTATTAATAAACCAGTAAACATAAAGAAGTGTTTTCCTGAGTTCTGGGAGATGCTCTAGCAAATTATCCCCCAAAGGGGATTATGGGAACCCTGATTTATAGCCAATTAGGTAGAAGCACAAGTCACAACCTATGACTTGTGATTAACATCTGTAGTAGGGGCACTCTTGTGGGACTGAGCCCTTAGCCTATGAGATCTGTCGATATCTCTGGATTGATAGTGTCAGAATGGAATTTAATTAAAGGACATCCAGCTGGTGCTGGAGAATTACTAGGTCAGAGTTGGGGAACAACTCACCACATCTTGGTGACTAGAGGTGAATGAAATATTTTGTGTTGATTGCGTAAGAGTAGAGAAAATACTTTGGTTTTTCCTATCTCTATTATTACCTAAGTAAATAAAAAGGAATAGCACAAACCAAAACTGAAACCTCAAAATGTGGCAATGAAGAGAAGATGGAAGAATAGTATAAATATTGATATAAATAAATCGATAGATAGATAGATGTAGACAAATAAATTTTGTGTCTGTATTATATACATATTGTAGAATAAATTATTAGTGGTTAAGTGCATACTTTCTGGTCTGATTTGAGTATTATATAAGATTCACAGAAAGCACACATTGTTAGGATAATGCTAATAAAAACTACACTATTTCAGCCAAGATTCAAGGTAGGCAAAATTCAAGAAAATTTTGTATATTGATACCTGAATAACTTAAAGAAGGTAGATTGTTTGTAACTCAAAGGATAAATGCTTGAGGGAATCAATACTCCATTCTCCATGTGTTTATTTCACATTGCATCCCTGTATCAAAACATGTCATCTATCCCATAAATATCTACACCTACTATGTACCCACATTTTAAAAAGTGTATTAAACTTTTAGATGAAACAGCTGAATTTATAGTTTGATATGCTCCATTTATGGCAATTTTAGCATCCTCTTCAGTAAATGAATGTATTTCAGTTAAAGAAAGAATTTATTCTACATTAAAGCAGATAGGAAGTAGAGATTCAAGTAAGTTATTTCAGATACTGAGTAAATAAAAAACAGATACATACTATAAAATATGTGAACCTAGGAAAGTCAGATGAACAAAAACTTGAGAGTTATAGGAATACAATAGCTTATTTTAATAAATTATAACACACAATGATAAGATCACCCACTTTATAGTTACAAAGTCAGAAACTAGTACACCTGTATAGAAATAGAATACAGAAATGTTGATCTTAATAGGTGGCTTAAAAAATACATCAGCATAGGAATTATTATTCCTATTCTATTAGCACAAGAATTAGTATTTGAGTTATCAAAAATATGTTGGAGGCACTTATTGGCATTGTTGAATCCAATATGATTCCGCTCTGGAATACTGGGTGGAAAATTCATACATTTTTGAAAAAGATATATAATTAAAGATTTGTAGCATAAAATGTCATTAAAATTTTTAAGCTAAAAAATACAGGAAGGAAAAAATAAGGAAGGTAAAAAAAAGGAAGGAAAGAAAAAGAATAAGAAAGCAAGGACGCAACTGACCGATCAACAGAAAAAGACTCTCTTGTTATAAAGTCTAACACCCTATAATGTAATATTTGAAAAACAAGTTTTTTTTCAATTAAAAAGAAAGAAATCAATAACAAGCACCTTCAAAACAATGACATAGGGAGTAGGAAAAAATAATAAAAAGCAACATTGAAGATTATAAATCAACAAAAAGGGTAAAGAGAAACATCATATATTAATAAAATGTAGCAGTCATAAAAATTTTGTGATCATAATTATATTTGTGTGAAATATGATAACAGATAAATACATTGAAAAAAGTAGAAATAGAGAAAGATTTCAATATGACTTAACACTTAGATCTTACAAGAAAAACAATGGCAAATATTTATTGAGTAAAGCAATCAATACACATGATTTAAGAAATAATAGTTTCATAGAACAATAAATCTATATGCACCAGTTGTAAGCATATTTATGTTTTCATATGTCCATATAACATTTGTATTCTTCAGCTGTCATTCCTCCACTCAAAGCAACATTTTTAAAATAGATTGAAGATGGATTACTAGTTTATAAGATTACATTAGACAAAAAGTGTTTTATGTTTAAATTAGCTTCAAGAGTATTTGTACACATTTTATATCCTCTCCTGGAATTGCCCTATATGTATGTGTGTGTGCAAATACATAAAATATTATTTTATACATTCAATATATATTTAATGTATATTTTGTGCATATATATTGAATGTGTATATATAGCGTGTGTATATATATATAAATTACTTTCTTTTCTATTTTCATAATGGTTAAGACATCTAATTTCTTATCTCAGGCTATTTAGTCTCTCTCCTTATACTCATCCTCTTTCCCAGAATTTTTTAGCTCTTCTAACTACTACTCATGAGTTTTGAGATTTAAAAGCTAGTGAGTATGGATCAATGAAAATCTGTCATCTATTCCAGAAAATCAATTATAAATCATGCCAATAAAAACAGATTAACAATGCAAATTTTCTCTACTGTACAGAAAACATTCCTGTAACTTTACATTTAAATGCATATATAGTAAATTTTAGCATACTTCTAAGAAAATACACCATTACAACCAACTGAGGTATCCAGCACCATATTCAACAGATATTTTTCTTTTCTTTATTTTTCTTTGAAACAGAGCCTCCCTCTGGTGCCCAGGCTGTAGTGCAATAGCATGATCTTGGCTCACTACAACCTCCAACTCCTGGGTTCAAGCAATTCTCATGTCTCAGCCTCCCAAGTAGCTGAGATTACAGGCGTGCACCACCATGCCAGGCTAATTTTTTAAAAATATTTTTAGTAGAGATGGAGTTTCATCATGTAGGTCAGGCTGGTCTGGAAATCCTGACTTCAAATGGTCCGCCCACCTTGGCCTCTCAAATGCTAGGATTACAGGTGTGAGCCACCACACCTGACCTATTTTTCTTGAATTTCAGTTCCACAAATGATGGCATTACTCCTCAGGTACTGATTTACCTTGTGGTTATTCTGAACTGCATAATTCATGGTATTTTCTAGTTTATGTCAGAGACTAAAGAATATAGAGATAAGCTAGTGGATAGTAATATAGTTGAAGCTCTCATACTGCTTTTTCTTTATCTTCTTCTTCTTCCGAAGTGCCAGTGTCCTCAATTTATCCAAACCTGCCTGCAAAGTCTATATCCATTTGAAATTTTTTTCTTTCTGGAATTAGCTGGTATGAAAATAAAAACATAAATATTCAAATTAACCAATGTTTTATAAAGGAAAGTCCCGTGAGAGGTACAGATTAATGAGCAGAAGGCATTTCATTTATCGTCATTGATGAGGTCAGTCACATTCTCCTATGTCCAAATCTACTTTTTCTTCTTTCTTATAAAATTATTCTAAGAAAATTTATTTATTTTACTTTACCTGTCTTCATTAAAACCTCCATAATAGTGAGTGTCACATTGTCTTCTTCTCTTCCAGTTATTGCATTACTTATTACTTAGTAAAAAAAAAAAAAAAAAAAAAAAAAATTGAATCACCTAGCTTCTTTTTTTTTTTTTGAGACCGTCTCACCCTGTCACCCAGGCTGGAGTGTAGTGGTGTGATCTCAGCTAGCTGCAACCTCCACCTCCCAGGTTCAAGCGACTCTCCTGCCTCAGCTTCCCAAGTAGCTGGGACTACAGGCATCCACCATAACAGCTGGCTAATTTTTGTATTTTTAGTAAAGATGGGGTTTCACCATGTTGCCAGGCTGGTCTCGAACTCCTGACCTCAGATGGTCCACCTGCCTTGGCCTCCCAAAGTGCTGGGATTACAGGCGTGAGCCACTGCGTCCAGCCCTAACTTCTTTCATCTCAGGGCTGTAAGGAATGAAAATATCTGCCCATAGGTTGGAGGTTGCGTTTTGGTTAGCTACACCTCTCAGGGGACCCACAGAATCACCACCTGCTTTAGTGAATACTTGATATTTATCCCCCACAATGACCATCCTGACCTTTAGACTATGATACTGACCAACTCAATGATTCATGCCTTGCCCCCAAAATGTGAAGATCTACAATTTAAATAGTGATCTCTAGATTTTCTATTTAGGGCTTCTACCCACAATATTCTACCTCTAATAGGAAACTATTCACATCCTGAATACTGCCATTTGATGACACAAGAAATGGCTTGGTAAAAAAATCACACAGAGATGCAGAGACTTTTGAAAGGAAATCTTAGAATTCCCCTAAAATTTCCAACTCATGAAACAACAGATTTGTAATTATTTTTACCATTGCTTCTACCATAAAATGGAAACTCTTTTGGGTATAAAGAACCAGCCCAAAATGCAGACTTTTGAAATATGTTAAAATTTCCCAATCAACCAGAAGATTTTAGAATAGTGAATAATGCTATATTTTCAGTGCTTACTGAAACTGTACTTAAATTTGCATAAAATACATCTGAGTCAAACATTCACACATACTATTTTTTATTCATTGACTATATATGAAATCCAATATCACTAGTATAACCATCTCAAAAACGATACGTGTGGCATCTAAGTTTATCAAATACGACAAAATTTAGTCTCTTCTCTTTCTGGAATGAAAAAAAATTCATCTTATCATTTACCAGACTCAGCTTCTGAAGTGTTCATATATAAGGTCCCATTTTCTATAATATCTTGATTTTCCTAAATAATACAAATTTCTATATAACGGTTACTGCCAATAGGCTGTTTCCTAAAATGTTATTTCTCTACATATTTGGGAGAAATGTCAAATATTAATAACACAATATATAATTAATTGTATTTATAAGGCAATAAATTCCTTTTGATGTTCCAATTCTTCACAATTTTAGCTTTCAAATCTTTCATCCTGACCCTAAGACAATCATTAGGTAACTAATGTCAAGCTGAGTTTCATTCAGGTCTGTTTTCCATACTCAATGAAGAAATAAATGATGTTACAATAAGCTCAAATTCATTTATTCCTTCTATAATAATAACCTAGTGTGTATTCTACACTTTGTAAAACAAAATTATATAAAAATGAATGAATAGATAAATAGGTAAATACTATGAGCTCTGCCAGTGATAATTTTAAACAAGTTTAGAGGTAGTACATTTACATCACTAAAACATATTTTAAGAACTTAATCCAACATCTATTTAGACATCGAAAGTGAATATTTTATTAAGACTTTTTTCTCCTAAAAACAAAAGAGAGATTTCTTAGGATAGCCATCACAGGTCATACATCTTAATTAGAAGTTCCTGGATGAGCTGTGACTGTGTGTATATGTTTGTGCACTAAGGCAGGTCATGAAGCCATGTGTGTATGCCAGTATCCCCTTCTCTAGGGAGAGAGTTCTAGTTTATTTGGGACAGGGCCTTTTTATCACCTAATACCTTAGCACAACTATTTTCAGCACCCTCTTCACTTTCGTAAGAGTTGTGAGTTGGAAGATAAATTATAGAATCATCCTTCAAGGAGGGAACAAAATAAAGGTTAAGAGCATTGATGAAGTGAGCAGGGTAGACTTTCTAGAGAAATCAGTGGTGCAACAACTGTCATATAATAAAGCCAAGGAGCCATCAGACGAAATACCATTATATTCCACACTATTAAGAATGACAAAATGCTGTCAATCAATTTCTGATACATTATCCATTTTAATAAAGCAACCTAGTTTCAGAGACATTCAGTAGTGAAAAGAATGTCGGTCTTATAGTCAAATATAATGTAAAAATTTAGCTTAGAATGAATTACAATTTAAGTAATTAGAGTGAATATATTCTTGAAATGATTGAAAATGTGTATCTTAAGAGAAGTATATATCAAATTAACTCTTCAATAAGTATTCGTGTCCTCCTTTTACAGCTGGAATATGAGATTACATATAAAAGTGGCCGCAAATGTACAATTTGTGAATTTATAAATAAAACCTATTTGTTATGTTTAAATCTCAATGCATTGAGACATTACACAAATATTTGTGTTTTATGTTTTTTGTTCTACCTCTGAATCACTGTCTGTTTTCTGGACTGTATCAATTTAAAGTTAACAGTGGGATATCTTTGGATAATTAAAGGGGAATATCTCTGTCAAGCTAGCCCATACGTCTCACAGAGTGGTGCCCTCTGAATGCAACATTTTCTTCTGTCTCTCCTTTACTCATCATGAGGTCAAAGGATTGTTTTTCAGTGCACTAAGTGCAGTCAAATAGCCTTACAAGTAAACATCCTTTACAAGTCGAGCCTCTAGACAGACCATAACTTTTCTACTTCGTTGAACTCACCTGACAGGGCAAGAAAAATTGCTCTGAAGAGCTGTAGCCAGCAGCACTTTACATTCACGGCCAGACTTCCACTTCACTTCCCAGAAGCAATCAGACTTCTTCAATCAGATACCTTCTCCTTCTAGGGTCTTTTTTATTCTGAACTGTAAGAACAGAGTGAAATAGATATTTTGTGAACAGACATGCGTTGATAAGAAATAGATTACGGATGACATTAAGAATTATTGCAAAGTAAATAATAGTAACCAAAATGATACTTTAACTTATCTGAAAGATAATATAGGCTTAAATAAAATCAACTGAAAACAATGAGACTGCCTTTTTGTCTACATCAGTTTTTATATTCTAAGGTATAAAATAATTTTTATTTTCAATTTGCGAAATCACCCTTCTTTTAAACTTTATTCTGTCTATAATTTTCCAATTATAAAAACATGATCCTCATACAATATAGAATAAATACATGTCAAAGATTTATTGAACTCATTAACTAATGAGAGGACCAGTTAAATGAGAAGACTGATTCCAAGAACATTTGAGGAACAAGTGTTTTCATAGTCTATTAGGAAAGGCATTTAAGTGGAATATTAGAATAAGATCACTAGATTAAATGTAACACAGGTTCATATTCCAACTGGTATTAAAACCATAATCTTTGGGGATACCTTTCCTACTGGGCAGATATCTACAAGTAGACATGTAACTTCCCAGTGACTAGGCACCAATCAATTGGTACGCAAAGTAAAAAAAAAAAAAAATCCATTCTTCTAGAAAATTAAATAATCCTTGGATTATTACTGTAATAGGGCCTGTTGATAGTGCAGTGGCACTGAAAGGACTTAAATATATCCTCTTGCATTATTTCCTATATTTTGATCATATTTTTTCTTACAGTTCCTACTACTTGTAGGTGATCACCTGAATGCCATTCAAAAATCATACTTTGCCTTAATGGTGGAGGTGTTAAGATGTTTGAAGATGGTTTGTAAAGGAAAAGCATTCCTTTAATAAAATTTTAATATGTTTGCCAAAATCTTAAAAAAATTATGGGTTGCATCTGCCAATTATTTTCAAATTTCTAGAACACTGAGTTTTATTTCAGATGATATAATTTATATCTCAAAAGGAATAAAATGCCTCTCAAGTAATTATGAGATTATTTTGTCTAATCTTGAAAATGTCTTAATACACTGGAAAAGGGGACTGAATACTTCACTGACTAGGACTGATTGGCCATGTTAATGGATTATGAAATACATGAGAATTTATAATTTGAACTTCATGTTTTAAACTTCAACAGTGTACTAATCAATAAAACATATTCTAATGAGATGAAAAGTGTTTTTTATACATTATGTTTCTCTTGTAGTAGTTATATCTTTATAAAATTTACTTTTTTATAATATGTTATATTATAATTATAATAATATATAATATATAACATCATGAAAATATATACGGGCAATAAAATCCTAGTAATTGCTTTCTTTGTATTCCTACAAAAATTGTATTCTAATTAATGGATTTTTTTCTAGTAAAGTATTATGACAACAACTTTGTATTAAATAATAATGCTGCCACATTTATTTACAAAGTAGAGAGGTACTGTCTAAGTTTTAAAAAGTATGTAAGCATAATATATTATTAACTTATTAAAATTATATCCCCACATAAAAATATTTTTTGATATAGTATGTTTTCCAGTATCATTTTTAAACATTATTATTAGCCATGATTACTTCCATGGAAGTTATTTTGTTTTGCAAATCCTATGATAGTGCACTAATTTATGTGTGTGTGCATTCAGTATTTGATAATTCTAGAAGAAACAACTGAAAATAAGATTTAAAAATGTTATACTAATAAATAGAGTGATTCTATATAATCTCTTAATCTCTTTTTTACTTTTTTACTATTTTTTTTTTTTTTTTGAGACAGAGCTTTGCTCTGTTGCCCTGGCTGGAGTGCAGTGGTGCAATCTTGGCTCACTGTAACCTCCGTCTCCCGAGTTCAAGTGATTTTCCTGTCTCAGCCTCCCAAGTAGCTGGGACTACAGGTGCGTGCCACCATGCCTGGCTAATTTTTGTAATTTTGGTAGAGACAGGGTTTCACCATGTTGGCCAGGCTGGTCTCAAACTGCTGACCTCAACTGATCTGCCCACCTCGGCCTCCTAAAGTGCTGGGATTACAGGTATGAGCCACCATGCCAGGCTCTTTTCTCTTATTTATTTATCTTTTTACTTTTTTTAATGTTTGCTTCCATATACTTTCACATAGAGAATAAAAGAAATAAGTAATTAACTTAAGGCATCTCACAAAGAGGGAAATGTTAAAGTCAACATCTGATTTTGTTTTACTCAAGCTGGCAAGTAGAATCAAACAAATGCCACATTTAAGTCTTCAACATATATTGAGGTATATTTTCTATTTTCACTGCTTTTGAGAATTAGTGATTTGCATTAACTAAAATTGCTAGGATACAGTTTAATAAACAATAGTAACAATTTACTTAAGTGGGCAAAAGTCATTTCAGCTTAGAATATCAAAACAATATCATTTTGTTTTACACAATTGTTGCTTTGAAGGCCAACATAAGTTACATACATTTTGGAGTATGTAACAAGTTGCTAGAAAAAATAATCTATCTTTTCTTCCAAAGGCTATCCTTGATTTTCTTTAAATCAAATGAGGTTATAAAATATTTCTCTGTAACTTTATTTTTTATGTAAGAATTACACATTAAAATAATATTTCATGTTAAAATATCCCTTTGAGCTGTTTTTCCAACAATAATATCAATAAGTTAATAACCATAATAATGCTAATGACAAGAGTACATATTCTATGACAGTGATGGAGCTCCATGTGTTTTATAGATTGTTCTTTGGCTCACAATAATCTCTTAAGGCAGGTACCAGTGGCCACATTTTCAGAGAACAGAACAGAATATTGGGGGGGCGGGGAGTTAAATCATTTGCCAAAGTACCCAGTTGGGTAAGCAGTTTATCCAAAAACAAAACCTATGTTTGTCTAACTCTAAAACCTATGTTCCTTTTACTTAATCATAAGTACAAATTATAAGTCTAGACTCCTAATGTACTTTTTTATGATTCTAGTATATGCTATATCCGGGTAACCTAACCTCTTTAACGGACAATTCAGTCTCGTATGAGTGATATTTCCATTTATAGTTGGACTGAAGGTGAACTATCTTATAATTTGCCCTTGGTAGGAACTTTCAAAAATATTGTTTAATCAAGTTTATATCACTCTCCGGGAAACTCTTTAACTCATGACAAGCATAAGAATTTGGGAGTTGAGGCAGAGTTATCACAGTTTGTCCTTTACATGAGTTTTGAGTACTCTTTCATTGTTTTCCTCTAAAAGTAGCCTCAGATTGAAGTTTCCTGGTTTAATAAGAAAAATGATAGAACTAATAACAACTAACTTGACTTGTCTTAGTATCAGATCTTTCCAAATTATATTACATGTATGCAAATTAAGAGAGTATGATCCTAGGGCCGGGCACGGTGGCTCACGCCTGTAATCCCAGCACTTTGGGAGGCCGAGGCAGGTGGATCACAAGGTCAGGAGATCGAGACAATCCTGGTTAACATGGTGAAACCCCGTCTCTACTAAAAATACAAAAAATTAGCCGAGTGTGGTGGCAGGCGCCTGTAGTCCCAGTGTGAACCCGGGAGGTGGAGCTTGCAGTGAGCCGAGATTGTGCCACTGCACTCCAGCCTGGGCAACAGAGCGAGACTCCATCTCAAAATAAATAAATAAATAAATAAATAAATAAAAAATAAAAATAAAAAAAGAGTATGATCCTTTCTTCTTTTCATTCTCAGGAAAGCAGAACATAAACAGAAGTGATTTTTAAATAAAATATTATGCAGGGCAGAGAGAGATTTTTCCACATTAAAAAAAAAAAAAACAAAACAACGCTCGCATGTAGGCCAAAATGCACTTGCAGGTTTGTACATTTCCAATATGCACAACTTCTTACAAGCCAAATGATAAATTGCCCCAAAGATAAGGGAATTATTTGAACCCTCCTTGTCAAAATATGGCTGAGTTAGTGTTTTGAATCATGATTTACGCTGAAGATGTGAGGTGACCCTGTGGTATATATTTCATGCTCTAATTACTCCTGCCTCTGCCTTGTCAGTTAATATGATTGTTGAACTTAAAAGGGCCTCTTCACAATAAACCTATAATGAAGCCTGGACTGATGGAAGTGAGATTTGTAATATAACTTTGAAAAGTTTGACAGTAAAATGAATGTGATGTTCTCTCTAAAAAAGAGAAGTCAACTGAAAGTGAATTCAAAAGAAAAGTGGAGAAGAAAAATATGCAGAAGAAAATGGATTTAAATTTAAGTTTATAGTGCCTTGTAGAATGACTGGTACAATCAGATTTTAATAAATGTTTGAGTAATGGACAAATAAAGTCAGCACAATAATTAATAGGACTGATCCTTTCTCTGAGGGAAACTTCTACAACTTAGTAAGAGGGATAAGCATGCAAACTTACAATTGCCAAGCTCTGGATTTCTTCTCCAATACGATTCCCACTCTACTCATCACTTTTTCAATACTTTCGAAGACATTCTTGACCAAAGGTACAGGATAAGCTGAGGAGGTTACAAAAGTTTCAAACACCAAAGCACATCTGCTCTGTGATCATCCATAAAAATATAAGCTGACTCGTAACCTGCTACTTGTGACTTGCCTTCTCCAATTGAGTGTGTTAGTAGTGATGGATTCACTTCTAAGACTTTAGGAGGTTGTTTGCACGTCTTTCCCTTGCTTCTCTATGAGCTGCTGAAACCACGTCTAGGTTAGCCTGTTGAAGAGAGGTGAGAGACCAACTGTAGAGAAGCTGAGCCATCCAAAAGCAGCTGACAGCCAGTCTGTCTACATCACGTGACAGAGCAGGGCCACTTCCTTAGCCCAGAGATTACTGCAAATATAACACTGTCAGCCAGGACCCAAAGAACCATCCAACTGAACTGCAGACTTGTGAATTGTAATCAGTAGTATTGCTTCTCTTAGTTTGGGCTTCCAAGAAGCAAAGCCTAAGACTTGTTTTCCTGATCAAGTAAGTATTGAGGGAATTCTGTCACATAAAGAGAAGTAAAGGAAGCTGAATGGGGCTAACGAATAAAACTAAGCAGAGGTGTCCCTCAGCTGGGGACTACAGGCATTGTGATCCAAAGGGGAAGCTGAAACGCAAATGGCACCACAAAATGAATCCTGCAGTGAGGAAAGGGAGTGGCTATTTCCTGCCCTAGTGTAAGTCAGTTATTGGCAGACAGCTTTCCTCCAAGGGAAATGAGATTGGGAAAAGGGTACGGGGAGTAGTAGCCTTTAGGGCTGTTATAGAAGGCCCACCCCCTTTTGGCTAATCACCATAGAAAAGGCAGCTGTGAATGATCAGCTAAAATGCACAGCAGCTGGAGATTGGACACATCTACCACCAAAGGAAATTATGTTGAGGCACCAGCAGTATTCACTACATTGTTTTAAGCAACTAAGTTAAGCAGGGATAACTAATATAATAACCGTAATAGTTTCATCATTGTCTAGTCACTGCTGAAGTGAAAAATGTACATGTTTAACCATTTTATGATCGCTTAATATTAGAGGAAGGAGTTTAGATTGTTTTTACTATAGATATCAGGAAACTAACAGAAATCCATTTTGCAGAGGAATATGGTAAGACCAATTTATTTTCTGCAGGGACCCCTTTAGTGACTGACGTTTTAATAGATCCATTGGACTAGAAAGATTTAGATAACAGAGAGATCAATGAGAAGGATATAGCGATAGTTGAATTAGTGATTCAGAGACCTTGAATTAGTCTGCATTAAGTAGATCTCTAAGAAAAAATAATAAAGACACGGTGTCCTACTATTCTCAGATTGCTATAACAAAAAATCATGGCTGGTGGCTTAAACAAACTTATTTCTCATCGTTCTAGGGGCTGGGAAGTCCAATATCAAGGTGCTGGCTGATTTGGCTCCTGGTGAGGGCTCCCTTCCTAGCTAGCAGATGGCCTCCTTCTCACTGTGCTTTCACATGGTGGAGAGACAGCAATGTGTTGCTTTTCTTCTTATAAGGACCCTAATTCCATTATGAGAGTCCCACCCTCATTACCTCACGTATGCTAAATTCCCTCCTAAAATTATCTCCAAATATAGTCACATAGGGGGTTACAGCTTCAACATATGATTTTTTTTAAGGAAAGCACAATTCAGTCCATAGACCATGGTAACCAATTTGATACAAAAGGCTTGGAAGCAGAAAGTAGTGAAAAGAAATCAGAGTTTACATTTTCTGATTCCTTCTAGATATCAATATATTAATAATTAGGACGACTAAAGAAAAAGTTAATTTGAGGGAGAAAAATATGAAGACAGATTTGGAATTGCTGAATTTGGATGCTTTAGAATATTCAGGCAGCACTAAATTACAGGCATTTGAAATATGGTTGTTAAGCTTGGATGATTTAGAAATAATTAATATCTTAGAGCTTTAAAATGGAAACTTTTCACTTTAGGGTGATCATTTTGAAGTGGCAGGTACCAAGGATAGAGTTCTGAAATCTTAGGATGATGCAGTACAGGGAAAGGCAATAAATAATACTCTTCATTAGTGAAAAGTATTTTATACATGCTAAATTCTATGTAAATATTTCAAGTTGACTTTTTTTAAAAAACCTATTAGGCAAGTTCTAATATTTCCAAATTAAATGTGAAAAAATGATTGTAATCATTATTTATTAGACCAAATTTTCAGAGTTATTAATTGAATAAGCCATGATTTGAACACAAGCCATTTGACCCCAAAGCCTACCTTATTAATCTAGAAAAAATCCTTAAGGTATTTTTCTTTTGTTAACAGATGTGTTATCTACAATGTTATTCTTAATATCTGCTCACTGTCTCACCAAATGCGTGAATTCATAAATACTCACCCTGATGTTTGATCTTTTTACAATCTGGCAAATGGGCAATTGTTTTCTTTGTAAACTATCTTTGCAATAAATAATTTATTAGGATGTTTTTACTTACTGTACTTGTAAGAATTACTAAATTGAAAATTAATAAGATATGTACAACTTAAACAGTACATTAGATATTAATTTTAAGGCATTAATTTATGGGCTTATATTAAATAGCTTATAGACTGATACAACCTCTTTAAGTACTCATACATTTAGCCTTAAGACTAATTAAATAAATTAGAATTTTTCAAGTTAAAGAATTTTTATTTCTTTCAGAGTAAATAGACTAACAAAAACTCCCATGAGGATCTTTTTTGAATTATCAAAAGAGAATAAGGCTCACTGGTAAAAGAAATATAAAAGTATATATTTCATATTTTAAACCAAAATATAAAAGCTTAATCCTCTACATTTATTTCTAAATATAAACTATCACATTTCAAACTATTATCTTCATTTCAAACTATTATCTTTATTATACATAATTTAATAGATTATAATTACATAAATTCCTATTACTAATGAATATAATTATTATGCATTTTTCATTCTATTTGACTATTTAGTTTGTTCATATATATTTTATTTCACTAATATATTTTTTCATTTTTTCGTTATCATCTACAGAGGGCAATATATAGCTTTGCTATTCAAAAAGTATATTAAATCTAGATGTAAGCTTCCATGCTTCCTATAAGCATGGCTTAACATGTATCTCATTAACTGTACAATATCAAAAGGTGTCAAAAGACAAGACCTTTTTGTTGGACTTTTGCTTATCTTTTCAGTTACAAATATTTCTGAATGTGCTTTTTCTCATTCTCATGTATATAAGACAACCTGAATTGCTTTAGCTACGCCATGTGTAGTTAAACATTTTTTAAAGAAAAATACAGATATCTCCTGAAAGAATAATAATGTATCATAAGCTATAAACATAATGTGGATGGTGTGTGTGAATAGTTTTTAAAGTAGTAATTCTGACTGTGGAAGTTACTTTACTTGTGCCAGAGAAGAAATAGTCAGTTCTGCATTTTAATTGACTATTGCTTGTATGAGTTAAAAAACAAAATAAGACAAACAAAAGTTTGCAACAGCCTTAACAGAGAAGACCATTTCCTACCTGAGGTAAGATATCAGGGAACTTCCTGACATGAAAGAATAATACTTAACTGAGTCTCAAGTTAAAAAGAAGCTGACAGCGATAATGCAATATTGACTTCTACTTACCTAAATTGATTCCCACATTCATCTTAAAGGAAATGAAAGATAAATCCTCATTTGGAAGTAATGACATACTTGAAAAAAAGTAAATGCTTCAATTCAATATCTCCAGATATATATTTTACTTTCACTTCTGTAATATTTCACTCCATGAATTTCTGCAATGTTCTTCACTGGAGATTCTTTTAATCTCCAAAACTTCATATCCAATAAGATTCATTCTCCTGCTTCTCATTTCCTTCCAACTCATGGATTGACATCCTTGAGTAAAAACTTCCATTATTTAAGCTAATGTCATATGTCTATATCACCTTCCATTTAAAAAAATTGTTTAGGCACTTGTAATCCCAGCACTTTGGGAGGCCGAGGTGGGCAGATCACTACTAAAAATACATAATTAGCCGGGTGTGGTGGCGCGTGCCTGTAATTCCAGCTACTTGGGAGGCTGAGGCAGGAGAATTGCTTGAACCTGGGAGGTGGAGGTTGCAGTGAGCAGGGATCGCGCCATTGAACTCCAGCCTGGGCAACAAGAGAGAAACTCCATCACAAACAAACAAACAAACAAACAAAAAATTGTTTAACCCCTATTTACAGGTCACTTTTTTATCTTACCAAGAACTTTAGAACCTTCTCCATCCTAGCACCAACTATAATAATCAGAGATTTAAATGGCTGTTTTGTCTTTCATTAATATCCCACAATACTTCAAATATTTTATTTGTTATATGTGTATTAATATTTACTTTAAGTCTATTTATGTGTGAAATATGAAAAGAAAAGAGTTAAACAATATTTTGAACCTCTGTTTTAGGAAAATATGTGAAGAAATGAAAAAAACACTCATTAAGTAGACATGAGTACAAATTAGAGGGCATGAATGAGGGCATGGCTAAGCTTAAGATCTCTGGGAAAAGACCCACAGATAAGATAGTTTGCACTATTTACTTTTAATGTGATTATTGTTGGGGAAACCAGCCCTACACCACCTGGCGGGTACCCCAAGTTCAGCGGAGACAAAGGAATTAGAAAGAGAAAGAATAAGTGTTTAAAAGGTGGGTCCAGGGGACTGGAGCATTGGAGGCTCCCTCATGGCTGAGAGCTCTTCAGCTCCACCTAGTTTATTGGTTTACAAGCTCTTTGTTCTTAGGGCCGATGGGAGGGGTAGGAAAGGATGAGGAAAAGGAGTAATCAAGGAAGGAGAACTCATGATTCATTTAATAAGATGTATAGCAGTGGCGGTTTCTGTGAATTTCCTTGAGCAAAGGCGTGTGTCTAAACTCTTGTTCCCACAATTATTGATATGATTACATTTAAGTTTATTATCTTAATATTTATTTTATATTTGCCCAATCTGGCATTTTTTATGTTTTCTTTTCCATTTTTGTGCCTTCTCTTGTATTAATTATTTTATATAATTTTATCTCTTTTGTTGGCTTCTTAGCTATTATGCTTATTTTGATGATTGTTTTAGTATTTATAGGAAACATCTGTGATGTTTAATTCTGAATGTCAACTCGACTGGATTAAGAGATACCTAGATAGTGGTAATGCATTCTTTCTGTGTGTGTCTGTGAATTGGTGGGTTGAGTGGAGAATATCTGCCTTCAATATGGGCAGATGCCATACTGTTGGCTGGGGCTCAGAGAGAACAAAAAGGCAGAGGAAAAACAAACTTCCCCTCTCATTTCTGGAGCTGGGACACTTTTCTTCTGCTTTTGGACATCAGAAATCCAAGTTCTCTGGCCTTTGGACTTTGGGACTTGTACCAGCACCCTCCTGGGTTCCCTGGCCTTTGGCCTCAAACTGAAGGTTACACCATCAGCTTCCGTTGTTCAAAGGGCTTCAGACTTGGACAGCCACACTGCCAGCTTCCCCGATTCTTCAGCTTGTAGATGGCCTGTCATGGGACTTTTCTCAGTCTCCATAAATATGTGAGCCAATTCCCCAAGTGAATTGCCTGCTATCTATCTATCTGTCTGTCTATCTATCTATCTATCTATCTATCCAGTCTATCTACCTCCTATTAGTCTGTCTCTGGAGAACATTGACTAATGCAACATCTTTAATATATCGCAGTTTAATTTCAATTTATATCATACCACTTCATACATTACGTAAAACCTTACAGTGTTTCTTCCTTCTCAGTGTTTATGGCTAGTAATTTTTTACTGGGTGCCGGACACTAATTTTTATTTTGCTAAGTGGTGAATATTTTTTATATCCTTAAAAATATTTTTGAGTGTTGATCTGGGTAAAGTTAAGTTCAATATTGGAAAAATATTGATTCATTTGAGGATAGTTATCTTCTAATTAGTCTACCTGTTGCCCCATAAATGGCGTGATTTTCCACTCTGTGTGAGTTCTTGACACAGCTCTCTAATTCTTTCTGATAGTTACTTTTCTGGACTTGGGTAGATTACTCAGAAGTACTCCCTAACAACCACTCAGATGAAAACCTGTGAGGCCTCTCTGCAGATCTGTACAGCTGTCCTTTGAGTGAGCTGTCTCCTCTCCAGAACCCTGCTTTGTAAATTATAGCTTTCTTGTCCCTCCAAGATTCCCAGCTCCACTTCTTCAATTCAGGGAATCCACCAGGTTCCACATAAATTACCCTGCCTGGTGCTGTAGCCTAGAAACTCTCTCAGACATGAAGTTGGGCAAATTGCAAGTCTCACTTCATTTGTTTCTTTTCTCTTAGAGATCATTAAACTGTATTGCTTGATGTCCAACATCTTGAAACAATTATTTTGTATATCTTGTCTGATTTTATATTTGTTTAGGTGGAAGGATGAATCCAATTCCTGTTATATCATTTTGGCCACTAAAGAAAACTAACACAAGAACAGAAAACCAAACATCGCATGTTCTCACTCATAAGTGGGAGTTGAACAATGAGAACACTTGGCCCCCGGGAGGGTGGACATCACACACTGGGGCCTGTCGGGGGGTGGGGGGCTAGGGGAGGGATAGCATTAGGAGAAATACCTAATGTATATGACGGGTTGATGGGTGCAGCAAACCACCATGGCACGTGTATACCTATGTAACAAACTTGCACGTTCTGCACATGTACCCCAGAACTTAAAGTATAATAAAAGAAGGTACAACTTTTTTTTTTTAGCATTTCTTTTGTAAGCATGTGTTTTATATACTTTATGCTATGCAGACATTAGTCAATGTTTTTATCAACTTCCAGAAAATACATGAGGAGCGTGTACTTTTGAAGCTAAAATACATGGCTTCAATTATGTTTTGAAATGAAAGACTTTTGTTGTAAAATTGTTGAATTCTTTACCAAATGACTCGGGTTTTAAGACAGCTGTGATAATAACTAACATTACTAATGTGGTTATGATCTTCCTGTGTATTACAAACTATATTTCATGCTGGGTGATGAGACTTAGGGCTTACTGTGAGATGATTCTAGCTTCATAGCCCACATTGCTGGTTATTAGACTCCAGCTCATATGGCATCACTCTTTCTTATTCCTAGCAAGAACATGGACAAGTTTTCATTTTCAGTGTACCTTCCTCACCCTACAGAATGGTTGAGAGGTTATATCTTAGGCCTGTTAAAATCATGGTTGCTTTCGGCCAGGCCAGTGGCTCATGCCTGTAACCCCACCACCTTGGAAGGCTGAAGGGGGCGGATCACGAGGTCAGGAGATCGAGACCATCCTGGCTAACATGGTGAAACCCCATCTCTACTAAAAATGCAAAAAATTAGCCAGGCGTGGTGGCGGGCGCCTGTGGTCCCAGCTACTCGGGAGGATGAGGCAGGAGCGTGGCGTGAACCTGTGAGGCAGAGCTTGCAGTGAGCCAAGATCGCGCCACTGCACTCCAGCCTGGGTGACAGAGTGAAACTCCGTCTCAAAAAATAAAAACAAAACAAAAAAAGAAAAGAAATCATGGTTGCTTCAGAAAATGTCAACATTAAGATTACATCTACATAAAAACTTGGTTACAGCAGGACATACCTCCTCCAAATGGAAGTATGTTGTGATACCTCTTTCTTTGTGTAGCCATATCTGTGCAGATATATTTCTGTATATTTTTATATTAAAAAAGTAACAGATCTTAAATATGTCTCCTTGTATTTTCTTTACTTTACCATATTTTATGACACTTAAACATTTTACACTTAAGAATAACACAGATATAAAATTTGTAAAGAAATTAAAATATATCATTTTTAGTATCAATAGTTCAAATGCGAAAGTTAAAATGAAAAATTATCTTCCAGAATCTCCCTGAACTGTGAAAGAGATTTTCTAGAAAATAAATCTACTAGAGTTCTTGAAAAAAGCAAGTATGCAAACTACATGAGTCAAATTTGGAAAAATTTGATATTAAGTGAATGCAAATTAGCCTTGATGGACAAAAACCAATGAAAGATTATCCCGGATTGCTCTTCCCTTTACTAAAGCAGATGTTGACAGAAATATTGCAATCCCCACTATGTTGACAAGGTACAACCCACAAATGACATTACTATTTTCAACAGAGAAGAAGTTCACAGCTTAAAGCTTTTCACCAATAGTAATATTGTGCTCAATTTTAAAATATTTATATTTTATAGATAATGATTGAAAATTTTATGAATGAAATAATAATGAAATCTTCTACCAACACTCAAAAAGCAAACACAGTTTTGGCTGTGCTAACAAATTCAATGATAATATTAAAAACAGCTAACTCTTGATCATATTTCAGGCCATGTTCAAATTTCTTATGCATATAAACTTTATGCACATAATGCATTTAAGATACAACATATCAACCATTCTCTAGGGTGAGGAAGGTTTGCTGAATATGAATACTTG
This sequence comes from Pongo pygmaeus, assembly GCF_028885625.2. NCBI lineage: Eukaryota > Metazoa > Chordata > Mammalia > Primates > Hominidae > Pongo > Pongo pygmaeus. The sequence goes on from NC_072395.2 coordinate 31,645,278, forward strand.
CCCATGTGCTTCTTAGAAATGAACAACAAAAATAAAACAATGAAGCTGCATGAGCTGGAGGTTAATATCCAGCAATTCAGAATATTAAGCTAAAGCCATCTCACAGTAAGCCCTAAGTTCCATCACCCAGCATGAAATATAGTTTGTAATACACAGGAAGATTATAATCACATTGGTAATGTTAGTTATTATTACAGCTATATTAAAACCTGAGTCATTCAATAAAGAACTCAACAATTTTACAACAAAGTTCTTTGTTTCAAAACATAATTGAAGCCATGTATCTTAGCTTCAAAGCACACTCTCCTCATGTATTTTCTGAAAGTAAAAAAAAAAAAAACCATTGACTAGTGTCTGCATAGTGTAAGTCTATAAAACACATGCTTACAAAAGAAATATCTAAAAATATTATCAAATAACCCTATGGAACAGGTATCATTATTATTATTGGAGTCAGACTCAATCAGAAATTTGATTTCCAAGCATCTCGTCAGATATTGGGCCTTTCTTTTTCATGGGAATCTATGTGAATGACCCCAGTGGTTCAGTCAGAAATTAATCTATTTGAATAGCTGATGGCTTTTAAGAGGAGTGATTTTTAATTTAACCGTGTGTAGTTTTCCATGTGACAAACCAAACATACAGATTACTTGCAAAAGGAGAAGAGTCATAGTTCTACCTTCTGAACAGAGTGACCTCATCTACTTCTGGTTCTGCAGAGCTGGAACTGAGGTTGAATGGTTCCAGCATCCTAATAGACATCTGGTTGTAGCTTCATCCAACCATCAGTGATCCAGGCCCAGGTATTTAGGGGAACCTCTGCTTCCTAATCATGTGCCCCTTTGAGTGGACAGCTTTGCTTCAGTATGTGGAGTGGGGCATAAACTCCCCATACAACCCCAGTGGATAGCATCCAATTATTCATGTAAAGCCAAAATGCCACTGGGGCAAAGCAGGTGTGGTCTTCAATACACTAATTCCATTTTGGAAGCTTTTACATCTTGTTAATCATGGAATACTAGTAGACTTAACACAAAATGGAAATTCAGGCTGGGAAGTCACATGGCCTTGCTGAGTCAGGCCTTCATTTTCAACAAGAGATTAGTGGCAAGCAAATAGCAGCTTCTAAAAGAAGGTGTACTTGGTAGCTGTGTTAGGGAAACCTCTAAGTCAAAAACTCCAAGGATCATCCTGGGGTGGAGGTTGCCTCCCTTTGCCAAAGGTTCTAGTCAACAAAATTATCAGTCACCAAGACTTGTTCTGTCTCCATATACAAAATGATGAACAAAGTGCTAGGCCTTCGTTTTGATGGAAGGGGTCTGAAAAGAGCAGTTTTTCTTAAACTGCTGGATGGATAACATGAATCTGCCCATGTAGTCCTCCAAAATTTATTTGGCCCATGAATTTTGTTGGGTTTTCTGTCATCACTGCCGATATAGGTATGTTACCATTACAGGCAGGACAGCTGATACTGCTGCTTCTAACTTACCAAATCCCATGGATGTCATCTATATAATAAAAGAATTAGTTATGAGATGGTGGAGGTCCTCATGCTGAATCCTGCCCCACCAACTGGTGGTAAATGAGAAGTAAGTCTGTTGCACTATTCTCTCTCTCTCTCTCTCTCTCTCGCACTTCTTCCTCAATCAGGTTGGCTCTATGATATTTATGGGATGAAGAAGTTCACACATACAACCCATCAATTCCTGTTATGTATTCAAGTGTAAAAGCAACAAAAAAGAGTGCATTGAATTGGCCCAAAGAGCCCCACGTACAAGGTCATGTTTGCTTTGTTCCCTTCCATTGTGAACCTTGCTTGAACTTAAGAGTAAAATCCAAGTGTCCTTTCGTTTTTCAAGTCTTGGGAATCTGTATCCACAGAGCCATAAAAATGTAATTACCTCTGTATTAGTCAGGATTCTCCAGAGGGACAGAACTAAGAGGATACACACACACACACACACACACACACACACACACACACACATATATGAGTTTATTAAGGAGTATTAACACACATGATCATGAGGTGAGGTCTCACAATAGGCCATCTGCAAGCTGAAGAACAAAGAAGCCAGTCTGAGTCCTAAAGCTGGAGAACTCGGAGTCTGATAAACATCAGGAGGGCAGGAAGCATCCAGCATTGGAGAAAGATGTAGATGTAGGCTGGAAGGCTAAGCCAGTCTAATCTTTCCATGTTCTTCTGCCTGTTTTTTCTGGCCATACTGGCAGCTGATTAGATAGATTGTGCACACCCAGATTGGGAGTGAGTCTGCCTTTCCCAGTCCACTGACTCAAATGTTAATCTTCTTTGGCAACACCCTCATAGACACACCCAGGAACAATATTTTGCATCCTTCAATCCAATCGAGTCAAAATTCAGTATTAAGCATCACACCCTCCATTCCCCAAAGTTCCCCAGAATATTTAGCCTTTTTCTTATTTTTCTTTTTTGTGTATCTATAGTTGGAATTTTATCCACCTATAAAAGTGAATGAAGTACTAATACATGCTACAATTTAGACACAAAAAATATGAACCTAGGTGAAAAAAAACAGACACAAAGGTCATGCATTGTGTGATCACATTTATATGGAACATTCAGAAGCTGGAAATGCAGAGACAGAAAGCAGGTTGATGTTTGTCAGGGGCTTGAGTGAGGAAGGAGTGGAGAGTGATTGCTCCATGGAACCTAGTTTCTTGTTGGCATGATGAGAGTCCTTTGGTCTAGATAGAGGTGGTTGTCGCAACACTGAAAATGTACTAAATGCCACTGAATTATGTATTTTAAAACAGGGATTTCCTAAGTCCCAGGCCATGGACCAGTACTAGTCTGTGGCCTGCTAGGAACTGGGTCACTCAGTAGGAGGTGAGGAAGGGGCCAGCAAGCATTACCACCTGAGCTCTGCCTGCTGTCATATCAGTGGCGGCATTAGATTCTCACAGAAGTGGAAACCCTATTGTGAACTGCACATGAGAGGGATCTAGGTTGCAAGCTCCTTATGAGAATCTAATGCCTGATGTTCTGTCACTGTCTCTCATCACCCCCAGATGGGACTGTCTAGTTGCAGGAAAACAAACTCAGGGTTCCCACTGATTCTACATGATGGTGAGTTGTATAATTATTTCATTATATTTTACAATGTAACAATAATATAAAGTGTATAATAAATGTAGTGTGATTGAATCATCTATCCCAAAACCACCCCCAATCGTGTCCATGGGAAAACTGTCTTCCATGAAACCAGTCTCTAGTGCCAAAAAGGTTGGGGATTGCTGCTTTAAAATGCTCAACTTTATGTTATCAGGATTTTACCTTAATAAAAGAAATTCAAGGAACAGAGACATGGTTCTATGCAGATTTCTTTTACCTTAAGAAGTTGCACCACAATCCAGTGCTTTTGATGTGAGGTGGAATTTCTAGTAGGTGAGAGATGTCCTAAGTACCATAGTTTTCAGACATTAAACTACACCTCTTACTTTTATCTTTTTAAAAAGAGTTCAACTTTTATTATAGAGTAAAGGTTACACATGTCTTTTTCTTAAAGCAGTTGAGTTGTGGGCAAATGGGGAACAAGAGATCAGGGAGCATGGAGCGGGGAGCACCTCCTCACCAATATGCCTGCCACATTTGTTTTTCACTTGTTGCAGAGAGATGACTCAAGCTTCTTTTATTTTCAGTTTAGCCCTCTACCAGCTTTTGATGCCTTTACTATCTATTATACCTCCTTCCTAGAAAAGTAAATAATAAGAAAAAGGCTCATTTATGTGACTTGGTACAATCATCCTACTCCTCAACATTACTAAAACTCAAGGTAGTGGGGGTGGACCTTACCTATACCCCACTACCTTTGGCCGCAACTGGGGCTCCAGGGAGTATTCTTATGTCTCATAACTTGGCCCACATAGGGCCCTTGTTCTTTCCTCTTTCAGAAAACTCTATCTCTGTCATAATTCCATCCTCTGATCATCTCAAAAATTGCCAAGGTTTGTCAACGGTCTAAGATTTTACTCTATTGGCAAGCTAACACATTTGGCTGTCACAATTTCATGGAAACTGGCAGAAGGCATGAGACTCCTGGGTCAGAGACAAAGAACTTTATTAATTATGGCACAGCAGCAGTATGAGCTCCAGATTTGCTTCAGTCCCTTTGTCCCACAAATCCCACGGGGAAGGTGCAGAGGTGGGTCCAGGCGAATACTGAAATCTATGGGTTTGTGTCATAGCTAAGGAACTCTGATCTTAGAAAACCCCCAATTTGATAAAAAAGACTGCAAGCAAAATTACTAAATCTTTGCCCAGTAGCAGACTTATCTTTGATGCCCTACTCAGAAATAATTCTACCTTTTTTTCTATCTTCTAAGGGATTTTTTCTTTAGAAACAAGATTTTGTCTTCCTAGACTTTTTGTTACAAAAACATCCTTGAAAAAATAGTCTTGAACAAAATCAGTCATAAGATGTAGAGAAACACCATGAAGAATTGTCCTCCAGAAAAATATTTTTCATTCCCTTTTCGTAATATATGCCTTCAAGAATGAGAAAGCAATATAGTAAAAATAACACTATACAATTATTGATTGCAGTAAAAAAGAAAATATTTTTTGTTAAGTCCATAAAACATGGGTCTTTGCTAAAATCTGTATTTTGATGTTATGCATTTATTTATACTTTAGGCATTTGTGTTCCCTATAGTTCTAATGTCATCTGTATCTTACTCTGTACTGATAAAAATAATAAGGAAATTTAAAGACACAAAAAGATTTATTGCATATCTGATAATGATAGTATTGTAGGTAAATATAAAAATACCAGTGTGAAAATGAAATATAAATATCTGATTATTTCATGAACATTATAATATATTATATGGGGGATATGTGGGAGATAAAAGAAAGATTTAGCATGAAAAAAGGAAGAAAAAATATCCGATATTTACTATATCTGTAAATCTCCAGAAGTTGGATAATTAGCAAAGATGAAAAAGTCTGATAAGTATATATGGAGAAAATGTTTTTTCTTTTTTTTTGTGTGTGTTTTTTTTTTTGAGATGGAGTCTTGCTCTGTCATCCAGGCTGGAGTGCAGTGGTGCGATCTTGGCTCACTGCAACATTTGCCTCCCAGGTTCAAGCAATCATTGTGCCTCAGCCTCCTAAGTAGCAGGGATTACAGGCATGCACCACCACACCTGGCTAATTTTTTGTAGAAAATATATTTTTCAAACAAGTCATGCCTTCTCCTTGCTCACTGCATAAAATAAGTAATGCTACTTGTGGAAATTATACTAAGAATGTGAACAGAATGCAGCCAGACAGAAAAAAGAAAGAAAAGGAAAGAGAGAAAGAAAGAGAGAGAGAGAGAGAAAGAAAGAAGAAAGAAAGAAAGAGAGACAAAGAAAAAAGAAAGAAAGAAAACAATATTGAAGAATCACATGGGGCATTGAAAAATTAAATGAAACATTTAAAATACGAACTGGCCTCTTTCTCCTCACTGTAAGAACCTATGGCATTCACTGGTGTTTTTGCTTTCAAAGCTACAAGAGACTCAAGCACCAAGGAAAACTCTATCACCTTTGATGTTCAAGATGTGAATATAGAGGTCTTTTAAATTTTGGCAACTTTGGTGCCTGCTTTATAATAAAATCTCAAAGGCTGATAAAGGAAACAAAAGTATATTTGGACTTTGTGCTTGACAAACTCCTGACTGAGAAAATATATTTTGTACTCTGCCTAAGATTGCTTGATATACTTATATGCTGAAGTCAGCCCCTTCCCCAATTCATCCTCAGAATCAAGCAATACTGTCAGCAAATTTTACCTCAGTGCCAAAAACATATCATGAAATGGAGGATTTATCATCTCTTCTTTTTTCCATCAAATAATGATCTTGACTTTGTTTTTGTACCCTTTTCTCTTTCTATATTCTAATAGAATGTGAAAGATTAAAGTGCCAGAAACAAAGATACTAGTAACTTTTCTTTTCCTGGAGTGGAGAGTGGGGATTAGCATGCCGGTGGGTTTTACTCATCTCATGTAACTCTGAATATAACTGTTAATCCTTGCCACTGATCTTTCTAAAACAGTATAAAGCATTTCAAACATTGTTTAATTATAGTGAGAATTCTACGTCTCAGCAGTAGTTCTTGAAGATAATTAAGCTAATTCAAAATGTAACTTAAAATAAACTTTAAATATCTTGGAAATATTAAAGAAAACATAATAATTCCTCCAGCTGCTCTAGGAAGGTAAAATAGTCAGTAGACAGTTAATATTTATTTAGAGCTTATTTTGTAACAGATAATGTTCTAATAGATACTGTTTGGCAATATAACAATGCACAAAGGCCAGGTTCTGCCTTAAGGAGTTAACATTTGGATAAATTAAGATAATATTTACAATAACATGTGACACTAAGTAGGTGTCAAACACCTGCTTTATAATTTTCCTGATATGTGGCAAATAATGAAAATTTAGTAACTAAATGTTACATTGTAAAATTAAATAAAGTCTTAGTATTATTGCACACAATCAATCTTAATTTTAAATAATGCAAAAGAATTTTAGGACACTGATTTACTTATGTTCTAAGAACAACTGGAGGTTTAGAAAAAGAAATTACATGTTTGACAGTATTATATACTGCAAAATTCATTTTCACCAACAGTGGCATCAAGTTAATGTATAAAGAAACAATAAACCACACAATAGCAATTATTTTTCACATTAATTGAAACATAAATGTGTGCTAATTGTAATCAGAAATTTCAACCTTGAGTCACTCTCCTTAAAACATCTTTATTGAGATATAATTTACATACCATAAGGCTTACTCATTTATAGCATATAATTCAATGATTATCAGCCTATTTACAGAATTGTGCAACTATCACCACAATCTAATTTTAGAATATTTTCATCACCCCAAAGAAAAACCCATACTCGTTAGCAGTGGTAAAAGAAAAACTTCAGCCAAACTGAATTTAAAGGCGTTTAATTGAACAACGAACAACTCATGAATTGGGCAGCCTTCTGAGCCAGGACAGGCTCAGAGACTCCAGCGCAGCCACGTGGTGGAAGATTTATGGACAGAAAAAGGAAAGTAATCTACAGAAAACAGAAGTGAGGTACAGAAACAGCTGAATTGGTTACAGCTTGGTGTTTGCCTTTTTGAACACAGTTTGAACAGTTGGATACATTTGATTGGCCAAAACTTGGTGATTGGCACAAGTGTAGGCTATGGTCTGTTTCTACCTCCACTTGTTATAGTTCACAATGTACAGAAAAATCTTTAGGCTAAACTTAAAATATGTAAGCAGGAAGCTTTAGGTTAAACTTGATTTAACAGCAGTCATCCCCATCCCCCCCATTTCCCCTAACTATGTAGGCAACCATTATGTCTCAATAGATTTACCTAATTAATATTTCACAGAAATTGAGTAAATACTATATATAGTCTTTTGTCACTGGTTTCTTTCACTTGTAAGTAATTCTTAAAACATCTAGGAGGTGCAAAGGTAACTAAAAGTGATGGCATGATTTAAATTTGAAAAAAAAAAAAGCCAATGAGTATTCAAAACTCATTCTGTAGTTAAGAGTAAAGATACGAGAATATGTCTTCAAGGTGCTGAAATTCAGGAATTGTCTAAATTTCTATAGACACCAGGAATGTGTTTTGTGTATCATGTCAAAAACACTGCCAAGATGAATTTTAGGTTTCTGCAATTCATATGCATGCAAGCAAAGTTCCTATGTAAGCAGAGTTGCTTGAGCTACTCAGCCCTCTCTCTCTCTCTCTCTCTCTCTCTCTGTTTTCTTGAGACAGAGTCTTGTTCTGTCGCCCAGGCTGGCATACAGTGGTGTGATCTCAGCTCACTACAACGTCCGCCTCCAAGGTTGAAGTGATTCTCATATCTCAGCCACCAGAGTAGTTGGGATTACAGGTGTGCACTGCCATGCCCAGCTAATTTTTGTATTTTTAGTAGAGATGGGGTTTCTACCCATTGGCCAGGCTGTTCTCCTGGCCTCATGTGATCCGTCAGCTTCAGCCTACCAAAGTACTGAGATTACAGGGGTGAGCCACCGTGCACAGCCCTCAGTTCTTTAATGATAGCTTCTTCTTGAGGTCCCACTTTCCAAAAAACACAGTTGAGCACAGCATCTATTACAATGCAGAAAACAAAATATAAATGCCATACAAATGTCTTAATTTTTCTAAAGCGCCTGTAGATTAACTTATTTAATTCCTCTTTACCATAAAAACTCAGCAAATCTAAGTTGAAGTAGCATAACATTATTAACTAATTTAATTTTTCAGTTAAAAATTGAGCATAGACTTAACTCTTCCAATCATACTTTTAATTCAGTATAAATTAAAAAAATGATTCAATAAGCTAAATTAATCACTAAAGGGATGGAAGAGACACAGGCTATTTATTCAACAGAAAATCAAATTATATACTATGTGCCAGGTGTTTGCTTGAAACTAAGATTATATTGGTGGACAAGATAAGAGTATTATTGTCTTAGAAATTTATAATCAAGAAGAACATAAGACTGAACAAGGGCTAGCAGTAGTTTCAGTTGTTTATCATAATAAGATAAGTAAGAAGTCCTATGTGAGTAAGTTAGTTTGGTAGGAGTGTTGAAAAGTTTCCAAAATCTACATACAGAACTATGCAGAACTGATCCTTGAACAATATGGATTTGAACTGCAAGAGTCCACTTTTACACAGATTTTCTTCAGCTCTGCCACTTCTGAAACAGAAAAACCCACCCCTTTTTCCTCCTCCTCAGCCTACTCAACGTAAAGACAATGAGGAAGAAAAGCTTTATGATAATCCACTTCCACTGAATGAATAGGAAATATATTTTACCCTCCTTAGGATTGTCTTGATAACATTTTCTTTTCTCTAGCTTACTTTATTGTAAGAATATAGTTTCTGGGAAGTCTGTAAGAAGTTCGTGGAAAACGCATATTATGACAAAAGTATGCATGGATTTCAAAACTGTATTTCATCAAAATAAACTCATATTAACTTGTTATAACATGTCTGAACAGGATCTAGTTTGAGACCACTAAAGATAAAACATCAATTGGAAAAAAGCCCCTAGCAGAGCAACATGTATTCTGCTAAGTTAAAGCAAGAACAATTATCCAATTTATGGAGAAATTGGGGTGGAAAATTGGAAAAATCATTCATGCTTTTTGAAAAGTTTATAGGAATAATGTGTCAAGAAATCAGCCATTTGCGAATGGATAACTCGCTTTAAGAAGGGATGAGATGATGTTGGAAATGAAGCTTATAGAAGCAGATTGTCTACATCAACTTACAATAAAAAAAAATCTTGTTCATGCCCTCATTGAAAAGGATGAATAATTAACAGCACAAACAATAGCCAACACCATAGACATCTCAATTGGCTCAGTTGACACAATTTTAGTGGAAAAATTAAAGGTAAGCAAAGTTTCCACTTGACTAGTGCCGAAACGGTTGCACCGAGATCAGCTGCAGACAAGAATAGAGTTTTCAATGAAAATTTTAAACAAATGGGATCAAGATCTTGAAGCGTCTCTTCAAAGAATTATAACAGAAGATGAAATGAGGCTTTTCCAGTCTGATCCTGGAGACAAAGCACTATCAAAGTAATGGTGGAAGTGGTCTAATCAGAGTAAAAACAAGCTGGTCAAGAGCAAAGGTCAAGACAAGAGTTTTTGGGGATGCTCAAGGCATTTTGCTTATTGATTTCCTGGACAGCCAAAGAACAACAGTGTCTGATTATTTTGAGAGTATTTAGAGAAAGTTAACCAAAGCTAGAGCAGAAAAATGCCCAGGAAAACTTTGCCGGAGATCCCTTCTTCAATATGACAATCTCCTGCTCATTCCTTTGATCAAACAAGGGCAATTTTGTGAGAGTTTCTATGGGAGGGAAAGCATTAGGCATTCACCTTTGTAACTTCTTTTAGTTTCATAATCTTAAAAATTATTTAAAAGGCACCCATTTTTCTTCAGTTAATAATGTACAAAAGAATGCATTGACATGCTTATATTCCCAATACCCTCAGTTTTTTATGGATGGACTAAATGGCTGGTATCAGTTACAAAAGTGTCTCAAACTTGATATGGCTTATGTTGAGAAATAAAGTTTATACTTTTTATTTTTATCTTTTAATTTCATTTTCCATAAACTTTTTGAAATCTCTTTATAATACGTATAACATATGAAATCTGTGTTAATTTTTCATGTTTTCTGTAAGGCTTCTGCTATTAGCAATTATGTTTTGGGGAAGTCAAAGTTGTACTCAGATTTTTGACTGTGAAGGGAGGTGGGGAGTTTAGTGCTGCATCCCCTGCATTGTTCAAGGGTCGACTGTATTGTAAAGGAGTTTCCCCTTTAAATTTTTTCCTGAAAAAAAAAAATATATATATATATATATAAAAACAATGGTAGAGCATGTATTACCTTTCTGCTGCCTAGAGTATCTCTGACATATGAGTAAATGGTTATAAGAAAGCTATACATCCCTTATTTCATTTGATAGTCACCAAAATTGATTTTAGGTGTGTTTGCTAATAAATAAAAGAAACGTGAGTTCCTTTATTACCTAAAGTTGAGATTGAACAAATGTGTTTTCCTCCATTCTCTCTTAAAATATGCATTTTAATGTTTTTATGTGATATGAAGACAAAGAGAATGGGAGAGAAGACCCTAACTGAAAGAACAAAACAGATTCATAAGTGTCTATTTAGCTTTTTAGAAAACAGAAAGAGGTCTGTTACCTGCTAATTCACATAGCAGAGCAGAGAAAAGCAAAAGTTAATTTCCTGAGTGAGAGAGGCCAACAAGAAGAAAGCAGGTTGTTACTTCGGAACTTAAAGACTCAGAGACTAGAGGAAGAATTCACCAGGGAATGCTGAAGACAAACAGAGCAGGATGGGGCCAAAAGCATTTAAGTAGAGGTGATTGGAAGTGTGAGTAAACAAGAGTTAGGTTCTTCCCCCCACACATTTAGTCTTGTTATTATACATTTCCTACACTGGAAGAGGGTTGCTGTAAAGGCTCATTTCTGAAAGAATGAATCATAGAAGCTCTGAAGTTGGGGACAGTTAGCCAACCAAGGGCAGAGTTTACGCACTATTTTTTTGCTTATGAATGAAAGTCTACAGGTTGTGTAGTAAAATATATTCCAGCCCACTTAGGTTCCTAAAAGCTAGCATCCACGTTTCTAAACCCAAAGGAAAGTTTAGAATACTGATATTTATAGAAAATGATTGGTTCAAGAGAAAAGATCTACAAACACAGGCGTCTATGGCTCTCCAACAAAAGACTTGATTTCCTATCCTATCACCACATAGTGAAGCTCACAAGTATTTAAAATACCTGTCTTTCTGGTTTTCAGTGCCTTGTTTTTAAATATAAACAGAGAACTAAGAATCATCACACATATCAGGAAACCTCTATCATAAAATGTGGTTGCTAAAACAAATAAAACAAACAAAAATAAAGAGAATTGGAAAATGCTTAGAGTTCAAAAAAGCCTAAAAAATTGCACTCTGTTTATATAAAAGAATGCACTAGAATGCATTACATCAGTAAAACAAAAATGGAAGGCTGTAAGTAAAAATAATCCTCCGAAATCATAGAACACCAGGAAAATTTTTAAATGATATATTTTGTTTATGATTTAAATGCTTTAGGGATTTGAGCAGGCCCCATTAGAGCTCTGAACCAATTGAACGATTGATACAAAAGAGTAGCACAGCTATGAAAAACAAATTTACCTTTATTACTGACAATGCTTATGTTGAAGAATGTGACATATACTGATGGGCATGTTGCCTTTGTAATGCCAAATGCTAACTGAGACAGAATTACTCTACTCATCACTGTAGCACTGACAAAAAGTAGGTTTCTCTGCCCAATGAGGCTGAGTCTTTTCAAAAAACATTTCCGGCGTGAAGGAAAAGAAGCATAGCAAAATCCATGCTCTCTTAAAGAAACTCACTGAGAAGAGCAAAGTAAAGGAAAGAGACTGATGAACTGGCCCAGTTTATTCTTCCAAATTACATGATATGACTTCTCCTGTCTTGGACAGGGGACATAGAGGAGCACAGAGTGCCCGAGAATAAGATGTTAGCGTGTATCTTTACACAGAAGAACATCACCAAATGTTCCTTTATGCATCCACCTGGGACCACAGGTGGACAGGGCGTATCATTTGGCAACAGACATTTAACATTTGACAGGGAAGTACATCTACTGCATTACTATTATGCCAAAAGTTTACTCCATGTTGCATCTCTCACTGCAAATTACGTCCAGCTACATTGACCAACATGTCCTTTATGAAGTTGTGCAAAACGAGCAAGTGACATCATAAAGATACTGCAATAATACACTGCTATCAACATAGAGATTCCACAGATTTGAATATAAACCTCCTCTCATTATAAATGTATATGGAAACATGAAGTTCAAAGATTAAATTCCCTGGCAAGTTAAGGTCCTAAGTTAGACACAACCCAAGGTATCAAAGATCAAAATCTAATTATTGTCTTGTGTTTTAAGAGACTGATGAAACTGAAGGCCTACATTAATCCTCCCCATCTCTTCTTCTGTGAATTCTCAGCTAGAATGTGATTGTTGGGTGCTGGTTCCTTCAGCAGCCGTGTCTTCCACAGTGTCACAGTGATTCTTTGAAGGCCTCAGGATTTAAATGGTCTCAACTTGCTCATTGTTTAGAACCCAAACAGCAAATTAGATTTAAAAAAAGTTAACATAGCATTAGCCCTACACACACCAGACTTAGAAAACAAGCCAGTATCAATGATTTAAGGTGTTTATTTCTTGGAGAAAAAATGCTCCCCAAAGTCAATACTTCTTGTTGTAAAACACCAAAGCAGAAATTTGATTTTATCTGAACAAAGGCAGTTTATGAGGAAAGTACTATTTTTTTAGCTTGCCAAGAGGCCAGGCTATGCCAGATGATGAATGTCCACTTAAAATAAAACTCAATTTCCCATCAAGAAGTCAAATTTTTCACTAATACAATTACTGTCGGCGGTATGTGTGGGAGTATCTTTTCACACTGTCTCCTCTCAAAGTGACATTTGTGATATTGCTGCTTTCTGCAAAATTTCAAAATTCATAGTGTGGACAGCTCCGATAAGAGGTTTTATTGCAGGAACTTTTGTTTTTCTTCCAGCACCCTCAAAATCTTTTAATCCCTTTTCTATTTGAGCCCATATTTATGGCTACCTCATTACTGTATTGATGGTGGGCTCTGTGTAGTGACATAACTTCCCTTATCTATTTTTATCTAGAGCATTCAGTTATGGGACACAGTGGCTGTTTTTTCTATGGAGTTGTTTAGGGTCTGTAAAAACTGCTTCCAAGGAAAGGTTTTCCTTTTCTCCTAACATTTGTTTCAGCTGCAGCATCAGCCCCAGAAAATTCTTGAAGCTGCCATTGATTCAAACCCTAACAGCCTAACAAGAACCAATTACCTTGCTCTGTGCCCCTCAATATAGCATCTTTATTCAGCTTCTGGGTAAAATAAATATTCTGAGTAAAATATCTTGCTGCCATTTTTTCTCCGGTAGTTGGACTGTTCTTCTAATGGTTTATTTTTCTCTTTCAGGAAAGTTCAGCTATATATTTATATTTCAAGTTAAACTGTTCCATCATTTGGTCAGTTTTCTCTAATTTCTAAATTTTTAAGCATTCATAGTTAAATTCTGTAAAACTGTTATTAAATCTGAATTTCTTTTTTTATTTTTTCATTTCCATTACGATTTCTTCTAACACTTTTCAATACTGATATTTGAGGCTGCCATAGAATTTACCAGGCAAACATATACTCTCCACTATCGATTCCTGAGTTGGATAATTGCATCTGATAAATATGCTCCAATCGATATCCAATATAGGACTGCAGTTGCTATATTTCTCGTTTTTTGATTCACCATTTTCATGCCTCCTATTTGCCTTAGGCTAAACATTTCACGGTTTAGAAATTTCAAGGAATTCTCAAGCTGACTCTAAATTCCAAACATTTCTCACGTACATATCATCAAGGTACAGACTTTTACTGTGTGTACCCTTCCACAATATTTGCATCACTTTAAGACTTGCCATTAACTAAATATTTCCCAATTCTTGCACATGTAGATGAGTTCAAAGTTTTTCAATAATTTATTTGTTGCAAGGGAAAATTAACCTGAGACCTAGCCTGACATAGTTGAAAATATTAAGGAGTTTAAATTCTTTGTAGAAAACTTTTGTGTTAAATTCAGAGAGAAACACTGAAAATAAAGGAAATGAGAAATATAACAATCATTAACTTAGGGAATTCCAGATTTATTCAAGAAAATAAATATAGTCATACATTGTTCAGCTATGCAAAATTATGAATAAAAATTCAGTTTTAGGTTTTTTTTCTCCACTTCAGCCTTATTTGCACTGATTAAACATTATAGGTCTGAGATCTATCTTGCCTCTAAAATTTTGAATTCAATGTTACACTTCTGATTCATAAGTCCTTTCATGGCTTCTCACTTCCTTTCTCCCACTTTACATAATTTCTGACTTCATTAAGACTCGAGTCCACTGACTTCTCCATTTTCTTTCAGTTAATTATTCCTTCATATCTTTTCATTATTTACCTCTCATCATAATTGACCTAGGATGCATAAGTTCAACAATTATCTTTACTTTTTCATGAACACCAACTTTTATCTATTGTCTTTCTTCCACTCTATATCAAAACAACTTCAACCACAAGATTCTAACTGCTCAGTATTCCTACTCTTACCCTGAGCTCCAGGACACTGCTGGAAAATGAAACAAAACAAAAACACATGAAACTGTGCACAGATATATTAATAAAAATCTAGGCCGGGCACGGTGGCTCACGCCTGTAATCCCAGCACTTTGGTAGGCCAAGGTGGGCGGATTGCCTGAGGTCAGGAGTTTGAGACCAGCCTGGCTAACATGGTGAAACCCCATCTCTACTGAAAATACAAAAAAATTAGCTGGGCATTGTGGTGCATGCCTGTAGTCCTAGCTACTCGAGAGGCTGAGGCAGGAGAATCGCTTCAACCTGGGAGGCGAGGGTTGCAGTGAGCTGAGATCTTACCATTGCACTCCAGCCTGGGCGACAGAGGGAGCCTCCATCAAAAAAAAAAAAAATGCACACACAAACACACACACACACACACACACATGTCCTATAATCATGTATGTCAAGGTTACCCAATATTCACATGAATTCCCAGTACTTTCCGTGTCCATCTCCTACTATAACTATTTCAGACCGTCAGTAGTCTGTCATCCATCCATTACCAACACAGTCAAAAACAATGAATTCAACCCCTTGTCACAATTCCTTTGCATCTACACATTCAATGCATTAATTTCTTGATTTAACCATTTGTGTATTATCTCAGGGAAAGACATAGTCCTTCTTTCAGATACCTATTGCCAAATTTGCCAATTCACCTGCCCTGTTCCCTACAATCTCTTCATTCCGTTCTGTGACAATAAATACAATGAATAGTGTGTCTGAGCTTCATTTTTTAAAACAAACAGGGTGGTGGTGGTGCTATTTATTCTCTTTGTTTTTAATGTAACTGATTGAATTGTAAGTTTTTTATTAAAATTTTTTTATTAAGATGTCATTCACATACTATAAAAGCCATTACGTTAAAGTATGCAATTCAGTGGTTTCTAGTACATTCATCAACTTGTGTAATCATTATTGCTATCTAATTTAAGAACAATGTTATCATCCCCCCAAAAAACTCAATACCCATTAGCAATCACTTCCCATTTCTTCAATCCCTTCCACTGGCAACCACTGATTTACTTTTTGTCTCTATGAATTTGCCAGTTCTGATTATCTCATATAACCAAAATCATACAACATATGGCCTCTTGTGTCTGACTTATTTTACTTTGTATGTTTTCAAGATTCACCCATGTTGCAGCATACATCAGTTCTTTCTTCATTCCTTTTTACAGCCAAGTAATACTCTATTCTATGAATATGCCACATTTTATTTATCCATTCATCAGTTGGACATTTCAGTTGTTTCCATTTTTTAGTTATCATGGAATAATGCTACCGTGAACATTCATGTACAAGTTCTGTGAAGCTATTTCTTCAATGCCTTAGGTATATACCTAGGAGTAGAATTGCTGGGTCAGATGGAGACTCTATATTTATCTTTTTAAGGAACTGCCAAATTGCTGTCTGCAGTGGCTGCACCATTTTACATTCCCACCAGCAACTTATGATGGTTCCAGTCTGCTCACATCTTCCCCAATACTTGTTTTTTCATTGTTAATTATAATTTTTAAATAATGTTAATTTTTAACAAGCAGCTTGCAAAATTGTTCACGATTAACAATCTGTCTAGAGGTGGGTACGAGTAAGCTCTAAAACATGCTACATACAGCTTACCAAAGAAAATCCCACCATCTTACTACGTAACAAAGGGCACTGTGATTGACTGGTGATGTCTGCCAAGCCCAAAGTTTGTAGGTCACTTTTCACCACCTTTTCCTCGAGTCTGGGTTAGGCTCTGCCAGGGGAGTTTGGATTTAGGGGACCCAAAAGGATTTGGGTTTAGCAGGTACTTCTTATTGAGCATCTCTCATAACTAGCCCAGCAGTCTCCATTCAGGGAAATGAACATCTCCTATACTTACGATCTGGAGTCCTTCATATCTTGCCTTCTATATATTTCATTCCTGCCATCATCTCTCTCTTTTACAATAATGATTTTCCTTCTCCACCAGATCACTCTCTGAAGACCACAAATGTGCTCTATACATTTCCATCTTAAAACAACCTGCTCCCCTGTAGTTCCTCTACTCCGTCCAGCCCCATCCTCCCTTGATGTTTTGTTCTTCTTCATTTCTCTGCTCCATTGCCTTGTCTATTTCTATGCCACTCTTGGCAAATGGAAGATTGCAAACAAAATTTAACAATTCGATCTCTCTGCCGATGCAACTCTACTGGAGCTGTTAATAGTATTGTATATGTAGTGACAATATATGCATAAATCCCAATACATTATTTTGAAATATAAATGTTAATACATAGAACTGATGATTCCTGTGGGATAATTATTTCTTAAAAATTAAGTCTTAAAAGGCAGAACAAGATGGCCAAATAGAAACCTCCAGTGATCATCCCCCTTGTAGGAACACCAAATTGAACAACTATCCACACAAAAAAGCACTTTCATAGGAGCCAAAAATTAGGTGAATGACCATGGTACATGGTTTTAACATCATATTAAATAATGGAACAGAGAAGAAGGTAGGAAAGATAGTCTTGAATTGCCTATACCATACCTTCCTTATCCCCCAGCAATGGAGATGTTCCAGGGATAGAGGATCTCAGAACTGCTGGCATGTGGAACTTCTCCTCTTTCCCACAGCTGATTCTGCAATCTGGACCTGAGTGATTCCCCAAGAGCCCCAGCTCCCTGGGTGCCTTGCCTGCCTGGAAGCATGTGCCTGCATACTACACCACCAGGCCAATTGCCCTGTACTCACCTCACCTGCTGGCCTGCCAGCCTGAGCAGGTGTGTGCATACACTGTGTATTAAGATATCTCATCTGCTCATACCATTCTCCATTTTTCCATCATACTTCATGTTATGAGCTGAATTGTCTTTGCTCCAAATTCATACGTTAAAGTTCTAATCTTCAATAGCCCAGAATGTGACTGTCTTTGGAAACTGGGCCTTTGAAAGGTGCATTCAGTTAAAATGAGGTCATATGGGAGGTTCCTATTCCAATCTGACTGGTTTTCTTATAAAAAGAGGGAATTGGGACACACAAAGATGAATAGATAAGGACAATGTGGTGTCTGTAGACAATGAAATACTATCTAGCCATAAGAAAAAATAAAATTATGTTATTCATGGCAACATGGATGATCTTGAACGGCATTATGTTAAGTGAAACAAGCTAGGTATAGAAAAATAAATGCTGCATATTCTCACTCATATATGGAAGCTAAAAAAGTTGCCTATAGAAGTAGAGAATACAATAATGCTCACTAGAGGTTGGAAAGAGTAAAGGGGAGAGACAGATAACCAAAGGTTAATGGATACAAAAGTACAGCGACATAGGAGGAACAAGTTCTAATGTTCCATAGCATGGCAGAGTGACTGTAGTTAACAATTTATGCTATATTTTCAAATAGCTGGAAGAAGAAACTCTGAATATTTCCAACACAAAGAAATGGTAAATGTTTGAGGTGATGGATATGCTAATTACTCTAATTTAATCTTACACACTGTATACAGTGCATCAAAATATCACACTGTACCCCATAAATATGTATAATAATTATGTGTTAATTAAAAATGTTGATAATGACCAAAAAAAGAAAGGATACCAGACATGCGTGTGCAGAGGAGAGACTATTTGAGGACATAGCAAGGAAGAAATCGATTAGCCAAGAAGAGAGGCCTCAGGAGAAACCAAACTTACCGCCAGCTTAGTCTCAGACTTACAGCCTCCAAAATTGAAAAAAAAAGAAAATGTATGTGGTTTTTGCCACCCAATCTGGATTGTTCGGTTATGGCAGCACTAGCAAACTGCACTGAACTTTGTAATGCACTTTACTTAAAAACTACATGTTCAAAGATAAAATTAAGAATTTCAAGACAGTGGAAGCACAGCAATAAACCAAGAGACCATTAAACCAAACCTTTTGTCAGCAGGGCCCTGTAAGACTGCACAGGTTGCATGCTCACGAAGCTAATTCTGACTCCACCAAAGCTATTCTTAGCAGACGAAAATACAGGTTTTCCATCTCTAACCTCAATGGACATTTTTATTTCTTATCTTAAATGGAATTCTAAAGGCCCAGTCCTTGGCCGTACCTTTGATTTTATATCTTCCTGCATGTTCTAAACTTGTCCTGTTGCAGCAATTTCCGTTTATCTGCTAATTAGATGAAAAGTATCTTTCTGCATATCCATGTGCACAATGGACATTTCAATGATATCTCAACATGCTTTAACCTAAAATCTTTGAAAAAGTGAATGTTAGCAGGGCATGGTCACTCATGCCCATAATCCTATAGCTTTGGGAGGCCAAGTTTCGAGGATTGCTTGAGGCCAGTAGTTTGAAATCAGCCTGGGAAGCATAGCATGACCACGTCTCTACGACGTAATTAAAAAAGAAATGAGCCAGACAAGGTTGCTCACACTGTATTCCCAGCTACACAGGAGGCCGAGGTGGTAGGATCACTCGAGCCCAGGAATTGAAGGATGTCAAGGTAGCAGTGAATTATGCATATGCCACTGTAGTCCAGCCTGGGTCACAGAGCAAGACTCTGTCTCAAAAAAAAAAAGTTATTATTCAAAATATAATATTTTGCTTCTGTTTGCATGAAAATGACTGATTTCTAAATTTTATTCTTAACTACATATTATAGAAGTAGACTGATTTACATACTTTACATGTATTATTCCACTTAGTTTTCACAACAACACTCTAAAGTCCACAAGGCTTTAGTCTCTGAGTTGTAACTTTTCTTTCTTGCAAATACTAAAATCTTATACAAAATGCTTGGCCGGGCGCGGCGGCTCACTCCTGTAATCCCAGCACTTTGGAAGGCCGAGGCAAGCGGATCACCTGAGGTCAGGAGTTTGAGACTAGCCTGACCAACATGGCGAAACCTCGTCTCTACTAAAAATACAAAAAAATTAGTCAGGTGTTGTGGCGCAGGCCTGTAGTCCCAGCTACTCCGGAGGCTGAGACAGGAGAATTGCTTGAACCTGGGAGGCGGAGGTTGCAGTGAGCCGAGATTGTGCCACTGCACTCCAGCCTGGGTGACCGAGCGAGACTTCGTCTCAAAAAAAAAAAAAAAAAAAAAAAAAAAAGCCCAACTGTCCAAGCCAGAAAACTAAGTCACCATCCTGGTTTCATTCTTCCACATCCAACCAGGCACCAAGTTCTATTTTCTACCTATTACATCCATCTTCAATCCAACCTTTTATCATTTCCACTTCTACTACTTACTGCTCTTCATCTTTTCTCATTTCAATTACTGCAAAAACCTAACTTGTCATCTTCAGTTTGAAAACTACTCCTAGGTTTACATTTATAAAATGCATATCAGATCTAAGTGAAACAAAAAGTTTCAGCATAGCATGCAAGGAATTTTATAATGCCTTCTGCTGACTTATCTAGCTTGATCTTTCACATCAGATTCTCAGGCTTCAACCTGACTTCATGCACCTGTCATGAACTTGGACCACTTTACCTCTGCATATGTTGTATCTTCCCTCATTTGGACCTCTGACTTCTACATCTCGCAGGTGACTGGTTAGTTTATATGTCACCTCCTCCAGGCAATTTTTCTTAATTATTCTCCCTCCCAAGCCAGAATTTCTGTCTGTTTTTTATTATCTATAACACATAGAGAATAGCAAGATGTTAACAGAAATTGTCTTTTAATCGTTTGCTTGTCTCTGACACCTTTAGGGAAATAACTTTTGTTTATTTACATGCATGACTCTAGATAGAATGTATCTAAATGTTGAAGTCATCAGATTTGAAAACAGAATGTGTGTGTTCAAATCTTAACTATGACACTTAATACCTGTGTATTAAAACAGGTCACATAATTTTAATGTCTTTTTACCTGAGTAACATGGGGAGAGACACTTCACAGGATTATTGTAGGTAGTAAATTACTTAGTACCTATAAAACACTTTAGAATAGTATCTTGAACAATCTAAGCTCCCTGTGATTTTTGACAAAGGAAAAACTTCTGCCGAATTAAATTTAAAGGAGTTTGAGCAATGTACGATTCGCGAATCGGTCAGCCCACAGAATCACAGCAGATTCATGGAGACTCCAGCACAGCCACGTGGCGGAAGAAGATTTATAGACAAAATAAGGGAAATGAGGTACAGAAATTGGCATTGAGGTATAGAAACAGCTGGAGTGGCTACAGTTGGCCTTCACCTTATTTGAATACGGATTGAACACTGAGCAGTCTATGAGTGGTTGAAATACAGCTGCTGGGATTGGCCAAAACTGTTATTGTTACAGGTCCATACTCCTAAGTTAGGTTTTCAATTTTGTCTGACTATTAAGCTAGGTTACAGTTCATCCACAATGGCTCAAATATCGAAGCATGGAGTCCTTCTTGGGCCATATTTAGATAGCTTTAACAATTTTTATACAGACATACCTTGGATATATTACTGGTTCGGATCACTGTTAATAAAGTGAATATTGTAAAAAGTGAATCACACATTTTTTTTGGTTTTCCAGTGCATATAAAAGTTACGTTTACACTATACAGCAGTCTATTAAGTATGTAATAGCATTATGTTTAAAGGAACAATGCACACGCCTTAATTTAGAAAGACCTTATTGCTGAAACTTACTAACATCTGAGGCTTCATTGAGTCACAATCTTTTAGCTGGTGGAAGATCTGTGTCAATGCAGATGGCTGCTGGCTGACCATGCGGTGGTTGCTGAAGATGGGAATGACTGTGGCAATTTATTAAAATAGGACAGCAATAAAGTTAGCTTCATTGATTCACTCTTCATTTTACAAAAGGTTTCTCTGTAGCATGCAGTGCTGTTTGATAGCATTTTACTCACGGTAGACCTTTTTCCAAATTGAAATCAGTCATCTAAATCCCTGTTGCTATTTTATCAACTAAATATATGTAATACTTGAAATCCTTTGTTGTCATTTCAAAAATGTTCATAGTGTATTCACCAGGAGTGGATTCCATCTCAAAAAATCGCTTTCTTTCCTCATTCATAAGAAGTAACTCTTCACCTGTTCAAGTTTTGTCATGAGATTCCAGCAATTTAGTCACTTCTTGAGGCTTCACTTTGAATCCTATTTTTCTTGCTATTTCCACCACGTCTGTGGTTTTTTCTCCCCTGAAGTCTTGAACTCTTCAAATTCAACCATGAAGTTTGGAATCAACTTCTTCCAAATTCCCATTAATATTGATATTTTGACCTCTTCCCATGAATTGTGAATGTCTTTAATAGCATCTAGAATGATAAATTATTTTCCAGAAGGTTTTCAATTTGCCCGGGTGTATTGGAAGAATCACTATCTATGGTGGCTATACCATTACAAAATATATATTTTTTAAAATATGATTTGAAAATTGAAATGACTTCTTGGTTCATGGACTACAGAATGGAGGTTGTATTAGCAGGCATAAAAACATTAATCTCCTTGTGCATCTCCATCAGAGCTCCCGAGTCCCCAGATTCATTGTCAATGAGCAGTAATATTTTGAAAACAATCTTTTTTCCAAAGCAGCTGTTCTCAACAGTGAGCTTAAAATATTCAGTTAAACATGCTGTAAGCAGACATGCTGTCATTCAGGATTTGTTGTTCAATTCTTAGAATAGAGCAGAGTAGATTTAGCATAATTTTTAATGGCCCAAGGATGTTTAGAGTGGTAAATGAGTGTTGGCTCCACCTAAAACTCCTCAGCTGCATTAGCCCCTAACAAGAGAATCAGTTTGTCCTTTCAAGCTTTGAAGCCAGGCGTTGACTTCTCTATAGCTGTGAAAGTCTTAGTCAGTATTTTCTTCCAGTAGGAAGGTGTTTTGTCTACATTGAAAGTCTGTCATTTAGTGTAGCCACCTTCATCAATGATCTTAACTAGATCTTCTGGATAACTTGCTGCAGCTTCTATATCAGCACTTGCTACATTACCTTATACTTTTATGTTATGGAGATGGCTTCTTTTCTTAAACCACCAGAATCAAACTCTACTAGCTTCAACTGTTTTTTTTTCTGCATCTTCCTTACCTCTCTCAGCCCTTATAGAATTGAAGAGAGTTAGGGCCTCAAGTAAATGTTGTGGCTGGTTTGATCTTTTATTAAGACCATTCAAACTTGCTCTATATCAGCAATAAGACTGTTTTAGTTTCTTATCACTTGTGTGATCACTGGAGTAGCAATTTAATTTCTTTCAAGAACTTTTCCATAACATTCACAACTTGGCTGTGTGGTGTAAGAGGATCTTGAATTTGACATGATTTTCTCAATATGCTCAGTCATTTTAAAACATTGATATAAACTTCCTTTTACTTGAATGTATAGAGGTTATTGCTGGATTCTTTTTTTTTTTTTGCTTTTCTTTTTTTTATTATTATTATTTGACCTAATTTCAATATTTTTGTGTCATAGTGAATAGGAAGGCCCAAGTGAAGAGAGATAGACAGGAGAACAGCAAGTCAGCTGAGCAATTAGAATACACACAGTATTTATCAATCAAGTTGGCCATCTTATATCGGAACAGTTCATGGTACCCCCAAACAATTATAATAGTAACATCAAAGATGACTGATCATAGATTACTATAAAAAACAAAATAATTATGAAGAAGTTTGAAATATTGTGAGAACTATGAAAATGTGACATGGAGACATAAGGTGAGCACATGCTGTTAGAGAAATGATGCCAGTAAACTTGGCTCAACACACGGCTGGCATAAACCTTCCATTTGTAAAATATGCAATATCTGTGAAGGACAATAAAGCAAACTACAGTAAAACAAGATGTGTGTGTTTGTGTGTGTGTGTGTGTGTGTGTAGACATACTATATATAGTGTACAATAGAAACTAGATACTTTATAAGCTCTTGTTAATTAAATGAATATCCCAAAACTCTCAAAGAAAATGACTAGTTTTTATCATAATATTACCTTTAAGTATAAGAACATAAAGTAAGTTGGCATAGTTAGACTGCTAGCAAAATACTGTATAGCTAAACAGAAATTGCAGGATAATTAAGATTATTCACTTAACTTTAGGGAGTAGAAAGCAAGACGTGTAAATATCCATGCTCAATTACAGGAAAATACGATTAGCAAGCAAAAGATAGTGTATACTCCCTAGGGAGATGTCTGTAGAATAAAATATTTTGTAGTAAATTCTTGATTAGCATATATGTTTGTTTTCTCTCCTAGATTAACTGTTTTCTTATTATGTTTTTACAAAAAAGGGGAGTCATATGTTCCAAGTCTATAAACAAATATATATTTAGAGAGAGAAAGATTATGGGAATTGCTTCATAAAATTATGGAGGCTGAGAAGTCTCATCATCTGACCTCTGTTCAAGTCCAAAGGACTCAGAACTAGAAGAACTACTGCTGTAAGTTCCAAAGTCCCAAGGCCCCTGAACTAAGATCTCCAGTGTATGAGAGCAGGAAAAGATGGATATCCCAATTTAAGGAGAGAGAAAGAGAAAATTTGCCCTTCTTGTTCTATTTAGATCCTCAAGGAATTGGAATGCCCAGCCACGTTGGTGAGTGTGGGTCTTCTTTATTCAGTCTACTGATTCAAATGTTAACAGATTCTGGAAATATTCTCACAGATACACACAGAAATAATGTTTTGCCAGCTCTCTGGGCAGCCCTTAGCCCAGTCAAGTTTACATGTAAGAATAATCAATGCAGCTTTTTATAATCATCTTAGTATCTAATCAAGGAAATGATATCAGCTATCTACTACCACAAAAATAATTTTAAAAATTGGCCCCAACATTTAGTATTGTCAAAAGATGGCTTATAAAAGATGACTTAGTGGCCCTCAGCTGAGACAGCTTGTCACTATCCAACCAGCCTTTAAATCCTTCCAAGAAGCAAGCCTGGCTTGTTCTCCTGAAAACTGAGTAGTTTTTCAAGAGATTGAGCAAAAGTGTACAAGGCCTCCTGCCACCTAGGTGTGAGATGTGCACACAACCTCTCCTGTCAAATTCTATTGGCCAAAGCAAGTGACAAAACCAATGCAGATTTAAGAGGTGGTGAAAAAAACCCCTAAAAATAGAAGTTGTTGAAAAGTCATATTTCAAAAGTCATTGGTATAAAGTATAGTGAAAAATTTGACATTTTTACAATCAAGCTTATCAAACAATATTATCCCAAAATATAACAATACACTCAGTTTGCACATTTTCTTACCTTTTGCAAAACAGGTAAGACAGTAGGACAAGGCAGGTGCTTTGTTTCAGTCACTCAGGATTTGGACAGTTTGGATATTTTCTGTATCACTATAATTGATAAATACTCAGATGATTCTATAGTTAAGTTAGAATGGAAATTTTGGGTATAGTAACAAATACTACTCTAATTTAAACTTACATATAAACAGTTTCCCTAAAGCAGTTAGAAGTGTGACCATAAAAGCGAAATGGTTTAAATACATGCATTTACATCTGTCCTAGAGTGATTAATGTAACTTTATTATAAAACTACTAACTTTGTTATTACATACACCCTTCCAAAGATACATTATACATTCCTATGTACACTCAAATATTATTTTTAAACTTCCATTCCAATCATTAAGTAGAAATACATTTAAGAATCATGATTTTTTTAGAGTAAGTCTACAGGTGGTACTTTTATATTATAGATAACATTTCCTATACCCTTTCCACATAAACACAAGACAGTATTCGATAGATTGAAAATTCCTGTAAACATTAAGCAGAGCTTTTGTACAGAAACTTGTAAAAACTCTACATAAATGTATTCAGAAATACATGCTATTAAAATATTTTATTGTATATTACAGTTTGGAAGTTTTCAGCTTAAATATTTTTATTTGATGATCAATAAGATCTAGTATTAAATGGTCTTATTTATTAACCATTAAGTTAAATACATGGAGAAATCCACTATGTCTTTTCCTCCAGCCTGTAAGTAACACAGGGTTGCATTTCTAATATTAACTAAGTTACATGTATTTCCCATTGAAAAGAGTGCTATCAAACTCATCCATGTTAAATCACTCTTATGTGGAAAAGGCTAACATATAAAGAAAGAAACTAGAAAATTTAAAAAAGGATAAAGAAAGAAGAAAAATGAACAGAATTTAACAGCAGTGCAATAGTAGTCTCTTCCTACCTTTCCTGGGCATCTTCCAATTTTATGGTTGTCTGATAAGCCTTCCAAAACACTTTGCTCATTTCCAGCACTGGACATTTACACTCAAGACTGCAGACTCGAGGAGTCACACACTCAGCATCTTTTAGCTGTATGTTGTCAAGTTCAGACTACTCAAAGTGGTATGTCTTTAAATTAGAATGTGTCAAGTGGTTCTAGTAACTGCACTGAAATATTTTAAGATCTAGTCATATTAATCACTAATAAGTCAGGAAACATGTTTTTATAATTTTCAGATCCCAATACACATGACTGATATGGTTTGCATCTGTGTCCCTCCCTAAACCTAATATCCAGTTGTAATACTCAGTGTTGGAGGTGGGGCCTGATGAGAGGTGATTAGATTATGGGGGTGGGTTTGTCGTGAATGGTTTAGTATCATCTTCTTGATGCTGTTCTCATGGTAGTGAGTTCTCATGAGATCTGGTTGTTTAAAAGTGTGTAGCAGCTCCCCTATCTTTCTCTTGCTCCTGCTCTAGCCATGTGAGATGCCTTGCTCTGTCTTTGCTTTCCACTATGATTGGTAGCTTCCTGTGGCCTCCCCCGGAAGCAGAAGACATTATGCTTCCTGTACAGCCTGCAGAAGCGTGAGCCAACTAAACTTCTTTTTTTTTTTTTAAATATAAATTACCCTGCCTCAGGTGTTTCTTGATAGTAGTGCAAGAACGGACTAATACATATGGCTTATGATAGACACAAAGTAGTTGCTTGGTAAGCATTTGTTGAATAAATGAATAGGTACATGAGAACTGGACCCCCTGTAAATTCAAATGAATGTGGTTTTCTATATGAAACTCCACTCACCTTGACAAACACATATAAAGAAGAATGTTAAAAAGAGTAGTCGTATATCCTCTCTGAGATTTTCTTTTTACACATCTGCTACTCAAATAATTTTCTCATTATAAGAAAGTGCTCTCGATGTATTCATTTCATATCATCCCACTAGTCATATTTTCCTGCCCTTAATTGTTTACGAGTCTGTCTTTAACTTTGTGGTCATAGTTCCTTGATGACAGGGATCTTTTTGATTTCTGAAGTGTTTACTACACTGCTGGGTGTGGAGTAGATGTTTAATAAAACTGTATGGATGGGAAATTGAAACACTCAAATTGCTGTTGCCTAAGCTTTTTTTCATGTATTCAACCCTAGGAGAAATCACTGTTTACAAAATTCTTTGATCCCTGGTTGTTGAATTAGTAGGTGCCAAAAGTCCTATTTTAGAATCCTCTTGAGCTATTTTGGCAAAAAACATATCAAGTATGTGTGTCATACATCTTAATCCAGTCATCAGTTACATAGAGGCCTGATCACCAAACTAAGACATAGACAAGCCCATTTGATTATTTTACTTCTCATTACCTTTAAAAATGAGCAAAGGATACATATCTGATGTGCATGGATCTTGTGTATCCTTGAATCTTGCAAAGTTTTATAGCTCCAGTGTCCACTCTGAATGAAAAAGCATTTTGGAAACCTGGCACCATAAAACATTCATCTGCCAGGATATGATGATATCTTGTCATGTCATTAAAAATTACTTTCTATTTGACATTTTCCCATTTAAATTCCTCATTTTGAGTGCCATCATCTTCTTTCCTTTTCCACAAAAATGTGCACGTTTTCAATGCTTGCACGATCTTTTTACGTCCTCTACCTTGAACTTTAGTCTTCTAGGTTAACAATCTAAGTGTGTGATGTTTGTGTCTGTCTTCATTTCTTGAGGATACAGTTCCCAAGAGTCTGCAATCTGTGCTTTGTTGCATGAGGGGTTTGATGTTTGCTGAGTGAATAAGAGGTTGAAACGTGTCTTGACTCATAGATCTTCATCCCAGGTACCCAATTCGATTTCAAATAAAATGGAAGCCTGCTCTGGAGATCCTGAGATTAGAGCATAACAGATCCATACCGGGACTGCTGCATACTAGATCAGTTAGTATACTTCTTTATGTATTATTTCTATCATTTAGATTGTTTAGATAAGAATACTTCCTTGTAGATTATTTCCATCCTTTAGATTGTTTAGATAAGAATCATTTTGTCAATCACCTTTATATTAATATATTTGTTGAAATAATTAATGCATAGGGAATAATTAAAGTAATCGTAAATGAAAGAAAATACTCATTGCAAAGTGCTCACATTTTCAGGAAGTGATGCTAAGAATTGAGTTAGGCCTCAATAACTACATAAAGAAAGAACGAATACAACAAAGATATACACACACACAAATAAGTATGAAAACTTTCCTAATAAAAGAGGCAGAGTACTTAATGTTACAAGTGAAATATTTAAAGACATTTTGTGCACATTGAAAACAAAAAGATAGTTTACCCAGGATTTTGGAACATTTTTCTATTGAACTTATAAAGCTTTCCTCCTGGCTACTGTTAATATTAAATTTGATAAAATCTTGAAGAGTTCTTTGGAGACTCATTTGATAGAAAGGAGAAAATGCATAGTTTCCAAATGTTCATACCACGTTTCTCTATGAATGATGAAATATAATTTCAAGCCTCTTTCCTAAGAACTGTGTTTTCAGCAAATGTATTATTTGAAGTACCATGAGTCAGTGTGAAGTTGCTTGAAAAGTAGTTGTTATCTAATAACCTCCTGTCAAAAACTCAGATAGAAATGTGCTTGTAGAGAAATAAAAAATATGGCAATTTTGATGATCTATTTTTTAACTTTAGAAGTTACTCTCTGCCTGTCTAATAAAACATTCTGCAACTAAGGCTATTTGGTATCACAAAGTTAATTACTTTAAAAGCACATACAAATTGAGGAAAAAGAAAAAAGTTTTGGTGTCATTCAATTCTGATTCTAATTATTAAAGAAGGTTCTAATGGAGACATTAAAAATCAGGAGCATACAAATCTACTTTTTAAGAAACAAAAGGGCAAGGCAGTGTCTCATGTATGCAATCCCAGCAGTTTGTGGGGCTGAGGAAGAAGGATCACTTGAGGCCAGGAGTTTGAGACCAGCCTGGACAACCTAGTGAAACTCCAACTCTACTAAAAATGCAAAAATCAGCCTGGCGTGATGGCACACACCTATAGTCCTAGCTACGTGGGAGTCTGAGGCACGAGAATTGCTTGAACCCGGGAGGTGAAGGCTGCAGTGAGCCAAGATCACACCACTTCACTCCAGTATGAGTGACAGAGCAAGATTCTGTCTTGAAAAAAGAAAAAGAAACACAATTTTTTTCACAAGCGCCATTAAAAAAAGTGATCAAGAAGTACTAGTTACTTTAAAAAAAAATTGTTGAAGGTAGAAGGTTCAGAAGAGTATTGAGATTCATAGAAACAAAATACGGAGTTAGTGACACTGAAAGCATAAACAAATATAAAAAAAAATCCTGAGCCAGAGACAAACTGGGCTTTCTAAGATTTTAAATGTTTAATATCTTCACTTATACATTTAAAATCTAAAATAATAAAATGTATTCACATGAGAATATATTACTTTAATAGTGTTTTATTTTCAAATATAATTTCATAGTCAGAATAATAGATGATAAAAATTATTTTGAGCACTTATTGTCAATATATAATGACGTCAAGATTGACTAGATCCCCCTTAATCCCATTTCTTTTACTTGGTCTAACAGGAAGATTTCACAGGAAATGTAAGAAGACTATATATCCCAATCTCTTTCGCAATGTTGTTGGATACTGATTAGTTCCAGCAACTGTGGATAAAGGTAAAGTTTCCTATAGTAATTCCAGTTAAATCTGTCCCTGACCTCCAAAATCTCCTAAAAATCATGAGCTCTCTCCTTCTCTCCAGTCCTCGGCTTTAAGGAGGGCCAGATTATTACACACAACTTATCACTTTGAGGGAGTTAGTACTTCGAGGGAAACTCTTCAGGAGAGACATCTAATGTAACCTGTTGACTAAGAAACAAATAGGCAAGGTGTTTATGCCAATATCTTAGGTGATTTGTTTCAGCAGCAGACAAGTGTTATCCTAATAGACAAGTGTTATCTTCACTATTTAGCAATCATGTTTACATGATGTGTCTCCTGGCATAAGATGAAATTACAAAAAACCTAGTATTGCCTCTAGATATTTTCTGTCAGACAGTAACCATGAGGCTATTTCATATTTCTTTTTTTCGATGTTTTTAATTTCTCTTAAGAGTATGTATTAAGAATAGTTGATTCTGCAGTCACAGGTAATCAGCTTTTAATCATAATTTCATTGTCAAAAGTGAAAAGAGGGGAATTTTCTTCTCTCCTTCCCTCCTTTTAACTAAGTGATTAAAAACTATCAGTGTCAAAATCTATTGGAAGTAACGCAGTCATCAGAATAATACTCTTAGTACATTCATTTCAGTGTCATATTTCTATCACTTTAAATTATAACTGAAAAGTCATCAGAAAATTTATATTGTGCCTCCAACTAACAGTTATGTGAACTTCATAAAGACTTCATTAGGCAACATCATTGCAAGAAGTATTGTAGGTATTAAGATACATTTTCCTCAGTGGCTGTGTTATGAGTAGATGTTAAATATAAAAATTTAAGTCCAATTCAATTGCACCATATCCCATAGCAATAATTTATTACATTTACAATGATTAGTCATGGGAGGTATTATCCATATAAATAACTCAGTTAGTTCTGCGTAATTTTTGTAAATAATGGAATATTATTTGAAATGCCAAGAGAATTGCACTTATAAAGTAATCAGAATAAACTTGTATTTTTAATTATTCATGCTTCACAAATAGTTTGTTATATCTTAACTTTTCCATCCTAGCACAAAGTGATTTCTCTCTGCTAATATCTACACACACACACACACACACACACACACACACACACATACATACACCCACAGTCTTTCAAATCATCTCATTTAATCTTAACAGTAAAGATTCAAGCTAGGTGTGGTTATGTTTTATAAAAAGGAAAAATGAGACACAGAGAATTAAAAGTCTTATACAACTGACTATCAGAACAAGATTTTAACTGAAGATGTCTGAGTCCTGAGCACTTCATCACTAAGCTAATGTTTTATCTTAAGATATCTTGTGTTTCCATTTGTAGCATCAGGAAACCTAAATTTTAGTAGGTGTTTCTCCAACTGTATGATATCAGATAACATATTTATGTTTTCATGACCCAATTTCCTCAAAGAAAGTGTTTGGATAGTTGTACAAGGGGTATCTGATTAATGAATGAATTGATTAATGAATTTTAATTTATAACTATTAATGTGTTTCTTTTTGACTAACAATCTATTTTCGAGACAAAATACATGTGGAGTCTCTACAGAGAAAGTAGAGAAGATCAAATTATACAAACGTGTATGTATATATAATCTACAAAAGTCTATAAGCAAAATTAATTATTACTGAATTTTACAAGTAAAAAATCAAGGTTAAATCAAGGATCACATATTCAGTAGGAAACAGAAATTTAGAAGTCTGAAGTGTAGTTAGAAGCTGAGAAATGTATTTCTAGAGTTCACATTCGTAACTATTACGCTATACTAGATCTTAAGTAAGACTACTTTTGTTAAATTTTTTTCTTTAGCGTGAATTTGCAGTTATTTAAGATAGTTAAAGGAACACCAATAGAGATAAAATGATCACTTTCATTAGTGAAAATATTGTAAGTGGAGAAATGAATTCTGATGCACAGCAGAAATGGACCGTCATTATGATGATGTTTTGAATCCCGAAATAGACATTTGTATTCACTTTGTCATAGGTAGCACTAGAGAATCTCAGACCTCTCCACATGGAAGCATGCCTGCTAAATCCCACGGTGTCGAGACACAGTGCACAGTGTGGAGTGCATACTTAACAAAGAACAACTGGTACCTAAAGGCAAAAAGAGAAGAGAAGGGCTGAGCTAACCATGCTTAATTTCTACCCCCAAATACGTTACATGGAGTGGAAAGGCCAAGATTGCAGTTCCAATAGCGATCACCTCACATTGATAGTAGAGGTAACCGAAAAGACTGATCCTCCCTACATTCCTTTATGGAATACAAGGAAGTAGAGGAAGACAGTCTGAAAATAACTGAAAAAAAATTACAATAAAAATTCCTGCTGGTATTTTAATAATGTTTGTTTAATTTTTGATATCATTATAGACTTACAGAGCATTGCAAAAATAGTATTAGGTTGGTGCAAAAGTAATTGCAGTTTTGCTATCACTTTCAGTGGCCAAAACTGCAATTACTTTTGCACAAACATAATACAAAGAATTCTGAATACTCTACACCCAGCTTCCCTTAATATTAAAATCTTAACTAATCATAATTCAATTGCCACAGCTAAAAAACTATCAATGTTACATATTATTAAATAACAGATTTCATTTGGGTTCTCTAATGTTTTCACTAATGTTCTTTTTTTTTTTTTTTTGAGACAGAGTCTCGCTCTGTCGCCCAGGCTGGAGTGCAGTGGCGTGATCTCGGCTCACTGCAAGCTCCATCTCTGGGATTCACGCCATTCTCCTGCCTCAGCCTCCCGAGTAGCTGTGACTACAGGCACCTGCCACCATGCCGGGGTAATTTTTTGTATTTTTTAGTAGAGACGGGGTTTCACCTTGTTAGCCAGGATGTCTTAATCTCCTGACCTCGTGATCTGTCCACCTCGGCCTCCCAAAGTGCTGGGATTACAGGTGTGAGCCACCGCGCCTGGCCACTAATGTCCTTTTATGGGTTCAAGATTTAGTTCAGGATCCCACTTAGCATCAAATTGTCATGGTTCTTTCATCTTTATTCTATCTGTTACAGTTCTTCAGTTTTTCCTTGACTGATAATGGGTACTCAAGTAGCATATAATAGATCATAATAGGTAAATCCTACAAATACCATATCCTAGGAAAACTAAAATAGATAATGCATTAAATGTAACTGGTATGCAATAGTAATTGGCATAATGCCAATTAGTATAATGCTCAAATAATGGTTAATATATCAATATTATTACATAAAAATATACATATAAACTTTAAATTTGCTGCAATCTAGTTTTTCTTCCAGCCTTTTCTCATCTCATCCATTACACACACTTCATCCTGTGTTGTTTTGGCAAATAATCCTGATGACTTTGTGTCTATTCATGTTCTTTGCTGCTCCAATTTTCTAATTATTACTGAGGCCATGACACCTAGATATCATTAGATGCAATATACAATGTCTTAATTTTAAAATTTACATTCTGTGGTAACTTATTGATTTGACTTGGCTGTGTCCCCACCCAAATCTCATCTTGAATTTAGTTCCCATAATCCCCACGTATCGCGGGAGGAACCCAGTGGGAGGTAGTTGAATCGTGGAGGTGATTACTTCCATACTGTTCTTGTGATAGTGAGTTCTCATGAGATCTGATGGTTTTACAAAGGGCTTTTCTCCCTCTTCATTCTGCACTTCTCTTTGCTGACACCATGTGAAAAAGGATGTGTTTGCTTCCCCTTCCACCATCATTATAAGTTTCCTGAGGCTGCCCCAGACATGCTGAACTGTGAGTCAATTAAACCTCTTTCTTTTATAAATTACCCAATCTCAGGTATGTCATCATGAGTAACATGAGAACAGGCTAATACATTTATTTTCACAGGTATGCCTTTTCTATGTAATTTCAGGATTGTTTTTGCTTCTTCTTATTTTGCGCAATTCTATAGTTTTTAAGATGTCTTTTCATTTTATTTGCTTATTTGTGCTTTGTTTTGTTCCAGATGTTTTTCTCTTGTCATGCTTGAACAAACTGAACTCTCTGCAAATTCAGAAGGATTTTGAATTTCCCATGATGCCAATTCTGTCTTTTAAATGATACTCATTTTCCTTTCCAAAATGTCATGTGTATAAGATGAGGACAGAAAGAACATTTTCCTGTTATAATCCTCTGACATTTTAGAGTTATTATTCTTTCAGAGTGGCTAACATTAATTACCCTAAAACACTCAGTATATATCATTAAGTCAAATGCATATTTTCTCTGCATACTAATAGGGTTTTCAAACTCTCAGGTTCTAGCTAGTATCTCTATTTTACTACTACTCACAAGCGGTAGCATAATTTCCTATCATTACTATATGGTATACATATATGAAGAGAAAGAAAAATAATGAGGAGGAGAAGGAAGAGAAAGCAGAAGGGGAAGGGGAAGGGAGGATTGAGGAAGAAGAAAGGAAATAGGGGAGAAGAACAGGAAGAGAAGAAAAACAAACAACTATTCCCCCACATGCTGTGATATTATAACTTGCTTTGTCTTTTGTCTCACACATAATAGTTTCGTGTGGTAGCACATCCTAAAATATAATATACTCAGCAAAACTTAGTCTCTCTAGTTCAATCAGCTTTTTGTTCCCCTGCTGTTTTGTCTCTGTGTATATCGAGAGGCATACAAGAAGCTTGTGGGATTAGAGGGAAAGGTCACTGTTCTGGTCTGGTAAGGAGTAGTACCCATTTCAATGAGGGAAGATTTTGCAATGTTGTGTATTGTGTTAATCATGTCATTGAGTAGGAGGCTAACAGTAGAGAAAGAGTGGCACAATGTCTTATATTTTTCCAAATAATTTCTGTTTCATAATTGATATTTGGAGTAAGGGTCAGTAGATGATCTATAAGGTGTCTGTGAATCAGACTTTGTGATAGAGATGGATAGTAGCTGATCAAAGGTTTGTTCATTGCTTTCACAATGTAGAGTTATTATATAAGTCAGTTGTAGGGCCAAAAGTGACAATTTCTAGCCCATCCTGTGTTTTCTGAGGTCCATGTGACTGCACAGAAATTTTGTACTGTATTTCCACCACTGGCTTCTAATAATCCTTTGGGTATTATCTGAGAGAGAAATAGAATTTTATCAATATTCAAAGGATTGTTTTCTTCTAAAATAATACAAGATCAGGAATAAAATATTTTCAGAACTATATGTCATAAAAATATTTTGTTTTCAGTATTATAAAATTTCCCCACACTAAGTAAACATTGAACTGGAGCAGATAAAAGCTGTGTAACCAAAAGGTCCAGTTACTTAGTTCTGTGGTAATAGTCTTGAGGCGATGGACGAGGAAAAGCTGACCACACTCTGCTAAGAGCTGGACAAATAACATCAGGTAATCTCCTTGAACCCTACTCTCATCGGTTTAGACCACCAATTCTCATGGTATTCTTTGACCATCATGTCTTGGCTTAAGAAAAACATGAATCTAATATTCTCATCCATTCCAAGTCACATCCATTTTGAGAAAGAGCAAGATCATGAGATTCTTTTGATTTGGGATGAGAAACAAGAGATTAGGATGAAGGTAATTGGTGCAAACATTATCTTTATCTCCCAAATTAATGAGCTTTGTGGTTTTTACTTCTTTTTTTAAACATACAGCATTAAAGTATATTTCATAATTAAACAGACTAAACAGGTTGGCAAGGAGTACATATAATTTAGTATATCATCAAAGCTCTCAATAATACAACATTCTGAAATCATTTTCTTAGAGTTAAAAATATATTCTCATGTTACTATACATATGAAGCAACAAAATTTAACATTTATACAAGTAACTTGAGATAAACTTTTTGTCTGTTCATTACAGATATACCAAACACAACAAAATAATATAAATAACCTAAATAATATAATTGATAGTGACAATGCATGCAGAGAGTATGTTTATATTTCAAATACAAAATATAATATTTTCAAACATTACTGAAAAATTTATACACATAAACATATACAACCATACACAAGCACACATACACAAAACAACAACACTACACTTGTAAACTAGGCTATAAAACAAACAGCAGTAACCCATGTAAAAATTGTAGGGTCCACCTATTGAAAAAAGTGCTAGTGATTTAAAGTAGATAGTTTTATATAAAGATCAAAAAATCAATAGTATCTCATGAGTATAGATATTGAGAACTATTGCATATGTCAAAGTATTTCCTATTGCAGTATTTACATATATGTTTACCTATATACATATGAATAAAACATGTATTGTAAATGTACATGTAAATATACAGAATTAGACAGTAATTTATTAGAATGGTAACCATTTTCTTTTTTCATTACGTCTAGATAACCCATTACAGTCTGATCAGTCTCTCCAGAAACAACAGAGAATGATTAGAATATAATAATAATTAATTAATTAATTAATTAAAAAAAGAAAAGAAAAACAGAAAAAAAAGAATCAATGTTTCTTTCCTATGCCTTTAATAACTGCATTTTTACAACCTATGTAAAATCCTTGTTCACATGATAAATGCTGGTAAATTAGCTTATGTGTTTTCCCGTACTCAAAATTTCTTTACAGTTCAAACACAAGGGGAAAAATGTTTTCTTATATAAAAAAACTAAGTAAAAAACAAGAACTAGTTAGAATGATTGAATACAATTACATGTATTCAGTCTCTCCCCATGAGAACATATAAAATATGCTTCATCAAGAAGCAAATTTTCAATATATGTGACTGATTTTATACAATTCTTAATGTTTGTTTGTTTTGAATACCTTTGAAGTTAAGGGCACAAAGAGGATTAGAGGAATAGATATTGTTTTGTATTTCACTAGAATATTCTCCAATTTTTTTAAAAAGCAAAAGCATGCTCATTATAATCAATCAATATATAGATATATAAAAAATTTGTACACTCTTACCACACAATTGTACTCACTGTTATATATACAATGATAGGAAGTCAGTATGTATCTCTTTTGTTTTTATAGAAATATATAAAGTCATATAGAGCTTTTTTGGTAATTTTGTTGTTTTGTTGTTAACATTTATTTCCATACCAATATATGTTATATAACTGCTCTGCAACTTGAATTTTTTGCTTCACTTGGAGACAATAACAGCACAATAAAAACGTATCATAATTAATCAAATAGCCACTATGGATGAGTACAAACATTGTTCATATTGCTTAACTAAAGCAAATATTTCAGTAGTAAACATTCATATATCCTTATTACTGATTTTTTATTTCTGTGGGATAGTTCACTGGATAAAATATTCAAGTAAAAGGAAAATCATTTTATAAATATTCTCAATGCGTAAGTAGCTTGAGATCTTTGAGAGAGACTGTTGGAAAATAAAATTGGCAAGTCCAAATCTTGTAGGAGATTATAGTCCAAAGTAAAGAATTTGCTTTATCCTAGGTGCACAAAAAATTCTCTGGGAGGTTTTAGGCAATGAGGTGACAAGAATAAATGTCTTTACCAAGATCCTCATGGTGGTTATAAAAAGAAGTCCCCCAAAAGTTAATAATCCCCTCACAATTATGGTGAACATTTTATATTGAACTGAACACTTTTAATGATCTCTTACACCTATTGCAGCCTATCTATTAGTACATCAATGTCAGTATTCCACTCACCTTATTTTGTTACCTAATTGATTCTTTTTATTAGAATTTCAGGTTCTTGTATCACCGAACCATTGCATGGTGCAGGATATGGTGTGATGCTTAGTAAACATCAGCTTGGTAAATGTTCATCTGTGGACACCTAGAAAATCAAACAGGACTGTGATGTCAAATAGTTAGAAAGTTAATTGAACTTCAATATTGACTAAGTAAAATTTGGTGGGGATATAAGACCTTTTTGAGTAGCTAACATTTTATTTAAGATTCTTGTGACCAGATGAGACATATTTGGGAAGATGGAGAATAAGGCTTTTGGCTTAGAGAAGACCTAGTACAATAGATTAAGGAGGTAACAAGCCTGGCATAGAAAAAAAATGCACATTTGTCCTAACCACAAATGCTGTGTGGTGGTTTAACAAAAGCAGAATTACTTTCTCTCCAGGTCTCTTCTTCCAATCTCAGTAAATAGCACAAAAATGTAGTTAAGTGATCAAACCAAAATTATAAGATTCCTTCTTCTTCTTTTTTTTTTTTTTTCATTCTTTCAGCTCCCACACAAATAGATAGTATTAACTCACTCATTTCTCTGTGACGCAATTGTTAGCACAGTAGTACAAACCATCACCTTCTCTCATTTGGACTGCTCAACATTCCCACCTGAGGGCTTCCTGCTGCTGTCATTGTCCCTTCAATTCAATCTGTCCCCTGCCCTGGCTTTCTTGTTGCCTGAAAAATCTAACCCTATTGGCTCTTATATGAGGTGGAATTTGTTTCTCTTGTCTGTAACTTGACTTTTAATTTGTCATTAGCTTAAAATGTCTTTTTTAACATAGTTTTATTTAATTTCAAGTAGTCAAATCCATCAATCATTTTACTTATGGTTTTTAAATATTTACATCTTATTTGAGGTAGGCATTCCACATCCCAGGATTTAAAAAAAAAAAAAGATTAGCCTCTTAAAATTTTTAACCTTTTATGGCTTACGTTTTAAAAACAATTTTGTTGAGGTATAATTTTAATACTATAAAATTCATCTATTCTATTTATATAATTCAGTGATTTTTATTAAACTTACAGTTTTGCCACTGTTACCACAATTCAGTATTAGAGTATTTCCATCATTTCAAAAGTTCCCTGAGAAGGAATTTTAGTCAATCTCAGTTTCTACCCCCAAATCCCACTAGTTTGTGTTCAGTCAGTGTGAATTTTTCTTTTAGAGACATTTCATATAAATGGAGTCATAAAACATATAACATTTGTGTCTAACATAATGTTTCTGTGCTCTAAATCAGTAGATCATTTGTTTAGATTACTGAATAGAATTCGCTGTGTGTACAAACTGCATTTTGTTTATCAATTACTAGCTGATAGATAATTTGGATTCCTTTTACTTATTGGCCATTATGAACAACGTTGCTATGAACAGTTGCATACAAGTGTTTTTCATTTTCTTGGTTAGATGCCTAAGAGCAGAACAAGTGGGTCATATGGCAAGTTTATGTTTAACTTGCATTGGAACGATCACCGCTCACTGCAACCTCGGCCTCCTGGGCTCAGGACATCCTCCCAAGTAGCTGGGATTACAGGCGTGCACCGCCATGCCCAGCTAATTTTTGTATTTTTTGTAGAGACAGGGTTTTTTCATGTTTCCCAGGCTGGTCTCGAACTCCTGATATCAAGCAATCCGCCCGCCTCGCCCTTCCAAACTTTTGGGATCACGGGTGTGACCCACCCTGCCTTGCGTTTAGCTTCTTTAGAAACTGCCAAACCATTTTCCAAAGTGTGTGTATCACTTTACATTCCCACTTGCCAGTGTATGAGGATTCCACTTCCTCCACATTGTTGCATAAACTTCTTTTCTCTTTTTGATAAAAGCTGTTCTAGTAAGTGTGAGGTAATATCTCACTATGGTTTTATTTTTCATTTCCTTAATAACTGATGATGTTAAGTATATTTTCATGTGCTATTTAGATATTTTTATATATTATTTGATGAAATGTCTAATTAAATATGTCATCCATTTTAATTGGATATTTGTTTCCTCCTATTGCATTATATGAGTTCTTTTTAATATTCTGAATATAAGCCCTTTCTTGAGATGTGATTTTCAGATATTTTCTCTTGCTCTGTGGTTTGCCTTTTAATTTTATTAGTCATGTCATTTGAAACACACAGGTTTTAATATTGAAAAAGTCTCAATTATCTTGTTATGTGTTGTGTTTTTGTTT
Organism: Pongo pygmaeus; assembly: GCF_028885625.2. Taxonomy (NCBI): domain Eukaryota; kingdom Metazoa; phylum Chordata; class Mammalia; order Primates; family Hominidae; genus Pongo; species Pongo pygmaeus. Next base: position 31,684,827 of record NC_072395.2, read on the forward strand.
TATCGTTTCTGTTTTTGGCATCGTATCTAAGGGACTCTTTGCCTGACAGAATGTCTCAAATATTTTCTTTTGTGTTTTCTTCTAGGAGTTTTAGAGTTTCAGATTTTGCAGATCTGATTTCAGATCTAAGATCTACTATTCACTTGGAATATCTTTTTGTGTATAATGTGAGGTAAGAACACATTTTTTTGTTTTTGCATGTGGACATTCAGCTGTTCAAGCACCATTTGATGGAAAGACTAATTTTCCACATTGATTTGCTTTAATATCTATGTCAAACATCAATTGACAATGCACGTAAAAATTTCTTTCTGAATTTTTGATTCTGTTATATTGATCTATATGTGCACTTTTAACTCAGTAACATATTGTCTTGATTTTTGTAGTTTTATAGTAAAATTTGAAATTTGGAGGTGTAACTTCAAACTTCATTTCTTTTTCAAAATATTTTTGTCAATTATGAGTCCTCTGCATTTCTGTGTAAATTTTAGGATAAGATTGTAAGTTTCCACAATAATCTGTGGTGGCAATGTGATAGAGTTTGTGGGGAATTTATTATTCAATGTGAAGAATATTGCCATTTTAACAATATTGATTATTTCAATTCATATATATGAAATAGGTCTACATTTATTTAGATTTTCTTTTATTTATCTTATTAGTATGTTATAATTTTCAATGTTAAAGACTTGTATTTTTTGATTAGTATATTCCTAAGTGTTTTATGTTTGGAAATCTATTTTGAATTGAATTATTTATTTAATTTCAAGTTCATTGCTAGTATATAAAGTTTCTTTTTTAAACTGAATATATTTTTCTTGTATAAATATTTACATAGAAGTCAGTGTGATATAGGAATAAACAGAGTTTCTAGTGAGGCAGATAAACTATGTCATTATTATTTATGAAACATTAATGAAGTTATAGTTACAGTATTTGGGCCTTTTATAGTATGTCCATTAGGATATAAGAAAAATCTCTATCTTACAATGGTTCAATAACTACTTCGTGGAATACTTTATTAAATATTTTGCCTTCTCTTTAATCAGCAGTTAAGTGTTATTAAAAGTATTTTCTATGTGTTCTTATACTAAAAATGTCTTAAGTATTTTCAATTCCTATAATAAATGTTCATAACTTGTATATTTATATCATTCCAAATTACTTAAGGTAAATTCTGTTTTTAATAATAAATATGTAGATATTATAAATTAATATAGTATATAAATATATAAAAGTATATCTATATCTAAATTATATAAACATACATGTATGTATATACACACATCATATATGAACAAGACCTCAGAAATTGAGAGTGGATATAAATTCTGATGAAAAAACCCTCCGTTGAACTGAACACAAAAGCATACACAGGGAGAGAGCAAGACAAACTCATAATGTCAGTGTCATCACAGAGAGTAAAATAATATTAGTTTTAATTAGTCTGGAATAAAGAGAGGTATTTTGTGTAATTGGCATTTAGGCATTGAGTATTCATAAGGCAATGAGTATTCATTCTTATAAAGTTCTTTATAAGATTCTGCACTTATTATTCTTGTTCACCTTTATTACTATAGAGGTGAAAAGGGTGTCATGCTCTTCTTCACCCATCATAAGGGTCACAGCCGACAGTCCTATCAAAAAAGACAAACTAATACGAGCAAAGTGTAACAAGTTTATTTTATCAAAGCCTTCAGAAATGAAGACCCAAAGACCTAGAAAAAAATCTCTAAAATATTTTTACACTTAGGTTTGATGAAGAATGAACAGCAACGTGGCAATGTGATTGGACAAAAGGGTATGATCTAATGGCAGTAGACTGAAGGGGGAACTCCAGCAATTCCTCTCTGTCCAGATTTTTTTTGGACTCTCTATGTAGCATTCCTTCCTCCTTAATATGGGGTAGGACTCCTCTGGAATTAGGGTATTCAAGAGAGAAGAGAGAGAGAGTGTGGCCTTTCTTGGTCTTACGGCTTGATTTTGGGGAGAACGGTTCTAGTTTCTATGACCTGTTCATATGGTCTGGCTCTGTGCCCCAACCAAATGTCAGTTAAAATTGTAATTCCCCTGTGTCAAGAGAGAGGGACCTGTAATCCCCATGTGTCCATGGAGAGAATTGATTGGATTATGGGGTGGTTTCCCCCATGCTGTTCTCATATAGTGAGTGAGATTCACGGGGTCTAAGGGTTCTAAAACTGAAACTGGAAACCATCATTCTCAGCAAACTATCACAAGGACAAAAAACCAAACACCGCATGTTCTCACTCATAGGTGGGAATTGAACAATGAGAACACATGGACACAGGAAGGGGAACATCACACACTGGGGACTGTTGTGGGGTGGGGGAAGGGGGGAGGGATAGCATTAGGAGATATACCTAATGATAAATGACGAGTTAATGGGTACAGCACACCAATATGGCACATGTATGTATATGTAACAAACCTGCACATTGTGTACATGTACCCTAAAACTAAAAGTATAATAATAATAAAATTAAAAAAAATAAAGTTCTACTACAATAAAAAAACAAAAACAAAAACAAAAACAAAAAACAACGTAGTTTTTCCTGTGCTCTCATTTCTCTTCTTTCCTGCCACCTTGTGAAGTAGGTGTCTGCTTCCCTTTCACCTTCAGCCATGATTGTAAGTTTCCTGAGGCCTCCCCAGCCATGCTGAACTATGAGTCAATTAAACCTCTTTTCTTTATAAATTACCCAGTCTGGGGTATTCTTTGCAGCCCTGTGAAAATGGACTAATACACCTGTCTTGGGGAAGAGGAATTCTGCTATGACATGGTTTTGGGGAGATATAGGGATGACAAACATGAAGATGAGAGAAGGTCAAAAAGATCTTGCTTCTGAGGTTCTTCCAATCTCTTTCAGTTCAATGTACTCAGCATGTCAAAGTGACATACTTTGGGGTATCGTGTTCTGAGCCCCAACATTGCTTGTGTACGTTAACAAATAAATGATTGATAAATAATGAATAATAAGATTACGTTTTAAATAAATTTACTCATTGGATAAAACATAACTAACCATGTGAATTTCTCTGTGTTTCCCTCATGCCTTATTTTGTTAATGCAGGAATTGGCCATGAATAAATTTGTTGTGGTGGTAGAAATAAAACATCAGTAGATTGTAGCTTTCTAGAACTTTGTGCATTAAACTAATTTCTACAACCTCTAAATTTAACTAGTTATTTTAGCTGGACAGAAAATCCAAATGAAATTGACATGACATTTGAATGTAAATAAGGGGAAAAGCATTTGTTAATTTTTGCATTTTTAGACATAGAAAAGACAATGATTACTCTTTTTACTCGAAGTGGAAATATCCTACAGTTTTATGAAATTTTTCACATCTCTATAATTGTTAATATTAGTTAATTTTACTTACACATAATCAACTCTTTCGTTTAGGTAAGAATTCTCAATAGAAACATTTATTTCATTAGCACATTTTTTCCCAAAAATTTTACCAGAGCGAATTTCAAAGGTTAATATCTGGTATTAAACAAACAAACAAAGAAACAAACAGTAGCTGTCTTGACACAGTTTTGTCCATTACAGAGGGAGCCACGAAACAATATTTTGACCTATTTACAACTATAATACCCTTGAGAATACATCAGCAAAAAAGAATCAAGTGCCCTGTTTTCTCTGGAATTTGAGCCTGGTGGAGCTCATGCATCTGTACTCATCCTCTCATGCTAAGGGAGTAATTACAAGAGTTCAAGCCAAATCCATAAATCATGATGTGGTGAGAACTCTGGTTTCCTTTGATGTCTTCCTTAAGTGAATGCAATCTCAGTGGCAGTTGATATCCCCTAAACTGTTCTTGCAAATGGTTATTACATTTGAACTTAGAAGCAATTTGTATTCTCTGATGGGCTTTTGTCTTTGAAATGTCCTTCCCCTTATAATCCAAATGGAATGTCAATGTTGAACCTTTTGTTCAGTTACATTCAGGAAAAGAAACAAATATGATTGTATACTTTATAGTGCTAAGGCGGTGCATTTCAAGAATACTTGCACACACAGAAACACACATCGCATATTTTTGAACAGGTAGATTCTACATAAATCAGTTTTAGATTTTTTTTTCAGTGTCGCCTTTTGCTCAGTTTGCTGTCCAATATTAACTTTTTCTGCATCTGGACTTTTTGTATATCCACTTACTTCGCATATTTCTTTTTCATGTCTCTAAGAGTATAGTTCTGAACAAAAACTAAAAAAAAAAAAATCAGAGAAAATTAATTTCTGATATATAGTGAGTTAGATAGTTTAGTTAGAGATAGTGAGTTAGAGATAGTTTAGTTAGAGGCATGATAGCTTATGTGAACTCTAAAGTAAAGCACACTTTTGCTCAAAACCCAGCCCTACTACTGAGTAGATGCTTGAGCCTACCATTCAAAATCGCAATACATGTAAACTATTATTATTTATGTATTAAATGATTAATTAGACATTTGTTTTAAAAAAAATTCTGGGCAGAACAATGTAAGGTTTGGTTAATCAGAAGGGATAAAATAACTACATGTTGAAGATGATTTGCATGTATCATTCACCATTCCTGACAAGCAAATCACCTGGCAGAAATATTTTCATAAGAAAATCCTTTCCTCCTTTTGATGAAGTATTAAATATGTATTTTTAATGTATTCTACTTAAGTGATGTAAACATTTTGCTAAAATAAGCTTAAAAAGTACACCAGTAATCTCCTGCTCTTTTAAAGCTCAAATAGTCATATTGAGGTAAAAATAAATATATAGTATTAAACAGTGTGCTTCAATATTTCCCACAGTTAGATGACATAAAAATATGTTATGGACCACATTTCTTAACCATAAGTCACACCTACCTTATGCTGTGCTCCTTTTCCTTAAACTCTCCCTGTGAATTTGTGCTTCATCACTAAGGCTAAAGAAAAGTTTAAAAGTGATAACTTCTCTGAGATATTTGTGCCTTAAGTACAGAAACACAACAGATAAAATCATCGTTAAAAGCAATGAAACAATAATGACAAAATCATAATTATAGGAACATATTCTTTTGAAAAATATTTCCTGGGCACCATATTATGATGCTTTTTGTACATTGTCTTTTTCAACCAATAGCCAATAAGTTGTCTAATGACCACCACAGACAGGTCAGAAAAAGGAAAGGCAGATATGTTAAATAATTTGCTGGCACTCATATAGGAAATGATGGCAAACCTGGGACATAAATTCATGCTTGCTTTGTTACAGGTGTGTGAATTGATACTTAATATGGTTCCTGACACTTAAAATCTATTAATTTCTTGTCCATCTTCAGTAATACATGGAAGCCCAAAATACAGATGCTTAATCTGTTACTGGTATTATTAGGAGGTAGCTACCTAAGTAAATATTCAGGTAGGACAGGGCAACCTAGGTATTTAGGAGGAAGAAAGAAGACCGACAAAAAATAGAGTAAAGAATAAGCAAGCAGTTAAGATGTAGAGGTGGCAATAAGGTAGGAAGAAGGAAACAGATTTCAAGTACTATATATAAATTCTTAAAACATGTACAATTTACACAATTTACCATTGAGTCCTATTTTATACACAAGAATGAATTGCAAAGCCACCAAAGATTTATTGACCCTACCAGTGGATTATATATTAAAATCACTTCTAGTTGAGTCTTGGGTGATCAAAAATAAGACCCTGTCTCCAAAATTTAGGTGAAATTTTATAGGATTGCTTCAATATTATTCCTGTTTGCTGAAAAGGTAATACTACCGAAAAAAATAAAATCATGGAACTGTACTAAAATTATGATAAAAATTCAAATAATAACTTTGAATGCTTCATCCATTGGTTATAACTTACTATAGGCAAAACATCTGTCATGCTGTGAAAAGTGCTGATGAAGTTTATTAAATTAGGAAGGCAATAAGAATAATTATTTAAAAAATAGAATTACATAAAAACATTCAAAATCATTTTGCTTGTATAAAACAACTGGTGATTAACCACACATCAGCAATTATTTGCTAAGCAATGATTACCTGCATCTCTATAAAAATTAATTCTTCTCCAAAATGCTTAAAATATTCCTACAGAGAAATTATCATCAGCATATACTAGACATTTTCTAAATTGAAAATTGCCTAGAAAATTGTGATCTCTTTTTAATTACTTTTTATTACTGATAAGTTTTTAATACATCAGGATGAAAAAGAGGACCAGCAAGGCAGCCACCCCAGGGTGTTATGATCTTTGTCTCTTCTGGCAGCATTCATCTCATTCATGTTTTATACAATACTGATTGGTTCCATGGAACATGCTTAGGAAAACCATAAACTATAATGCCCTAAAGGCTTGATTTGTTTGACTTGTTGATTTGCTCTACAAATAAAATTGTTAAACACCGACATGGTATTTGGTAAGAGATTGTAATTATATATGTCTTGGAAATAAGGACTTTTAGATTGGGATTCATTCATTCCCAAGTGGATATTGGCTATGCAGCTTCCGTACTTTAAAAGAAATTTGAAGCCTGTATATCCTTAGTGCAGCTTACTCTAGACACATTAGAAGAAACAATTCATTTACAATGTTATATATATTTTGTAGTATTCAGTATTAATAATAAACTAAAGGGCCCGATGAAGCCGTACTCTACTAGGAATCATGCATATCTTAAGAGAAGTGTTGAAAATTAAACTCTCCATAGTATTATTAAGAAACACTTATAGCCAAGAGAAAAAATAAAAGTAAAAAGATGATTACTACCCTCAACTCTGCAACTTCTTACTATGTCATAGTGAGTAAATCATGTAAATATTCAGAAGTTACTTTATATTTCATAATATGTGGATTAAAATACCTATTCACCTTAATTATGGCTGACTTTTCTTAACCCACAGAATTTCTACTTAGGCAATTTATGTGAAAGGATGAATTTATTTGTTAAATAAATGTTTTACAATGTGCTGGAGAGATAAAGATGAATAAGACCAAATCCTGCCCTCAAAGAGTTTCTTAAAGGTACCCTTAAGACTCATAGAATTTAATGAAAAAAGAAAAAGAGTCAATTACTATGTCATGTGTTTAAAGGAGCAATGCAGATCATGGAAAGATTTGAGGGAGCATAAGAGAAGTACCTAAACATTGGCCTCAATTATATACCTAGGGAATGATGACTCAGAAATACACCACTTAAGCCTAGCTCTTGTTTATTTCCTGAACCGAAAACCTGAATATCCAACTTCTTCCTATATCTGTTCTGTTCAATTTCTCACAGGCATCTCAAATGAACGGGTCTATAATTGAGCTAATCTATCCTCCCAACAACTACACTTACTGGCTCCTCTATTTTTTTCTTGTCACTGTAAATAGAATTCACATTCAGGCAGGTATTCAATTTCTTGTGTAGTTATCCAACTCCTTCCAGAGCCCATCTTTATTTGACCTTCTCAATTTAGCCACACTGGACTTCCTTTAGCCCTCTAATGTGTTCTTCCTCACCACACTTCTCACTCTCATTCCATGCCCTCCTAGGGTAAAGGTTTCATTTACTATAACGGGGCATACTGGAGTGGTGTCAGAGTTTGAAAGGGTTTAATAAAGACAAAGTAGAAGCTGTCAATGAAGAAGGAGAGGTTACAAGTACTACTTACAGAAAGAAAAGTCTGTGTTTAGAAAAATTAAAGGGAAACATTAGTCTTGTAATACTAGGAGGCTATAACATGCTTTTTCGGATGATATCACGGAAGTTAGAAATGGAGAACAGCACTTTAAGTGCAATTCTCTTCCTTCTAGTCTTCACATTTAAATAAGTCAAAAACTGATAGAGTCTTTCTCTTTAATGTTTCCCTATCAATTCCTTTGTTTTCACTCTCAGAGTAGCTATCATGGTTCCAACCTTTTACCATTTTTTTTCCTTAAAAAAAAAATCTCTCTCTCTCTATCTCTCTTTCTTTCTCTCTCTGTCTCTGTCTCTGTCTCTGTCTCTGTGTGTGTGTGTGTGTGTGTGTGTCTGTGTGCATGTGAAAACACTTCTTCACTTTTGCTTTCTACAAGTTGCTCTGGGTTACTTTGTGTCTTCCTTGTCCCTGAATCTGCCATCTCTTCGCGGACCTGGTTTCTTGGTTAGAGAGTGGTATTTGATACCAAGATCTGTGGTACTAGATATGCCCATTGCTGTGATGGTGCCACTGCTTATAGTACTACTGAGCAGACATCAGATGAATATATGTGTGTATATTAACCATGTATATACAAATATCTACAAATGTGTCTATATGTAATTATCTGTATCCGTATTAAGGTGAGCATGAGTTAATAGCAATGCATCCAATTCTGATCCATTGCTACAAGGATCTTTCTAGCCTTGTCCCCTTATTTATTTGTAGCTTCCTCTCCAACTGTGAGAAATATGGCTCCCACCACCCATCATTCATTTAACTAATGTCTAGTAGTATCAGAATTGTTAAACAGTATGTCCATAGGAAACAACATTATCAACGTGAATACAGTACTTACATAAAATTTTTTGAACTTTTAATCTTCAAAATTTCACTCATTTTCAAAGATCAGTAAAATTGTTTTATAGATTTGTAATATAGCTAGTTTTTTTAACACGTTTTGCATTCTCTCCTCCCATCTTCTGAACTCTTGATTTTTTTAAATTTTAGAACATTAGGCTTATTATTTTCCCTGTAAAGTTCTGTGAATTTTGATAAATGAATAGCATCATGTTTCCACCATCATATTATTTACAGAAGAGTTTCACCTTCCTGAAAATTCCTCTGTGTTTCACCTATTCAGCTCTCCTTTTCTCCCTCCCAGAGCCTTGACAACCACTGGTTTCTTTATTGTCTACAATGTTCCCTTTTTCAGAATATCCTATCATTGGAATCACAAAGTATATAGCTTCTTCAGATTGTCTTCTTTCACTTAGCAATATGCATTTAAGATTTATTCTGTTTTTATAGCTTGATATCTCATTTATTTTTGTCACTGAATAATATTCTACGTATAGATATATCAAGTGTGTTCAGTCATTCACCTCTTGAAGAGTATCTTTGTTTCTTCCAGTTTTTGGTGAGAATAAAGTGCTAGAAACATTCATGCATAGGTGTTTTGTGAACATATTTTATTATTTATTTATTTATTTATTTATTTATTTATTTATTTTTTTAAAGATGGAGTTTCGCTCTTCTTGCCCAGGCATTCATCAATGGCAACGGCACGATCTCGGCTCACTGCAACCTCCACTTCCCGGGTTCAAGTGATTCTGTTGCCTCAGCCTCCTGAGTAGCTGGGATTACAGGCATGCACCACCACGCCCGGCTAATTTTGCATTTTTAGTAGAGACAGGGTGTCTCCATGTCGGTCAAGCTGGTCTCAAACTCCTGACCTCAAGTGATGCGCCTGCCTCGGCCTCTCAAGTGCTGGGATTACAGGTGTGAGCCACCGTGCCCGGCCTGTGAACATGTTTTCAATTCAGTTCGTTGAACACCTAGATACACAATCGCTGGGTCATATAAGGAGGCCATGTTTCAAAGCTGTATAAAACACAGCAAAATTGTCTTCTAAAATGGCTGTACCATTCTTTATTTCCAAATGCAATGAGTGTTGTTTTTGCTCTGTACCCTTTCCAGTGTTTGCTATGGTCAGTTTTTTATTTTGTTGTTGTTGTTATTATTATTATTTTCCCCAATCTAGTAGGTTTTTAGCGATATCTCATTTCTGTTTTAATTTGCAATTTTTGTGATGCCAAATGATAATGAACCTCTTTTCATATGCTTATTTTCCATCTGTGTGTCTTATTTGGTGAGGTGTCATTTCAGAACCTTTGCCCATTTTTTAATTGTGTTGTTTGTTTTCTTATTGTTGAGTTTTAACAGTTCTTTGTATACTTTTGGATACAAAACCTTTATCAGATATATGGTTTTCAAGTATTTCTCTCAGTCTATGGCTTGTCCTCTTGTTATGTTTATGGTACCACCTCAAGACTGTGAGGCCCAAGGAGTTTCTTGCTTTCATGGCAATCCACACTCAGCCCCCAGCAATTCATCAAAATTACCATTAAGTTTTCCTACCAGTTTATAGCTCCAATAGTTTCTGTTTTAGGTATGTTGCCTTCTCTAAAATAAAGTTGTCTGAGGTCAGATTGATGTTACCTTTTTTTTTTTTTGTCATTAACCCCTATAGCATGTGAACTCTCATGTTTATACATATATTTCTTGGTTAACCAAACATTGAGTCTTTCCTGATGGACCCAACTCAAGAGATTCCCATTCCTGCACTTATAGTAATATCTCATAAAGTATTTACAGTTTCTAAAAATATAAGTATTAGAATGTAAACCAAAACATGAAATAAATATTCACAAGTCCATACCGATATACCGTTATAAATAAATAATTCACTAAACAAACATAGAAAAATACAAATCTCCCATAAAAAAAGAATTCCAGACAAATTGTATAGATATTCCCCCAACAAGGATGTGGCCTATAACCCCCCATTCCTTAAGAGTGGATGACACATAAATGAATTCCTTCCAAAGACTATAGTATGCAATGGGGCTGGGGGCCAGAAAAACTTTACAGTAGAAGAACCTGATAAACTCTACTTCAACGAGTTGTCCAAGACTAATATCATGCTGGGAGTATGATAGTGTGTTCTCTAATACGATGTGATACAAGTGGTACTTCTTTGTTTCTGTGGTTTTCCTCCAAAGAACACATAACCTCAGTCTAATCACGAGAAAATAATCAGACAAATTCTAACTGGGAGGCATTCTCTAAAATGTCCGACCAATACTCTCAAACTGTCAATATCCTGATACACAAGAAAACTCTGATAAACAATCATAGTCAAGAGGAGCCCAGGAACATATGATGACTAAATATAATGTAATACTCTGTATGTAAACCTGCAACAGAAAGAGAGACATTAGATAAAAACTAAAGAAATCTGAGAAAAAAAACAAACAAACAAACTACAGACTAGATAATAATGTACCAATTTTGGCTCAATGATCTTGACACATGTGCCATACTATTTGTAAGATATTAATAATAGGAGAAAATGGGTGTGGAGTGTATGGAAATTTCCTATACACAATCTTGCTGTATTTCAGTAAATCTAAAACTGTTTTAACAATTTTTTAAAGTTTATTTACAGAAATTAATGACACATAAGGTAGAGATGAGGGCAAGGAAAAAAACAAAAGGAATTAAGATAGAGACAAGCTTGTCTGGTAAACATAATTTATGCCATGAATTGGAACATACCTGCATGAGTTGGGAAACAATATTTACTTGATTAAATCTAACAATGAGAAATATGCAATTAGTTCTAAGACTGATTGCCCACAAGAAAAACTGAACAGAACAGAACAAAATTCTTCAGAAAAAGAACAAAAATACATTCTATTAACAACTGAGTGAAAGCCTCTATCCATTTTCTTACAGAAAAAAATATATATTAACCCTCATAATAATTTATATATATATGCTAAACAAATACATATTTTCGTATTATTATTTGGCTGCTTATATAAACACAGGCACATGCATTTAAGCAATCACAATTACGAATTATTATTTCACTTTTAAAGTGGAAAATCTTGATTTCATTTTCTGGTTGTGTGATGGTTAATATTAAGTATCAACTTGATTGGATTGAAGGATGCAAAGTATTGTTTCTGGGTGTGTCTGTGAGGGCGTTGCCAGAAGAGATTAACATTTGAGTCAGTGGACTTGGAGAAGAAGAACCAACCACAATGTTGGGGCGGGGACCATCCAATCAGCTGCCAGCGCGGCTGGAGAAAGCAGACGGAAGAAGTTGGAAGAAGCTGGCTTGCTGAGTCTTCCAGCTTTCATCTTTCTCTTGTGCTGGATGCTTCCTGCCCTTGAACATCAGACTCTAGGTTCTTTGGCCTTTGGACTCTTGGACTTAACATCAGTGGTTTGCTAGGGGCTTTTGGGCCTTCAGCCACAGACTGAAGACTGCACTGTCGGCTTCTCTACTTTTAACGCTTTGGGACTTAAGGACTAAGTCCCTACTGGCTTCCTACCTCCTCAGCTTGCAGATGGCCTATCATGGGACTTGTGATCGTGTGAGCCAATTCTCCCTAATAAACTCCCTTCTATATATACATATAGCCTATTAGTTCTGCCCCTTTGGAGAACCCTAACACCCGTTGTAGATATAAAATGTCAGACGATACAAGACATTGTAAAAGATAAAGTAAATGTTCAATTGCATACCCGATCCAGACCACCACCCAACCCCATCCTTAAGAAATAGCAAATTTTAGAAGTATGATCCACCAGAATTAATTTATGTGCTTATGTTTTAAGACAACAAATAAGCTAAAAGCAATCATTTTATACATTCTTTTGCCTGCTAATATTTTACCTATCTCTAAAGGATTCTACCTGGTCCATTCACAGACATCACCTGCATTTAACATTTTAATACTTTTGTCTTAATCATTTAAACTTTTAATTACATAGATATACTATAATTTATTTAAGTTATCTCCTTAAAAGGGATATTTAATTTTCAATATCTTATTCATTGTACACTACTAGTTTTTATGTTCATTAACATACATTTTGTTCTTTATCAACGTTTCCCTGAAAGAAAAAAAGATCTAAGACCATCATATTCTATTTGAAGAGAAAGCAAATGTCTGTCTAAAAAGTGCTTTTCCTCAGCCTTGTTAAGACCACATTTCACTGTTTATTCAGTTCTCAACCTTTTTCGATAAAAATGTTTAAAAAATTATATATCAGTGTTGTATGCATTTTCTTTTTTCAGGTAAACTTAAGAATAATCATGTTCCTTTAGTTTCTTCACTAACAATATACATTTTTATGTGTATATATATACATATATGTATGTGTATATATATACATATATGTATGTGTATATATATACATATATGTATGTGTATATATACATATATGTATATGTATATTTTCTTTGGCTAAAGGTTAGAAATGATTCAAATTGTTAATTGTATGAATAGACAAATATTAAGATATTTACAGTACTTTCATTATTACTTAAAATGAATTAAAATACCCAGATAAATAGGCTGTGATGTTAATGGCAGAGGTATTGCTTTAAAAGTATTGCTTTACTATAAATATTTTTTAGGTACAGGCAGATCTGAAGGGCCTGAAAACTCTTATGGATTGTAAACACAAATCACAGGCTCTGGCCAAGGGTACAAGTAGTAAAATCTGTAACAGTTGATCCATTGATTCTGCCCACTCAGCTGGAAATCAATTCTTTGTAAGTGAACATGGCTCTGAATTTATGAAGGAGCCTGAAGCCCTCAAGGAGCAGAAGTCACTCTGCTGCTAAGGCCTATTTGAGGGTGGCATTATCTGGCAAGCAAGTTTGTTAGTATGGTTTTTTAAAAATGATAGTTAATACACTTGACCTTCACTCCCTTTTTCTCAAAATGGTAAGTTTTAAAATTATCTGCAAAACAGAAAATGATTCTCAGCCAAGAAAAGTGTACATTGATCTATGGATTAACTGTATACCGAATGTGTGCAATATGTCATGTGGGAAGTATTTCAGAAATTAGAAAGCAGAATAAAAATGAACTCAAAATGGAAAAGTTCACCAAAAATGCCAAGTAGAACTCACATGTTTTCTAATGTCCAAGTATCAAAACCAAAACAAACAAAAAAACTAAGTTTCTAATTTAGGAGAAAAAAAGCAGCAGCAAAATTATTTTTACATTATAAGTGCCACCTAATATATTGTCACAGTATTTTTATAGATATCCAGTTTGTATTTCTCAAAAATAAAAAACAAACTATATTATGATGCGTAGATGCTATATAATAACATAGTTTACCTTGAGTTTATAAACTCTAAACAGAAAATTATTCTTTAAAATTCCCTTAATTCAGTTCTTATTTAATTGGTTTTAACAAAGCTACATTTTGTAATAAATCCAACAATTCACCTTTATTTTATATGGACTAAAATATAATGAATAAATATGGTGACTTTATTCTTTAAATTATTTATCCCACCGTAACAGTCATAATGCTTCCTTACGTCATTCATATTAATGGCCATATCTTTCTCTTTGAGTAACCATATCTCAATATAGGAAGCATCTCACAATTTGCTTCTTTTTATGTCTCATTCACACCAAATTAGCATTGTATGTACCAGTCTCCCAAGGGAAAGAGGAAAAACATTCTCAGCAGATTTGAAAGTTAGTTACTTGGCACTATCATCTAAAAACTTTGCTGACTTTTTCACATATGCCAGCCCATGTGCAGCTAATCCAGAATCCTCTTAGGTAATGCTACCTCCATCCTTCTTTCACTTTAAAAACAAGTGGGCTTGAAAACATTTCACTAGTGGAGTATAGCACATCAAGGATTGGGCTCTTTCCTTCTCAATAACGTATTTTTAAAAATCTAAAACACAGAAGGGATTGAACCTAAGATATATTTTTTAATATGTCATAAGAACGAGTAAGTTTGCTATGTCATAACATTTCTATAGAAAAATAGACACAAGCCCACCCAAAATGAAAAGGAAAAGATGTATTTAAATATCATCAATGTGATTCATTTCAAAAGTTAAAGAAGGTCGTGATACTAAGGGAGAGAAGCAATGTCCAGTCTTGCCTAAAGAACATGATTATGAAAGGACCATTCCATTTTCCTCTCAGATAAAATGTGATACATTGGGAGTAGGTATTCATTTCTGTTTGATGTATGAACTTATTCAAAAAAGGTGCCAAATACAAAGCAGTGGTGTCCAACAATACTATTGGGTTATCCCTTAAATTATCCTTTAAAATGTACAAGAATATGGTATATTCCATTTTATGTTATTTCTTACTTATACTATCAGTTGAAATTTAATTTTTATTTTTAAAATTTTTCATTATTTTTGTGGATACATAGCAGGTGTATATATTTATGTGGTACATGAGATATTTTGATACAGCCATACTATGTGTCGTAATCACATCAGAGCCAATGTGGTATCTGTAACTTTTAGCATTTACCCTTTGTGTTACAAAGAATCAAATTATATACTTTTGGTTATTTTAAGATGTACAATTAAATTGTTATTGACTATAGTCACCCTGCTTTCCTATCAAATACTAGATCTTATTCATTATTTCTATTTTTTTGTACCCATTAACCTTCGCCAATTCCCCCCATCCCCTCACCAACTAACCTTACAAGCTTCTGGTAACCATCATTCTCTCTATCACCATGACTTTAATTGTTTTAATGTTTAGCTCCCATAAATAAGTGAGAACATGTAAATTTTATTTTTCTGTGCCTGGCTTATTATGTCAGAAATATGTTTTAATTATAAAGCTTTTACATGATGCAATATAAAAAGAGCCTATTAATTAATTTTGTTCTTGACAAGAAGATGGAAGATTCTTTCTAAAAAATATCATGTGAAAACAAAAATGCCTGAACATTGATAAAATAATGAATCCTTCTATCACAACACAATAGTAGAATTATTGTATTTATATCTTTAAAATACAAATTTTATAGGTTAAAAATTGTATTTTCTTTACAAATCATTCCTTGCTTCTTAACAGCCCCATCTTACTCTTTGTTCATTGCATTTTAATCTTTACTATTGCCTTTAATTAGGAGACTAAGAGATCTGAATTCTAAAAGAATTTAGATTTAAAAGGTATTTCAGCTCCAAGATATGAAAGCATTTTGTTTAAATCTTAATTGCATCTTTTAATTTAATATTCAATTATAATACTATTATAAGGTCAAATTGAGTGGAGATTGTCTAACTTTATTAACATCGGCATAATTACTAAAAGGATAAAATTTTCAGAGGTCATCTGACTCTTATTCAGAATCATTTCTTATTGATTGACCAGGAAATGGAACAGTTTGAGGTTTTCCTCTAATTATTTAAAGCCGTCTTCACTTATCTCATTACATATTTATAATGTTTCAAATTAATGATGATGATTATATCTTTATAAAGGTTACTGTAATGGATTCAGCCTTCACTATAAAAAAAAAGCTGCTGCAATTTCTTCAAAATATTAAATAATACAAAGTGTAGCCACTGATTTGGAAAACCTGCATGTAAATAAGGTATAATCTGTTAATAATTTTAGTAATAATTTAGAACAATTTGTATACTTACACTCACAGTCCCATAAACCACATATTGTGGTTTTCTGGGAAGTAATATGGTGCTATATAATATAAAGATATCGTTACTCTTATGCAAAATGCAATATTAAAGCTTCTACTCAAGAAGTTTACACTTTCCATAGGTGCAAGTGCAGTTATACATTTGCATATTTAGTTTGCATCGGAAATTACAGGGATCATTTTAAAGAAGTAATGTTGGATTAATTTTTATGCAGTTATACTTTTTGCAAATAAAATTGTATTAATATTACCAAATGGTGCTTTTTTTGTTTGTTTTTAAATGGCAAAATCCCCAACCAACCTGCTCTGGTGGCTCCTAATGTATTTCAGGTAGATCCACACAGCTCTTTGGAATGCGGGGCTGGAGGTCATTTAAATGAAATTTCATATAGAGACATTTGTAAAAGCATTTCACTTAATTAGAAAGCATTATAAAATATATGTTCAAGCATTATTAAAGGAAATCCATTTCTGGATAAATAAGAATTTAGTGAAATTGAATAGTATTCACATATACTGCCTGCTTGTTTCTGCTTTATTATTTTCTAACAAATAGAATCCACGTAAAAATGTTGTATCTTAATTAAATATTTGAAGGTCAATGTTCAACTTATTTTTACTTTTACCAAACAGTACCTTTTACATATGACTATGTAATTAAGTATTTTTCTGAAATTGTCAGAGAGAGAAGTACTGTGAGTAAAAGTGTAACTTCTGTGACCACGAAATAAATTTTGTTTTATGACAGTTTTTATTGAATATGACTACAGCTAATGAAGCATTCATAAAATTATAGGTTTGGGAAAGACCTTGAGAGTGCAATTAGTCTATCTCCTTTCCTGATCGCTTTAAGACACTTTATTATTCCATTTCATTCTGAGAACTACAGAGAAGACAATTTTATAAAATCTTTCTGTGATAATAAATTTCAAGTCTTAAAGAAATGTGACAGTTCTCTTTTTTCAGAGGTCTGCTGCTTTGAACTATGTTTTATATTTTAAAAGTGGCTGAAGATAATAATTTGTACCTACGAAAGCAGAATTTTCTTTTTTCCCTATATTTACCTTTTACTTTTTTATTTATGATGAAAATACACATTCAAAAGGTAATCCTCCTCTTGAATATTTTTTCTCCTTTCATCTTAGTACCAGTAATGTCATCTCTTAAGTGATTCTTCTACCATTAAATAGACAATTTCATTGTTTTTAATGTCAGACTCTTTTGCAATTTTTAGCTGGAATAGATGTTGATTCAAATTATTACTATAAGTTTCAAGGCCTTTTCACAGAATGATGTGTTAGAGGCAGCATCATAAGAAAAACGTAGAGGATCCACGAGTTGATGCATAAGAACAAGCAGTTATATAATCCATAGTGTTCATAGAAAGCAGAGTGCCTTTAATGATCCGGAAAAAGTCTGTAATTGTTAATACTAGTACCTCATATTCCAAGGCACAACCTGACACAGAAGAGACTCATAGATTTTTTTTTTCTTTTAAGAGACAGGGTCTTGCTCCAACACCCAGGCTACAGTGCAGCAGCATGATCATAGTTCACTGCAATCCCGAACTCCTGGGCTCAAGCAATCCTCCCACTTCAGCCTACTGAGTATCTGGAACTACAGGTGTGTGCCACCATGCCCAGATAATACTTTTTGTAGATACGGGGTCTCCACTTGTTTTGCCTAGGTAGGTCTTGAACTCCTGGCCAAAAGTTATCTTCTGGACTTGGCTTCCAAAAGTTCTGGAATTGCAGGCATGAGGCACCATGCTCGGCCAGGAACTCAGAATTGATTGGTGTCCATGTCTATAATTTTTGGCAAAACTGAAATCCAGAGATGAAGTACCTCTATTCAAAAGCGGGTACAAAGCAAAAACACATACATTTCTCCCTATATGCAAAAAATAATAATAAAACTTCATTGTGACTTTCTTATCACTCTTAAAACTGAAGTTTCTAATATATACTTTACTCAAAACCCTATCTAGATTTCTATTTTGTTCCCAGTTCTTTGCTACTCTGTGCCCATATTTCATCAATGATGATGTGCTGGCATTATTTTCATTTTATCACTTTGAGAACATGAACTTAGGTTTATCTTTTAATGTTAATGTTTAATTTACAAGCCGTGAAAAAAGTACTTCTAGTTACGATTATAAAGAAAAATGAGAAAAGTAGGTAGCATGGATTTTTATACAAATTGTTTTTAACCTTTTTTAAAATAATTACCAGGCTCAAAGTGTGCTGGTAAACTCTTTGGTATCCATCTCAGGAAAAAGAATTCATCGTAGCTGGATCACAAAGACTGTATCTAGTTTTACTCTCTTGGTTGAATCAAAGAACAAGTCAAAAAATTGTTCAGAACACGACATTTTGATGTTATTAATTCAACAATAAAGTAAGAGTTTTACAAACTGCTGAAAGATAGGAACATTTGTGTTTCCTGACCAGAGAGTAAAGATAAAGTTAGAAATTACGTAGCCTTCTGTAAAGGTTGCTTGGTTCATAAAGGCTAAAAAGACGAGGTGCTCTTAGAAGAAGTAGAAATTCTTCAAGGGAAACTGAGCTCTCTGTAAAGCAAGCAAAGGACAAATTCCTATGGAATCATTGTGTAAGAAACGAAAGATTAGAACAAGAAATTTCAAAAGTATTACTTAACTGAGTGAAGAGTAATGTAGCGACAACACAATATTCCATCATAAAAATTTCTTCAGAGGCCTATATTAATGCAGCCCATTAAAACTTGGAATTCTTGGATAATGTATATTTCAAACATTCCCTGATTGTCTGGTAGTTAGGATTAGGCACTCTCCATATATATTTTTTCTTATCTTGTAAAAATAAATATAAAACTCATAACAGACAAAGAGAAAGTTGGAAAGAAGTTGATAAAATTCATTTCCAAAGAAAAAATGAAAATAATATGACATTTAAAAAAATCTAAAATACATTATACTTAACAACAATAGATAGAATCACGAAAGAGTCTTATTTGGGAGCTCATTAAGGCTAATTTAAATTTTAATAAGACAAGTGTTATTGGCAATCTGAGGTGTATAAATTTGTTAATTTCTATCATTAATTCTATTATTACCCTTCTCAAATTAATTCAGAGCTTAAAAATCATGTTACTATCTATGTAGTTACCTTTCCCTTTATTCTTCTAAGGCTGCATTGAGTATATCAGAGAAAAGAATACCAAGGAATATTAATTACTTATCTAGTTCTGTAGAATTTATTTAAAATTATAGAGCTTAAAACATAGTTATAAATCCTAATATATTACTATTTCAGACATAAATTGTATTGGTGCTATCATAATAAAAAAGTCATATGGTATGAGATGTTAAAAATAATTGTTCATATTTGAAATAGAAGCCCTATATTTTAAAATGTTACATAGACAAGAATACCATTCTAAATCCTTATATTTGTTTTCACTGATAGATTATTCTTAGCTCCTTAGAGAGGTCATGGCCCCCAGGCATTTAATTTGTGGTTGAGAGATATTAATCTTTAACATTTTCACTGTAAGCTGCATAACAATAAATTCATTTCCACAAAGGAATAATTAGTGCAAACCTGGGCAAAATACCATCCAAAGTAGCTATTAATGCTAATTTCTACATCTCATTATTTATTTTTGTGTGTTTTCTTAGGGAAGGGAAAAAATTATGTAAACACAGACAGACCCCTTCCTTTTTTGTATCATTATTCAGGCATGTGTCAAAAACCTTTCTACCACCACATTCTGGCTGTGCAACTTTTATTAAGTCGCTTAACGTCTCTGAGCCTTTGTTCCTCATCTCCATGTGGGAAAGCGAAGAGATGGCCACCAAGGAGTAGCTGCAGTGTCTGAAAGATTTCCACAAGGACATCCTGAAGCCCTCGCAGGGGAAGGGCCAGAGAGTGCGGTCTGAGGACAAGGCCGAGGGAAAACCTCCGCAGAGGCAGAAGTGGTCTAGTCTAGCAAGATCGACTTGGTGATCTCCGTGACTGGCGGCTTCGTGGGCCTGGTCCAACGTCTGGCGCTTCCCATACCTCTGATACAATAATGGTAAGGTGAATTTCTCATACTTTCCTGTTTGGAGCGGCCTGCCTGTGTTTTTCTTGGAGATCATCACAGGCCAGTACACCTCTGAAGGGGGCATCACATACTGGGAAAAGATCTGGCACTTGTTCTCTGCCATCGGCTCTGCCTCCGTCGTAATTGTGCCCTTCCCGAACGTCCACTACATCGTCATCCTGGCCTGGGCTACATACTACCTGTTCCAGTCCTTCCAGAAGAAGCTGCCCAGGGCGCACTGCAACCACAGCTGGAACACGCCGCCCTGCATGGAGGACACCATGCGCACGAACGAGAGTGTCTGGATCACCATCAGCTCCACCAACCTTACCTCCCCTGTCATTGAGTTCTAGGGGCGCAACGTGCTGAGCTTGTCCCCTGGAATCGACCATCCGGGCTCTTTGAAGTGGGACCTCTCTCTCTCTGTCTTCTCTTTGTCTGGCTAGCCTGTTTCTTCTGCATCTAGAAGGACGTCAGGTCCACCGGGAAGGTCGTCTACTTCACAGCCACGTTCCAGTTCGCCATGCTCCTGATGCAGCTGGTCCGAGGGCTGATGCTGCCCGGCATGGGTGCCGGCATCAATTTTTCTCTGTATCCAGACCTCACCTGCCTCGAGGGCCCACAGGTGTGGATTGACGCTACGACCCAGATATTCTACTCCTAGGCCATCTGCCTGGGGGCCATGACCTCTCTACGGAGCTACAACAAGTATAAGTACAGTTCGCACAGGGACTGCATGCTGCACGGATGCCTGAACAGTGGTACCAGTTTTGTGTCTGGCTTTGCATTTTTTTCCATCCTGGACTTCTGGCACGAAAGCAAGGGGTGGACATTGCTGATGTGTCTGAGTTAGGCCTGGCCTGGTCTTCATTGCCTACCCCAAAGCTGTGACAATGATGCCGCTGCCCACGTTTTCGGTCCCTTTGTTGTTGTTGTTGTTGTTGTTGTTGTGCTTCTCTTGCTTGGACTGGATGACCAGTTTGTTGAAGTCGAAGGGCAGATCACGTCCTTGGTTGATCTTTACCCATCCTTCCTAAGGAAAGGTTATCTCCGGGAAATCTGCACCGCCTTGGTGTGTAGCATCAGCTACCTGCTGGGGCTGACAATGGTAACGGAGGTTGGCGTCTATGTCTTTGACTGCTATGCAGCTAGCGGTGTATGCCTTTTGGGGGCTGCATTCTTTGCCTGTATAGTTATTGCCTGGATATATGGTGTTGATAATGTTTATGACAGTATTGAGAACATGATCGGCTATCGGGCCGGGCCCTGGATGAAGTACAGCTGGGCTGTGATCACTCCATTTCTCTGTGTTGGATGTTTTATCTTCTCGATCGTCAAGTACATACCCCCTGACTTACAACGAAACCTACGTGTACCCCAACTGGGCCATCGGGCTGGGCTGGAGCCTGGCCCTTTCCTCCAGGATGTGGGTTCCCTTGGTCGTTGTCATCCGCCTCTGCCAGACCGAGGGACTGTTCCTAGTGAGAGTCAAGTAACTGCTGACCCTGAGGGAACCTAACCGCAGGGCTGTGGGGCGCGAGGGAGCCACACCCTGCAGCTCTGGCTCCATCTTGAGCGGCGCTCTCATGAAACCGACCCACATCATTGGGGGTAGGAAATGCTTTCTTTAAACTATTATTCTCTGGGTTCTTGTTTCTCTGCTTCATTGTTTTAGAGTTTACCTTTCATATTAAAGTATTTACCCAAGTATGTGGGGACTTTTTATTTCTTTTCTTTGCAAGAATTATTTCTTTAATTACACTATTTGTAACAGAAAATTTGAAACATACACAAAAGTAAAGGTACTATTATGATCAGTATGTATTCAGTATTTTGGTCAATCTTTCTTAATATAATTTTCTATATCTATATATAGATATATAGGTACATTATTTTGCTAGATTATTTGAAAGCAAATCTTACATAGCTTGCCTTTTCACCCAACAGTAATTTGGTATGCTTCATTAACTTTAATATTTTGATTTTATGTCACCACCATGTCTTTAATAACTCAACAATATTCATTACATTTTAATAATATCTTATACCCAGCCAAAATTTAAATGTTTCTTATTGTTCTAAATGTTATTTCAATTTTGCTTGCTTGAATTAGGATGCAAAGTTCACACACTGCATATTTGTTTACTTATTTTTAAAGAGGGAGTCATAACTTGGTACTCCTATGTCATAAATAAAATGTTAATAGGAGTAATTGAGTTACTAGTTTTCAATATTGGCAATTTGATAATTATATTTCTTTTAAAGTCATATAACTATGGTTGGATACATTGAGGGAGTTCATTTTCTCCTACCCATTAGTGTGTGTATGGATCTCTTTAGCAACATATCCAAAAAATTGCAATCACCCTTCTGCTTAAACAATTCCAGGGACAAGAATTTCAGCATTTCCAAAGTAGTCAATCACAGTATTTGATATGTTGAATCATTAGACTTTGTTCTCATGTGGAAAAAACATAATTCCACATGGAATACATTGTTACTCTTCAATGATATATAGGATTATATATACTGATTCTATCAATTCTACATGAAATATGACATATTATTTTTTAAATATGCAGACTTTATGTTTTAGAGCAGTTTTATGTATCACCTTACTCCGCTCTTCCAGCACGCACTGACATGGTATATTTGTTACAATTGATGAATCAATATTGGTACATTGTTGTAAAAGCCCATACTTTTCATTGGGGTTCACTCTTTGTGTTGTACATTCTATGGGTTTCGACAAATGTACAGTTGCATGTATCCATTATAACATTGTCATTAAGTATAGTTTCAATGCCTTAAAATCCCTGTCAATTGCCTGTTCATCCCTCCCTCCCTTTAATAAAATCCCTGGAAACCACTGATGTTTGAATGTCTTTTATGCTTTGCCTTTTCCAAAATATCAAGTAGTTGAAATCACACAGTATGTTTTATTTTCAGATTGGCTTTTTTGTTTACTTAGCATGGAAGGTGCCTCTGTGCCTTTCAATGGCTTAATAGCTCCTTTTTATCACTGAAAAATATTTTATTGTGTGGATAAAACAAAGTTTTTTATCCATTTACCTGTTGAAGAACATCTTGGTTCTGTCTAATTTGGGGCAATTAAGAAAAAGTAGCTATAAGCATTTGTATGTAGGTTTTTAGCTGGTCATAATTTTTCAACTTATCTGGATAAGTACCAACGAAGACACTTGCTGGATCATATTGGTGAGAACTTTGTATGAAGTTCTTTGTGAGCTTTGTATGAATCTGCCAAACTAACTTCCAAGGTGGTTGTACAAGTTTGCATTCCTACCAGAAAAGAAAAGGAAACAAAACAAAACAAAAACAAAAAACAAAGAAAAATACCCGAGTGTTTGCTCCACATGCCATGTCTTGTCAAAATTTGATGTTGAGAGTGTTTTGGAGTTTAGGCATTCTAATGTGTAATAGTATCTCGTTGGTTTAATTTGTATTTTCCATATGTATGACATATGATACAGAGTAACTTCTCATATGCTTATTTTTCGTCTGTATCTTTTTTGATGAGGTGTCTGTTCTGATTATTTTCCAGATTTTTAATTGAATTGTTTGTATTTTTATTGCCATTGTTGTTGAGTTTCAAGAGTTATTTGTCTGTTTTGGATATCAGTCCTTTATCTGGTACATGTTTTGCAGAGATTTTTCTCCCATTCTGTGATTTGGTTTTTCATTCTCTCAACAGTATCTTTCACAGAGTAGAAAATTTTATTTTTAATGTAGTCCAAATTTACATTTTTTTCCCTTTTGTGGATGGTGCTTTTGTGGTTGCATCAAAAAACATTTGCCAAAACCAAAGTCACTTAGATTTTCTCCTATGTTATCTTATAGCAGTTTTATTTTTTTTAAATTCTACATATAGATTCATGAACCATTTTGGGTTAACTTTTATGAAAATCATAATTTTTGTCTTTTGCTTCATTTATTTGTATGTATAAGTTTGATTTTTCTTGTGCCATTTGTTGAAAAGGCTATCCTCTCTCTTTTCATTTGCCTTTCTCTCTTTTGTAAAAGATTACTTATTTATATTTTTATGGGTCTATTTTGGGGCTCCCTATTCTGTTCCTCTGAAGTATATGCCCAGTTTCTTCACCAGTGCCACACGGTTTTGATTACAATTGCTGTATAATAAGTCTTGAAATAGGGTAATGTCAGTCATCCAACTTTGCTCTTTTTCATTGATATTGTATTTTCTATTCTGAGGTTTTTGCCTTTCCATTGCAACTCATTTCTCTCTTTTTTTTTGGTAGATATTTTAACATTTAATGATATTAGTTGTATTAATTGTTGTACTTATCATCCATGGAATATTTTATTATATTTTATTATTTCCATAGGTTATTGGGGGAACAAGTTGTGTTTGGCTTATGAGTAAGTTCGTAAGTGGTGATTTGTGAGATTTTGGTGCCTCCATCACCTGAGCAGTATACACTGTACCCTAGTTGTATGTAGTCTTTTATCCCTTGCCGCCTTCCCTCCCTTTCCTCCTGAGTACCCAAAGTCCATTGTGTCTTTTTTTTTTTTCTTTTGAGACAGAGTTTCCCTCTTGTTACCCAAACTGGAGTGCAATGGCACCATCTTGGATCACCTCAACCTTTGTCCTCCGGGTTCAAATGATTCTCCTGCCTCAGCCTCCTGAGTGGCTGGGATTACAGGCACGCACCACCACGGCTGGCTAATTTTGTATTTTTAGTAGAGATGGTGTCTTTCCATGTTGGTCAGGCTGGTCTTGAACTCCCGACCTCAGGTGATCCACCCGCCTTGTCCTCCCAAAGTGCTGGGATTACTGGCATGAGCTATGGCACCCAGCCTATTGTGTCATTGTTATGCCATTGCATCCTCATAGCTTAGCTCCCATGTATGAGTGAGAACATATGATATTTGGTTTTCCACTCCTGAGTTACTTCACTTAGAATAATAGTCTCCAATTTCATCCAGGTCACTGAGAATGTCATTAATTGATTTCTTTTTCTGGCTGAGTAGTATTCTATCGAATATATATACCACAGTTTCTTTATGCACTCATTGATTGTTGGGCATTTGGGTTGGCTCTGTTTTTGCAATTGTGAATTGTGCTGCTATATACATGCACATGCAAGTATCTTTTTCATATAGTGACTTCTTTTCCTCTGGGTAGATACCCAGTAGTGGAATTGCTGGATCAAATGGTAGTTTTACTTTTAGTCCTTTAAGCAATCTCTCCACACTGTTTTCCACAGTGGTTATTTGGTTACATTCCCATTAGCAGTGCAGAAGTGTTCCCTATTCACCTGATCCACGCCAACATCTAGTATTTTTTTATTTTTTTGATTATGGCCATGCTAACGGAAGTAAGGTGATATCATATTGTGCTTTTGATTTGTGTTTCCCTGATCATTAGTGATTTTGCACATTTTTTCATATGTTTGTTGGCCATTTGTATATCTTCTTTTGAGAATTGTCTATTCATGTCCTTAGCCCACTTTTTGATGGGATCGTTTGCCTTTTTGTTGTTGATTTGTTTGAGTTCATTGTAGAATCTGGATATTAGTCCTCTGTCAGGTGTATAGATTGTAAAGATTTTTTCCCATTCTGTGGGTTGTCTGTTTACTCCGCTGACTGTCCCTTTTCCCATTCAAAAGTTTCTAGCAACAGCAGTTAAAAAAGACAAAGCGGAACATTATATAATGATAAAAGGACTAGTCCAACAAGAAAATATCACAATCCTAACCATACATGCACCTAACACTGGAGCTCTTAGATTTGTAAAACAATTACTAACAGATCTAAGAAATGAGATAGACAGCAACACAGCAATAGCAGGTGACTTCAATACTCCACTGACAGCACTAGGCAGGTCATTAAGACAGAAACTCAACAAAGAACAATGGATTTAAACTACACCCTGGAACAAATGGACTTAACAGATATATACAGAGCATTTCATCCAATAACCGCAGAATATACATTCTTTTCAACAGCGTATGGCACTTTCTCTAAGATAGGCCATATGACAGGCCATAAAACAAGCCTCAATAAATTTAATAAAACTGAAATTATACCAAGCACTCTCTCAGACCACAGTGTAATAAAGCTGGAAATCAACTCCAAAAGGAACCTTTGAAACTATGTAAATACATGGAAATTAAATAACCTGCTCCTGAATGATCATTGGGTCAAAAATGAAATCAATATAGAAATTAAAAAATTATTTGAACTTAACGACAACAGTGACACAACCTATCAAAACCTCTGGAACACAGCAAAAATGGCGCTAACAGGAAAGTTTATAGCCCTAAACACCTACATAAAAAAGTGTGAAAGAGCATAAACAGACTCTCTAAAGTCACACCTCAAGGAACTAGAGAAACAAGAACAAACCAAATCCAGCAGAAGAAAGGAAATAACCAAGATGAGAGCAGAACTAAATAAAATTGAAACAAAAAATACAAAAGATAAATGAAACAAAAAGCTGGTTCTTTGAAAAGATAAATAAAATTGGTAGAACATTAGCAAGATTAACCAAGAAAAAAAGAAGGAAAATCCAAATAAGCTCAATAAGAAATGAAACAGAGATATTACAACTGACGCCACAGAAATACAAAACACCATTCCAGGCTACTATGAACACCTTTATGCAGATAAACTGAAAACCTGGAAGAGATAAATAAATTCCTGGAAAGATACAACCCTCCTAGCTTATATCATGAGAAACTAGATACCTTGAACAGACCAATAATAAGAAGCGAGATTGAAATGGTAATTAAAAAATTACCAAGACGAAAAAGTCCAGGACCAGATGGATTCACAGCAGAATTCTATCAGACATTCAAGGAAGAGTTAGTACCAATTCTATTGATACTATTCCACAAGATAGAGAAAGAGGGAACCCTCCCTAAATCATCCTATGAAGCCAGTATCATCCTAATACCAAAACCAGGAAAGGACATAACCAACAACAACAACAACAACAAAATACTACAGGCTAATATTCGTGATAAACATAGATCCTAAAATCCTTAGCAAAATACTAGCTAATCAAATCCAACAACATAAAAGACAATCCACCATGATAAAGTGGGTTCCATAGCAGGGATGCAAGGATGGTTTAACATATGCAAGTCAGTAAATGTGATACACCACATAAACAGAATTAAAAACAAACATCATATGATTATTTCATAGATGCAGAAAAAAAATTCCACAAAATCCAGCATCCCTTTGTGATTAAAACTCTCAGTAAAATCAGAATACAAGGGAGATACCTTAATGTAATAAAAGCCATCTATGACAAACTCACAGCCAACAAAATACTGGATGGGGAAAAGTAGAAAGCATTCCCTCTGAGAACTGGAAAAAGGGAAGAATGCCCATGGTATGGGGTAAATGGTAAGATTTACCCCAAACTCACCGGTAATAGTATGATCTTGGTAGAATCAGAAACACTTATTACATCATGCATTATATACATTAATCAGTAGAGTGTAAGATGCACATTTTTTCTGTATTTTTGGAATATCAATTGCGACATCATGAACTATCATAAACTAGCACATACATTTTTTTCTCGTATAGGTTCAGTGATGATTACTAAGTAGATATAAGAATTTGGTTATTATTAGCTCTTCTGAGCAAATTTGTTAGGAATAGATCCTTAATTTCCATCTTCAAGCATAATCATCTTATCAATGGCAAAACAACAACAGTGAAACTGACTTTATGAAGTTGGAATCTAGGTTCCAGCCAACTGAAGACCACAACCAATTCCACCCTACTCTGCTCCATTTAGCACAAATACAATACATCGAGTCCTGTAGAACTGTATGGAAAAAAATGAGTAGTTTTGGAGCAGCCTGCCTCTGTACCTACCTACCTTAGCAAATAGTAGTAAATTACCACAGATTCATTATCAATGGTAGTAAATGGATCCACAGATCCATTCCCATTAATCACATTCTCCCCACTGATTTGCTTTACAAAGGCTAAGAGAAGGTGGAGTCTTTGCCATTTGCAGAGATTGAGGGACTAGTACATAAGTGATTATTCATTTTTTGCCTTATTACTATTGTAGACAGAAAGACAGTATCGCTTTACAAATTTAGTAGATTGAAAATTTGTTAGGTAAAAATCCAGTTAATTGTACACTAAATTAACACAGCTAATTAAAACTCAGATGATGTCCTTTTTTTGAAGTCCCCCTGCCTTTTGCTATCCTAGTTGTTGTCTTCTGTGTCCTTAGCTTTTTGTTCATGCACTTACTGTTACTTACATTACATTGTATGATAATATATCTTCCTATATAGCTTTCCCTTTCACTAGACATTTAATTCCTCTAAAATATCAATATATCACAACCTAGTACATAAAAAGTAACCAGGGCGTATTGACCAGTTTTGAGAGAATGAATAAATATGTATGCTAAGGATGACATCTCCAGTTCTAATCATTAACATTATCATTTTTCTTCAGTTGTGGGCTATTTATATGCATCAATGTGGCCAACTTCTTAATTATATGTCTGATTGCTTTGGGGGATAAATACTTTTTGTGTCCCTAATTTTACATATTTGGACCTCCAAGGGGGTAATTAATGGCATAAACTCTATTATTGTGTCACAGATAACTGGTGTTCATGTTATATTTTCTAGAGGAGACTTCTAAGAGAAGGTAGACATATATACCTTCATATATATATGCTTTTGAAATACACTCATATATGCTTTTGAAATCACTTAATGAAGAGAGAACACATTTATTATGAGAATTTTCCAAAACTAATAATTTGTGAGAGATAATGGTTGCAAGCATGTACATATACTACAAGTATTTGCAAGAATCCGAAATTTTGAATTTCTTAGTATCAGCTCCTCATCACAAACTAAGATGAATATATAAGCATATTCTGTGTCTTACCGAAATGTGTGCCAATTGTACGTAAGGTACAAAAACAGTTCTTGTGCATGGCTATATTTCCTAATGTTAATAATCTGTGAGAATCTCAATAGTAAAAGTGTCTATTGTAAGACCATCAATATATAAAGAAAAACAAAAAGAAACAAAGAAAAGAAAAGTAAGATACAGAAGCCATCCTTGTTATTTGAAAGAAGAAACAGAAATAAATCAACACCAAATAGTTCATACGCCGTAATATTAAGGAAAGTTGGGACTTGAATTTAAGTAGACAAATATAGCGTATTTCACTGTTTCTGGAAAAAGAGAAACAGAATATGATCTACATCTACTGCTTGCCATATGCCTCCACATTTCCCCTGATTTTTCAATAGTAAGCTAAATCTAATAAGAAGAGCACAAAGAAGCAAATGACAAAGGTGAGCTAAAGCATTTGACAGTGTTTAAACAACATAATACAGGCTGTACTTACATCTGCGTTTGTGAAGATAAAAGGATGTTGTACTGGAAAAACATTCTAATTTTAGTAACTACCTCTATAAAACTGCAAGCAAATAATTTGCAAACAGAAGATAGTTCCATGATTTGCTCTAGGAGCAACTGTGTCTTAAGCAACTGATTTCCTTTTTGGTTTTCCCTTAGCTTGAGAATCTTAATTGTTACGACTGTATGGGGAGTTTGGCCCTCAGTAGTTAAGATCATATTCATGCTTTTTTAGTTTTCTCTCTCTTAATACACTAAAGTTGACCATTAAAGTGTAGACAGCATGTGAGTTACAAGCCCTTTGAATGTATAACTTAATGCAAGTATTGTGTTCTTATAATTTTGGTGTATAATAAATGACTTCATATGCTCTATACTTCATAAATAAATGTACCTGACTACTGCACGTCTCCACCTAGGCTAAAGGGAAACTTGTATATTCCTTTCTTATTCATAACATATAATACAACATCATAAAATGTGACATAATGAAATCATAATAATAGTCTTAGTATAAAAACATAGACATTAAATGCCTCCTCAGCAAGCATTTTAGTTATTGCTATTTTCATTATTAGAATATTTAAAATTTAGCCATTTCTCAAACTAATCTGCAGTTTTATATATATATAATCTATCTACAGTTCCTTGATAATTTTATCCATCTTTGAACTTCACCATTTCATATACATATATGCCAAAATTATGTATATACCTATATGTACATATATGCTATATAATTATATATAATTTAACAAAAATATAATTATGAAGTTTGAAATAAGAAGAGGCTAATATATCTTAAAATAAGTGGGATCATCAGATAGATACATCTACAGATATTCACATAAGCAAAATATCTTTCATAGCTATTCCAAGACAGTTATTATGTTGTACAGCTTGGATGTAGAAGTGTGTGGCACAAAATAAAAACAAATTATGAGATAGGATACATATTTCATTATAAGGATAATAATTTTATTGTAAACTTGCTAATATGTATTATAGTATAGCAATTACCTAAATGTACATGTATGTCATTAAAATATCTATGACATTTTAAGCATTTCTATTAAATAACATTCCGAAGTTAGAGTTAATGAGTAATTTACACTAATCCTATAAATACAGAATAAATAGTAGTACATATTAATAAAAGGATATAATCAATATTGTTCTCTAGATTTGAATAATAAAATATGAACATAAGATCGTCTTCCAGTGAAACATTCAAACTTGTCTCTGCCTCTCCTCCAGGAATTTCATGTCTCTCCTTTCTTATGAATACTCAAGATTTTTAAAGACTAAGCTACACACTGCCATCTCCTTAATATCATATACTGATAGTAGAGAGTAAATTTATTTGGATCCTGATTCGCCTTATTCACTGAAGTTGAATGCACATACATCCATTTAGCCAATCGTTCTACTTATAGATGGATTTTGTCTGTTCATTTTTTTTCTTATATTTTTTCCTAACCTTTAAAACAAGTTTTTGGATTGCAAGCTACTTTTGGATGGTTCTTATTAGGACCCATTAATATAAACACCATTTATATTAATAACATAGCACATCAACTAACACATAATGAGAACTGAATAAACGTAATTCTTTTTTATTCTGGGCCTAAACATTGTTTAAAGAAGCAGAGAAAAACTAAAGTTGATTTTTTAAAAATAATTCTTTGGTTTTACTGTTATGATGATTTTCCACATGGGGTAGGCTGGTATTTAGCTCCTACTCAGGATTGGTCTTCTTTGGGCAAGTTTTCACATTAGTTTATCACTTTTGTAATCACTGTTTATGCACAAAGTTGCAACAATATTATGGTTGTCTCTTCAGAGTGAGAATTTTGATAAAGTCTAATAAAAACCCATACTTCCTCTGAGATTTTCAGAAAATCCACTATGATATTCCCTTTATGCCTGCTGGTTCTGGATAGTGTATTTGACTTAGTATGGCCCCAGCAGAGACTATTATGAGACTTTTTTTTGTTGCTTGAGGAAAAAGCTCTTTTATGTGCATGATGATCAGTATGTATATGAGCCCAAGACTGTTGAAGAAAATTTGCTAAAGTAAGAAATAAAGGAAAGATGAAGGATGCAGAGCTCAGAGATCTGGAGAAAAAGAAAAGCCTTGGGTTCTTATTAAATAATATAACTGAAGCCTGGCCAGTCTATTGACTTTTAATTTTATTGACTTCATAAATTCTCTTTTTAATTTTAGTCAGTTTTATATTTTTTAAAACAATCATGCCTCCTTAATTGTGAAGTCTGATCCATGTTATATAATGTGTCAAATATCCCAAAATATGGAAAATATGAATATACATCCTCCAAACTTCTGAGTTACTGCTACAATTCCCATTTTTTTTTAATGTGAGTAAACTCATCCTTGGAGTAGTTATATGAATTTTCTCAAAGTAGTTGTTCACTGTTGAATACCAAATTTGACACAAAACAGTCTCATTCCAGTCTTATATAATTTTAATTTTTATAAGAGAGACAACCTCATGAAAAACACCAATACACACTTTTTGGATTATGACACCGAAATAATCCCTACCATTCTGAACTCTGTAATCTCCCTCACTTATTAATTTGTCTATTTCTTGGCCAATTTTAGACAATATTCTTTCTTCATAAAATGATTTCATATCAGTTAGACCTAGATCCTGCTCATTTTCCAAAAATTTTCTTTATTTTTATTTTGTTTTGTTGGTCCAGCTACATCAATTTTTCATTCAAAAATACATGTAGACAAAATTGTAACTAAAAGGTCATCAATTTTAATGACTAATTTGGCAAAAATTGATATCATACAAAAATTGCCTCAAGCTCCAGAGTCTGCACTGGATTGAGAATTAGTCTTAGCCAAGGACACTGCTAGAGAAGAGATGGGTGAATGGGCACTGAGATGATGGCTAAGGCCCAAAGCACACTGTTCTTGCCTTACTGCCAGGGGGATATTGACAAGCTTGACAAGAACAAGTTCATGGACAAAGAGAGAAGGCAGTGGTGAAGGCAGCGGTGGCTGCTACATCAATAAAGCTCTTGGCTTATTATTAGTCGGCCAGCTGTTAAACTATTTTCTTTCAACGCTAAACCTGATGATCTATACCCTACTTTTTGATGCCAGGGATGGAACTTTGCAAACTGTCTTTCTTCCTTGCCAGCTGGCTTCACCTTAGGTTATGCTAATAGAGAACAATGGAAAGAGTTTGGAGGGACAGGAGGCAGGAGGAGGGACAGGAACTTTCTCCTTCCTGTCTGCATTCTCCTCTTGTCAGTGGCTCTTCAGAAGCACTCTTCACTCTGGCAGTGGCAGTGGCTTTATTATCTAGCTTATTTTGGTCTTTTCAATATCAGCTTTACTACTCCCCTTCAGAAGTCTGGACTGTACCTGTCAGCTCAGAAGTAAGACTCCCAGATGCATGGGACACTCTACACTGCTGAGATGCAGCCATATCTTCGACAAACGTGCCCAGGTGTTATTGATATGATTCTTATTTCTTGATAACATTTTCCATCAAGTTTTAATTTTATTTCTAGTTAAAGACATACACACACATACATACATGCATGCATAATACATACAGGTGATCTTCAAATATGTCATTTTGTTCAGTGTCATCTCATTATAATGTTGAGGAGAAAAAAAGTTGATTCCCAGCTGGAGCTACAGTGTGTGTGGAGTTTGCATGTTCTTCCCATGTCTGTGCAGGTTTGCTCTGAGTATTCTGGCTTCCTCCCACTTTCCAAAGATGTGCATATTAAGTTCATTGGAGTGTGTACATTGTGCAATAACAATGTAGGATGTGGGTGTGAGGGCACCTGCCGTGGGATGGAGTTCTTACCTGCACTGGTTACTGCCTTGCATCCTGAGCTGTCCAGATAGGCTCTGGTCACCTGTGACCTTGAGCTCGAATAAATGGATAAATCATGATCTTAATTTGTATTTATCTGTCTTAAATGTATGTACAGGTTACATTCATTTTAATGTTTAATATTAGTAGTGTTTTGTTATCTATTTAGAAGTGTATAGATGTTTTTGTGACTACAAATATGCCATGGGAACTTAGCCCTTGATTATATCAATTAGCCTATGAAAAAAATTGGTTTGTTATATGCTGTTTGGCTTAAAATCAAAGTTCTCGTATCTATTGTAGAGGTTGTGAGGATTTGCTATATATATATGTAAATATAATATATTTTGTATATGTATTCTATAATATATACTAAATATATTATTTAATATAAACTATATGATATATAATAAAATTATAAAATATATTATATTTCATATAATTTTAATTGTAATATATAATTATATGAAATATAATTATAATTAAATATAACATGTGTAAATATTATATATTATATACTTCTAATAATAATTATGTAATATAAAATATATTGTATATATGAATACAATATATTTTATATATGTGTGCACATATTAATACATGTATTAGTCCATTCAGGCTGCCACAACAAAATAGTTTAGATTGGGAAACTCAGATATTACAGAAACGTATTTCTCACGGTTCTCAAGGCTAGAAAATCTTAGACAAGTTGCCGGCAGATTTAGTGTCTGGTGAGGGCCTTCTTGCTTCATAGATAGAGGTCTTCTCACTATAACCTCACATGGCAGAAGGGACAAATGAGTTCCCTTGGGGCTCTTTATGAGGACTCCATATCCATGACCTAATCTTTTCCCCAAAAGCCTTCACTCCAAAGACCATCACCTTCGGGGTTAAGATTTTAACATATGAATTTTGAGGAGAAAGAAGTATTCAGAATATTCAAGTAACATATTTATGTATAAATTCAAATAAACATCATGTGTGCACACAAAATATATATAAACATATGTAAATATATGTATAAACATATATGTTTATATATTTTTATATATAAATAAATATATAAACATATATATTTATGGATATAGTGTGTTCATAATATTTATTTGAATTTATATATAAATATACAATTTATTCACATTTGAATATTTATGTTTGTTCATAGTATTTATTTGAATAATACTTGAATTCAATTATTTTTATATGTGTACATATATATATAGTGTGTGTTCATAATATTTATTTGAATGTTTTTCATGCTGTTTAGACCCTCTATTATATTTGAACTAAGGTTAAGAATCAATGTTTTTCAGTTTAATTTGTAGCTATAGTATACTTAACATATAGTCCACAAGAATTTTGAACCATAGAAGAACTTAATATGTTTTCAGAAGCTTTCATGGATAAGACAAATAATATGACAGAAATGAGAAAATGCAGCCACAGGAAATTTTCTTACACATTGTATTCCAAAGCATGAAGAACATTTTTAATGATGACATAGATTATCCAGAGAATGGCCAGAAGAAAATTCAAACTACAAGAGTAACATCCACTTACTAGCCTTCTATTTTAGAAATGATATTACTATATAAACCAGTGCCAAGCAAAATAGAATTATATATATTTTATTAGGTACAATTGTGTTAGTTTTATTTAGCCTTTCCAACATAAAGGAAATTAATGCAATAATTTGAATAAGTTGCAGTCATTTTTCAACCTAAGGAATAATACAATAAATACAATTAAAGTTCTTGAAGGGGTAGAGTTATTTTATGAATGGAACTTATATGTATCGTTGTAGACAAATAAATTAAGCTAATGATCTAGCATTGGACTGATGAGGGGAATTATACACAATACTCAAGGGTGTAGAATTAATATGCAGAGTTGCTGTCTACCTGAAATGTCTAAGAGGTAGGATTAGTGTCTTTTTTATATTCCCCATAGCAGTCTTACATGTATAAAACAAAGCAATGACTTCCTCTATCACACCAGCTGTATGTACCCCTTGATATTATAAAAGAGATTGGCTTATCATCTAAGGCCCTTTCATGATTAATGAAAGAGGGAAAGAAAATGAGCAAATGATTTAAAAATAAAACAGTGGTTTAAGGTAAAAATAAAATTTTACATCAGGAAAAAGGGAATGAATTGTCCCAGGGGAATGAAATACCAATGATTTCTCCCACTATCCTGAGTATTAAATTCATAAAGACATACACTGCTGGTCAGGTGATATGCTAGTTGCTCAATGGTTTTACTCTCACTGGTTACCATCTTCAGAAGACACATGGGTATGACAAGGATAAATATGGATTCATACACACAGGCACTGATAAAACTTCAGAGTTTATTGAACATAATAATTCAGCAGCACAACTCTGTCAACAATTACATCCAAAAAGACACAAGTAATTTTGTTCAGGCTATCAAGACGTGAAGAGAATGCAAGGAAAAAAAAAAAAGAAAAACAGAAGTTTCCAACAAACCACACACACACACACACACACACACACACACACACACACACACACACAACATTCTAGCATCAAAAGCTTTGAACTAGAACTAGGCAGCAATTTCCTGATTAATGGGCTGTGTAATGAAAGAGATGCTTGAGCATGACCTTTTCCAATCT
Source organism: Pongo pygmaeus (assembly GCF_028885625.2). Classification (NCBI taxonomy): domain Eukaryota; kingdom Metazoa; phylum Chordata; class Mammalia; order Primates; family Hominidae; genus Pongo; species Pongo pygmaeus. The sequence continues at coordinate 31,720,991 of NC_072395.2, forward strand.
ATATAACATGAACTGTAGTCACTTAGGTGCCCCACGGAAGTGTTTTCAGGGCAAAATGTTTTCAGAAAAAAAAAGTCTTCTCTATGAAAGAACTAGACTATTGTCTCTGTAATTTTTAAGAGCTACTATACCAATTCATTTTAAATATTATGTATTTTTATATAAGTACTAAAAATATGCTATGTTGTTTAAACTTAAAAAACCATAAACTTTATTTTTAAAAGTTTAAGTTACAAAAAAAGGAAAAATATATGGGAAGAAATGTTTGAATTGCAAATTTACATGTTCTTACTTTTTTCAGTACAGAATCAATTGTGTTTTACTTTTCTTAAGATGTAGATAGAAGGGGATGTTGACTGACATACGATAGCAGGTAATCAGAGATATCCAGAAAATTTTATCAGTTGGGACTTTTATCTTTTTGTTGTTGACTTATAAGTCTTCTTTACATATTCTTGATTAAGTTCTTTATTATATCTATAATTTGCAAATATTTTCTCCTATTCTTTGAGTGGTCTTTTTATTTTATCAAAGCTGTCTTTTGAAACCAAGTTTTTCATTTTGATGACGATGGATTCACCTACTTCTTTGTGCATTTGGTGTTCTATTTAAAAAAGCATTACCTAATCCAAAAGTCATGAAAATTTATTCTTATGTTTCCTTCTGGTAATTTTTATAGTTTATCTATTATATTCCTGTCTCTCATCCATTTTGAATAATATTTGTATATAGTATATGGTAGGGTTTAACTTCATTCTTCTACATGTGGAGATCTATTTGTTCTAGCATCATTCATTGAAAAGCCTATTCTAGTTGATGTCTATATTTGTTTGCATGTTAATCTTCTATGAAGTATGCATATGTTTAAAACAGTGTATAAAGAAATATGCTGAAAGTACACATATCATTATAAATAAATTCCATAATCTTTTGACAAACTAAAAAGTTCTAGGCTAAAATTTTAATGAATATCTTTTTTTTTCTGTTTCTACATATCATATTTATTTATTTTTTTCTTTTATTATTATTATTATTATACTTTAGGTTTTATGGTACATGTGCGCAATGTGCAGGTAAGTTACATATGTATACATGTGCCATGCTGGTGTGCTGCACCCACCAACTCGTCATCTAGCATTAGGTATATCTCCCACAAAAGATGTAAACAGACATATCTGCAAAATAGAAACAAATAAAAATATGTACACATGAAAAAAGATTCAAATTAGTTATCAGGGAAATTGAATCAAAACCACAATGAGATACCAAATCACACACACTGGCATGGCTAAAATAAAAGACACAGTTTGAGCATCTGTAATCTGAAATCACCAATTCACCAAAATCCAATTTTTTTTGAGCACCAACATAATGCAACAAGTGAAAAATTTCACGCCTGACCTCATGTGATTGCTCACAGTCAAAATGCAGGTGCACAATACATAGATTATTCAGTATCCTCAAGGGGAAAATGACCTTTGCAGCTGCCTTCAGATGTGGTATGTTTTTTCCACACCTGCCCAGTTTTCCCCAACAAGCATGTCCACAAAAGGTAAAAAAATGGCATGTGTACAGGTTGGACAAACCAAATGACAGGTTCCCCATGATGCCCCAAGTGGGGCCAAGACCTATTTGCATTACTCACAGTGGTTTTTTGTGTATTCTCTCCTCTGTGGTGTAAAGGTGTTGTTGAAAATGTCAAAAAGTCCTGAAGGTACCCCTATAGATAACAGTGATAAGAGAAAGAGAGGGCATTTATGTTTTTCTATAGCACAGAGAGTCAAGCTGGTTGAGAAACTGAACAGCAGTGTAAGTATGAAACATCTTACAGATGAGTATGGTATTGGAATGACATATGCCATGTAGCTGTATGACCTAAAGAAAGAGAAGGATAAGCTGTTGAAGTTCCATATCGCAAGTGATGGACAGACATTAATGAAAAATAGAAAAACACTGCATAAAGCTAAAAATAAAGATCTTGATTATATTAAAAAAAAATTTATCAATAACAAAAATTTTGACAATAAGACTTTTTTTCCAACAAAACTAGTGAGAGTAATTTTACATTTATAGGTAATTTCCAACTCCTCCATCATCAATTACCTGTATTGCACCTAAAAGCATGGTCTTCCCAATGCTTCCCAATACCACCTACAGGCACAAGAAACAGACTTAAAAAGGACATTAAGCAATTGATATGATTAGAAATCATTTTTATTTTAAAGTTTTTTTCCCTTAATTCTTTTGTATCAGAAAAAAAAGCAAGTCTTTGTCATCCATTGGCTAGAAGCCTTCAAAATTTTGAAAGCAAATACAATTTCTAAGAATGCCAGGAGAAAATAAGGCTTTGAATCTATAGAGTAAATAAGAAAGCGCCACAGCCTACTTTCTGGAAGTGTGTTCTAGGCTGAATTGCATCCTCCAAATACTGACATTCAAATCCCAAGTAACTCATAATGTGACCTTGTTTTGAAATAGGGCCATTGTACATGTAATTGTCAAGTCCATTAGTGTTAGATTTCAGCCCATGTGACTAGTGTCCTTATAAATACAATGTTTATAGAGCGAATGCCTCATGAACACAAAGCAGAAATCAGGGTAACGTGGATTTTTTTTTTTTTGACAGTCTTGCTCTGTCACCCAGGCTGGAGTGCAGTGGCATGATCTCAGCTTACTGCAGCCTCTGCCTCCTGGGTTCCAGAGATTCTCCTGCCTCAGCCTCCTGGGTAGCTGGGATTACAGGCGCACACCACCATATCCTGCTAATTTCTGTATATTTAGTAGTGATGGAGTTTCACCATGTTGACCAGGCTGGTCTCAAACTTCTGACCTCAGGTGATCAGGCCACCTCGGCCTCCCAAAGTTCTGGAATTACAGGCGTGAGCCACTGTGCCTTGCCAGGGTGATGTGTTTAAAAGCCAAGGAATGCCAAACTGCCAGCATATCAGAAAAAGCAAAGAGGAAGAACTGGAACAGATTTTTTCCTAGTGCCTTTAAACAGAGGATGGCCCTGCCAATATCTTGACCTCAGTCTTCCAGCCTCCAGAACTGTGAAACAATACACTTCTCTTGCTTAGGCCAGTAAATTTATCGTACTTTGTCACAGCATCCCTAGGCAACCAATACAAAGTGTGATGTCATGGAGGTCACCTGCCTCTGCTGAGTGTAGGCAGCAAGGGTTCTCTTTTGATGGCGCTGAAACACACACAACCTTCATGCCAATCATATTCAGTATCCTGTGGGGCAAGAAAGCTAAGCGATCTTAACATAGTAAGACTAAATTTAATATTCCATACCCATTAGATTAGATTTTATTAGAAACGATGTAAAAATAACTAAGTATAAAAAACAAATTCAAAGCATAAGTAGGAATTAAATCAGTAATATTAAATTAGTCTACTTAAGAGAAAAAATGAACATAGTGTAGTAACATAAATGAAACAGTATAGTAACATAAATGAAACAGTATAGTAACATAAATGAAACATAGTATGGTAACATAAAACATAGTTTAGTAACATAAATGAAGCATAGTATAGTAACAATTTGGACCTCAAGTTATGTTATTAGCTAAAGAGGATTTATTTCTTTTTAATTTTAAATGTGTGATGTTTAATGACAATAAAAATAACAATAAAATTAATAGAAATTGTATTTGTATTCAAAATCCAGCCAGCCACTTAATCACAAAACCAACTCCTCTCCTGTTACAAATTGTTTTTGACACTGGTTTTCCATCATATAGTAAAACATAAACTGAAAGTTTTGTATTTATTTTTAAATAAATATAAGGCTGTTTTTAATTTATTTATTAATGTGGCATATAAACTGTTTTTTAAAAAAGATTAAATTACATAGCAAATATTGGAAATGGCTTGCTCTTGTTTAATAGAGCTCAGAGTATTTTGCAAAATTAAAGTGTTGAATAACCCCATGTTCTGGGATTGTATTACAGTTTGAGAGAAGACAGCATCTTCAATCTGCTGTGGCGTGGAAAGTGCTGCAGTTCCACTTGGGGACTTTAATTCACACATATGTCAGCATTGTCAATTAATGCTGACATTTGGTAACATGATTATAAATACGATTTACATATTCTATCATTTTTTCATTGTTATCAATAGCTTATTATTCAAATTGTTATTTTCTTGTTTTTAAGATAGGAAGACTCATAGTAGTAGATATTTCAGAAAAAAAAATAAGACTGTATTATACACACTCATTGATCTAATTGATTTTTCTTTCAGAAATGCAAAAATGTGAAAAAATGTACATATTAGAAATAAAATGTGGCAATAAGAAAAGAAACTGTGTCTTTTCATGATAGTTTTTTTTTTTTTATTACACATTAAGAAAAATCAAATAGGAAAAGCTTGAGGAAAATCTCCAAGATAAATACTTGGTGAACTATTTCTCTCTCCTTGGTCCCCACCACGTATTCTTTAATTTTATTTACTTTTTGTTCCTCCAGTCAAACTCCCGCTGTGAGGCAACAAATAAACTGTAAGACTATGAGGAAAGTGCTATGGAATATGGTTTGTTGGTCCCCGCCAAAACTCATGTTGAAAATCAGTCCCAATGTGATAATGTTAGTTAGTGGGGCCTAGTGGGAGATTTGTAAGTAAAGGAGGCTGATCCCTCATGAATGACTTGATGCTGTTCTTGCAGTAGTCAATGAGTTCTCCTGTTGCGAGATTGGATTATCTTGGGAATGGATGAGTTCCTGTGATAGCGTGCTGTTCTACAGCCAGGACATCCTTCAGGTTTTTCCCTCTTCACTCATCTGCTTCTTTTCTGACCTTCTTTCTCATCCAGTGATGCAGCATGAAAGTCCTCGCCAAAACCCAGGGTCATGCCCTTGATCTTCTCAGCCTGCAGAACTGCGAGCTAAATAAACCTCTTTTATTTATAAATTACCCAGTCTCAGACATTCTTTCATAGCAACACAAAACAGACTAAGACAGGAAGCAAACACAATTGTATTTTTTTTAAGTAACAGTAAAGTATTTGGAGTCTTAACAAGAAACTGTGGAATACTTACTCTCCTTCTTTTGAGATCCTAGATCACTTTTATCATTTAAGGTGGGGAACAAGTAGCTCCACTTTGTTTCACTTGGTTTTCAAATTCTGTGTGTGTGTGTGTGTGTGTGTGTGTGTGTTTACATCAGGGAAGATATAAAAAACCAATAGTCACTCTCAATGACTCAGAATTATACAGGCAATATTATTGTGAGTTTCATTCTAATATTAACCTATTACCAAAGGAACACAGATTTATCTATCTTATTTGGAAGTGAAGGTAAAAATATTTTCTACAAATACGTGTCTGTATATTTACATGGCATCATACTATCTCAGTCAATATTATTATTATTATCATCATCATCATTATTATTTTTACATTAAGGTTCACTTTTGATGTTGTACATATTCTGTGGGTTTGGACAAATGTATAATGACATGTATCTGTCATTATATTGTTATACAGAGTATTTTCAGTGCTCTAAAATTTCTCTGTACTCTGCCTAATTATTCCTTCTTCCCCCTCACCTCCTGGTACTCACTGTTCTTTTTACCATAGTTTTGACTTTTCCATAATGTCATATCTTTGGAATCATAAGTATGAACCCTTTTCAGATTGGCTTCCTTCAGTAAGTAACATGCATGTAAGTTTCCTCCATGTTTTTTCATTGCTTGATAGCTCATTTAATTTTAGTGCTGAATATATTTCATTATTGACCCATCGTGCCACAGTTTATCCATTCACGTATTGAAGGACATCTTGATTGCTTATAAGTTTCTGCAATCATGAATAAAGCTGCTAGAAACATCCATGTGCAGGATTTTAGGTGGACATAACATTTTTAACTCCTTTGGATAAATACCAAGGTACAATCATTTGGTAAGAGTGTATTTAGTTTTATAAGGAACTTCCAAACTCTCTTCCAAAGTGGCTATAACGTTTCACATTTTTCCAGCAAAGAACAATTGTTCTTTCTGTTCTACATCCTCACTAGCATTTAGTGTTGTCACTGTCTTGGATATGGACCATTCTAATAAACATGGAGTGGTATCTCATTGTTGTTTTAGCGCGCATTTCTCCAATGGTGTAAAATGTTGAGCATCTTTTCATATGCTTATTTACCACCTGTATATCTTTGGTGAGGAATATTTTTAACTAGGAAATATATTTACTTCATTTAATCCAAAAATGTATTAAAGGATCTTGGGTAGTTTATTTCTAAGCGGGACAAATTATTATCATAGAGGAGTACATGTGTGTTCTCTCTGTGTCATTAAGGACACCAAATATGGGGTTTTGTGTCCAGTGCTTCTATCACTACCACTCCTGGGTCTCCACCTCACCTCACTTCATGAAAGTATTCGATTACAAATAACCCTGGGTTATTTGACTTTCTGCTGAATTGGAATTTTTAGTGGAAACCTCCAAATGACAGCTCCTAGATCACATGCCTAGCTCCTAGATGTGAAAGAGTCTACAACAGGTAATTATGCCTTCCATGTTGGGAAATAAGAATGGAAATTTGAGACACATTCAGATTTCAAAATGACATTAAAAAGAAAATAGGCTTCCACAAGCATCTGCTGTCTATCCCTTTATATGTGCATAACTAGCTATGTCCTACTTCCAATGACCAGGCCTTTTGGTTGTTGATTTCATACTGTTCAGGTCTCTGTCAAGTATTATTTGTGATTGACTTGTCTTTTGACTCTACTATTGTGGATGTTTCTGGTGCTTCAGTCTTTTAGTTTTTATTGGACAGGTCTTGCAAAAGGCTATGCAGTGGTGACATCAGCTTCCACTCAGTTTTGTAGGGTTTCCCAGACAGTGACTTTGAAGGAAAGATTGACACAATATCACATACAAAATATTATCCCGAAAATCCTGAAGTAATAGTGGAATTATGTTTTAGTTTATAGAATTATGGAATGTGGGTTCTTGTCCTCAAACAGTCTAACTCTAAAAGAAACAACATAATATATTAGACTGATAAAAATGAACAGACTCTATACAAAATGATTGGGCTATTTTAGTAAAGACATTCTTTTGTAGATTTTAATAGTTTATAATTTGTACTTTTGTAGATAATTTCATTATCTGTATTTGCACCTATTTAACATGACACTTTAAAATTACTAAATACTCACCAAAACAGGAAGTGTATCTGTGCAGTATATTTTAAGGTCTCTTGTAGGACATTCTTTCTTGAGTAAATAGATTCTGAGATCTCTAAAACTACTGCGTGTCATTATATTATTAACTGCAAGTGATTTCTTAGCCATTCCACTACAGAAACATGGGTTAAAGAAGAAAAATGCTATAGCCTGTTAAACATTATTTCTATAATGTTATGTTGCATTCAATATATGTATTTAATATTTATATCTATTGACTAGATTTAATATAACATGACATTATAGAAATAGTTACAGACTATTATATATATATACACACACACATACATACATGTAACTTATAGTAGGCATATGTTGTAAGTAGCTTTAGAAATATTTTATGCTTTCAGAACTTGTTGACCATTACCTTTTAGCTACATAATCTAGAAATACTTTTATTGATTTTTTAAAAGTAATCCATCATGATTTGTCGTTCATAAATTTGATTATACAAAAGAGCATTAGTCTCATGAATTGAAGTTCAGCATTTTGGTGTTTAAATCTGCACAGTTTAAAATGGACTGTTTTCAAAACCAAAGATATATTTTAGACGCATTGCTCCCCGAGGAATGCATGACTTTGCATAGCAATGGATTTATAGGAGATCATGGAATAACTAAAGCCTTTAAACAGCTCCTTGTTTTTCTTTACTAACTTCCGGCATTAAAGGCACTCAATACATTTAAGATAGTCCCTGTTACTTCCGATAATCTCATAGCAAGTGTATTTATTCAAATTTTTAGTGAACCCTCTCCAACAAAATATAGCCGATCATACACTTTAATGACTTTTAATGGATAATCATTGATTAATAAAATGCCTTCACCACAATATTATCAAGACTATAAAAATGATTTAAGTGTGAAGAATTGGGACCAGGGAGTTGTAAAAATATATTTTCCTATCAAAACAAGAACTGAAAAAATTACTTCTTTAGTTACATGGATGTATCTTGAAATATATTCAGCTTTACTAATACCAAATAGATTTACTAAAACTCACACCAATTTCTAACACACACACACACACACACACTCAAACAACACTCATATCAGATGAAAACTGTGAAAAATGAAATAAACCAGTCATATTTAAGCATAGTTAAGTCAATAAGTTAGAGATTATTGCTGGAAAAGCCTGATTCATGTTTGATGATTGATCATACTGTCAATGAAACAAGATTATTTGATCTTCCACTGATAACTAACATAACATGAGCCTATGTATGTGTGTGTGTGTGTGTGTGTGTGTATTACCTAATATTTTCATGCCAACTTTCTGCTCATTTGGCATGTATAATCATATACAATGTAGAAGTATAAAACATATTTTGCTTTTCATTCAACATACCGGAAGTTAATGGCATATATTAGTAATTTTATTAATTTGTTGGTACAAATTCTGCCAATTCATGTTTATAGTTGATATTTCTGTTCAATACTTTTTGTAACTAAAATACAATTTAATACGAAACTAATTTTTGCATGTTTTCTGAGTTTCCTTTATTGGCTAACCTGGAAGCATAGTCACAATACTACTACAGAGAGTTTGTTATTTATAAGATATATTACACAAGGAAACAATTAAGAAGAAAGTTTAGCTTCTGAAATAGTTAAAAGAGAGAGCTATCTAAAAAGCATGAGGCAAAGAGATGAATAAATATGTATATTTTAATATATCAAATAGATGGGCCACTAATAAAATCACGTATTCTGTATATAAGTTGTAACGATTTTACTACGAAGGGTACGTTTTTATTTTTTAACATATTGGTCTAGTAAAACATCTATTTGCATTTTTATTCATTCATTATGACACAATCAAAATATTACAAATCACTTAGATATCTTAAATATAGTGTACTTTCAAAAACAAAAAGTTTGTCTATATGCTGTTAATAATTAGACAATTCTAACTTATTTCTATTTGGTTATCCTAAAGATAAGTTTCATTTTCTTTATTCTAAGAATATACCGGTTCATTTAACTGCATTCTGTTCTATCAATCATGTTGCTGAAAGTAGTCATTTTCTTATTTCAATTGCTTCTGGAAATCATATTTTATAAAAACTCAGATACATGTTTCACATGAGTATTGGTGGTAAAAGTGGTTAATAAGACTGTCAGTTAGGTAAGCCCAAGTGATTTGGTCTGCATTAAAACAAACAAATAGGAAGTTTAGAAGCAGTGGTAGCAGCCTTTGGTTGTCTTATTTCTTATTTCTTGATTGCTGTTTTATTTCTCTCTGTCAGTAAATGACTTCCATTCTTTCAGCATTCTCTATTTCATTACTCAAGTCTCTGTTTTCTACTTTCTCCTTCCAGTACCCAAATAGCAGAGAAGACAGTGTTGGAAAAGCTAGCATTGTTATTAGTCTAAATATTTTATTGAACAAGGGCTGGTAGAATATTTTGAAGAAGCACAAGCTATAATAAATCATGGCATCTACCAATGACAGTTTCAAATGAACACGTTCATTGGACCAGACAAGTACATCACTAAGAGTGTTATTTACCTCAGGTGCTGACATATAGTGCCAGATGTTGAATTTAAACCCTGACTCAGTGATTGTGGCTGAAAACTACATTGGCGTTTTAAAAAGCATCTGTTATAAACCCTGATCTGAGTAAGACACAAACCACAGAGCTTAATGCAGGCAATAACGAATGGGAGTATAAAGTGATTACCTTGGCGAGTTCAGAAAGCATGAAGGCTGAGGTCAACTCAGAGTATGGAACATGTTCCTATTAAAGGGACATTTGTGGGGTCGCTTTTCTAAGCACTTTCCCACAGAAGCATGAAAGATGTGTGAATAACTTCTAACTTAGCATTAATGATATTTTATGAATTTGCAATATTTTTGCACGTGTTTTATTTTAAAAGATACCCTTATGAGTACTGCAGTTAGACCCAGCAAGAGGAATTTATGAGTTACTGAATAGTCATAAGAGTTGTACACTGCCAGTGAGGATCATTTTCAATAGGGTAACATGCATGTTATTCGAAGCTGTATATGTAGTTTTGGAAAATAACATATAAAGCTTGATACTAATTATTTACATCAGCAAATAGATTGACATTAAATTAAAAAAAATAGCAGCAGTTCTGTTCTAGAAAATATATAACAAAAATTAATAAACTAAAAAATAATTAAGCTTTACATAAATAAATTTGATTTAATATGTTGATATCCATCCACTATAACTGGCATTTTGTCTTTAATTTTAATTAACAATTCTGTACATTTTACACAAAAATATGTTATTAAGAATACTTTTGATTTTTTATATTTATCATAGTTTATAATTCGATAAAAACATTGAAATTTTGTAAGTATGTAAAATTTTATTTGATTTTGTTATTTTAAATTAGTTACTCAGTAGTAAAAAACTCACATGAAAATTTTGATTAATGCAAACTGTTAAACAAATTTTGATTAATAAATCGATAAATTAGTCAAATTATTACTTTTATCCAATTAACAGCAATAAAAAATTTAATTAAGTATAACATGATTATGCATGTCTTTATTTTATTGTTTATTCAGACATTGATAGCTCATCAACTGAATGGTCTGATAGCCAAAATAAAAATATGTAAGTCACCTTTGCCAATTTCAGTAATATAAAAGCCATTTATTTAAATATATGTATATATTTAATGTAATATTACATAATATTTTCAAGGGAGTAGAACAGAACATATGTTATTTAACAGTTGGTTAAATCAGTTTATTGATTTTAAATATTTAGAGTCTATGAGCCTCCATGTTCTCATTTTAGGACCTGAAAGTGTTAAGGTGATCAGAACCAAACCAGCCTATTCACATTTTAACAATGTGACACTTCTATTTCATGAGGAAAGATAAACATGAATTACCTTGCTTTTCATAATTTCATGAAAAAATATGTTTCACTCCTTTAGTGGTCAAAAATAGGGATTTGAATATCTATAATTCATTACTCTATGTTTTTATCTTAATATCATAATTTAGCTTGGACAACTACAACTTCCCCCAAGAATACAGCTGTTGGAAAGGGTGTGTGCTTACGGGCAACAAGTAATCCCACTATATTTCCTTGCTTCAGAGATTGGTTCGGGGATGCTCAAATGAGCCGTCAGAGCCATTGTGATGCAATGAGATTTTGCTGGGACTTTGAGAGAGTGACAGTCCTCTCCTTCCAAGTATGCAAGGAGCACTGAGATTAATAAAACCCACTGCTGAATAACATAAAAACCTACAAAAGCAGCCAACAGAGCCAACAGAAAATACAAAGCATTAAGACACGAAGGAAAATTGAGTCCTTTTGTTATTAATATGAGAGTCTTTACAATAATGAGTTTGAAGCCAGTTCTATTATTCCTGGACTTGCCAGTCATGTTAGCCTTTATAATCTGCTTTGTTTTTGCAAACTCAACCATTTCAAGTAATGCAATCATACAGGAGAGAACTACGAAAGAGAGACTTTTACAGTGCTTTTCTAAATCCCTTACCCACTCTTTCCCCCAACTAGGGGTACAAGTGAGTTATCCAAGGGGATGGTAGGTAAAGGTTACTGCTGATGTTCAGCAGAATCAGTTGGTTCTGGCTCCCTCTCCCTCTTTCCCTCTCTCCATTTTGCCCATTGAAATTGGTAAGAAGGACTGGACTAGATCTTTAGAAGTAGGAATATACATTATGGCCCAGTGTACTGGCCCTATGGATTTTCAGTAGGTACATCTGCTAATAAGTGAACACTTCAGTCTATAGTGCATAGGAACACTGAGAAAGCCACATTTCAGCACTGGATTCAAACTACAGTCATTAAAATCATTAAAATAAAAAAAAAAAACCTTTGTAGGACTGAGATTAATTGGAGAGTTTTACAAAGAGTGGGAAGATCTTTGGGTTAACATTTGAATTAGGACCTGCATGGTCAAAAGTTAGCCACAATGTAACAATGAGGAGTAAGAATACGTCAGAGTAAATAGTGCCACAACTCTAAGGTTGAAGTGACCTTGGTGATATAGTTTGGCCGTGTCCCCACCCACATCTCATCTTGAATTGTAGTTCCCATAATTCTCTCGTATTATAGGAGGGAAACAGTGGGAGATAATTGAATCATAGGGGCAGTTTTCCCCATACTGTTCTTGTGGTAGTGAATAAGTCTCACGAGGGAGGTCTGATAGTTTTATAAGGGGAAATCCCTTTCACTTGACTCTCATTTTCTCTTGCCTGCTACCATGTAAGATGTACCTTTCACCTTCTCTCATAATTATGAGGCCTCCTCAGTCACATGGAACTGTGAGTCCATTAAACCTTTTTCTTTTGTAAATTGCCCAGTCTCAAGTATATCTTTATCAGTGAAAACGGACTAATACACTTGACATACTTGAAGAAGGCATAGAATGCCATGCTGGCTGGAACTGTAGATGAGCAGCTAGTAATAAAGAATGAGATCAGAAAGACTGAAGGGGCTCAGATATTTTTCTTTTTCAATTGACTGTCATGTCCCTGTGGGCCAAATGCATCAATCAGAAGCCTGGAGGAAACAAAGTATTCGTATTCTGAACTGAATCTACAATCAGAATACTTCTTACCAATGGGTATCAAAGGAACAGTTCTACTTAAGCATTCGATAGACATTGCAAATAATAATACATACAGGGTTGTGTGGACTTACAAAAATGTTACAGGAACAGGGATACATAAGAAAGAGAGTGGTACCTGTCTTCATCCTTTTGGGCTGTGGTAACAAAATACCACAAACTGGGTAATTAATAAGCAATTTATTCCTCACAGTTCTGGAGGCTGGAGGTCCAAGATCAAAGTGCTAACAGATTCAGTGCCTGGTGAGGGCCCACTTTCTGGTTCATAGATGGTAACTTCTAGCTGTGTTCTCACATGGTGGAAAGGGCAAGATACATTCCAAGGGTTTTTTTTATAAGGACACCAGTTCCATTCATGAGCATTCTTCCCTTATGACCCAATCATTTCCCAAATGCCTCACCTCCTAGTATCATCACATAGGGTGATTTGGTTTCAACATTAATTTTGGGGGTACACTAGAATTCCGACCATAGCAGTATCCATGCCTCTTCCTGATGAGGGAAGCAAATATTTTGTTTCAAACCCTCTAGTCATGAAGCTCCCTTCCTGCCCAATACAGTGTAATATAATATGCTTCAAAGCTGCATTTCAGGCACCAGAGAATCAGAATAGAAGACGCCAATCACCCAAATGCAGGGCACTGAGATTACTGACACAGAACAGAGTACAAGTGTTAGGCAACCAATTGACAGTTGCCTGCAGAAAATAGATAATTTACAAAAGTTGCCTTTGGAAATAATGTACAAAATCACAATGGTTTAACTCAATAGAGGTTTATTTCTTTCTTACTTGAAATAAAAATGGTTATTCTCGATGAGCAAGAAGTACTTCTCCAGGCAGTAATTCAGGTACCCCAAGTTTTTCTCACCTTTAGTTCCATTGTCTTTAACGTCTAGATTTTAATAATCCGGTGCTTATCTGTATCAAGCAAGAGGAGGAAAGAACTAGGAGATTTGCTGGCGACATGTTTCTGCAGACTGGGCCTTAGCGTGGCACACATTGCAGCATGCATGTTGTACATCCCCACGTAATTGAGAGAGACTGAGAATGTGGTATAGTTAGGTTTCCAGAAAGAGCAGGTAAAGGGTTTGGAGGTGAACACATTGTAGATGACTACAGACTACCCTTCTGGTCATCAAATATGCTTTACAGAAAAAGCTAATGGACCAAAAAAATTATCACTGACTCTAGCAACTCTTCCTACTCCTCTTGTAAAACTGAAATTGATCAATGAGTGTCTGCTAAAATGTGGCTCTAGTTTTGCAGTTGCTGAATGCTGTCCCATGTCCAATGCAATCTAAATTTCTCACATCTGACAACATTTTGAATAGTGAGAAATTATTGAAATAAAACTCACTCTATCTGACCTTTCCCAGTTTAAGCTCTAAATTCTTTGGACTACTTTCTCTCTACAGAATAGTCCTCTTGGACTGTCCTCGCATTGCAGTGTTTTAATACAAGCTTAATGGCTTCTTTTCACCATAGATTATACTTTTTTTGTGTCTGTTTCCACATATGGCTGCACTTGTCATGAGTGTTTGGGAGACTAAGAGTTTTTGTTTTGTTCTATTTTGTTTTTCCTAACACCCCAAAAGCTAAAGATACTTGTAGTTTAAGTTTGTGTAATTTTTGGACAGGCAATTTTCTTGATTATTAGTAGGATTCTCATTTTTGCTTCTAATCAGACCATGTAAGAGGGCTATACCCACAATTTGTCTTAGATATAATTTCCAAGCCTGCTTTATTTCTGAAACCATATCTCATGGTTTCTCATTTTAATGGCAGCTAACTTAAGACTACCCATGCTATTAGTTTGTGAGTAGGCAGAGGTACTCTATTAATCTGATCTTTGCAACAGACCTGAGTCCTCATCATCCTTTCCACCTCCAGTTTCTTTTCAGAGTTATCTCTTACTGTTTGGTATCTAAAGGCATTTCCTTTTCCAAAGACTTCATTGCTCAAAATCTCTGGATGTTTGTTATGCCTTTCTCTCTTTTTCCAGCAAACCAGCCAATTATTTATTGAAATAGTCACTCCACACAATGCCTTCCTAAAAAAGGACAAATTAAATATCAACACCATTACTCTTTTATAAACCATTTTCCTCATAACTAAAGGAGTGGCTGTCAGTGTTTCGGTTGTCTTAATCTAAACAATTTTTCATATTTTAGAAATGTATTGCAGCATGACTACCCTCCTGGGGCAAATTTAATATTACATGTATAAACCTTACAGCTGAAAATTTAATAATAATAATAAAAAAACCTGAGTGGCTTATTCATCTCAAGGCCAAATGGAACTGCTTGATCAAGAGATCCAGGTCCTGATGTTTTTCTTTCTTTCTTTTCTTTTTTTTTCTTTTCTTTTTTTTTTTTTTTTTTTGAGACAGAGTCTTGCTCTGTCATCCAGGCAGGAGTGTAGTGGCATGATCTTGGCTCACTGCAACCTTTGCCTCCCGGGTTCAAGTGATTCTCCCACCTCAGCCTCCTGAGCAGCTGGGACTACAGGCACTTGCCATCATGCCCAGCTAGTTTTTTTTATTTTTGTAGAGACGGGGTTTCACCATGTTTTGAACTAATTCAATTTTAGGCTCCAAATTTATCTGTATCAAATTAGAAGCAGTAAAGTACATGGCAGATAACTCTGTCAGGTAATTGGTTATGGACACATGTATCTATAAGGGAGGCTTAGAATTATAGTTCTAGCTGTAAGTCCCAAAAGTGCAAACCGGTTTTGGTGAACACATAGCAGCCTCTGCACATTGGACAAAAATATCAGTTTTGAGCATGTACATATTCATAGACTAATAAGTTTCTATTAAGAGTCCTAAATTCTCTCAAACAGAGGGCCAATATCTCACAAAAGGCTTTTATTAGACATGTGCTTCCTCTACACAGAGTAAATGTACTTGAATTTAAAGTGGCTGTAGAGATTGGTGAGTAATCTAAAATTTGCCTGTTTACATTGCCATATTTAGAGAAATCCAAGTTCAGTGAGATGAATAGGAAAGATATGCTCAAGTTACTGTACTTCAAATGTATATTGATCTTCTTTCACTTGTTTTCAACTAAGCCTACATTTGTCTTCTTAGAGTTCTAAGTTAAGGAACCAGAATTACTATCAGTAATGTTGAAAGTGAGATTTAATAGTGTGGTATGGATAGTTGCAATAGGAAAAGACTTTTAAGTAATGAGGAAAAAATGTCAGATAAGACTCAACTTCTCCTTTTTCTCATATTACATAATCAAGGAAAGGTTTAATATCAGCTGTATCAGAAATTCAGTAATACCCACTTTCAGAAGAAAGTGGTATATTGCCATGTGATGCATTCAAACTGCATAACTTTCTGGATTCACACAGTAGGAACTAAGAATAAGACTACAGAATAGTGAAAGTATCATTCACAAACAAAATGCTGAGTAATCTGGAAAGACAAATATGTCTATAACTAGTACAGTCTGACAACGGCTGTTATGATATACAGGTATAGATCAATTAGAAAGAGCATAAAGAAAGAAGAAGGGCTACAATATCAAAAATAGCACATATATTTTCCTGAGTTAAAGAGCCATAGAGGTAACCAACATTGCATGATAGACAATCCCTGATAGTACTTGTAGTTCGTGTGTGCATTTCATTCAAACTTTGGTTTCTGATATTCCTAATATGTGAAGCCACATTTTAGCCTCAAAATAAAAGGAATCACTGAATATATTTAAAGGAAAAAGAAATGCCTAGTTATGTTTGTACCTAAAATGTTGGGGCCAAAAGTAATAAGATGAATTATACAACAACCTTATTTAATGAAGTTTCAGTAGAAATTTCTTATTTTTGGTGTTGCTGCATATTCTGTTTTCACGCCCCCAAAGTTAGAGGATACAGTAGCACTCTCCTTTTGCTTCCTTATTAAAAAGATAAATTACTATCTCTTCCCACAGAGAATATTGTAACTAACTTTATTTTTTAAATCATCAAATACATCTCAAATCATAATAAGTGTAGTGCATATAAGAGGCAGTAAAATGCTGAGCTGCCTTAAACTATTATATTTTAAACTCATAGAAACTATGAAATATTGTAAATCATTATGCCAACAATCATTCCAGTTAATCAATGTAATTGGATAGCCTCAATTAAGAAAGATAAAATTATAGAAAACACAGAAAATTAGAAATAACTGTAAGTATTCTTTCTTGAAGTGGAGAAAACTTCTCATTAGATATTTATACTATTCTAGACTCTTGACATTATTACTTATTATTGAAGAAGACTTCAGAAATAGACATGTTTTATTTTCTTAACAGCAGGAAAATGCAGAAATAAAGAATGTAATAGATTTATTTCATTTTCCAAGTGGCTTCATCTCAAGACAATTCAGCATCATGTAAATGTAACAGTAATATGCCTTTTCCCAAAACACACTGAGCCTTCTTATCTCTAAAACTGATTCCTTTAAACTTTTTAAGTTTTCACTCTAAGACAAGATGATTAAGGGTGAAGTAATATTAATGCTTCTTGGAAACGATTGTATCACTTTCCCTGACCTTCAAATTACATATAACATTTGTCTTTGGCAAAACTACACAATTGCTCAATGTTGTGGACAGCAAAATTAATCTGGCATTGTTAATAACATCAGCAACGAAATAAAAAGTTAACTGAGCTTACATTTTTTATAACCCCAGGAGTTTTAAAACCATGTTAAGAGCTTTAGTATGATGACGGAAAATTTGTGCTGTGGCATAAATGATATGACAAGTCAAACAAAACATATCATTGAAAAGACTATATTAATTCAGCAATTTGTTATTGTATTTTGAGTACATTTTATACTACCGTTAGGAAAAAAAAAAACTCCAACTGTTTTTCCTCTGCTCTCACATCACAGTAATCAACACAAGACTTATATGACAAGATGTGTAGGGATCTCTCCCTACCAGCAGGCAAGCAAGCAATTATTCAGCCAACACCAGCTTCCTGTCCTCCATTTGTCTTCTGACTACTTCTCTGGGGATAGCATCAGATTCCACAGGCTCAGTCGCACAAGACTGCCCCCACTTCCAATGTCAATCACAAACCCCAGGTTGTTTAACTTGTGCTTCTAACTAACCGCCTGTAAATTGGTATTCCCACAACCCCCTCCTTGGGTTTGATAAACTTGCTAGAGCAGCTTACTGAACTCCAGGAAACGGGTTTATTAAGAAAGATATTCCAAAGGGTAGAGACGAAGAGATGCATAGGGAAAGGTATGAAGGAGGGCTCACAAAGCTTCCATGTTCTCTCCGGGCTTGCTATCCTCCAGGAACCTCCACGTGTTCCATTTTCTGGAAGCTCTTCAAACTCTGTCCTCTTGGGCCTTCTATGGAAATTTCATTGAATAGGCATGATTGACACATGAACAACTGTGTACAAATGCAACTGGACAAAGGGATATAATCTAATAGTCACAGGCTGAGTGGGAAAATCCAGCAAGGTCTGTCGGTGGAGATTTCTTCTTGGCCTCTGTACAGCATTCCTTTCTCCATGGTATGGGGCAGGACCTCCTCTGAAACGCAGCTCATATGACCTATGATCAAACAAGGTAGGTTTGAGAAGTTTTTGTATGGCCAGTTCCAAGGTACAAAGGTAGGGGAAGATTTCCACCCTTTGGAGAAAAAGGAGCGGGTAAAAGGAGGACTGGAGAAAGTCAGAAAGAGAAATTCTGTTTTCTGAGGCCTGCTTCTGGGGCCCAAAGTACCCCAACATTATAAGAAAAGACTAATGAGAGCTTTGAGAGTCATGAGCCAGGATGCGTGGATAGAAACATAGCTATATATTCTCCATCTCCTAATATCACAATGAGAAAAGGGAAATAAATTGGAACCACAAGAAATAGTGGCAAAGGTTTGGAAAGCTTAAGTCAAAACGTGTTGTTCATAAATACAGTCTGAATAATTTGAACATTTTCTGTTAACGGTATTTGTTCAACTATAATGATATTTTCCAACCAAGATATAATTGGCAATGTCAAAGTCACACACAGATGGGTAAAAAGGCCAATGTCTCTGGAAAATCTTGATAATAAGTTTGTAGTATCTCTGGTGCAAGTTCACTTAAATTCAGAAAATAGCACCCAAGGAAAAAATAGCCATATTCAAAAAAAATAAGCTCCATATATTTAGATGTAGATATACATTTGGGGTGATTTATTTCTTATTAGACACTAATATTTTTTAAAACAGAGAATGACAAGGTAATTTTGCAGTTAACTATGTCCTAATGAAGAAAGGTAGTAGTTTTACAAGAAAGATATGATTCATCAAAAAGGCAGGCAAGCATTCAGACTAAACATTGAGTATGTTTGGAAATAATAAAAATGATTGTTTCTTTTACCAACATCAACAATCTTTTCAAATTAATTTATAAAACTGTCATCTCTGTTCACTAATTTTGAATTACTTATATTATTTATAATTTTGAATACTTATAATATTACTTACTAATTTTAATTAATTTTGATATACCTGTATCACTGTTTTGAATTGATCTATAAAAGATCTATAAATGACTTTGCTTGTTTTTTTTTTTTGACTCATGGGTATTTACTTTTCATTAGATAATTTTAACATATTGTTAACTAGAAAAATAAGATAAAGAAACATTTTAAATACAAAATATAAATTTAGAGAACTTCAAAAGAATAAAATTTCAGTTTTATGTCTTTCAAGTAAATTTGCTGTTTTCCAAATTATTTTTGTCACAAACCTATTTTATTTCAAAAAATATGCTATTGTTTTTAAACTATAATTTTTAAATATCTGACAGCATTTGTAGGACTTAAAGCTATTAAATATATAAAGATATAATAGAACTTATTAGAAAAATTCAAGGAAAAACTAACATATTCTTTAAAAAATTTTAATTTTTAAATTCTATGTTAATTGACTTTTGATACATATTTTACTTTTCCTTCACTTCTTTTGTCAATTCTTAAAAATATCTTTCTTCATAATTTTGGCAATTTTTTTTCTACACTTTAATAGCAAACATTGCTATAAAAGTGAAATTCAGCACTAATTAATTTTAAGTCTGCAGGCAGAGTGATTTCCTTAGGGAATCAATTTTAATAGAGAGAACTATGTTTGTACCTGTCAGGATATTCACAGAAATAAAATATTTATTGGCCATCTACTTTGTTTAAGACCTCTTAACAAACCATAACTTATTAAAGCATAAAATAACATACAAAGTAAATACTTTTAAATCTGTAAACAACTAGTTCTTCTTGTGAAGTCTTGTTCATATCATTAAAGTAATAGCAGATTTTCTCACAACAGGTTTGTGATTATTGTCTATTTAACATGAAAACTATGAAAAATTAAAGACAATTGATACATATTTATTGAACTAGGTCAACTCAAAGGTGATCTGTAATTATTTTCTGAATAACTTATTAATAATGCTTAGGCCCCTTTGTTGAAATGTATGTTGTCAAACAATATGTCAAAATTATTTCCTTT
This sequence comes from Pongo pygmaeus, assembly GCF_028885625.2. Lineage (NCBI taxonomy): Eukaryota > Metazoa > Chordata > Mammalia > Primates > Hominidae > Pongo > Pongo pygmaeus. The sequence goes on from NC_072395.2 coordinate 31,741,276, forward strand.
AAAATATACTACATAAAATTAATATGTTGTTTTTCAGAATTTTAGCACGCACAGAAAATAAGAACATTGTATTGCTTTATTTGTATAAATAAGAATTCATTTAAAAATACAATGTACAACTTCAACACATTGTGTTTCTCTGAAGGTACTTTGAGATTTTGCAGTTAGAGTATAAATGAGACAAAATGGCAGAGAAAATATTCCCCAAGTGTGATTCTTTCTACATTTATTTCCCACATCAATCTCACAAGTGTTTTTATTTCACACTGATTGATATCATTGAGCACATACCTCAATATCTATTATCACAAAAACTATCATTATCAAGAAGGACTTTAAAAAATATCTAAACATTATTCTCCGGGTAGCAATTCTATACTCCATTTTATCCATTAATTTTGTCTAATTAGTAAAGAAGTACTTATGGTAAAAACAAATTGAAAATAGTACAGAAAACATACTCCTGTATGCAATTATTACAAATATTTTATTTAGTTCCTATAAAGTATTCACATAGCTGAGATCATTATATATATAATATTATACTCATGTTACTTTATGTCCTAACTTTATATCAGAAAAAGCTTACCATACTAATAAATGTAAACTACTGTCAAAGAATCTATGATACCTACTCAATAATATATACATGAATAAATATGATTTATGTAAGCATTATCTTGCAGATGGACACGTTATTTCTTCCCAAACTTCATAGAGTAATTTTAATGCTACAGTAATGACGTACATACAGTTGACCCTTGAACAATGCAAAGCTTAGGGACGCTTAATCTAACAAAGTTGAAAATTCGTGTATACATTTTAACTCTCCAAACACTTAACTAGTAGTAGTCAACTGTTGACCAGAAGCCCTACCGATAATATTAACAGTTGATTAATACATACTTTGTATGTTATATGCATTATATACTGCATTCATAAATAAAGTAAACTAGAGAAAAGACAATGTTATTAAGAAAATCATAAGAAGGAGAAAATACATTTACTCTTCATTAACTTGAAGTGGATCATCATAAAGGTCATCATCCTTGTTGGTCATAGCTTCACACTGATTGAGCTAAGCAGGAGAAAGGGATAGAGGAAGGGTTGGTTTTGCTGTAGCTGGGGTGGCAGAAGCTGAAGAAAATTCATGGATAACTGGACCCTCGAAGTTCAAATCTGTGTTGTTCAAGGGTCAGCTGTGTATAAATTTTATTTTCATTACTTGGAATTTGGTAAGATTGGCTTACCAGGAGGATAATTACTAAATTAATTTTTATAAATCTTTAAAAGTTGTTAACATATGTTGCCAAATCACTTTCCAGAAAATTACACCAACTTACTCTAACAACAATAAATGAGAGTTATAATGTCTTTATCGGGACTGGATATATCTTATTGAAAATACAAAACACATGTTTAATTATTTCTGACACTGTGGCATTCATTATTGCTAATTTGAAATACCAGTATAATACATATCTACATCTATATGTCTACATCAAACCCCATTATTTGTGAATTCCATATTTGCAACTTCTCCAAGATGCATTAAATTTATGTGTCATCTCGAAAATCCATACTCACTCATGCTTTCCTTGTCTTTTTTTTTTTTAACATGCACAGAATAAAAAAAATTGATTCTCTCAGTGTGCATGCTCCCAGTTGAGGTTAAACAAAGTAATACTCTACTTTGTTATTTCATTTTTCATGCTATAAACAAGGATCTTTTTCACAGTCTATTTGGTGCTCTTTGTTGGTGATATGGCTGTTTAAAATGCCTCCCACACCCCAGAATATTGCTAAGGCTCTGTCTATTGTTCCCAAGCACAAGAAGGCTATGATGTGTCTTACAGAGAAAAATATAGTCAACCTCATTTGATGCAGGAGATTGGTTGCAGGACCCCTGGGAATACCCATATCTGGGGATGCTCAAGTTTCTTATATAAAATGGCATAGTATTTGCATACAAGCTATGCAAATCCTCCTATATACTTCAAATAATCTCTAGGTTACTTATAATAAGTAATACAGTGCAAATGCTATATAAGTAGTTGTAATACCATATTTTTAATTGTATTATTTTTCTTGTTGTATTGTTGTTTTTACCCTAATATTTTCAATACACAGTAGGTTGAATTCACAGATGTGGGACCTGCAAAGGTTTGATGTTATGTGTGTTAGGTAAGGTTTGTTCAGGCATACGTTTTAGTGCTGTTGGCTGATGAGAGTTCAATGTTAATAAATCAGCAATGCATCTTAAGGTGTCTCAAAACAGAAACACACATCAAACAAGATTACATATTGATCAGCTGATGAAACTAACCCCGTATTTCCTTTGCAAGCAATGATTTAATATTTGCTAATTTCTTGTTTGCCACAGCTTTATAGAACACAAATACTACAAATAACAAAAGTTGACTATTGCTATCTATCCATATAAGCCCAGTCTTCAAAAATAAAGGAAACATTATTCAAGAACTTAAAACAAAAAGAAACCTGAAAAACAGAATGGTATGCAGATGATGACGTTTTACCTACCCTGGACACAGTAGGAACAAAGCAGCTTATGTATTAGCATCTATGTGACAGGAAATAAGACTCTGGACTCTGCAAGATGATGGACTATAAATAAGAATCCTGGATAAACACAGTACTAAACTGCACACAGGAAAGAGTAGCTAGAATGAGTCCATCCACCAGCAAGTATAAAAAATAAAGAAATACGTCTCCTTCGGCCGGGCGCGGTGGCTCACGCCTGTAATCCCAGCACTTTGGGAAGCCGAGGCGGGCGGATCACGAGGTCAGGAGATCGAAACCATCCTGGCTAACACGGTGAAACCCCGTCTCTACTAAAAATACAAAATATTAGCCGGGCGTGGTGGCGGGCACCTGTAGTCCCAGCTACTCGGGAGGCTGAGGCCGGAGAATGGCGTGAACCCGGGAGGCGGAGCTTGCAGTGAGCCGAGATGGCGCCACTGCACTCCAGCCTGGGCGACAGAGTGAGACTCCGTCAAAAAAAAAAAAAAAAAGAAATACGTCTCCTTCAAACTTGATTGAAAATGGCCTAATGATAACAACAACAGTAAGGCTCTCTGATAATTAATGAACTTTGGCCTATCATAACCCAGTGTTCAAATTTACATTGCCTTCAAAGATAGGGTAACTCCATCATAGACATTTACGGTAACATGGTACATAGCCTGAAGCATCTGACAACAGTAGAAGGAAAACCTCTTTGGTGTAAACACCCAAAATACAGGTTCAAAACATTCCCACAAACAAAGCCGTATAACATAAACACATTGAAAGACATTGGATTACCAATTAACTATAAGAATAAAAAGAAATATAAATAGCACAATTATATCCAAACATTCATATAACAAAATGATATATATAAATTTATTTAAATAAGCATAATTATTAAAGAAGATATTTAAAATACGACCAAGTACAAGCATGGCTTAAATATAAAAACAATAAAATCTTAAAAATAAAAAAGTTATTATTGAACTGTAAGCTAGATATGGAAAAAAATTCAGAAAAAAATAAAAAAGTGAAGCGTAGGTTGACAAATATGGAAGCCATAAACCTATGCACTATCATTTGTTCACGTAGATCTCTAAAAGGGGAAAGAAAACAAGTATAGAGTTATGAGGCAATATTTCAAAAGTTAACTATTTAGGATATTCCCAACTTTGTAAGGAGATTTGGCTTCTCTTTAAAAAAGGCACAATTCCAAGCATAACAACACGAAACAGTCATACTCTTCTGTATTGAAAGCACATTGAGATACTTGGTAAAACTGCAGAACATTGAAGAAAAAAAGCCTCTTAAAATTCACCAGAGGTAAAAGACATAATTATAGAAAGATAATACATAGACAGAAAGACAGATTCTCAGCAACACCATGAAGATTATGGAATAAAAAATGAATAGGGGCCAGGCATGGTGGCTCTTGCCTGTAATCCCAACACTGGGAGGCCAAGGTGGGCAGATCGCCTGAGGACAGGAGTTTGAGACCAGCCTGTCTGACATGGTGAAACCCTGTCTCTACCAAAATTACAAAACCTAGCCAGGAGTCATGGTGGATGCTTGTAATCCCTGCTACTTGGAAGGCTGAGGTACGAGAATCGCTTGAACCCAGGAAGTGGAGGTTGCAGTGAGCTGAGATTATGCCACTGCACTCCAGCCTGGGCAATAGAGCCAGACTCCATACCCCCCAAAAAAGAAAAAAAAAGTATATATATATATACACTCACATATTTATATATGCACACATACACATACACACACACACACACACACATATATATGTCATAGCAAGTTTTTATGACAATAATGAAAAGGGTAAACATAAGTCAAAAGAAAGCTGGGGAATATTAATAACTATCAGACACAATTAGAAGTACTTCAAAAATTTTAAGTGATAAAGATTTCTGCACTGGAACAACAATTTATCAAGAACATATTCCAAATAGTAAGGAACCTAATAATAAGATCTCAAAGATATTTTTAAAATATAATTGTCAAATATTAATTTACATATTAATGTAATTGGCAAAGCTACTACATTTCTTGGATATTTAAACACAGTTGGTCAGTCATTTATATATTCGGTAAACAAAATGAGAAAAAATAGATTATTTAGGAAACAAAATTTACAGCTTGATGATGTATACAGCTAAAACTTTGTACTCAAACCATTAATCTTTTAAAGCGTAGTGAAATTACAGAATCTGCAACCAAGTTAGAAAATTGGATTTAACGATAAGACTGCCTGCTGCTGTGATCCCAGTGTACAGTGAAATATTGAGTGTGGACCACTAACAATAGGAGCTCTGTACCTGTAAAGAGCCTCTAAAAGTTGGACGTCCCACTACAAACCTCTACCTGCTATGTCAGGAATCGATTATGAGTAGCATCTAATTCTACATGTTTTTGTTCCCAGATAAAATACCATCTGGATGCCTCTGATGGCAGAGTTTAAGTTGCATGTCCCTGCCTTGGCCCAAATTAGGTCCTACTTTCTGCCTTTAGGAGGCAGGATTTCTATTAGAAGATGATTCTTCCTGGATCTATCTTTCTATCATCGATCTATCTATCTATCCACCTACCTATCTATCTATATTTTTCTAATGTTCCCACAGGGTCCTAACATTCTAAGCAACAAAAATCAGCATTCTATAAAGACAGAAAATACTCCTTTCTGCCTGAAACATTTGCTCTTTATATTTTGCAGGTATTAAACTTGGAGCTAATATTTTATGATAGAGCCAATACTGATATCATTCAAAGAGTAATGCTACCTTCTCATCTCTTCTGTTGCCAGATGCCAATGTCCTGGGATAGAGACAAGTCTCCCAATCCCTAAGAAAGGATTTGCTTACATTCCATAGCAAAAATAATCGCTCCCTCCTTTTTCAGAGGGGAAGGGGGCAGATATTTCCATACCTATATAAACTCTGAGATTAATAATTTCAGAGTTCCACTCCTTGTAATGTCACTGCACTGTATATACTGGTGTAACCATTTGGTTCTTAGTATTACTCTGTGCAGTGTTGGCTGCTGTTATTGTTGAGAATTATAAAGATCCAACCTGATTCAGAGGATATATATCAAATGGGTAACATCTCAGATGCTTCTCAATTTCTGACTGAACAATTTCAGTTTCATAACCAGAATATTTCTCAAATTATGAGAAATTATTAAAAAGTCCTCCCTCCCTCCCTGCCTTCCTTCCTTCCTTCCTTCCTTGATGGAGTCTTGCTCTGTCACAAGGCTGGAATGCAGTGGTGCGATCTTGGCTCACTGCAACCTCCGCCTCCCGGGTTCAAGCAATTCTCCTGCCTCAGCCTCCAGAGCACCTGGAATACAGGCACATGCCAGCCGCCACACCTGGCTAATTTCTTTTGTATTTTAGTAGAGACGAGGTTTCACCGTGTTGCCCAGGCTGGTCTCAAACTCCTGAGCCCAGGCAGAGAAAGCATTTGATACAATTCAACCAGTTTTAATAAAAATAATTGTCAAACCATAAATAGAGGTCAAATTCTGCAATGGATGAAATGTATACACCAAATCCTACAATAATCTAATTTTAAATGTTGGAACATTAGAATAATTCTTAAAACAGGAACAAAATCAATGCTTCTATGCAACAATATACTGGTGGTCTTATTCAAAAGAGATAAAGGTGTGAGAATAGAAAAGAAAACAGCAAACCTGTCATTATTATGAATAATGTAATTCTCTCCTTAGATGATTCCATTTAATCTACAAATTAAATGTTAGAATAAATAAGAAAGTTTATTAATTTATTTCAATGTAAAATTAATATGAAAAATTTAATTACATTTTTGTATGCCAGAAGCAATTAGAAAACAAGTATTTTATACAGAACTATTTATAACATGGACCAAGACTATAGAATACCCAGCAATATAAGTAACTAATATATGTAAGACTACTGGTGAGAAAATAATTTTAAAATTATTTATAGATATTTAAAGATGATCATAATTGAGATTAATATGTTTGAAAGGAGAAGAAAATACATTTTTTAAATTAATTTATAAAATTTCTGAGATTTTAATTAAAGCTCAGCAAGATGAAGCTTCTCAATTAATTCAAAAATCTGTTTTGAAAAGCAAAAGGAAAATAGACAAAATATTTTAAGCTACAAAAGTTGAGTGAGATAATCTAGTTGTGGATATACAATAAATTTATAGTAATTAAAAAGTATAATATGAGTGTGAAATAAGCAATTGATCTAGCAAACAGAATATATGGTGGATTGAAAGAAGTACAAATATATGACAACCAGATATATGACACAGGTGGCATTGAAAATTAGTGGAAAAACAATAAACTGTGCAAAAACAACCATTACCCATATGATAGCCATGTCCATATTGATACATATGTGATATCCAGATCCTTATATGTGACATCCAGATCCAGATCCACATATACAGTGCATCTGTATATGCACTGTGCAGAAAAAATAAAAAATAAAAAAACTATTCCAGTTATCCTAAAGCTTTTATTTGTTCATTTATCATACCAATTGGAACTCTTTTGAAAATGACAAGATGTACTTACTAGATAGAATTCCAGAACAAGAGGATTAAACTAAGCCTTATCTGGGCAGATGGGGCTGTAACTGTGAATTTAGTCTTAAGTGCAAAAAATGTGAAAAACTTCTTAATCTAAGAGAAAAACTTAATTGAGCACTGTGTGTTTATTCTCTCATTTAATCCCCATGAAAATCCTATGATCTAGATATTACTATTATCCTTATTCTATTACTATTACCATTTTCAAATGTTGGATAGAAGATTTCTAGTTAGGAAGAATAAATTGCTGGCTTGATAATTGGTGGGATAAAAGTCCAAATTATTTACAATATGAAACTAAGCTTATGTTTTATTGAAAAGTTCATAATATGCGTAAAAAACTGATCTTAATTAATTTTAATTTCTCTTTATTCCCTTGGAGAGAATAACATGCTTAAAGGCTTCACTTATTTTTTTTTTGGAATATGTCATATAATTATCAATGTATGATGTTTCTCCTATTCGTTCATATATTAAGTGACACTATTACAATAAACTAAGGAAAGTATCTGCCTAAAAACAAGAGATCCAGATGGAGGGAGAATTCCAGAGACTTTCTGGGACCAATTAAGTACACTGGTAAATACTGTGCATATTTGACGCTAGCTGTTAGAAAATGTAAATGGAGACCTGATTATCATTCCAACTGAGAACATTACATAATTGCTCCATTGACTGTACTAACTTTCAGGATGTTCATGTCCAATTTAAGACATGCATTATCCTGACATACAGTTCTCTGTGGCTTCTGTCCTGGCATTGTAATGGACTTTTTCTTACAAATGATTAAATTACTCATATTTTTAGTGAGCATTTATGGTCACTAGAGTCCATCTGAGGAATATTCTCATTCAAATATACCAGTGACTCACTTTTAAAAAGGAACAATTCATTCATTTATGAATCAACCTGGATCCAATGCTCTGATATTTTAAAAGAGACCAATGTTAATTATTGAAGAGTAGATTCCATATTCATAAATATTTTATTAATATGCCTTTATGAAATGGTTGTAAGTCCAATTCTGATCAAGATCATCTGTGTATTTTTCCGTTTTAAAATATTGAATCAATGACTTAAAGAGTTATATATTTGAAAGAGAAGAGAAATGATAAATTTAACATTTTAGAAAATAACCTATTATTTAAATGAATTTTAGATATTTGAAGGGTGATATTGCTTTGTAATTAGAAAAGAAAACTGAAGAAGCAGATATTTCAAAACAATATGAACTTAATTGGAAAAGACAGCATTTTAAACTCCACATGAAAAGCCATCCTGTTTCTCAACCTAACCAATATCTGTTTCAGTGAGATAGATGCCACTTTCTTTTTCTTTTACTTTCTTATCATACTAATAATTTTTTAAAATTTGATGTAAGTGGCTGGGCGTGGTAGCTCACGCCTGTAATCCCAGAACTTTGGGAGGCCGAGGTGGGTGGATCTACCTGAGGTCAGGAGTTTGAGACCAGCCTGGCCCACCAGGTGAAACCCCGTCTCTACTAAAAATACAAAAATATTAGCTGGGTGTGGTGGTGCATGCCCGTAATCCCAACTACTTGGGAGGCTGAGGCAGGAGAATCACTTGAACCTGGGAGGCGGGGGTTGCAGTGAGTCGAGATGGTGCCACTGCACTCCAGCTTGGGCTACAGAGGGAGACTCTGTCTCAAAAAAAAAAAAAAAAAAAATTGATGTAAGGTGTACAGGAAATGCATACAACTCTTAGGATAAAATAGAGATAGACAGCAGAAAAACTCTGTCTTGACAAGATTGGATGCATTCAGGGCAGTATGGCCATAGATGAAACTCGTCTTAAATTGTGTAGTGTCCATTTCAGCTCTGCAGACAGTAAAGCAAAACCAGACATATTTATTCATAACATGGGACTTGATGAGAATCCTTCTCAATAACAAGAAGACATAACCTGCAAATGCATGTTGTATGCAGAAAAGATCTTTAGGCGACACTGAAATAAATAAATGAAATTTAAAATGTGACAGACTTTTTTGAATTCACATTTAATTTTATATTATACTTAATAGAAACATATATTTCTATTAATGAATCATTTTTGTGATTTCATTAGTATCATGAAGCATATTTCCCATCTTAACAAAAGGCTAAATGATTCAGAATTTGATTAGGCAAACGTTATGGCCCCTGTAGCTATTCATAGACCTCTCAAGGGCATGGGTAGATAAAAATGAAAACACCTCCTGGAGAGAGTGTTGCCAAAAATCTCCAAGGGTTGTGTCAAAGAAAGTGAATAGGGCCAGGTGTGGTGGCTCACGCCTGTAATCCTAGCGCTTTGGGAAGCCGAGGCGGGTGGATCACGAGGCCAAGAGTTCGAGACTGGCCTGGCCAACATGGTGAAACCCCTGCTCTACTAAAAATTCAAAAATTAGCCAGGTGTGGTGGTGGGTGCCTGTAGTCCCAGCTACTCGGAGGCTGAGGCAGGAGAATCACTTGAACCTGGGAGATGGAGGTTACAGTGAGCCAAGATCATGCCACTGCACTCCAGCCTGGGCGACAGAGCAAGACTCCATCTCAAAAATAAATAAATAAATAAATAAATAAATAAATAAATAAATAAATAAGAAAGTGAATACGTGAAAAAAGTAAGGTAAATATAGGAAGTGGAGTGAGAGAAAGGTTGGGCAAAATTGCATCCTATGGTTCATTAGTAAATTTAAGACATAGCACCAGAAGGTACTGGATTATTTGATTGTTCAAACACTGTAAGCACACATGTACAAACAACATAAAACCAAGACTTATCTTCTGGTTTTGGGAATCATTTATTTTGTTTTAGATTTATTCCTCCTTCACCTTCCTCCCATTTCCTCTCCTTTCCTCTTCTTCTCTCTCCCCTTCAAATTCTTCTTTTCTTCTTCTTCTTCTTCCCATTCATTTCCTTGTCTCTTTCTCCTTCTTTTCTGTCTATATCTACCTACGTGTTGTTAATTTACATATAATATGTGCTGCTATTTTCTTCTTGAAACTAATTTTTACCCATGCATTTTATAGCTCTTAGTTTGGGGATAAAATGAAAACAATAAGAAATATTGAAATCCTCTTGAACTATTGTAATGTATGTCTGATGTGTTCCCAATGTCCTGAATAGTGCCTGGCTCATAGCAATTGTTCAATAATTATTTGCTGAGTGAAGGAATTGTTTTGCTTGCTTCTACTCTTGTTCTTCTAAAATCTTCCCATCAACAAGTTCCAAAAGTTTTGAAAATATCTTGAGTCAGAACATACAATATTTGCTCCATAAGTGCTTGAAGAAAATAAATACTGTAAGATGACCACCTCACTTTTATATTGAAACAGATGATTGAATAAAGATGTGGTATATATATGCCATGGAATACTATTCTGCCACAAAAAAGAATGAAATCATGTCTTGTGCAGCAACATGGATGGAGCCAGTGGCCATTATATTAAGTGACACAACTCAGAAACAGCAAGTCAAATGCCACACGTTCTTACTGATACGTGGGAGATAAATAATGTGTACACATGAACATAGAATGTGGAATGATAACACTGGACACTTGGAAGGGTGGGAAGGTGGTGACGGATGAGAAATTATTTAATGGGTATAATGTACATTATTTAGGTGATGGATACATCAAAAGTCCAGACTTTACCACTATCCAACATATCCAGGTAACAAAACTGCACTTGTTCCTCTTAAACTTACACAAATTAAAAAATAAAATCTTACATGGCTTCTCATCATCCCATCTTCTGCAAGCCCAAGAATGTCCTACAAGGTCTCTCTGCAGCTGGTCTGTCCAGCCTCATCAGTTTCCTCATTGTTTATTTGCTGGAACCTACAAAATGTTTCTGTCTGTCTCAAACCTGTCAATTTGTGTTCTGTCCCCAAAGCCTATCAATTTCATATTTTACCCCACTATAATGATCTTCCCTACTATTAGCTAGCTGTCTCCTTTACATCATTCGAGATTGTTTTTTCATCCCTTCCTCAGAGAAGACATTAATGACCACCTTAACACTGGCCTCTTCAAAGGAATTATCTCTGATGAATTCATGTTATTTAAATACCTGTTTATCTTTTTCTCCAACAGAATGTAAACTCTATATGTGTAGGTTAACTTATCACCCAGGTCCCTGCTTATTAGTTCTTAATATAAATTTGCTGATTTGCATAATTATTCCATCTGTATTGTTTTTCAGAAAAATGAGTAGGTCCTTTCAAGTCCAATTCTTTCCCTTGACACCTGAATATCTTCTACACTTGAGTTCTCAGACTTGACACTTTCAAATATTTATTCTTTCTATTATATCATATTCCATTTTTATGTAGCTTTTATTATACAGTTGTACTCTAGAACTGTACTGTTCAATAAGGCAGACACTAGCCACATGAAGTGATGTAAAATCAAATTAAAATTAAATTAAATTAACTAAAATGAAATAAAATTAAAAATTCAGTTCCTCTGTGAACTAGCCTCATTATAAGTGCTCAGAAGTTACACCACTCCAGATTTGGAACTTGTATTTGTGTTTTTGCATCAGATAGTATTTGTATGAGAAAGAAAAGGTTGCAATGGACCGAAAGTTTGTGCCCTCCAAAAATTCATATGTTGAAATCTTAACCCTCAAGGTATTAGGAGGAGGGACTTTTTGGACATGATTAAGTCATGAAGGTGGAGCCCTCATGAAGGGGAATAAGGTACTTATGATTCTCCTACCAGGTGAAGACACGGTCAGAAGAGTTATCTTTGAACCAGAAAGCTGGACATCACCAGACACTGAATCTGGCAGTGCCTTCATCTTGAATTTTCCAGCCTCCAAAAAGGTGAAAAATAAATTTCTGTTGTTTATAAGCTACTCTGTTTAAGTTATTTGATTATTGCAGCCCAAATAGATGAAGTCAAAAAGTTATATTATCCCCTTTCCTTTGGAGAAAAAATTATATTATCGTTGTTGTATTTGTTATTCTATATTTATTACATACATATAATATCCAAATAATAAACATGTTCAAAATGTATTTTATACTGTATGTTTTTTCTATTCTTTATTGTTTTTCTTTACTACCATTTTATTCTTTTGCTGCTTTCTGTTGAGATGATCAAGTCTTTGATATTGCACTTTTTTCCTCATTAGTTTGAAAGATATAAATTTATTTCTGATCAATAAGATATTAATATGCATTCGATATTTAAAATATAAAGGTGATGTCACTCTGCTCTTGCACAAGAAAGATACAAGAATTTTCTAATACTTAAATTGTGTTGAACCCACTAACATATTTGATCTTAGTTGGTAGATATACTAATTCATAATTGTTTTTAACCTATTAGAAATTGGTTTTGTTTTGTGTTGGCCTGATTTTTGGGCCCTTCTTATTTAGACTTATCCATGAAATTACCAAGCTCTTTGCTCAGTACTGCTTCCTGTTCCTGTTTCTTTCTTTTAAAATTGCATTCTTTTGCCTGTGGAGCGTACCCTAAGTGTACTTAGCGGCAAAATCGTGTTGTTAGTCTGCAATACTTTTTATTCTATTGCTCTTCAGATTATTCTCTTCGAATTTACCAGGATGGCATTAATGTTCACCCTCAGTTTAACTAAACAGATGACAAATTTCTTGCTACAGGCCCCTGAACTGTCTTCTTAGAGCATTTATACGAGAAGACTTGCAATTATTAATTCTTTTTCTACCCCTTTAAGACACAAATCTTCTCCTAGCCTTTTTGTCAGTTTTACAGCCCAGCAGTGTCTTTCTCGAGGACCTCGGAGCCATGCTTTTGAAAAGTCATCATCTTTCATTTTCTGTGGGTGAATAAGTGCCTAATTTCAGTAAGCTACAATTAGCAAACGTAGGCGGCCTAATCACATTAACCAAACTCGCCCCTAAATTTTCCACTAGTTTAACCCAAAGCTCAAGAACTCTCCTGTCTTTTCTTTCAACTGAATTGAATCTCCCTCCTTTATTCTAATGATCTGGACCCCTACTGAAATAATCTTGAATAAATTCTTCCCCACCTGTTTAATTCATCCAATAATTTTTTTCTTTGATGGAATTTGGTGCACTGTCATTTTCTGTTTTTGTATTTGATTTATAAAGTATTTATTCAATATAAGATATATTTTTATTAATTTTTAAAAAATTAGCAATATTTTCTTAACTATATTGCCTTTCCCCACTCTTTTCATTTTTAATTTTTTATTCTGACATGTTGCCCTTCACAATCCAGCTTCCAGGTAGCTTCAAATTAGCAATATTTCCTTAACTGTTGCCTTTTCCCACTCTTTTCATTTTTAATTGTTTGTACTGACTTATTGCCCTTCACAATCCACCTTCCAGGTAGCTTCATTTATCTTTCAAAAACATCATATCATTAATTCAGAATCTTTATCAGGCCTTAAATACATTTTATTTGAAATGGATTCACATTCCAATGTGGATTATATTCCTCACTCCCTCCTTTCTTCCCTTCTTCCCTCCCTCCCTTCCTCCTTTCCTTCCTTTCTCCCTCTCTCCCTCCCTCCCTCCCTCCCTCCCTTCCTTCCTTCTTTTCTCTTTTTCTTTTATTTCTTGTGTGTGTGTGTGGGTGTGGGTGTGTGTGTGTGTCAGGTTTATTTTCTTCACATCCAAGGACAAATATAGCAGATCAGCAGATCATATGGCTACATTCTGCTTCACAAAGGTGTGCAGTAAACTCATGATCTCTTGATCCTTAGAAAGTTTGGCAGCATTTTTTTTTCAGTCCCACTTCAAGACCAGGAAGTCTGGTTTCAGCTGATAATACAGGATCAGGCCATTGTCTCTTTAGGCTTATTTTTATTCCCCTTTATCCATGTCTTGCTTTAGAAACTGTAATCTAGCACATACCAATATTCAGTTTTCCACAATCTCTGCCACTACGTGTTTCTATTCCATTTGTGGAGCACAGAAATATTTGTATTGCTTCAGAGCTCATCAATATTTGTTTAGTTGTTTTTTCTGTTTATCTAACAGTGTTATTTGTTTGGAGGGAGAGGTGCAACCAAATGTGAATTATTTGTACCATAATGACAAGAAGTTTGTGAATCAAGTTTACATGTTTATACATCTATGCTGGCTGGAGATTTACATGTGAATATTCTTAATGACTATATACTCTACACATATTGCCAGTTGCCTTCATAGTAACTTCGTTTGAATGTCACAAGTGCATATTCAAGTTAAAAACATACAAATCAGAACTCTTCCCAATCTTCTCCATTGCAATAAATAAAATAGCTCCATATTCTTGCAAACTCAAGCAAATAAACTGTCCTAGACTCCTTCGCTTCACATCAACTACATCAAATGTAATACCTAGTTCTAATCTTTCTTCATCTCCTTTGCTATTTTGTGAAACTAAATATTCACTACCCACTTACACTTAATCTTGTCACCATATTTATTCCCTTCACAGCATTTATTACACCCTGAAGTTGGTTTGTTAATATATTTTTATTAATGACATCATTTACCTATTGAACAGTGATTGTCTTCCTGTTCACAGAGCTTTGCCAAATTCATTATAAGAACTCAGCAAATCTTGGGTAAACCAGTAAAAAATATCCATCAGTATCAGATGGCTATATTACGCATTATCAGAAGTCAGGATTTCTGGTGACATAGCCTGCTTTCATTTCTCAACAATATACATTATAAAAAAGACTTAGGCAAATGTTTAATTTGTACTTTCAAACTTTTATTTAATTTATACTGGGTTTCATATATAAAAGAAAAATAAAAACCATTTTTCATTGCTATTTCATATAAATTGAAACTATGGAAAATGTAATTCCTTGATAATCTGGTTTATTCCCTGAAATATAATATTTAATTATGTAAGTTTGCATCAGATGCAACCTATCTACACTCTGACTTTTCTGAACTATTAAAATATGCCAACCCAAATATGATATTCTCCTGAAAGTGTTTACTTGAGAGACTTTATTTTCATAATAAGACAACAACTTTTCTCTGAAATGCATTTCCTATTCTCATTCCCATTAAATATGAATGGGCTTAATGCCCCAATTAAAAGACACATGGCAAGCTGGATAGAGTCAAGACCCATCAATGTGCTATATTCAAGAGACCCAACTCACGTGCAAAGACACACACAGGCTCAAAATATAGGGATGCAGGAAAGTGTACCCAGCAAATGGAAAGCAGAAAAAAGCAGGGGTTGCCATCCTAGTTTCTGGCAAAACAGATTTTAAACCAATGAAGATTAAACAAGAAAAAGAAGGACATTACATAATGGTAAAAGGTTCAATTCAACAAGAAGAGCTAACTATCCTAAATATATATATACCCAATACAGGAGGACCCAAATTCATAAAACAAACTCTTACAGACCTACAAAGAGACTGAGACTTCCAAACAATAATAGTCAGTGACTTTAACATCCCACCGTCAATATTAGATCAATGAGACAGAATATTAGCAAGATATTCTGGACTTGAACTCAGCTCTGCATCAAGTGGACCTGATAGGTATCTACAGAACTCTCCATCCAAAAACAACAGAATATACATTCTTCTTGGCACCACATGACACTTATTCTAAAACTGACCACATAATTGGAAGTAAAAACACTCAACAAATGCAAAAGGACTGAAATCATAACAAACAGCCTCTCAGACCACAGCACAGTTAAATTAGAACTCAAGGTTAAGAAACTCACTCAAAACCACACAATCACATGGTAATTGAACAACCTGCTCCTGAATGACTCCTGGGTATAGTGAAATTAAAGCAAAAATCAGGAAGCTCTTTGAAACTAATGAGAACAAAGAATCTCTGGGATGCAACTAAAGTAGTGTTAAGAGGAAAATTTATAGCACTAAATCCCTATATAAAAAAGCTAGAAAGATCTCAAATCAACCTCCTAACATCACAACTAAAAGAGCTAGAGAACCAAGAGCAAACAAACCCGCAAATTAGCAGAAGAGAAGAAAAAGACAAGCTCCAAGATGAACTGAAGAAGATAGAGACATGAAAAACTCTTCAAAAAATCAATGAATCCAGGAGCTGGTTTCTTGAAAAAATTAATAAAATAGACCACTAGACAGATTAATAAAGAAGAGAAAAGGGATAAATCAAATAGACAAAAAATGATAAAGGGGATATGACCACTGACCTCACAGAAATACAAACCATTAAATAATACTATAAACATCTCTATGCAAATAAACTACAAAATCTAAAAGAAATGGATAAATTCCTAGACATATACACACTCCCAAGCCTGAATCAGGAAGAAGTTGGATCACTGAATAGACTAATAACAAGTTTTGAAATAATAAATAGCCTACCAACCAAAATAAGCCCAGGACCAGATGGATTTAGAGGTGAATTCTACCAGAGGTACAAAGAGGAGCTAGTACCATTTCTTCTGAAACTATTCCAAACAACTGAAAAGGAGGAACTCCTCCTTAACTCATTTTATGAGGCCAGTATCATCCTGATGCCAAAACCTGGCAGAGATACAACAACAACAACAACAACAACAAAGAAAACTTTAGGCCAATATCACTTAGAACATTGATTCAAAAATCCTCAATAAAATACTGACAAACAGAATCCAGCAGCACAACAAAAAACTTATTCACCTTGATAAAGTCAGCTCCATCCCCAGGATGCAAGGCTGGTTTAATGTACACAAATCAGTAAATGTAATTTATCACATAAACAGAACTAAAGACAAAAACCACATGATTACCTCAACAGATGCAGAAAAGGCCTTGGATAAAATTCCACATCTTTTCATGTGAAAAACTCTCCATAAACTAGGTACTGAGGACATATACCCCAAAATAATAGGAGACATTTATGACAAACCTACAGCCAATATCATATTGAATAGGCAAAAGCTGGAGGCATTACCCTTGAAAATCAGCACAAAACAAAGATGCCTCTCTCACCACTCCTATTTAACACAGTACTGAAAGTTCAGGCCAGGGCAATCAGGCAAGAGAAAGAAATAAAGGATATTCACATAGGAAGAGAAGAAGTCAAATTGTCTTTGTTTGCAGATGACATGATACTATAGTCAATGTGCAAAAATCACAAGCATTCCTATACATCAACAACATATAAGCAGAGAGCCAAATCATGAAGAAACTCCCATTCACAATTGCTATAAAGAGAATAAAATACCTAGGAATACACTTAACAAGTGAAGTAGAGGACCTCTTCAGGCAGAACTACAAACCACTCCTCAAGGAAATCAGAGAGGAAGGAATAAAAGGAAAAAAATCCCATTCCCACAGAGAGAAAGAATCAATATCATGAAAATGGCCATACTGCCTAAAGTAATTTGTAGATTCAATGCTATTCCCATCAGACTACCATTGATATTCTTTACAGAATATGGAACCAAAAAACAGCTTGTATACCAAAAACAATCCTAAGCAAAAAGAACAAAGCTGGAGGCATCATGCTACCCAACTTCAAACTATACTACAAAGCTACAGCACCCAAAACAACATGGTACTTGTACAAAAACTGACACAGACCAATTGAACACAGTAAAGAATTTAGAAATAAGACTGCACATCTAAAACAATCTGATCTTGGACAAACCTGACAACAACAAGCAATGGGGAAGGATTCTCTATTTAATAAATGGTGATGGAAGAACTGGCTAGCCATATGCACAAAATTTAAACTGGACTCCTTCCTTACACCTTACACAAAAATTAACTCAAGATGGACTAAAGACTTAAACGTCAAACCCAAAACTATAAAAACCCTAGAAGAAAATATAGATAATACCATTCAGCCACAGGCAAAAATTTCATGACAAAAACATCAAGACCAACTGCAACGAAAGCAACAATTTACAAATTGGGTCTAATTAAACTTAAGAGCTTCTGCAGAGCAAAATAAACTACCATCAGAGCGAACAGACAACCTACAGAATGGTAGAAAATGTTTGCACCGTATCTATCTGACAAAGGTCTAATATACAGAGTCTACAAGGAACTTAAACAAATTTACAAGAAAAAAAATCCCATTAAAAACTGGGCAAAAGATATGAACAGACACTTCTCAAAAGAAGACATTTATGTGGCCAAGAAACATATGAAGAAAAGTTCAACATCATTCTTCATTAGAGAAATGTGAATCAAAACTACAATGAGATACTATCTCACATCAGTCAGAATGGCGATCATTAAAAAGTCCGGAAACAACAGATGCTGGCGAGGCTGTGGAGAGTTAGGAATGCTTTTATGCTGTTGGTGGGACTGTAAATTAGTTCAACCATTGTGGAAGATAGTTTGGCGATTCCTCAAAGACCTAGAACCAGAAATACTATTTGACTCAGCAATCATATTACTGGGTATAAACCCAAAGGAATATAAATCTTTCTATTATGAAGACACATGCATGTGTATGTTCATTGCAGCACTATTCATAGTAGCAAAGACATGGAATCAACCCAAATGCCCATCAATCACAGACTGGATAAAGAAAATGTAGTACATATACACCATGGGATACTATGCACACATCAGAAGTGTCTGATTTCAATTATGGAACATGAACATTACATAGTGAGCCCAGGACTTCTTGTTGTACCAGGGAAAAAAAAAAAACACTTTGCTATCAATATTTTTGTATAAAGACACAAGAACCAGCTTAAAGAAATATGTACTCATCAGATCTGGGAATATCGACACATAAACAGTTGCTTTAAAAAACACACCAGCAAAATAAATAAGTGAATGTAAAATTTTAACTAATTTTTTTAATTATTCTTGATATTGTAATTCTGAAACAACCCCCATTTTATCTATAACCTATACTTTAATTTTTCGCAAAACTGTTTTATAAATAGAAAAAAGTTTCAGAAAACTATTGCAGAAGATTTAGTAACAACTGAATACTATTAATTTCTGTTTATGTATCATCAAAAATACACTTTTAAAAATTCACCTATTAAATCTCAAGTAAATCAATAACTCAAATAATCTCAATAAGTGTCAAATAATAGTTCTATGCCAATAATGTAAAATAAATAGTATTAATTTCCAAAATTCATCAAATGTTTCAAATAAATATTAAAAACTTTATTTTAAAATATGCTTTATTTTACCTAGTTTGCTTTCCACTCTTCTATAATTTGGTAAATGAAAACTAAAACTTAGAAAATGTATATGCATAGCAGAAAATTACCTTGTTAAATATACATGTTTTAATATACTTATGCCTGTGTTATAACTTGCAGCTTTTCTCTATCTTTGAAGTGCCATATGTAATGAAAAACTAAGATTCTTCTTTTACATTTTTAGATCCATAATTGTGTAACATTTACGTATTCTTTTGAATAAGTGTCTCTATTTGTGTTAACAATAATACTCAATATTAAAATCTTTCAAGGTTTTTAGTTATTAAAATAAATCACAGTATTTCCAGAATTTTTTGTCAGCTATAAAAATATAAAATTCACAATGTATTCTTCAAAAACTTTTGTTAGCTTCAGTGTGAAAGCAATCTTTAAGTTCTGGCCAGCTAAATTCTAAAGTTCAGAAGTTTCTTTGAATGCAATATGATTGCTACATTAAATATTCTAACATATTCTATGCAGCGATTCAATGAATATTTTGGATCAACATTAGAAAGTGGAAATCTTTTCAAGCAGATATCTCTGATTATGGCTGTTCTATATTTATTTTTTGAATATTTAGCATTCATAATTTTATGGAGAATAATTTTTTTGAAAGTCTATTAATATATGTAACAAATATTATTTGTGCATATGATTACCTTGGAAGTTGCCATTGGAAAAGGAAGAAAAATCAAAATAAAAAAAGGAAATTAATAGTTGCCATGAGTTATGTATTGTTTGGATATTATAAGTAAAACAAGTCCCTTCTTTTTTGCCTTCTCCAGGGAATGTTAGGAAACCAATTTAGTTTGTCATGGATGTTAAGGCAAAAGAATAGAAGAGGACCCATGCACTTAAGCTTAGTTTAAGGCAGTGTAAGTGTGAAAATTCATATAAGATGATGAAATAATTCTATAATACTCAAACCAGGAGTAGATCAATAACCTTAAAAAATTATTTTTAAAAAAAGCAAAAGTTTTTACTGTTACCTCAGCATTCCCTCAGCATGAGGTAAATACATCTTTTAGATTATACTTTGCCATATTTTCTTTGGGAATTTCATAATATTTTCACTTTTATTTGAAAGAGAAATGGCTTGTAATATTTAAAATGCTGTGGGAGATGAAAAAACATTCATGTTTTCATAATCTCTTCTGGGCATTTTTACTCAATTTCGTTGACAATTTTGCAATTACAAAGTTGGTCAACTTATAAATGGAAGCAAGTTTTATTATACAATCAGTATCGTATTGTTAATGGATGTTATTTTAGGAAAGCAAAGCATAAACAGTGGCCTCTATTTTATAATTAAATGTTTATACAATAATGTATAATACCTCTATTTAAAATTTTGCAAAAAACTCAGTGGAAATTCTTGTTAATATAAAGAATTACCTTTTATTCTATGTTCTAACATATTAATCCCTAGAATCAGAATCAACCCTGAAAGAGAGGTCATGATTTATATTCTCTGCAGTTCCCAATAAGAGGAAATAAATAGGATTACTCAACTATGCTAACAGAGACATATGAATTTACTTAATTCCCCTGACACACGATGGCTTTGTCAGTGTGCTTTCTCATTAGTGTCTGAATCATTAAATAGGTTCAAAGTGCAGGATTTAATTAATTTACAATTCTTAAAATGACAAATTGTTGAACATCCATGGTTACATAAACTGTCATGTGGAAGTTCTAAAGAGGTTAATTTCTTCATTATGAAAAAGGTCATCAGTTTTTTCTTTTGCATTTTTTTCTTTCACAGAACTGTAACTAGTCCGAGAAAGTTAGAGGATGGAAAAGAGTAGAACAGTGCAAGAAATTATAGGAACTAAGATTAGAAAAAGAGTCAGGAATTTTTAATGGAGCTTTTAAACACTATACTACAAAAATTGAGTTTATTCTGGAAATAATGACGATGCATCAAAAGGTTGAAAGTGGTTGGAGGATAAATTGGATGGGACATAAAAATATTTTTTAATTGGAAAATATGAAAATGAGGAGAATCATAATGAGGGATTCCAGGCAGGGAAAGGTGAGTACCTGAACCAAAATGGTACCTGTGAAAACGTGTGTAGTAGAGTTAAACTGTACCTGCATGTAATATGAAGATGATCATGGCCAATAAGAATTACTTTTGTGGTTCCACAGTGGCAGACATGAATTTAAGGACTGTCACTGGATTGATTTGTAATGGGATACCAGGACCATATGACCATAAATTATACAGAGTGAGCAGAGAAGAAGAGTTATTGAGGAAAACTGATGTGATAAGCATGGCAGACACATCAGAATCCAGAAAGGGAAAGTCTTTTTGAGACATAATTCAATGACTTTGTGTTAGTTAAGCCAATTTTAAAGTTTTAAGGATGGAATGATCCACAGATTCAAATAGGACCATTTCAAGTAAGGAATGTACTGAATCCTGAAAATCACTGAGGTTATGAATAATTGTAGCAAAGATTTTCATCCTTCCTTTGCCCTCCCCTCCCTTCCCCTTCCTTCCTTTCTCTTCTCTTCTCTTCTTTCTTTCTTTCTTTTTCTTTCCTTTCTTTCTTTCTCTTTCTTTCTTTCTTTTCTTTTTCTTTCTTTCTTCCTTCCTTTCTTTCCTTCCTTCCTTTCTTTCTCTCTCTCTCTCTTTCTCTTTCTTTCTTCCTTCCTTCCTTTCTTTCTCTCTCTTTCTTTCTTTTTTCTTTCTTTCTTTTCTGTCTTTTTCTTTTTTCTTCCCTTTGTTCATTGTTAAATTCTTATGTGCTCTTCTTATATTAATCCTTCTTTCTAGTTGTTAAATGTTGTTATCTTGCTTGTTGGGTTTTCTATATACATTCATTAGTTGGCCTTTCCTCTTCATATCTACTTTCCTCTTTATTTTCTCCTTACTTGAAAATATATATATACATATATATATAATTTATACATTTATTTATATATATTTATATATATAAAGGACTTTTTTTGCTGATGTAGAAATTTAACAGTACTTTTCATTCAAGTTTTCTTAAATAATTTGTGTTTAATATCTGTATTTAAAGAAAAACTCTGGTACAGCTTCTTACATCATTTTGAAGTGGTTTTTATTGTTAGTGTGAAGAAAATTTATCTACCAAGAGACAGAAAGTATTTTCTTTAAAAAACAATAGTAAATTAATAATTTTAAAAACTATACATTTAGGAAATAAAATGTAAATTCTATTCAACCTTAGCCACAATTAGAAATATAGCTTCTTCAACAAAAGAATAGAGGAGAGCAAATGCAATTAATTCTGAACTTATTTCATCTTTTTTGGCCTTAAAGAAAGCATTGGAAAATGTATATTTACTGTCTATGTTCTTCTATCACTTACTGTTTTACAAGATGAATTTCTGAAGCTACCTGGAAATAAAGTGCAAGTAACAATAGCAGGCTTTGTAACCTGCATAGACAGAATACTTCTTTTAAAAAGAATTCCAGGTAGGAATAGTTTTTAAAGATAAATCTCAGCAGGAAGAATTGTTTGCAATTAGTCCCTTTAAAAATATTCCTTTCAAAATTTAAAACTTAAATCAAGGGTGAAGTTATCATAAAACTGCTATAAAGAGGGATTTTTCCCAACGTCTGTTACTGCTTCTTCATTTCTTGCAGCTTGTATCCAATGCATGTTGCTGACGTTATGCTCTGCAGATTCTATTACACCAAGTTCTTCTGTGTTCATCTGCTTCCTCAAGGCCATGATCCATTACATCTGTCTCAGCTCAGGGGATGCTCTGGCAGTGGTTCTCTGCATTGAGCATTGCTGCCACACACCTTTGGTCTTTAAACCTGAACTGAAATGAAGCTTAAACTGAAATGTAGAGGGCAAATGGTGTGCAAAACAAAATTTAAGTAGTAGTGATTAATCTTTCCAATGAAGTTTTCTGTTTTTAGCCCATTAATTTTCAATAAACATTAATGAAGTACTTATCATGTACTAGCCACTATGTTACCTCCAAAAATAAAGATGATAGATAAATGATATTTGGTTTTGGCACTCATTTAATATCATTGTGTGTGTATATGTATGTGTAGACAAACTAATAATATTATGACATGGATAATCACATGATCACTAGAAGCTATGTAGTGTGTGAGCCCAAAGGACTGCAAGCAAAAGGTGGTAAGGAATATGCACTTTCTCATCCCCCCAATAACATCACTAACACCCATATCCAACCTCTGGGGAGTTAGATCCATGAAGGCAAGGATGCTTTGATTTTACCACGGTTCTACTCCCAGGTCCCTAATATTACCAAGCACTGAACAAATATGTGTTGAATTAATGAAACAATTAGATTTGAACAAAATTTATATTCTCAGTAAACTCAACCTCCTTATTAAAAGACCCTTAACAAAAACGAACAAAACTATGAGCACTTGCATAATTCTCAGAAATACTGTTTGTTTCCAAAAGCCTTAAACTTCTAAATAAAAAATGTATAGAAAGACAACACTGTAAAAAATAAGATAATTTTTTGAATTAAACAAATTTTAAAACTTGTAGACTTCGTATTTATTAAGATTTTATCCAAAGATTGCTGAATTTTCATAAGGCTATTTCATGTGCTTTTCTGCCTTAACTCTTTCCTTTACAACAAATTGAGAGAGTCTGGAGAGAATGATATTATCTGGCTGGTGGTTTTACTTTAAAAAGCATAGTTAGTTTCAAGTACTAAATTTGAAATGAAGTAAAGGAATGAATAGGGAAGCAGAAAACTCATGTGACTTCTAACTAGAATTTTCAAAAGGGAAGGGAAAAGAGAGGAGAAGGCAACAATCATTTCTCATGCATTTTTTATTTACTGGTCAGCAGGTGAAGGATAAGCCACACCCACATCCTAGCACCCATAGAGAGAAATAGGCCATGGATTCTACCTTTGAAAAAGAAGACAAACATATCTTCAAATCTGAATCTAACAATTTCAATTCCTCGAAAATTAAATCTTAAGAACACCTATCACTCCTCTTAGGATAATCAAAATAATTCCAACTTCCCAAAAGTTTCTGTAATAAAAGCTGGGGAAAGGAATTTGAAAAGTTCCACTTCCTACCAGCTGGACAGTTGTTTAAACTTTAAATAGAACATAGCCCTTTATAAAAGCTATGCATTTTTTTTAGTTTTGTTTATTTGCTTAAAATTTATGGAATTACAGCATCCTCTACATACCTCCTTTTTTTTGTACAAAGAGTTAGAATGAGCCCTGGTTCTTAGAGAAAACTACACATCTTGAGAAGAAAGAAAGAAAGAAGGAAGAAGAAACAGAGAGAGAGAAAGAAAGAAAAAAATTCTATAACCAAAAAATGACAACAATTTAAATCATGACATAAATGGAGCTTGAATTTACACTGAAAATTGAGAGATTTGCTGGAAGGAGCTAAAAATTATACCACAAACAATAATCCAAAATAATGACTAAAAGGAAGTAAAATAATTTTAAAATGATAAGCACATTGCTGGTATCAAAAGCCAAAAAAAAATTATCCATGAGACAGAAATATAAAGAAAACCCAAAGGAGATAGATAAAACTAAACCCGTTTACTCCCCGGAGATAACTGTCCTAGATTCACTAAGCACCTTGGTATCTGTGATTTTGAATCCGCAGGGGACAGAATACGATTGCACAGACATCTGCATACAAAAGTGAGAACTGGATTCCACATAATGCTAGGACCGGGAAAGAGCAATTCTACTGAGAAAACTACTCTAAAGACATGGCACAGAAGTAGGCTATACACCTTGTCCACAGGCAAATAGAGAATGCTACAAGAAATAAAAGGCCCTCAAAATGTGACATGTCTGGATGTAAGGCCATATTCTGGGAAGAAATATGTGTAGTTAAAATTGAGTTTTTGTTATTCAGAAGAAGGAGAGAATATTTATTGGTTCACTAATTATTAATGTCTTTTGGTATGTAGAAAATAAATCACAAAGACAGAATTTAAGTACCAAGGTACATTGGTTGGAAAAAAATAGCCTAGTCTAGTTGATTTACACTTATTTGTGGCAATAGCTAATGTTTTGGGTGGAAAATAGCATTTAACTTAGGGAGGCAACTGGGAATTTTATTATGAGGGGCTTCAGAGAAGAGATGTGTGGATAATTCTTTATAGCCCTAGAACATGAGAATAATTTTTCTTCTATTAGTGCTCATCAAAAAATCTTTCTGTGGGTGAGACTCTTAATAGTAGAATGGTCAGGATGACTTGCCATATGGATCTAAACATTCTCCTTCCAGTTGTCCTCTGTGATTGGTCACTGGGTCTCAACACTTGGATATAGGGCAGCTACACGAGTGTCTTACTCACGGAGTCATGCTCATTGACACATCCCTAATTTTCCTTCGGCAGAAACCAACACAATGAGGATAAATTATATCTAGTGGTAATTTCATTGTAAATCAATTTTCCACTGTATAGATGAATGCAAATTGTTCTCAATGGGCAAACGTAATGTAGATTTCACATTTAAAAAATTAGTTTACAGGCATCTTCCTCTACAGCTATGCATGGTCTTTCTTAATACCATATATATTTCCACAGTATTCCATCAAGCATTTTTTCTAATCAAGATATATACCTTTACTGCAAAAATATTCTCCATCTCACAAAGGAAGGTGGTCTCACATGGAATAACCTACAGATATTTCAATTACAATATCAAAGAGGAGAGAAACTATGCAACAGGGGTTGCTGCCTTCCAAAATGTTCTCTATGTATTGAATAACAAACATATGGTACTTCTTGTTTTCTTATTACCATTGAGACGGCCAGGTGGGAAGGGCTCCGTGCAGAGTCTCTGACCCACCTGCGCGCTGGGGGGAGCTGACATTGGAGTGGAGCCACAGAGGTTCACTTCATTTGCAGCAGGGAGGAGCCTGGCTCCTTCTCTTCCTGGGTGGACCCTAGAATTCAAAGTGCAAGACGGGAAGCACACCAGCTGGGACTCTGGCTATGTGGAGGGTCCATGTTACCCGGTTTTTCCCTTTTCACCCAATAAAACCCTGTCTTACTCATCCTTCAAATCAACTGCAAGCCTAAATTTTCATGGCCATGTGACAAGGACCCCATCTTTAGCTGAACTAAGGGAAAGTCCCGCAACACCATAATACATGCCCTAGGAAGAATTCCTCTCTTATGATTGTACTTAGGTACTTGTTTGCAGAAATCGTCTTCTCAAACTTACCTCATGGCTCTAGGTTCTTTGTTTTAGAGCATTTGGTATATAACAGAGAAATGCTCCTGCCAAATGCTACAAAATCAGTTCCGTTTAAAATCAGGTGGATACTTTACCATTTCAGTATCTCTATCTTACTAAAAAAAACAGGTAAAACAGTACAAAGTACTATCTTCAGTTACTGATTATGACTATGCAAAAGTAACAAAAGTGCTGCTTTTAAACAGAATCAGGAAACATGATGCCCAGAAAATTCTCTGACATGCCTCCTAATAGTAACATGTCCAAAAGTAAACATTAAAAGAAGTCTACTTTATGATGGCCCACATCACCCCACCAGATAAATAATTTTACCCAAAGATGGAAGGTGAAGATAACATAGACTAGGTAATATTGCAGAGAATAAATAGGAGATACAGGATTGTGAAGGGTTGCAAAAATGAGGACTGTAGACCTGATCTGTGTTTTTCCTTCCTAGTTGTTAGTATATTTGTGCATGTCATTAATTTTCTCATTAAACTCACCTACATGCCCTTCATGTAAATGCATCATGTCAATAGTTCCTAATTTTAAAAGCTTACACACAGGCTTAATAATATGGAGAATCATATTTTGTAGCAAAATACTTTGACTAGTATCGGATGTGAGTCATAGATTCTAGACTGAGGGTCTGACGCCTTATTGATAAGATGTATACTCATTCCCCTTGGAGATGAAAGTGAGTTCACTTCCAGTAATTCTGGATATAAATGTTTTATGTTAGGTGGTATTTGTTTTGTTTTCATTAAAGATTTAATGGATGGACGGATGGATGGTTGGACTACAGATAGATGAATGTTTGGCAGACGAAAAAATCGAACTGTGATTGATATATTTTATTTTTCATTTTTGCCTTCCTAGTATCAAAACAATATTTTTATTTGTTGAGAAATCCCCCACTGGTTATATTTCAAGATGGGGTAATAATTTGCCTCACACTAATGAAACTGTAGCAACTGAGATTCAATGATATAAATACTTAAGCTCACTTTGTGTTTCAGAACTCAGAATGCCAGATTTTTTTTTCTCTTCTACATCATAAAAGATGCCACAAACACCTACATATTCATCCTTGAATAATACTGAATAGCTTAACTATATTATTGGAAAGAAATTAAGAAGTTTTCTTTCTTCTATTCCCTTGTATAGTTTAATGATCAAATATGGATGATTGTGCTAAAAGTTGTGTGTGCATATATACAAAAACTTATACTCAGAAATATATATACACACATATTTGTATATATACTAAACCTCAATGTATATAAAATAACCAAATAAACTTTTTTATGATTTATTATTTATTTTTTTAAGACAGAGTCTTGCTCTGTTGGCTAGGCTGGAGTGCAGTGGCGTGATCTCAGCTCACGGCAACCTCCGCCTCCCAGGTTCAAGCAATTTTTGTGCTTCAGCCTCCTGAGTAGCTGAGATTACAGGCACCCGGCACCACTCCTGGGTAATTTTTGAATTTTTAGTAAAGACAGGGTTTTACCATGTTGCCCAGGCTGTTCTCTAATTCCTGGCCTCAAGTGATCCACCTGCCTCGGCCTCCCAGTGTGCTGGGATTACAGGCATGAGCCACCACACCTGGCCCATATACAGTTATTTTTACAACAAAAGTCATGAAGGAAAATATTGCTCCCTCTAATAAATGAAGGAAACAACTAAGTAGTGATTGTACTTAAGTATCCAGCACTGCTACTATGTTGATAATTTGAGCTATCCAAAGTACTTACTGAGAGAGTTTGTCTCCTCAGATACACAGTATTTCAAGCAGAATGATCATTATTAGTCAGGTAAGACAAAAGGCAAAAGATAATTAGTTCTACTCTTTGTAGTTTCCACACTAAGCAGTCTGCTTAGAGGCATAGGAGATGATTTGAAACAGCAGTTCATTACATACAGGTACCCATTGCTCTTAGAATTATTTGTTATGTCTTGCACTGTTTTATTTCATTGCTTCTTTTCTGGCTACATTGTTTAATTTTTTTTTTCTTAGACCATTTTTTTCATATTCCTAATCCTCAAATGTTCTAAATTATTTGGTCTATTTTACATAATTTTGTTTCTTTAAACAGTTTTAATATATCTCCAATTGCTTAATATTTAAATATAGTGTTGATCATTATTTATTTTTGTATTTATAATTCCTTTATAAGGATTTCTAAGTTGACATTTATTTAGCTACTTTTTAAATAAACTTTATCTCTCCTTATTATATTTTCTAAATATACCAATATGCTTTCATTTTCTTTTGCTTTTTGTAATAAGACTGTTATTAATGTACTTTGACCTAGTAATAATTGAACGTAGATTTAAGAACAAGGATTCCACATGCTGTAAATAGGTAAAGCTGGGTCCTTCCCCTCCCTTCTACATAATACTTCAATTGTTTTGCTAATTAATGACCTTCTATTTCCAAAGTGAATTTTTTTTCTAAAAATCATCATTTTTGCCTCTTATGGCTTAGTCACTGATACATGTCTCTAGACTCTTTCTGTATCCATTTATATTTTTGCCAATACACTCTTTGGTATTAATATATTGCATTCCATATGCCTGCAGTTCCCAAACTGCGTGTCAAGGCAGTCACGGGGACATCATAGAATGTCCTAAAGTTTCAAGGAAGCATAGCAATACTTGGCATGTCCAAATATCACGGACACTACTTACTCCAGGTAACTCAGTTTCAACATTATCTCATGCTATATTTCTTTAGAAGATGTCACGTTTTCGTGAATTCATTTTTTGGCCGCAAGAACACATATCCCATTAGTAAGTAATTGTGATTTTTTTGGCAATGAAATAAAAATATTCGGTTTTCTTTCCATTAATGTGAAGTATTTTTTTTCAAAAGGCTACAGAATTGTTGGTATATAAATTCTTAAGTTATTTGGAACTAAGTACTTAATAAACATAACTCAGGTAATTTTTTTTTTTTTTTTGAGGGAATTCTACTCTGTCACCCAGGCTGGAGTGCAGTGTGGCACGATTTCAGCTCACTGCAACCTCTGCCTCCTGGGTTCAAATAATTCTCCTACCTCAGCTTCCCAAGTAGCTAGGATTACAGTTGTGCACCACCATGTCCTGCTAATTTTTGTATTTTTAGTAGAGACGGGATTTCACACTTTTGGTCAGGCTGGTCTTGACCTTCTGACCTCAAATGATCCACCTGCCTCGGTCTCCCAACGTGCTGGGATTATAGGCGTGAGCCACCACACCCGGCAACTCAGGTAATTCTTTTACTCTAGGAGTGCTGTGAAAGATGAAACACTTAGGGCACCATGAATGCAGAATGTTTGGTAAAAGCTGCCACAAATCCTCAGAGGATGAGTTGAGTTACTGCCAAGTGTTTCCTCTACTGTGTATGGAACTGAACTATTTCAGGTTTCAATAGCAAATGCTCATCCTGGCTAAAGAAATTTTAATAGGACCAATTGTATTCTTTTATCCATGGCATTGTTTAGATATTTAAATTACCAAATTTATTTTTTTCTGGCTAAATTATCTCAGGCCTTGTAAACAAAAGATGGTAAGATCTGTGGAAGAAAAAGAGAAGTTTATTTTCTATTTCAAAACAACAAAAACAACAACAAAAACCCACCTGCAGATTCGGAAGGCACAGCCTTCTGTGTAAGTGAAGTGTGCTCTCTGAAGGATAAAGAGAAGACTATAGGTTTTATAAAAAGGAGAAATGTTACACATGGTTCTTTGGGAAATTTCCTTGGCACTAATAACGTTTTGAGGAGCTGGCAAGCTCTGATTGCTAAGTCACTGCAGCAGAAAAACTAGTCTGAGTGTAAGTTGTGGCAGGTTGTTTCAGTAGTCATCTGATAAAACCACTTTCAGGTTACAGCAGGCATTCTTAGCTGCCAGCCTTGCAGAGAAACACATTTTTGGATCAATGTGTTGTGCCCTGAGTGCTTATTCCCCATGGCTTCTCCAGTCTGTTTTAGCTGGGTATGAATAAAATGACCCAGCTCTTATAATCAGCTTTCAGTCTTTATAGTTTTCTTCATAGACCAGTTCCTCCATTTTCTTACTGTGGTGGAGATGGCTAAGATTATCTGTTACCTCCTTGTTCGTAGTAGAAGTAGAGCTCTCCTGATTTTTGAGCTGGGCAGCTGGCTGCCTTTCTTTATGTTGGCAGGCTCTCCTGTGGTGGGGTGTGGCTATGTCACTCTGTTCACACTAATCTATGTGACCTGAAATGAAGTGTGCAATTTCCAAGTCATCCTCGACTCACACACTTGCCAGAGATTTCCTTTCTTTTTTACACATGCCTCCTATTGGACACAACAAAGTCCTCCTATTGGACTCTTGCTCGGCCATTCAGGTATAAAGGAAACCTTTGTGGATAGCAAAGAAATGAAATTAACTAGGGTTTTAAACAAGTCTGTGCAGCAAAGTCCCCACCTGCTTGGACTAGCTAGAGTGTTATACAATACAGAAATGAATTTTTATCTTACATAATCCAGTGTATTTTTAGACTTATTGTTATAGCCTAGTTATTATTCTAACACATTTAGCATTTAAATTATCTTTTCTTTTCTTTTCTTTTTTTTTTTTTTGAGACAGGGTTTCACTCTGTCTCCCAGGATGATGTGCATTGGTGCAATCTTGGCTAACTGCAGTCTCAACATCCTGGGGGCAAGCAATTCTCCCACCTCAGCATCCCCAATAGATCAATAAATGGAACCACAGGCATGTGCCATCACGCTTGGCTAATTTTTGTATTTTTTGTAGAGACACCGTTTTGCAATGTTGCCCAGGCTGATCGCCAACCCTGCACTCAAGTGATCTGTCCGCCTCTGTCTCCCAAAGTGCTGGGATTACATGCATGAGCCACAGTGCCTAGCAAAACTTGTTTTGTTGACATTTTTAGTAGTTGTAGCACATAAATAATCACAGACAAATTAAATTATATGTTAACACACAGTCATGGATTTTGACTGATTATTTACTTTTCCTGATAATTTGTGAGTACATCAGCTTTTATAACCTCAAAAAATGTGTTTAATATAACCTAGACATGAAAGCCTAATGTGAGCAGATGCCTCATGACTTGAATCTACCCAGAGTCCATATACAGCTAATCGTACATGCATTAAAAAGATTCATTGCCAATTGTTTTTTGTGAATTATAGATATTAGATGATATGGCTTGAAGAAATATAGCATCAATCAGCAAACCTCCCCTTTGGACATCTTCATAATGATCACAAAGTTCTTTGGGGTCCTGCCTTCTGAAATTATTAATATATATAACTATATATTAGTTATATACTGCATAATCTCTTTTATTTTTAGCAATATTCATCTTTGATTCTTATTTAAACATTATTTTGCAAAACAAGAATCCTGGAAGTTAGTGTGGCCTACCGCATTTCTTAAAAAGCAGTTCAGTCACCATTTATGGTCACTTAAAGCTATCATCTCTGTTTCTCCCTGCCTTTCTTAAGTATTGCATCCATTTATTACACACATACAAATTCACTGTGTTTTCCCTCTCATAGTTTTAAGATATGTCCACTCATCCTTCCACACTTCTTCCTAGAAAAGTACAACCTAATTCTCCTACCTCTGACTATGGACTGAACTGGACTTGCTAATTCAAGAAGTAATGCTAATTCAAGAAGTAATGCTAATTCAAGAAGTAATGGTATATGACATCCAAGGTGGGTCATAAAAGACCTTGAATCCCGAACCTTCTATCTTGCTCGCCTTCAGGGATAACTCACTCTAGAGGAAAGCAGTTGCCATGCCATAAAGACACTCAAGCAGCCCTCAGGGAGGCCTAAGTACCAAGGAACTGAGGCCTTCTGCCAAAAACCATGTGACTAAGCCATCTTAGAAGCAGACCCTATAGCCCCACAAGAGGTCTCACATGACTGTAAACCCAGCTGACATCTTGACTGCAAATTCATTAAGCGATAGATAACTAGTACAAATTATAAGTTATAATTAAAGATAATTTTAAAGTAAGATAACCAATATTGAGTAAAATAAATAAACATCTGAAATGTTTACCTTATACCAGGAATGAGATAGGCACAATCACCTTTCCCATTTCCATGTCATTTAGGGAGCTATTACTCGCTTAAGATTAGGGAATGGACTTCTATTCAAATAAAAATAATTTTATCTTATATTTGCAGATGTGATTATTTGCTTTAAAGCAAGCCTGTTTCCTATTTAATAAAATTAAGTATGTGTACCTCCATCACCCATCTCATCATCTTACCATTTACAAAATTTTCACGTAAAATTACTCTATTTGATTTGACTTAATCACAATACGGATAGAATTTGTTTTCTTTGAATAAAGAAATAGGCAGATTTCTAGTAAACTTTAAAAAATTATGTAGCTGTAATTTTTCTCCACCCTCGATTCTCACTGTGTTCAAAACCATCATTTAATTTAGGTGTATGATGTGTTGAGAGTTGAATCTGTAACATCATTTGTGGTCTCTAAACTCTTGACACTAAGATAGACTGTAACACCTTTACATTGATTATGTCTTCTCTGATTTGTGTCTCTGGTTTAAAATATATTTTTCATTTCCATGTTTTTATTGCAGTTTGAAGTGTCATAGAGAATATGACAATCATGTTTCACATTACTGGATTATCTTCAAAATTGAGTCTGATGAGAACAATGCCATTCAGGATGGTTATTAAAAATGTTAATACTATAAGAAGGAATATGGAGTTCTAACCATCTGTCTGAGAACTAAATCCCATTATTATATTAAATCATGTAAATTATTTTGTAAAAGTGACATACAAGGTTACTTGTATGTATGTATTTTATTGACATACAATATTTGTGTTGAAAAAATATATTGTATTGAAAAATATAGTAAATGTATACAGGCAAATGTTCACTTTCATAAACCAGATTTTCAAAAATAATACAAAGTTAATTTTTTAAATGCTATGGGATGAATAAAATTAACTTGGAAAGGTAAACATAAATATGATGAAGATAATATCTGGAGGAAAATTTGAGATGCTGTAAATAAGTGATTTCTTTCTGTTTGCAAAGCGAAATGTCTCTTTTGTTTTATCATGTACCTATGTATTTATTTTCCGAAATATTACTGATTAATGCATTTACACAAGTTTATAAATCTAAACACTATTTTTTATTTTTAAAATATGTAAAAATTGCCACATTTACTCAGTGAATCATGCTTACAATCTATTTTCTTGGAATATTTTCTGTGTTACATAAAAAATAATAGTTTAGATAATAGCTTTCCCAAAATGAGATAATAAAACAGATAATTTCTTTTACTCACTGTTCTGAGGAGTATGTTTATAAACTACTTGCCATCTATTCAATGAGAAAGTTTCCTAACCACTTGTATGTGAACAGTTTGGCCCTTAGAATAAAATTTTGACACTGTCATGTCAGAAAGAACCATTATATGAATGAAAATGTATGAGTTAATAATTATGTGTTTCTTGAATTAAATATTTATGATCAATTTGCCCAACTAAGAGAACTTTAACCAGGCATTTTTGACTGTATTTTTTAATTCATGAAGGAATCAGAAAAAATCTTTGGATAGAACATTAGATG
The DNA here is from genome assembly GCF_028885625.2 of Pongo pygmaeus. Classification (NCBI taxonomy): domain Eukaryota; kingdom Metazoa; phylum Chordata; class Mammalia; order Primates; family Hominidae; genus Pongo; species Pongo pygmaeus. The sequence goes on from NC_072395.2 coordinate 31,775,339, forward strand.
AGCCAATTGCTGAATAAATGGAACCAGAGCTGAAATGGACACAGTACAATGAAGAAACTGAAAAGGAAACTAGAAGTTACATTGCAAAATTGGAAGTTGTATTGGCTAGATTTCCGTCAGATGGGGTATTTATGAATTATAAAAGAGAAAATCTATCTATACGTATTATATTTATTTGGTAGAAATGAAGTATTTAAAATGACCATTTAAACATTTAGTCTCAGTCGTTTATTTGGGGACTGAGAGTGGAGCCTGGAAAACCACAAAGAAAAGTAGAACAGAAATTGCAGAATGAGGCAATAATAGCTTTATTTACTATAAACATGATTTTGATATAATGTGTTTATATATCTTGTTCTGCTTCAGGAAAACTTTAGTAAACTAAGCTACAGATAATTTGGTATTTTTCAAAACACATCCATATGGAAGAGAGACTGCATATTTCTAGTGTGAAATTAATTTCAAATTGAATCAGGTAATAAAAGCTCAATGAAATATCATGTGTAATTTTTATAAAACTAAGTAAAATTATTTTTAAATATTCATATATTTGAAAGGTATTTATGCTTTGATACTCATATTTCTTTTTATTTTACAAGCAATATAGTTTATTTACTCTTTACAAATATATTAAAAAATCCCACCATTGGCAATCATTCTCTACCTAAAGTTGTAAAGTTGTATCAACCATTTTTTTTCTCACTTATATTTTACCCAGGATCATGCTGAAACAGTGCCTATAACTGGTCATTACTACAAACATGTGTAATTGCTCCCAAAATTTTCTTCCAAAAAATTTCCTTCTTGACCCCCCCAATATTAAACTTAGAACTATATATATATACACACATACATACACACACACACATACACATATATATAGTAATAGTTTATATGTATGTGTGTGTATATATATATACACACACACACACACACACACACATATATATATAGTATTAGTCTGTTTGCATGCTGCTATGAAGAAATACCCGAGACTGAGAAATTTATAAAGGAAAGAGGTTTAATTGACTCAAGGTTCCACATGGTTGGGGAGGCCTCAGGAAATTTACAGTCATGGCAGAAAGAACCTCTTCACAGTAAAGCATGAGAGAGAATGAGTGCTAAGCAAAGGGGAAAGCTCCTTATAAAACCTTCAGATCTCATAAGAACTCCCTCACTATCACAAGAACAACATGGGAGGAAGCTGCTCCTATGATTCAATTATCTCCACCTGGTCCTGCCCTTGGTGTGTGGGGGTTATTACAATTCAAGCTGAGATTCCGGTGGGGACACAGGGCCAAACCATATCAAGAATTATCCAAATCTCATATTTTAAAAATCCAGATATTCAAGAATCTCAAAAAATACTAAGCAGGAAAATTCAAAGAAAAATACCGCTAAGAGTACTAGAAGAAAACAAGATTACATGCTAATAACTTCCATGAAAATAGACACAAAAATCCAAAGTAAAATATTAGGAAATTGAATCTAGCAATATATAAAAAATAATAAAACAAAAGCATGAAGGCTAACCCCAGAGATGCAGTTGTTTTAACATTTGAAAATTAATTGATTTATGACATTAATAGAATAAAGTAGAAAAGACATGTTTATTCTAACAGATGGTGTATTAGTCCATTCTCACACTGCTATAAAGAAAAACTACCTGATACTGGGTAATTTATGAAGGAAAGAGGTTTAATTGACTCATAGTTCCACATGGCTGGGCAGGGGGCACTCAGGAAACTTACAATCATGGTGTAAGAAGAAGCAAGGTACATCTTATAGGGTGGCAGGAGAGAGAAAAAGTACAGGGGAAACTGCCACTTTTAAACCATCAGATCTCAGGATATGTTGAGATTACAATTTGAGATGAGATTTGGGTAGGGACACAGAGCCAAACCATATCATTTCACCCCAGCCCCTCCCAAATCTCATATCCTTTTCAGATTTCAAAATTAATCATGCCTTTTCTACAGCCCCCCAAAGTCTTGACTCATTCCAGCATTAGCCCAGAAGTCCAAGTCCAAAGTCTCATCTGAGACAAGGCAAGTTCCTTTTGCCAATGAGCCTGTAAATTTTAAAACAAGTTAATTACTTCCAAGATACAATGGGGGTACATTGCAAATATTGAGTAAATATTTATATGCATTGAGTAAATATTACCATTCCAAATGAAAGAAATTGGCCAAAATAAATGAGCTACAGGCTCCATGCAAGTCCAAAATCTGGCCTGACAATCATTAAATCTTAAGCTCCAAAATGATCTTCTTTGACTCGATGTCTCATATTCAGGGCATGCTGATGCAAGGGGTGGTCTCCCACAGCCTTGGGCAACTCCACTTCTGTGTCTCTGCAGGGTACAGCTCCTGCAGCTGCTTTCCTGGGCTGGCATTGAGTATCTGTGGCTTTTCCAGGTGCAGGGTGCAAGCCATTGGTGGGTCTGCTTTTCTGGGGTATGGAGGGTGGTGGCCCTCTTTTCACAGCTCTACTAGGCAGCACCCCAGTGGGGACTCTATATGTGGTTCCAACCCCACATTTCTCTTCTGCACTTCTCTAGCAGAGTTTCTCCATGAGGGCTCCACCCCTGCAGCAGACTTCTGCTTGAACATGAAGGCTTTTTCATACATCCTCTGAAATCTATGCAGAGGTTCACAAACCTCAACTCTTGTCTTCTGCAAACCCACAGGCCCAACACCACACGGAAGTTGCCAGTGCTTGGGGCTTAAACCCTCTGATGCAATGGCCTGAGCTGTACCTTGGCCCTCTTTAGCCATGGCTGGAGCTGTAGTGGTTGGGATGCACAGCATCATGTCCTGGGGCTGCACAGAGCAGTGGAGCCCTGGGCTTGGCCCACAAAACCATTTCTCCCTCCTAATTTTCTGGGCCTGTGATGAGAGGGACTACTGTAAAGATCTCTGACATGCCCTGGAGACATTTTCCTCATTGTCTTGGTTATTAACATTTGGCTCCTTGTTACTTATGCAAATTTCTCCAACTGGCTTGAGTTCCTTCCCAGAATACGGGTTTTTTTCCTACGACATGATCAGATTGAAAATTTTCCAAGCCTTTACACTGTGCTTCCCTTTTAAACATAAATTCCAATTCCAGACCATCTCCTTTTGAATACATATAATTGAATAATTTCAGAAAAAGCCAGGTCACCTCCCGAATGCTTTGCTGCTTAGAAATTTCTTCTACCAGATACCCTAAACCACCTCTCTCAAGTTCAAAGTTCCACAGATCTCTAGGGCAGGGGCAAAATACCACCAGTGTCTTTGCTGAAGCACAGCAAGAGTGACCATTGTTTCACTTCCCAATAAGTTCCTCAGCTCTACCTGAGACCACTTCAGCCTGGACTTCATTGTCCATGTCACTATCAGTATTTTGTTCAAAGCCATTCGACAAGTCTCTAGGAAATTCCAAACTTTCCAACATCTCCCTGTCTTCTTCTGAGCCCTCTAAACTATTCCAACCTGGGGCTGTTACCCAGTTCCAAAGTAACTTCCATAATTTCAGGTTATCTTTATAGCAGTACCCCACCCTGCTGGTACTAATTATCTGCATTAGTCCATTCCCACACTGCTATAAAGATACTATTTGAGACTGGGTAATTTATAAAGGAAAGAGGTTTAATTGACTCACAGTTCCACATGGCTGGGGAAGCCTCAGAAAACTTACAATCACGGCAGAAGGTAAAGGAGAAACAAGTACTTTCTTCACAAGGTCGAATGAGAGAGAGAGCAGAGGAAACTGCCACTTTTAAACAATCAGATCTCAAGAAACTCACTCACTATCACGAGAACAGCATGGGGAAAAACCACTCCCCAATCATCAAATCACCTTCCACCAAATACCACTCTTGACATGTGGGGATTACAAGTCACAATGAGATTTGGGTGGGGACACAGAGCCAAACCATATCAGATGGAGAAAAGGTTTTGATAAACGTTTTCCCTCTTTTATGATATTAGCTTTCAGAAAATTAGAAATAGAAGACATCTTTCTCAATCTAATGAAGAATTTCTACAGGAAGCCCACAAGTAGCATCATGCTAAATGCTAAAACTTTGTACAATATCTCTTCAAAAAGAGTTATAAGGCAAGGTGAAAGATAAGAAAGCCTGAGATTGTCACTTCTATTCAATATTGTATTGGAGGTGCTCGCTAGTGGAATAGGCAAATAGAAAAAATAAAAGGCATTTGAACTAAGAAAAGCAAAAATTATCCCCATTCACAGATAATGTAACTGATAGGCAGAGTATCCAAAGGAATATGCAGAGAAACTATTAAAATTAATATTTGAATTTGTTAAGATTGATATATAAGGTAAATTTACTAAAACTCATTGTGTTTCTATATATTAGCAAGGTGGCATGCAAAATGTCAAGAGTAAGCACATTAAAAGCTGCTCAAAGTCATTATTAACCAAGAGAAAAAAGTCAACATCAGAGTTAATACTACTACAACCCCACCAGATGAGCTAAAATTAAAACAAAATGAGAGAAAAACTGACTAGTGTTGGTGAGAATGTGAGCAGAGGGAACTGTCATATATTGCTGCAGCAATGAAAATGGTACTACCACTTTGAAAAAAAAAATTTGGAAATTATTAATAAAAGACTTATGAAAAGAAGTACATACTAATTGGTATCAGGGAACTACAATAGTAATGAAATACCTTTTCACAACCTTTGACAAAATTAAACAATCTGATAGTATAAAAGAATTTTATGATATAAGAATATAAGGAAATATAAATAAGTACAGTCATGTCGAAGAGAAAGTGAGCAATATGCAAGAAAGTTACAGATATTTCAATCTACAAAAAATCATTCTGCTTTAAGTGTAAACCATAAAAAAACCTTAAATGTATGTAGGTTTATAGTAAGTAGATGTGGTCTAAGGAAACAGGTACTAAAACTTCTTGGTAATTCTTTTGACCATTTAGATTTTCCTGTTATATAATTATCTATTTTTTATTGAAATATTTGCCATGGCTTACTACGTGTTCTAGAATTTTTTAACTGTTATTACTTCTCTTTTATCTTCATGTCATTTGCTTCTTCATATCTACTCTTGTTTGTGTGTGTATTTTCTCTACTTTTTTATGATCAAGCTTGAGATTTACAGTTTGTTCATATTTTCATTAGCATTTGGATTGATAACATTCTTAATTACTTAATATTTTCAAAATTATGATTTTTTAATTTTTCAATTGTTATTTTCATAGTTTCTTTTTATATTTCTTTAGATTTAAGATTTTAATACATGCACCTAAGTTTAAATATTACCGTTTAATCCCTGCTTAGTTGCATTGCTCAAATTTCAATTTGTAGATGTTATTCATTATTCAACAATAATTGCAACAACAACAAAAAACAACTCTACTTTCCTGTAGGACAAAAAGAGAGAAGAGTTTCTATATTTATGATAGTGTTACTTTTTCCCCCTTTCACCTTTGCATGATTTTGACATTTTCTGAGGCTTCCTTAATCCTAGGAGTGTCACTGTGGGCTGCATTAAGCTCTGTGTGCTGGCTTTATGCTTATTTAAAAAGGTGATTGAAATACACTATCATCTAGGGTCAGGCCTTCTCTAATTAGGCAGAAACATCTGGTCTCCCTCAAGTGTCTATGTTAAATGGTTTATTATTAATTTTGTATGTTAATGATTTGGAACCCTTTAATTTATGAAGCCAGGAGGATTATTATTTTTGCCAATGACCTACATTACATGAGAAAATTGCTAAAAATTATTTTTTGTAATAAAACATTGATGTGATATGAACGTTGCTTAAAGTTACATAGCAATGTTTTACAAATTAATTCAATGATTATTATTTAAATCAATACAGAATAATCTTGCCAAAAAACCAAATAAATTAATTAAATAATTTGAATGACCAATGCCAGAATAGTTATCTCATCAAAACAAATAGTTCTAGTTAGCAAATAATTTAAAATATAAATAACTTAAAGCAATACACAGTAAATTTGATTTTTTCCAAAATATTTAATAAAGGTTACACATTTACATTTATAAGAGATTCAGAACCAATGTTTTAGGAGTGGCTATCAATGGTAAATTGCAGTTTAGAATATTTATTCTCAAATAAACACTGCTTTAAGATTATTTTGTATCTGTCAACAAAATTTGCTTAAAAAGTTTCAAGATCACCCTGAGAATATGCCCTAGCAGGCTATTGTTTGTGTATGTAAATATATAAATATAATACTGACTTATGTGGTTGGAACCAAGATGTAATTTAGTATAATAATCCTATGAATCATTCACACTTTCAAAATGTTAATTTGCTTGAATTAGTTTTTCTGAATTTTTTCACAAATTATTCCGATTAGGTATAATTTACTACTTGCTACATCTCCAAGTCTCTGTAAGATCAAGACCATAGATATTTCACATCCTCTATGCAGCAACTGGCACAGTTTCTCATTTTCAGGTCATCCTTCTTTGTCCTTTGGTTTTTCTCTAATTTGTATATAGTCAATATATTTTCATTATTCAATGTAATTTAGTTTCTATTAAGGAGAAACTAAATATCTTTTATTTCAAACTTGATATATGATTGCTTTTGTTATTGCCATTTTTAAATATAATTTTTCACATTACTTAGCAACTCTAATCTTATGGCAGATGCAGCCAATATAGCATATAGAAATAAATAAAAGCATCGATGTGCATTCTTCTCATGTAAATGTGTTATACATCAGAGATGCTGCCAACTCTTACTCATTTTCAACCTTAAATTAAATGCAGAATGTGGCTGGCAAATTATGTCTTAAATATCTGACTCAAAATTTCAGTAGATATTCTATCCCATTATGTAAATTTAGATATCCATCTGGTACATGGTATTTTTTTTTTTCATGGCCAACCTCAGGATTCAGACTATATTGCTTCTATTTCAAAATAACTAGATTAAAGCTCATGGTATCCTTATATTAGCAGTACCATAAAACTCTAAGTTTCCACAATTATGTTTCCAAATATTTGGGGGAAATCTGAATTGTCAAATTCCTTAGAGCTCTCTTACGGCTAAAATAAGTTAAATATATTATATATAACTTACATATAACTTTTAGCAATTCCAAAGTTAGTAAAACTAGGTTTTGGTAGATTTCCACATGAACTTGTACTTTTAGAAGTATAATTAAGTAATATATTTGCTGCAGGGAGGTTACCTGAAATAGGGTGGTGGAGGCAAAAGCTGGGTTAAAGCCTTATTGGGGGAGTGTAATGCCAATGAAACCAGGGGAAAGAAACAAGGAAGAGGCAGCCAATGGAAGAGACAGCTGAGGAAAGAGAAAATATCAGAGGTACATTTCCCAGCTGGCCACAGTTCTCAAAAACCAAACCGATTGCTCTATCTTGGGGACGTCTAGAGACAGTCCAAGTGAAATGATCACATCTTGGGATTTTTCTTTTTGGGGGTGGGAGTGGGATTGCAACAAATTGTGAGATATTCACTAATTGATCCTCCTGTTCTCCTCCCTCTCACCATCAAAGTTGGCTGCATAATCATTATCATCACTGCAATTCCGACTTGTGGTAGCTGGTCCCGCCAGGCCACTTCAGGAGGAAGAAGCCACAGCTTTAACTGCTTCAATCTGGCAAGTCTGTAGACCTGATGGCTTCTCATTGTCAGTCATTAGTACATGGGTATATTAGTTATCTACTTCTGAGCAATAAATTACCCCAAAACTTAGCGGTTTCAAGCAGCAAATATTTATTACGTTAGCTTCTGGAATGAGGACAGTCTGGTTGTTGCCTGGGGCCATTTTTAAAGGAACATCCAAATTTATTCATTTACGTTTATTAAATGTATGTGTTGTTCCTCTTTATTTTCTTCCCCACTCAAGTGGTGATTTAATTGGGAAATCGGTGCAAGTGTAAGTAGTTAAACGCGAAAACAAATCTTTATTAACAAAAATACTAATAGCTTGTATTTATGGTCTTGTGTATTTTATCATTCACAATTAGGCAGTATTGGTGAACTAGTCATCAGCAGGGTTGGAAGATCATAGACTTATACAACCAAGTATATTCATAACTGAAAGTAATTCAGAAAATTGGCTATCTGCAGCTAGGACAGACCCCTATTAGAAGAGTAAAAAGCAGAAATATGTAAGCCTAGTTCCTTCCTCATTCCAAACTCAGCAGTAAGCTAGGTCAGTCTTCCAGTGGGTAAGATGGTGGCAAGTCATAGGGAATGCTGCTAATGGCCAAAGACTGTAGCAGCACAAGAAAGGAAACAGAAGGAAAAACAATACTTGCATTTAATAAAGGAAAATGAATAAATTTAAATGTTGCAATAAGCATGATTCATAAATTATGAGCATTGGTAAAAATATGATAAAGCTGTTATTAATTTTTACAAAACCAGAATACTACCTAAATTTAAAAATCACGAGTTTTTATTAAGGTACACTTTTGGAAAAATCTCAGTGAGAAAGGTAAATTTATATTACATAACTAGTGATGCATTATGTGCATTTCTCATTGGTTATTTTTGAACTGTTGGCATTTCTGTATAAACTGGTAGAATTGAAAGTTAAGATTTGTGCTTACTAATGAAGAAGGGATTACATGCAACAAATCAGGATTAAATGGTTTACCAAGTCTTTATGAAACTAGGTAATTAATAATAATTTTCTATAAAGAAATAGAAGTTAGCTAATGAAAGTTTCATATTACTTTCCATTAAATATAAGTATTCAATACAGTCATTATTTTACTTTGTTGTGAATTATAAGCCCCGACAACATTTTTAAACGAAATTAAATCATTTTAACAATGTTCTTCTCTTGCATTAATGTAACCACCTGGTGGCACTATTGATTAAACTTGGAAAAGCATTAAATTTTTTATAAGTCCTTTTAAGAACATTTTCTACGTTAAAATTGCAAATGATATGTGATTTCTGTTACCATTTCTTTCTTTGAATATATCAAAGATGGAGGGCTGTTACTGGAAAAACATGTTGAAAATTATTTGAAATTTCAAATGTAAAGAAAATCCTACTTATTTTTTACATTTGCAAAAGTCAAGGACTTACAAATGGTTGTGGTAATATTCAGAAAGTGAATATAAAGATAATATTACACACTTATGATTTCTATATTTAATTGGTGAAATCATTTCAAATGGGATTTATGTATTAAAAATCAGACAAAAGTATGCCTCACTTTCTTTGGTGATCATCTTTGTGATTTGATTTCAGATAGCATAGCAAGAATATCAGTACTCTCTGAAGGAGAGATACCTGCATCTCAAATATAATCTTACATAAAATTCATTTATCTATAAAATTCTCTTACAGATTCATTTATAATCTGGTTGTATGCCTGCCAGAAATTTAAAGGATTGTGATGAACTACGATAGACCTTAATATTTTTGATCCATAAATTATGGAAACTTTAAAATTAACAAATTATGTGCAGGATGTATTTAAAAATATCAGAAGATTTTTAAGTAAAGTATTCTTTGTGAAAGCAGAAAGGAACAGGATATCAGTTTGCTGAGACAGTTTGGAACTCATTTGAGAGACAAAAAGGAAAAATGACCATAAAGCACTAGGAAAAAAAAAAGATTATAAACATTATTTGAAAGTAACCAAGTTCTGAACCAGAGAAAATATATGATTGTCTCACATTAATAAAAACTAAAATATATTGGTCATTTTAGGTTATTATGTATCAATAATTTTCTAATTTCAGAACGAAAATTCTAAGTTTTAATGATTTGTACACAGTTGATTTGATTCAAATATTCCCTTATATTTTGTTTTTGGAAGGATTTAGTTCCTTTATATGTTAAGGTATATAAATTTCCTTCTTGAAAGGATTCAGTTTACTTACATGTTAAGGTGTGCAAATAGGTTTTCATAACTAGCAATTATTTTGAGTCATATATTTTTATAATGTGAAAGAAAAAATCTTTTCTGAGATGTTTTGTGATTGAAATGATTTCAAATAATTCCGTGAAGAATTATAGCAAGTAAAAATAAATGGCTTCACCAACTAAAAACCATGGAATATTTTCATGTGTGCTCATGTAGTGCTGCCGTAGACAGCTAAAGTCAGAATGATATATTTAGGTTACATTAGTCTGGGCATTGTGTTCTAAAGAAATTCGAAAGATAGAAAAGGAAGAAAGGCTCATATTACGAACATTTATTATGTATAAACTATTATAGTTATAGATTAAAGTAGTCTGAATAAATCTAAGAAAAACTGAAGTCCTGGTTAAATTTCTAAACCTACCTACACACATACGCATTCACACACTCTACTACAGTCAGAAGTAGAAACATGTATGATGGTCTGAACACATTTCTCTTTCTTCTTTTGGTCTATAAAGACATATATGTACATTTTGACTTTAAGATAAGTTTACTATTGTAGGTTTATTTTACACTTTTGTCTGTAAGGTTATACACTGAGCCCCCAAATTTTAGATCTTTGTTCTACTGTGACAATCACTGTATAATTATTCTTGTCTTTACTGGGAGTAAAAGATAACCAAACTGTGCTTTGTAGAGTTCAATTACAGACACAGACATCAAAACCAAATAGTAAAACTAAGAATAATTCTTACATGATTTACTAAGTCCTCTGCCATTCCTATTTTCAGACACATGGATTGGACTACATATTTGCTAAGATAAACAAGTTACTCCTAATCATAACTAGATTGATCACATTGATATACCTCATACTCAATGCAAAAAAAAATGCAGAAATCAAAACTTGGCAGACAAATTATCCCATTATTAAAGTATTTTGAAAAGTTCTGCTCATAGTAAATTCACAGTTATTCTTTGAGATTATATTAGCCAGTCCTAAGACAAACAAAATCAGCAGGAGTTATGTGTACAAATATGTATTTATACACACACACACATATATATACACACACACACACACACACACACACTTGGAGAGACAGAGAGAGAATGAGGAATTGGCTCATGTGATGAAGGGGCTAAGTTCTATAATCTTCCATCTGTTCAGCTGAAGGCTCAGGAAAGTTGGTCATGTAGTGTAAAGGCCTGAGAGTCAGAGGGTCAATCGTGTATATTCTAGTCCAAAGTGAAGGCATGAGAACCGGGGTCTTCAAGGACAGGAGAAGATCAGTATCGAGCTCAACCAGTCCAGCAGAAAAAAACTTCAAACTCCTTCACCTTTTTGTTCTGTTCAGGTCCTCAATGGATAGTACGATGCCCAGCCACCCTGACGAGGGCCCTCTGTACTCAGTTGGCCAATTCACATGTTAATCTCTTCTGAAAACACCCTGAAACACACCTAGAAATGATGTTGAACCAAGTATCTTGGCATTCAGTGGCCTGGTCAAGTTGACACCTAAAATTAACCATCACAGTCACTCTTTTCTGGGAAGGACAGAGCTACATTCTCAAGTTGAAACTCAAAAACAGACAATACATACATATGTTCTCCATAATATCCTCTTATGCCTTTAAATGTTATGGCCATGCACTGGCTACACTATGAATACTATGTAATATTGCATAAGATATAAAAAGTTCAGTTAGAAAATATAAGAAAAAATTTGACTTAACTAGAATTCTTAACTAGAATTTACTTAACTTTACTTAACTAGAATTCTTTCTTCTCCAGTGATTTGTTACTAATGAGATTAATGTTTTGTAAAAATTAATAGTGGTAAGTGCTTGTTCAAAAATTTTATAACCTATAGATTATAATTTGTTGAATATAATTTATAATGTATAATGTATAGGTTCATTTAAATGACTACAACAGACACTTGTAATTGTTCCTGCTTCTTGCCTTTCCATACCCCAGATTAATAGGAAAGAAACACAGTCAGCCATGACTGCCTCCTACTCCTTAAAATTCAATAGACTTCTGAATTAACCACAATCCTCTCGGCCTACTACCTTAGTATTTATGCTATCTGCCTCATATATAATTCTTCCTGCAGTTACCCTTTACGTGGATAACTGCATGCAATTGTAACTAGTACTTTTTCCGTGCACTTAACCCTATTTTTCTACCTCCAAGTTTTTCTCTTTCAATTGGTCCACGCTGGAATGCCCTATTTTTCTTTTCTGTCTATTGAAACCAATGATTGTAGGAGACAATAGCTGGTTTTGAGTCTTATGCAATTTTGGAAAGAAATGCTTTTGACTAGATCTGATGATAATATAATGCTGGTAATGCATAAAATACCTCTGCCAACTTTCTTTTTACAAAGAAGCCTAAGTTTCCTAAGCTATCTACTATTCAAATTTTCTTTACAAATTTTACAAAAGTAAGCATCAAAGAAATGTCTTATTACTAAGGAAAAAAAAACTCAAGCCACAAAAGCACGATACATTGAGTGCTCCACTCACATTTCA